>NC_055664.1:20554781-21879781 GCF_017976325.1 Chelmon rostratus | reverse complement strand
GGAGGGGCAGGGAGCGAGGGGAAGAGGAAATTTAAGAGATGCAGGAGAAAGAAGCGGTTGGATGATTTGGAGGATAAGGGAATGCGGCACAGAAAGACCGAGAAGTATTGGGGGGGTGGGATGGAGGCAGATGTTTGAGTTTTTCTGCCAAAGGCCGGATGCATTAGAGATCTGAACTGCGCCGACTTGGGTGTGCTTTATAAATCAGAAATGAAAGGGGCGAGACAAAAGGTAAAATAAGAGCTCATGTGAAGGACAAGTTAAACCTTTAAAATTTAAGAGGAAAACACTCAATTACATGTGAAGCATCAAATTAGAGCTTGATCAGTATGACACATAATGCCATATTGGCTGCTGGATACTTGGCTGAGATAGCAGTGTGTGTGTGCTAGCCTCCAGGTTCCACACACACATTCGAGAGAGTGACGGGTTCAGTGTGTGTTTGAGGTCAGCGGCCTTGTGTACACACACACACCAATGTGTTAAGAGCTGCTGGGTTGTGTGGTCAGTGGTACATCTCATTAGAACCTGCTGACCCAACCGGTTCACCGCACTCACAGAGCAGCAGAGCTGGGGCGTATAGCAAGCAAGCGTGAAAGCAAACATGAAACACTCCTCTGTGCCAGCAAACAAACTGTCCCCTGGCAGAAAGAGAGCGAGTATGAGCTCAACAAGCAGGGGAAGGAGCCCCCACAACCATCATGCCCTCCCGTCGGTATCTCTCCAACAAACTGAACATCATCAGCACAGAGAGGTCAGGACTCAGCGAACAGATAAACCCTTCCTCCGTTTTCCCCAACTCTCCTAAGATAAGACATGCCTATCGTGCCTCGCAAGGGGAGACAGTTTACCGCAAAATGCTGCCACCACCTCCCCTGTGGGCAAATCATCAAATAAATCCATGTTTAGTTTCTGCCAAGCCCAAATATGCCAACATCGCCGTGATAAGAGTGCGTGCAGCTAAAAAGCTACATTGTGCTCAACAAAGGGGAAACAAGCGAGTCAGGGTGAGGATGTGATGAGGCTTGTTGCCCTCTGGAGCAGCAGATGAGGGTGTTCAGTTTGTTGTGGAGAAGAGCAAAATAAAACAGCGTTTCATATCATGTGGGTGAAACCTGCCTGGGAGCACAAGCCATATGGGCGACATCAATATAGTCCATCCACTATTTCAAGTGAGCATAGTGTGATATTCAACAACAGTGGCACGGTGCAGCAGCATTAAAGCAGTATGCATGGTGTAATACATGATGCTTGTACTTTATTCCACCTGATTTGCATCTTTTTGGAATGTGGGATGAAACTGGCACACGAGGGTCGCATTATGTTGGAAGGAAAACTCTGCTAAACACTGCACATATTTTAACTTCCCCTGCAACCGACCAGATCTGCCCACAAAGTTTACCACTGATTACAAACACCCCCCCTGCAGTACCAGAGTCCACATGCCTTTCATTGTCTGAGTCCCAACCATGTTGTCTGTATCTGGGAGAGATAGCATCGCAGCAAGCCCTCTCTGTGGAGATCTGTGGCTTACTGAGACCTTCTGAGCCCGCGGAAGGCAGCACACCTGCACGCCAGACAATAGCAATGGCTCCTATAGATGATGGTCTTTGAAGTGGCGATGGATGCGAGCTCAATACCTCAGGCTCTGCGGTTTCAGCACGCAGCCTTTGTGATGAGAGACGGCTTTGAGATGAGACAACCAGCGCTTTTAAGGATGTTCAAGTGTTTGGTTGACCGGCCATTCCACATCAGACAAGGTGCTCGCATGAGACACACACAAAGCGAAAATTAGGAGGATGTCTGAAGGCGGTGCACGCTTCGGTGCTCACCCTCTGCGGTCTGATCTGCCAAATTTTCATAGCACAGTTAATTGGCATGGGGTCAGGTATCAAAACAGAGACAGTGAAAATATACATGTGAGGGGGACACAAATCATGGACGATGACCTGAGAGCTTCAGTATGTTTGGGTTGAGGAGGGAAAACACCACACAGACAGAACTTTACATTCCACACCAGAGTATCACAGCCACATCTAATATCTCTTCTGTCAGTCTGTGGTGTCATTGTCTCACAGACCTCCACAGAATAAACTAGCTGTGAAATATGACATCATAAAAAGCAGTGGGTTTTTCGATTATGAAGCAGCTATGAATTATTCAGCGGTGACTGATGGTGATATTTTTCTCTCCATCTTTCTGCTTCCATCCCTGTCTCACAGTTCTTAGTTTTTCTCTTTCTTACTGCTGCTCTCTACTGCTTTTCCTCTCTGCATCTTTGGAGCAGAGTCTGGAAAACAAGGGAGTGTAACACTGTGACTGACTGGTGCTAAAGTGGATGCCTCACCTCTTGACAAGGCTACAACAAAGTCAAGTGAGTGGAAACCTTGACTAGTAAACACAGACATCCCAAGCATGCCAAACGCTGGTTCGGTGTCAACACTGTCATCATGTGGCTAAAAACCCAGCAGTGTTCTTACAATCCCACCATCTGACCCTCTATCTGTCACCATCTATTTCACTGTACCTTCTTAACTACACACCATCAACACACGTCCTTAGAATATTAACTCTTTTTCTGCACATCACAGTGGTTTACTTTGCTTGCCTAAGCGTGACACTGTAGGAACCATTGGGGAATGAACCAGTCACAGGAGTGCATCTTCCCTCGGTGGTGACAGACAAGGCCATACAGTATGTCTCTGCATAGTGATGAGTAATGATCTCTCTGGGGTTCTTTGCCTTGCTGCATCTCATACATACATACATACATATATTTCAGTGTACATCCTGCTTTCTAGCCACACAACGGTACAAAAAGGAACAAAAGCAGACAGTTAATGATTCAACTACATGGCCTGCTATTGATGTCAGTACTTAAACAATACAACAGTACCTTACAATGTCTAAATCTAAGGATGTTTGGGATCCTTTAAGACTGACTGTTGCCCAAATTTAGACATTACGGCTACTTTACTGTATTACTGCATCTGTTCTCAGCGGTTGGTGCTGGTTATCAAGTGGTGGTCTGTTTACATTGTGAGTAAAACGGTTGAGGAAAAATGTCAGCTCATGATGTTAGGCAGATCCATATCCAAGTTGGGATTTTTAATCCACTCTCAATACTTGTTTTACATGCTTGAATACTGGAAAAGGGAACATGTTTTGCTTCAAACTTCTTTCAGGGGGTTAACTGCACAAATAAAAATTTTTGGCAGTAGCCTGCATAGAGCCAATTCATTTTAAGCCAGTGAACAATCTGACAAAGCCTACGTACCAGCTTGAACTCCAGACAGAAATCTGTGAATATTTACTTGGGCCGCTTCCAGTTAAACATTTTGGGCTGCACTTTAGGTCGCCAAGGAAATGTGCATTATATGTGTTTATAAAACATGTGCACTCCTAAGTTTTCACCGTCTACTCCCTCATTTGGTGTAAGTGATTACTGAGCCAGATGTTGGGCATCACTGATTTAAGCTGAGAGGAATATATGAGACTCTGTGCAAGTCATTGTCCTCTCCTTTATCTTCGCTGTGTTTTCTCCGATTCACAAAAACATGATCGTGTTGTGCCAGCCCAGTACACGCAGGCACAGGGCCAGCCACAGAGGAGGATGCAATCCATGAAAACTTAATTTCCTGATCCAAAACACATTTTTTTCTTCTTTTCTGTAATAACTCCAGTAATGAGAAAGAAAATGAAATAACTTCTAGGAATAGATGAAGCATGACAGCCATTCACCAACTGGGCCACGTGCTCCGACTCCCTGTCTCTTTCGTTCAGGCCTTCACGTGCACATGTACGCATGCACTTGCCGTATTTCAAATGCCACACAGATATAAGCAGGACAGCGGGTGCACTGCTGCAAAAACACTGCTGAGTCTCTCACTAATGCGCTCCAAATTATGCGCTTCACACGAGTCACCACCACTAACAAAAGCCATTGTTTAGAATGGGTGAAGTAAGGACTGGCACTGATCAACCTGAATGGTGGAGTAAGAGCAATCCACGGCCACTCCACGTGAAATAGCAGAGCAATGCCCCTGCTGATGAGGCCCTCCACCTTCTCATCTGTCCACTAAAAGCCCTCTGCCACTGCTTCATGCATGCATCCCCATCCACCCACGCCCTGCATAAGCCAATAACGAGCCCTGCACTAATGCATAGGAACAACACAATTAAATCCAAAACGGACAACTCCCCACTCCAGTCCAGGCGTGAGCATTCAAGAGAGTGCTCATTGTGCTGATGTGTTAGTGCATGCTAGGATGAGAGCTTGACCACTCGTGCATGTATATCGTGTGGCTCTGAGTGTGTGTGTTTGCTCTAAGAAGCAGAGCAGAGTTGACAGCGCCGGCCAGCAGCCCTTTGACCTGCGGCCTGAAGGCCTGCTATAAGACGGGAGTGCTGGTTTGCAGCAAGTTCCTCCCTCTGGCACAGAATCCTTGGCAGGTCACCATGAAACACAAAGGCCACAGGCACATGGACCTGATCCAGGATGCCACGCTTGGTTTGAACTCTCTCTTGACAAAGAGGAAAAAAATCATTTCCCTCCAGAAAATCCTGGAAGAAGGGGAGCTGAGGAACAGTTCAGCAGTGTGCTGCACTGTACTCAAAGAAATCCAAATCAGATTTCCGCTCTGACAGGCCAACCTCAGCTCACAATAATAGTTTCACAGAAGCAATATTTGCTTCCATCCACACTGTGTGTGAGTTAAATTGCCTACACAATGGGCCATTTGTTTTGGCCCTGATATATTTGTCTTCTTCTGTCTCTTTTTTCTTTGAGCCAAGAAGAAAATCATTCTTGGTTTCTGTGCTGCCTCGCCTTTCCCCATTTCTGTCACAGCTATTATTTCATGAAATCTGACTCCTGGTATTCCGTTTCTTTTCAATTTCCTTTTCAGCAAAGCCCAAGCATTCCCGCCTTCCATGTCAACCACCTCGTAGTTCACAGTACAACGTGCCAAAAATATCTCCGTAGCAAGAAGCCATCTTAAAACTACATTCAATTAAATTTGCCATTCCAGTTCAAAATAGAAGGAACAAGCTTTGCTTTTTCACAAAAATACAGAAACCACTCATTCTGGGATTTCAGTCAGCCTTTGTTCTACATCCCTGTCAGTCTGTTTATTTACTCCTCAGTGTTTCTGTTTGAGCACTTGTTTTGGACAGGCAACATGAACTCAACTGACTACCAAGGAGTTCCTGACAGCCCTCCCATCATTTCCTTTTCCCAAGGATAATATACACTCTAATGTAGAAGAAGAAAGATGCTAATTGACCTGAAATCAAAGCTAATTGGCTTCTATTTAGCCTCTTCCTGTCCTACAGCAGAGCGGACACTGGGGGAATATTCCATGGTCCAATTCACAGAATACCACCAACAAATAAGCAGTAATCAGCAGTGGGGAGCGTGATAGCTGCACTGTATCTGTGTCTGCAGGGCGTGGTGTGGTGAGCCCCTGGCTGAGCTGCTGGGTACAGACGACCTGACCTGTGTTTGCCTGCATGCTGCGGGCTTGCCTGATAGATATCTCTGTCGCCGGCAGTTCCCACCATAAAGTCTCATTCAAACTGCCATACTTCATCAGAGGAGTTACCCCGCGACCTGCCCCCAGCTCCCCATGGATCATTTTCTAGATTTCTTTCCGGCATGATGTTGTAACACTTCCTCTGTGTGTGTACTGGTGTGCGTGTGTGTGTGTATTGGTGTGTATGTGTGACTGAAGGCATGATTTACACTGGGGGAAAAATGCATTTCTCCCTTCACTTTTCAAAAAAATATTTTTGTTCTTCAACTTTTGTATTTTCAGTTTTACTCACTAAAATACTTCGGCAAGTCTTGCACATATTTTTCAGGAAAATAATCTTATATCTGAATTTTGAATTCTAGTCGACAGTGTTAAATTCATACTCGACTGCGAAATTAAAAACATGCTACAATTGAGCCGTGACTAAAGATAAAGTAGTAAAGGCTGGGGAACTTTTTATTTAACAATGCAAATACAAAATGTTAATTATCACGCATCTTTAAGTTGAATTGTGTGTGATTTACTAGGGTTGGTGTATTAATAATATAGGAAATTACAATGTATATCCAATACATTTTTAGACCATCATTATTGTACCATCATTGTGGAAAACGCAATAACAAATTCTATAATATGCTAGATTGAAAGGTATTAGAGTGATACAGTTCCAGTCTTGGGTTTTTTGTGTTTCTTTTCTTTCTTTTTTGGACAACGAATCGGGGAATTAATTTGCCGCCCCCACTTCCACAAACAAACTTGTATCCTATTCTGTGACTGTTTAGTGAATAACGTGCGTATGGCCCTGAGAGCGAACTTGATTTGATTTTATCCAAGCTGCACGGGTGCAATGAAGAGACAAAGCAGAGCAAGATACTCAATGTGATCTACGAGGTGCAAAGGCAGAAAATTCACAGTACACAGTGATGGGTAATAAAACAAATGAAGCAAGACTCAAATGCTGCTTGCGCCACTGTGGCTACATGACCTACATCTGTAGAGTGGAGGAATGCTGATCCTTATCTAATGTAGGATATGGCCTGAGGACAAGACAAGTCATCTTGGCACACAAACCTCTGTTACTCACTGCAATCTTCTCCTTCACAGTGTTTTCAACTACAAGAGGGAGCTTCAGAGTCGGTGAGTGTGCCGCTTTAATTGATGCGGCGATAGAGTTTGATTCATGTTACATTCTCCAAGGAGGACCGTGAAGTATCCGATGAGAGCCCGGGCTGGGTTACATTAAAGGCATTCCCGTGAACCCTCAGCACTCCACAGCACAGGATCCCAGTCTCTGTTTCTCCCTTCCAGACAGATGCCCAAGTCATTGTTTTTCTGAGCCTGCTTTTCAGAGAGAAAACCCGATCCCACTGGCTGCCAATGTCACCAGTGGCCCCCCGTCCTCCCTTGTCATTCAATCCCATCTCTCCTCCTTTCAGGAATGCACTTCAGTCACTCTTTCTTATTCTCCCTCTCTTTTCTCCGGACCGTGGTGCCCTAGGCAGTCTGGGGGCAGTGTGTGTTTGGCTGTCCCAGATCTATTCATCCTCACTGGTGAAACGGGATACAGTGACCTCCTCTGTGTCCGGTGGTCTCCATCCCAGGCTCCTGTCTGCTAAGTGTCAGAGATCAAGAACCTGTGAGGGGAGGGGGAGGTAACTCGATGGTTGGTCAGGAGACAAGCCAAGAACATGAGCCTGCTGGGCACCACAGAGAGATGACACTGGATCTGAGTGAATGGACCAGCAGGAATGTTCTGCAGAGAATTTATGTTAACTAACACTTTGGACCAAATTTTCGGAGCCATCTGTTGTGCTGTCATTGTTTGACTCCCTTACACAAAGCAGGAGAGTATATCCAGGATCCAAACCATGACTAATAAACAATGCGGATTGTGCAGCAGGGGATATGCACATAAATGTGTCCATTTCTATGCTATTTTAACACACTGTGACATACTTCAGCACTACGAACAAATCCCTCGCTTGCCATTAATGTACAAAACTAGGGGCAATTACACGAAGGGTTCCTCCATTATAAAAGGGGAATATATGAACCCCCTACCTCATGAAACATGACAACCTCTCTGCACCTCACATTAGCATAATGTACATTTACCACGTGAGACGCAATTTGTCTGGAAAATCTTTCCCCCCACAGGTTTATTATTGAAAGTGTGCCCATTAAAAACAACTGAATTTCCATCTCAATTGCCTCACCATAAGGTACAGTGTTGGCAGTCTTTGAAAGAGTAATTGGATCTATTAAGGCAGCAAAAAAACGCGAGAGACAGGAAGATGCATGTTCTTTGTGTGCACGGTTTGTGTGTATGTCAGTAGATGTCTGCGTAAATGCCAGCACATGTCAGTTTGTGACTTTTTCTGCTGCACGAGCAGAACAATAGTTAATTGGGACCATTTCAGATAAAGTTTCTTAATTTAGTATTTGTTACTGCATAAAGGCAGCAAGTCGTTTTAATGACCATTTTTGACAAGAGCAGCACTGAACAGACGTTTGAATGTGGCTCTGTCAGTCACTTGAATGTTCCTGGGAGGATTAATGACCATGTTGGAGGGATTTTTGTTGTTTTTTAGTTTTTTAAAAATGCATCTTTAACCTTGTTTTGTCACAGTCAATTATATTTTATAAGAAGTGGAAGATATAATCATCTAAACTCCGATAATTTTATTATTCTGTATGATCAGCTGCTGTGTCACGACCCAGTCAGGATGCTGATGAGAACAATCATGCATGGGCTGCTGCAGGAACACACTTGTGTTATCTGCTTGCTGACGGAGGGAAGAAGCAGACAAACAAGAGTCTGGCAACTAGGATGATCCATGGGTAGACTGGTCACATGTGTGCAGCAGCTTAGTGATGTGAATCCATTTGCAGTTTAGCCTCAATAAAAGTCTCTTTAACTTTGCAGCACCTGCAGCTCTGGGCAGCTCATCTAGCTAATGTTAACAAGCCAAACAGGAGCTTTGCTACGTGATAAATCTGAGCACAGTCAGAGAAAAGCTCCTCCAACAAGCCCTTCCCTTATGATAAATGAACAAGCCTGCAAAAGACCTTGAAACATGGAGGTTACTAGGCAATGCCACAAACCTATCCGTCTCAATTGTGTTCAGTGCCTGTGATTTCTATGGGTCCATGCCGGAATGAGTGTGTCTCTGTGTGTATATCCTAAAAAGAATGAATGCTGTAAAGCCATTACCTCTCTGAAATGGTGGCCCAATTATGACAGTCTCCTTCAGCATGCAGCCTTGCAAAACCAAACTCCATGAAATTGATTACCCGCACACCTGGACCTCATTTGTGACTCTACTCTCCCCTATCACTGGCTCTCTGCTGGGCCCTGTTCAATTCCTACAGAACAGAAAATAAATGCTTTAAAGATGCATACATGTAAAATAATGGGATATTAAATCCTAGACGCCGAGGCCACAAGTGTGTTGGGGCACAAAAATGCAAACGGAATTAATTTTTGCTGAGATGTGAGAAAATCCAACAATAGCTTTTTTTAGACCCATTTGAGACAAAGAGAGAAAGCCAGAGAAGGAAGAAAGAGAGGGCAGGAGATGAATTTCCAGATAATGAATAATCACCTGGCTCCAAGCACGGCCCTTCCTGCTATCATTAGCAGCCCGGAGTCTTTTATTCCACCATTCTATTCTGGATGCCTTCTTTACAAGACTCCCCTCCACCTCCGCTTCAGATTGACCTCCTCCATTAGGCTCAAGGTTACTGGGGCGGGCACGAGGGCATCCCTTTGAGAGAAGCAGCAACGCTTGGCTGCCACTAAATAAATAGAGATGTTTTATGGGTGCTGGTGACAGTAAAACTGTATGAGATGACAAATCTGCCAGTTGGGTTCTTCTGAATACGCACAGGGGAAATATGTTTTATCGCTGAAGTAAGGATGAATACTGAGAGGTTTTATAACAGTTAATCATCTTTGAAAATATACCACTGTATCCGGATTTTTATTCATTGAGAGATGGTTGAGGGAATGGTTGAAATATCAGCTCAGCGGTTACACGGCACAAATTCTGCATTAAGGATATACAGAATATACTGGCAGCCTGCACAAAGCCAGTGGTGGTATTTCAATGTCCCAGTTATTGCTCCATCCTGCGCCTGCCTTTGGTTTTTGTACTTCTCTGTGGTGTCTTATAATGAGCTCTCAGTTTTCAATGACTGATCAGGCAAGGAGGTGGAGGTGGAGGTGGAGGCGGAGAGAAGGGACTGTTGTCTCACTCCCTCACAGCTCCTGGAAAAAAAAAAAAAAATCCTATTTATGTTCTGCTGTTGACCTCCGTCTCACAGTGTGAAACCCTCTGGGGACTCCCTCCGCTCTCCATCTCTCCATCCTTCCGCCTGTCCATTCCTCCCCTCATCGCTGACTGCCTGGTAGCTATGCATATCTGCTGATAATGTTACAAGGCTTTTCCCCTCACAGGGATACCTTACGGGGAAGGGGGATGACAGCATAGTCAAGTCAAATTGCACACAGATGGCTTACATCACTGGCTGTTTTCAAGGAAGCACAAAAGTTGAGTTATTTTTCTCTGGGTCCAGGTTCTTGACTTGATCTTAGCCTTTTTTTTCTTCACTCCAGGGACCATCTGATCACCACACTCAGCAAGCTGAAATGCAACGTCTCCATTGTGCAATGGATTTACTGATACGCTACAGCTAGGAAAACAGTAGTGTTGGAACAAAAACTCAAGAATGGCAGCTGGTGGTAGGCATATACTATAACAGGGGAAAAATGACTGCAAAACAAAGGTTAGGCGGGGAATGTGGATGTGTGTGTGAGGTAAGACAAGTAGTCACGCGGTGGTGGGTCCCACGTAGCAGTAGCTGTTGAGTAAGCCTGGCGTATGGCTGACTGCGAGGCGACCTCTCCTGTCTCTCCTGACTGTTGTTTTGCATTCTTCATAATTAGAAGCGCCCAAGCATGCCAGGCATTCCTAATAGAGGTGTTTTACACCAGCGGCTGACACCATCACTCAATCTGAAGCCAGTGGTCCTTTCCCAAAGGTCAACAGCTCAGCCTTCTCTCTCCTTCGAGCTACCTCCTTCCCAGTGATGGGGGGGCCCACTCGTCAGCGTGACAAAGCCACGCGCCTCCTTCTTTTGTTCCCTACCTCTTGCCCTACCTCTGTAAACCCTGACAACCACCACTAGCGCTGGGTACTAGTTAAACCAAGGCTCCCTATCGTGACGGATGACTCCTCTGCTCCCCATACCGATGAAGACGGATGCTAAGCATGAATTATTAAGGGCCAGAGCAGAATATTTTGATATTGAACCCCTTATGAATAATTCCAGCAGGGCTACCCCAAAATGAATTACCTTGTTCTCCATGTACTGCGGAGGGAGATGCTGCTCTTTGTCTCCAGGGGTTCAGGTAGTGGAGGGAAATGTTTGCTGCAATATACTGAACATAAAAATCCATCTCATACTGATATTGGGTATTGTGAGCGAGAGGAGAAAAGCCTGAGCTGCAATGAGTTTGGACAGTGCAGGATTGCACATTCCCTTTGATCCAGTGGTCAAAGAGGGGTCCACAGAGAGACTCGCACTGGGATGAGAAGTGCACATGCGGAGGGGGGCTGGGGAGAGCCAATGATTGGGATGCGAGGGTTGGGGTTGCATGCCCAATTATCTAGCAGGCAAGGAGAGAAGGGAGCTGGCCAATTAGAGGAGAAGGGGAGAAACCTCTGCCACAGACCTTGTATATACCCCCACAGAGAGAGAGAGAGACAGGCAACCAGACAGACACCTAGCCTATAGAGACATAAGAAGAAAGAGAAACTGAAAAAAGGTCAAGAAAGAGATAGAAAGACAAAATATGTTTCTCTAATACCACGTTGAAAGGTGAAGGAAAAGAACAGCGAAAAGATGTTTTTCTGTGTGCGTGTGTGTGTGTGTGTGTGTGTGGGGGGGGGGGTAGTGTTGCTTCTTGTACATGACCCCGGTGTTGCCTGAGTTTATAATGTAATATATTACTGAATACTTTATCATGGAAGATTCATGACTAGTTCTGCCAAAAAACATCATTATATTTGCATGAGGGAACCTGTGTAAAATCTTACATTTCACCTGTTTTTAACTCCCTGGCGTCATTTCAGGACTTTGCTCTGCAGGTTTCCACTGTTAAAGTAGTATACTGTGTGGTGAACACTGGAATATAATTACTATTCAGTACACTGATGACAGTCAGCTCAAGAAAAAAAATGATGATTATAACCTTAGAGAAACTGCAGCCAGCCAAACACTTGATTGAATAACACTTAATAGGGTTATTACTTAATAAATAATGTCACGTATCCACCTCTACAAAAGCTCTCTGTGCCACTGCCAGTGAGGTTTACCATAATTTGGAGAGAGGTGGACTATAATTACACTCTCTCTTAAAGAAACTTGTCAAACTGGCTTGGGATTAAATCCAGGGGTAAACAAAGAGGAAGACAAAGTCTGCTTTTTACTAAGACAATGCCATCCTGTCTTTCTCTGGATATTTCATTTCCTGTCAAGTGGAAAGATGCTGTTTTAATGAGAGTCCTCCAGCACATCTGGAGCAGAGATAAATCGAACAATTAAGAATCATCCATTCTCACTTTCTAATTAAGGGGGTCAACGACTTATTGACTTTCAGAACATAACTAATTGCTCAGGTGAACAGTACTTTAACTCCTTGAAAGTCCAATATAAGGCAATTTGTTTCTTGTGAGCGGATGGTTGGAGATTTTGTAAAAGCGTCATTTCAAAGCACATGCTGGATTCTCAGGATTAACAGTTGTTTTTAAAGATATGCACTGAGGATTACTCATTTATAGTGCACAGGCACAGGCATGGAAAATGGAGTAAAGTATAAGCTCCCCTAACTTAGTCATTCACCCACAACAAGCACGACTGAAGTCACCTAAAACCCCCATCAGTTATAATACCTCAGTTCTAGGAAAACCTCGTATTCCAGCAAAGGCTGACAATATTTGTGGTAACCCATAAACCTGCGGCCTACCTTCACCATTCCTCAATTACTTGATCACTTTCATCTATCATTTCCATGCCCTGACAATAAAGAGTGATTCCTCACTCGCTTCAGGAATGTCTGGTGACTTCTCAATGTCTCATTTAAGTCTAAGCAAATTGAGGGGTTTTGAGCTAAACAGCCCTGCACTCCGTGGCCAAGTCAAGTCCAAACAGCGGATTTTGTCGTTTCAGAGCGACTGTATAATTTCTGACACCACAGGAATGAAGCCACAGCTCTAAACTGAGACAATGCTCACTCACTTAAAAAGACGAAGGCTGTCCTGAAGTCTGTCCTGCCATTCTACTATCGCACACACTCAGCAGTGTGGCAGCCTCTCTCTAGGCACGTGCATTGCAGATTATCATCTGTTCCCAAGACTGGAGGACATGTCCCATCATCATCAAAGCAGCAGCCTCTGTTTCTGTCCCTCAGGAATGCTCCTCTCTGATGCAGAGAAACATGTAGGTGCTGCAAACAGGATATTAAAGACCTTGGTCCTCTTGTCTTGGAGCTGGCTCCCAGTACAAAGGCTGTCGCAAGCCAATAATTAGCCACAGGTCCACTTCACACGCCTGCCTTGACCCCTGATCTTTTTTACTCACCACTACTTCCTGTGAGCATATTTAGGGTCCTGTTGTAAATGGCTCTTTGATCAAGGAGCAGCACAGATGTTTAATACATGCAAAGCCATTAGTCGTCCTTTGTGCCTTAATGCATCATAATTTGGAGTTAAGCAGACAAAGGTCAAGAGGGCACTGTGGCCTGACCTGGGAAGGCCCTTGGCGCTTGATCAGTGGTCAGTCTTTAACAAGCCTCTTCAAGGAGAGCTAGCGTAGCGGCTAAGAAAGGGGTGGCAGGGGGCTGCTTGCCGATGTGCAAAGTAATACAATTTACTTCACATCAGAACAGAGATTAGAAGTAAATGGGAAAAGGACAGGATCATCAGTCTTTTAGCCCTCAAGCCCACTCCTCCTTCTTGCATAGCCATTTCCATGGCACCTTTATAATTGTGCTAAATAGAAATCATGCAGAGAATGAGCTGAAATGAAGCACGTTGTCAGTCTTTCCACATAATGTATGAAAGAAGAAAACATTTAAGGATGGTGGAAAAGAGGGCTGAAGAGGTGTGCATTTGGTCAAGACTTTGCTCTATCTGCTGGCCTTCTGCTTCACTCTAATCATCTAAACATCACATGATTGATATTTTACAAATTAAATCTTAAAAGGGATGTATTTCCTTACAATATCACAAATTCTGTAGTAAAAAGTGCACACAGTGGGCCCTTTTCATTTGAGGTCACACATATAAACAGCTGAATTATTGTAGGCGCACAGATGGGCCCAGTGTAAATCATCAGAGGAGCAGCAGTTTGTTCAGTGTGCTGATGTGGATATCAAATGAAGACATCAATAAAAATGAGTACAAAGTCTGAAACCACATCATGAACTATGCTTTAAATAAATCAATCTACTTCTATGCGGTGGCAAAATAGCTATTTCTTTGTCAGCAATTACAAAGCTGCATGAGCATCCACTAAAAGTCATTCATCATCAAACGGTATAATATATGCAGAACCAAATAGCTCTAATAATTCCAGCCCCTTCCCTGGCACAGGACAGTGTAAAAACTTGAGACAGATAAAACAAGATGTATTAGCACAGTATGTGGAATGGGAGGGGTGGATTGGAGGGTGGCATCTGAACAGATTAAGATGTAGGAATTTTAAGGCCGAGCATCTGTCTTTTGTGTCCTCGGGCTTAAAGAAGACCTCGGACTGTGCATCTTTCTGATTGTAATCTGCGGGTGACTGCAATCAATGAAGGCCTCTGTTTGCCAAATCAATGGAGGACGACAGTAGGTGATAGGAATTTATCATGGTGGAGTGGTGTTGGGTGTGCGGGTACGTGTGACTGTGTGTGTTACATAATCACAATGCATCAGAACACGAAAGCCCCCCCATTGCCACTCATCTGATTGACTAGAAGACATGAAGGATGATCGGCAATTGTCCCTCTCACCAATCACACCCCAGGAACTGCATCTATAACCGAGCACCACGCACGCACGCACGCACGCACGCACGCACGCACAAAGACTCATCTATTTTTTAAAAACATAATTGATCAAATATTTTTTTATCTTTAAGTAAGTTGTGTTTTAAAAAGGATAAAATCCAAACCTCAAATACCCAGAATTCCAAGCAAGTTTTGCTGAGTGCAGAAGAACAACCAGAAGGATTATGTGGAGTCAAATAAAAAGGCAACGAGCAAATGAAGGGAGCAGTGTCCATCCATAAAAGGCTGGCCTCGAAGAGATGAGAGGAGAGAATGTAGGTTACTAATCCTCCCAAATTAAAGGCATAAAAGAGATTATGTCTACAAAAGCTCTCACTTCTAGGCCAGCACGCCGCTATCCCCTCTACTCGCAGCTTGACTTACTTTCTGTGTACTCAAACAATTTTCTCTATCCCACTCAAGTTTTAGCGTGCATAAAGATAACATAGATCAGATGTGTGTCATTGAAACAGAGTAATGAAAAGCCAAAGAAGAAGCTCATGGAAATTTATGTAAGCAAAGTCTTAAATCTTGCTCAAATTTACTGCACACAAACGCATGTACACACAGTGACACATATGTGCCGACGCGAGCGTGCACACATTGTGCCCACTCGCATAACGCCGCCATGAACACACTGCAATTACCATAATAAACTGTGTGGAAAGCACCATAGGAAAGACGCTGTTGATGATTTACCAAGGGAATATAGCCCACAGAATATGGTGGGTTCACTGGAATATGTGTGTAAACACTACTTAGATGCATTTAACTCCCTTCTAACACCTGTCTAAACACAGCACAACATCCAAATGGCTGTTTATGCTCAAGCGTAACGCCACTGACCTTGCTTTCATCCTTGGGAGAATTTTAAAATAGAAAACCTCATCCAGCTTGTGCATATGTTTAACACGCATGCATACTGAGCTAGCTTCAAAGGCAAGCACGTTTCAGCTATTTAAGAGGAGCTGTAGCGTCGAGGTGCGGAACAGACCCTCCCACGCTGACCTGACTATTCTGAGTCATGAACTCTCACCTTTAGACAAGGACGTGTCAAACGTTTAACAAAACTAAACACTAACCGGGTTTAACAGCAAACTACAAAAATAGAACACTTGGAAGACCAAGTGTTCTACTTGCAATTAAAGAAACCAGTCATTAATCACCCCGTAATTACATCTGACTGATCAGTAAGCAGGCTAAGCACTCTGTATCATATGTGGACCATGTCTAAGTGAGCGAGAGAATGCCCTTCCAGTCTACAGAGCATTGGCTGCGCCTTTTCATGTAATGAAGCTATGCAATGCGGCTGCTCGCGGCGAACGGTGTAAATACCATTCACTCCCAGCCGTGTCTGCTCGCCTCACTGAAGGAGCAATGGAGAGAGAAGAGAACGCTAACATAAGACCAGCGAGCAGATAACCTGGAGCAGTATGTGCTCCTCTAGCATGACGGTTATTTGCATGCGGGCCAAATAGAGGAGGAAGGAAGGGAAACTACAGAGAGCAAGACGCACCATGAATCCACCTCCGTCCCAGGTAATGACAGAGCAGAGCTTCAAAATGAGTAGGTGCGGAGAAACATGTGGAAAGACAAGTGACTTAAATAGGGAGAGAGGAGGAAGGAAGAACTCACAGATATGTAGCTGTGAATCGCTTTTTTTTCCTCCCATAAAGAAAAAGTTACCCAAAGTTCCCCTTGAAAAGAAATGTTCAAAAGAGAGAGGATATCCTCAAATGCCTGGCGCTCTTTTATTGTAAACCTAATTATCACAAACATATCTGTCAGAGAAAAGGGCCTCAAAGAAGTGTTTTGTCAGAGAAAATACATAAAAGATTAAAAGAGCGGAGACCAGAGGAAATATTCACTTTGATGAGAACACATTTATGCTGGTTATGGACGTCTCTCCCCATGTAGTATTTTCATTGCCCTCCCTCGTGTTTGGTGAGATTTTTAAGGTCTTCTGCAATCTCCCAAATCTCAGTCGGCAGGAGAGCTGCTCTGGGAGCAACCACATCCCAGGGGAAACGTATGATGAGAACGCTTTCATCCCTCAGAAAATGGTCTCTCTCTGTACAAAGTTTATCATAACACCGCTGCCTTGGATACACAGAGAGGTTCTACCCCTGAAGAGGCGGCGGGGTTCAGATGCTTCTGAACAAACAGATCTGTTGGTCTCCAAGAGGTGATGGTTTACAGGTGTAATAGCCGTGCAGGAAGACACAAATAAAAGCCTTATTTCTGTGAAAGTCATTACGTCTGATGATAGCACAGGGCTCATTACCAGCAACACTATTATCTTGTGTGATTATCTCTGCCTGTCTCATCTCTCACCCTCTCCCTCCCAGCGTTTCTGAAAGGTTAAGAGGGAGGTCGTTTGTTATAAAGAGGGGATTCATCTGGATGCCTGACCGCCACCTGGATGCGGGACAGTGCTGGTAACAGGTGCTTTGTGCACAAAATTGACACAGACAAATGAACTGTATAAATATCCATTTATCTGATAGAAAGGTAAATTCTGGTTCAGGAAAAAGCCGATGCACACAGATTCCACTTATTAATCAAAATCCAAAATCAAGTATCTCATTCTAAAGAAATCAGACAGATAAATACATAAAACACTAACATGTACAGATAGACCAAACATGTGTTAACACAATGTACAGAAAAGGCCAAGCACAGCACTGACACACCTGTCCTGCCACATAGCTCTACTCACAGCTCCAAACGACATGAAATCCCTTTATATGATAATTCGCCATGGTTGACATGCTGGAACCCAGATAAGCCAAGTCAGGCTGAGAAGATAAATGTGACAGGGTGTGCAGGGGATCACTGCTGACATATATGGAGTTTATTTGGGGACAGTCTGGCGTGAAAGTGAGGATATGGCCCAGTGATCCTCCTTGTTCCAGGTGAGGGCTTTCGCTATTACATTTAGTTTCATTACAGCAGCAGCTGACATCCATGCACAGGGGGCCACAGCAAAGATCAGGAGCATTCTCAAAAAAGTGATGAGGAGAGAACAGCACTTCGGCCTTCAATATAATGTTTTACAATGATTTAACAACCCATGACCCTTTGTTTATCTGGGGAAGGCTGATAAACACACATGCTCATGTTGAGCAATGCAGCGCTTCACACTCACACCTGGGACCTGACAACAGCCTGTGACTATTGGCCACTGACCAGCTCCACTAGTGTAGCTGAAAGTTAAACACGTCTCAACAGCAGCTGTCGAAAAAGCATAGAGCACGAAGGCAGCAGTGTAGCGGAAACAGAAAAATGAAACCAGCAAGCTTAGAAAGGCAAAATAGTCCGCTTTCCCGTGAAGAAAAGGAAGATTGAGGACATCAACCTTGGTAAAGCGAGCCAGAGACGCATCCTTATCCTGATGATGATAGGTTAGCAATTCCCTCCAATGCTCTTGGAGCAAATCCTGACAATGTACATAACTTATGTGACTGAAACTGTACAGCAGGTCATCTACTGTAGCAAGCGTGAATTATAACCTATTATGGATAATGGATCCGCGTATACCGCTATAGTAAAGATAGCTCAGGTCACAAGGCCAACTGTGGCAACCAATTTCACTGTTATATATATATATCAGTAAAAACAGCTTAGTGATGAAATAGATGATAGGCAGAGATAAAAGGTCATTCCTCTGAGTCCACGAGCTTGTATTTACTTCCATCAGTGGAGTCAGCCATCGGTGTGCTTTTTCTCCTGTCCCAGGGACACTTAGTGATTTCACTGAAGGTAAGACATTACAGTCAGGAATAATAGCATGACTACAGGCAGGCAGGGAAACTCAAGGATCTTCTGCTGATAGATGAAAAGACTGTCAACTGCTGTCGAACACTGCTGATACGCAGCTAACTGCAACCAAGGGAGAGCAATTAGTTATTAGGAACTACAATCATTCACACTTACCTGAGGATAGTGATTAAGTATCTTTCAGCACTCCCCATCTTAGCTCGGAGAGTGAGTGTGTGTGTGTGTGTGTGTGTGTGTGTGTGTGTGTGTGTGTGTGTGTGTGTTGGCTGGGGGGGATATAGAGGGAGAGAAAGATTGCACACACATCCCATCAGACTTTGAGGTATGGTGATGAAGTGTGGCAAACAGACCTTATTAACACAGAGCAAAGCTTTGAGGCCCTCCTCGGCCCATCTCCACCTAAACACAACAAAACAAACAGGGTGACCCCGCTGTAACCCCGGACCAGTCCATCCATCACCCAGCAGCGCACACACACACACACACACCAGTGAAGCCCATATCTCTGCATTGTCGACATCAGGCCTACCCTGTGGAGAGATCCAGTTCCAGCTCACACACACAGTTCACACCATAAGAAATCTAACAATCTAACGGTGCTCCCATATTTGAACAGGCACATATGATTTCTTCATTTTTAGAGGAAAAATTGCTCGCAAATTGAAAGCAAACTGCAAACTTGAAGATTTAATGGCTTCCCACCTGCTTGTTAAGAGAGCTGGAATAGTAAAAGTCAGCCGCATTAAAAAAAAAAAACAGCTCCACAAGAAATTTCCTGGAACATGTTTCGACTGTGAAAATGCACTTTCCAATATTTACCAGAAATGTCTTTATCTTTTGACGAGCAGTATTACCGCCAATGTTCCCTCTGAGCTCTTTGACTTTGTTTCTCCATCTCTGTTTATTATATTTCTTAACTGTGAGTATCAAGCAGGCTAGTTAGATGGTGCTTCCATTCCTCAAGACACCAGACAGACAGACAGATAAAAGATAAGGGCTTAGACAGTCAGACGTGGTCAGTAAGGCAGAGGAAATCCCTATCATTTGTCTGAGGCCCTGCAGACGTATGTTCAAGCTCAAGTCTCGACCCCCCGATCTCTCTCTTCGCTTGTCTCTCACTCGCATAAGGTTCATGCGGAGGTGAGGGTTCCTACCTCCCCTCTCTTTCCAGTGACCCCTTGCTCCCTGTGTGTCTCAGTGCAACAGACCCCCTCAGGGATTGACCTCTTTCCCCTACGAACAACACACACACACACACATTGCTTTTATGTGCTCTGCAGGTGTTGCAACGCACTGTCAAGCATACAAATTCCCAGCACATGCACACGAACACACTAAGAACACCAACAAAGGGCAAGAGACAGACCAGCGTGATGGTTCAGGCATTGTTCCTTTTCCAATAACAAAAAGTGATATGAGCTCTCATTGCTCCTATTCTGCATGCTTTTCAAGTTGGTAGGGCGGTAGATTTCGTTTGACAATAACTTTGCTGAGTCTGGTTGAAAAATACCCCTTCTTACCTGCGGCTGTTGATTCAAATGGCAGGTACGGTCTGTACCCTATTGTTCACAAGTGGATTTAGAGGATTTACACAGCACCCGATGCGGCAAAACCTTTCAGAGGACGTAATTATTGTAATTTGATCTTGAATGGTGCAACAACAGAAGAAAAACTAGTATTGTTGCTTGGTGGGAGGGCTTTTCAGGGCAAGGGGCAGACAGACCTGGGATGACCCTGTGATGCATAGAGAGAACTATCAGTCAAAATGCCAGAGCGACTTTAAATCACCAAACATTTCACTGGTGTGCCTGTTTCCTAACACATGTGTTGAAGGATGCTTCACAGTGTGACTGTCCAGGTCATGCGTGTATTCCCATTTACCTGCCATCCATCACCCCAGTAAATATATCCTGGTTTTCTGGACTTTTCCGCCGTTTCAACCATGTAGTACAATAAAAAAAACGAGTTCAGAAAAACCAAACTCAGCAACTATTTGTGTCTTTGTCATCCCCCCAAGAGACCCGACTGCCACTGTCACTGATGGACTGATAAATGTGTGTATCCTACAGCTGGTCATGACCAACCAGTCTTGAAATAGGGGTGCCCTCTATTATGCTATAGCTGCACATGAATGCATTTACCTTGTGCATACACGCAGATAACGTTATGCAGGGCAGAGAATCTCATCAATGTTCACCATCCATAATCAATAACAGAAAGCATTAAGTTTGCTCATCCATGAAAATGTAATGTGTGATTTTTGACCATATGCATTGTGTCATTGCAAGCAGAGACAGCATTGTGTACCGACCCAGCTGCTTCACCTCTCAGTGCCCTGGCAGCACCCCTGGGCTTGCAGTGGTAATGAGAGGGCAAGGGGACAGGCAGCCTGGGTTCACTCATGGAGCAGGGGGCAGGGGGCAGGCAAGGCAGGCCAAAGGATGTGCAGGCCTGAGGTGCATACTAAAAAGGCATCAATTACAAATTCTATTGGCAGCATTCTTTGTCGGTCCCATCATAGCTAATAGAAGAGCCCTGTGATCCAAAGACCCTGCTGAGCACAGAAAATCTAGGGGGAGAGTTCTGCATATCTTAATCCCTCCGTCAAAGGCAGCACATCTCAACACTAACTGTTCTTGTCACCTTTGGTGGGGGAAGGTTGATCAGAGGAGGGAATTCCTTTCCATCATGGACAAGTGTGAAAGGAGAGATGAGTAGAAAAATGCCACTCATTTAAATATTTTAGCATATAACAGTGAATCAAATTTATATCTAACCTTAACACACAGATGTTTCAGATGGCGAGAAAGAGAGAGTGTGTGTTGTGTTCTTTACTCCTGCAACTGCAGTTCATTCCCCCACAGGACTGTGGGATAAATGACAGCTTGGGCCCATCATTAAGATGAATGGCTCTGTCCTACAAGAGGCCTTTTAATTAGCTCCAAAAGCTGCCTTTTATAAAGAGCACACACACAGAAAAGCACCCGCACACACATGGTATTACGCACATGTGTTCACAAACATGTGCCCACAAGCAAATGCAAAGACACATCTATGAAAATACAAACTTTCGCTTTGGGGGAACTTTGAATGATACATGTTTTCCTCATTTTTGTGACAGTATGTGTAAAACATACATGCACATCAACAACAGACAGCAAATACCTTTGATTAAACCCCAGCCCCCATCTATGTATAACCAAAAATGTGGGCGTTAAAAAGCCATTTCCGCTGGCTGAGATCAATCCATCATCAATTTAGCGGTAGGAAAAGGAGGGGGGTTGCAGCAGTGGATTGGGGGAGGCACTGAAGGGACGAGCAGCCTGGCAACCAGACGGGTACCATCAAGACTGGGATAGGAAGCAAGAGATCACACTCCTCCTCCTCTGGCTCCTTTTCATTCCCTCCCTTTTCCCTTCTTCTCCTCCTCCAAGAATCTTGCTCCACACATGGTTGGGAAAGGAGAGCCCCATCCACCATTAGAGTGTGGGTGGGGTTATAACAGGGCCTGGGAAGGCTACAACGAACCACCAAGGGCTGTTCCAATTACAGAGTGACTGATACCAGATGATGAAGCTTCTGGCATCTCACATTAACATCCACCATATCCGCAGCATCTGCCCAGATGAAGGGCTATGGAGGGACACTGAGCTCCACGCACATGCAGTACCATCCAATTAGTGGGGCTGCCAGCCATCCAGCATCACGTTGGAGGGTGGAAAAAAGAAAGACTGCCTAAGTGGGACTCTGTCGAAGCTGAGCCACTGAGCAAAGACACTGCAACTGTGCTACATGCTTCCATTAGCAAAAGGTCTTTGTTGGGCAGCAGCATACTGACTGTTCAAGTGTGTGAGATGGAAAGTCATAGAGAAAGAAAGAATGCGAGAGACATCATTTGTTTTTATTTGATACAGCCTAAGACGGTCAGTGAAGTGCACATAATGGCTTGATCTGTCATGCTCTTCCTCTCGGAATGCTCCCCTTCTCTTCCTCCTCACCCTACTCGTTCGACCACTCAGGCACACACACACGGACGCAAAACACACAGACAATAAAAGCAGCAAACGGGCTTACAGTACATCTGTCACACTGCTGGAGCAAACACTGTAGCCTCACAAGACACCACCAGCTGTTATGGAGCCTGACTCAAGGTTTGTTTATGGCCCATTGTTTTCTCTGCCCTGTCTTTCTCTCCTCAATTTCAATTTACTCAGATACACGCTAACACAAAGGAGGGCAGTGTGTCAACGCCCACAGGCCTTTGAAGTGCAGGCTGAATGTTAGTTTAGACATCTGAGAGCGGCTTCAGAGTGAGCACGCTCTTCCCTCTGTCTGCTCTGCACCCATTTATTGCACACATTTGGCAAGATATAGGACACTCAAGAGTAATAGGAAAGGATGGAAAACACTCCACCGCTTGCTGCCCAATTGGACTGCAGATATGAAGGTACAACAAGAGCAGCTTGATGGGGAGAAAAAAAAATGAAGCACTAAAACATATTGAACACCTTGGAGTGGTGTGCCTTTCCAGCACTCATTTCCTAACCTGCACCACATGGAAATAAAATAATCTTTATCAGATCTACTTTGAATACTGACAGTCCTGCAAATCTTTCAGGTGTACTGTGAGTAACTGCATTCCATTCTCTCAATCCTGACGTTCTTTGCCCGCATGGAAAATGGTCATAGCTGCCGGGCAAGTCAAACAGATTTGATTTCACTCATATCTAGTAACAGTACGTTTTTCTTTCTCCTGCGCTGGCTGTAACAGAATACGCCTTGTTCCCCTTGGCCTCGGGAGAAATCTTCTGCCTAGCAGGGCCAGAGATGGACGGAGAGAACCCTGACTGACTGTGGCTGGCGGCGGGTCTGTGGGGAGCGGGCTCATCAGCAGTCTATTGGAGAGGGAAAGAGGGATGGATGGATAGAGAGGAGGGGAGAGGGAGGTAGGGAAGGGGGGAAATCAATGAGCCGGCCAAGTGAATCCTTTCTCTGGTGTGAGCTGGTCCAAATTTCCCTTTCCTCCCTTCCGCTTCGAGGAATGGTCCACAGCACTCCAGTCACAGAAACACTCAGGAAAAAAAGATATCTAGAGACCGACATTACAGACAATCTTGGGAGGACAAAGAATCCAATCATACCCCCACTAGGGTAGACAACTTTGCTTAGTTTTGCGGCAAACAGCTACTCCAAACTTATTATTGTGAGAAGGTTATAGTGCTAGATATATCTACAGGCGCAAATATATACCAAAACCAATATGGCTGAGAGCCATGGGGTGCTTCTTCAAACACATCCATATACAGTATTCTCCCATGAGGGATTTATTCATTTCATTAAATACACAGGCCTGCTCTATTTTCTTTTGTTTCCTCACATCGGCAATTCTTGCAAGCTTGTCTCAGTATGCGTGAAATCCTTCTGCCTCTGAGTTGTCACTATGTGCAAAACATAAAGTCCTGATTGTGATGAAACACAGAGAAGCTGGACTCCTGGGGGACGACGGTAAAAGACAGCATCCCCTGACAAGTGCCCCGTCACCTCTTTGGAGACAACTCAGGAAAACAGGCACATGAAAGGAGAGCTCTTTCTCCAGCTGAAGAAGTTACTCTGCAGTTCAGGCTGGAGGCAAAATATACCAAGTAGCAGTATCACCCAAGCCTGGCAAGGTCTGGATTGTAATCCCACTTCTTAGTCATGTGTTCAAAGGGCATCTCTGTTACGACCATCATTAAGAGAGAATGCATCAGTCAAGCCGGCATTAGGACACTTAACCTCTGCCCACAGAGTCAGCAAACGGCCTAATCGATTCCTTCAGATTAGTAAAGAATGGCAAACAATGGCCAACAATCACTGTGAGCTCTGTGTTGAGGGCAAGGCCGAAAGCCTCTCCCACAAGGTCAATATTGGAGCCACTCTACCCTGATAAGGAACCAACGGGAGAGATAAAGAGAGGGCAGAGGCGCTGACGAGTTGACACTGCGGTGCTTTCCAGTCAGCCTGATTCATAGAGATGATGACATCACATCCTGTTTGTGATTAGCCATCTGGCTAGGTTCAGAGTGCTGAATGTATGTGGTTGGATAGACTCGACTCAGACTGAAAGAGTTTTGACTTCTATTTGACGAAATATGGAGGGGATGACAAAAGGGCTCTGCCTCACAACCAAGATCTCTAAAGTTGGCAGCAGCTAAAATCATTCGTTCGGACTCTTGTCAACAAGACCATGTCACCGGTATTCAGGCTTCATCTATCTGAGAGGGCCATGTTTGATGAAAGGACAGCTGTCATAGTGGGGGACCAGCATAAGTACTGTGATGACAGAGTGATGCTGAGAGAAAAAGAGGTCATGTAGCTGAGGGGCACTTACGAGCCATGGACCAAGGGGGCCAGGATATTGTTCGTCAACGCAACTAACCCCACAGGGCTCACAGAAAACAGTCTGGCTCTCATTTAGCCTGTCCCTGTCTCTCCAGCTAGAGCCACAGTATCACAAACACCAGCATTAAAAACGGAGATTTACAGATATGCTGCGAGTTTTCGCTCCACATTTTATAGGTCATTAGGTCAAGAGCATGTTGATTTTAACTGGATGATTCAAACATTACTGAAACAATGTCCATATGAACTTACATGTCCATAAGATGAAACTGAGGTGGTCTTTACACCGTATGGAAAGGCCATGCCGATGACTTCATTGGAGTACCAACTGCTTAAATGGAAACTACTGCTTAATGCTGTACAATTGTACCAGTTTCACTGTAATGAGAGAAGAGTCTCTCATTCCAACTAAGACCCAGTAAATCTAGTCTGTTTGTCAAAGTAAAATTCATGTGTGAACAGTCTCTAGACAGAAGCCTCGAGCACTCCATCCAAAAAGGGCTAAACTCACCAGATCCTGATACAGTAAAGCACTACGGACTGGCTGGGTTGTTGAGCATAAGCATGCTATCTACAGGTCACTGACATTTTGTTGGCAATATTTCTGGCAATATATGTTTCCATTTTCCAGTTTTCACTCACTGCTATTTGAAGGCACCAATGTGTGAGTTGGCTAGCGTAACCTTAAGTCTAAAAAAAAAGGAAATGTTGAACAAGCCAAGAAATTAAAATTAACTGAGACAGTAGCAGAAGAAAACACAGCAAACATTGGCATGTGTCTTGTTGGTTTAGAGTAACATGCAATCAACTTGTTTTCTCCTTTTCATCTTTTTTTTCCTGACAATAGAGCCATGATTGTTGTGGGCATAAAGTGAAACTTATCTGTCATGTAGCTCCCTTCCAGTATGCAGCACTGAAGCCTTGAGAAGGAGAAGAAAAGCCAAAAAATGTCCCTCTGGTACAATGTCTGCCTTTGTCAAACTGCAGGCTGATACATGGCAAACAAAATGGTAAATGTTGTAGCAATGAAACTGAATCCCTGCTCATTGCTCAGACCGAGGCCTCACCTGCTCAGTTCTTTGGCAGGCTCTTTATGTGTCTTGGGAGAGGAGAGGAAAGTAAAGGTACGTCCAAAACAGCATTTTCAACGCTTAACAAAATACCTAGTTGTTATCAGTTCAAACTATTTCAATTATCCGCCTTTTCTTTTTGTCGGAGGAATGAACAATATGTGAAAAAAAATCAGACCACCATTATTTTGACAGATATTTGCGATATGAGTCCCAATTTTGGTGGGAATGGTCATTTTTGCGTTTGCACTGAAAAAAAAACAAAACAAAAATGATGATGATGTGATTTTTGCTGGGGTCTGTATGAAGCATGGTCCACTATATTTGGAGAATATGATTTGCAGGCCTGGGCACCTTTGTTGCACCACAATGCTTCATTTAAAATATAATGTATTGTGATGTATTTGACCTTACCTTGGAAATTGCACTTGGCCATATTGCAATTTTGATAACATTCTGATGAATTGTTCAGCCCTGGCTTGTAACATACATTTTCTACTGCTAACCAGATGAATCTGCAGTCTTTCGACATTTGCTCCTCTGGTGACAAGCCTATGTTTGACTTTTTTGGTTAAGGTCATGTGCTCTGTTTGGATTTGGGCCCCTGGTCTTAGACTGCCAACACATGCAGCACACATCCATAACTCACTCAGCTGGCTCCCTGCAGGACTCAAGGCAGCGAGTGTTTCTTTAGTCCAAGTGGGAAAAAAAGCAGAAATGATGGAGGCACAGGACAGATAATGACTACTTTCTCTGGTTGTCAAAACTATCTAAAGGTCCCCTAGATTTGGATGATGGCCCTCCAAGATGAATGGACTTTGATATTCACATGAGGAAAGCCAGACCACTCCTCCCATCTCAGGGGACAATGATTTGGTACCAGTCTTTGACATACTTGACCAGATTCAGAGCTCTGGCCGTGTTCACTCAGCCACTGAGAATATCCAGATTTATCCCCTTTCACAAAATCTCAGGCAGGGATACAAATTACATGTGACATCACATTGTAAAGACATTGAGCAGAACAGCAGCATGGAAGGAGGCATGGACAGGAGGAAGGAGAAGATGAAAGGAGGCACCAGGATGTCACAGTGAGTCTATTGTGGATTTTTTTCAAGACCCAACGTGCCCTATTGTAGAGGGAAATCAACCGTGCCTTCCTGTGCATGTCTGGTAATGAGGGTGTCCAACCAAGCTAACAACTACCACCCAAACAGACCAACACACACACACGCAAAACCACACACACAGCCAAACACATGCAAAGAAACATTGTCAAGACATTTTTATTGCTGAAAGCAGCTTTGCTTAGTCTACCTATTCACATTGTATAGTCCTGGTCCATAAATAGATGCGGCCAAATGGTACAACATAAACTTAAGACAGAGTCATGTCCCTCAGCAGCATCTGCCACGGAGTAAATCTGCCCACAGCCTGCAGCTGTCAACAGGAAGCCCAGAATGACCTCCACACACACACTCTCAAAGAGTCAGACACACACTCAGAATTACACACACCCACACACACACATACACCAGTCTTTCATCTGTCCATGGTTGGCCCGAGTCCAGCAGTATATATCTGTTCCACTCTCTCATAATAAAAGATAATATTCAGTCTTCAGCGCCATTCTGGGTTATTATTACAGGAAAAAGGAATTAGTGAAATAAATTCTGTCAGTGCACTCTCAGAAATATGTAAATGAAAAAAGTACTATTGAGCGTTTTGTAAACACATGCTATATTTAACTGCAGTGCCAGCCCACATACCCCGTAGCACAGCGCTGACAAATGCGTGTTCTCAAAGGATGGAAGGGTTTCTGGTTTTTGTCAGTGCAATAGCTACTAGCACTTCAAGTGCTATGTCTAGATTGTCAGTTTGCTCATATTTTCCCTCCAGACTGTTGGCGGAAAATTTACAAGAACGTTTTTAACAGTTTGTTATTTCATGGGCTGGCAGAGTCAGTTTTGCTAAGAGCCTTGTAAATGTCTTTTAGGACCTCTGATAATCAGGGGGACCTCAGGCACTTCAGAGAGTGGAGTACATGAAAGTAGCAGTTTCCAAGAATCCATCATAGAAAGACAGAGGGAGAAGAGTAAGGAGTAATTGGTGTGTGTACATGTGTGTAACCACCCTCACTCTTCAGGCTGTATCAGGAAGCATCATGTCATGTTTCATAAGTTTCCAATTTTCCTATCACATCATGAATACAAGACAGGCTGCCGCAGTATTTACTGTGCAGACGGGTTTTTGAAAAAGCGTTGTAAGTGACAACTGAGGCAACTGCCCTGAACAATCGCATCTTTCATTAGTCTTCATTAAATACACAACTGAACTGAACAGAGTCAACACCCTTGATGAAACAACAGGAAGCTAAAACACACACACGCCCTCATCTGCACTCACAACACACGGGTGCAGTCAAGACAGACGAACAGCGGTCCGTTAACAGTAATGAGCGTATAGTAGTCAGAGTGATCTCAGGGTCTGACAGCGGTAGAAAGACAGGGGGGGTGCACCCTGTTTCAGTGCCAACCTACCATCTGCACCAGCACTGGCTGAGTTAATGAGGGGATTAGGCCCACATGCACAGCCCTGGGACAGGGCCCCTAACATGCCACCAGCAGGAGCCCACCACACCAGCACTTTAATGTGGAAAACATGACAGAGGCAAGGTGGGCTACTGCACACATGCTGAGCAGAAACCCCGCTGACTGCCGACGTGCAAGGGCATGTGGGTTGTCTGTTTGGCCATTCCTTTATGCATGAGATTGTGCGTTTGTGTGTGTACCAAGTGTGCAAGGATGCATGTGTGCATTTGTGTGAGGATGATGTGATAATAAAGGACTAAAAATCTGAGGAAGAAGCAAGCTACAATTAAGCACTCGGCTCAGGGAACAGTGGGGATCAGAGGGGCTCTCTCCTCATCTGGCACAGACAAAAGAGCAGCTTGATTAAAGGAAAAGCAGATGGGAAAACAAACCTGTTCGCCTAGAAAAGATTAATATGAGGAAAAAAGGGACAATTCGTTGAACAAAGCAGGAAAATGTTAGCAGCCCTGTTAGGCAGTGACCCCAGCCAGCAATGGGAGCACACCACTATTTACACCCAACACACTATCAGCACACCCAACCACCTCTTGAGACTGCATGTCCTGAGGCAGCCAACCCCCTTTACACCACTCCACAAGGAGCACGGGGGCCTTAAGGCCATCTCTGCAAGTAGCGACACCTTTATGTGTCACTGGCTTCCTCCTTACAGACATCAGCACCTCGGCTCAACTCACGAGGCTGAACTAGTGTCCTGTTGCAGAGGAGGTGAGGAGTGGGGGGGCTACGGTCAAGGACTCAAACGCCAAACAGCGACAGATAAAATTACTTTCCAAAAGGCTGATTACAAAATAAATGAACAGATAAATGAATAAATCCACTGACCTTGGGTGCAATTAGCCCTTAATTACTGCACACTATGTGCCCTGGGAGATACATTAATTAAAAGAGGATAATGGAAAGCAACAAGGGAGGCGCTGAGCGGAAATACCTGCCAGCAAAAAAGATCCAACACGAGCATCCAGCATGAAGATTTGTGTGAGACCAAAGCTGTGCATCTCTATTGTATGTCACAGTGTAGTATGGAGTTGGTGCACTGGGGGGGAAGAGAACAAAATGAAAGTATAAAACATGAGGAAAAAAAGAGCGGTCGGCATTGCAGAGCAACACTCAAACCTCATGAAGCTTACAATTTATTATTACAGGTTTGGGAAGTAATGAAATGTGAAATTACAAAAAACGCTAATATGCCACCGAAAACGCCAGCTATTATAGGTATTATCCGCAAACATCTACCAGCAGTCATGTTGGACATTTTAATTCAAACCTTGCTTGCCCAACATTGCCTCCTGACCACAGGGAGGAAACTTTAACGACTAGTAAAATTGGTTCTTGGCAAAAATGTTAATTTGCCCTGTCCCCCTTTTTACCCTGTCTGTGTCTGAGCTTGTTTCTGTCCACAAACTGCTGCTGGTTCTGCTCCTTCAACAGAGATGGACGTTCTTTTCCTCCTCCTTTGCATTCCAGCTGTGGAAACCATCATTATCCTGCCCACCACCCACACTACAACACCAGACCGTATACAAATCCAACGGTCAGACGTAACCATAAGCTTTTCCCTTTCTGCTGTGTGAAGCTGCATCAGTCTTTAGGATTAGGTGCCAGTCTTCCCATGAAACCAAAGGACAGTTATGTTTATGTCCTGACCATCCCCTTCTCCTCCCCCTGCCCCCTCCGGTCTGTCTGTCTCTCCACACTGGCTGATCAAGGCCCTGGGAGCCCTGTAATAACAGTCTGTTTAGACACTCATCACTGATTGTCAATTAGAGCTTCTGTCTCCTGTGACCCCCAGCACACAGAGGCTTTAAGGACCTGTTGACAGGCTCAGTCGTCTCTACCTGGTTAGTCACCGTGCTATTTTAAGACCACGTCACCTCAACACATCCCCAAACTGCTGAGTGTCTCCAGAGCTGCTGAGACAAATGGCCACAGAAACAATGTTAGCAGGCAACCAATAAACAGCAGTGTACAAAGCCAGGGCCTAATGACTGAATGCAGTATGTGTTAAAAAAATAAAATCACTGGCACTCTCAGATATTGAATGAGTCATCACTATTTAACCAAGGCCTAATAAAGAAAAACAGACCCCAGAATACACTCAAATGGAATGAATGGCATGACTTTTCTGCGCCTCATATACAGCCTATCAGACGGCTGGCAGAGGTGGAGGAACATTGTCCAGCGGTGGTGTTTTATTGGGGGCTTGTATTTGTTAATGTGTCTCGGCTCCTACGCTGCTGAGAGAGAGAAAGCCTAACAGAGAGGCTGTTGTGCATGGGTCTGGCTGAGCTCCACTGTCCCCTCCAGCCAAACTACCATATTCACACTTTGTTATAAAGCCTTATGAACTGGGGCCACTCTGTGTGGGTGAATAGTCACTCTACCTCTTCACACACACAGCACTTTTTTTCTGAGTTCACAGTGTCAGCTGGGCTGAGAGCAATTGTTCCAGTTAGAGTGCTTTTGCTTTATTTCCATCACTTTTTCGTGTCCAGCCTTCCTCTGTGTCTTTCCGGGCTCCTGAATAGCTGCCTACACCCTCTCTTTCATGGTGCCCTCACTGTTGCTGGAACAGTGACGCCCAGGCAGGACCCGGGTCTTAAATAAGGGCTTGAGGCTTGACACATGTGGCCTGCGAACTGACAGCAGCTTTGTGAGGCAAAGGGGGGTGGGAGTTGGGGGCCAGGGGCCAGGGACACTTCAGGGAAGAGAGACAAGCTGAAGGAGCCCCTTGAGAAACAGGCTGGGCCAACAACCACCACAACACCTCAACAAGGGCTCCAGTCATCCAGTGGAGGGTAGCTGGAAGGAAAGGAAGAAACGGTGCCACTGCTAGATGCCAACAGGAATCAAGAAACCCTACGTACAGAGGGAGAAGAGGAACACTGGGGCAGAGGAAACCCTAAAAGGGAGGTTAGGCAGATGATGGACAGAGGGTTGGAGAAAGGGAGAAAGAAGGTGAGGGGTGAATGAAAGGAAACCAAACTTAACTGGTGAGATAAAAGCTCCAAAGAAACCCCCTTTCTGTTTGTCACAGAGAGGAAGTGGGAATAAACTCTGAGGGAAACAACCTGGGTACAGGCTCAGTAAAAGGGATGTTGTGAAGAAATAGGAACAGACAGGTGAGAGAGGAGAAGAGAGCAGAGCTTGAAAGTGTGCTGTGTGTCACAACACATTGCTGCACATACCGTGGTATCTGTGAAAAGGCCGGCAGGGAGATAAACAACTCCAGAAGACACGCAAAAAAAAAGCAGCCAGAAATAGTTCAATGCGACAGCGAGGAGATAACAAAGATAAATTAAAGTTAAGCTGCAGGAGAGAGTCACTTTTTTTAGAATTATATCGGGATCAGCAGAACGTCTGCGTCGCAGAAAAGTATTAACGACTGTATTATTGGTTATCACCTATAGGATTTCAGCGAAAGCTCTGCAAAGCTGAAAGAACTTCAGTGGGAGGGAAGAAGAAAAGGCGAGGAGGAGGAGTGGGTGGTTTTCCAGGACAGCAGACAAAGAGAAAGACAATTACAGAGGCTCTAAAAAATCTATTCAGTGCATTTTGCTGGGAACTGTTCCTCCTCCATCTCTCTCTCCCTCAGTCACTGTGCCCTCCTCTGGCTCGATCCCAGCCTAATCCTCCACTTCAGCGCTATCTCAGATGATTTCACAGTTGTCACTGAACGCTGAATTTCCTCTTTCTTTCCACAAACGTTAACTAGGGGACATGCCAAGATGGCGCCGATATTGTGAACTGGCTGGGGGATTGCCTCTCTAACTGGCAACCGTTTCCCTCACGGTTGTTAGCATTCTCCACAACAGCAAGTTAAAACACTTGGCCAATGCTGTCATTTAGCAGGTGAAAACATCCAGACTGGAGCCGCTGCGTGAAGAGTGGCCATGCCAGCTAATGTCCTTCACTTAATGTTAGAACCATCAACGTTTCACTAACGAGACAAGGGACCCTCTATGAAGCCGGGGACCCACGTCACGCCCTCATATGCGCAGGCAAACTGAAGGTCACGATGACATCCCCACCTGTCCCCAAGCGATCAACAAATGTCCACACATTATGATGGGAGTCGTGTCTCTGGCTGGTCTTCAAGGGACTGAGCCGGAGCAGACTCTCTGTCTAATTACAGTTAGCGGCCACTGTCTTTCCTGCAGCTAATGTGGATTTACTGACACTAAATCCTGCCTTAACGAGCCATGGAATCTATCTGACAGAAAGGGGAGAAAAAACATACAGCTGTGCATCATGGACAGTTTGGATAACAAGACAAGAGACGGTAGCTAATGGTTTAAAATGCCGCTGAACATTAAATCCCCTCTGTCATGTTCACAATTGTGTCCATTGATTCCCTGCTACAGCTGCAACACTGTTTTGTTCCCTACCCTTCAGATCTCTTGAGCTTTATGCCATGAAGCTATGCCACTGGTATGCAAGTACTCAGGGCAGCGGAGTGAATTAGGTTTGAAACGGGGTCAGAGTAACTACGCTGGGGCAATGTTCTTGGCATGGACAGCACCATGTGTTACCCGGCTGGTTACCACTACACACAGAGGAGCGAGGTGTGGTAACAGTAAACAGCCCAGACACAGGAATGCACAGGGCAGTAAAACGCTATACAGCGCCATTCATCACAGCACCCAGAGCTCGGCAGGGGCACAAATATCGTTTCCCCCACACGCCCTGTTCCACAAACAGATTTAAGCATACTTTCAGTCTCCCACTGTCTATAATTCTCCCCCATGTGCCTTACTGTCTATAAGCGACTGTCCGGCATTCTTCCCGTCCGTCGCTGATGTGCTTGTCAGTGAAGTTTTTTATTAATAGCTCAGTGGGTAAACAATTTGAGGTTTAGCGTAATGCCACATAGGCCATGGTGGTGGATTCCAGAGGGGTCACCTCTGGGACAGAACCTCAGAAAATGGCTCCAGAGTGGAGGGGTGCAGCAGCTGAGGGTTAACGGCCTAACACAAAATGATGGAAAACATGTTTTGAGGAGAGGCTGGAGGACAAAAGTCATCACTTTGAATGACTCTGCCATAAATTGTTCTACGCTGATAGGCAATGATGACAACATACGAGTCAACATTTGTATGGACTAACCTGGTCGATTCAATAAAAAGCAAGTGGCTGTGACCAATGAGAGGAGGTGCGGTCCATATACACCGCCATGGATCATTTAGTCCACCATCAACAGAGCTGGGCAGCAGAGGTAAAGCATGTGTGACATTCAGGAGTTGGAGGTGTGTGTGTGAGTGTGTGTGTGTGTGTGTGTGTGTGTGTGTTCATACCACGAGTGTACAAACTCCAAAAGCCTTTGGTGATAAATCCAAACATTTCTCGACTTAAACACAACATAAATCCGATCTCGGAGCAAGTCAGCAGCAAACAGCCTCAGGGACAGATGTGTAAAGAAAAAAAGCAAAGAGTGACAGCCGGCAATCTATTCTCTGCTCACCGCGTCCCTCCCCATGGTGAGGATGATCAGCGTTTATCTCACTAAAGGTTCTGAACTTTCAGCCTCCACTGTCTCCGGTTTCCTAAATGCTACATGGCAAAAAAAAAAAAAAAAAAAAAAAACGTAGCATGTGTGAGATCCAGACTCCATATGTAGCTACATGTAATGTGCTCTTTCCATTCTTTCAGAGAGTCCCGAGGATATTGGATAGGCAAATGGTTTAACAAAGAGCTGGGATTAGAATGGTGTGGAACAAGGTGCTTGAAGCAAACCCCCCCCCCCAAAAAAAGGAGACAATGAGCGATAAGGACGACTGTGCAGGGAAGATAATTAATGAATGGCTGCGTCAAATAATACAAGCTGTAACAGGGGGACCTCTTGTCCTACTTCTGCGGCGTATTACACACACACACACACAAACAAGAGGGAGGAGGAAGAATTAAGAAGCGGCTCCAAAAGGAATTCAATAGTGATTTACCAACACACTTTCCCATAAAAATGTCTTCAGGAAATAGAATATGGAACAGCATGGGTCATTGAGAAACACAATGAAAACAGAGAAAAGCTGGCAGACAGGGACATTCTTACAATAATGATGCTGAGGCCACACGGCACTCAAAAGATATTGGTCAAATAGCGGTAGAACGCAAAACTTCGGGTGATGTGGGGCTGGGGTCAGGAGGGTTCAGGGATTCTGTGCTGCAGTGAGGGTTTCCGAGTTCACTTTTATTTGTTGGGCTGTGTCAGCTAGTCGGGGCCACAGAGGAAACAGACATGCTCCAAAAAGACTGGACAGAGCCAAACGGCATGAGAACTATTTTATATGGAAATCCTGACACTGCGTTTGCAATGAAAATGCAAGTCAGACCAGGACACACAAAAAAAAGGGTGGGGGGGGGGGGGGGGGGGGGCAGATAATGAAGCCAGTTTCCATAGGTGCATATTTACTATAAGACCTGATTTGTAAATTAATATTCAAATATATTCAGTTCATGGGTCCTGGCTTGAATTGCATTGGAAGAGAGGTGATTTTTCCAGTGTTGAGAAAGTGCCTTATTCCTGTGGCGGGTAATTGAGAGCAGTGATGTGAATAGACTGTCGGATATGGTGAAGGCCTGACTCTCCCTTCAGCGTCAATGTCTCTCTGAGGCCCAGGAAAGAACCATTGTTCCATCAAGGGACACAAAAAAGGGATTAATTTGAATTTGGTTTACAATGCCATGCCTTTCAAGTTAATCCATCTGGCCTGTGCCCCGGAGTTGCCGGCTACTCCCTCCATTCCCCATTCACTCTGCCAGCGCTCTTTGTCTACAGGAGGGGTAAATGTCAACTCCACCACTGCTTGGGCAGAGAGAGCCCTGAGAGATACTGAGCCGGAGAGAGAAAATGAAGACAGAAAGAAAATAGCCAGCAATTACACAAAAAAAATTGTTTTCTCATTCTTTAAGTTGATTTCTGACAATTACTAATCAGAATAAAGCTTCACTTCCACAATGTGCTACATATTTATGCATATTCAATATTCACTCACAGCTATCCAATGATAATATATACAAAATGAAAATCTCTCTGAACGCAGAGGAATTATGCACAGCACTGCTGTAATTTGGCTTGAACAGATGGAGATCTGGCATTCAGATTTCGTAAACAACAGGCTGTATGAAAAAAAAAATAGTCATGTCCTTCCTTCCTGTGTAAGTTACTAAGTGGCCTGCATCAAGTGGCACCCCTGCTGAGAGCGTTAAGATGAGTCTGCCCATACATCCATCACGTCTGTATCCTCCTCTCCAGCCCAAGTCCACATCCTACCAAAATTACTATAAGGGGTCAGTGAGAGACATTTCAGTTGTTGTTTGCTTCTCTGTTTCTTCAATTACTTCTTGAAAATGTACTTTGTCATTTAAACTCGCTCCATCTTTCACATTTTCCAAATGCTGTGGCATTAAAAATTAAAAACACGCATGTGGTAAACTGTGCCTCTAAAAAACAGAGCAAAAATAAAAGAACAGAAATCAATACTTCATGCTGTCATTTCTACATTTCTTTCTAAAGCTCACACATTGTGGTGGTTTCAAGCAAAGTATCCAGAACTTTTTATGCATCCCTGGTATACAGTATTCAGGAAGCTGCAATGACCCAAAATCATAAAATCTAATTTTACTGCAGAGTGGTTTGGAGAATAGAGTGAGAGGGTGACTGCGAGGCTGCAATGGGAGAAGCATCTACAGGGAAAACATACTGAGCTCCGGGGCACAAAATGAAAGATGATTAAAAAAGCCCTCGCTACCATCACTGGCTAAGATAATAGCGCTGCCTCTCCCTTACTGTCTGCCTTATCCCGTGCCTGCTATCAGAGGGACGGTCAGACTCCTGACCTGTGTTTTTGCTGCACAGCTCCCAGTGCACCCCTGAAGGACAAAAACAGTTGCAGCAGACATCTGCATAGCAAATGCGATGTGGAGAAAGACCTAAGCGATGCAGATGGGGTTTTTGAAGTTTCCTGGCTGTTACCTAGTTAACAAGCCATTCAATTAGCACGCATGGCAATCTACAGCAACAAATATTACTAAACACAGAAAAATGGTTCATTTGGAGCTGAATTTAATTAATGCAATTTATCTTGGTCCCGAGAGAGCTCAGTGAAATACAGACAATACATACAAAGAACAACGGAGAGAAAACACAGATTTTAATTAGAGATGTTTTATCAAACAACTCTACCGTCTCAGCTTATGTCCTCGTGGCGCCACTTAAATACTCCTCTGCATTAATCAGGGAGCTCACTGTAAAGTACATTATGCATAGTAGATGTCAGCATAACTCTCCACAGATTCTAAAACATGGCACCAATTCTCTCCTGTTTCTTCACTTAACTTCAGCTCTAATAACAGTACTTCTTACTTTGTCCTTATTACAGTGAAGAGATTTTTTTTTAAGTAGCATAACAGGCCGGCCGAGCCAATACGAAAGAAAGATGAACGAAGCCTGATCTGATATTTTATTTATACATAGTTGTACGCCGTGCACAGAGACTTTCAAAGGCGAGGAGCTAATGATGCCAGATGATTCCTGCACAATTTTAGATTCGTACCAACTTAAAAGGTATTGTCAAATTGACAGTCAAAACAATGCAACCGTCTTCTAAAAGCATTTAAAAACCAAGCACAACTGTCGGTCCTAGAGAAAAACACAACAGAATGAAAAGAAGAGTTTGATAACCTAATTAAATTAGGATAAATACAATTGCAGAAGGCCAACTGTGATGCCTAAGGGGGGCACTGTACTCCAATTACAGGTTTGTTTGTTTTTTAGGTCAAATCTCAGTAGTATGGCGAGGATTTAACTAATATTCAATTACACAGAGGCTTAGTTCTAATATAAGCCAGCAGATTTAGCTGTCGGTCAGAGTTTGACAGCATGCAGCATGTAAAACCAGAATAAATGGACACAGTGTTGTGGCCATGACATGTGTTTAACCTACAAAGATCCTGCATCCTGCTCGCACTTCCTGGTACACAAGCATGCTGTCAACATTGTTTACGAGGGGTCTTTTTCACAGGCCTGAATGCGTCCGTTTTCTGGCCAGTGTCAAAAGTCAGATTGCACGCTGCATAAACTGCATCGTGGTCTCTATAATGCTGCTATTCTTCAGGGCTAAATTTCAAACCTGTATACTTCAGAGCCAGAAGTACAAGACATTGTGAGGCGGAGAACTGGAGAAACGCAGCATGCACAGCTCCCCACACAGTAAAGTGGTGTATCGAGGTAGACAGCTCATACCACCCCCCTCTCATACACCATTAGTCCTGGCGGTGTGTTGCACATTCCAGCCCCCCTGTGTGTGTCAGGGAAGTGGGGCCCCTCCACTGAGGATCCATCTATAGAGTGCTAATCCACCGCTGGGCCGTGCAAAACAGCGGACGACCAAACATAAATAAATAAGAATGAGCTGAATCTCGGTCCACTTTTCCCATTTCAATCAAGTGCTGGGATGGAAACCAGACAGCACGGTCACATTCAGGGGTCAGTCCAGGCTCAATTAGAAAGCCCCTCACTGAAAACAGTGACTGATTATTTTTAAGCCCGTGGAGTGTCTCTCCCTGCTGGCTGAGAAGAGGGGAAGTGGGGCTCAGGACAATAAAAGAAAAAAGTCCCTTTGCCCCTAAACCTCCCCACACCGGCTGTCAAAATGTATAAAGTGTAGAAACACAGACAGACAGGATTAAAGGTGCAAGGAGGGAGGTCAAAGAGAAGGGATACTAAGTCCTCCAACTCTCTCACTGACAGATACCAGTCACCAGCAAGCGCCAAGCGGAGGCTGATCACCAAGACCACACTGCTGCGGAAAAAAATACAGAGGACTGCAAGACCAGTAATGTCTGGAAACTAAAACCCACCATCCATTTATTCTTATCACTCGCTTAGCATTCAGTTCTGTGCCAGTATGCACAGTATAATGACAGGCACCACACTGAGGGAAAAAGAGTGGAAAGAGTGGAATATATGGTAGCGTTAGTGGTTTACATACCCCTGGAGCATTATCATATAAATGGTTGTTACTGTACAGTAAAAACCCAGCTTTTAAAATGATAGCAGCTGAGGCTTAGAGAGGGAGGGATGCATCCCGAACATAAGTGCTCTTCAGGGACACTATCCCTGCTTTTTGTCTACTACATCAAAGAGATGCAGCTGAAGAGCTTCCATTTCCATTGCTGAACAGTACGTACTTTGTCTATGAAACTTCCATATCACTTTCCGCCTGATGCTATCCATGTGCATGTGTGACAGGTGCACAGGTTTGTGAAAATGAATGATCCTGTACCTGGTCATGTCATGTTTCCAATGATTTCTAATCGCTAAGTCATTCTCAGCACGCATGTGGCTCCCATACGTAAATGAAGTGTCTTATAAAGCGGTGCTCTATTTGTGGACTGGGCATCACTTGGAGTATTTCATTAAAACTCTGCTTGATAGCACAGTTCATTTGATTACCTTGATGACATACGGCTAGTTTTATGCTCACCAGCTGTACAATATTAACGCACTACCTCCATCTACTTTCACTCATCACCCAAAGTGTAATTCCAGTCTGAGCAATACGCACAGCACAACAAAATTACAAAATTTCATTATCTCAATGCCAATCCCTGTAATTTTGGCAAATATGGTGATGACACTTCTTTGGATCAGGATCAAAGAAATTAAATTGGCAAAAAAAAAAAAAGGTCAGCTGGGGGGAACTGCAGCATGCATGGTGGGCGAACTGCAGTTCATGAAATATGAGTCATTTTTATTCTCTTTCTAAGTTAACCACCGATTACTGTCCGTGTCTCACTGTTGCTGACCCAGGGGCCACACTGTGGCATTGTCCATATCAGAGTTAAATGTCTCTGGCCTGGACCAATAAAAGAGGTACTCAGTCTGTCAGCCAATTACAAGCCAATGCTGTCAGCAGTGATGCTGAAGCTCCCTGATGAATACAGACGTGTCGAGGATATAAATCGGTTTCATCTGGTGTCTGTCCATACATCCAGAGTGCACATATCCACACTGAGAACACGCACGCACGCACGCACGCACGCACGCACGCACGCACGCACGCACACACACGCACACACACACACGCACACACACACACACACACACACACACACACCCCTGCTGAAAGATGTTCCCTCGGGTCTCATTCGTCTCACTTTGTTCCACAAACTCACTTGTGATCACTCGCAAAAAAAACCCTAAGTGAGCATCTGTTTAACTTAGTTCTACAGGAGTGCACCAGAACAGTCTTTTAACTTAACATCAAAGCTGACTGATGAATACGGTCCCTACAGTACTCAGCAGCTATGAGCACTCGCTGCAGATCAAGTGGACATATAGGAGGAGAGGAACTGTGGTTTCTGTATGGAAAAAGCTGACAATAAGGCATTGCACCTTGTGACAGGGTTCTCAACAGGCTTGGTTTAATATTTCGTGACTTTTCATAACTACAATGAAGAACTTGTGTGACCTAAAAACTGTATTCCATCCTGTGTCACAGTGGTTGCAGCTCAGATGTGCTCTAAAGTAAAAAACAGTTTCATTCTGCAACATCTGGGCTCCCTGAAGAGAAAATCAGAAACAAAACTACCATCTTATGTGAAAACGATGGAAAAACAATTCAATTAAAATTCCACATTTGAAAAATAGATTAATAATCCTTGATTCCAAATGTATTAAATCCACAGACATTCCCTGTCTGCTCAATGACATTCCAAAACCCGGTGACCAATAGGAGACCTGTATATAAAATATACAAGACTGAACTCCTCAGAAAAGCCAGATAGTCGGGGTAATACAGGTGTGTATTTAATGCCCAGTCTATCATTTCCATCCAGCAAACCTTGTCTAAAAGCCGGACAGACACTCATTCTGCATCTGTGGCTGAGAGGATTAACGGACGAGCTAAGGGAGAGCCTTATCTCACCTTGCACAGATAAATCAGACGGATACAGCGCTGCTCACACACTGCTCTGGAGAGCAGCAGAGAGGACGACAGGGGCATTTGAACAGAGAAGCCACACACAGCCTCCCTGCCAGACTGTTTGTTTAAAACCTGCTTTAAGGGTTTACGCTCTGCTCCGCCTGCCTTCAGGAATGAGCGGCCAATGGCCATGGGCTCCAGGCTTGTTTGGAATGGCTAAAATGGTCACCTTGATCTCTTCTCCTGTGACAGTTTCCAGACAACGTGAGACAAAAAAGCTGTCTGCTGAGAACTTGGCCGAGATTTTCTCTCCCTCTGACCAGCCTGTCTGATTTGTCACCTCTCTCGGGAATATCCTGGCACCCTCTAATGTGTGCTTGTCTTACAATTGGAAGACTGGCTGTTTTTACCAAGTCTGAAAACAACAATCTGGCATATGAACCTTCAGAATCAAATTCACACATAAACTTACGAAAATACTGAAATTACATGCTGCCCGTGCTTACACTCATTTGCAGCAGGCAACCAGGATTTCTACAAAACTGTGACACCGCCATCTGACTGACACACTGTGATACATACAGTGTTGTAATTCTTGTGTGCACAGACTTGAATGTGCAGTTCTGTATCACAAAAAAGTCACTGCTGACATTTCCCTTGAGTCGTAGAGTACATGCCAAAGCGAATTTTATAGGACTCCTTACAAGTTTATGGTCAGGATGAATAACAGTTGATGTTCAAAATGAATATATTTATAGTCATATGAGGACAGCTATAATAACGTCCGTGTGTCTGGAGGACAAAGCTGGCTTTATGTGGCTTTGCCTAAAGGGAAATAGTTGGAATCTTATGCGGGATGAAAGGAAGCCATATTTTCTGATACAATTCAAGCTTGAAAGTACTGCAGCAGAAATTCTTTTTGTGGCAAAGTGAAATCTAAAAAGAGTGGAAGTAGCATGTGATCTAGTCATTGCTAGAGCCTTTTTTCTCTATTTTCCAGAAAATAACGTTGCCACTCTTAGGAAGGACAGATAATGAACATGTGCCTCAAGCACGGGAGGAGACACTAAACAGTGACGCTCAGTGCTAAGCGTTGCGTGAATAATTAAACTACACAAGCATAACTGTTATTTCACTACATCCAAAGAAAAATCCCAAAAACAATTTCCATGAAGTGGCGGGGGTGTGTGTGAACCACCCCAAGCAATTACAAATTATTGATTTGCTGAATTGTCTCAACAACCGCTAATTACAAGAGCTTCACACCTGATGAGATGCACATTTCAGAGAGAATAAGCTAACGGGATTCTTGATAGAGTCAGTGTGCATAAATGATGACATATGTGTGGCCGATGGGCTGAAGGTAAGTGTAATTATGGTCTTGAAGGGATATTCAATGTCATTACGGGACTACTTTAACAGCTGATTAGATCAGGAATACATTCCCATCACTGTGATTTATATGTGGTGGAGGTTATAACTTGTAATCATGACAGGTGCGGAATAACGTATATAGGGAAAGGTGGAGAGTGAATACAGATGGTGCTGGTGTAGAGAGTGCTTTCATCTTAAAACACCGTCATTTATTTTTGCATATGAAAAAGTTCCCCCGCCACAAAGAAGGCGTCCTTGTAAAGATGACCTCTGGGGCGTGAAACATCAATGGATCAGGTGCAGGCCAACTGTTCCATTGAAGGTGGGAAGCTGAAAGGAATCACAGCAACTTCAAAGAAACCACTGGCAAAACACAGAGAAAAAAGAGAGCACTTATAACAGTTGACATCAATCAATAATGGTCAACGAAATGGATTCCAATTCTGCTGACCAAAAGCGGTGCTGGAGGGGAATCTCTATTCTGAGCCTCCACCAGAGCGCGATGGCCATGCAGAGTTTAAGAGCATGAATTACATTTAAGAGCAACTTCCATTGTGAACAAACTCTGCCGCGCCAAGGGGTGAAAGCCAGCTGTCAGGCCACAGTGGCAACTGAGTGCTTCACCACTGAGGACAGTGTCTGTTTGCCAACAGCAAATAACCGCCTCTGGCCCATTTAGTACCATCTCTTTTTCTTTTCTGCAAACAAAAGCAGTCTGCCACTGAGATGACACGAGCTCTTCTCAGTGGCTACCACTACACCGCCCGATCAAACACAAAGCTGGATGTGGAGCGAGCCCAAAGCCAACACAGTAAAGAACTCTGAACTAACCAGAGTACATGAACACTACATCCTGCCAGACCAACACAGAGGAATTTTAAGTCCCTTCTGTTTTGGCTCATTTGTTATCCCGGCATCTGCTTTGCATGGAAAAGTGTTCATTGGTCATGAAATCAAGTTTATGAGAAAAGCAAACTTTTTTAGACTGGAATAAAAAATGTTAAGCATGCTATTTGTCACTTTTAAAGCAATTCAATGGTGGATATAATGTGCTAGACCTGAAGTCATGGTGAAAATATTAACATTAGTCTTCAGCTGCATGGCAGAGGGAAAATCCAAAGTCACCTAAAAAGGCAGGGAGGCTGGTAAGTCAGTAAGCAACAGAAAATACAAACATCAGACTGAGTGACATGAACAGACCACTCCTTAAGTCTGAACTGGGTCTGAACAGGAATCAACCTGCTAAGCGTTCACAGATTACTGCTACACGCTGAAGCCATAACACAGAGGAAGAAAAATATTCATGTGGAACAGGCTGGTATTAAATGGCCCGATGCCACGGGGCTGCCGGTGAGCAGAAAAAAGAACAAGGAAGCTACGAAAAAAGAGTCTAGGTATGAGAGTTGAGACTCACTTTAGGGAGATATCTCAGCTGGCAAGCGCTCAAACAACCACCAAATGCAGGCACATGTAGCTATAAACACACACGCACTCACAAACAAATGTCGCACAAACAGGCATATCACACTCTCAGGGACACGCACACATACATTCTGTGGCAGCATGCGTATAGCAAGAGAGTTGCCAGCTGTCGGAGATCTTTGAGAGAACAGAACACCACCTGTCCCCTTATCTTCCTCTCTCGAGCCAAGAGAGGCTCTCCGTCCAACTGGAGCCACCTCCATCTACTCTCTCATACCAAGCTTAATTGCAGCTCGTCCGCTATGTTCTATTCAACAATTTATCCCCGTCTTTGTTGTTCCTTCCCATCGCTCCTTCTGCGCGTTTGATCTCCGAGCACCAGACTTCTTGCAATTATTTTAAATCGCATCAAGGCTCTTCTGACGAGAGTAATCTACATGTTGTACCTGGAGTCCTGGTGGTGATGAGACCTGATGAGGTTTAGATTCGGGTTAAGGTGGACAGTTTTGCCAGATGTTGCTGCTGTTGTTGCCTGAGAGGAATTTGGCTATCAGGTCAGTGACAGTGTGTGTATGCGACGGGGTGAGAGGTCAACATTTCTCTTTCTCTGTGTTTACATTATCTCATTCTTTCACCTCTCTGTGCCATTGTTTTGCTTTTGGTTAGCTGAGCGTTTGGGTGCAGACAGATTGATAGAAGGCAGGCTGACGCACGGGCAAACTCCAACCACTGCTGAACCTGGTTCCGCTGATTTCTGTGTAAACACAAGCCAATGTGATACCCTCACAGAACCTTGAGATTAAGCATGGAAGCAGCAGATTTTAGTCCTAAATGATAGCACAATCAGCCCTGGCTGTCGGGGTTAAAACCTGCTCAGCTCTGCTACAGTCCAGTGCTGAGGTTGAGCAGTGTTAATGGCAGCTTTGCTTGAAGCTGCTAAAATACGGGAACAGTCGCTCAATCTGTGCTGGCAGCTAGAGGGTCACCAGTCAAATGAAAGCAGTATGTGCAGTTTCCAGGTAACCAGCCGTAGTGAGAATGTGTATATGATGGCAGTGCTAATGGTCCAGAGTTCCTCTGAGAAACACACACACACCTTCCTGCTCATACTGTATACACACACTGCACAGGAGCACTTTAGCCTGGGAAGGAGTAGTGGAAGAAATGAGTGATGGCCCAACCAGCTGTCTGAGAGTTATGGTCTGAATCGTGGAGGCCAGACTGGTGTTTTTCAGACAACCTGAGCAGCACTGCAGCAGATGGAGGTCACCACTGGGTAGTATAGTTAAAATTAACCCGACAGCTTAGCATGAATTAAGCTGGGCCCCTGGGCAGGGAGCCTGCATCCCACAGGATTGAGGCGGGAGCTGGGCAGGGAGCACCAGGCCGGCGGAGACCAGACCGCAGCTGAGGAAAGGTTTCATGAACTCAGCAGGGTCCCCTCTTTCTCAGAGCAGTCGCTCCAACTCTGAAGGTTGAAAATGAATTTACATGGCAGTGGTGAACCTTGGGTAATGTGATTAAATCCTGGCAACATACTGAGCGATGATTAACTTATTCTCTACCCTCTCTGTGCCCTTCCATGCTGCTTCTTGCATCTCTGTCAGGCAATCAATAAGCTATTATAGCTCCAAACAGTGGGGCAAATTAACTTACAGCTCCACCTGCAGAGTCGGCACTCTTTACTAATCCCATTGGCAGGGAAAAATGAGACTGGATGCAAAGGCCAGGTCCCGGGATCATCTGCTACCACATTGTGATTATCGGCACGATGCTCACAGAGCCCTGAGTCCAAACACAGCGCTAGTGGTTACATTGTAAGGCTGGAGGGAAGCAGGGAGTAGCACAGTGCTTCACCTTATGACTGAGTAACACTGCACTCGAAGGACAGCCTGATTCCAAAAAGTTGGGCTGCTGTGTAAAACGTAAATAAAATAGGATGCAGTCATTTGCAAACAACCTGTTTTATAAAGTGTTCATACCCAGTCATGATACTATCACCTGTCACCAATCAACCTGTTTACCTGTGGAATGTTCCAAACAGGTTATTTTGGAGCAACTTTCCCAGTCTTTTGTTGCTCCTGTCTCAACTTGTTTGAAACGTGTTGCTGCATCAAACTCAGAATACGCAGATATTTACAAAAATCAATGAAGCGGATGGGGTAAAAAATTAAATATATTGTCTTTGTACTGTTTTTAATTAAGTATATGTCAGAAAGGATTACAGCAAATTATCACATTCTGTTTTAATTATGTTTTACACAGCATCCCAACTGTTTTGGAATCATGGCTGTACAAGAAAGGGATACTAGTAAAATTTGTATTGAAAAGTGCCATAGGTGAGCGTCAAATCCTAAGCTATTTTTAGGGAAGTGAAGAACTCTGGGAAAAGGACTTGCCATATCCTGCCTGGTCACCGAAGGGCTTTCTATCCCATCCATCAGATGGGAGCCAATCGGCTAAATGGAGCCAAGGCACCACTGACAGATTAGAATCTGATACCAGCGCAAGACAGAGCGAGAGAGAGGTCTGGAAGGGAGAATAGAAATGTCACCCCCGAGCCTAACAGCAGCACTATGGTCATACAATACCGGGCCTCACTGAGTCAGATGTCAGCTATTTCAAACTTACCCACAGCAACTCACTACTGTTTGAATTTTGAATGGATCCTCTCTATTTTTCTCCTTTTACACATGACGTCCCCCTGTCTGTCTTTTATCCGACTCTTTGCAGGATATGGTTACATGGAGATCCTTTTGTGTCCTTGCCACACCCTGTTTAGAAAGGTCACGCAGGCACAAAGAAGAGGTGAGAGTGTATCTGTTCTATTCATCGCTCAGTCAAGCCGCCCTTCTTTTTATGGTCCTAATTAGACTATTGTATATGTTTACATACACTCCACTGAGAACAATTATGTTCCCTGCACATGTACTTCAGCCTGAGGTGCATAAACAACATTCTCTAAGTTAATAAGATGAAACAGATGTTTAAACAAGTCAAACAAAAGATATGAGCTGCACGCTTTCAGTTATGTTCAGTGTTGGTTGATGGTTCATCCATTTCTTTTTATGTCTTCTGTCATTAGTGCGTCATTACTGTGGTAATGGAGTCAATCCCTTCATTTGTAACGTGAGCCCTAGTATGCTGAATATCTTGGGCTTAGAAATGGACTGCTAGCTTTACAGAGAGCTCGCATAAGACCTACACCGTGACAATGAGCCACGACTCTTCACTCATATTTTAGGACGCACCCTTGTGTCGGTGACACTACAAGGACAAACTCATTTTCTCTCAATTGTTGCTTTAATGATCAGATTAGCTCCCACAGCAACCAAGGACAATTAGATGACAACTGAATTCCATCATGTATCCCCTGTTTGCATTTGTCATTGACTGATGGCGCGGCTGCGACTATCTGTAGTCAGCAGCAAGTAGACTGCCTTTCATTTGTAGTCGGATAGCAGAAGGCAGATCGTTATCAGTGTTTGGGTCTACTGCTTAGCTCATCAGCTCTTCCTGTCTGTCTTGCTCCAGGCTCAGCAACATGCTACAACTCTGAAAAATGTCTTTTTACCCATCCCTTCTCCTTCACAGGGTTCTTGGAAACAAACCCTGTCTTTCTTCCGTTTATCAATTCACAGGAGACTGAGAGAGGGAAGGCAACAGAGTGGGGAAAAGGCAGAGGGAGAAATAGAAATAGAGAGATAGCATGTTTGAAAGGGAACATATATCAGATAAAGGCTGGTGCAGCACAGACACAGTTTCCTGCGTTATCAGTACATTGAACCTGAGCAGAAGCAGCTTGTCTTCCTATGGCTACTATTGGGCAACCAAAACTCTGCCTCTCAGCACCTCCAGAACCACATCAACAAATTACATTTGCCATCCAAATGTAATTTGTTTGTTTTGTACCCTTGTTTTGTACCCTTGCTGCACTTTCTTTAACCGCAGCTTGATGTCACAGCTAAATGTCTGCACTAGAGGTCAGCTGAAAAACTATCAATAGGTGATGAATTGTGGTCTGTCTTCTGGGAGTAAAGAGAACAGGACATCACAAGGTCCATGCAGGCTCACCTTAGGTGCACAGTCTGTGGCCCTTGAGCACATTTTTCTAACTTTGCCAAAATGTTAGCTGAAAATCCCTGAAGTTCCCATCTCCAAACCCCTTAATCCTCCCTAACTCCATCGTCTCGGATCGAGGAGCATGATAGAAGGTTTCAAGTGAGGGCTTAACCCAGGTTTAATAACCAGAGCATGTCCGCAGAGCAGAACACCTCGTCATATGACCAGACACCAGAATGCGAGCACGTACGCATGCACAAACCTCACAGACCCATAAACACGCATACACACAGCCTCTCTGGCCACAGGAGAGGCTCAGACCAAGAGGAGATTATGCCTCACAACAAGAGTAATACCCAGGTCTCCGCAGAAGAAGTGGAGATTAGAGTCAGCAGCATACATTCATCTGGTTCTGACACACAGCATACCACTGAGAGCATTTATCACATGTGGAGCAGAGGCAAAGGCACACCTCAAACAAATATGGAAACATGTTGATAAAAGATGCAAAGGGGGAAAAAAAAGACACTCACTGAAACATGTACACACTCAAACAATAAAGCTGTTTTTAAGAGGAGAGGAAGTGAAGGTATTCTGCTATCAGCAGTCCTCCTGAGTGGTGGTGCAGGACCACTGGACTCAAGAGCTCACATATCTTATCTGCTCTAGTCTAGCACTTCATAATGTTAATATCATACTTCACCATCTTGGGACCCCGCACCCATCCTACCCACAATGTTCTGTACTATAGCCAAAGGCAAGGATTACACAGAGATGAATATGCAGCCACTGTGACGACAGAGAGAAAAAAAGGCTCAGACACACAGGAGTTTAGGGAAGTGTCCAGGCACCCCAAACAGAAAGCGGTGCGGTAGCTCTAGTTTTTCAAAGACATCCCGAGAAATCTGTGCAACGTCATTGTGTGTAAATGGATGGAGCGCGCAAACCTTCGCAGAAACAGAGGAAAGTGCTTAAAGTGGTCCCCATATGTCAGCATTCCCTCCCTTGTTAACAGAGACCAGCCATTTCCTACATGAACGCACACGGAGCGGAGATCCGAAAGGCAAAAACAAAGAGGATGTCAGTGTGAAACAGCTGTGTTTAGCACATCTAATGCATTTCATTCTCTACCTTTAGAAAGACAGAAGGAGATCAATTATATATTTAATACTGACATATCTATCACACTAAAGGGACTGACTCAAGCTTACGCCGTCTGAAGAAGTATTTTATGATGCCATTAAAAGGTACAGCGTTCAGCAAGACTCTGTATTTATGGCTCAATTTCCTCCAAAATTCCACCGTGACGATCTGATAATGCGGATGATAAGATACAGAGTGGGAATCGCAGGGTGCCATCTCAAACTGTGCTCGGCTTTGTCTTCACCCTCTGTTTTCCGTAGGAGGAAAAGGGACAGGAGGAGGGATGAAGGGGGTTCTGGTGTACTTTTGGAGGCCGTGCCTCCCCTGTCTTCACTGGCCCAGTAGGCTGTCAGAGACGGGTGGAGCATGGAGTGATTGATGGGACTTTGAGCAGGCTGCTTTACCCCTGTCTGTACACCTGCCCCTTTAGCTCATGTACACCCTCCTTCATACAACACTCTGCTTGTCACTGTTCACCAGACCAGTGTGGACAAACTGGCAGATTGATTGAATCAAACACACACGCAGACACACTCACGCACTCCCCAAATGCAGGAAGTCTTGCCTCACCCAATCTTGTTATTTCCATGGTTTCATTCTGTATATGAACCAATCCATTCATACTACTTTCTCTCACTCTGCAGGGTGTGAGATTCTCTTTAGGCTTGGTGCCAGTGTTCGCTTTAAAACCACACAAAGCACCTAAAACTGTTAAAAAAAACTGCCCTGCTCTGGCTCTTATCCGCTGCTACGCTGTTCTCTTCCCCGTGGTGAGCATTTTCAGCACTTGGCCTCGTATCTAGCCAGCAGTATTAGTTTTGGCGGGGGAGGGCTATGCGTGGGCGAGGCTACGCTTTTGTGTTTGTGAAAACCACGCTCTAAAAATCCCAAAATCAGTATGACATTTGACACATTTTCACAAGAGTGAAAGAGACATGAGCATCGTCTTTTTCTTCACTCCAGGCTGCTGTCACTGCAGGGAGTGACATCTGCATTTTGGGTCAATTATGTCAGCCAATATCTTCCAGCATGTGTCTTAGGCATATTTAGACAACATGGTTAAAGTTTCAAGGTATGTATCCAGGTCACTAACGAGCACGGCATGCTATGAGAGGCATCACACATTTCTGGAATGCAAGTCTTGTTGCTTATTGCAGAAATTCTCTGAAAAAGGCATTTAGGTATCGACCAAATGCAGCAAATAGATGCTGCAGGTTTAATTACATGGATTGCATTGATTTATGCAAACACCCTGAAGTGCTAAATATGCTAGGTTCAACAGACCACACGCAACATGCATGATAAAAATCACTATCTGCATATATGGATTAATAGAAGAGTAATTGAAATGCATGTGCGCAATATATCTCAGACTGCAGAGGTCTCACAAAGACGGAGCTGACAGTTATGTGCTGGGGGGGTTAATTAGACAGAAGCTGGTTGTTTCCCATGTACTGTAATTTTGAGAGTAACAGCACTGGACTGAAATAGCCTTGAACAACAGCAGGCATGCCGCAACCGTTCACAGCAAGACACACTAAAACAAGCCATTTATTCAATAAACATGAATTTGTTGAAAAACCAATAGAATGCATGCAAAACTTTTTTTACACTGTATGAAAGTTGAAAGACTTTTCTTAGTGAGGAAGAGGTCAGTTTCGACAGCCACACACACACACACACACAAACACACGCACGCACGCACACCACCGGGCTGTGAGATTGTGGAAGGGTCTGCATTCCGACATGAAACAGATTGGAGTGGAGGCCAAGGAGAGTCTGTGGTGTGGAGCCCACGCCTCAGCTGCATGTTGACTCATGAAGCAGACCCTGGCTGTGCCGTTTGCACCAATTTGCTCTGAACCTCCCTGAGACAAATAACTGCCACAGAGCTGTAACACACTCTGCCTCCAGTCCCCTGGCAGCTTGCCAGCACACTCAATGCTGCTTCTGCTGGGGTTAGCCGTCCTGATTTTTCTCCTTCAGCTCTTGCTCTCTCATTCTCTACCTCATTTCTGTCCACCTCATAGAATCATTTTATGTTTAGAACTCCTTCGTATTTGCTGAGCAGGAAAAGGAGGTTAAAATAACAGAAACGAAGGGAGAGGTGTGAGCAAGTCAGTGAAAACAGAGAGCTGCTGCACTTGAATGCCACCCTTGTAATAAGTTAACGAAAGGCAAACACCATGACAAATGAATAATTACTCTGCCACCACGTATGAGATGCTGTTTCAGTCATAGGGCTTGTTCTCAACGGTGGAGAAATAATGAGGAGTAAAGAGGAGACATGGTTGAGGACAGGGATGAAGGAAATGTGAGATAGAGTCAACTCAGTTGTTATGTGCCAAGGGGAGGGGTTGTGCTGAAGGGGGCGACATAAAGACCAAGAGTCTTTGAGAGCCAACAGATGTCCTACAAGGGATTTCCTGCATGAGAGACAGGCAAGTGCTCAAATCAGTGGGAGGTGGCCATGCTGCCTTTAGACTGGCGCATGCCAGCCAACTGTCCTCCGCTCTGCAGATGACCCTCAGGCATGGCCCCAAATCTGTCAGGATGAACTCTGCCTCCTTCGACACATCCGAAGGTCCGACCTTCCCCCCACTAATCAGAAAGTCAGCGAAGCCAGCTGGCAGCACGTGGTGACAGAGATTTCACAGAAGCATCAAGATCAATGCGATTGTGCGATAAACTTGGCTGAATAGAGTTATATGCTGTGGACCAAATTTAAGTAAACATCCCTCCGCTTCTGTTGTTAGTGGCTGTAAAAAGTAAACCCTGCCTCTGGAGTGAGGAGTCTGTGTGTGGATATAAGGCCTACAGCCAACCCTGTGCGGTCAGCACTGTGCAGTCAGCCAGGCCACTAGACAGCAGGCCCTGAGGTTATCGCCTGCTCAAGTGGAGCAGTGTGCCGTCCATTACCTCACTTTGCTATCTCCGCATCCAGGAAAAGAGAAACGAGCTATTCATAGAGCCTCTCAGGGCCTCACGCAGAGCACCAGGGAAAGGAAATTACTGTGACATATCACAGAGTATACAGTATACTGCACACACATTGTTCCCATGTACCTGTCAGTTACTGCTAAAGAAGAGCGAGAACATTTCCTATTACTTTTAAATTCTCTTACAGATATTTCATTGTTTGGTGAAAACATGCACAAGTTACAGAAACATGGCTGCAATGTTTCAAATTCAATAACAACGAAGGACAAATGTCAACGTGGCCTTACTCTTGATTCTTTATCAACTGGCAGTCGTTGAGCACAAAGGAAGTTCATTATTTGACGTCAAACATCTATAATACAAAGAAAACAATAACATAATAGGAAAATAATCCTATCTTTAGCTTGTTCGAATACATAAGGCAAACAGGATTCGTGGTAAATGCATTAGCCCACACTCTGGGTTAAGAATCTGAGATAGAGAGATTGTGTGCTGCACTGTACATGTGGTTAATGATAAACCAAACAAACTGGGTTAGCTCTCCTGGCCTGACAAAACAGGACTTGTTGAAACTTGGATTATGTTAACAATCGCTGGTGAGTAAGGGAAACTGCAAAAGCCAGGCTCTTATAATAACATCTCCAAAACGTTGTGTTTTTAGCTTTTAAAGTGAAAACCTTCGAGGGGGAGAGCTAGGCAAAGTAAACACAATTAAAACCACGACTTCCTGCATTGGAGTTTGACTGGAAATTAAACGCCTGGATGTTCCTTGAAGTTGCACCGAATCCGAGTAAAACACCCCGTCTCACATGTTCAACTCATAGCAGTCAAGGTATGACAAGCATCTTAAATGACAGCATGGGATCCGAAATGCTCTAAAGCTTTCTTATATGGCCTCACGAGTCAGATTTATGGTATGTAGTTCCTCCGCTCTGGAGTTTAAACGCAGCCTTGTAAAGAAATTTCAGTGTGTCTGGGCCTTTTCTTTTTCTACGGCCTTTTTCCTTCGGCAGGGTTCCATCCCCGTTGCTCCGACAACATAATTATACGTAGTTAAGCAAGAGCTGCAGAGAGGGGAGTGAGAGACACCGACTAAGCGAGAGGGAGAGAGAGGGCTGGAGCACAGTGGCTTGTCATTATGGGTCTGTTTGAACCTTATACAGAATAAGCAGCCCAAACTTGAGACTGAGCCAATGGTACTCTGTACTCTGGTCCTCACGAGTCCCGCCAAGTGTCTTGTTTTTCTACTTGAAAACCCACCTCTGAAATAAACACTGTATATCATTTACTACTCGGGAAAATATTTTTAGCATTCTGATCTGTGGAAACTTGTAGCATGTGCCAAACACTTGAGTTCTCTTGTATTTTTTTATATTCATATTTCATAAAATTACTTTGCCTCTAAAGTAGTTTAGATAATTACATTTAAATTGTGCAGAGTTGTAATTTTAATGTTGAGAGGCTTGGCTAGCATTAACTAGTGCAGGCAACATGAGGACAGCACACCAGCTGGACCACCACTCTGTACTCTGTACTGCATTACTGCAGTTCATCTCCTCTCTGATCATCTGAAGGGAGACTTCTACTCTCAGTTTTTTATGGTGTACTCCATGAGCCCTGCTGGGCTCATGGAGTACACACCATAAAAATCCAGTGTATGAACAAGAAGCCTGTAAAAGTCTCTGATCTGATGCTTCTTACTTTACATTTCACTTAGCTGACACTGAAGATGGAAAAATACTGGAAACAGCATTAAGAGCAGAGCAGGTTGTTGCATCTGTAGGCTCCAGAGGCCCCAGTGATAAATCTTAAATCCGAAAATACTTGGCAAGCAGCGACCGACACCTTGTACTCAAGACCATTACCCTCCGAGAGCCAGGAGCCCATGCCCAGCCCTGCAACCGTCCACACTCCCCATCCACTCCCACACGCACACATTCAAACACACACACACAATTCTTTCTTTCCCCATCTTGATTAGATTACAGTGAGCGGGCTGGTGACAGCCTCTGGGCATACTAGAAGAGCGGCTGATATCTGAGCTCTCCTCCTCAGCCTTCACTCTCAGCGAGTCAAGAGAGCAAAGAGATAATATATCTGAAGAGCTGACCTCACCAACGAAAGCAGCCTTTAAATAATCATGGGAACAAATTTGTCAACACAGGTCACCACTCACAAAACGACTAAACGGCTCAGAAAGACTATTTTCTCTTCATACATTGCATATCCACTGACTGCCAAATATACCCCTTGATAATATGGTTCCAAGCCTGCTTGTTGACCCTGAAGATGCTTAATTCCACTTTACATCAAAACTAAACTGTCGTTGCATGAGTGTAGCAGACAATACAAGGAATCGCTAATACTTCACTTAAATGGGTGGGAAAGCTCTTCATTAAAAGATGACTAAACACAGATGCAATGATTGCATTCCTTTCGATATAAAAACTCATATCTATCTCTCTGACAAACAGCAGAAGCGGGGCCAAAACAGAAAGGGCTTTGTTCCCATTGTAGCTCCTGACCACCTACCAAGGGCCCTTTACAGAGGCACTCACCCTGGAATGATCAGGCCACTTCTCCCCCCAAGGCTCCGCAGGTCTACGGAGACCACTGGGCCAAACACATCCTGCCCATCTCCTAAGAGATTATCCAACTCAATGAACACATTGAACACAGAAACACTGGAGGAAACTGGAGCCTGCTATTCAGCTGCATCTAAACCCAAACTCCTCCATTCACACCCACACTAGAGGGGAAGAAGAAATAGGAAGACGTGCTGCACTTACTGGCTACTTCCAGTGAGGCGTTGTGGCTCACTGCCTCTCCCAGGTAGTTGCGGGCAACACAGACGTAGGAACCTTCGTCCGGCTTGCTCCGTCGTCCATGGACGATGCGTAGAAAGAAGAGGGAGCCGCTGGGCAGCAGCATGCGCTGCGAACGGGGATTGTCCCTGTCTGTTTCCACCCGCTCTCCATCCTTGTACCACTCCACTGTCGGGGTTGGCCGCCCCTCTGCTTTACAGTTGAGAGTGGCGGGCTCCCCTTTGGAAACAATCAGGTCAGATGGGTGCTCCACAATCCGGGGTGGGGTGTCCTCTTGGCGCAGACGGGATCCTGAGAAGAAAAGACAAAAAATGTCCACGTTTAACTTAAAATCTGCTAAATAGGGCCTTGAGGCCTGATGTCGTGCAGTGTGTTAACAACTATGTCTTACTCTGAATATGTCTAATTAGCAACCAATAATAGGCATCTTTAAAAAAAACCTAGCAGTAATTAGTATTCCATTCAACTGTGGTGGCAATTTCTGTTAAATAAAACACAAAGTCGAGTCTGGTCTTTCTGTTTAATTCAGATGGACTCACAGAGCAGTCAAATGAATGGGGGCAGTAAATGAGTCCCAAACATTGGAGACGTTAGTGTTTTATACACAATGAGGACTGCAAGGTCAGGGAGTTGGGGTGAGTTGCACATTATCTTCAACTGGTATAAAAACAGCATGTTACAGGACAATCCGAGAAATTCAGGCCATCTTATTCTGTCTGTTCCTGTCTAATCCTTGGACACTGAGTGCATGAATGTCTAAACATTTCCATTACATTTCCTTTAGACTTCCACATATACATTTATGTTTATGTTCTAATTATTGATTGTAAGGTAAGAATGTCAAGCCATCGTGCCTTTTTGTGCTTTTCACAATGCTCAACTTGTTGAGATGAGTAATGTATTATATAGACTTATGAATAATGATGCACCACGAGTGTGCGTCTTCACTCCTCCGAAGAACATTCTGATATATGTGTCACATTAACATACAGACAAAATTATCTGGATGTCGAGAAACAGATTTTTTTTGCAGCAGTGCAATAAGAGGTACTGCTGCAAGCATTGAAGACCAAATAAACTACCAGCCTGTGAGCAAAGTCACCCTTTAATTACAGTAACAGCTCCTTTAGCAAAGCTTAGCACTGCTCCAGCTCTGTGGCTCTGTCATTTCTTAGATCAAAGAGCAAAAAAGGAGAAAAAGAAGGCAACAGTAAGCAAGAGTATGACACACCTTTAAGGTAACAGGAAATGAAGAGATAGCAGATAAGATATAGATGCACTGCACATCTCAGTGACAAAGACGGAGCAAAGATTGCACCACTGAAGAAAGACAGAGCAGCCAACAGCAGTGCCAACAGCAGTGCCAAGGGGGTTAACACCTCAGTGCTATCTCAGGCCATTACCATTGCTCTTTCTGACCAGTCAGCTGTGGCTATCAAACCTGCTTTACATGCAAATTAGCTTCCTGTTGTTAATTTCTGAAGGGTGGGACTTGTGAATGCATTGTGTGCCTACACACATTGTGGATGTGTGTGTGTGTGTGTGTGTGTGTGTCTTTGTAAGAGAAAGAGAGAGTTTTTCTTAACTCGTCATATCTCCCAGGATAGGGCCTTTGGATCCCATTCAGCACCAATTAAAGAGAGTCGGGTCTAATTGGAGGCAGAGGCCTGCAATTAATTTACCCAGCATCCCGTGAACTTGCCACACTGCCTCGTTTCTCTGCCCTCCACCCATCCCCCCATTGCCCTGGAAATCTGGTGCTGAGAAGGCAACTTCTTGTGGTCGCTGTATCTTTTAGGTAAAGTCAGCATAATCATTGACAGCTCAGTGGAAAGATTAATCACTTCAGTGCAAATGTGTAGTACGGTGAATTAAATATAATTAATCCAGTAACCCAGTGAAGGACATCATGATCATAAGTCTATTCAAGTCATTGCTAAACATTTATGACAGGGCAGAGTTTTTGACTTTCTCACATCAGAGGGTTTGACTCTTGTCGTGCATCTTCTTCACCTGTTGTTCTTGCATGAATCCAAAGCAAACACAGGGTTTTCCCTTGAGACTCTGTGTAAGCTCCTCTTCTGGGACACAGTTTTGTGTTTATATGCTGCACATTTGTTTTCTCAAACTAATGGTCACAAACTGCAGCGGTTGTGTATGGCTGCAAAAAAAAAGCTACTTAATGAGCAACAATAAGAAACGCTACTGGTTATTCTGTCACACAAACACTTTCAGAAAGCCTATTGGTGAGACTAATTAAATTAGATTCTGCGCTTAAATTGGTGCAATATGACAGATGCAGTGCAATGGATTTTATGCCAGAGACCCCTGCATTCAAAATTTGCCAGTCGACTAACAACCACTCTATTTGTTGCGAACAGACTAAACCTGATGCTCAGTTGATGAATAACCATTTAGTGGCAACAAGACAAATAAGACAAAGTCTCAGACAGAAATCCCTGTAATTCTGCAACTGTTTCAGTCCTGCATGTCATTCACTCCGTGGGCATCAAAACATATCTGTTGAGATTAAAGCATTTCTAAAAGACAGACAGAAACAGATGGAGAATTAAAGAGAGCGGCATATAAAGCCTTTAGCAAGAAAGAATTCGTCTGCTATCTGATGCTGAATAATGTTTATAAAAAAATACATATCTGTGCTTCCTGGCTGCCCGAACCACTACGAGGCTAATTAACCCCCATTTGTAACCTGCTCCCGTCATAAGCTTTTGAACCTACAGACCATATGCTAACGAGGACCAGCCCTTTGGTCGGGCAGCACAGTGGAGCACAGAGCTGAGCTAACACTCCTCACGATGTGAGCATACGCAGGCCCATTACCACCACAGCAACTGCACCGCTACCACCGCCCTCCACCAGACAAGGCAGGCTAATATGTTTTATTAAAGAGGACTTTGAAGAGCTGCGCCGCTATCTGCTCTGCCTGTTCCCTTCCTGATTTAGATAGCTCCTCTCTAATTTGAAATGGTCTGAAGTTCGGGGTTTTATGGGGGAACCATTAACTATTTAGATGCGGCCCACTGCGAGGAGAGCTGTGCAGCCGGCAGTGCTGTGTTTGATCAGCGGCTGTTTACTGTAGATGATTACACCACATCTGCATGATTAAGATGGAGGCTGAGAATACAACATACAGTAGGTTACAGCATCCTGTTACATGGAAGCTGGTACAAAATAAGCTGGTGAATAAATATTCAGCAGGTCATAGAGAAATCTAATCAGTGTTGTGTGATTGCTAGAAGGGTGTGTTTGTTTTGAGCAGCGAGTGGGTACGAGCATGTATCACTTACACAATGATATTATGCTTTCCTCGTCCCTGATAGAATTCATTATGTGCATGTGTGTGCGTGTGTGTGTGTGTGTGTCGGATCCCCACAGCCCATTTGAGTGACCCACGTTACTTCAGCTCCATTACCCCTCATCAGGGGAAAAAGACACAGGCGGCGTAGAGGATTATTCTGTCATGGCACAAACGCCGCCATGCCCCGCTCTACAGGTGCACGCTTTTAGAAAATGGCCAGCGAGCTACCTTCACTCCTTCCCTACAGCGCGCGCTGGAAACCAAATCTATGACAGAAACGAGAGGGGAGCAGAGTTGGCACTCTGAACCAAGCTGTTCAGAGTCTCTTTCGTGCTTCGCTCTGAGTCGTCTAACCCTGCCTTTATTTCAAAGCGCTGCCCTTCCTTCTCCTCTGCTGCTTTCAACCGCCCTCACTCCTATTTTCTATCCCCCTCTTCCCCCCTTCTTTGCTCCAAGACAGAAAATGTGAGATGAGCTAACGCAATACACCGCCTCACCAAAGGGAAGCTGGGACTTCTACTGCAAGGATCTGATCGATTGGAGCCTGAGGCAAGATTCTCCTTCTCCCATAACCCTCTCACTAGCTGGAGCGCTCTGTGTCTCTTTTTTCTCATTTACTCACACACAAACACAAAGTTAAACTCTGCTTGAGGGAACCTTTGCTTGCTGTGGAGGTAATTAAGAAAACCTACAATTCTCTGTGACTTTTCTCTCACTGCCAAAAGCGATCTCAGTAATAAACAACAAACCATAAGAGCCCAACAGCAACGAGCACACTGAACTGAACAGCCTCAGATCCATCCACACAGCCACCGCAAGGGTACAGACCCAGACACCGACCCACATGCACACAGTTTCCCTATGCATCCTAGCATTCATGAAGACCTCCTCGGTAATTTGCCCTCCTTGGTATTCCATTAATAGACTGGGCATGAGCCGGAGATGTGTCGTGGTTCTCAAGAATTCAAGGTCATTCGGCTGTCCGCTAGGTCAGCCGACATACACTGACTGTATATTAACATTTTTGCTACCAGCTTCATATTGATTCATCTGTGTCTTCGGGCGATACTTGATTTTCACCCTGCAACATGAGCTGATGAACTGTGAATCTATATTGGACGAGATAAGCTTGGTTCCTCAATCTGATAGAAAAATAATGTGCATAAGAGATAGACTGCTACCTATCATGCAAATATACCAGAACATAATGTCGCCTATTGAGCGGGGCACACCTATTGATTGACAGAAACTCATGTCATACTTAATATTAGGTGACATTGATGGTTGACATTGACATTGATGGTTTCCATATTAATTGAAATGGGCAGGATGATTTAGTTTTGCAGACAGCAAACTTGATGGCCAATGCACTGTTTCACTCCACTCCACTGTGCATTCAACCACTTGTTCATATGAACGCTGAGCTGAGAGTCATTTGTTACCAGTCTGCAGTGTAATTCATTCACTTCACTGATGAACCTGAGAATTATACAGAGCTACATTACATTTTGTGATCAAAGAACTTTTTTTGTCTGCACATATGCATGCTCCTGCTCTGTCTCTCTCGCTGTAAAACCATTGCCAGGAATACCATAATGGACTATGACAATAAATGGATAGAAAACAAAGTAAATCCTCTTCCCTCGCCACAAATACTTAGGACACACTTATCCAATACCTCCCCTTGGCACCATTACTGGCTATCGAGACTATTGATACTACAAGAGCTTCACTATCAATTGTGTATAATTACATAATGACTCCCAGAGTTTCTAATGGGAGAATTTCACTGAGAACATTCAGTGTAAATGGCCAGGACGTCAACTACAACAAAAATCTAGTTTGTGGTGATACAAAGCTCATATGTCCAGGAGGAAGCGATCGATCTAACTACTCTGACTGAAAGCATAGATGACGACCCTGAAACAGCAACCTAGACTCCGAGCAGCCTCGGGACAGGAAAAACCCAGACAGGGTCAACTCTATCAGAGGCAGGGTCGTTCCTTAAACACAGCACGTTTGCCCTTTGCAATTAAAAGCTCATGTAGCCCCACAGGCAACATCAAGTGAGCTGCATTTTTATTACTAATCACTCTGCATAAAGATGCAGAGAAGCAGAAAGGCAGGGCAAAAAACAGACAAAAACAATCACCTAGCTGAGGTAATAAGTTCAGGTCCAGTGATTTTCCTAGCTTAACAAATAAATGTGCCTCCGTCTCTCACGGCTCTTTTCCATGGCTTCTATGTTGGCAGAGTGTGAGGTGCAGGAGAGGAGCCAGGCACCTGCCCTTTACCCTGGAGAACTCACAGGGGAGAGGGACAGTGAGGTGACTCAGGCCTGCAGAGGCCCCCCTGATGTAGGGAGGCAAGATAATGTGTCTACTTCCCTGAAAGATAAAACAAATGATCCCAGTCTAGATTGAAGTGCATGTGATTATATAAGCAATATCGTGGTAAACTTCAGTTTGCCCCATAAAGATACTCAAGGTCGCAGAATCTCATGAAGACAGGTGGTAGAATTGAGAGGTGTTGCAGGAGCTTGAGCCATATCATTATGCCACATATCAGATGTCCAGCTGAGCAAAGAAAGAGATATGGAATATTTGCCTGCGATAAGGAAGACCAAGCACAGTAGGGCACTCCCTATCTACAGTGCCATTAATCTGTGATTAGGGGACTTAAGAGGGATTTATGGCAGAGATAAGAGCAGAGGGTGTGTCCCTTGGGGTAGCCAGGCGGAGACTGGAGCCACGCCTGTTCGGGACGGTGCCGGCCAGTAAATGACTGAAAGCAAAAGAAAAGGCACCCTTTTCTGTTGAATTAGAGCAGATAACGGAGCGAGAGGGCAGAGATAAGAGGGAGAAACAGAGGGGACAGAGAAAAGGCAAGGTACCGTACTCCTCCTGATCAGATGACATTAACAGCAAAGTGAAACTGAATCTTTTACCGTTTCCACATCAGGATCCCACCGTGGAATGCGGCGCATGAATGACTTTGCCAGTTGCATCAGATCAGACCTGTTTTTAATGTTACACAAGGCTATCACTTACACTCCTAAGAGGCAGGATTAGAGGCCTGTGTGTGAGTGTGTGTGGGGACCCAGAGGTGGGGAGAAGGAGGGGGATGATGGATATCTTTATGGCCTCTTTCTTTCCTCATCTCTTTGTCTCCGTTTACCAAACAGAACGGGGTACGGTTACCTCGCTGAAGCTACAGCAGCACTTGAGAACAGATCGGTTTCCAAAAAATAGTACCATCATCCAATTTTGTGCTTTTTCAATCAAAGCAAACTTGAAACACACTACCCGAGAGTTTATACACAACACTGCAACCCAACACTACAATATTTGATTGTTTAGCGGTATTTGCTGTTATAGAAACTAAGCCTACACGCTCACAGATGATTACAATGCTCCTATTGATAGTAGTGAGTGTAATAAGGCTTCTGCAGACTGTAATGCAAACATGACACAAAGCTCCTTTGTTATCATCAAGGCCAAGACATTGAACAAAGTTAAGGAAGCAATCAGAAACAGTTCACAGACTGCAGCAATCCCAGCACAGTTTATCTAATCATTACTAATTTCAAACAACCAGGAATGTCTGATACACAGGAAATGTACCTTTGGTGAAAGACCAATGACTTTTAAACCGCAACACTTGCTCCAGGTTTCAAGTTTTGTAAAAGGGGACTTGTAGACTATTAAGATCTGTGAATGTCACATTATTACTGTTGCTGCCTTTGATATTCATTTGTCAGATACAATAAAGGGGTGATGAATCTGCTGATGATACCAAAATCAAGCAGCACTCCCTCCTTTGCTTAGGGCCACAGGTTGCGGTATAATCACAGTTGCTCATCAGTATGGGATCCAACAAAGCCCCCCTTGGCCTGGAGCACCAACCCCGATCCTGGCTGTGTCAGCTGGGGAACACATCCCCGGCTCTCCCCTGGTAATGCAGGCCAGGCCCGGGGTGAGACAGCCCCAGCAGAGCACTCCTTTGGGAGGCTGGGGTCCATCCTGCTCTGGGGCCCCCATCTGGAGTTATGACAATAGGAGCAGTATTTCCACTTCTGCTCCAGGCTTGTCCCAAATGGGCGTGACACATTTGGAAAGCACCAGGCATGAGCACCAGTATGATAAAGGAGTGTTGATGCTCACGAAACACCTCTTAAATCAACTGAGGACAACAAGGATATCTTTGTTTCTTCTGTCTTTAAAAGCTCTTTGCTTTTTACGTAAGCTCATGGATGAAAGGCATGAATGGAAACTCCATATAGACGGGTGGTTTGTTCATTAATAACACACAGCTTTCCTCTCATGATTTAAATATCCATAGTAGTTTCACATAAATTGCCAGCAACATAACAACAGGGAGTAACTGTGAAAAGACACGACAAGCGGAGAATATACTATACAATAATGAATTTCCAACAGAAACCCAGGGGACACAATTGTGGATGAGTTGTAGCTCCTCCTGATGCCAAGCTGCTCCAGTGAGCGTCATTAGACACAAATAAAAGCTGTCAAACTCTGCAGAAGGTCATGAGGGCAGAATTCATTCCTGCAGGATAAACGCAGTTCCTATGCTTTATTATATCCATTCACTGACACAAGGAGGAAACCTGTAGTGGAAGAGACTGGAATGCTTGTTAGGAAGCTGCCTGTCAAATTGGCTCTGGAGACCGTGCAGGCAGATGGGCTGAACAGAGCAGGGAGAACGCAAGCAGTCTTTATGTGTGCGTGTCAGTCTGTCTAGCATCTATCTATCAATCCGTTCACACAGCGCACGTCTGTGTGGGACTTGGAGCAGACTTGCAGACTCCTGAAGTTGACCCTGCATATTCAAAGTGATGACCCAGGAAGAAGATCGGGCCCACGCTTCTCATGACAGAAACGGCGGTGTTGAGGATGTCATTCCTTCAGCAGAGCAGAGATCCCAGGAAAAGAGGTGTAATTAAAATGTGCCAGGCTCAGACCCTCTATTTGGAAGCTTCTGCATGCAGTACACTCAAGTTTAGTACAGGGGGGATTATGGAAAAAAGAAGCACAAGGGAGCGCGAGTGGGCAATTACTTTTTGTTTTTGTTTTCCAGCATTGCCTGTTTTTAATGAGGTTTGACCAGTGCGTTCTCAGTGATACATCAAAGCAGCGTGCAGCAGCAGGATACGAGAAGCAGGGGTAATTGAATATGCTGGTACATTTATTTCCTAACAGGGGACAGCGGGTGTCTCACTGCTGACTTCTTCTTGCATGAGCTGCCTGACTTGACATCCTCAAGAGATTAATAAATTAGATTTCAGCAAAACAATTTGTTAAGTATTTTGAAAAACAAATATATAGTTAAAAGCAGAGATTATAAAGATGCTTTTAACACAAGCGGATAGGTATGGCTCTATTGCACGCATTATTATGCAGTGATTGCAGAGGAGTGGGAACACCACGGCTGGGTTAATGTAAACAAAACAGCCTGCTTAATTTAATTTAAAATCTGCTGTCTGCTCAGTTTTGTGTCCATTAACAATATGGTGTGGTGGTCTGCTCTTCCCAAGGTCACTCTCTGGACTTGCTGCAGTGTTTCTGTTCTGCGACCAGCCATGAGAGGAGTGGGATAGGTGGCAGAGAGTTGGGGAGGCTGGGGAGGGGCTGGCAAGCAGTGAGGGGGAAGAAGGACCAGCACACTCAGCTGGCACAGCCCAGCCACAGGGAGTATGGCATTTGGGCTCGCTGCCAAGAAAAAGAACAGCTCTGAAGAGATGCCAAAGTGAATCGGGGCAGGCACGGCCAAAAAGCACCTAATGCTTTTTAAATGTTATTTAGTTGATGGCAGCGGCTGATACAGGCCTACTGTTGGACCGGTGTTATATTACAGTCCCTGTGAGCAGAGCTGATGACCTTATGTAGGCTATTCTAAATGTTCGGCCAAACGCATTCTAAAGCAAATCTCAGACAGCTGGGTGTTGAAAGGGAATTTCAGTTACAGCATTCAGGCGAGGGCGCAACGGTAATGTCTGAGTGCAGAAACTTGGCACATTTCCATTCAGTACCCTTTAGGTTAAAAGGGTAAGCACGGAGCACATAGCACTGGGCTGTCAATGTGTGAAAGCTTGTGCATGTGCATGCATACTGTATATGTGACAGTGGTTCATAGAGTGTAGCGGTGGATACAGGGTATTATTAAAGTGAAACGTGGCTCCCAGAGGCATAGCGTAGGTTAAGACTCCGTGGAGCCAGTTTCTCATGTGGCAAGATCCCAGAGACACCAGCATGGGCCTGCTGAGTGGGGCATGGCCCGGGTCCAGCCAAATGGAACACAAATCGCCCCAAACTGTTCAAAACCTGGCCTGGAAAAATGAGAGTGGGATGTAAGGCATGCCATGTGATGCACAGTAAATATTTGGTCAAAATTAATGAAGGGGCGAAGTCTGCCAGGAAGCCTTTTTCTAGACGTCCATAGAGGGGAGACTGTGCCCAGTCTGGCATTAAAATTAAATTTCCTTCTGCAGACAACTGCTCACTGGCCTGTCTGCCTTCCAGGACCCACTTACCACGTCCTCTACTCAAAACACACACCAACTGTCCAGGTACACAGTGTATCTAACCAAGGACTGTTTTCTTTTCATGCGATAGCTAAAAATGACTTGATCATAAATGTATCCCAGTTCCTTCATTCCCATCTGTCTGCTTCCTACACCTGACAGCAGAAATACTGTCAGACATCTGAAAAAAAGAAGACCTGTCAGCTTCCGGAGTTGGATACGGAGGGGGAGGGTGAAATCAGATCCGCGCAAGACAGCTGTGATGACAAATGCAAGCGACAAAATATCCCTATCACCAACAGCATTTCAAACTGTTCCGTAAGTGGAAATAACCACTCCGAGGAAATCTCTTTGTCTTTCCACTCGATCGACACATCATCTCAAAAAGTGATAAACAGTGAGGCGGCCAATAAAGAGACGGGTTTTATAGATAACACTTTATATCCATCATTTATGCTTTATTAGTACCTATCGACAAGGCTGTAGTCTGCCCTGTCATAATAAAAGAGACAAATAGAACATGAGTGCAAATACAAAGCCCATGTATGTAATGGATGTCTGAATTAAAAGCAAACGCAAAGAAAGGAGGCAGCTCAATCAAACTCAAAGAGTTAAAAAAAAAATTGAATAATTCTTGTTTTGGTTACCCAGAAAGCCAAATACACTTCAAGATGCCGAAAGGTTGCCCATCATTATCATTAAAGCATTGAGCAGAGGTGGAGAAATAATTAAACAGCCCGCTCTGAATAGGGGACATAATGAGTGAAGGATAAACACCGGCTGTCAGCACTGAACGTCAGGAAGAATCACAACAGTCAAGTAGGACAGCATTTATCACACAGCTCTTTCAGACATTTTGCAACAATGCCTTCTGAGTTAAAAAAGGTGAGATTACTGAAGCCAAGTGCATGTAGGGAAATAGATGTGAGGCTCTAAAACCTAAAGTGCACTTCTAATAGTTTGAACTATGAAGCTTTCCGATTAAGACTTGGTGACAGACGTGCAGCCAAATGCAAAAGCAATCTTGTGCTTAAAGCTTGAAGAACCTGTCTCGCACCCCGTGACGACAATTGTTATTCAATTAGAGCTTTCATTGTATAAGCTAAGAGAAGGGGACGTGGGAGGGAGAGAGAGTGACTGCAGGAGAGGGAGGATTGTACCGTGAAAGGAGACCGGAATGGTGGTGAAAGTTTTTTCCAAATTGAAAAGCGTAGTTTTAAATCCCAAAGCTTTCAGCGGAAGTCAAAAGTATCATTCCTGTTCAAAGGGTTCGACGGTGTTTGCACTTTTTTCAATGAGAAGCAGCAGCATGTACATTATCTACAGCAAAAAACTGTTTGGGATTATTGTGTTCATTTCAACGGTGACATCAGAGTTAAGGAGAATGTCACCAATTTGCAGAAAGTGGGTAAGCCTGATAATAGATCAGGATTAGAGTTAATCTCCCCAACTCAGAGCGACTTTGTATTTACATGTTGGAAATTCACCCAGTTGTTTGAATCCTCTTCACCATGGTTACAGCTGAATGGTGGGAGCGGCTCCAAAAGCGGTCCTATAATAGTGAATTTCAAGGTCACCTTCTCATTAATTATGTTTTCCAGCACTTCCTCTTAAATAGAGCGCACCCCTCCTACTTTTATCAGCCTTTGTGTGACAGAATTAGCCCCCAGGAACTCACAGAAAGTTGCTGATGAAGCATCAGGATGAGAGTGTCTTGTGAACATAAATCTGCTAATGCATCAATTGCACTGTGTGGATTAAAAAAAATGTTTCAAATTTAAAATAAACAGGAATTAATGTTTGATAGGGAGGGAGAGACTTGTCACCAGAGGGAATCTTAAATACGACAGTATAGCTATGAGGGGGAGGATCCAAAGACATTAATCAACTAATTAGCAGTCTCTCTTTTAACTGCTAATTTAATCTATTCCTCTCAGCCTCTTTAATGGTATTTTCCCCTGTCAGTTAAAACGAAAGAGAGGTTTAGCATTTCAAAAGTGTATCCAGGCCTTGCAATGAGAGGGTAATAGAATGGTCACAGAGGCTGGGAGGAGGCCTGAGCTCGGCGAGTGAGAAAGAAAAGAAGGATACTGGGGAAAGGCTGTCCTCAATGCCACCTCCCAGTCTCCCCAGTGGAGAAAATGAAAGGGAGGGGAGGTCTGAGCCTTTTCAAAATGCACAAGGCAGAGCACCCCATGGTAGCATGGCTTCTCCACCACAGCGAACGCCAGGCCCAGAGCGAGCCCACTGGGAGTTCCTGAGTACGCAGAATTCAGATACATGGGGGATGTCGGCCGTAGTAAAACAAACCAAACCCTCAATGCCACGCTGAAGCTTTGCACCAATCATTTATTTACTCAGCACTTCTAAAACTCAACCTCACCTCTCCCCAGATGTCCACCTTCAAAAGGAAAAAATAAACCACAACACCAGCGTCCTTGCCTCCCAGTTTTCCACCACTATCACCCTAATCAGCACATTCTCTGCCATGAGGGACCAGTAAGAATATGCAATGCGAGCACAGATCAAGCGTATTCCCAGAGCTGGTGTATCATGGCATGTTTGACTGCTCCGTCCTCCCCTTCGTCCTCCGCTCTTCCCCCTCCATCCCCCCTTCCACACCCCGGGGTAGCCTTTGTGCAGCCGCACCCCCCCTCACACACTCCTCACACACCCTCAATCCCTCGTGAACCATTCGCTTCCCCTCCTCCATACCTTACAATCGCCCCGTGAAGGCGACACAATGCAGCCTCCCCATCCCCACAGGCTTTTTCTGCGTGGCGGCCTGCTTTATTTAAGAAAGGCGCTGCACTGACCAGCCACAAAAAAGGCAAGTCTTAAAAAATTGGGCCAAAACAAAAAAAAAAATGCGGGGGATGGGTAAGAGGATGAAGAGATTCCTTAAGCCCCCTTTCGCCACCCCACACATAGACAAACACCCTCCCACCTCTCCGTCTTTCCTTCTCGCTCACGTCTTTATTAGTGGAGTCACGGGGAAACTAATCCACGTTGATGCTAGATCAAGTAAACACTCATATTCAATGAGGAATTAAATGTGGAAAGCTCTACGTATTTCACTCACACATTACTGCGTCCGCGATACACTTAAATAAAAACAAAAATTTTTGCATCCTCTTTAACAGGAAGCAAAGCTGTGGGAATTCATTTCTGAACCAGACTACACCTTTCATCCTTTAAGGACAAACCATTTATAACTCTCATCAGGGAATGTTTGTCCTCCACGTCAACTGACAGAACAAGATGCATTTACTATACTGACCGACCCACGAGTCCAATATCCTGGACACGCCTGCTGCTTTCTAGTATCAGCCGGCTCCAGACTAAAAAGCTTATATGAAGTTATGTTCCACAGTATTCTTAGTGTAGACGGCTTAACTCTGTCTGGCTTTACGTTTTTAGAGCTTATACTGATGGACAATTTGACAGACAAAGTGATGCTTGCTAAATAAGTCATGCCAACATTATCAGCAAGCTCTAGGCAGAAGTTCTGACTGTCTGAACTGAAGCCTAGTGAGACATAGCAGCTAATGCCCGAGAAATTTGAAATACCGAGAGGTTGACACACTGGGCATTGGGATGTATCTCCAGTTCTACAAAATTTTCTAAATCCTCAGATTCTCCGTGCAGACATGCGTATCAGCCAAGCTGCAGCCACGGCGAATTACAAACTATTGACGTCAGATGGATTTGCTAATTAATCCAATTAAGCAGTGCTTTTAGGTCATTAAAGGAAGAGCAGTTTGGGGAAAGCAGATCATTAAGAGTCACTGCCTAATTATCTGCCCTCAAACAAACTGCTTTGAAATGTTTATATAGTCAGTCAGTCATTAATGACTTCAGTTCTCAGGAACAGGAAGAGGACATGGGCTGCCCTCCCACATTCCTCCATGCGGCTTCGCTAAGCCAAAGTCTGCCTAATCCTGGATCTTAGGGTGTAAAACCCTGCTTGATTTGGATTAGGATCAGATTAATGTGTATTAGTGGAAGTTATAGAGATATAGCTTTATGGGGATCGTCACCTCAAACAGGTGTGAGATTTTTTGTCACCTTCAGGAAAGAGGCGACACAGCAGACGCTTTCCTGTTCCTGTACTGCACTCACACAGCATCAGTTCAGAGGGTCAGACTAAAAGACAACATTACTTCTGGGCTACTTGGAAAACCAGAACACAACTTCACAAAACTGATTAAAAAACAGAAGCAGGTAACTGTGAGAGACGGTGAAGGGAAAAGGCCATCTTTAATGAGTATGTTTTCAGGCTGTGTGAAAGGTGATCGTAAGAAGACAGCAGACAGAGATGGGTCTCACCTGTGGTCTCTGGTCATTAATTGGCCCTGGAGCCTGCTGTGTCCTGTCAGATCATCATGATGTAGGAGGTGGAAGGGCTCTGCAATTTATCAGCACTTACGAGTCAATTTGTCAAGACCTCAACGGCTAGGTGCTGCTGAGGCTGGGGCTGATTACCATGGCAGCACTCCCACAGCCCATATTTTTATCAGCAATGCTACATACTCACACTGCTAGCCCTCAATATAACCACCCAAAAAATTAGCAACAATATGGATGTACATTTTTAACACAGAAGTCTGACATTTGCCTTCAAATAAGATCCTGCCTCTTGCTATGTATCAGGATTGGGCTAAAAATTGATTCACTTCAGTATCATGATTCTTTTTTTTAATTCCTGAATCATTTTATATATATATATATAAATAGCTAGCGCTCAGTCCGTTAGCTCGATGCTAACTTACAATGGGAATTACCATTACCATGCTAGCGGAAATTAGCATCGCGATATTATCTTAACAAACGTTCCATATTACTTTACATGCTAAACATAAACCATGTGTGCTCATGCTTACTTACAGGCATGTATTTCCTCTGTGACAATAGCTGCTGACTTCACATTGCTAACTCAATATGCTAGTCTGAAGCTCGAATACTAGACCAGCTACAGCAGCCTCAAAGGGTCAAAACTCAAACAACCCCAAAGGGTCAAAACTCAAAATTCCCAATGGATTTAAATACACAGCCACCTCATTAAATTACCACTTTTATATGCAGTCAGTTCAAAGATTTTAACTTTAGTTTCACATGTGAGGGATGTTTATTTAAGATTTAAAGACATTTGTGTTCTGAAGAGCTTCTGTAAGAGTGAATTTCTCCATTGTGAGATTAATTAAGTCTTATCTATCTATCTACATTTGTGCTTCATGCAGTTTTCAGAGTATTCATTTTGGCCTAACATCTCATTTTATTTATTATTTTCTTATGGCACTAGCAGGAACCGCTGAATGTAGCAGTTTACTTCAAAAAGTATTTTTTTAACCCTTTTCTAAGCAGTAACGCAATGACGAATCAGAGAGACCGAATGATATGTGATGTGCATGTTTTTTAGAAATATGACTCAAGATAAAGTCTCTAGAAATGTGTGATTCAACTTTTTCCCATTGTGTCAAAAAAGGCAAACAAAAATCAAAATAAATCGTAATAAACTGTGAAACCTGAATATCAGATTGCAATACTTCTAGAATCACAATCTTAAAGAATGGCAATACATATCCAGTAGGCACCTGCATATCATATTAGTACTGAATTGGGAGATAAGCATATTGTCCCAGAGCCCTTATCTCCACAAAGTATTCCAGAGTGTCATTTTGAGTGTGAGGAGTATAGTCACCTCTTGCCCTCATCTAAATGGTACCTCTGAGGTGAGTATAAGGTCTGACGAGCAGTTGGAGGAGAGATAACAACCATTTAGTGTACAGCAGGAGGACAGATCACCTGATAACAGGGTTAGGCATGATAGATGAAGGTATCAATTTACAACCTTCAGACAGGGCAAGGCAGCAATACGCAAGTCACCACTAGTTTGACAGGGACAAAGGTCATCTCATCTCTCTCCAGCTATTTCACACATATAAGTAATATAAAAATACTTTCTTGCAACTATGCCAGTAATGTGAAAATAACCTTGATATTATCCTCGCAGATGTTACTAAATACCATCAAGAGTTTACTTAAGAGATCTGATACCTTCCCTACACTGGAATGAAGTTGTTAGCCCACCAATTAGCAGCAAATATGAAATCTTTTCCTGGCAAGTGGCGTGTAATCCAATTTTCCTGACACTAGTGTCTAATCCGAGACCAATCCTTTGAGTATCTGCTGTCCAGTCCATCTCTTATTAGCAGGCCATATTCTCACGCCTCACCCCAGAAAACATCCCCACAGCTAGGCGTAATTGGAAACCCTTGTGTCTGCCAGTCTTTCTCACAGGACAGGACCATTAGTGGCTCAGCCCAGGCTCGGGATCTGGCCGAGGGTGGAGCAGATGGAGCCACCACCTAGCTCTAAACGCTCACCTCTGACCCTACTTCCTGTTTAGGTGCTACAGCGTTTCCTCAAAACGACTGTGGTGTCACAGGCTTTCCCCATCACCGCACCTCTGCCTCTCTACAGAAAACAAAGGCCCGATTCAGGAAACCAATCAGGAAGCACGATTAACATTTGAATGTGGATGATGAAACTCTGCACAAAGACACCGACTCAGGACTGGATGAACACGGCCACCAGACACAGAATTAAGACCTTTTAGTCTGAGGATGATTGAGATCCCTTGCATTTATACTCATGTAGACAGACTTCACTTCTGAAAACAGATTTTGGAGCAGTCCAAGAGTTTAGACAGGCAGGCCCTAATGGCTTTTCAGGTTTAAACTTGAAAACGATTACACTATTACTTAGGTAATTATATAATGTAGGTGTGTTGGAGCTATCAGAGTAGTAGAGGGCCTGGACGCCACTGTTCTTACTCTGGTACAGCAGGTTTGCTAGAAGTATCATATAACTAAATAATCTACTTTATAAATGTTGGTATCAAACAGTTCTTTCATCTGAAGAGATTTTGTGCAAAATGCTCCACTAGCTCCCATTCAGGATGCACTTTTCCTAATGTCTCATAATGGGGTGGCAGGCATTTGCTTCCTCATAACTCAGAAGCAACTGACCTGGAAAAGCCCAGCTATAATGGTACAGAGGCTCTATAGAGACATCCACGAGCTGGGTGAGGAGGAATAATGTGTAAGATAATAAGGGAGAAGACAAGAAGACAAAGACAACTGAAAGCAAGCTGTTTTAGCTCCACAGAAACAGCACAAATGGCTGAAAAGCTGAATTGAAACAAGACAAACACTCAGTGGAAAACGACATGGGGGAAGTTATTTGAGATGCTGCAGATTTTCATTTTAAAAACACCAACAAAATATTGCACTCAGCAGTAAGAGTCGCCCGTGAGCAGAATCGCGACATACATGGAAACATGGTGTCCATAGGGGCTCCTGCTGTCTGCATGAAGGATGATAGCTGCTCTCTGCGCTCATCCCACATGGCTTCGGCACTTTGTGTGTGCTCAGCTCTTAAAAGTTTGGCAACCCCTTTGCCCTGAGAGAGCTTTCGGTCATCTGAATGATCATTATTTCAAAGCATGGAGCTCTAAACGCAGCAGAGATGAGCCTCTGACACACATCAGACCAAGGCCTGAAACACACTGGCTGCTGGACAAAAGTCTCAGTGTTCAGAAAGTGCTTTCTTCTGGCTGGGAAAGTTTGGGTCCACATTTGACTTGGAAGAAGGCATCTACATTACAATACAGTATTGAAAGATTTTAAATGCACTGTAGTCTAACTGAATAACTGTAAAAGCTCTGTAGCCTCACAAATAATTAAAGAGGAAAACTTAGTGTAAATTTTTCTTCTCCTCTGACTTTTCTTTTTTCTTTCAAAATTCAACTTGTGCAGCTCAAATAAAAGACCACTGCTGACAAACTTCTGCTGAATAACCGACTTACCTGAGCACACATGGAGAATTCCTAACAGAAATACAAATCCAATAGAAGTTGGAGACATAATTCAACGTCTCTCTTATGAGAAATGTTCTTGTGTAATCCAAATTATTCAAAAAGCAATCTAGGCATCCGCTCCTTCATGTCAAACTGCAAAACAAAATCTCAGAATCCAGAGTTTAAAAAATGTGACACCCAGATTTTGGTTTGTGAGTCACAAAAACCCAAAATGTCATAACAGTCCGAGAGCAGTTTATCAAGAGCTCGCTTTGCCTTCTTGTTATGGATGAGAAGAAGGGTTCAAAAGATGGGAAAAAAAATAATATAAAACAGTTCCAAACAGCACGCAATTTCAACACATGCTCTGTTTCAGTAGTTGAGCTGAACTGAATGATCGCATGTGTTGAAACTGAGCTGGAATAGAGCAGAGAATTGGATCAGCTCTAGCCTTTCTTTGAATTCATCCCGTTGCAGCCGTGCGCTCACAACAGTCAGGCGATCTCATTCAAATCATTCAGCTCCTTTGTGCAAAAAAGAGGGGGACAAAATAATAAATCCACTGTGACTGAAAGTTGAGGGGAAAGTGCGTAAAATAACGCGAGCGCTCGCTGTCGTCCACGCTGAGAGGCTCTGTCCCAGCAGTCACATTATTTCAGTCCGATTTTGAATCTGTCACTTGAGATCGGAAACTTTGCGACTCGGTCCCGTCCTCCCTCATCCGCCGGATCCAGACACGAGATCAGTGCAACTTTTCCATCACTTTTCCGCCGGTGCGCCTCTGCCGCAACTCCGATTGATCCGCGCAGACCCCGAAGCTCAGGCGAGAGGGGCCGAATACGGATTCATATTCACAGCATTTCATTCAAGGAAAGCGGAGTGCCTCGTCAATTGGTATGCGAGCTCCTACCCCCTCCATAGACCCGACAATGTTTCCCAGAGAAGAAATTTAACCTCTTCCCGCCTGGATCCCACCGAGCAGCGCACATCCACAGCGCGCACAAGCAGACTGCACTGGGTTTTCTGCAACTGTGGCCAATAATAAGAGAAAGCTCCTAAAACTCCTCGGACATGTTGTTTTTATTCTTTGTGTGGTTCATGACTAAAAACAAATGTAACAGCCTACTCCAGTGATATTCCTACAGGGACTTCACAGTATGTTTTCGGAACTCAATAGTTATTATATAATAGTTAAAAATAGGCTACTTAAAGGTTTTATTTTGTCTGCTGTGGTTTCATACTCCATTAATATTTCAATATTACAAACTAAATGTGCTATTAAGTCATATTTTTATCATTCTGGAATGTATTACAGGATAAGAGTCATCAAACTATACAAACATGAGATATTGTATAAGTGTACCATTTTCATTCCACACAACACTTTGTTTTAGATGGAAAACCTCTTCCTGTAGACTACATACAGGTCTTCACAGTCTATATTATACTGAGAACTTCATTCATAACAACAAAAACAGCAGATGGCATATAGGCCTATAATATGATATATATGCTGTATAATGTGCAAATATGAATCCAAAGAAAACAACCCAGAGTTGATGCAGTCAGTGCTCTGTGACTGCATATGGTTAATTCAAATCTGGTTTGACAATTTATCTGCTGATCCATGTTCCTAATTTAACATTTTCCCCGATGTGACATAAACTCGGGACTCACCCACATAAAAATGTGTTTCTCATCTCTTTTTTCCCCAGTTCTGACTTCAATGAACCCGGCTTTCTCTGCTATGGTGTGATAAATTTATCCTATAGCCTCCTGCCATTTCTTTGAACCTCTGAGCACAACCGACTTTAGACACAGAGTATTAGATCTGGCGAGTATAATTTATAACTGTGCAAGTTATCTTGCATAAAAAGATCGGAAGTGTGGGGAAAACCTGAATGACTAATAAGAACAGCTGAAAGACTTTTACATTTCCACAGTTCAGCTCAGCTCAGAGCGCCTGGCTGAGCATTTGTAACCAAACAGCGCCCTCCAGTGATGGCTGTCTGAACTGAGAAGACCTGTTCTCATCAGGGGGCACTACATATGGTTTGACAGCTGAAGTGTTAGTGACACTTTCAGCCATCAAGCCCAGAGGTTTTCAGAGTGTGTCAAAACACAGTTTGAGCCGAACTAGCCTGTGCTGAACCCATTCTACTCCACTTCCTCAAACTTGAGCTCATGTGATTCTTTAATTACTTTTTTTTTAGATGCAAGGACTAATGTTTCAATACAATCTGCATCTTTATCAGACTGAAATAAACACCATAAATATCCCTCATAAGCAAATCTTTTTCAACAGGATGACAGCAACACTCCATTTAGCACATTGTACAGTGGATATACAAATATAGGCATTTTAACCACAGTCATTAACAAATGAGGAACAATTCATTCTTCTATTTGCTTCACAAGATGTGCAATCTGAATTTTTCTACCTCTTCAGTGACCTTTGTACATCTCTATGCACCACTTTGAGACCCTTCATCATTCTGACTGCTACCCGGCTGACATATTCAGACAAAAGCCTGTCTCTCACCTCTGAGCACGTTTTTATTTCTCATTCATCCGTGTGTGCATTATATTACAGTTTTACACACTCCATTCCCACTCAGTCCTCATGTGTCCTGTTTTCCTGAAAGCTTTTACAGACCTGGATCTATAAAGTGGCTGTTCAGCTGAATACCACCAATTGAACAGTAAAATTTCCTCTAGCCAGCAGCGGGGAACTGTAACATAGAAGCAATTATCAGCCAAGTCCTCACTTAGACCCACTAGGAAAGGAGGTAGTCTGGGTAGGCTTAATTGCTACAAGAGAATGTGAGGATTTCATATTTTTTGATGTAGCACAGCAAAGAAAAAAAAATGCAAAAATGAAACAGTGTCGCACAAAACAGACACTGTTACAACAGATCACTTGCAGAGCTCTCATCTCTTTTTTCCCATTACATGCAAATTGAAAGAACTTCCCACCCAAAAAAGGATGTACGTGCTCGAGCTACTCTTTGAACTCTGCACATGGCCCCACCTGTATCACCACATTTTCATAGTTTAATGTTGCATCAAAACATGTTGTATTCAGGTTCGGTTTCATCCTCCCTCTGTGGTTGACAAAAAAAGAAAAAAAATCCCACAGCATGTGCAAGTTATGGCGACCGAGCTCCATGAACAGGGAGGCTCCTCTGTCCTCTCTCTCTCCTCCCTTGCAAGCTTGATCAGACCAGCAGAGGCAGGAAAAATGACATATTGTCAGGGCTGTGATGGCAGAGAGCTTTTAACACCGCAGCCAAGAATACACAGGGTACAAAAGGATGAAACAAACTTCCCTGGACTGCAAAGCGCTCAAAGGCCTTAATAAGCTTTAATAACCACTCAAGAGAACCAAAACAACTTTGCATGTCAAAGATTTGATGAGTCATTATTTTTTGGATGCCACTTACGTAATAAAGCACTTTTTCTACTTACTGTGAGAGACGTGGTTACATTTGTGTGGTTTGTTGTGGGAGTGCCTCAAAGTCTGATGGTTTTGGTGTAATCCAAAAGTTTTAGGCAGCCGTTTGCACCAGTGAGACTTCTGTAACCCAGCGCGGCGATGGGCCCTGTGTGGACCCTTATGGTCTTTAGGAACTCCCAGCATGACCAGCATGGCAAACAGCAACACCAGCAAACACACAACCTGCATGGTGACGTGCGTGGACGACCCACAGCCAGCAGAAGTGCATATAACTAACCCGCAAACTTGCTACTTCAATGGCTGCAGTTTGGTATTCCTTCAAAAGTGGTAAATAGTAAAAAAATCAGCCCAGAGATCCTCTTGAAACACCAACAAACTGCAAACATCGCCGCACTTCCCACCATGAGTCCTTCATGCTGCTTCTCTTGAGATCTGCCAAATACATAAACCCCTGCAGTCTTGGCCAGTCTCCTAAATCCAGTGACAATGTTTCCCCCCAGAGTACGATGGGATCTTAATGAGGGCAGCTCTGTATACAATGTGCATGGTGAAGTTCACTCCCCTCTCCATCTCGCCGTCTAATCGCTCAATGGCGAGACTGCCTCTCATCTTCCCGGCGTTTTGATCTGTGATAATTCTCCTTTTAATATTCAAAAGGAGTTTGTGGACGTTCCGTCTTTTCTTATGATGTTTCTATGCATGCGGCGGGACGGGGGTTCCTGTAGGCTGCATGCTGTGCCCCTTTTCAGCTGTGCTGGACTCCTCACAAAACCTAGGCCCCCTCAGCACAGAGGTGATGGGGTGACACACACAGGCGGGGTGAAGGGAAGGAGCTTGCATTCCCTTTTCCCGAACTAAGGCTATTTAATGGCTTTCATTCCCATCTCACCAGCACACCAAACAAGATGGCATAAAACAAAACCTTTCCCCTTTGAAAAGATGCTCCCTGTTGAGAAGCAAACAAAACACTCTTTCCCAATAGACGGAAAGTAGGAACACTTCTCTATCCTCAGAAAAAAGTGACGAATTTTGGAATTTCACACTCCACAGGCTTAAGTTCTGCCTCCTGAATATGTTAGGAAGTAAACAGAAACTTGTCAAAGTTGCAGCTGGAGTCACCTTGGACAGAACGTGGCAGTCGGGTACAGTATGTCTGAGCTCCCTTCACAGACACTTTAGCTGGATGGTTACCATACTTCACCCGCCTCACATTCACTACTGCCTTTTATCATTCATGTCTTGTCCTTGAGGAGCCATCCTTTTATTTATTCATTGTGCTGCTTCTCTTTTTATAAGACAGCGATTCATATTTGTAGTCTCTGTGAGTTGGCAATGGGCAGCACATCTCCAAGGTGTTTTCAAAAGATAAACACAAATAACATGAGGTGAAAGGGCCGCCTTTGATTGGGCTCCTTTAACGTCTTCCAAGACAATCAGTAAATAGCTGCAGGGTAACTTTGTCCTGCTTCAGGTTTTGGGCTATGATCCAGTTAAACAAGCAACCCATTGCAAATCAGAGGCAGCATCTAGGATGAGTGAATCGGTCAGGAGTGCAACGTCCTCTGACAAGAAAGGGCAAGACTATCAGGGCTGTTCTATGCTCACAAACAGATCTGAAGCTGTGTACAATAGGAATCTGTATAAAACTCTGGCTTTTTCATTTTAAAGCGTTCGTCCGTTCTGTTCTGCTCACGAACCTCAGTGGAGGACCAAAGGCTTAAAATAGAGGAGTGTAAACAGATGGAATTGCATTTACTACACAGAGCCAACATTTATCCAGCCTCTTGCAACATATGGAAATCTCTCATTTTCAAAACTTCCTGCAAGAAGCAACTGTTGCGTGATGGATATGTGTGGTCGCTGGAATCTGCAGGATGTATCACGTTAAATGGAGACTGCCTCGTCATGCAGTGGGCGTGCGAGGAGGAGAAGGCTGCCTGCTCTGTCATGGCACTCTTGAGAATGAGATGATTTTCAGGTGGCGTGACAGATAGCTAGCATGGGACCGACAACGGCTGAGAGGAAGGGGCGAGAGACGAGAAGCGATGTGAAGGAGGAGAGGAGAGACGACCTGAACTCCTGAGGAAGCTAGGTCATATTGGTGTTACTGTGTCACTGCTAAGAGAGGCAACCCATCATTTCTGATTGGTTGCCGAGGGAGGGGTGAGGCTCCAGAAGCACAGACCGTGCCACAACTAACTGCACAAGCTCCTGCCATCATAACAAATCTATGTTTGACTTGAAAAGTATGAACAACATAGTTAAGGTTAATGAACTTAAGGGTAATGAACATGCCATCAGTATTTGACATTTGTCTTAAATCTAGCTATGGGCCAAAAGACTGAGTTAAACTCAAATCACAGCTGGCCTGACAAACTAAAACCAAGCATAGACCTGACACATATCAGCACAGACTGAAAGTGAAGCACTAAGTGCAGCCTTGTCATATTTCTGGAACGTCTCGGACAGAAATGTCAGTGATTGTCAGGCCATTTCCCCCCCATCTGTCCACTGTGGACAATATTCTGGCCCTTCAGCTCCACACGAGAGCCCAAGAATGTATCATTCTGGGCCCCATCCCAGAATAAATACAGTTAACCCGCTGAGATGAACCTCAGAAACAAGCCAAAAAGTCTATCAAAAAACTGGACAAGACTAAAAATGTCTCTTGTCACTATTATATTGAGAGATTGCCAGAGAGTAGAGAAAGGGCTAGGCGATACAAAGCAAGTAAGATGCAAAGCAGAGTGTGACAAAACACAAACAGAAGAGTGAGAACATTCTTCTTCTCACTATAGCCTCTCTGTTCAGCTTTCAGACATGATAAAAAAAAAGACAGGGGTCCGGCGAAAGAAAATGACGGAGAACTAAACAAATCTGTTTCTGTTCAAGGAATGCCCCCATGCATGACGCTGCTGCAAGAAATGTGAGGCGGGGAGGAGGGGGGGCGGGGGGGCACTGAGGAGAAAGAAAGAGGGGGAAGCTTCACAGGATGCCGCGGCGAGGTTTGCAGCACAAAGCAGAGTGAGGCGATAAACAGGCTGTTGCTTTTCCGCTTGCCTGCGCACACTGAATCCCTCTTTCCCCGTGTCTTTTAATGGGCCTCACATTAGCATCTGTTTAGCGTCAGCCTCGACATGGCCTGTGGAGGCTGATTAAAATAACCCAGCTATCACATAACATACTGGCAGCGACATCAAAATACAGTCAGACGCTGGAATATTTGCTGCAGCAGACGTTCAGGAAGTCAGCGTGAATATTCTGCACTTCTGTTGTCAGAAAAAAAAAAACGCTTCTCAGTGGCTTGTGTTCAAACTCTCCTCCTGTGAGATGCTGGTCTGTATGGAAAGATCTGAAGTTTATTATGCCAGTAACATGTACCCAACATTAAGATTACTTTGCAGCACTTCAGCGTTACAGTATTCAATTTGTGCATTTCCATGAGTGGCTGCACAATCATAACAAGAAGATTTAATCACAATTAGACAATATTAAAGCGTCTCTGACTGTCCTTGAATTGCTCTTCCTCTCATTTGTTGGGTGACCTGCGTCTCACTCCTTCCCTCATAGAAATGCATGGAGGCAGAAACAAGCAGCATTGTGTTTCATGCTTAATTGACTTAATTGGTTTAGAGACAGGAGAGCTTTAATAAGTGACAGTGGGGCTCAGGGTAACTGAGCCAAGAGATTCCTTTGTTCTTATCACCGCTGGACCTCAGCCAATCAGATGGCAGCGGGATGCACGGCAAGATCCTGACCAAGAGCTCAGCAATAATCAGACCATTATTTCACTGAAAACAACTGTTTCCTGGTCAAATCTCTGAATTATTTCTAATTTATCCAAAGCAGATGCATTATATGCTGTATGTGAGCTTTAGCTGTAAAGGTTTGGCTTTGAAAAGGCTCCTCGTTTAGACTGACTTTTCTTGGTCTTGTGTTCAATTGAAGAGAACTGTTTACTCATTCAGGACATCGTCGCCAGCGTAAACTATACAATTAACTTTTATTTTAATGTTGCAAACAAGTAAAACTATTAATATACTCCAGACTAAAGGAGGAAGAGCATCATTATAGATGATCAAATAATCACAAACCATCTTAGTTTAGTGGGTTAGCATGCTAGCATGCTGGCAGCTGAGACTGATGAAGATGTGATTAGTTTTCAGGTATTTAGTAATAAATAAAGTGTATAAATGAAGAACTAGACCTGGTGGTGGCACAAGAGGAAAAGTTAAGGGATCAAATTCATCCTGAGGGGGAATGAATGTGTTTGCCAAATTCTTGACAATCCATTCAATAGCTGTCGGGGCTCAAAATCACAAAGTCTACCTGCCTGTGGCTCAGGAGGCGGAGCAGCCATCCACATCTGTGAATGGTTATTGCTCGTGATGAGCAGGTGGCAGCGTGCCACCGGTGTCTGAATGTGTGTGTGTGAATGGGCGAATGCTGTCTCGTGTTGCAAAGCGCTTTGAGTGGTCCGTAAGACTAGAAAAGCGCTTTATAAATGCAGTTCATTCCATTCACTGGAGTCAGAAGACCACAAAAGTCAGTTGGCTTCATGAATATCTACACACAATTTCAGGGCAATCCATCCAGTAGTTGCTGAGATATTTCAGTCTGGGCCAAATTGGTGGACCGACTGACCGACAGACAGACAGACGTTGCCATATCAAGAGCCACACTGCTACTGTGGCTAAAAAGTCAGTTAGTGCCCATATCGAAATACTTTGTGAAGGTTTTATGGGCTAGATAAACATTCCAGTTTCAAATAATTTGGTTTCCTACATGTTTTATTTCATATTCTTGAAAAGAAATGAATCAAATAAGTAAAAACACAAATTGTTCTTTCAATATTCCAACAAACCTCAACTGCAAAACCAAACTCCCACAGAGCTGAGAACTGATGGGACATTAATATTTTTTTTCTCAAAGTTATTCCTCTCAGAAACTTTCCAGAACTGTACTTAAAATATCATTGTGCAGAAGTTGTGGTTTCGATGGGGACTTAGAGCCAGCATCGGTGACTGATCTCTCTCTGAAGACCCCGAGCAGAGAAAAATGCAAAGACGCTGCTCATGCTCCAAGAATTCCCCGTCCCTCAAATAAAAAGCCTATTCTTTCTTTCTCTTTGCCTGGTGCGATCAGCTGCCAAAACAAACTAGCACCGTGATGAACGTAATAAATATGATCGATGGGATATTTGGCGCTGCTGACCTCACACCACGCGCCGGAGTCCAGGGAGCAGGTGCTGCTCAGATTTACAGCCCCCTGCAGCCCCATCTCACGATATTCTGCTCCCTCACACAGACGCTGAGCCCTGCTGAGACACAGTCGCACTGCTGAGTCTCCGCAGAGCCTCCGAGATGCAAGCTTAATACCTCATGTGCAGCATGACTATGCATGAATCATATCTCCACTAATAAAGCCAGCAATGATTTTACAGATCGTCAAGCTGTCAGTCATGGCAGACAGTTATTGGAGTCATTTCCGCAGGGAGGAGTGCACAGGGCTGTCAGTGAGGTGTGTGTTTGCTCACAAAGATGGCTGAACAACACAGCAGAGACGCTGCTTAGGGTGGGTCAATTACAAAAGGTTTACAAGGGAAGTACAGTAGCTGTCAAAGTACTGTACATTACCAGCAACTCCAGTGAATTATGTGCTTGCTTCAATTTTAACAAGTTAAAATCAAAACACATGATGTATATGTGTGCTGTAAACAATAGAACAGCATATAAATGAGCAGGACTGTATCGAGAGTATACACTCAAATCAGTCCAGAGCAATCTGAGCTGGATATGCCGGTAGACCGGTAGAGTGCAGCCCTGAAAATGCAGGACTGGGAAACAGACCGAGGTTTTGGAACACTTCACACTTGAAGTGATTAGATTATGCTCTTAACACTCTGACTCTCTTTTGCAGAAATGACAAACTCTTTGTCTGATGAAGTTGTGGCTAAAATTCGACAGTGAAGCACGCCTTACACAAGCTCTCCAGCACACTCCAGCGGGAAGCTACAGCTGTCGTATGCAGCTAACATGATACCAGTCGTAGCTGTATGTTTCAGAGCAGTTGTGGATGCTACTAAGCTAAGAAAATATGGCACACACTGGTTTGTTGCCCTGATTGGACACTGTTCCAGATGGCACCCGATGCATTTGTATGAAAGTTGCTTGCTGGGCCTATAAGCCAAAACAATATTGCAAACTTCTTGCTGATGACCCAGAATACTTTACTGATGCAGCTCTTCGGGAGCAGTGTCACAGTCATGGCTTTTCTGAAGACTGGGTATGGGACAAAGTCACGTGGGGATCGTGATCTCTGTGCCTAAATGTGCCACGCTGTTTTGGAGGGCTTGGTATTTACATTATTGTTGCTTTACTAAAATTTAGTTACTCTTCTACAATTCATGACAGGAACAACAAAGTGCTTTGAAATGCAAGCAGATCATCAGAATCTATTTTTGAATGCACGAGGCCTATGCAACTCCTAATCTTGATTTTTTAAATACTTTACCAGCAACATGCTGGAGGTGCCTGACTCTGGTTTCCTATCTTTGGGCTTGTCAGTGTTATAGTAGCCTTTTCAACCCCTCAGTCTTGTAAAGCCAGAGCAGCCGCAACATTTCCTCCTCGCCTTTGAGATGGTGAAGAATGCGACCCATTCTTATCCTAAGAAAACACTTATTATCCTTTCACTGAGAAATTAAGTGTGTTTGACGGGGCAGGAGCGGCTGATTATTAGCACTTAGCAAAACCCTATCCAATCTTCTTCGCAATTATCACGAGGACACTAGAAACGTGAATCTGAATATTCTAATTTAATTCTCACCTCATAGTCTTTGTGCTTTCGACCCCTGCGCACTTGTGTTAACTCCCATCTCAAATCTTCCCCCCACTCCAGTGCCTCTTGACCACATTACTCCTCTGTCTATCCTGAGAGGAACGGCTAATAGGCTCATTTCCAGGGACATTGCTATGCTAAGCTGTGCGGGTGAGGGAGATGAAAAGATATTGGATGGGGAACAAAAAAACCTTTACTGGCCTCAGCAGTACAGATGCTGTGGGGAAGCTGCGTGTAGTACATTAGTACATGGTTATAACCAATTATACCTCAAGTGAATCGCTCTTCCAAGCGTGGCCGGGGATCTCTCTCCATTGTTGCACTGGTGGGAAATGATCGCTGCCGCTGCACTGGGGGATAATATGTGCAAGTACAGCTAGCTGAGCGTGCAGCGCTCTCTTTGTCTCCTGTATCATGATTACCATGGCACTAAGGCTGATGACCGCAGGTGAGTGTCATGGGGACGTGACACGCTGATGCTGTGGTGACTCTTGGGTAATATATATATGGGGGTGACACTGTCAAGGAAATTGGTTTTCAGGGTGTGGACCCAGGGCCGGCGCAACAGCAAAGTAATGAGAGCAAAGGACGAATATAGAGCAGAGCTCTCCATCTCTCTCATGGTAAAGCTGTCAGTAGCATGTATCCAGACACAGACCACTCCACTTCTCCATCAATAAGAGGAAAACAGTCACCTGGTCTCCACCCACTAAGCCTCAACAAAATGAGGTCAAAGTCTGCAATAAAGCTACACTTTGCTCACGCAAGCAAACACTGATGTTGTTTCTCTTAGCGTTGAATGTGCTAAGATTTACCCTGCATACAGTTGTGAAGGTGCAAGGAGCATCACCTGAATTAAATCCAACTGATATAAGAAATATTCATCCTTCTTCAGAACAATGGAAGTGCTGTGAATGTGAGGAACAACTTGTGGGAGCATGTCCCGCTGATTTTAGCTCCTGCTAAACTCGCTCGGCCGTGCTTGTACACATGTGAACGGGAGAAGCGTTTGATGTGCAATGAGGAGCTGCAAAACTCTCAGAACCTTTCAATTCGATTTAAATTTCAGTCAAATTTTATGTATATAGCGCCACATCACAACAGTGGTTTCGGGGCAGTTTCCATATAGAGCAGGTCAGGAGTGTACTCTGTGTCTACAAAGAGCCGACAACTCCCAGGAGCAAGCTTTTGGTGACAGAAGTGAGGAAAAACTTCCTTTAGAAATAATGAGAGTGTGGCAGGTTATGGTTAAACTTAGATTTTACTTATTTTTACTTTTTTCAGAGAAGACATCCATTATCATAGCACTTCTGCAATATTTACAATGTAAAATGTACATATCGAGTAAATATAGAAGTATTTGTAATCGCTTACGAGTTCATGAATAGGTGTCGGCAAACAAAAGCTCGCCACACAACGTTTTAGTGTCTGTTAACCACTGAAATCCATCTTGTTTAGTATTTGCTCTTTTCTGCTGGATGCTTTGGGGCCATCCTATTCTAACCAAGCTTTTCTCTATACAGAATTGACCACAGCTGCAACCTTACAAAAAGTAACACTCACAACTGGCTTTGTATATTGAATTTTGTGGCATATTGGATGACACATTCTTACTGAAGTATAAATAAGGCTTAAGGCTAATGTATACTTGAGTGAGAACGTGCCATCTGACAAAGTGTCAGCTGACAGATTTGTGTCACACAACACTCTGATTTCATAGTTCACTTATTGCATGTGTTCTTACTATGGCAGCCAGAGGTCAAGCTCAACTGGGGCTTGTTCATGTTGTTTGAGAGAGCTGCCAGCACCCTTAAATGTTGGATATTTAAAAAAACTGTAGAACGCTTTATGTTCAACCTTGTTTACAGGAAGAAGAGGGATCCCTATAAACCTCAAAGAGCACGCTAACCGCTGGTGCTTACACCAGTCTGGTGGATGTTTTTGGCACTTGCTGTTATCCTCCGTACTTTCAGCACATTCGATTCTCTCAGTGAATAACCCTACATTCAAAAAACTGCCTTTGAAACACAGCATCATTTATGTCCTGCGACATGTTGACAAGCACTTTTTCGCTGAAGTATAAATTAGGCTCGAGTGTTCTTCACATAAACTGTCTTCACCTTTATCACCTTTCATACTTTCAGCAAAGACATGTGGACTAACAGCCTGCATCTTACTGTGTGTGGATGTTTCCATGCTCTTGATCCAACCTCTGTGATTGTTCTGCAATATTAACCTTGACTCTCAATTACAGTTAACTTTGCTTTAACATGACCCATCTGCACATCCATCGCTACAGTCAATAGTTTTTTTGCAGACTTTCAGGGAGTGCGCTTTGAGATAAGAGGAAAATAGGGTATTACAGTAGTCTGGACCCCTTTATTCTGCAGCCAATCAGGTGGTGACAGTGTGGCAACCTTCGATTCCCTCTCTCCCTCCCAATCTTTATTTCCATAACCTGACAAATAGAGCAGCTCTCTGAAGTTGCCATCCTTTGTGATCTGTGACAAACGCAGGGGTAGCTGTCAGCGGAGGGGGAGGATATGAGCGCTGATGTGCTCTCTGAAGTCACGCTCAGCCTTTCATGTCGAGGCAGAAGAACCAAAGACCTGTCTCCTCCGTGTGTGTCTGCCTGCCAAGCGGCGGCTAGCAAAGTGTAAATGTGAGACTTTTAGTATGCCTCTCTAATCCACTGCCTTCGCACAGGTCAGTCTCATTTATTATGAATGTGAAGTTCTGTGCAAAGCTCTTTGATATCGGGAAACAATTTAGAGCTGGCTGAGAGTCAATGTCTTGGGGGACCAATAAAAAACACTTTTAATGTATTGCGAACTTCAGATCAGCATGTGGTTCCTTATAAAATTCACAGTAGGCTTTATTAATCCCAGGTGACTACCATGCAAGACATCACCGTGTCATTGCCTTGTACTGTGCCAGCTGTTTTTAGTTTTATATGAGGAAAAAAATGGGTCAGGTTACCGTATTCGTCACACTGATGCACAGTTCTTTTAATTTGACTCATTATTCCAGAGTTAAATAAGTGCAACAGGAGGTCATGATGGAAGGATGACAAGGACATGCTGCCCTTCTTCCTCAAGGTCGTGTGTCGGAGTGAGACCAGATGACCGAGTTTACTCATAAACCAATGAACCAGTTTCTGTTCACTGAGGTCACAGGGCAATTAAACACCTTAAAGATTCTTCGGTGTAACGCCTCAAGGTGCACTCCAAACTGGCAGCTGTCAAGATTATCCTCACGTTCCATCCGGTCACGCTCCCTGAAAATGGAGTCTTTGGCAGCCGCCCACTTTGTTCTATCAGCGGCAGACTGAGGTATTAGGGCACATTAGTCTCATTTCCAATTCACTGACTGGGCCAGATCAATTTCCTTCATTTTCATGCACAGATGGGATTAAATGGCCAGATTAAAGATGAACTCCTGGCACTGTCCACCGGACAGATTTATCATTTCCAAAGATGAAACCAAATGCAGTGAGGCAGGTATGACATGATTTTCCCCTTTAAACCCTCACAAGCAGGCCGAGTCTGTTGAAAACTGGGCTCTTGGACCATATGCTGACGCTAAATTGAAAGATTCCTGCACTAATAGTTGTTTGGGCTCAAACTTTTGAAATGTCTTGGCATCACTGTTAAAAGGCGCAGTGTGCTACTGATGATAATTGTATGGTTTTGTTCGTTGTCTGAATTTCAAGCAAAATAAAATCTAGAGCTGGCGAGCAACTGCACACAGAGATGAACTACAATACAGATTTGACAGTTCATTTGGACTTCCTCTTTCCTGAAGCTGTGTGAGGTCCAGTAAATCAGCCACGGAGGTCCTCGCTGGGACAGCACACTGAGAACTTTTACCTTCACTCTGGGAGACGAGCCCCTCAAAAAAAAAAAAAAACAACCAAAACATTCGTCATTGCTAATTTTCTCCAGACTGGAAATCCTTTGTGTGTGTGAGTCAGTCCCTCAGGTGAAGACCCCGTTTATGGCTCTTCATTTCCTTACAGAGCCCTGTGGTCTGGGGAGATGCCAACAACATGAACGGGTGCACATGAGGTGATGCTGTGGGCCTCCTTCCCCCACAATTCTCCTCTTTCAGCACCCAAAACTGAGAGACTCTGCAGCAGCCACAACATGAAGATCATGTTTGAATATATTCTGTCCAAAGACTTTTCAACTGTGGGGGAATTTCTGTTTGAATAATGGCTCCCCCAAGTACATTTTGTAATCCCTTTGATTACTATTCTCAATAAAGTATATATAGCAATACATATAGTAACAGGTTTGCATATCTGTGTCTAGTGTCAGTTAACACAGTCTAACTGTATCTTTGCAGTGCAAAGTTTGCTTTAATGTGACCCAAAGTCATTTAATCATCTAGGACCAAGGGGTTATGTATGTGTGCATGTATGCAAGGACACAGTACAAATCATGGGAAAGCAGCAGCAGTACCTGTGTAGCCCAAAGAGTTGTCATCCTCGTGTTCGGTGGTGGGAGCTGGTGTTGCCCCTTCGCTGGCCCCATCCTGAGCGACTCCCGTCTCTGTCAACAATAACACCACAGGGACTGAGAACCCAGACGCATTCTGCCAACTTTCCCCACCCACGGTCCGAACCTGCAGTCCTCTGCATCCTTGACACAAGCAGAGAGCTAACACGCAAAGAAGTGTCGCCCTCCATCCTTGTGAACTCTGTCTCCGACTGCAGAATCCAAACACCCACATTGCAGTAAACAACCAAACATCCACGATCACAACAGTTGTGAGTAATCCGAGTGTGTGTGTGAGGGAAACAAAATGATTCAATCAATGAGTTTGTTATAGATCCATCAGAGCGATGTGTCTCCGGGCTCAGCAGGAGGTTGTTCTGTTGTCCTGTGTTGGGCTTGAGTGTAAGTCTGTGGGTGTGAAACAGAGTCATCTCCCGTATCAATAGCCATAAGTGGCTGCACCCCGAAGGGAGCACATGGGCAGGACAGAGGAGGGAGGGCCAGGGCACACTCTGCATGATTGACAACGCCACTCTGCATGCACACACACCGCGCACACAGTCCCGATGCAAATACAATGATGCACCATTAATTGCTAATCAGCTCCTTTTGATTCGGGCCCGTCTTTGTGCCTGTGTCTTCTTTAGAGTGACAGGTTGAGCGTGTGCGACAGGAGGTGTGTGGGTGGGACAGTTGGGGGAGGCGAGTAAAAGGGAGGCCAAGAGGGCCGGGGTGTGTATGGCTTACGGGGGCGACGGGAGCCCAACTGTGCCCTTATGATGACTCTGTGTGAAATAAATCAGACTCAGCCATGCCCATTCTCTTTGTGGCCCACTGACAAGGGGTTAATTTGGGCCGGGTGGTCGGGGTGAGGGGGCGAGAGGAATCTTAATCAAAGAGCATCCAACCCCTTTAGCTAACTGAGTGGCAGTCTGTCGGAAGTATCTGCTTCCTCAATGAGATCTGGCATCACTTCTGATAAATGGCAGACGGGCAGACAGAATCGTTCACTGGAGAGTACTTTAGATCACCAGAGTGTGAAGAAGAGGGTGACCGGTCATTTCATTTGCCCCTCCCACCATTAGAGAACTGCCAGCGCAGATCTACGCAGACTTTTCAAACCCAAAATCCCACTTTACAACAGTTTTTAGGCTCATTTATAATAGTAAACACAAAAAAGACATTCAAAATTCAGTGATCATGCCCCCCTACTGCTCCTGTAGTGTTGCACTTAATGTGACAGTTAAAGGGCCTCATGCTGGGCAGAGCCTATTATCTGGCACTTCTGCGCTTGTCTGTTTATCCAAACAGCAGCATCTGACTGACAACACTACAGGAGAGCAGAGACTCTGAGTCACACAAGCAGTGAGTTGCCACGTAGGATAATCAGTCATGCACATGAATGAATGCGATGATACACATGAGATGAGAACGTGCCGGACGTGAAGAAACACAGACACCAAGCGTAGTCTGATGCACAGTCTGACACATACAGCACGACACCAGTCAGCTAAGTGTTCTGTTTTCAATCTGTTCAAAGCGGACTCATTAAACCCAGATGCAACATCTGCAAAAAAGTAGTTTGGCACTGACAACAATTATGGACTGGAGCAAGTATCAAAATACACATATGCTAAAAAACAAGGAGTCTTTTATATTGCAAAAAGCACGCATGCTACCGCTAACAAGCATGTACAATCCGACTCAAATGCAAAACTTTGATGTCTTCCAGCGTTTAAACAATAGTTGGACACAATGATTGACTGGACATAATAGTATCATAGAAACACTAAATTAATATTAGGCCTCAGTGAAGGATGAAAGTTCTTCTTCTTGACACTGGAAATAAACGATAATTATCTTAACTAAAACACTAACTAAACTAAAACAGCTACCCGAATGAGGATTTAAATGTTAATTTAGCACAAGATGTAGGAGAAGTTTAGGAGAAACACTGAACCCTTCAGCTTATCCAGAAATTTGCCACATTTTGATATACATGGTTTTCACTGGGCGGCCTACTAGCGTGTTCTGGAGCTTTCAGCCACATATTATTAGCCGCTTTCATCAGTTGTCATAGAGACCTTCATTGTCCACATCAACAAGAAAACTTGGACTTTGAGTTAAGATCATTTCCTCAAAGACGCTTAATGAATGCTAGAGGCCTCACCAAAACTCGTCGTACAATTTAGTTAATCTAACTAGTAAGACACAATTCCAGACAAAGCGTATTTGATGTATTCTGCCCTCATGCCTTTTTGTATTGTATATTCTTTTTACATCTGCATGTGGACCTCTGTCTGATTCCCTGGGTGGTCCACAGTCAGACGTCTAATTAGAGGCCACTTCAGAGGTCATTAACAGGTGGTGTACCCGGCTGCCCCTGGGGGACCAGGACAGAAAGTCAAGGCCTCAGTGTTGTCTCACTGCACCTCTTTTAGCCTCAATACCGGACCCAGCCCCAACTCCCCTGTCGACTAATTAATGGGGCACATGTGCAGATAACTGACTGCTTACCAAAAGATACAAAGGCCCCGCACCCACTCAGCCATTCCTCATGGGCTCAGGACTATTGGGGCTTTTCCATTGGCACTTTTGGCCCCGCTGAGTTAAACCATGTCACGTGGATTTGCATTTTCATTAACAGTATAAATGCAAACTGAGACTGGGGTCTGCAGTCGGGTCTAAGCACCCCCAACAGCCTCCAAGCGGGTTGCGGTGTTGTCAGATGGGCTTCATCATCAGTGAGGGACGATCCAGTGACTTGCTACAATACCCTCTGCTGCTATTGCCAGATCTAACAGATACTTCATCAGTTTAAATCACCCTGTCTCCATTTTTCAAGCAATCAGCAGTTGATGCCAAGCAGTCGTAACAACAGCCTGAAAATCCATGATGATAAGTAGCTGGCTGCCAGCAACCATTGCACAGTGCAATAGCTAACAGTGCTAAAGAGGGCATTGCTTTTAAACATCATCGACTCAAGACAAGCGGGGCAGTTAAAGTTCTGGAAGAGGGTAACGCCTGCCAGGCTGGGCTGACACACCGAGTCAAACCAAGTCAAGCCAAGCCTGCACATGTACATGGAAAAGGACCACTTAGGTCCTGGCCCAGAGCCCTCCTCAAACATGTCCTCTTTTCTGGGTCACAGGCCTTTCTTCATGGATGAATCCGCAGGGCGCCATGCAGGCTTTTGGCTCTGTTTGTGTACTGTAGTCATAAATTATGAGGTCCATTCAAGCCAGATTTGACTTGAGTGGCTGCAACACTGTGACGATGTGGACCCAATCAACACTTGAGCCCCTGCACAACCTGACATGACAATAAACCCGATGTCTAACTTATTGCCCCTGTAGCCGAGGCTGTTTAGTTTGACAAATGCCGGAGCTCTTAATAGATGTGCATGTAGAAGCTGGAGAGGCTAGCTGTTGTCTCATTGTCATCTTGTCATGTATTGGCAGCAGCGCTCTGGCCCTGGCAGCCTGTATAAGTGATGGATGGCCCTAAAATGATGAGTGTGGGGTGTCTGACTCTGGGGCTTGTTAACAGCGCTGACTGATTGTTTGCTGCAGGACAAGTTCCTTCACACAGCCTGATCAGAGAGGCGACATGTTTCTGCAATATGACCTCAAGCAGTTTCAATGATTAAATTGGTTTCCTGGAAAACGTTCTCCCCAAACATCTGTTTACTTTTTGTCTGATGACAGAGAGAAAATATGAACAGCCAACAAGAATGCTCATTGTGGCGCAGATTTCACGTCTTTCATTTGTAGCCTCCATTCTGCAAGTTGAACATTTAAGCTGCTGAATATAAGACCCATCTTAAGAGTATCTTCGTCATTTTGGACCTGATGCAGTCGTCTTCACCTTTACTGAAGCCAGACAAAAGGAGACAAACAGTACAAAGTCTTTCACAAAAAGTGTTTTTCGACAGAAGCCATCCTTCCCGCTTCATCTGTTTCCACAGCACCATTACACTAATTTCCATTTTGATTACACTTCCTTTGTTTTCTGCATGACTAATGGAGTTTTAATCTGGCCTTGAGATAATACATACACACAGTGAGTGCACACTGCTGCAGAGAAAACGAAAAGGACAAAGTCAAAGCGGAGGAGCGTTTTTTTGTCTATAACTCTCTCTCAAAAAAAAAAAACTTTGCAGGAAACACTTAACCACAAAGCCCTTGAGATTCAAGCAGAGGGATGAATAACGTGCTGTACGAATAAGTAGACGGTCTATCAGCCAGCAAAGAGCAACTCAAACATCAACATACAATCTTTGCATTGCTTTAAAAAGAAGACGTGGTGTCCAACCAAGCTGTTGAGACAGATGCCTTTAAAGGAACAGTTCCACATTTTCTTGCTGAGTTTGTTGTTTAGCACAAAGAGCTGGAATCTCTGCTCACAGCGTCGATAAGAGCCCAGGAAGTTACTGCTGCTGGCACATAAACCCCCTGTCGACCATAGCTTGTCATTTTCACACTTTATTTTTATACACATCAAACAAATGTTGATTGGTGAGCTTTACAGGTGCTGGTAGGTAGATTTTGTTACCTTTGGGGAGAACCACGCTAGCCGTTTCCCCGTTTCCAGTCTTTATGCTAAGCTAAGTTATCTGGCTGCTGGCTGTAGCTTAACGTTTACCGTATAGGCATGAGAGTGGTATCGACCTTCTCATCTAACTCTTGGCAAGAGAGTAAAGTAGTTCCCAAACTTTTCATTGAAGGCAAGAAAAACTTTAAAAGTAAAAAAAAAAAAAAAAAAAAAAAACAAGTCTCGAATCACTCATGAAGTTGTGTCACAGCTGTCGTGAGAAAGTGGAGCAAATGACACACACCGATTGACTGTTAACTTTCATCATGTATGAAACTCTGCCTTCACAGCCACTGTAAAGTATATTAATAGCTAATTGATACCTTTAACTCCAGGCATGAAATACTTATTTCACCAGAGTTGTGTCCCATATTCTAAATCACTTCAGAGGGAAAAAAAATGTATATACCATGATATGCATCATTACTGTATATATTTTAGGCGACACTGTCAAGCCCCACTCATAACCTGACAAGAAAGAGTTCTTTTCATGTCCTCATTATAATTGGCTGTAAAGGATTAGTCTAAAATTTATTAACCAATTAAAACATACAGATTGATTATTAGTATGGTGTAAGAGTGAGTGCGGCTTACAGACTGGAAACTTCTAGACACATTTTATGTTTTTTTTATGTGTTACTGAAAGAATGAGTGGAAGAGAGAGCACCAGTTTAGCTTTACACACTGTTATAATGTGTTCAACAGCTATTTAAGATTTTTGCCATGACTGCAACAATTAGGACTACTGTATATTAGTTCCCATGTGTGAACAGCAGTGATTTCAGCAAAGTTGAAATGATTTTGCAGATACTTTCCACAAAAATTGTCTCATGTCCTAACATTCACAGTTTGACTGCTCAGTGGTCCAGCTGGAGGAACCATCAGTACAGTGACGAGCAGAGAGCCACTTGGATCAGACGTGCAAGTTTATGAATGAACGGATGCACGCAGGATTTCACTGTTGACAGTTACACCTCACTGTTTTGCTGGTTACAAACCCCACGCCAAATGTATGCATGCCAATCCTCAAAGCTGGAATGTGACTCACCTCTGCAGGCATGATTGGTTGATTGTGGTTAAATAAAAGTGCAAATGTCATGGAAGAAATATGTGCCAATGCGCTTGCTGATAGATTTGCTTGGAGGGCATCAGCAACCAACCACAAAAAGGAAAACAGAGAGACAGTTCCAGGACAAATAGTGCTGATTGGGTTGAAGGGCGCTAAATATTGCATCATAACTTGACTGCTAGTCTGCTTGGAACTGAACAATTAAACAGAAGTTCAGTGAGTTAGCAGCTCTTGCTGTGAGCGTCAGGGTTGTTTTATCCCTGGTGTGCGTGCTAAATTGATAGAAGGGCCTTTTGTGAATCACCTTCCGCGGATATCTCGTTCCCACACCTCAGCATTACGTAACATGTATTATCATTCCTTCTTGAAACTTCGCTTCTCGGCTTTGTTTGACAACACTGATGTCAAATAAGTTCAAAGCCAGCGAGGAGTCTGAACTTGCTCTGACATCCCGGCGGAGCTGAGGCAAGCATCCTCCAAGCTGCCAAAAGCCCAGATGTCCATCCGCATGACGCTGGGATGCTTTTTTCTGGCCAGAGAGAGACGGATTCAAGGAAGAGGAACGGAAAGAGAGAGCATGAGAGGCTTCTCTTAGGTGAGAAAAATGAGGTCTCTCAAGGATTGAAAGTGCTGTAGCCAAGGTGAACGACTTCTGAATGCTTGTTATGTATCAGTCTGATCTGAAGTCTGCAGCCCATGAGTCACACCGCCACAGCCCACAGTCAAGTGACCTTCTGTGACTTCTCACTGTAAAACCTGCTTCTCGGAACTACTGTACCCTGCAGCCCACTCAAATAATATGAGATTTCTTTACATTTGGCAGTGATTTGACTGAGTAATGACAGTTAATAGTTGTTTTCACATACTTTCTCTTGTCCTACGTCTGAAAAAAAATGCCAGCCTTCTACCCCAATTAGAAAGAAGACAAGAGATAAAAGGAGGGAAGAAAGTCATGTGTAAGATAAGAGAAACTGGAGGATTATGACTATGGCAAATGAGTTTAGAGGGCAGTGGAGCAGATAATTCAGACCTCATTTCAAGGCTGTGGCACATCAGTGACAAACTACAATGATGCTACCTTTCCCTGCTCTTTGATTCGCTTAATCAGGCACATGTGCCCTAAACACATACACACACACACCCACACACATAAATTCAAAGGCGAAGGAAAGAGCCCTCAAACTGAATTCACATATGTTTTTTGTATAATCTTTGAAAATTCCATCAATATGTTAATGTGAACAATTCTTTCCCAAACCTAGAGACCAAAACCAAGCCTCTAATCTGCCATCCCTCCCAGCAACATTCACTGGAGCTGCTCTGCTGACAAAGTCTGACTTTCCATGCACAGGGAAAATTTCACTTGAGCTTTTATATTTAAATGAGATGTATTCCAAAGTAGTGGTAACTGTTTTCACCCACAAAATGTCACCATAACCGCTTGACTCGTGACTCCAAGACTTGTTTGTGACATTGTTTTTATGTTTTTGTCCTGGTTAAGGCTTAAAGATAGTTGTTTATCGCTCTCAGTTGGCCTGTTTTTCTTCCTCTAGGATGGTGAAGTCAGGTCATAAAGTGCAAAACGTTGCTCATCCAATCAAAGCGAGCAAACGCTCTTGACATCAAACCCGAGGGAGGTTAGGGTTATGGCGGTCGTTAAAGGGCACGACATCAAAAACGTTTGTACGCTATGATTGGATGAAAAACGTGACTTGACTTCACCATCCTAGGAAAACATATTTTGTTCACCTGTGCCCGCAGTGGCTGACAAAATGCCTGGTAAACGCCTCGAGGCTGTTTGTGCCACTAACTTGAGCCAAGGGGAATTCTGCAAGTTTTTAATTAGAGATCCAGAGAGAGGAAAAGATCCACCAGTGATGTATAGCCCTCAGTCTTTGATGTGATGACACCCAGCTTTCAGCTCACACAAGGCACACCTATTAATCTCTTTCTTCTCTCAAGCTGTGTTATGGTCAAAACAAATGAGCAAACACTAAATGCACCTCGGTTTGGAAATTATTGCCTCACACAAGCAAGCAATTACTGCTTCATATTGTGGCTTTTTCTTGACCCATTCTTTAAAAAAAAACACAGTAGACAATAGAGCTTCTGTTTAATAATACATCCATATATTTATTGGCACATTTTCTTTATTTCAAGGATCTTATTTTTTAAGAGAGATCATCTCTGTGTTTGTGTTTCTAATATTTCTAATATTTATGTGTGCCAAACAGACAATATCTAAATTAGGTCTATAAATAAATAGAAATGTTTTCATTATGGCCTTGTGCATTTTTTTTTACATAAAAACATGAGCAGCAGAGATACTACAAGAACTTTTAAAATCTAAAAATATCAATGCAATAACTTTGATAGTTCAAGAAAAGGTGGCTAAAAGTGATGCAGATGACACAAAAGCAATTTCTAGACATTGAAGGCTTTAAATCATGCAGACTCAGCTCTAAATTCAGCACACATTAGATGCCACTTCATTGTGGTAGATGTTGCCTTTGTCCTCAAGTCTCACAAAATTTATCTTTAATCATGTACCAACTTGACATTTAGCAAAGACAACGAACCTCCAGCATGCTAGCTGCTCCGTGAGGCTGCAGTCAGAGCTAAATCACCACGCTAACATGCTCAAAATGACAATGCTAACAGTTATAATATATTTACTGAGTTAGCATGTTGACATTTAAACACAAAGTAAAGCAGAGGCTGATGGGAATGGCATTAACTCTGCAGGTATAAATCAAAGTATTAGACAAAATAACATTTGAACAGTCAAATTTATTACAATTCATCCTGAGAGGAACATGCATCCATCCAATGCTTACACAAATGTCAACCTTGTGGTGGTGCAGGTGTTCAGCAAAGTCAGTAGGATTTATTGTCTGTGATCAGACAGAATTTCATAGTTGTTACTAATAGACAAAGAGCTAAAATATAGAGCCAACAAATGGCAGGTTTTTCATAAGATTCATATATTGGACCATTTCTGTTGGAGTAGACTGAAACTAGTGCTCAGATTGTCAAAACTAATATGCACTTGCTCCACAGCTCTTCTCTAGTTGTTGTTGAGAAACATGCACACGGGGTACTCTGCACACAGCAGTTTAGTCATGACTTCAAGGGAATGATTATGTTCATTTTTCTGTGATTGCCTGTGTCACAGTTCAGTCACCATCTGATCTGAAGTCAAGCAAATTGAACAAACAGCAGGCGCTATCTCCCTTTACCAGCCTCTGTCTCTCTCCCTGTGCCGACACACATACACACACACACACGCACACACACACAAACACTCTCATTCCACCACGGACTGGTGCTTGTCAGGGAGGAACATGTGTATGCTAATTTACTGGCGCACACACCAACTATTCACAGTCCAATGAGAGAGTGCAGATAAACCAACTTATGCTCTCAATATGTCTAGTTCTGATTAGAGGAGATGGAAATGAGGCACTGAGAAGATGTGTGGTGAGAACATTGCAGGCATGCAGCCAGTTTCTCTGCACTCCTGAAGAGAAAGCTAACAATCTCAGCAGACAGCCAGATCAATACCGGCGGCTTAGGTAGCAGAGGCAGAGCCAGGATCTCAGTGCTTTTTGCTGCATGTCCACAGATGTGCAGAGTAGTTTGTGAGACCACATGGGGGCCATGAAGGCGGTCCAAATCTGGAGGCTAACATGACAAGCATCGCTCTTCTTCTGTTGTTCTGGGTTACATTAGTTTACAGCTGGGAACAAGGATGAAATGTCAGAAAGCCTGTGGCATGCCTTTGATTTTGGTCTACGTGACACTGAATCGGAACACTCTGACACTTCTCAAGTGTGCCAAACAGTCGTGCACAATTTGTGATATCTTTTCTAGTCCAGGAAACCCAGGGATCAGTGTTTCAAACATCCACCGAGTCACTGGAGAGGAATGTAGGAGAAGTTGTTGGTAAGCCAGCTGAGATTAGACCCATTCATGGTCTTGTCTGTTGTTAAAAGAACGCCTTTGGCGTTGGCGGGATAGTTGTGCTAAAAGACAAATGATGTGTTAACGTATACAGAAATGAAATTCATTAGGCTGGCGAGTGAAAAAGGGCTCAGGATGAAGGACATGTGGGCTGCAACACCTAAGGCTGGATCAAGATTTGCAGCGTGAGAGCTCACCGTCTGCTTTCTCTGACAGCTTCAGCCGTACATTTTCCCCTGTGGTGTTCATAGAAACACTTGTAAAGCAGTCAAGTGTCTTTTCTTTTTTTAATGTCCAGTGGATTTTAGAAATAGATATCAATCCAACCACCTCTCAAAGGTAAGAAAAGACTTTTATGAACGACACTATGTGGCTGCAGACAATGTGACCTCAAATATACCTCTGAAACAAAGTCCTTCCATGCAATCCTTCCAACTTCACTAAATCAAAGCCAGTTTCCACCTAATATCCTGCCAGGGGGGGTTCAGATGACGACATAATTATAGGTTATAAAACAATTCAGAATATTTCATTACGCATTTGCCCTAAATCATGTCAGTACCTAATCTTGTCAGAGAGCATATATATTTCAACATATTTGTTGACCTTCTACTTTATATATCTTGCATTTTGCTAATCATCCACATAAGATGAATTGGTCTACATCTATGAAGACAGCGTGAAGTATTGTGCGTACAGCATATAAACTGCAGAATGAGTCACATGCACGTGTGTGGATGGAAATGGATGCATACCAGCTGTGATTTCCATGCCCACAATTCATATGGAAATGACATCAAGAGGAGCCTCATATGGGACCATATAACGTCTTGTTTGTTATCTTAGCATGCTTCCAACTGCCACGGTTCTTCAACGTGCAGTTGCATCAGCTGTTGTTTTCTATTATCCTCTCATTGTGTCACACAGCTGTCTTAATCGTCTTCATGGGGAAATTAAACACGTCCTTTGATGTTTCCTCTTAAATCAGCAACCCCTGAAATATAGATGCAGCTCCTGACATTAGCAAAGAAATGATAGAATATTATTCATTTCCAAAGAACCGCTGCTGTCCAATAAACCCGGCAAAGGGCTTCTTGGGCATGATGATTTTTGCTCGCAACAAAGCAGTGGTGTCACATGACACATGGGAATGCTGAAGCCAGAGGCTGTGAGAAGCGGATCGTAAATCCCGAAAAGGCAAGAAGTGCAACAAAAGACAAAGTGCAACTCTCCACACCTCCTGTCAAGGCCTCACACAGCCCTCCCCTTCTGTCACCCCTTCACCCACACAAAATCAGCCAGATTTATTGGTGGCAGGTGACTTTCTGGATTGCAGCGAGGTTATGGACTGATGTGCTACAGCGCAGGGTATTACATTACCATCTGTTTGCTGAAGCTCGGACACATTAAAAAAGAAAAAGAAAAAAAAAAAAATCAAGTGCACTTTTCTTCCAAAGAAGCTCGTCATTCTGTCCTTGAGAGCTGGGAATGCAAAACGTGGTTGCAGAATACAACTGTTCCTGCTTTATTGCAGCAAATCCACAGCATTGTAAATCACACAATGACTAACAACATTTTGCTACATTCATGCATTCAAGAGGGCTGCGGAGGGGGAAGCGAATGCCACGGTGTCAGACATCTGGTGGTAATATGTCCAATACTGCCTTCATGTGGTGTGGGACTATTTCTGTGCTGCTTCACTTTTCTCCTGCGACAGTGCAGAATTCTCACTGCTGAATAGTTTGTGTTGAAATGTTTGCACCGTTATAGGAGATAGCGCAAAAATAAGAAAGCGCACACAACAATGTGGTAACATAATTCTCAACTGGAAGTAAAAGAAACAGCCAAATGATCAAATGATCAACCTTAGATAATCACCACAGAGGTTTTACCCACGGTCTTTTCAAAATGAAGATACAAAGAGACGGCTCAGTATAATAATACTGACCTTGTCTTGTTCCAGATTTCCAATTAGTAAATTAATTAGAAGGGTTCATTTTAGGTTTTATGGCGTGAGGCTGGTCTGCCAGTCTTCATTAGTGCTGATTAGTGCCGCTGCCATGGCTGGCCTCACACTGAGTCATAGGCTGTGGGTGATTCCTCTATTGTTCTCCTATTAACGCTGCACTCATAAAAGTCAGCAATATATTGCTATCTTGGCATTACGGAGTTGAGCGATGTTACAGCGAGAGAGACAATATCCTCTAATTTTACCAGTTAATTCCAGCTACTTTATAAATGTTGAAACAGGCTTTCGAAACTTCCACATGGGCCTGCTGGAGAGTGAATACCTTGAGGTGTAATTTTCTGCAGTTAACTGTGAGGCTGCCACATATGGTGACAATGAGGCTCAATTTAGCATTACAAATGTAATCTACACTCAACCTTGGATTCCGCATCTCCTCCGATGGTGCCAATTGACGTCGACTTCAAACCCGAAAGAAAATCTCCTTTCCGTCTGTGTTGTGGAAACAGATGGCTCGAATATCTCCACACAGATGCAAAACACAAGCTCACCAGTGTTTTGTGAGCAATGTATTTCCATCATGACCGTGCTGATGCTGGTCGACAGAGCCGGGGATTGTTGTGAGGAAATGATGTGTGCAAACGCTGCGTCAGCGACGGAGGGATGCTGATGCGAAGACCGTCTCGCTTCCCGCCATGGGAGACCAACCACTGACACAGCTGGATTGTGCTTACGCTGACGTGGATTTGCCACAGCAGGCATCCATGCAGACAGGCAGAATTTGAAAAGTCATTAAGCTGATTTCCAAAAACATTCTGTGGGAGAAAATATGTTTTTGTTTATTCAGTGTACTATAAGCTCAATGGTTGTAAAAATGTATACAAAAAGCAAACATAAACACCTTCAAAGTAAATGAAAGTTGTCGTTACTCTAAACTTTTTTCTTCATAGTCAGATGAGGTCTTCCGTTAAAATCGTAAAGAACTGCCATCTGGGATCACATCAAATTGGCCAAAATTCAACAGTCACAACAACAGTAATCCCTCAGCTCCAATCTGGCAACGGCCATTTCTGCTTGTGCGGCTCATAAACCTCCACTTGCGCAACTCTCAGCCGCGATGCCTCTGGTCAACGGCGTGACCAGAACGTGCCGGAGACAGGCATAACAGCAGCGTGCCTTGGGCTTAAAGATGTTCTGCTCTCTGGAGGTGTGAGTCCTCTTCTGTAATTACCACTTCATCAGCAAAGTAAAAGGAAAACAGAGGCCCCAGAAGATTTTTGTCTGGGATGGTTAACAGCTCGGCCTGTCTGTGCTGTGGTTGGATGGTAGACTTTGCCGCCGTCAGCCAGACGGACTGCCTGCCTTACATGCCTTTGTGTTTAAGCGCTGTACAGTATGTATTTCTGGAACCCAAAAGAGAGGCTGTGTCATCAGTTCAAATGGTAGTGAAAGAGCTGGCAGGCTGTTCAGTTCTACTTCTTTGACAAGACACATAAAGCTAAAGACAAGTAACAACTACTGCTGAGAAAATCAGTGGTGCCAGCCTGCCCTCCATTCAGGACGGACCCACCTCCAGACTGAGGAAACAGACAGGAAACATCCCTGCAGACCCCCTCCAGGCATCCTGGACACAGCCTGTTCCAGCGGTAGACGCCACAGATCACTGAACGCCAAAACGACCATCACAAAAACAACTTCTTCCCACAAGCCGTCACCCTGATGAACAGGTAGCAGTCACGCAGTGTCACTAACCCTCTGACACCAAAACATCCACTGACTGGCCATTTATCATCCAATAATGCACAGTTTTTAACATCTATCCCTCACTGCCATTTCCAACACGAATAACTGCACATTGTAAATTTCATTATATATGTTGTTTATTGCCTCATCATTCTTTGTATATATTGTTTATTCTATATTTTTTTTGCACTCACTTTGGTGTGGCCAGTTCTCTTCTACTACACTTCTTGCTTACGACACCGTTGGCGTGGTGAGGGTGCAGACAGCCGTGTTTCTCTCCTGATGCACATGACTTTGGCAGTCTTTCAACACTTTCCAATGAGCAGCTTCACCATGAAGGGATAACACATCCAAAGGTTCACATCATCCTCTCCAGATCCACCAAGCAATGATCCCGCACTGGCTTCCCATTGGCAAACACATGCATTAAATCGCCAAACTGGAGCGAGTGGATAACACAGTATGTTTTAACACATGATGATGCCTTTGTTTCTGTTGCATCAATGTAGGTGCATTTGCTGCTAATTTGTTCGTTAAAAAGCTATTTTTAATACATATAAAAAACTATACAGCTACCCAATCCTGTTACCAACATTACCAGAATGCATTGCCCTTTATAACCAACCAATTTGAGTGAGTCATTATGTGGACTGTTAACGGTTAACTTCTAACCTCTCCTTGGTCTGCCATGCCACGAGCAATCTGGACAAATAAATAAATAAATAAAATGGCAGCCTCTTAATATCATCTCCACTATCCATATTTTTAATTGTTTATGATTGTGCTCTCATGCTGTTATGCAAATGCGATTGCAAATGCAGTACAGTTTGTCAGCATGAGAGCTGACAGAAGGGCCCGGAATGGTTGAAGGTCTACAAAATAAATGGCGTCAAAGTAAAGGCTGTCGGGCACTAAAGGAGAATATAAATGAGCAGTAAAAGCATGTGCCTTTTCTGCCGCTTTTATTTGTCATTTTATATGTCTCAGATCCAGATGTGGAAAGCAGGCCGTTCATATGTGCAAACATTTTCCTGTAAAAATCTTGAAGTGAAAGTGGCGTGAAGAAGGAGAAATAAAACATCAAGGAGTGGTAGGAGTGGCAGCATTTGATTTTTAACCTCTAAAGACCTGCCTCAGCTCCTAATGACCCCTGACCCTACACATCCTCAGAATCACAGATCCCTGCGCTTTCACCCCGGCCCACGCCTGTCAGAGCTCCATATTTATGGAGCGTGTCTGATCTCAGTGTCCACCTGTTGTTTCACTTCTCTCTGCTAAAAAGTTACAAATCTTCCAATAATTCACAGACTATAAGGTTGTTTTCCTTTATGTGGCTGCAGCAAACATCCAAGGACTAAACACAGATATTTCCTATAGCTTATTTTTTATGTATACTGAGAGAATTTCATGCACAGTTGAACACTCGGATACTGACCCCAAGGCTTTACCTGATTCAATCTCCAAAGTCTCCCTTTTCCCAGCCCACCACACCACTAACTGACCTTCCACAGCCTACAGTGATTCTCAACGCACTTAATTAAAAAATGCCTGAACCTCCTGGAGTCTTGGAGAGAGCGAAAGGGGAGAGACAGACTGAAAAAAAAAGAAAACATCTGGCTCTGGTGCTCGTTAACACGTCTAATAGTGAATTAGAGGGTGAGAACAAATGATGAGTAAGTTTTTATAATTAGATAAGATTGGATGTTTTCAAATATCACGTACAGAACAGAAAGTGACGGAAATTGAGAAAGCTCAAATAGAAAGAAAGGTTTAAGCTTGATGCTAATGGGATCCATCCGAGTAATCATACATTCCTTATACATGCATGTGCAATTAATGTTTTACACGGCCGTGAAGGTCTACTGGTTTGAGCTCTGATGACAGCATGTCTGTGGTTACGACTGTCTGGACTCCATCTGGCCTCTGACCCAAACCACAGGATTCAGTCCACAGCCCATTAGCACTTGTTCATTCCCTACAGCTCCACCAGGCTGCATGTCACTGTTGCCATCTATTGGATACATGAGTTCATATCACCACATATGCAACTCCCATGGACAATAATTCAAGTAAGGACAGTTAAAACTACTCTTTGTGTTGGTGCACATGCAAACACAAAGCAGAGACTCGCTTACAAGGAGGTCTGATCAGTTCAGGCAAATGAAACAACAGACTTATCCTTGCTGAAACCTACTAAATGTAGACAAAACGCACTTTCAGCTACACATGGCTCATTTGTCATGACAGCTCTCCAGACTATTTTTGCAAATGCAATACAAGACAATCGGCATACATCTTTCTTTACTTCTCTTGCAGTAATAAGCAGCAATGTTATCCAAATTTTAAATTGCTTCCATGAAAAAACTCTGGTATATCTGAAATAAATATGTGTGTTGCACTCTGATTGAATTCTGAGAGGCGGCCAGTCATATTTCTGTGGCTTCTATTAGCATCCCTGAGTAAATCAGCCATGAATCCTATAATCTTCCTCATCCATCATAAGGATGAGGCCATGTCAGAGAGGAGAACCAAAACCTCAGCTGGTGGTCTGCTCTCTGCACTTACAAGAACAAATCTGACCAAAGCTCGTAGTTATGCACGAAGACTGTAAATATTCTGCACTAATTAAGGATGATGGTGACATTTTGAGGGAGGGTCAGTGCATCTACTTGCAGCAACACAACTGACCCACCCCTGAGTCGTCCTTTGACTTGTCCAGCAAATCGCTGTGAGAACTCGGAGCGGGAGGATGTGAAAAGCGGAGGGTAAAGTTTCAGACGTTAAGGGAAGGATTGCACACGGGGACATATCTAAGCTTTGTGGACTCGAGGAGACAACTTGTCGCTAAAAATAGAAAACGGGATATTTTATTTATCATGTGCGCACACTCACACAGAAACACACGCGCATGCATACACACACTCAAATCCTGCTTTATGTATTAGTCCTGCTGTGGGCTGATGCACTGGCCGGTGTGTGTGTGTGTGTGATAGAGATGTCAGAGAGATAGAGACTTTGTGCCTACATGAACTATAAAAGTGCAAAATCTTGCTCTGCCTTGCGGTGCCTTAGAAGAGATTTAGTCTCAGGTAGCAAATAATAGCAGGTGACATTATCATTTATATCAGCAGGCGGCCCTCATGCATATCACCGCTTTCTTTGTGGGCCGCCAAATGGAACGTTTGTATGCAGACTATAGCATGCCACATCCACTATCCAAGAGATGAGTGAGATAAACCCATGCACTTTTTTATTGGTAACATTTTCACATTGTAGTGGCTGTTACAGATAAAGCAGTTTTTCTATTGGTTGGATAAAGTAAAACAATTAGAAAACACTAACATGACACTCTGCCACAAGAAAAAGCTTGTGGTGATAATATCATGTCATGGGCTGGTGTGTGAAGAATAACATTAATAAGACACATTTAATGATTTTTGAATGCCTCGGACTCCATCCGGTGTTGTATCGGTTTGTGCTCCACCAACTCTTGAGGGAAATATCTGGCTTTTTAACAGCTAAATGCTCCACTGTCTTTACTGCTGTCTGCTGCATCTGGAAACGACGCTGATGAGAGTGGCGGGAGAAAACCAAAACAGCGAGGGCTGTAAAACTAACCTGCCTCATGCACACCTGTAGTCCGTTGATCCACCGTTTGAAAATTTGATTATAGCAGCTTTAAATAACAAAGCTGAAAACACAGAGCAGCTAAAATTGCATTTGTCAGAAAACTGTCCCATGTTTGAAATGTGATCCTGGATTCAGAGCTAGAATCCGAAGCAGCACTGCACACCTGTAGTTCCAGCTAATGTTGACTCAGTGAAACTTGTAACTGCATATTAAAGTTCATAAGTGTGAGCGTCCAGGTTCACCGAGAGGTGCTGGTTCTGGTTAACGACGGCACAGACTTAAAGCTCGAAGCCACGTCATAGATTTATTACTCCTGCTGTAAAAATGCACATGTGATCAAGGAAATTGATTGACAGGGATTAGTGTTTGTGTTAAACACTGCATGAGCAGTGTCTCTGGTGCAAGAGAAGAGGTTAGGGTACAGAACAACACGGCAAAATGTAACAAAGCAGTAGGAAGAACATTTTTCAAGCTGAAAAATAGTCTTTGCTTTTTTATTTAATCAGCAGCTTCAAATCAAATTTTTACTTTGCATAGTATATCTTACTGCACAGAGTTTAGAAGTGGTGCAGGTTTCACTCCCTCACTGCTCTATAGAAATCCAGATAGACTATTTTCAAGTATGAAAACCAGTCGTAGCAATTACAGATACTGTAGAATCCATGATTTTTTTCCTCACCAATCTCTGAAACTCATCTTTCAGCTGTGTTGAGTTAAACATTATTCCCAGTAAGCTGAGAAGAACTGTGGGATTTGAGACCACTGTTGTACTTGTGCTGGCAGAATTAGCAAGTAAATCTTCAAGTAGCTAAATATAACAGCAAACTCAAGACGTGCAGTGCCATTGCCATCTAAACCTGCAAAAGATTTTGCTTTTCATGCCACCCTCACACCAGCTCATGTCTCCTTGGGAAGGCAAGTGACCTGCTTTACGTTGACTTAGTGCCTCTTCCATCCCATTCCAGTCATTTAATCTTGGAACAGTATCAAGACAGCGATCTCCCTTTAACCTCCACAGAGGGGACGGACACAAAGGGACACACTCGCCACTTCATCACTCAGCGTCAGGCAGTGGTGGCATGCCAAACAATCCCATTAGCCCAAAGCCAAACGCTCAGGGACAGCAGCTCCGTATGTCCTGAATCAACCGCAGCTCTCTGCTCATTTGAACATCCCCTCTCCTCCCAACATCCATGCACTCATGTGTCAGCATGTATAATGAACACACTCAGAGCTGCACCCAGCTTTTACTCTGAGGAAATAGGCAGCCACATCACTCTGAGTAGCTTTTTACAACTCAACACTGATCAATTAATGACTACGAATGAGACCCTGAGAGATATTCATACAGGAATATTAGAGTGATGCTGAGAGAAAGAGGAGCGTGGGGAGATGGATAATAAACTATGAATTGCAACTCACAGCAAATCCAACAGCAGAGAGGCACTTTCGCAATCACGTCCATATTGATACCTCTTAAAGCTGGCAACTCAGGCCAAGGTCGCTGGCCTCATATAGACGATTTATTTCACTCTCATATCCAGGTGCCATAGAGAAATGAGCTGAGACTCAAGCAGCAACCAGAGTAATCAAAGTGGCACACAATGTTTAGTGCTTCCCGGATCGTACTTCACGAGTCCAGGGAATGAAAAGGAGTTAAAAGTTAAAGGAGGAAAAGGTGTTTGACCCTGTTTGTCTGTCAAAAGCTGAAAAAAATGCAAGAAAAGAGAAAGAAAGGACGCAAAGGAGAAGGAAATTGTAGCAGAGGGAGGAGGAGTTACTCACGGCTCCTGTCACCTTTCCACCTCCAGCTTCCCTTGTACTTCCCCGAGCCGTCCCCAGGTACACAGACTCCACTCAGCACCCCCGCCAGCACCAGCAGCAGCAGCAGGGGCATCCGCCCGCCGGACATGCCTGCCTCTGAAGCTTGCATCGGGGCTACAGCAGAGAGGCGAGGGCCATGGGGAGTGCTGTCCCACACTCTGTCATATCTCACACAGCTCTATGGAGAGATCCACAACAACAACAGCGCCTCCTCCTCCTGCTCGGCTTCCCTGGGAGCGTCAGCCCTGGCCCACGACACTGGAGCCCCAAAGGGGTCACACACCCACCGCAGACACCCTCCTCCTCCTCCTGATGCTTTGGAATGATCCTTCTGAGGGCAATGACTTCACAGACCGACTGTAATTCCAGCATTGGTATACAGGCAAAGTAAGCCTGGATTTCTGGATCTTCACTCTGATAAATTGATCTGCTCTTTTTTCTCTCTCTGCATTTGTCCTCTTCCTCTTTTTCAGTGCCCCTTGGAGATTGGGAGTCCTGGTCAAAGCCTCAAGCTGAGTTCAGTAGTAAGCAAACAGTTTTCCCTCTTGCAGAGCAGGAGTTGTTCAGGTCACAGCGTGGACCGCTGACACTGATGGTGACACACTGATCCGGCAGCAGCAAACTCTTGTCACCTGCACCAGGCAGTGACTGAATGAGTGAGTGAGTGTGTCCGGGGGTGTGTGTAAACGCATGTGTGTCCTCCCTCGCTCTCTTCATCCACCTACCACTCGTCTCAGATCACATGAGGAGGCAGTGTTGACATGAAAATAAGGAATAAATCACAGAGATCAGTTCTGCACAGAGCAGCCTTGACTTTGTCAACAGAGCGTCTGAGAGAGAGGGAGAGAGAGAGGGGGAGAGAGAGAGTACATCTAGCAGAGGAGGGAGGGAGGGAGGGAGGGAGATATGGAGGAGAGAGACTGAGTGAGACAAGCATGGGGGGTGTGAATAGCAATTTCTCAAGTGCAATGGCTCTTGCGCTTTTGCACGCTCATGATGCTCGTTCATGAGTATTGTATTCTCATCGTGGATGCTGTCACAGCCTGACTGAGCTCAACGGTCGTAAGCTGCGCACGAATGTGTGTGTGTGTGTGTTTGTGTGTGTGTGTGTGTGTGTGTGTGCTACTGAAGCAGGATCACCGCCGCCTAGCACGTTCCCAGATTTAAAACAAAACAATAACAAAAAAAAAAAAACTGTTGTTCCTGCATTCCCAACCGCCCGACCTGCCCAACATGCACCTGTATAGACAAGCACACAGACCAGTTTGACCGGGAGTATGTGTGTGTGTGACAGTTAATCTGTAATTGCTGCAAATTGATACCTGCACCGCAGTTTAGAAAAGATTTATTGGCTTTACAAAACAGTTACACCTTGATACAATGTGCACACGTAAGCTAAAACAGCTTATTTAAAATGTAGAGCTGAATCGAGTGTTTACTTTGTTTGCACTGTAGGTGTGTGATGAGCCTGATAACTCGCACTGGCTTCCTTTTAATAACAGTGTTCAACTAAAACTGTAAGTTTAAACGTCTTTAGGCTGATTTAGGTGTACTTAAAGTGAAGGGAATGTGTGCTAACAACCTAAAAATAAACTGCACTGTATGTTTATTCTGTATAAAATAAATGAATCACACTTTAGCTTAATCTGTAAAACAAGACAGAGAGTGAAGTCGCACAGATGTTTGCACTTGCAAGACCTCATTCAGGAACAAAAGCAAGTAACTACAGTCTGTAAGTGTCTTACTATTGCATAATACTGTGTTCAAAATGGGTTCAATGCCTATATATATATGCAGTATACAGTATGTACAGTAAACACACTGTGTATGCAATCACACACACCACAAATCTATTTTTGTAAAAAAAAAAAAAAGAAAAAAAAAAACAAGCTCAGCAAGTCTGGGTTTAGAGTTACACCGCTCATTTCCTCCGCCTGTCCGGGCTGTCAGGAGGCAGGTGAGTGCAGGTTAACGTGGGAAACCGGAGGTGTCAGCAGCAACCCCCCACCTCTGCCCTCCACCGTGTCTCTCTCATTTGCCCTTCATTATTCATTGGTGTAAAACGCCATCACCGAGCGTCAGCTGCTCCTAAACAAACACGATGTAATCCAAAATAAGCGGGAATTTACAGTGTGTGAGGGCAGCTTGATGAAGAAGAACACACAAATCTATGTAGTGACATTTGTCAACCAATTATACAATATAGCTTGTCAGTGTCTCTCTACCTGCTAATTCTGTTCTCAAATTAAGCCTTATCGCCTGATGCTCTTAGTTTGTTGAATAATGTGGACGATGCCCTACAAAAGTGTCCCTATTCGTCAGTCATGTAATCCTGATGTAGTGGCCCTTAAGGACCATGCTACTGGAGATGTAATTAATCGCGTTACATTAGCCACTGATGGAAGTCTGATTGAAACAGCTCTCTAATGATTAGGTCTCTGGAATAATTACCACTGCAGTGAGGACAGGGCACTTCAACGCCTCAGGACGCCAGTGTAAAACTCCTACAACCTGCTAAATGTCACCGCTAATGCCAATAGCTTCGAGAGTTGGACAATGCAATGCAAATTCTATGCAGGGAGAATAAATGGTGTGGCAAGTTACAACCGAGGCAGCATAACACAAATGTAGCCTAATGTGTATGTTTTTAAGGTGGTAGTGTATCTTCCTTAATACGCAGCCTGAGATAGAGATTTGCCTCGTGTTTACTCAGAGCCAAAGGGCGGATAGCAAAAACCAACCAACAGCTTTCTCCGTCAGGTTACAGAGAATAGATACATTGATAGAAGATGATTGCATCAGCTCTCAGCAGTTATTATAGACTTATGTTGGGTTATTTGGTTTTGTGCGTCAAAGTGAGGCAAGCATCAACATGTGAAACTCATATTTTATTGGATCCCAGCTGAGCTGCACACATGTGAGACACTTGCGGTTGTGCATTTTCCATTTCTTACTGCTTTACAATTCAGAATACTCCCATTTTGTCCTTTCTCAGCAAATGCTGTATCTACTGTATTACTTATCTATTCAGATAGGTCATTGTACATTAATCAGAGGGTTATATATGTAATGCTAATATGCATTGGCCTGACATGACTGCTATATTTTGTGTTTGTTCGTGTGTGTGTGTGTGTTTGTTGGGCTGGCAAAAAAGCTGCACAGCTGTGTGGGCACTTCACTGAAAAATTAAAAACAGTGCACAAATAAATCACATACATACTGTATAAACTCACTCACATAATCGCACATGGTGACTAGCTCTGGCAGTTTTTCTAATTAACATTAAAATTATGGGTTGTCTCACAGCTGGCTACCATGAAAGTGCTGCCAGGCTACATGTAGTCTTCACTTGTGCTTTAAAAACTGATCTCGAGGTCACTGAAACCACCTCATCCAAAGGGCAGTGGTCAAATAGGAAGTGCAATAAACCTAAAGTAAAATGTTGTCATTTGGAGGCTGATTCAGTGATACTGCTCCTCCTGATCCTGAATTAAATATTGAATAGAGCAGCCTTCTCTAGTGCCTCCATAACTCCATTAGCACTGCTGGCTGATCTCTGGCACATCCTTGGACTTGTTTATCTCCATTTCTGTGCTGCATCTGTCAGAATTCTCCTCGTCTCTTCAGAGATCACCGGTCCTGCACACATCTTGGCAGCCACGGTGCCCCGAGGGGTCAAACCTCTGCCTTATCTTGTCATCCTCTACACGCTCCCAGTTGTTTGTGTCAACAATAAGGCACATGTTATCTTTCAGCCCCACGCCGCCCCCTTACCAAACTGTATCTCAAAAACTGGCTGGAAGGGATGAAAGCATGGGTGAGGCACAGTTGTCCTCAGCTGAATACCAGGTCTTAGACTGCCCCATAACCTGCTTCTCCTTCTTTGTTCTCCAATTCTGTCATAAGTCTTGGTGGAAGGTTTGATGCACAATTACCCCTTGAGAACAACTTCAAAAACCTTCATAGACCTCCCTCCTTGACATCTCCAAGCTCCATCCCACCTTGATCTCAGCTGCAGAGGAGCCAGTCCTCCAGGCTAAACTACTGTAGCACACTCATCGTCGGGATCCTTGTCCTAAGTTATATTCAACACAATGCTGCAAAACAGAGAATGAAAACACTCTCAAACCCTTTGTGCTCCCCGTCACCTTCACCCGACTGTTCGGTGCAGCTATAGACCTGCAGCACCGTCCCTGAAACTGCTCACTCATGCAATCCTGCAAACCACCCGTCAAATGACTACCTCCAGGACTAAGCATGATAAAATGCATATGCTTAGAAAAGTATTAAATGCTTAGTATTAGTATTAGTGTTATAACCCTGGCTCATGTTGAAGTGGAGCAACAGTAATGTACGTGTTCTGGCTGGAAGTTGCTGCTTTGAATAGCACACACACATATCACTTCTAGAAGAATGAGATATTCTCTGTGTGACATTCTGGGTGAAAATGATGACGCCTAGCTGTATATGTAACATGCTCTTGTCAAAGTGGTGGAGGATTTTTATTTCTTATCTTACCTGTAATTTTAATTTCTTAGTTTCTTAGCTTTAACAATATTACTATTGTGTTTGTGTTTAATATTTATTTTCCATCAAGCAGAAAGCGGACACAGAGAAAAGGTAATCGAAGATTTTTGCATGGCGGTGACTCAGAGCATGCGTCTCTCCACCACCCCTTTGTATTTTCTTCCTCTCTCTCCCATGGCAGTATGGTGTTTGTGAAGCTTGCATGCTGGCCCCTTGTAGTTCTGCCAACGTGATGTGACAGCAGGGTGATGGGTGGAACAGAGACACCCAGCAGGGACGAACAGGCGGATGACCGGACATTAGTACACAGCTTGGAGCACAGCAAGGGATTCGGGGGGGACTGGCACCCACTTTGTGACACTCACACATGCAGGAGAAAGCTGGCCCATGGGAAGACAAACTTCAGTAGAGTCAGAAATTTTGATCTGAACACTTGAAGATTCGACTTTCTGGTGCTGGACTTGACACAAAGAAAAAAGGGTGAACAATGAACGTCCAGCACAGATAATCAAGTCAGTAGCACCCACAGGAGGCCACATCTTATCTTTTAATATGAACAAATTCAAGAATATCTGTTCAATATTTCAATAAGTGGTATTAATCTAAGCACTGTGGCTGTTAATTTGTTGTTATTACATACATACATGTATATTATTGCTTTATTTATCACGCCACCAAGAGAGTATGGTCCTACTCTGGTGGAAAAATTTGACATTTTGGAAAATATGCTTATTTTCTGTCTGAGAGTTAAATAAGACTGACAGAACGTATGAAGCTACAGCCAGCAGCCACTTATCTTAGCTTAGCACAAAGACTTAAAACAGGCAGAAAAGTCACCTCCTTTTCGTATAATTTCAACAATTAAGCTATAATGTGTTAATTAGTGAGCTTTAGAAGTGCTGGTGGAGGATTTTGCTACATTTAGGCAGAGCCAGGTTGGCTGCTTCGCCTGGTTTCCAGTGACTAAGATAACCACTTCTTATTCAACAGACAGACAAGAGAGTTGCATCAACTCTCTGCAAGAAATAAAAGTCTTTCCCAGTATGTCCAACTATTTCTTTAAGTTAGTAGCACCCACAGCGGTAAGTATGTGCTTTTGTAACTTTGGAACACAATAGCTTACAGTACGTCTTTTTCAGTGCATTTGATTAGAATTTTAATTATAGTGCTCTGCAGGAAGGCAGATGGAGCATAAATTAGCCATCAGGACTCTGGTTGAACAGTGCCACTGTGTGATGACAGATTTTTTTTTCCAACCTACATACCAGAGATCCAAGTGGGTTCGTATTTCACTGCTGTCCCAACCTCAAGAATGCAGAGAGAAATCAGGATCCATCCACGTTTATAGAGCTGGGGTGTCAACCTGAGCTAAGAATTACTGCATGACATGCAGCTCAGTGACATCTAATCTACAGGTTGTAAATACAGTCCAGCACAGGGTCTGCGCTGGTACTTGTGTGCGTGCATGCAGTAGTACTGTGCTGCGCTTGGAAACACATATTAATGCATCTGCTGCAGAGCCCCTGCTGTTTCTGAGTGAGTTATGTTCAGCATGTACGGAGGATGATAAACAGGACCACACCCAGCATTCCCTGCACGGCCAGGTTACGGTGCCCCACTCAATCAACACCACTGTCCCACCCACCAACCCCACCCCCTATCTGTCTCCTCCAATACACACACACATACCGCCACTTGCCGATCAATGGGAGGTCACAGGAGGAACCTGGCTGAAGGTTAATGTGTGGAGGGAAAAATGCACGTGATCACTTGCAGAGACATGGAGGGGGAAAAAAAAGCCTTGCACACATTTGCTGTAGCAAAATGGCTTGAGCCTGAAATGTGTTATTTCTTCACATTCACTCACACACTTCTCATGTTCCCTGAGAAATAATACAGTAACTGTGCACGGGGAGGAGTTGCTCCATTTGTGCGCTTGTAGTTTCGCCTCTGTATAAGGTTCCGTGGAGGTTAGCTGTGATTGCAGCAGTTTTGGAGAAAAAATGTGTCCGTTTTCTCAAATTGCAAGTCAAATAGCAAACTGAAGCTTGCTGATAGGAACACGTGTTCATTATATTACTCTGATAAAATACTGATCTTTCATGAAATCTACAGTCTGCATGCTTTGACGCGTTAAGATTTATCCTAAAACTGACATTCAAGAGAAAGGTAGAATGACTGAATACAGCAGATTGTTGTTTATATCACAAGATTTTATGACAAAAAACTGCTGTGCTTATACTAGCATCTGCTCTTTTACAGAGACAAACAGGGCTAATGCCATTTGCCTCCACACCCTCCACCCCAAAGTCCTGGTTTCATTCCCTGTAATGGCTGTCGTCAGCGGTCTCACCTTGCAGCGAGATTCCAGCCTGCAGCACTATCGGCCAGATCGCACAACACACTGTGATTTACAGCTGCTGCTGCTGCAGGGCCATCTGGACCATAACCACTCCTGAACACTCAGCAGTAGACTCTCCATATCTGCCTCCCTCTCTCTTTTACCCTCTCAGTACATGCTCCAGGTTTGCTGTTTGTCTACTCTTCTTTAGTATAAACACACATTCTCCATTTCTCTCAAATGCAAACTCTCCTTTTGGATATTCTCTTCTCTCTCATCTCTCTGTCTTCACATAGGCTCTACCCAGAATCATTCGTGCTCACTTTCTGTTTGATTCCAAACTGTAGCTGGATTTGGATGCATAACAAATATAAATTTACACTCAGAACTTACACAAACTTAAGCTCTTGCTTTCTGTCCCTCTCTGATAAAAACATACTCACACAGAAGAATGAGCTAACACTAAAGGGCAAATATGTTCATCTCCTTTAAAAACTTCACACAAAACGATCTGCCAGGGGCTGTTAAGTTGCAAATCATGTTTGATGTGAGCCTTAAAAAGTCCACTGTTATCACTGCAGGGGTCCCTTGAGTGAGGTTGTACTAAGCCACCTGCACGCTCCAGAGTGAAGTCTTTTGCAGAGTCCACACAAAATCCACAGAAACACACCATCTGAACCCACACGCACTGGTGCTGGCTTTCGCCCAAGTACAGGTGATAATCACAAAACCCTCAGTGTAAATGCTCCTCATTCATGATTATGAGAGTGTCATAACTGTGGATCTACATCTTTTAATGCTCCGTACCTCTGATTCAATGTGTCTCTAAGGAGCCTCCTGCTGCAGTTCGTGCTCACTGGGGTGTGAGATGAGAACCAGGTGAAACATCTGGTGCCATATAAAAGGTGTTAGAGCATTAAGAGCCGAGTCGTACACGTTTCAAGAGAGCTGCCAAACAGCAGATGTAAGGAGGGTGCTTGTCGAGGTCAGCAGCTGTAATATGACTATCGCCCAGCAGGAGGCAGTGCTGGATTCAGCCAATATTAAAACGCACTACTTCAGCCACTGGTTCGACCCCAGGGAGACGAGGGGCACTTGAGGCAGATCAGGGTTGAGGTGTTGAAGTGACACCTGGCAGCTGGATCCGGAATTAGACCCCTTTAGATTAGACTGTAAATCAGCTGCTCTCTATCTACAAGATCACTTACACCACGGATTGATTGGAATAAATTATTCACAGATCGCGTACGTACACAACCCTCTGTCCCCTACGAGCCTCAAGGACGAGCACTTTCTTGAGTCGATCAGGCAGAGGAGAGGAGCTCGGGACACACATTGACAGGGCTGCGATCTGATTGGTTAACCTAAGGACAGTCAATGCAGATACAATGCAGACCAATAAAAAATGGATTTCTCTGGTAATTCTTACTTTATACTATGTAGCTGAAAAAGTCTGAAACACAAGTGAGCTCAGAAATGGAGCTCAGTTGTCTTTCATGGTGAGCTGTGCAGGCAGACAGAGCAGTTGATTTAGGAGACGAGGACAGTAGTTTCATTTTTATGATCATCTTTATTTCTTTCTGGCTTTAAATTTGAAAACCTCAGCAGAAGATATCCTCGTGTGAGTGTCCATATATATATATATATATATATATATATATATATATATATACATACACTGTCTCATGAGCGTGTGTGTCTTTCCTATTAAATTTTGTGTTGCACAGAGGGACACTTCAAACAAAACTGCATCTCATTGTCTTTTGTGCCACAACTACAATATTGCACACGCTACAAAAGAATCTCTGAAGGGCTGCAAAAGTTATCCACATAAAACATTTACATCATAAAATTGTATGGGAACCCTCTCACACATAAAATAAAAATATTGAAGCTATATTTATTTGTGAATAAAAACTTTAGCACCTGCTGTTGTGTGAGGAAGAAGATAATGGGAAGGGTATGTGAAGTGCAGCCTCTGGCCAGAAGGTGGCACTCTCTGACAGCAAATGGATCTACATTTTAAACCAGGGATGTGGTGCTCACAGTTTCACCTGGTGTGCCTGTTTCCTGCCTCATTCAGCACCTATTGTTCACTGAAGTTCAAACTGAATTATTTAAACCTTTCAGTATATAAGAGAGTTAAATGGGCAGCAGTGATAAAAGGGAAGATACGGCGGAAAGAGGACATTACAGTTGGATTAATTTCTTATTCAAAATGGCAGCAGAGTATATTATTTAGATATGTACCTTTAACTCGTGCCACTGTGCTGGTATTGATGTCAGGCTACAGGATGCATATTACTTCACTGTCCTTTTTGAGGTTTAATACTGTACGTGTTCTCATTTTCCATTGCGTCCATCAGCTTCAGTTCCAGCTTACGTTGTTTAAAAATGACGTTCCCTCCACTTCCAAAAGAGGGCAGTAGAGTCTCATGTTGTTAGGCTGTTCGGGGCTGTGACTGCTCATGCTTGTCTGTCCTCATGGTGTTTCATTGGGACTAATTACTGTGTCCTTCATGAACAGAAAAATGTTAATGATTGATCTAGTTTGTTCCCAAACTGATACCAAAATGGCTGCATTGGGCAAGAGTTCACAAATTGGTCAAAGTAAACACACATGCATACCTAAAGTGTTTGCTGACATAATGATTACATTGAATACTCAAGTCTCTCTCTCCTCCTGTCCCTGCAGACCCCCTATCTGCTTGATTTTCCCACTCTTTTACACTGTTTCCTCTTCCTCTCTCTCTGAATTGACAGACCAATAAGCCTTTAATCCCTTTAATACAAACTTCCAACAGAATCGCTTTTTAATTGCATAAAATAAACAGTGAATGCGTAACCAGATCTCCTCTCAGGATAGATTTAGCTCGGTTACCGACAGCGGATTAAGTTGAAAAGTAAGCCTGCAAGTTATTTTGAGGAAAAAAAGGATGAAAGGGAGCGGCGAAAAGCACAGGATGTCACAATAATTCCTGTGCAGATAGGAGTTAGCCAACACATGAGGAGAATAATCATATGGAGATGATGGTGGTGGCTCTGTGATTAATGGGCCCATTTTCTTTGCACAGCTTGGATAGTGGGCCTACTTGGCCCCATTAGGAAAAAGCCTAAAGCCACCCGGTTTCTCTGTATGCCATTCATCAGGCAGATATGAGCAACAGAAAACGTTTATTCTCACACATCCATGAAATATGCACTATGGACTATACAGAAACGCGTCCCTGTTTCCGCTTTATGCTGCTTTTTGATATGATCTATGCATCTGAATGCCTGTTTCAGAGGCTATCATGTCTCTAGTATTCAGACTGAGATGGGAAGTGGAGACATGGCCAAGCTCCTTCCTCCCATAATTGGTTCTACCTGCTGTGCAGAATTGGAGGCAGGAACATGCTTGTGTATTTCCCTCCTTGTTTGATGGACTGCAGGGAGCTAGAGCGGCGCACACTGGCCAGACAGCCACCGAGACGTGCCAGTGTCCCTTTTAGAGCAGTATGCAAATCCACTGTTAAATTTCATTTTTCTAATCCCTTTAATCAGAAACAGGGGAATAAAGCCAGCTGGTAGGAACCCATGTTAAGATGTAATTAAGCATCTGATTGAATTTCAGTGCATACCAGAGTGTGTGTGTGTGCCAAGGCGAGAGCAGGAGTATGAGGAAGGGGGTGGAAGATAGACGGGTGGGGGGGAGGGATGGGCACTTGTACACCAGATTGAGCGTTGGGGTTGGTGGGGGGACACATTGCCCGGCGACGGGGGACCTGGAGCTCGCGGCGGGCTTGGTATTTTCCAGCATGCTCCACTGCATGAGTGAACAGCGATCAGAGGCACATTTTTATACATTACTTGGAAGGCTCCCATGTCAATCATCTCCCTGCTGGCATTGGAATGGTTTTCTCCTGCTTGAATCTCAACATACGCTCCCAGAAAATAGACACAAACGGCGTCAGTAGAAGTCGCCTCTATCAGCAAATACTTGCAAAAAGGAGTGCAGAGGTTGTTATGGTGCATTGTTTGCCTGATAAGTGAATTCTGACACAGCATTGCCTCTTCTGTTTCATTCAACATCGGTTTGCTATCACCACAAACTACTCTTTTGGGGTCAATGCTGACAGATATACTGCATGCACACATTCCACAGCCCACCTGGGAACTGGCCGAACATGTAACCTAATCCACGTCTAGTGGGGAAAGAGCACACACACACAAATAAAAAAAAAAAGGGTCTTTAATGAAATTCATTCACTCAAAATGTATTCACTCCCAGACAGAGACAATATAAAGGCTGGTCTGTGGAGAGGGAAGAGCTGTCACACCAGTTTAGTTGGGTTTGGATATAGAAAAGATCCATTACTGAGGCCTTTCATCACCAAACATCGCATGCAACCTGTGGGGCTCTGCAGCAGAGCGGGAGCAGGGGAGGGGGTGGGCCATGAAACGAAAGAAAGGGGGACACAAAGACAGGTGACAGAACTTGACAGGTCATCATGTGTGTGCCCTCCCACCGTCCTTTCCCAGCCATCCTTCACCCTTGCTCTGTCAGCGCCCGAGGCCCATCTGGTGAGCAAGCTGCCTGCCGATGAACAGGGTTAAAGGCACCCCGACTACACACCCTGACCTCAACTAGACAAAGCTACTCAATACTGGTCAAGGATATTATTGAGATTTGGCATCATTTGCACGCATGTAATCATTTCTAACCTTACGTCTAATCTTTATGAGACCAATCTTGTCCCAACAGTGCCATTTAAAATGGTTTAAAATGCCTAAAACTGCATTTGCAGTGGTTGCACCTCTCTTCAGCCTACATCTTGAATCCATTAAATGAACAAATCTTGATAAGCTTCAAGTATACATGTATTTTCTTACGGATCAGTTTGACCGCCGTTTGAGATGTCACTATGTGCACATGCACCCATCACTAAGCAACTTGCTTTGTTGTGGTAATAACATGCAAGACGAGAGTGTGACATTGAAAGCCTGTTTCTGTCTTTGCATTGACAGATTTAATGCCGTGTTTTCTCAAGCATTCCTTGTATGTGTTAGCAGCTGTAGGAAGCTCTCTGTACACAAACCATAAAGAGAAGAGGAACTATTATGTGTTTGTTTATGATTCATTGTTGGAGAGCCGCTGCCTCTTTCAGGGAGACAAAAGGACACAGGTAAGCAGTAGTTCAGAGGAAGGTGATGTATGATCAAACGTGAAAGCAGTATTGATTTTCCTCAATTGTGTTTGCTCCGTTTGCCACTATTAAATATGGATTCTGTGCAACTGCCATCTTGACTTTGTCTTGGAATTGACACTCTCTCTATAAAGGGCTATAGCTTTTTCAATAAAGCCCTGTGTCAAGAGAGAGATCGGCCTGACACAGCCAGAGACTGCACGTTTGATTTGCTTCAGAGGCAGCACATCAATGCCACAGCAGCGCTCAGGTTAAAGCATGTCAAGACCAGCAGCAGAAAGAGAGCGCGGATGACAGAAAACCAGCGAGCGGGAGGCGGGGAGTGTTGTCTTAAAAAGGACATTTTTATTGAGATTATTAATACCGTCTGTCCATGTGTGCACACAGACACATGTGGTTTAATGACAAAAAGGTTATGATCGGAACAGGCACGGTAAGTGCTCCCCCTCTAAAGACTTGCTCTAAAAATAAACATACAAGGCCCAGTAAGTGGAGGAGATTAATCTTTGTTAAATTGTGCTATGGCACTGCCCCAGTCCCCAGTGATGGTGACACTATACATCTCTGTTTCCCACACACTCCTCAGTTACTGCATAATAACAATAATAATTATTATAATAATAATAATGTTAATACGTTTATTTAGAGAGAATCTTTCAATAACTGACGTCACAAAGTCTATTCACAAAGGAAACATAAAGGGGAGACCTGGTTAACTGCTGAGGAAGGAGAGCAGGAACAGTGGGCTTCAGAGTTAGAGTTTTTCAAAGCATAATATATATATTTGAAAATAAATATCATTTTATGGACATAAGTGAAACAGGCCCCTTAGCAAAATAACAGTATACATCAAAACACGGTGTTCCTTCTGTGTTAGAACAAAAGCCAATAACACATAAAGCGACGGAGTGGCTGTTAAGTAAACACATTCATTTCAAAACTGCATCCTGGGGTTAAAACATCTTTTACCGATTCCTCTAAAGGAAGAGCATGTCGATGAGTTGTGGCCGTGGCCACACAACAAACGCTCTCTGAAGCATCCATAATGGCTAAAACATCCCATTCACTGCCGTTCCCGCCTTTGTCTGGAGATGTATAAATCCAAGCTGATCTCCATCTAATGTGCCATTTAAAGCCATTGCCTGTGACAAATTGTGCATTACCCTGGATGTCATGTCCTTGTGAAGCTGTTACTGCATTGTGGCATCTATTAGACATGTTTGTTTGATTAATCAAAAGTTTTTCTGACCGTTTTTTTTTTTCCCCCAACATACACTTTGATTGCCAAGTTAGCAATGAATATTTAATGCAATAGAGAAATAGTTAGGGTTAGAAACTCCATTTTTAGGGATCTTAAAGCAAAAAAAGGAATGAATCACATTAAAAACTGTAGATAAGCAGAAACAGGGAAAATGAGATGTTCAATAATCACATCTTGGTCTGATGTTTGTGTGTTCATCCCGCACTGATTAACAGGTCTTCAGACTAAAACTTAAAGTGTTGTTTACATCTGTTGTGTTTGTAAAATTAAGTAAGCATGAAAATTCAAATATATTCAACTGTGAGAAACATAAAATACTGATTTTAATAATAAGTGCAATAGATGTAACCGCAGAATTTAATATCTGCTGCAGCTGCAGCCTTCGTGGCTTGTAATCTTCTTGTAAAAGCAGTAAGCAATGTGTTGGGCCAACATGCTTGATGCACATTTTGACCTTCAGATTAGTATACGTGGACTCACAGATGTGTCAGTATTGAAATATGCAGACGTACACGCACACACACACACACACACACAGGCGAGTATATGGCCATACAGGTATGTTATCCCTACAAAACCGGTCTCATTATTCTGTGTCCCCTGACATTTCAGCACCGCGGAGAGCTCCCATATTAATCTTGAACTGCGCGTCTCCTTTTCCCTGCACATTCCTGCCCCTAATGACAGTTTTATCATAACTTATTATTACTGGCCCAAACCTGAGCTGAAATTATGTAAATGCGGCATGTTTGGTGCGGAAAACATCTTTATGTTTTGCTCAATGGTCGCTCAAGCGGGAATCTAATTCTGCTCGCCGACAGCCTAAATGAATCGGCTTGTTACAGTTTGAATAATGGTCTATGCAGCGGGGTCGGCTGGCTGAAGGTTGAGAAGGAGAGACCCACTTAGTTAGGTGCCACCTTATCGGATTGTACCCCCGCCTCATTCATTACCTTCCATCACTTCTCTCATTTGCAATAAGCAATATCATTACAGGATGATTTGCCTCAAACGTGGGGTTGAAGTAACATCTCGAGGCAGGAATAACTGCTCCAAAATTTGTAATTTGGGCTGCAATATAGGCTGGTAATAAAGCTTCAAATTCACTCTCACCCACACACCCTGCCCTCTTTGTTTTGCCTCTCTCTCTCTCTCTCGCACACACATCAAGACAGGCAATAAAGTGGAGAATAACACAGCACCTTGGTTTAATAAGATTTTCTTGAATGAGCTACGTCTTAATTGCTATAAAAGCATTACAGGTGTCCAAAGTCTCTGCTTCTGTCCTGTCTTTGTGGCGCTCATTCTCTCCATTTATCTCTCTGTTTGTCTCCCCCTCCTAACAGGCCTATTTGCAGTCAGTGGCACCAGACTCTGGCCATCCTATTTATTTAGGTAGTTAACCGAGCAGCCTCACAAGCAGCAGGCCTGATTTCCAATTACGCCTAATTCCTCTGGCCTTGAGAAGCCCCTGTCTTCATGCGTGAGGGCCCCCAACCCTGGAAGGCTACGCGAAGATTATATGTTCAACATGGGTGATTGGATCTATACATTGAAAGATTTCTCCACTTCCATTTACCCTTTGATTCATTGTTTACTTGACAGAAAGTAGGTTGACTTAAAACCAGTAGGCAGGGGTTCTGAGTACAGTTAATTCTGCCTCATTTTGACAAGTTGGACTGGCTTAGCGAGAGCATATCCCTCAACCACTCCTGCCACCATGTGGTAAACCATTGGTGGGCACGTCTAGCATCTTAATGGTATCCCACATGGTGAAATCCAATCCTCTGTAATTAGATAAATGCCCCCTAACAACTGTTTCGGCGCGTGCTAGCACGGTGAAGTGTGTGAGTCGCAATAAATTATCAGCCTGTGATGAAATTAGAAAGATCACACACCTATTTTGATAACTAAGCCTCCTCCCCTAACACTCATTACTCACGAGTTCACCCAGGGAGCAAAATAAGTTGAGACAAGAATGCAAAGTATGACTTGTGATATGTCTTTCTGGTTGACATTTAGCACCAAGCACTTCATTCTCTGCCTGAAAATGTCACTCGAAGAAATTAAAAGTTTCTAAATCCCTGCCCTTTGCTGCATGGTTGACACTAAAACAGTTGTTTTGGGGATGGGGCTGCTCAGGTGAGACCAAGAAGACACAAATATTATCAGGTATCACTGATATGAAATTAAACTGAGGCAAAAGAAAGTTTAGAAGAAGATGGAGTACAGGGTGGAGCTGGTAATGCTCATGATGAACCCATACTGTTTGCTGTTGTTTTAATAATCACTAGTGCAAACACTACACAGATAGTCTCACTGCTCCCTTGTCTGCTGATGGGGGATGGGGGTTTAGTAGTGGTGGTGGTGGTGGTGGGTGTGGGCTGCTGGGGCAACAGACAACAAACACAGGGGTATAAAGAGAAAGACAGCCTGCGAGACAGAAAGGCCCCCACACATGCAGACTTGTGAAAGTTGGAGGTGGATAGAAGTGCCTGTTGGAGGAGCACTGCTCCCCTTTCGTCTGCACGGTCATTGATCGTGAGGCAGCTGAGGATCGGCACAATAGCCCGCAGGCGGGGACAGATGGGTCGGTGCCGCTGGAGCACACCGGCACCTCCGACTCTGCCTCTGCTTCTGGGGCCAGCCAATCCCAGATGGGTGGGAGGACAGGGGACATTGAATTATGAGTGATGCAAAACCACTGGGTAAGCATGCCGAAGCATTTGTCATGATTTGAGCTGGCGTGTGGCTATGGGAATGGCTTTTCAGTGCATGGCGGCACTGACAAAGTGATATACAAATAAATGCATATCCACTGTGACTCTGAGCTTGATTTCCCTACATGCTCATGGAGACGCTCACATCGGGTGTGGAGGACAAAGCAGGTCTACTGAGAGAGCATTTCAAATTGTGTTCAAGCTTTTCCAGTCTTTTCCTCCTGTGTCTGTGTCAGACGTTCTCTAAAAATAAACAAACAATGGCCTCTCACCTGTCTTGGCACACGCACAAAACCATGCTAGCACACACATATAATACAGCCTCCTCTATCGCTGCTGAACCGGGGGCAACTTCTTATTCTGTAGGCACGTCTGTATTTATAGGTGAGCGGAGCTGGAGTGCTTCTCCTTGGCTCTAGGTCAGGGGTTTTGTCCGCCAGGGACACAGACTTCTGCAGGCTTCTCAGTGCTCTAATGGGGCACAGAGGGAGAAGAGGTTTCAGCCGGGACTATCTACCTCCTGTGGCAGGCTTAATTGGGTATAAAGAGATGTAGCCCTCCCTGTGCTCTCCACCTTAGGGTGCGATATGTTTAAGTAAAAGCTCTAGATTTGGTGCGGGGGTTAAAGCTTGCTTTGCCTGGAAGGGAAGGACAGCGGCTTTATTCTTGAAGTGTGCAGGACATTACTCTCAGATGAGCCGTTTTCAGTTTTTCCAGATGACCACGGTGGTGCACTTAGGGCTGTGTTGGAATTACCCCTGTTTCAAGGGGAAACTGGCCTTTACATTGATGAATGGACTGGAAAGTCACCGCTCTCCCGCTTTCCTCAATTCCTTCTTTAAACAGATAAATCAAGTCAGAGGCCATTCGATGTGCAACAGCACTGGGGCATTTCCAGGGGTCCTACTGTACATAAAACCTCCACACACACACACACACACATGCACACAGAAAAACAATCCCAATAAAAAGGTGAATAAATCACTCTGAATCTGCAGGTCAATACTATTGAACAATAAACGTCTTTTTCAGCATTCCTTCATCAGCGGCCGGAGGAGGGCCGGCAGGTGGAATGTGGTGAGGGATGGCTCGGCATGGAGGAAAGTGTTAATGTGTGTTAATACACTAAAAGCCATGGGGCCTTTTCAAGCTGATGGATTGTCACTACTAAATTAGTGTGTTTGACAGCTCTAGTGCTGCACTATAGGTCAGGGAAGAGCTGTCAGTCATGGCAGGTAAAGAGGGCTTTGTAAGTTAGGTTCTGGTGTATAAAGCAGGCAGTGACACAGACGTGCAGTCGGCCTAAATTCATAGATACATGGGAATGATGCACTACCCCAAACAGACGGTTACACCGAAGTGAAGCACTACAGCCAGCGGGCAGCTGCTTCCTCATTTTATGTTGTTTTAATATTTAGGAAAACAAAAGAAATGTCGAACAATCTGAAATCCATACTGAATAAAAGTGAAAGTTTGACAGCGGTAACGTGGAGAGTAAATTGTATTGTTGCCCCTGAGTTCCATTACTGCTAATCAGCTGAAGAAGATAAATCAGGCGGAGCAGTAAATGTTGTGGTAAATTAAATAAACTCAGTTCATCCTCAAATGAACAAAGAAAATGAAAGACTGGCTGAAATACTGAGAAATCAAGAACACACCTGGCTGTGAAATGTGCTAAACTGCAACCTGCACACCTGTGCACCAGAGGCGAATTTCACCGTTTCTGAATTTAAATAATAAATTACAGTTGTGACAGCAAGATACAAGAGGAGTGGAAACATACTGATGCAAACCCCACCCCATCAAAACAGGAATATGAACAGGCAAGTGTGCATGTAAACATGGATCAACTCAGTGAATTTGATACCAACACTAAGAGCCTCAGCCATGATAGCAGCTCTGTACGTGTACAATTTGTCCTAAAAGGGACATGAATGCCTCTGCATAATTTCCTGGCAATCCATCAAACAGTTGCTGAGAAATTTCAGTCTGGACTGACCGACAGGGTGACATTACCATCCCTTGAGCCACACTGCTCGCGTGGGTAAAAGCACAAAGAGAGGGGAGTAGTTCAGATATATAAAGCAAAGATAGACCCTGAAAGATTAAGAGCAGAGAGCAGCTTCGGAAAAATGCCGATTTGCACAGAGAAACATAATTTTGATGCCATTTTGACGCACATTAGGGCAGCACGTTCCGTCTCCTCGTTATCTATCCATTCTGTTTCCAGACACGGGGAGAATTCCTCAGCGCTAGGCCGAGCATAACCACATGACTGATGGTAAATCAATGCTAAGCAGCCCAGTTCGCATTGAACATATGGCAGGAGAGCAGAAACATCTGGAAATGTCAAGACTTCTGGAAGCTTCCGAAGGCAAACACCAGCCAATCGACAGGTACAAATACAGCACATGTAAAAAAAAAATGGGTGTAGTTGATTGGAACAAGCTGACCCGGCTAACATGTCACAAGCCCAGCAGAGAAAGTAATGGAATGGACTTGAAACCAGTGTAAATCTTTACTGCAGACGTCTGGAGCGCTGATGTGGAATAGCGGTGAGGGTGTTTGACGCCACGTGTCAGACGTACTGAGGACATGTCATGCTGGAGTGATGTGAGCCCTGTCAGCGCCCGGCCCCGTCCCGGCGTGCTGCGTCAGCTACCTCGCTATTGATTGCCAGGCTCCTTCGGGGAATTCGGCTGGATTCGTTGTCACGGGAGCAACAAAGCCGATTGAATTGAGAAATCAGATGTATAAATAAGCAATGTTCTGCATGAGGGCGCCCAGGAATGACACAGTGACATAGTCACCTTGACATAACCCTGCAGCTCCCTCCCAGAGCAATCAGCGGTGACCGGCGCTGAAAAGCCCTTACACACTGACACACTCACGTCCCTAATGACTATCCATGTGCTTTTAAATAGACAGAGTGCCAGTGTCGTTCACTGGAGGCTTTTTTCAAAATGGCAGGGAAATTTCTCCATCGATTTATATCGCCACTATAAAATTATAAGACAAGTGCTAAATCTGTCATTAAAGGCCTCATTAAAGTCTGTAATTGCTGAGCTGGATACATTTGGTGCTGTTAAAAAGAGAGCGTCCTGCCATTCATTATTGTTACTGTCACGGGGTATCTGGGAGCAGCACTGTGACATCCACAACCTTCTTTAAACAAACCTCATTCGAGCTCTGCGAAAGCGCCTGATGAGGGCCAGGAACCTGGACCTGTGCCTCGAATTTCTTCAGTCATTTAACCGAAAGTGACAAAAGTAGATGGATGAAAGACTGAAATATTGGATTTATTCATCCCACAGGTGGCAACGTGCTATTTAAGGAGATCCCAGCAGCTTGAGCAAAAAGGCAAGAAAACCACCTCCATTAATTTCCCTCTGAAGGTAAATCACACTTCATCATAGCTCATGAGCAACTTTCTCTTTCAATTCGGTAATTCATCCCTCTGGTTAGATAAACACAGGACTCTTTCCTCAGAGCAAAGATTAAAGGGCATTGTCTAAAATGGGAATTCACAGCTAGAGTGAGTTTAGCGCCGTTGAGTGATGGTGTAGTGGTCCTCTTCTCATCACTGTGCTTTGCTTACTGCTGTTGCTGCTTGCTGGGTCAGGAAACATGAGCTCAGCACCTCGGCCTCTCCCTCCGACAGGCACAGAACGGCCACGTCAGCACACTCTGAGGACAGTTTCTATCACGGTCCACTCGTTCAGCATGCAAAGACGTTTACCACTCCTCACTGTGGCTGGACAGAAAGCCAACATCATTTCACAGGATACTTCGCAAAGCACAAAGAGCCTTTAGTGAGACGACACGTCCACTGTGCAACAGTAGAAACAAGGCTAAATCTCAGCTTGCAAAAACAAGAAAAAAAGCTATAAAATAAGGGAAATAATACTAAGAATAAGCAAAATTATAGGAAAATTTCAAGATTTTAAAACAAGTTAAAATATCTAGCCTCAAAGAGCCCACAGTTATCTTAAAATCAGTGCAGCCAAACATATTTGTCTGGATGCAAAACAAATTCTGAGAAGTTTGTTAATTCTGGAAGTTCTAGTTTCAAGCATCAAGTTACTCCACCAGTAATAAAATCCCAGTAAGAAGTTATAACGTCTTAGTAAGATAAGTAAGGACAAACAAGCCTTAAACGAGTGAAATGCTGTAACACTAAAACTGCCTGGTAAGAAAATAAGTCTTGTCGGTCACAAGCCAAGCATATATCGCCTTGATTTAAGAAAATTCATCTTAGATTTTGCCTTTTTGCTCAGCAGTATGGTTCTCTAGTAGTCCTGTTTCCAATCAGTAACAGGTAAAGATGAGCCACTCAGCACCTCATCATCAAACACAAGTGATTAGGTGAGTGGTGTATGGGCGGAAGCCTCAGAGAGCCCGGCCACCCTTTCCTCTGAGCTCATAACCCCGGGAGGTCAGGATGAAGAGAGAGAAGGGTGAGAACAAGGCAAAACATACTTGGAATGACAGTTCACTGACAGCAAGATTAATGACCCAACACACAAACGCCTGGAGCAGCGCTGCCTTTTTGATAAGACACCCCGGACCCCCTCCGCCACCTGGCCGCAATCCTTATAAATCGAAGTTTTGTAGATTCCAGTGGGCAATTAATGAGCGGCCCTGGCAAACGATAGTGTGGCTCGCACCCTCCCCGTCCCCGCTGGCACTTCATCTAGATAATCTGATACTGTATCACAGACGGAAAGAAGAGAAAAGACCTGTCAGAGATTGTGAAGGGCAGTTATCTATGGTAATGCGCCGGTTTTAGGACGGGCGGGTGGAGTGGAATGTGCGTGTGTGTGTGCGTACGTTGGCGTCGTGCAATTTATGAGCAGAGCAGAGGTAAGTGGGCAGGTTGAAGGCCTCTTCAGCGCTGTTGTTCATATGGAAATGAGAAGTAATGAAGTCAACACTGTCAACTTCACATCTCTCTGCATTGTCGAAGTGATAAAGGGCACGAGAGGTAATTAATTTCAGTCAAAATACTGAATGCAGAACGGCGTGGAAATGATGCCACAGACACTGAAGTGGCTGTATTGTGCCATTGTCAAGTTTTATATCCTCACAAATCTGTCACAGTACAGAAGTCTTGTACCACTAATAACGGCCCATGCTGTCCATTTTCACATAAATGTATGCAAATGAAATAAGAAAGTGTGGGTATCACAGCCTTGCTAAATCTCTGGGGCCAGATGCAAAAAACTCCAGTAAAAGTCTGTTTATGCACAAAGGCAGCATGTGCATAAGCAGTGTTTGCACCAAGTGTGTAATCCTCTGCATACATATTGTTATACATCTCATTATAGGGTGTATCTCACTCATCATGCAGCTCAATCATTGGGAAATTATGCACATGTGCAGGAGGCCCACTCCCACAGTCAGCCACAGATGGATGCTGACACACCCACATTTAACCATGTTTGCACATAAAACAGACTCATTCCGTCCTTCATCTGGCACAGCGACGCCCTTTAACGCCGCCACGGCTGTGAGCTGTGAGCCACAACGGCCTACTGATTGATGACATGTGATCAGGTCAAATTTGTAATTCATTCATGAATTACAGTGATTTCACTGACAACATCTAAACCTTCTTTAAGCAAAATGGATGAAAGTAAAAGTAAATGCATGCAGGTAGTAAAGCCTGTTTATCCTTATTCTTACACATTTGAATTCTTACGTACATTAAAGTTATCAGCGGCTGTAATTGTTCCTCCTGTTCGCACTGGTGCTGATCTCCTCGTAGTGCCATTCCAGTGTAAGTTATGAGGTGGAAATCTGCAGTCTTTCTGTGCGAATATGCATTCTCATGCTGAAATGAGGCTTCAGGAGTGAGTCAAAACAAGTGGTTATCTTCAAAAGTTATGGTCTTTTGTAGTAGAAAATTGCCTCTGTGTGTTTCTCCACCGCAGCTCAACAAGTACACAGCCCTGAGAAGCACAAAGAGGGAATTTTGCACTACAAAGACTCTAACTTTGGTTTCTAACATCAAAAACCGACAGACATCGCTTTAAACTTTATTGAATCAAGATCTGGAGATAGCTCTTGATGAGTTTAACATTTTACAAGAGATCTCAGAACTAAGAGGCTTGCGAACATCTGGGGATGAGAATTCAACGTTTGAACGCATGAGGCTAATGAAGCTCGTATCTGTGTCGGTACAGGACGGCTAATTGCCTGAATGCTGACTTTTTAACAGCCACCAGCTGCAACTGTTAGACCTAATAAACAGAAATTCTCAAACAGTGGCAATTAACTATCCATCAAATCTACTCAGGCATAAAAATCTGTGACTAATACTAATGTTATACCAGCAAAATGGGTGTGAAGGATATATCAATATATCAGTTTGAATAGCTGCTGCTCGCGGGGCACTGTAACCTTCAAGCTACGCCTCGTGCAGTCAACTCCACAGAGCTGATAAAAGTGAATGCTGAGTACACAGCTGCACTTGTGCACCAAAGCCTGAAGGTGTGACAGACACAGGCAATAAAACTCAGCAAAGAATGGCAAGACAGTGGAGGCTGCTCTGCTCTCTCTCTCTCGCCCTCACTGTCAGAGACATGACATTAATATGAGGAAGAGGTGCATCATATGGATTCAAGAGGAGGGAGAGAAGGAACAGAGAGGCTGACACTTGATGTAAGTCACCTGAATGCAGCCGGGGCTCGGCCAGCATCAGCGTCATCATCATCGCCATCACCATCAAGCTGTCTGTACAAACAAATGTGTGTTGACTGCACACTGGGTGTGTGTGTAGGTGTGAGAGGGTTTATATAGTGTGTGCACATGTGGGGATTTTCCCTTTTCTTTAGTGTTGTGGCCCAGCTGTGTGTGTTTAACCCCCCATACTTGGCCCTGCCCTAGGTCTCCTCATCCAGGCGATCACATGACAGAGGCCAACGTCCTCTCAGCATCCTTGAGCGCCCGTGATGGGCACCCCGCCAGTGAGTGATCACTCGCTCGTTCCCTCTCGTCAGCACTTTCGCTCATCCAGCTCGTCATCGGTGCTCGGCGGTAATAAAACCAATGTCATTCCGCTCCTTGAAGTTCACATGGAGAGATAAGGGTAGAAAAGCTGCCACTGGCTTTTTGTTCCAAATTAATTTCCCACCGTCTTTGTGTACACCATTTCCTGGGTAGCATTTAGTGCTGACAGCAAGCTAATCTCGTGCTCCTGATTTCAGCCTTCATTAGCAAAATTTGCCGCTTTAAAGTCATTTCCCATTTTATCGTCAAGTGTGTGTATATGTGTGTTTCTAAATGGAAATAACTGATCGGGTGAGGTTGTTCTGGAGCAACAGGAGCACCTCTTTCGTTAATTAAAGCTGCATGTGGCTGCCGTAAACATTAGGGAAATGGGTGCGGTATATCAGGCTTAATACCTGGACACGATCATCAGTGCAGGGACTTTGTCCGGGGAAATCTCTTACTGGCCATCAAACAGAGGCTTTGCTGCAGCTTAGAGCACGTCGCGCATCCAGATGAGGAAGGTATGATGCCGTGATGTCCACGTGAGAGTTCAGGAGAGATAGCAGTCATACATTGAGTGAAAAGTTTTGACAGCGTCTGGCCGTAGCTCACGTTGGAGCTGAGACAGGCCTATTTTCTTTTTTAATCTATCTGCCTACCTACCACTATATCAAAACAGGAAAATGCTTAAAGTCTAGACAGTACTGCTATCTCTCAACATCCCCTAACATTTCTTATCCAAATCGTTCCGTGTGCAGTAGACAGCAGTATGTTGGAACTGGGCTAAGAGTGCCTGTGGAGATTATGAGGGTGCAGGTGGGACAACAACATTAAGAGGAGATAAGGAAAACTCATAAAATAGCAACGCTTCATTTCCTAAAAACACAATAGACGCCAGGGCTGCCTGACAGACTACTATCAGCGGGACTGTGGAATCATAGCCTGGTTATCGTTTCTGTAAATGGAAAGGTAGACCGGTACCATCGGGGCTGTGGCTGGAATGTTGATGCTGACACGCAGGCAAACTTTTCATCAAAATAGCGGGCAGTTCCACCCAATCAAGCTTAAACTGTGGGATAAGCGCTGTATGCGGAGGTGAAGTTACCACATTCTGTTCTTTCAGACTGCATCCATATTCTCTCCATGCACCTGACCTTCTGCTTTAGAAGCACAATGCACATTAATATTTCATGTCACAACCGCAGATACTCAAACACACCTCGGTGTTGGGAAGTCTCTACAGCACAGCATACGTCACGGCTGCCTCCTCAGTGTGCTACAGCGCGCTCACACAAACAGACACAGCGCCTATGAAACATGTTTTACGACTTTGACTGAAAGTGGGATTTAACGCATCGTTTTTGACATTAAACAACATAAAAAAAAAGACTGAGATCTCTGAGAAGTTCATTTTATAAAATAAAAAAAAAGTATTTTTACCTTTGATCGGACACAACAGCCATGAAGCCACTTGGTTTTAGAGGTCGCATAATTAGCTACATAGGCAATAAAACAAACTTTAAGTACTTTTAGGACCCTATATAAAGAAGCAGGCAGACCCGAGAAGTCCTGACTGGGCAGTCATTTTCTCACATTGCTATTGTACGACAAATAAGGAGGTAGCTCATTTCCCAACAGCTCGTTAGAGTTATATTGTAAAGAATTGACCGGCCTTTGCAGCAAGTCAGCGTTTCCTTCATTTTGTTTGAGCTACTTTTACATAATGAGTAGAGAAGAAAACAAGCATGTGCTTCATCTTCACGAGGGAATCAAAACAAACCTGACTGGTTGGTGCTGGGTTGTCACTCCTGTGCAGTGATCGTTTGCATGAAGTTGTGAACTCTTTCATCTTTTGCGTCTTTAAATAGTAGCAGTGGGCGACGTCGGCATGCTGTTTATTGCTAAAGTGACTTTTGATCCTGTTGCATCTCAAGTGTTTAAGTATTTGTACGAATAACGGGGACGCAGCACTGAAACAAGGCATCACATGGGTTTATTTTTCAGTGGCAGCTGCTGCATTTGGATGGAAATTTATGTCTAAAAGATCTGTGCAGTGTTTGCTTAGTGGAGTCTGTTAGCATATACATCAGAGGGTGTGGATGCTTGTTCTATCACTAAACACTGAATTTGAGCTCAAGAACCTCCAAAAAGCTTTTATTGGGTGAGAAGAAATATTTACACATTAGACTAATTCTAACAAAAGCTGCATGATGAAAGATCTGCCCAATCTGCTTCACCATAGATGGATAGTGAACAAGGCAACCACAGGTGGACCCAACCCCCTGAGCTGGATGTTGCAGTTTTCACTTAGACAGCAGCTAAAAAAAAAAAGAGAAAAGATTGCCAGACCCCTCCTTCCTCTTCTACTCTTCCTCATCGATTGTCTGCATGTCTGTGCCTCTGTGTCTCGTGGCGGCAAAAGCCAAAGTGATGGAGACAAAAGGCGGTTTGGGTATTAATTCAGCGCTCACGTCCTCTTTCAGAAGCCTTTCACATGCAAAACGCCGGGCTGTGCGTTGGGCAGAAGGGGACGCTGACAATTACAGCCTCGCATTGAGCCGCCGTTGGAGACTCACACTTCAGACTGATTGACAAATGAAAAGGGCTGAAATAGCTTCCATTAAAAACAGCCACTTGCCAGAATAGGGGGATCATCTCCAATATCTTGTCTGAAATGGGAAACGGAAAAGATGAGCGTGCATTGGAAATTGCGCTCACAATTCAGCATTTTACAAAGGCCATTTAGGCTGCACGCACAGAATACCCAGTGGTAATGCAGAGGCTTTAAAGCTCAAATTCAATGCAACGTGAAGATAAATCAGCAACTTTCTGGGGAGGATCTGCATCCAACTGTTCCTTCCCCTCAATTTAGAAACTCTTCCTACTGTGCGAACTAATCCACTCCCCTGTACATGCACAGATGGACATAAATGAGGGGCGCACACAAACATATATTGATTAGCCAAAATTGCCTTGTTCATAAAGCAAAAGTCAACAAATATGTCTGGAAATCCCTGCATGTGAATTCTGTGGGAGAGACGTTCATTGTCCTGCCAAGCACGTAGACAGATAGATTTCCAATCATGGATGTTGCTCAATTTGTCTGCTAGTCCCTCAGTATACCCAATCTACACAGCGTACAGAGCGCAGAATCCAAATCAACAGTTTGTGGAGACGGATGCCTGTTGAGCGCCTCATCACATGTGAAACCAGAATGACATGGCTCCCGTGTGTGTGAGAATTGACAACGTTTTCTTGTTGAGACTGGCCTTGTAATACTAACATCTAAACTCTTTTCAGTCAGTGAATTTCCAGTTCAGATGTGCCTGAATAAAGATATGCTGCCAATTGGAATAAAACAACAAAGACATGCAGAGCTGTGTTTTAGTTGCATAAATATTTCTTGAAGGCAAAGAAGCAGCGGAGTGGAAAGCAGTTGTAATGTTACTGTTTGAGTTAAGCCTCAATTAGAGGAAAAAGAAGAAAATACAAATAACACAGAAGACAAGACTATGATTTAAAGTTAGTCTTGCTGTTTGCGTTTGCCCACTGTAAACATACTTTGGCCCTCAGGTTGTGTAGCCTGAAGACAGCCTCCACAGTGATTCTGCAAAAGTCCTCAGGGCAAAGACGTATTATCCATTTACATGCATGAACAAAAGTGCACCAAAATAGTCAATATGGCAGGAAAGAACCAGCCATACTGCTGAGTGCATGAGATGCTGGTAGCCAGAGACACAACACAGGTATAAATAACAAGTACTTGTGTCTGCGAGCACAAACAGCTGCAGGGGAGTGCTGTGTGCTGCTGGAGGAGCACAAACAGGTTCTTTAATGGAGAGAGGGATGTGAGGAGAAATTCATTTGCGAGATGACACTCTCCTGCAGCCCCACAGCACAGACCGCGTGAGAGGGATGCTGTGGCTCGGAGGATGGGGAGCGGTGGCAGGGGGGTTGATGTGTGTGTGTGTGTGTGGTAGCGTATGTGTGTGTAGGGGGGTGCAGATTGAGGAACGGGTCAAAAGATGCAGAGGTGCCTGTGTCATGTCTCTATGGAAATCAATAAACTCTGCTGTGCTGCATGCACAGCACGTCGTTTTGCACATGCATACATGTGTACACGCACACACACACACACAAAGCACACGGAGGGAAGAGGCATAAAGGCGCTGCATGCAGAAAAATGTGCAGCACTTCTGTTTCTGCATTATCTCCTCCCAAATTGCCTTGTATTTAATTCAAAAGCAGTGACATAGGATGGGAGGTGATTTCATTCTGGCTGTCACATTCAAATGCGTCCAAACACATTTTTATCAATAAAATCCTCAATGAAACCCCTCACTGTGTCACATCGTATGAATATTCAACAGAAAAACTTCACAATGCTGCTTGAAGGATTTTCTGATTTAGATGAGGAAACGCCTTAAACAAGGTTTCCCAACTGTTAGTTAGAATGCGTGAGAGATTGTGATGCATGTGTAGGTGGTAATGACTATTAAATTAGTCAGCATTTTTTTTGATGACATTACAACTTCAGCCATTTCTGTTGATCTTGCTTAAACTGCTGGAAATGGCTTGCACACACTTGTGGGCTCAAATCATCTGCTGTTGTTAAAGTGTCTAATTAGGGTTAACCTTGATGTCTCTTTATTTTATTATTTTTCTTTTTTAGGAGTGGCGATTTATCTTCTGGTCCTTCACAGGAAGTGAGAATCTCACCTTCCCCTTGGACTAACTTTGTAGGTCCAGCCTTAACAGTAGTGAGCTGGGGTTCAAGGTAAAGTCACAGAGGATACGTGTGAAGCTGTAGCCGAAGGAGTGGAATAAAGAAACAGCACACTCAAGCTCAGGACATCAAATTTCAAGCCTGGGAGCAAAGTATGAAAAAAAAAAAAGGAGAAGAAGAAGCTGGCTGTGTACAAAGACACCCCCTGACACACAAACATACACCTCCATGACAAAAAGACAAAAACCCAGAAAATAAAAAGGAGGAGAATAATAATAAAACAAATGTCCAAACCTCCTGGAGCAGATTTTTCATCATTAAATGATGGCCTGAGGGCAGAGGGAGCGTGATGAGGAAACACTGGCTTGTGCCCTGCTCTGTAATTAAATGGCGTCCGGATGGAGTGCGAGGCAGGGAGATGATAAGCACTGGGCTCTGTGCCCCAGGACAGAGGAATATTGTCAGATTCTTTAAACAATACTGTTATCTGTGAGAAAAGTCGCTTTGCCAAAACAAAGATGGAAGACAGATTGCAGCAGTTCTCTAATGGAATCACTGCAGCCTCTCTCTAAGAGAGAAAACCAAAAAAACGTAAAGGACATGTATTTACATTAAAAAAACCCACATGTAAGAGCACAACACAGAGAAAAAAACATCATAAATAATAATAAAAAGAAATAATGTTGATTTGAAACATGCCCAATAAAACAAGTCATTTTGCAGATGAATTGGCACACAGGCATATTTAAAGCGGGTAACAAAAATAAAAATCTATGCGGAAGCTTACAACTGTGCGCTTTAAACGATGAAGGATGTGTCAGGAAATGTTCCTTTTTTCACATGAGACACAGACAAACGTGGAAACCATTACACTGTCTGTGTGCAAAGTGTGTATAACTGTGAGGTAACGTAGCTCACTTCCGAGATTAGACCTTAGTAAACTTTATATACCTTCAATGACAAGTGAAGGGTTGAACCTGAATTCCTGTTCAATAAATATGATCATGCAGTAATGTAACACCAATGATGCACTGCATCTACACCACAAATATACTGTATTTAGCAGTGGCCACAGCCATAACACACATGTGATTACATGTAGGTAAGAGTCTACAGCCACGCTAGCAGCTCTGTCTGGTTGTACTTCGGCACAGCGCTAATGTCAACATGCTAACATTCCCGAAATGACAATGTTAACATCCTGATGCTAAGCTGGTATAATATTTACCATGTTCACCGTCTCACTCAGTTAGCATGCTAACATTTTGAATTTCCATTTCCAATGCAATTAGCACTCAACAAGAAGTGCAGCTGATGGGAATGTCAGTAGTTCTGCAGGTATTTGCTCATGAATTTTAATAATCGACCAAATGATGATTCATTCAGCGAAACATGAATGTCAATCCATCTAAACAGTTGCTGAGATATTTCACTTTCAAACTAAAACCTCAGGGCCACAGAGCCGTGCTAGAAATCACAAAAATTCCTTCAACAGTTCATCGCACAAGAAAACAATTCCCATCTTAGTGAGAGAACATGGATCAGAAACTATAAGGCCTTCAGATCAGGGTGATGGGTCCTGCATCAGGTCTTGAGTGTGCATATCATTATACAGTGCAGACAGAATCCACACTCAGTCACCAAGAAGCAGAGATCTCCTGACATGTGACTCAAGTCATGTCCACACACGCCCCAATAATGAGTTTAGTTCCAGTGCAAACAATTGCAGCCACACGCCTTGATTTGACTTCATTAAACACAAGCGCAAACATGTTGCTCCCTAAACACAAATACTACCATGTATCATACTTAGCGGTGTTGCAAGAGATTAAACCACCAACAGGAAACAACACAGTCCTGAATGCATAATTGGAGAAACTATAGTGTTGGGAAAGAAAGTGAAAAGGAAAGCAATGCATGGAGTGACAACCGGGATAAGAACATGTACAATTTCTACTGACAAGACTACGATTGGTTTGCTATGAGAAATTAGTGCGGACAGCATTCAGAGAAACGGCCTTGTCTCAGCCCTTTTTTTTGACAGAGCTTTTTAATATGTCTTAATGGAATGAATGGTATCAGTAACTTGTATCATTCTCCAAAATAAAAAAAAAAACAGTCTGTCAGAAGAATTTCATTATACGAAATGCCAAGCTTTCAATCCTTTTCCTTCTGCAGTAATGGCACAAACTCCCTTGAGAAAGAGGAATAAAACACAGTGGTGAAATGAGGATTTTTCACCTTAATACAATCACAGGGCATTTTGCAAAGTGCTGTTTAAAGCAATAAGGAATCACTCTCGAAGGTTGGCAAGAAGAGAAATACTGTGTTTTTAAAGTCTAGATATTTTACTTTGACTTTTTCATTGGTAAAAAGCTTTCGTCAGCCCTTTGCCAAAGCAAAGATTGTTGTATCGCTGCCAGTCAGGTTTCGAATTCTCTCAATGGGGACTGAAGATGAGTACAGTCGTCCCTGAAAAATGGCTGTGGCTCCACGCGACTGATGCCAAAGTAGACCGCTTCATTTTTCTGGCTTTAGCTTCAAATTAGATCAGACACCAGAAACGACCTTCAGACATCAGCACAGCCAATATGCTGACTAGGATGCATCCGAGAAAAAGGCCACTGATCAAGATTTATGGAGTGAGGCTACACTGTGTGTCAAGAGTGATACGTGTCTCATCAACGGTGAAATGAAATGTCAAATTAGTTTGTGTGAGGGCGTGTGCGTTTCAGCCTGGCTGCAAGAAGGCTCTAATGGCTGCTCGTACACAAGACCGAGAGACAAAGAGACAAAGAATTTGCAGTCAAATAGGACCCAAAGAGAAAGAATGGACGGAAAGTGGGAGCGTCAAACAGGGTGCTTATAGTGCAGAACACTAATAAGGAAAACGTCAGCAGGACAGCGGCGGCAGATCCATTCTCCTCCAGGCTCCATCTTGGCAGTACCTGTTATAAACTTTCTCTGCCGTCTTGCACAATTGGTTCTGTAATTTAAAAAGGTCAGCATGGCTCTTGTGTAATTCAATACTCTCATGGCGCTGTATTAACCACATATTTAATCACCCTGGAGGTGGTGTGCCAGCTGAATACTGAATGTAAAGGGGAGACGTAGAAGCTGCAGTACAGCTCTCTCACCTGATATATGTGACTCACTGTATGTAGGAGGAGGATCAGTTTAGCCATGACTGTGTTTCCACTTCAGCTGAAGAAAACATTCAGAAAACTGAATGTTTTAGGTAAGAAATTCATCAGCGGGCATGGCTTAAAATAAAACCTTTATATTTGGTGGAAAGGAGTTTTAATGTGTTTGCACAAATCAAGAAAGATGAGTGAATTCAATTGCAGCGCTGGATGCAATACCTTGTGTTAAGGAGTTTGGTGGTCTAGACGATCACATTAAAGGGCAGGTTCACCAATGAAAAAACAATCAGTAACATGAAAGAAACAAAATTCCCCATCGTGAGACACACTGAGCCAAAAATATTGCACCTTTCCTGTAGTATAATTATCCATAAAAGACAAAAGTCTACATGGTTGAGATAAATAATACCATTAATCCCACAATTCAGGAAAAATAGCACCAAATCCTTGATGCAAAGCAGATATTTTAGGCTGAACTATAAAACACATTTTATATGGCTGTATCCACCCACCCCCAACTTGAAAAATATGCAACACCTGTTGCACTGAGGCTGGCAGAGCATTATGGGAAATGAATGATTCTTTCCCAAGAAAAGCAATCGGCAGGTAAATTACCGTGAGCAGGGAGCCACTTTATTATCTTTAAATCGAGGAGTCATGCATGTGGCTCAGTATGCTGCACATATGGGGTGCTTAGCTGAGCAGACGAAAGAGGTCGAGGAAGCTGCGGAGAAAAAGATGAATGAATGTGCGCGTGTGTAGAAATGAACGGCAGCCACTTTACCTGTATGTCTTCTTCTAATGTGGCAGCCATATACAGCGGAGATCGAAGACAAGAATGTCGCTACGGGACGATTCTGCAAAACCCATAATTACGCTCACTGACAGTGAGCTTTTCACAGTATGTGCATGGCAACTGCTGTGTGGTTAAGGTAGGGGCAGACTGCGGTTATCGCACACTGGCTATGGTTAAGGTGGAGTTAAAGTTATGCAGCTTGACTTGGTTTAGTCTCCTGCCCATAAATCAGATATACTGCACACCATCACCCTGACCTCCCTGCAAAGTTACAAACAGGGCACACCACTTCCTGTATTAGCACTGAATGTTGGCACTGGATGGGATTTATAAAGTACATAATAGAAATATAATTCCTTGCATACTGGGCTGATATCCTCCCATTATCTAAATTTTCGCCACAGCCAGACAGCTTGCTCAGGATAGCGGCTCATTACTCACCAACCAGAGAAAGTTAATAAAGTCGCTCAGACAACCCAGAGGATGAAAACACCTTTTATAAAAAGGGAACAGGGAGGCAATGCTTTTGGGAGCTGCAAGCATTTACTTTAAGGCAAGGAAATTAAAAGAGCTGTCAGTCTGCAAGTGTGCAAAGGAATGAAATCAAAGTGATGCTTTGACATTCCCCTCTCATTGAGAGACAGTGGAGGGAAGACACGCGGTCCTGGCGGGATTCGACTTTTCCGCAACTAGATATTTGTGACAGTTTCTTTACTACGCTGACACATTTGCAGAAAGTACAATTCATGACTTAAATCTGACATCCCTCTCTGGTTTGGGTGAATTGTCACAGAAGCTGAACACCTTGCTTGAGGCATCAAGTGCCTTACATAAGAAAGAATATCTATTTTCAAATCTTTGTTCCCGACTCCAAAACACTCACAGATACGTCATTCTGCACTTACAATTCATATGGGTATCACCTTGTATCTTTTTAGCTGTAACTAGAGCAGAGTATGAGTAGCACGCGATAGAGATAAGAAAAGCCCTTGGTTATTACACTCTGATGCCATTGGAGTGTTAAGCAAGTGTCATTTCACCACGGGCTGAATTCAATCCTAATATAGCTCTAACTGCTGCCAGTCAGAGATCCTGCTCCAAGGCTGTGATTGAAAGCATTTTTGCCAAGGTAGTGATCCCTCACCCGTGCACACACATGCTCACACATTAAACCAGAGCACAGGGAGCCACACGCTGCTCTCTGCTTGACAAGTAAATTGCTTCCTAGATCGTGCTGGCAAAAGAAAATAAGGAGAGAAAGAAGATGCTGGCATGAACATGGTTAAAGAAACTGAATGAGAAGGAAAGAGAATGAGGCGAAGGAGTCAAAATAAGGAGAACTGAAAGCAGAGAGTGTGAAATGCTCCGCTAAGCAGGAGTCAACACGGTGTGACTGAGACGACTGTCAGTCATGGTGACAATGAAAGCCCATAGGTGATTCTCTTATCTCCGGCACGGAGACATTCAGTAACATGAGCCTTAAATGACAAGAAAACATTTGTTTAAAAGCCAAACTGAGCCATGCAAAAGCAAGCATATGTCAAACATGACATAGAAAATGTAGATTAATCAGGACAGAGCTGAGATAATTGGAGGAAAGGCATCTTTAGCTGGTAAAAACTTTTATGATAGAAAAAGTACACATTTCTCCCACCTCAGTGACACAACATAATGACATATTGCTCTGCGAAAGTGGAGCCAGGAATTACTTTTTCTCATTTTACCTCTCTAGCTCTAAAACAAGGTTTCCTATTTCTGAACTTGACATGTTGGGAAGATCAGAAATCCATTGTTCACCTTGTGAACTTGCAACTTTTTGGCAGAAAAGCCTCAATAATACATTTCAGATTAAATACCTCAGTCAAACAAGGCCCAAAACACTTCACCACCAGATACCAGATCCATTCAAAACTCAGCACTACAGCCACTCAGAGCAGTCAATAAAACTGACCAACATGACGGTTATTTTAGGCATTTCTAATTCATTAAGACTACATCATTAAGAAGCAGAGTGGATGTTCAGTCAGAGCTTCATAGTACCACTTTTCCCAAATTCTTATGATTCTCTCACATATATGCACCACATTCACATTTAAAATCATGAAGACAAGCTTAAGAAAAGGAAGGAGGACATCAATTTAGGATGTTTTGGGGGATTCTGGGGGACTGAGGGTCAGACATGATGGTGGGGTTAGGTAGGTACCACCTCAAAGAATTTTAATGTATACAATATCACTTGAGCTTGAGGCTCACTGTAGATTTTCACCATGTGGAACAGCTTTATAATAATTTTAACAAATGCCACAAACGCCTTGGAGAGCCACTGTATCTTCTAGCCAATCAACAATGGTTGTGAGCTGCACAGTTGCGAGCTGTGCAGCTCATTGTACTGTACAACGGTGCAGCTACACAGATGAGAAGTGAGCTGTCTGACAAAAGCTTTTGTTAAAGACTGTAAATCTGTACATGACAAAAACTGCTGATACGTGCTAAGAACAATGTTGCCATTCTGGTGCCAAACTCCTCACATTATAAGGTTTAGAGGTACATTGCAGAAATAAATCATTAAAGCTATAGTGACAGGGTGTCAAGACGAAATAGTCAGACAATCACACAGACTGACGGACACACAGTGACAAACTATGATGATGGAGGCAAACCATGAAGTCTTTGGCACTGATGAGAAGACATGCCAGTGCAGAGAAATATGATACGTCTTACCTGGGACTAAAGGAACCTCTTGGCCCTGGGCCAGTCTGAGCAGAACCATTATGAGGAGGGGCGTGGCCCCTGACCACGTGCCGTGCATTACGACGCTCACTGTCCTGGCATCACTAGGCGTCAATCTGTGGGAAAAACAAAAACATGAAACATTTAGCAGAATGTTTGTGTGCTGGATTTCCCTCCGTTCACCGGGTAGCAGAAAGAACAAAGAATAGTGGATATTCAATTTATCGCACAAATTACAATGAAATGCCAGAGTGCAGGAGAAAACAATTACTGCAACAGCATGACCACAATACATAAAACATCTCATTTCTAATGGCATTTAGAATTAGTGAATACAAAGCAGCTTTCATGAGAAATGACTAACAATCCTCTATCGAGACCCTTTACGTTGTAATAGTACGCAAGTTGAATCCATAATTTATAATCCCATGAGAGTTCAGCCTCAGAATGTTAAGAAGACTGCAAATTGACTTTCTCTGTTGTTTCTCTTACTCAGTATCTCCTTTTGTTCCCCCTCTCTCTCTCTCTCTCTCTCTCACACACACACACACACACACAGCAAATGCCTGCGTGTCAAATAGATTTCAGACAGGTGAGACAAAAGCGTCAGAGTTTAGTGGTGTGTGCGAGACGCCGCCGCCGCGCTGACATCACCTGCACACTGTGACAGCGACCGTCTGTAGCATGGAAATAAATCTGAGGATTCTCTGGATCAGCCATCTGTGGAACAACCTGTTCACCCTTGTTTGATTACATCCAGCAGGCCGGGCAGCCTCTGCTGCTCCGTCTCCTGGTCTTTCTCCGTATCCCTCGCTCTCTGTCACCCCCCCCTGCACTGTTATGCACTGTGATTTTCTCTTCGCAGCCCTTTTTCCCAGGCATGACATACCCCCTTGAATTGGATATGCTTCAGCTAAAATATGATGGACTTGGCTTTATCATGAATTCCAAGGCTCTACAGTGGTGACTGAGTTTTGTCAAGCCGTGCATCTTTTGAGACGATGAAGAGCGTTTAACATCGCCTCTCCACGGTAAAACGGTGAATGTACTGTATGCGATAATGCAAACAGGGGGAAATGCTAACTTTGTAGGGCTACCAAAGGATTCCACACCACATTTTCCCTCATAGTGTTTACTATGTTCGCCTTGCAATCGTGTCTTAAATGTGCCTTTAATTCTTCAAAAATGTCCACGTCCTTTTAATTCATGCAACGCCAAATGGACCCGCTATTTGCAGCTTATTACTGGCAGCTTTTTCTCTTCGTGCCATCCTTTTCTTTCTGTCTCTCGCTCTCCTTCCTGTAATAGGTCTGCAGGAGAAAGAAGGCACAAGCATACCAATTTGCTCTTATAGCTTTTTTTCCCTCTTATCTTCGGTTACTCAGTGGACACTCTTGCACTCCTTTATATGCATTTCTTGTTCTCAGAATTAGAAGAGCCTCTGAAAAGGCTGTCTGTCAGATCTCAACCACGGGGAGCTCATTGTTGCAGGGGGGGTTATCATCACCTCTCATTCCTCCTGTGTCACGGCAAAGCCGAAGAATTATATGTTCTATTTGCACGATTGCTCCATTTGCATGTGATGATGACGAGCGTATTCCCAGCTAAGTGTGCGATAAAGAGGTCCCCGCGGTTGGACGGGAAAGATTCCAGCGCTTTCACTCTGCCTGGCCACCTGAACCAGCAGCACGGCTGCGTCCTGGAGGAGCAGCAGACGAGGTTCCTCCATTTTTCTCGATAATTGTGTCAGATAAACTCGCTGCATCATCCTCTCGCAGGCAATCTGATAAATACGCAATTACCAGTCAGTGGATGGTTGTGACAAGTGGCCACCAAGGGTCTTTGGATTGGGAATGTGGGATACGTTGAGATGGCCTCCTCGACCCAGAGGCAAGTGCTGCGGAGCTGGATTGGTGATTTAACTCCTCACCCGTTTCCATTTGATTAATGAATTGACAGATTAGAGATAAAGCAAGATTTATTTTGGCCCTCCCCTCTAGAAACCACAAACACGTATGTGAAGATGCATCACAGTCCAATCAATGCCTATTCCCCTGTACTCATTATCAAGCCTGCTTCCATCAAAAGAAATGAGCATGTTTTACAAGACTTGTTTCAGTGGCCTCCTCTGTATTCGCTACAAATTCAGTACGAGAGGAATGAAAGGCCCTTATTGTCTCCCTTTATCTGACTCAATGACTGCTGAATGGATTGAAGCCAATTAATCTGGCAGTGACAAGGAGCATTACTGCTGGCTCAGTGACCAACTCCCACAAAAGACAGGAACCAACAGCAGAACAGTCACTGCCCACAAATTGATTTTCGGATGCCTACTAAACCAAGGCGATGTCATTCAAAACCTGCGGTTTCTCACTGTGACTCTTCCACGTGACCCAAGCGGCCGAACTCAACAGAGATGAGACAGCTGTGGACAAGGTATCACTGTAAACACGGATGAACAAACACATAACTTTTCCCATTTATCTTCCAAACGCCCGAAGTTACTCACTGAGATGCAGTGCTCATGTGCAGCGTCCTTGAACCCCGACAAAGCTCGGATGAGACGTCTAAAGGGAGGATTTGCAGGTAACTTAAGGGGAAGCTAGTTGGAGGCCTCTGAGAATATGATTGAGCTTCATGTTACCTCGGACTGGGACCTCTACTCCTCGTTGCTTAATCTGGTTCCCTTTCATCTTCTGCCTTCGCGCTTCTGAAGCACATTCTTACCCTGTCATACCAGAGGTAAGGCAGAGTAGGAGACAAAAATGTGGAAATGCAGCAAAGAGGGCAGGAGAACAAATACAGCAAGTACAAACACACTAATGAGCATTTGTACAAAGTGGCCATTTTATTAGGTACACCTGTGAAGTCTAATGCAAACCAATACGACTTCTCTGCCATAAAGTCCACTTTTATGATGCCTATAATGTTTAGTTGCTGTTGTCACTGACATAGGTGTAGGTGTTACATGGCATTGATGTCATAGTGATGGTGTTGTACATTATGTGTTGTGCATTACATTCAGAGGTGTTTCTCAGTGTAATGTAGTCCAATGAAACACCACTGTTAACTATGACCTAATTAATAAACATATAATTGAATTAACACATTGCTGACAATGTAAACACAAACTAAACATGACAACGTTGTAAAGGCAGAATATTTGGCAGAGCTGTTGTATTGAATTGCAATAGATTACATAGGCGTACCTAATGAAGTGTGTAATTCACTGTGACATGAAAACAACATATTCTTTTGCAATAACAACCATTTGACAAATAGCTTCAAATTATGCAAATATATTAGTAGAAGATTATATAAGACTTCAGCTGTGCCAGGTGACCAATTCAACTGCATGATAAAAACTGGCATTTTCAGTATAGAAACCCATTTTTAGTATGAAACTGTTTCTTCTGCAGTGCAGGGATACATCCTGGTAGTCAAATGTCAATTTGTATTCAGGACAACACCAGCAATAAACCTACACACTACGACCAGCACAAAGATGCCCACTTGATTTTGTTGACTCAGGCTGTTGAGTATTAGCTTGCTGAAATAATTGGGAATGCATTTTCAGCATGGAGCGAGGGAGACGTTGGCCCTCATTTCCGAGAATCACTTCATGTACAACTACAATCAAAAAGTACAATCAAAAAACTCTCTCTGAACGCGTCTGCGTTCTGCATCTGTATAAGGCTATTCTGCTTTTATCCAGCACAGCTTGGGACACCTGGAACTGGCCCTGCCTGTATGACTATTATAAAGTGAGCTATCATTTTCCAAGTTGAATATTTGTGCTATACTGCGCTTTGCTGAATAAAAAAAAAGTCACTTCTTTACAAGTCCTGTACAAACAATATTGCATTTTCCTGCACTGCGAGTACTCACCCACCCACAAGAGAGTGACAAGTTTTGTGAAATTCAAGTTCCGTATTAAGATGAAAGTTTTAGACTCCAGAGTTCGGCATTAATGTAAGCCTCTATAGTTCTATAGGAGTGTCGTAATATAAGATATATATAATATGGTCCCCTAAATATGACAACCTTTATAAATATACTGTATGCATGTGCATACTGTACATGGACAGATGTTAATACTTATTTCTTAATGCAGCTACGAGTGAGAGAGACATCTCATGTCCTTATTTGGTGGTAATTTAAGGCATATTGTGTTATTTCATGGCAGATAATTCAATGGTACTTAACTAAATCTGTGCAGTTTCTTGACCATTCAAGGCCTATCCAGTCAAAACGTGACCATCCTTGAACTCTTCTACTGTAACAGTCTGCTGCAAATACAGCTGTTCCAGTTAGCAGGTCTTAATACAACTAATCCTTATGAAGGAACTCATTTGTGTTTTGCTACCCATTTTTAATTAGTGATGCTCAAATCTCCACTTGTAATTTTCAAACTATTCCAGGTTTAAACCTACAAGCTGGTGCATGAGATGAGAGAGCAGTAGAATGAGGGCTGTTTGTCTTTAAGTGTACACCCACATGCAGATCTCCTTAAGTGTGTGTTGTTGTGTTGTGCTATGTCAGCGTCATATTTTGACGGATGGTTCCTGTGCCTCTCGAGCACTGTGTTCTCTATGTCAGCATGGCTACTCCTTCCTCATAAAACTGCCAACACTGGATTAAGCATCTCACATTCACAGTACATTATGCCCCCTCACTTCATTACAATAAAAGGATTAACCTGCCTGGGATCTGTAAAGTGATCGGCGGGGAAGGTAGACGAGATGTGGCCGAACTGTCCGTCCCTCTTAACGTAGCTCACATCTCTCGTGCTCCTCCAAGTTGTGCTTCTAATCATCCGCACTCCTGTGGGGGCCACGGCGCAGACAGTGGCAACACACAGGGACCAGAAGCAAATCTGAAGCCATTAGGACGCCCTGCAGTTGACTTACATAACAGCATATGCTCCATCTATTCCACAGGGAAAGACCTGCGTCACTGTCCCACTTTCTGTTCATCACTTCTGTATGTCATGTAGTGTAGGCTTGTCACCGGAATTGTTTTTAATGGTGGAAACTATTTCAGAAACAGCTTGGTTTGGCCTAGATGGAAGTTTTATATTCTGGGATAGATGTTAAAATTTCTATGATTTAATTGGGGGAAAAGGGTCTCCTTATCCGAAAGTGGCAAAATGACAGAGATATGAGAAAAAGTCAAATTAGAATAAATTAGACAGTGCCGAAAGCACTCCAGCGTGACTGAGGAGATGGGCCTGGTCACACGAGGCCTCCCCACGGCGAGCCGTCGTCTCATGAATGTGATCTGTGATAAATTAAAAGCTGATTATTTCTTGGAGGGAGAAGCCAAGCGCTTGGCCCCCAGCCCCCTCGCTGGCGGTGATGGATTAGTCCACAGTCTGCACTACGGACCTGTCCCCACTGACTGCACAGCCGTGGACGCCACAGGCCTAAGTGCCTCCTACCAAGATGCCATCTCTGACAACTCTTAATTTATTTGAATAAATGCTCCGGCATCTCTTTAAAGGACAATTCCATTTGTTCAGGAGACAGATGGATGGTTCTTTGATTTTTTTTAAGCAGTATCACCATACAAACATTCAACCCTATTTAGCACAGATACACTATATAGACATGTTTGCAAAAGCTGGACAAGAGTTAGCTATTCCCTCAAACAATGATAGATTTCCTGTTGTCTAGAAAACAGGCCTGTATTAAACACCAACCCAACTGTATTCCACTTGAGCAACATGAGCGTATGAATGGTGGACTTTGTGATTGAAAGCAGAACGTTTGTCATGTTTTGTGTTGAATTTCTTAGCTGTAGCATGATATGCACTAAGAGCTGCATGAAGGGCACAACAGACAGGCTGACTTGCCTCCCTATGAAAGGGTATTAATGCAGCGAGAGAGCTGCAGGCAGCTGTAGGTTCTGTGCCCGAGCTCAGTTGCACAGTCCATGAGCTTCCACGATGCTGAGGCTTTTACATTATGGTCCCATTCTCATGTGTCCTTACCACTTTCCCCGGGTCGGCATCATTTGGACGGCCTACAGTGCAATTTGTCTGCAGTGATTGGCTCTGCCCGAGTGGGAACAAAGGCGGTCAGTCTGGCTGTTGTGTCTTTTTGTGTCCCATATGTCAGAAGTCTGTTGCACAAACAATGCAGCAACTGCCGGGAGCACAGCAATCATTATCTGCTGTTGAATGCCTGTCATTATCCTGCCGCAATCATAACTCTAATTACAAAAGTTGCTTTGTAAGCAGGTGGATTATGCAATGTTAATTGCTCGTGCACAATGCAGCCAGCGCATGTTGAAATGCCACTCACCATTGTGCCCTGCACAAAAGCAGCACAGGTTTTACCCTCTGCCGTATGCGAAGCAATGCCACATCCTTTGATGGCTGGTTTGAGCCCTCGTGGTACAATCACATAGCTTCTTGTCATTAACGACATTTCGTTGATAATAGTTGTAATGAATCACACTTAACTAGATTATCTGACAAGATCCAATATGTCTGTGCTCATAGCTCTAATTGATGAACCTCAACCCATAAACTGGTGTATCTCATCACTCAGTCTCATCTACACCATCAGCTGTAGGAAGTTGACCTTGTAGACACTGTATATTCAGGACTGTAGACAAAAACATTTCATCTTTTTCATTTTCAAGGTTCCAATTCCCCTGTTCAGATGCTACAGATGCTTCAGTGACCTCCATCCTGATTTACTGGGCTTTAAAATCACCCACAGCCACCATAAAAAGAAACTAAAACATACTGTGGGGATATGATTTGAAAATCTGTAATTTAAACTGATCAAAACTCGACTTAGGCAGGCCAACCATTGTACAAACCTCACATTTTACTTCAAGGCTAATAAACATAGACTGTAACCTACTTTCAGTGCTGAATTTTTCAACATACAAAAGCAGCAAAGGCGTTGGCATTTGCATTTTTGTCGCATTACAGAACCGAAAGATGTGAGTTCAGTCAAAGATTTTCTAAACAGAAGCTAGACACGTGATGATTTTCCCCGAGCACAGCAACAGCGGCCTTTTTTGCATTAATCACCATAAAGGTGCACTTTACCAAGCCCACTCCGGCAAATTAAATCGTCAGAATAATATCTCCATCATTGCTGTATTTCTGCGCTCTGACATGAGCATCTATCTGGCTTTGGAAAGCAGCGCGGCAGAGCCTGCCAACTCGGAAAGACCTGAAACCACAGAGCAATAAAAAGTGACATCAGCAATGGGAAAGTTAATAGTGTGTTTCAGATGCACTTTCTGGAGGACAGGAGTAGCAGAGGTTTCATTCACTGTAAGTGACAGTGGCTGGCAATCTCCCTCTGCCTCCCATATGCCCTTATGAATTTCAACCTGCTCTCTGTAATAACTTATAAATAGGTAAGGCTTCCACAGGGGCTTATGTGACAGACTGCAACGTCTGAGCATCCGCTGCATTTACAGTCTATGTACAGATCATAGTAACAGCTTGTTTTGCTTATTCATCTATTCAATGTGATGTCTGATTGCAGCTGGCAGTTCCCCGGTGTTGTGCATTGTAAGACGCGTCACACTGATGGTTGTGTAAGGATGTTTATTTCACATGAGCCCATTTCTTACTTTGAGGAGCTCGTTTCAGCACAGCTGTCACAGAAGGCCTCGAGCTGAATAAACAGAATACAGAAACACAGAGACAGCGTGATGACAACATGACTGCAGGCGTCTGTTTCAAATTGGGCCACAGGCACATTTTCTTCCAAATGTTTCTTCCGAAGTACATGTTCTGCTGCTCGTTAATAATCTGACATACCTCTTATTGCCTGTGGAGTGAATTCTATCGTATCATTTATCTTTACAGGTAAAGCAAACCTGATTGTCATCAGAGCATTATGACGTAAGACAGCTTATTGTGGAAAGAGAGAATGAAAATTGAGATCCGTCACTCACTGTATAACACAAGCTGTCAGCTATTTGGCATGACATATTTATCAGGTTTAAGAATTATACTTAACAATGCTCTAAAGAAACAGCTAAAAGTGAAGAATAAAACACATTTATTAAGCGATTTATTCCCATTTACAGCAACCATCAGATATTATTGATCACATGTGCTCGTAAAGCAGGAAAAGCCAATGAGAGGTTCGTGGTTCGTACGTAAAAGACATCCCTAAATTTTACTCAGTCGTATCTTCTCTTGCAAAAACATGTGCGATCACAGTTTAGAGGTGTTTTACTTGTGTAAAATCTCCACAAGCAGTTAAGATATGACATTAATACAAATCCAATACATTTATATTCTTTAAATATATCATAAGGGATGGGAAAATGGCTGAAATGGAAGCTAGATGGAAACGAAACTGAATCAGGTAAGAATGTATTTTACGATGAGGAGAATTTCACACAGAGCAATAAAGACGGATAGAAACAAAACAATGATATCATTATTGTTGTTGTTGGCAGCTCTGATAAATGACCTTGATGATGTCATCAGGCTTTTTGATGTCATATTTGCGGGGTTGTCTGGATCTGGGTTGGAGAACCCAACATTTCCAACAGACAAGCTGCCAAACAAACCATAATCTTTCACCTAAAACGACCCAAGTTGTGTTAGCGTTGTCACATTGCAATAATACAATGCAATGCAATACTAATCTACTGGACAACACCTTTAACTTACTTAAGGGATGTGTGGAGCTCTGTGATCGCAAAGTTTGAGTTAAAGGGGACTTGATATCTTATATAATAACATGTGGGAATGTAAGTGATGCTTTTTTACTTCCATCTTTCACTACAAGTCCAAAACTTTCAGCCAAATACAGGCCCTGGTGTCAAAAAACCCTTCAAGTGATATTGTATATCTCAGGAGATGGAGTAGTTTAAATCAAAGCTGTGAAATTGGTACAGCTCTTGCTTCCCCTTGCAACGTTCAAACCAGTGGTCCTGACAACCCATAGTGGTAAGACTTTTATGCTCCAGTAGGCTGCAGACAAAGATCAAATGTGCGATATGAGACATGAAAACTATACAGGGATAAACATCTGCAGCTGCGAAGATCGCCACAGAGCAGGAAAGGAGGGAAAAAACTCAGGTAGATAATGAGAACACAGTGGGTTTGAACTGCCTCCGTGCTGACAGACAGGAGCACTGGTCCTGAACATGTACGTGGTTCAACAAGCCTCTGACATGGTGAGCCCCGCTCCTCGGGACTGTCAGCCTTCAGCAGAGCACATCATCTCTCCATGAGGATTTCATCACATTAGCCTAAGCCGGGCGCGCAGATAGGAGCAGCGGCAGCTATAGTGTATCAACCACAGGCAGACACACAATCACCAATTAGAGCCATCACGCACACTGTAATTAGCAAGACTGACTGATTTGCGCTTGTGTAAAATGTATTCATATTATCCAGATTACAAATAAGCACATTCATCTAATTAGCTCACATAGCTCACAAGCTTAATTAAAGTTAATACATTATGATACCCCAAAATCCAGAGATTACAATGCTCCAAGGTTCTAGTTAATTAGAGTATTCACACATTGACAGGCAGGGATCCCAGCCTCCCTTTCCCTCAGCCAATTAAAAGTGAGGGTCAAAGTGGGCAAAAACTTTCTTTCTTCTGCGTTTTTCTGAGATTTTGCCACGGGCATCTCAAGGAAACATTCTTCCTACTCCTGAACACACTTTTTCTTTAGCCCAAACACCGTTTCCTTCCACCAATCCTTCCTGTCTTTGTTGCTTGCAATGATACTACGAGCCAAGTCAAATTGGCAATTACAGAGCCTGTCATCCACACAGCTCCGCCTTAGTGTTTGTTTATAGAAAGCTTACAAAAAGGGCATTTTCAGATTCCTCCCGCTGTATTTATCTCGACTGAGGCAGGCAAACACAGAATACACATACTGAGCTGAATATTCATTGTATGGCAGAAGACTTTCACACTTCGTGGAATTAACTTTGCACTCACATGCTCCGCGAAGCTGCATTAACATAAAGTGGCTCATTACAGTATTGCATGGCTACCGGGCCAGCTTTGTTATTAATGGAGGAGGGGGATCTGAAAAGAAAGCACCCACGTTAATTTGTTGTCAGGATCTGGGTATAAATCAGAAAGAGCAGAATACTGCCTCCTGAGATGCTGCCCTTATTACTGTGAATCTCTTCCCCTCAAGAACGGGTAACGCCCACACTGCACTAAAACAGAGACACACATGCTTGCACACACACTGAAATCTCTGCTGTGTTTTATAATTTGAGAGCGTATGAGGACGGAGGCATCAAAGGAATAAAATCACACTGTATCTCCACCTCCATTAATAAGATATCAGGAGAGAAGTATGGTGCAGACAAAACATTGGATTGCAAAGCATTTCCTTTTTCAGTTTGTACAACTATAAGAATAGGTTGACATTTGGGGGAAATGCCTTTATTCCTATTATAAATATGCAGCTGCAGCAGCTGATTAGCTTAGCGCACAGGCTGGAAACAGGTAACCTGGTTTTGTTCTGAGGTAATGAAATCTACCGAGTAGCCCCTCTGAAGCTCAGTAATTAACACCTTATATCACACACACAAACTGAAGGGGTCTATGTGCTGGACTACTTCCTTGTCAGGAGGCTTTTCTTGTGTAGCAACCTCACAGAGACGACAAAACTATAGGGACGACAAAACTAACTCCCGGGCCAAGAAACAGTAGGTAGGAAGATTCTGTTACCGTCAGACAGAGCCAGGCTAGCTGTTTCCAACTGCCTCCAGTCTTTATGCTAAGCTAGGCTAACTGCCTGCTAGCTGTGTCTTTGGATTAAACGGACAGATGTGAGAGTGGTATCAATCTTCTCATCCAGCTCTTAGCAAGAAACCAAATAAACATTTTTCCCAAAATATCAACAACATACTACATGCACATTGATCAGCATTGTGTAAATGTGCCAGTGTTAGCCAAGTGGATAATTTTTAAATGCCGTCCCTTGGCTGGATGTGAAACTGTCCATTAAAATAACAACAAACATGCAAAAATCCTAACAGAAAAAGCAAAGCAGCTGCATAAAAGGCAAAAAGCTAAACGTTATGTATAGTAGGAAATATGTGACTAGAAATAGTCAGTGCAAGCAGGCATGTTTGCCATGTTGCCATGTCTTTTTTAAGCCTAGACTCTAATTTCCCAAGCGAGAAAAAAAACTGCGTAATAATGTAAAAGCTTATACTGCAGAATAATACTGCCAGCAGATATGGATATTCATCAAATCCTATTAAATGACATCTTAAAATATACTTAAAGCATCTGGTGTTTGACAAATCCTGAAATATACTGTTGTGAACCTTATTGCCTGTCACCGTATCTCTTTCTTTTAGTGCAATGAAATGCTCATGATGCCACGGCAATGCTCGAGTTAGAGATGCTCCCCCATGAAAAGTTTGCTGATTTGTTTTTGTACCTCAAGGTCACGAAAGATACGAAAATATAAATATAAATATCATCACTTAAGTCGATTAAGCAGTGTAGATGAGAAAGAGCCACGTAGCACCCAAATAAGACAGAGCAAGCAGAGGACTGCAGGTGTTTCTACTGAAAGAGCAACATTTCAGGTGCAAAATGCATATGTCTGTGGAAGGCTAGCATGATCTAATGGGTAAATGGGGAAAGCATACATATATCTATCGTAGTATATACTTATATTTAATTTACATAAATAAATAAAGTACATTTTCATGTTGTCTCTCATATTGTTTCTCTGCTAGCTTCCACTTCAGGACAGCAAATTTTCAAAATCTATTCAACAACTGAGCAACGTACTGATCTGCAGATGGAACGGTCAGTGAATTCAATTAATATTCTCACATTACATCAAAGGCTTTACCAAACAATTAGGAGATCAAACCCTGTTGAGTTGAGTGGCGCATCATTTCATTCAGCATCACTTTGTTGGAAGTGAAGGAAAAGACGAGATGATGTGAGCGAGCGAGTAAAGAAATAACTCACTGTAAGTTTTCTGCTGCACAGAGTGACAGTTGGCAAATACTTACACTGATCTGAAGCTGCTAAAGCCCGTGCATGCTAAAAGATGCAAAAGTTGTGTGAAAACAGGTGCAACTCCTAAACAAAGTTACTTTTTGCTAAATTTAAGAGGCTGTTATGTATTATATCCGCGACACAGCAAAACCTGGGGCTTTGCCATATTTGCACTGAAGCAAAACGGCACTCCTCCAGGCACAAAGACATCAACTTAACTGACGATGACAACCCAGCACAACTTAAATAGACAAAGTGAACATGTAACATTTTCTTAAGATGACAGCGAACAAGAGCCGTGCCGCATTCACCATCATGAGGGATGGAACAATGGAGAAGATACCCATGATTATGATTTTCAATCATTCAACAAATACAGACAGCGTGCTTCTAACAATACGTTCAGTTTACACAGAGAATGAAGCTCCTGTTGAATATATACTGTAGTGTTGGTGCACAGTGGTTTGCATGAATTTTGTTATTTTATAGCAAAGTCCTGCTTAGTTTTTATGTAGACAATATATGTTCACTGCAGTTGGAGCACTTCTATAGCTTGAATAGACTTTAAATCAATAGTTGAAGCAAAAGGAAACCATTGAATTGATGAAATAATACATTTACAAGACTGCATGCATGAAAAAAAGAGCATTAAAATAAATATTTACTGCCGTGACTGGTTTTGTCCCTAAAGAAAATGTGTTTCAAAAGAAAGAAAAAATAATCCACATGTTCCCGTACACCCACTCACTTAAATGAAGGCGCACATGTACACACAGACAAACACAGACACACAACCTCGCAGACGGACTCGCAGAGTATTCCTGTCTCCTGCACCCTGATGTAGATGGATGCCCCTGGCCGCTGATCCTGAATCTACATTAGGTCATTACGATAAGCAGCGTGGCCCAACGAAGCCAGAGAAGAGGAGGGAGCAGAGCAGCTCGGGAGGAGAGCTACTCTCCCAGCCCTGTGGGGAAACAACCTTGACATAGTCATCTGTCTTAGTTACACAGGAGTTAGACCTACTGACACACACACAGAGGAAGCGGGCCAGCCCCTGCAATCTCTGCTATGTTGTTATGATATTGCATTAAAGGAACTAATAGAGTGCATCTAAAAATATTGAAAATATCACAAGGAGAAAAAGAGGTTTGGCTGAAAATAATGGATGACAAAAGCATCAGGATGTTGGGGGTTGTCGTTTCTTGGTCAGCTGCTGGCAAGGGTGCAGCAAGGTTAGAAATAACCTCGCTTCAACACAGGTGACTTCTGACCCTGGGCGTCAGGTGAAGGTAATACGGGGAGGTTGAGGGTGGAGCGGGTCACGACGGACAGACACGCAGTGATGAGAGGTCTGAGGAGGAAGGTGGGGGGAAGGCGGGACAAGGGCGTCGCTGCAGTGAGCTCTCACTCAGTCACCCCGGAGCTGGCTGTGTTTACGGAGCTGTCAGTCACGTGGTGAGGCCTCGCCCAGGGGACACGGGCCACCAGGGCGATGAGAAAATAATAGCTCCTTCTGTCAGAGCTTCGAGGGACAGGGGTCTGATGGACACCACTGGGAATTAGAGCCAGCCTCCGGGACACATCCCGTCCTCCACTTAAATACTGGCAGGACAGACACACACCCAGGACGAGGGGGAGCAATAACATACCAGTCTCGTCAGTGATATCAATATCCATGCTAAGAACCCTCAATATGTGCGATGTCCTCGTCTGTCTTGGTGATATTGTTGAAAGGAGATCGAGTTTCAAGAAGTCTTTGCATTTGTAAGGTAAACAGACAGGTTAAGATATTTTTAGAAGGTCTAAAAGGATGATGCAGCTTTTATTGTCCCTTTTGACAAAGGGCTTTCGTGGAAACACTCTCAGTGCATTTTCAAAACTTAGACTTGCTAAATGTCGGCCTTTTGAATCCAGAAAGTAACAAAACACTCATGAACCCTCTCAATAATTGGACATTTGCACCTCCTATGTGTGACTTTGGGACAGCAAAATCGGTAAAATGTCAGTCAACTCTAAAATCTCCAATGTCCAAGCGTGCTCGAGTGCATTAACAAAGAGTTTTCACAGTGCTCTCAATCCAACTTAACAGTAAGGAATCCCATACAGGCGAAAAATGTGATTGATTGCCTATGCTGGACCATTTTCAAGTGCCTGCAAGTTAATTGTCATATTGCAGCGAATTAATGATGATCAGTGGCTGCCTGGCATGACGGGGATCAGTCTAAAAAAATGTTTTGGAAGTTGGTCTGGTGGGAAGAATACAAAATTTGCAGTGAATGGGATTAAACTCCGGATTTGCTTCTGAAGCAAAATAGTGCCAGACCTGACGTAAGACAGCGAGGCAGACTTGCCCACATAAGGACTGCAGTGTAGAGAAATACAGTCACGCTGTGTGAAAGAGCTTCAGTATGGCCCTCGGTGATGAGCAGGATTGGAAACCACTGCTCCATCCATAAAATCTGACTTTAAATCAGGCTGAACCACCATTAAAAGGGTTGAAAGATAGCCTAGTGGAGCTCATCATTAGTACAAACACTCAGAAATCATGGGGTAGCATCTGTTTTCTGCACATCCTCCCACATCAATGCTAAGAGCAGTAGGCCTCAGGGAAGGGGGGCACACAGAGGGCTATTCCCCCGTCCCTTACCATGAATAACAATCTCTACCTCCAGGTAATTAAAGGGGACAAACGATGTTCACAGGGCCACGCCAGCCCATCATTAAGCAAGGCAACTATTGCACAGGGCATGTGTATACACATGAGGAGAAATAGGCTCTTCACACATCAGTCCAGGAAACATAATGACCATTGATTTTGAGTGGACTAGGAGAGAGTACATTTCACTATATCTATTACACAGATTAACCCATGTATCTTTTTATCTACCTGGCTCAATGCAACGCTGCACATTTTATGCTTTGTTCTCAGCTGCCTGAAACAGGGCGTCTGCTGCCTTTGTCTCTGCCGGGAGCCTGGACAAGACGATGTGCTCCTTCCTGATAACCTGGACTGACTCTGCTGTGGGTTACCACTGATTCCACAAACTGCACACACACACACTTGCATAAACATACAAAAGCAGATGTTTATGCATTCAGGCCGCTCAGATTATTCACATTCATGTATGCAAGTGGAGTTTTACATCATACAAATGAATGCACAGGCATGCACAAACACTGTACATATGAATTTGTTACAAAATCAGAGCAGAGCAGACATCTGAGACACGGACAGACAATACACACCAGCCAACTGTGTACTCTGCCTCATCCCATTTGGAATTGGGTATTGACATCAAACACTGCTGCCGCTGCTGAGCATGCACAAACTTTGCCACCATGTTTAAAGATACTGCATAAGACAAACAAGAGCATGCAAATAATTGCCTGCATCCTGGATCCAAGCAAATGTGGGCTCACTGCAGCAGTGACCTTGCCGTGTGTTTTTGTGTTCTTGATGGATTACTTATTCAGTCTTGTCATTGTGTTGCACCATAAAAGGCACATTATTCATGATGTTATGCATGTTACAGGTAGCATGGAGGCCACGTCAAGACTGGCAAATGAGGGACTCTCATCCCAAACAAAACAACTACAGCGGTAAACTGGTGATCAGTGATATCAGAAGAACTTGACAGGTAGAAGGTAGAGCTGGAGAAGGAGGCTGAAAGAGAAAAAGAATAAAGGGGAGGACAACGCTCCGCTAAGGAAAACTTGCTCCTCAGTAGCCCTTTGCTGCCTCATTCCCACATCCCAGACTGTGTCCGAGCACAGGACAGTCCCAAATCAAAAGACACTTTAAAAACCTCAGGAATGAAAAACAAAAGTGCGGCCCAGCGCCTCCCACTGAGATCCAAGCTGTTTTATGACTTTAAAACCTGCTAAATAATGCAGCACCTTACAGCAGCAAGAAACACAAAATAATAGACCACAGATATCCAACCAAACTCTGGGTAGTGTGGATGCCTTCCTACTGATGTAGGAGATGCCCAGACTGTAATATAGAGTCAGTATAGAGTCATCACAGCATGGAAGAAAAAAATCCTAATGAATATACGAGATAAAGAGGTGAGTGAACTTTCATCTTGATACTCCAACTATTCACATTAACGATGAAGTGAAATTTGAATTTGACTCCCTTTTCATGTTAGAAAATAAAAACTACGACGATATTGCAGCTGTGTACATTCTTCCAAAGAAGATAAAACCGTCCAAGCCTCAGGCTCTTGGGCGTTTCCCATGACAACAGCTGACTGACACTTGACGGCTGGTATTGCTAGGAGACATCATAACTCCGTATAGCCTATGAACATTGAGACAAGATGTTTTTCCCTCATTTGTAACTTCACAAAACATGCTGTTAGCGATTTACACAGTGTTTCCTTGATAACATTAAACATTTGGGAGGACTGTGGTCATTGCCCATTATCGATCGACGCATCAGACTGATGCATTTTCATTTGACGAATAGCTATAAATCTGCTAATCAAAGTCCAGGGTCACAGTCAACAGGTGCCTGTAGGCTATGGAGATGCTGTGGGGGTCACTATCTACGGTGGGATGGGCTCGCCACTCTCACGGATGCCCTTAATAACGTCTTAGTAGGCTTTATTTGAGCACTGGCTGAAGCAGAGAGCGCTGGTCAACCTCTCATGATGAGACTTTCTGCTCTAACGACCTAACGAGAAATCTGCCTTTTGTTTTCTCGAGATGAGAAACAGGCTTCGTTATCTTGAGTTTGGGAGATAATTAACTTATGATCTCAAGATAACGCCACTCAGAAAATATATACAAGCAATGCCGTTCTTGCCCACCGTACTGACGTTTGCATTGGCAACATCTGCTGAGTCAGCAGTTCCTGCACGCCAAGTGTGACGTTTGTCTCACACTATAGAAAGGAGGGGTTGTCTAATTAGCATTAGATGTCAGCAAACAGTACATCAGCACTCAGTATGCTACTCTGCGATTTGAATCAGGACACAGACGAACCAATCAAATGTTGGAGGCACTATGACAGCAGGAAAATTAAATTCTATCATTCTGGTGATTACAATTTTGACCAAATACATAAATTAACTTAAATGTAACTCTCGATTTTTAACCTTCGACATGACCCAAAACAAAAAATCACTCATGTGCTGCCCAGCATCTGGAGGTTGACGGTGAACAACAAAGGCTTTTTTGCATCCACAAAATGGTTTTCTGAGCATTTACATGTATCTGTAAGCTTTTCAATATAAGTAAGCCTTGTTCATGCTGAGGCGGCTCATGGACCAGAAGCTTATCGCCCAGCGCAGGGGCATGAAGCAGCTTACGGCAGGTGTACGACACAAGCCCCCGGATAGGACAGCAATCTATCACAAGGGCTTACACCCAATACATTTCCTTTAATGCTAAGTGGCAAGCGGCTAAGGATTGGGCACCATTTTTTAGAAATATTTCTTACAGCGAGGCGTGGGCTGAGCGTCTTGGTGCCGACTACTGCTGATGAAGATCACACTTTACATGGGTTGTATTACTGTGACTTGTGGAGCAGTAAATGCACAGTTATCCTGAGAAATCATAGAGCAGGGCATCAGCCACATTCTCTATCTCTTCTATTTCACACTTTATGGAGCTGTACATCAGTATGACATTACAGATTTGGGAATGGAACAAATTCCTCTTCCATGACAGTGTGTTCACACGCGGTAAATACAAACCAAACTGGCTCAGCAAACAGGAATAACTGACAGCAGAGAGTCAGTGATAGCCCTCATGAATAAAACCACAGGCATATCAGCTTCCCCATAGTTTGAGATCTACTTCTGCCATAACCAGAGCTGCCAAAAGTTTGAGTAAGTGCTTGAAAATGAGTGATGCATGAGCTATCGGCTAACTAGCTGCGCAGACACATACAGAGTAACTTATGATTTTTTTTGTAGAGCAATCTTCCAGGTACTTAACAGCATTAATCTCCATGTGCTGCAGATTGTCTGTTTGATTTACACAACACTGAATCTCCTTGAGAGGCAACAGAAGATATCTTAATCCACGCCTTTGATCACCATCTCCTCCATCCCACCTCCCCCTCTCCTCCACTCCCCAGCATCCATCCTCCTCTCCTTGCCCTGTTGTTGCTGCTGCTGCTGCTGCTGCTGAAGTCAGTTATTCCTTATTCGCAGCGTGTTATGCTGATGTCCTCCGAGCATTCGTGGGTCTTTGCAGCATGACAAAAATCGACATAAGAAAGGAAATCACAATAATTAGGGTGTAAAAAATAATGAAATTATTTGCATGATGAATAATTGTTGAATTAAAAATAAAAATTGAAAGCTGGTTATTATACACCATCGGCTCATGGCATACAGTAAGTATATAAAAAGTAATTAGAAACTGTAATCCGCCTCCAGTGTGTCTCCACCTGCAGATGAATGTCAAAATCCGACCAGCAAACATGCCCCAACTCCCTCTAGACATGACTAATTGACTTGCCACCATGGGTGACTGACATGCCATCCAGAGGGCACCATAATGGCCGTGTCATGAGGGAATGATGAGACCTGCCGACAGCTAGCAGCGCTCGACCTTTTGCGTGTGAGGTCGGGTGTCAGAGGGAACAGGATCTCCCTGTTGTTGGACCCACAGCCTCGGGGCTCTGTGGGGATGAGCCACAGACGACGGGGAACTGGAGCTTTTCAATCAAGCACCCTTGCAGGACAGTGATTTCATTCGGAAGGGCATTGAAATGAAAAATAAAAACAATAAAACAGAACTCAATCGTCAGCAGCCTCGGGGCGTTCGAACATCTTGAGGTTGGAAGGAAGATGAAGGAGAGTGGTGGTAACTTCCTCTTTCATTTTCACCTAACAAATTGTTATTATTGTGTTGTTTCTATGGCAGATGTGCTTTCTCTGCTAGAAATATTTTAGATTTTGAGTGCAGGTTTGCAGCTTTCTTTAGATATATTTCAATCTTGTAAACCAATGAATGAGTGAGTGGGGAGTCTTTTTACAAACATGAAATGCGACTGCAAACACTGTCATAATTCTGTAATGCACTTCTGGGGGATTTATGAAAGAAACGTCTTTGTGCCTTTCAAAGAATCTTTATTCACACATTTGTTAGTGTTGCTGGTTTTGCTCACTGGGTATTAATGTCTTATTCATTTTCTGCCTCCTGTCTTATTTCCAAATATCACTAATCCTGTTAGATGAAATCTATTAATGTTCTGCTTTGGCTGCCACACACAAAATTCCAAGTCTGCCCATAAGCCCCAAATTTGCCATGAAGGCATATCTGGTCCGCCTCTCTGGATTAGAGAGATTTACCCAGGCAGCCAGACATGTGTGACCAGCAGTTCACATTGGGCAAAGTCACCCGTCCCACAAACAAAAGTCATTTTCATTTCTGCTATTATTCTCCATGAATATGCGCCTAATTTCTCATTCATTTCTATTCTGTACCTGATCTCGGTTTTTGGACTTAATTAGTGCCATCTTGATCCTGTGTGATATGTCATATTCAGGATGAAGCCATGACAAAGAAAATGATAACGTACTGATGTGTAGACCAGATGTGCAGTGAAAAGGAAAAGATAGCACTGCACCAAAGGAGCAAAATGTTATTGAAAAGCATTTTTATCATTGTCATGTAATAAAAGGAAAATAATCACAAAAGAATAATTGAGAAATTCATGGAATAATGGTACTGCAGAAAGAGTCTCAGATAAAATCCCCTTAAAAATAAGCAAAAATAAGAAATCCTTACATAAGGAAAATCTAATATTAGTGTCAAAAATGTGTGGTTCACATAAAAAGAAAAAGTCTCAAGTGAAGCTTGATGCGTTTCCTACAGAATAGGCAGAAATTGGGGATGTGCTAAAAACCATCTCTTCCATCAGTACAACTGAAGGAGATGGCAAAAAGATGAAAAGAAAGGCTCCTCACTTCTCCGGCAAAGTGAATCAATGTGAACCACAGTGGCAAGCGCTGCCAGAGACCAGTAAGACTCACACAATACCACACAGGGATGACTACATCACAGCCTGAAGCATGAGCAGGAGGAGGAAAATATGAAGCGATGCCACAGCAGCAGCAGCAGCAGCGTGGACGGCTCTCCACATCTGTCCACAGAAATCCTCACAGCCATGTTGTAAATCTCAGAGAAGTGCGGCGCGTCGGATTAGTGACAGTAGCAGTAACAGAGAGGAGGCTCCTCACAGTGGGTGACAGCACCCTTTACACCTGAGCTTCCTCTGACAACACACGGAAAACACACTCGTCCTCCTCTTTACTTCTGTTGGCATTGGGAAAGTTGGGGATAATTTAAAATACAAAGAGGTGCAGAATGTTTCACTGTCATGTGGAAAGTATGTGTTGGAAGTTCACGAGAAGTGGAACACTACAGCACAACAGGGTCCATGAAAAAACCGGTTTCACCACCACACTGTTACATAAATGTGAATATAATGTGTCATTCCACAATAAGAAGCCTCCTGATACCTAACGCGTGACTGTTGGAGTAAATTAAAGAGAGATACAGCCTCTTTCTAGCTTTCACTGAAGGGACTCCTTCCTTCTGTTTCCATTCAAACTGTATTGATTCATTGTCCCTCACTGTCCGGTGCAATCCCCGCTGAGATGCTGCTTTCAGTGCGGCAAGGCTGAGTTACGTGCATCCCCCACACCCCCACCCCCACCCCCCGCAAACCGTGGATCATCCGTTCCCTGCAGGCTGATAGATAAATAGCCTGGTAGCGTTCAGCCTTTAAATCAGGATCGTTTTCAGAAACATATCTGCATGCGCTTTGTTCCTCTCCGCTCCTTTCTCCGTGGATGCGACAAGCCATGTGGCCGGTTGGGAAACTTTCAGCACCACAGACAGGGGGGACAGCTCCGCCGGAGCTGCACGAGCGTCCTGTCAGTCAGCCTGTCAACAGGCTGCCTTGACAGGTAACAGACACACCTGTCATATCACAGCAAGACACGACACAAGCTGTGTAGGGAGAGACTGTGTTCTTTACGGCGCACCATGATATGTGCTCAGATAGATCAGATCACATGCAAGAATTGCTGTTTGAGTATTTTGTCTTGCGCACCGTGAGGACAGAAGTCCGTCTGCTCCAAATTTGCGTAAAGGCACCATGCTTTACGCATAGCCTAACGCGAGCTGCCGTGCCTATAATCTGTCTATAATCAGTGCAACTGCAGCCGAGCTTGTATGAATCACACAGACAACGCTGCCTCCACACTGGCAGAGAGACCAACGCGCACCATTTTTCACCAAACTGCCGCGCTTGTCGCAGCGCTCTCTCCAGACACAAGTGAGCTCCAACTTACCTCTCCGAAACGATGCGAAGGCTGCTGCACGCGTTTGTCCCCTAACAGCAGAAGTGATCCATCCCGGCAAGTCCCTCAAACTTTTATTCGCTGCCCACGTTGTAGAGAACGAAACCGGTTGGAAATGCAGCTTGCAACTACAAACCGGGCGACTTGAGCGGACGCTAGTTATCCGTCTCTCTAGAAGCAAAGCATTGGAAACTCGAGCCAAAGCAGTGTCCTTTGATAAAGCTAATCCTTCAGGGTGAAAAAAGAATATCCCGTGCCGTTGTGTACAGTGCAGTTAGTGCAGCGGTGGAGAGCCAGCGCATACAAATCTGTCCATGCTTCTCCTGCAGGGAGCAGCCGCGTCAGCCTCCCTGGGTCCTAAAGCTGCGCTCAACTAATGACACCGGCATCACCGTCAGTTCCTGTCAGACTGCAGCCTCTCAGCCTCTTTCAATGACACCACCTAAGTTCTTCACTGCATCCTAACCACTCATGCTGTTTTCTCACAGAAAGATCTTTCTATTCTAATTTGTTTCGTCCTTTTTAGACCTCCTGCTGCACAAACCTTTGACTGGCTGAGGTGAATCTCTCAGTGAATTCATTCGAAGCTTTCAGAACAAACTTGCCAATCAATAACTGATTCATCATGAAGTGCAGGAACACAAGCTAAGCTCTGCAGAAGCGGCCCACTTCAACAATCAGGCGGGGTCATCAGCCACCGCCTGGAGAACTGGTGTGTGTCTACAGGTCAGTTGAGAGGCCTGGCAGTCAGCACAGCCTCACCTTGAGGCTTTGTCTCAGGATTTGGATCAATCTGAACTCACCCACCAGCAGAGCGACTGATGGGTTTTTCACCTGAAGATAAAATAGCAGCCTCCTCTCCTGCCAGATCAGACGTGTGAAACTTCAAACATGTAAGCTCTGTTTTTGCTTAACGTTCCCAAAATCAATCACATCCCTTAAATGCAGAATTGTAACAGCCACTGCTGGGATTACTAGCAGCTGTCTGCAAATGTTGGTATGGATTCTTCCTAGTGGTTCAGTTATTGTTAGTAGAAGTTGTTTGTGACTGGACAATCTGAGTGCGCTCCCATCATGCACACACAGCATCCCTAACCCTAACCCATAACCCCAACCCCTAACCCTAAGAGCGTCTCACAAAGTCGAATTTAAATGGGAAGGCGTGGCGATTAACTGCTTTACCCATCTCATACATTTTAAACGGCCGTGAAAAACACAGCGGCGCATGACGAAAACGGCTCACCAGATTGAAAGCTGAGCCCCGATTCTTCGTCATTGTTGTCTGAAGAAGAAGAGTGACATATCCATACATTTTGATTAGTATAGATATATAATGTGAAACATGTAGAATTGGGAGGCCATTAAGCTGCCAATGTGTACGTCACATTAGAAACAGATGCCTGCTAACCAGCTGCGATCCAAAAAGTTCATTTCTAAGCGTGTCTCTGGCTTCACGTGTTTTCATCATTTAGAAGATGCAGCCACTTTAATGCCATTCAGAAATCTCCAGACTTAATGCATATCTGCTGGTTATCTCTCATGATCAAAGAGGAAGTTTCTTTTTTCGCCTCTGTCAAAGGAAAATCTTGCCAGGACAAAAGCTTCTATTTGGCCTCAAAATTGAATTTCTGTATTGATGCATTTATGTATTCCATCATCCTCTTGGATCAGTCCATCAATTCATGCATTATACTGCCCATTTCTTTTCCTCCCTGTTTGCCTATTCAATGCCCAGCCATTTTGCACTCTAGTATTCTTTTTTTTTTTTTTTTTTTTACAATCTCATGTATTTCTATAAGGGTAAATACGGATGTAACCTCTCCCCCTGTCAATCACTGCTGAGGCTGGCTTTGTGAAATGGATTGAGCAGACATTCAGGTTGCTCCTCTTCTCCCTGCATCTTAACAGGCCTGTCTGGTGTGGCTAGAAACAGAGAGAGGTCACGCCCAGGGGGAATGGTAGACGCCAATCAGTCCTAATTCAAACCACGAACTCATAATCCCACACACGGACCTTTAGCAACCTCATCATCTGCAAGTTGCATATGGTGTCTGTTAGGCAAGAGTTCCAACTGGGTTAGTCTTTCATGTCTAAATTGATTTAAATGCATCAAAGCGATTAGAAGTGCTGTCTGTTCACTTGTTTAATAACAATTATGCTTCATTATATTTTAGGGTAATTACTTTCAAGGTCTTTGCATGGAGGCTAACATGACAAATGGATGTCAGTATTGAATCGGACAACTGCGCACTGCTGAAGTAAAGTGGGTTTTTCTCCAACATCTCACCAATGAGCAGCACAGGTGTAAACAGTGCCAACAGGAACACTGCTGTGGATCACCTGAGTCCAAATCCACTACGGTTCTAAAAACCCTACAACAATATGTTGTTGTTCTGCTGGGTTTTTTGTGTTTTGCATTTATTACTTTGTTCAAAAAAGACATTCCAGCTCCACAAATCTCCATAAACCATGTTTCAGCAACCAACCTGAGCTGAAATGTTACAGCTCTGCAAATACTGGATAGATTTTGTATCATCATTCTTTTGGAGTATTCACCAGAACCTGGATCACATCTGTGGTCAAACTGGTTAAAAGAACTGGTGTGGTGGCTGCAGCTTACAGGGGTGACTTGGCCAGCTAATTGAGAAGCACCAGTGACTAATTAATCCATTCAGCCATTCCTGAAAAAAACACAACCTTACACAACATTATCACCTTATCATGTAATTATAGACCCGATGAATCCAATATCCACTCTCACGCAGGCTCTGTTTTTGGTCTGCACCAACTCCTGAGGGAAATATCTGGCCCTTTAGCTGCTAAATGCTCCATTATGTTCAGCAGCTACTGTAGCTGTTGGGGTTGGACAGGCAGCGTACAGTACGTTTATCAAAGCTTCTCACTAGAACAACGACTGCCTGCTGCATCTGGAGACATGGCTGATCTGGAAAACCAAAAATATGAACTAAAAGAAGATAAAACGCTCCACAGAACTGAGGGGAGCAGCAGAGTCAGGTGATAATGCGCTCTAAGTTTGTTAGTATTTCACTAATGAAGTAGGTGGGTGAAAAGATTATAGGTTATAATCACATCTCTTGTCGGACCCATGCAACGTCCCTTTTGTCGCTGACATGCCAACGAAGGTCCTGAAACATGTCAGAATGTGATTTTGAGAGGCAGCTAAAGTTCAAATCCATTTACATTCACTGTGTGCGCCTGGATGGAGCAGAAAAACTGAGGAGTCAGCTGCTGAAACCGTGCTTGATATGCAGGATAAGCGCCTACATCTGCAACTTGTTAATCATATAAAACCGTAAAGCAATGACACACAATGAGGTCAAGCATAAATCTTGAATAGGAGAATAATATTCCATCTTTTATTCATTTTTTGTTCATGCACACAGGTGCTGCTGCGGAGAGAAGCTATGTACGATGCAGGTATCTCATGTGTAAATATTAAATGCATTACTGTGTGTATAATATCTGTTGATGAGATTGAGGAGAGCTGCTGATTGATGAGATAACTTATGCAAACCACTGTGTCTTACGCAGCGCTGAGCTGATGGTGTGGCAGGTGGTAGGTGGGAGAGCGCAAGATTAAACTTTTCACTGATTCTAACAGGACTTTTAGCAGAGATCTGATCATGGCATCTATTCTTTTATGTTCTTTGAAGATGATGCACCATCAACCATAACTGCCGCCAGCACACTAAGGTCTGAATTTCACAGGTACTTGATGAAATGATGAATGGAGAATTTTATGCTTTTCAGTTCAGCTACCTTGCAGCAATACTTCAGAAGAAATGAGTGTGTGTGTGTGAGTGTGTGTGTGTGTGTGTGTGTGTGTGTGGCAGTATGACAGATGGAGAGAAAAGAAGCAGAAGCAGTTGCAGATGGGCATTGCTTGACTTGAACATTAACTTGTAGACAGACCGACACAGGTCAGCTTTCCAGGAAGACTGCCACATGTTCAGCTTAACCAGCCAGAAATATCATGCTGCTATTCAGATGCAAAAACACTTCAATCCACCCGCACACACACACACACACACACACACGCACACACCCCTCACACACACACACCCCTCACACACGCACACACCCCTCACACACACACACAAACACGCACACACACAATGAATAATGAGAGCACTGGATAGAGGTGCCTCATTGTTACACTGTTGGTAAGTCTGAAAAACAGGCCTTCCATCCCTGCTTTTACAACATGAATAGTGATTTATCATATAAGATGGGACGGCCAGAAAAAAGGCTTGTTGCAAGCACAACTGTAAGTGAACAGAAGCAGTTGCTATACCAGCTGGTCAAAGGTCGGTGAGAGAGCGGTGTCAGATGAATGAGACTCTGGAGACGGAAACAGTCTCTAAATACGTGAAATGTAACCTCTCTGAGGAGTAAGGGGCCAAAGCTGGCGCACTCAGTTGAAAAGTACCAATTAGATATAGTTGGACTCACTTTTGTTCACCGCCTCGGCTCACAACAGGGGGGTGAACTCTCTCCCTGTTAGGACATGTCCAAGGTGTGATGTTTCGGATAAATCTGGCATTAAAGTTGTTTCTAGTCATGGTGAGAAAAACTCTGGTGTACGTGCACATGTGCCTAATGGCTGTTCAGTGTAGGAAAAGAAGAGACTGTACACAGAATGTATTCAGAGAGGATCTTCTACAGCATGGTGTGTTCTATTTTTGTAACTAATGAAGAAGTACCCCTAGAAAAAGGAGGATTTAAACATAAACTGGCAAAAACCTGAGATTCAAGAAAGCAAAAAAACAAAACAAAAAACCCACCACAGAATTCAGAATTCTGCAGGAAAGGAAAGAAATGCCTCTGCCTCAGTAACGCATGAAAAAGTATTGAGATACTTGTGCCAGTAACACATTGCAATACCCAGCCTACATGGCGACAGTGGGTGGAGTGCTGGACGAAGCCAAATCTAATGACTGTGTTGTACAGAAGAGAAACGCACACTTGTAGCAGAGATACTTAGTGAGCCCTCAAGTCAAAAATGAATATATTTCACAATGCTGGAAACACATTTTTCATGTAGAAACTGTGTTCCAAAGCATATACTCTGTACTGTATTTACATTTATACCAATGTCCCTGCAAACTTTCATTGATTTTATTGGTACTAATGGACTTTTATGTCAAAGTAAAGTTTGAATTTGGCTGTCATAAATATGCTGTAAGTATCAAAATGATGGAAACTGATAGTTGTTGTTTGTCATCTCTGCGACACTGTGCTGCATTTGAAGGGCTGAGTGGATCCTTGTCAGTCTGCTTTAACGTTAAAGCGAGCCAAACACGGTGCAGTGGCATGTCACATAGTAGGTGGTGAAATAATACCATGGCACCTTTGTTAAAGACTCTTGGTTTACTCATTCTCTCTATGTCACAGACGTTTACAGGAAGAGTCATCACTACACCAAATTTCTCTTACTGCTCTCCACTGCATCCCTGAGCTGTGAAAAGGACACAGCTCAGATAAAAGCAGAGCTGTTTGAAGGCCTGCTGGCTCGGTGCTCAGTGGGATAAAGACATGAAACGCAGTATGTGTCAGAGGTTTTCATCTCTCATCCCCTCCTTTCTGAGTGGTGTGTAGTTGTGTTTTGAATCCTGTCCTGGGGTGGTCTCCTCTCCTACCCGACTGGGGTGGATGGAGAAGAGAAAGTCATGCTCCGGCCTCGTCTTAAGGCTCACATGATCTTCCGTCACAATGCGAGGCCTCTGAGCTGATTTCAGACTCCCTCGCTTCTTCCTGCAGTCCTAATTGCTTGGCCCACTTATGACTGCGACGCTGTCATCTCACCTCGCGACAGCCCCCAGCGAGCCAGCATCTGGCACAGCATGGCGAAAGCCTTCTATCCAAGTGTCATGTTCACAAAGGAACATAAATAGTTGTCACAAATTGATCACAGAGTTGACAGCATTGTGTTTTTTCTACTTCCTCCTGCCTGTGCTAGCCTACAGGCTACAAGCAGGACAGTGGCTCCCTCACACTAACATCAGCATGCTAACATGCTCGTAGTGAAAATGCTAAAATGCTGGTGTTTAGTTGGTATAACATCTACCGTACAATATCTAACATTTGCTGATTGGCATGAAAATCTGAGGTTGGTGGGAATGTCAAAAGACAATAAACCAAATTTCATGACGATCCATCCAATAATTTCAAGCCATTTCACTCAAAACCATAAATGTCAACCTCATGGTGGTGCTCAGGAGATGACCAAAGCCATTAGGATTCATCCTCTGGTCACCATGACTGTATCTACAAAATTTCGTATCCATCCAACAGTTGCTGAGGTGTGGATGTAGAGCTACTGACCGACCGACTGACTGAAATTTCCATCCTTGGAAACCTGACAGGAGCAGGAAAATGTGAATAAAAAGGTCACACAATGAGGAGTCTGGTGTACTTAATACTGCTATGACTGCTGGAATTTAAATTCTGGGAGGACTGTTTGTATTCATGATCCCTGGAATTATGTGAAGGGCCTCTTCGAGCATGCATTCAGTGAAACAGACTCAGAGGACACGTGGACAAATACTGCAGAAGCAGAGCAGGCGGCCTGACACAACCTCACCTCCTTCAATGGTGCATGGAGACGGGAAAAGCTGACCATAAAGTTGTTCTATATCACTCTAAAAGGTACAAATATACATACACACAGAGAGTCTTTGGCAAACTTGTTGAGAAATATACCTTGGATGTTACGGTAAAAGACTGCTTGCCTCGATAATTTCTGACCACAGACCTTTCTCCTGGCTTATATTTTGTCTTGGCAAACACAGGTGTGGCAAAGAACATTAATAATGGCTGCGTTCCATATGGCTGTGCCAGCGCCAGGGCTCCAGTATTGTCCATTCTGGCTCACTGGCGCGGCCTACTGCGCCACCGGAACTGGAAGTGGGCCATCATAAACGTTACACCTGCGCTCTTCCTACGACAAGTCAAAACGTCTGCTGTGAGAATGATTGATTTAGTTTATAGGCAGCATTGTTTTTAGCTGAGGCAACTCAGTCAATTATCACCATAAAGCTGTTTGCAGTCTTCATACCATTAGCTGCAAATGCAATAAAGCACAATGCAGGAGGGGATTGTGCTCAATTCTATTGCGATAGATTCTCCTCAAAAGTCTAGATTGGATTTTTATTATGGTTTCCGCAGTGCACAAAATCCATAGGCATTGGGTATTTCATAGGCGAGCATCAAAGTTTTACCATTCAGCTGGGATGGCCACAGCAGCACAGAGGGATACCCCACCAATCGCCATCTCCCCAGCAAATAGCTTCTTGTATTGGAAGTTAATTCTGCCATGGAATTAAATTATAAACCATGTCCAAACAAATTAACGTCAAGCTGCAAGCAGGTGCGTTTTTTTTTCTTCTTTTTTTTGACAGGTTGAGGGCATTAGTAATCTAACGCATGAGCCCTCTCTCCTCTTAGCTCCGGGGGCCCCAGCTTCCAAGTAATACACCCGCTGCCCCCGCCGCTCCAATTCCCATTTCAGAAGCCGTTGCTGTGGAGGCACACGGGGGAGAGAGGTACTACACTGCAGAGGGATAGATTAATGTGGCACCTGAATGTGGATCTATAGAGAGCAGTTCTCATCCCTGTCCCAAAAGCCGGAGCAGAAAATATTATCAAACACATCTCGCTGGGGGATTTACCTGTTAAAACATTTATTCTCACTTTCAATTACAATTTGGTTTCTCATCACGAGAGAAGAAAATTACCATGTATGATGTTGCCATGGGATATAGAGATAAATTGAGCCTGATACCCGGTTTGATATTGCTAAGCAAATAATCCTGATACGAGTGAAGATGTCCAGTGTGCTCCTTCCAATCTTCCAGTATTGAGTTAAAGTTTGATGCGAGGGGGCGACATAATGAATGATAGATTGATAGCAGGGCTTTACGCCATAGTTCAGTGGGAGGCAGACACTATTCCCTGTGTCTGCTCCTCTGGGAGAACACACTTCTCAGACACCAACTATTGATCTAGCAGGTTGAAATCAGGGGGAATAAGTGTTCAGCCGAGAGCCAGTGGAAGAAGATTGCCAGGGACTCATAACCAAGTCACTTGAACGTGGTATTTTAATCACACACTGTGTTTACAGGCTGCTCATTTTGCACAATTAATAAAATATGCATGCGCTGCTCACTTTGGCTGCTGACTGCTCCCTCATTATATTGATTATGTACCCAATATTTTGACAACAGTTGACAAATAACCCAGATATTTAACTCAGATGTTCTGTCTGGAGAGCCCGCCTGCAGCCTCTTTAACACCTCAAAGCACTTCAAGTGAGGAAAAGTATCAAGATGGTAAAACAATGTTATGAGAACTGCATGCACAGGAAACATGACCTTGGGTAAGTTTGTTTATGTTCTTGAAGTTTTAGAACACTTTGTTGATCTGGGTTCACTATGTACAATAACATACTGTACATGTCTTTATCTGCTAATTATATATTTGTTTCTGCATAGCCCATAGAGCACAAGAATCATGAAATATTCCCTTTTTTCTGCAATGAAATTGTTTTATACATTAAACTCAACTCATACTGGGTATTTTGATGAAATCTGATGAAAAAAGAAAACAATTGGTTGACTTTGCCAATAAAAAAAACAAAACACAAGGGTTAAATACATCCTTTTTTCTCCTGCATATGGTCTGAGCCACCATTTGAAGTGTTGCATCATCTTGATAATTGAGCTTTTCTTTGCAGAGTAATATCCCCAAAATACTCTGGTTATGAGTGATTTCATGAGAAAAATCCAACCTTGACTTCACTTGTCATGCAGCAGCTGCAGGTTAGTGTTGTGAAGGTTAGTGGATTGTTTTTTTTTCTCCCGCTATCTGTATTTTTCGCTAAAAAGCAAAAGGGCAGGTGTGGAGAGCCACATGAATGCTGAAAGAGGCTCTCGTTGAAACAGTGCTTTAAAGGGGCGGCGAAAGGTCATTGTAGGCTTTTTAATTATGATGAACAAAGCGCAGCTTGTTAAGTAAATAAAACATAATGAACGTGGAAAACAGGTGATTCTCTCATGGCCACGGAGGCTTGATCCGACTCCATCTCCGCTCTTGGAGAGGTTAAATATTTTTGTCAGCCTAATTAGTCTGTTTGGTAAAAGTTTTCAGACAAATCCATTAGCAGTCCATAGCCGTGTGAGGAGGAGGTGAAATTTAACATCCCTCTTGTTATTCTAAACATGATTTACGTGGCATTTCTGAACGCTCAGCCCCTCTTCTTCAAACAAAAGCGACATGTTTGCTCTGCCTCACTGTGATCTTCCATGTAAATAACGTTGCCAGCTAAGCTCAAGCACATTTGCATTCTCACATCGCTCTAATATGATCCAAGAACCCTGCGTAGACTTTGAACTTCATAAAGTACAGTTGCAGGAGAGAGACCGAGGCAGGAAGACAGAAGCAGTGAGGACATAATGAACACAAACCCTGCGCCCTCCTCCTGGTCGAGTGGTAGGCCAGCAGACATAATGTGCAGCCGGAGGAGGTTAGCAGTAATACTGAGGGGAGGAGAAGATTGAACCAGTCAAGGCTTGAACAGGTGGTTATCTGTGGCAGAATCACTTGTGAAAGGAGCTTTTGCCCTTTGATAGAGAGAAGATGAAGGGTACGGATAAGAAATGGTTATTGATCGATGGTCGCTTTATCTGCTTCAACCCCGATGACCAGACAATGCAATCTAACTTGGTCCAGAAAGGTGCAAAGGTGCTGATGGGTTTTCGGAGAGCTTTATTCTCATTCGTACAGTTTAAATGATCTCAATGTTGTTATCTTGCATCAGAGGCATTCCACCTCACGCCTGTTCTTGCTTTGTAGTGCGCTTGAAAATTAAAAACAGTTTATTGCAGGACAGGGCTCAAATGAATTTTAAAAAAAGCATTATTACCTTATTATTAAAAAAAGTGAATGACTATTTTTTAATTCCATGATCATTAAAAGCCGCCCTTATCAAATTTTTTATGTTAATTAAAAAAAAGGCTTATGCAAAAGTTGTGGCTCGTACTTTACTCATTGTTCTGCCTGTACAGCTCAAACTTTACAGTTTTCTGTGAAAAGGCTCTGATAAACCCACTGTATGCTACCTGTGCAGCACCAAACTGCAAACTTATCGACTAGCTGGTGAACATAGTGATATATTAGAGTCAGATTTCCTGCAGAAACATGTTGACATGACTTGCTGGCAAACATTTGCTTTTCCAGCAGTTACAGAGCAACATTATCATTCATTTGGAGTAGTGTTTCTGGCCACTTGATGAATGCAAGTCCAATATTCACTCTCTTGTAGCTCTGTTTTTGGTCTGCACCAGCTCCTTGGGGAAATATCTGGTTCGTTAGCTGCTAAAAGCAACATCAAAATCTCTAAGTTTGTCTGTGTACCATTCGATGCTGAGCAGGTAGCGTTCAGAGGGTTTTTAAAGCCTTTTTGCTGAAAACAGCTGACTGTTGTGGTTGAAAAACGCACTATGAGAGAGATGAGAGTAAACCAAAAAGTAAAGGCGCAGGACAGAAAACCAACACAATGAGCTGAAAGACGTTGAGGGAAACTGCAGTTTGGTGATCATTGTTTGTGGACCCTCTCAAATACAAGCAGTGATACTGTACGAACCATTATTCCAATAAAAATATTGATTATAGACACTTTAACATTTTATACGATCCACTTTCGCTGGTTGTTCTTTTATTGCAGAACCCTGAACGTCTTGTGAAATCCAGCGCGCTCAAACGCATTTTCTGTTGCAGGAATTTACTTTAGTTTAGCTCCACTGATCAAACCTGAATCAAAAACATCCATACCGCCTGGCTGCACTCAACTATAGCTTATTAAGTGTGATTGCTTGAACAAAATGCATGAGGCGGACTGCATTTGCATCCTCTAACACATTACCATTCAATAAACAGAAAGCATTGGTATCATGGGAGGTTGTGTGGTTTATAATGAGCAGCCACATTGCTGTTCTCAAATGTCCCATAGCACACAAAATGCACAAATCCAGATATATACAATCAAGCAGAGTACAAACACACACACACAAACACACACACACCATAAAGTCAATGAGTGCGCTTCAATAAAAAGACTGCACTCTCACTTCCCCTCTCTGCAAGCAAAGATCATTTTGGGAGCACTGATGGAATATGGTGAGCCCATGTGGCTCGAGGTGGATATCAATTAAAATGATGTATGGCCCCAGTGTTTTCTAATTGGGACATGGCGATGTATTTAATAACACACATTAGAACCCTAATTAGAAGTAAATTGAGCTGCATCCCATTGTCTACTAATCAACATGGTGGATTGAGTGGAGGATGAACCTCACTTGGCTGGTTTCTCTGCTTTAAAATGCTTACATTTCAACAGACATCCATTTGTTTTCTCCGGCTCAGGTTGGGCAGCTTGTGCTTCAGCTGTGCTTTATCGAGCTCTGGGCTGAGCAATTTGTTAGTCACCAAATAATAATGTTGCATCCTGTGCTGCATGCGACGATAAAACTTTAATGGCATACTTTAAATCACTCTCCATCCGTTTAGAAATAAATAATAATTTCTTTGATACATGATGAAATAGATTCATTGCAACACTTTGGTCGTAATAAAACCTGAATGCGGTTATCGTCGAATGATTGGACACCCTGGACTCCTCAGCCACCGCAAATGATTCAGGTAAAAAAAAAAGAAAAAAAGAAAAAGGCAGTCTTTCAGATTATTATCATCTTGTCCCTGAAAATCATCTCCCCTCATGTAACTAGGTGATTGCCAATTGTGACTTCATCTAACAGCGAGAAACTGTTGAACTTTTCTCCACTAATGCTCACTATGACGGATTATTCTAAATCGGAAAAATAAGTAAAATAAGTATGCATATCACAGGTTGTTGGGATAAAAAGATTTTGTGCTGGTACAGTACGACTGTTTCTCTGGGAGTTCAGTGTACTGTAAATAGCAGTCATGCAACCATGCTGACTCCAGCGTAAAAAAAAACCCTCTGAGCACATTTTATGGATTGGAGAAACGTTTGACAAGCTCTCTGCAACCGGATGCGTCAGTGTAAAGGATTATGTGTTTTACGGGGCCTGGTCTGAGCTGCAGATCTGCTCCTATAAACATGCACTACAATTTAGCCCAAGGTGTGCATTGGAAAGGTTATCCAATCACCCTTTTCAAAGCGCCTCTCCCAATGAGTGAATGTCTTGGGCAATGCAAATCCGCATCCATGGAGGACAGATGAGGGAGCGCCTGCCTGAAAATCATCCCGAGCGCTATTTCTTTGTTGTCCTGTGCTTTCCTGTTTTCCCTTAAACAAGCCAAAACAAGTCTCTCTGCATTTTCTCACTTATTCACAAACGCGAGTAAACACACCCACGTATTGATCGCAAACTCACTTGTACTGTATTGGTTATCTATATGGTAATGAAGGGCTGCGTGTCTCATTTTATTATTTCATCTTTCTCTGTCTCCTCATTACAACGGTACAGAGCTGTGCGAACACCTCCTGCGTATCTAGATAAGGCTATTTGAATGGATAACACATTCTCCTCTACATACAGTACAAAGGGTTATCTTTAAAAGAGCAAGCCCACCTGCTCCAACAAAGCCATTCATCATTGTAGCGCTGTAAGTCCTTTGTCTTGGGTGGATAATTAGCATAACTTTGCCAAAGAATCCCTTATTTAGAGGCGGAAAGATAGATAGATGGATATTATCTGTTGGACAAGTTAAAATGTCAGAAGGAATACCATCGCCGGATACATTTAGAGAAGCACTTAAACACAGAACCATGATAATGAGGGACTTTTTGACTTTGGCACAATCTTCAGTCCCGTTAATACTGAAGTCCAGAATGGAGGGTTTGCCATAATGTGCTGACATATTGCCGTGGAGTCACAGCTCGAATGTTCACTGGATGCCTTCTCCCATCTCTGATCCCCTTCCAGCTTCTCCCTTCTTTTTCGTACAGATGAATAAATCTGCAGCACACCACAAGCAAAGTCCAAAGGGAGCCATAAGAGCCTCCCCACGAAGAGATTTGTGAGTGCAGACTCGAGAGGTGGCTGTAAAAAGGAAAAATCTAAAAGTTTATGGTTTGCTTCCTCGCGGAAAACAAAGGCTGTCGTCGGTTAGCGTGAGAGTCCATAATGAAATAAACTATCAAAATATCATTGGACACTTCAGCTCCTGCAGCATAATCCACGTCTTCACTGTCCATCTGTGCCATCAGTATGTTCCAAACTGTCATGTTTTTGCAAAATTTCTTGGCTAAATAAATTGCTTCTGTATCAAGCTGCATGCCCAGTCGAGATCCAAACCTGTTCCCAAGATACTACGCTTATATAGTTCTGATCTGCAACAGCAAATACATATGAGACGAAGCTGAATTAAACTTTACCTTCAACCTGGAACTTGATATTGTACGACTCTTTTGTTTCCCCTCCAATATCATCAATGCTCTTGAATACAATATCTGCACAGAGCGACTAAAGCAGAATTTATGACATTATTCTGAAGGTTTTCATGGTCATGTTTGGACGTTCAAAGCTAAGTTAAGTTAGAAAAAGGTCATCATTAATCGAAATTTATATTTAAACATAAAAAAGGATATCATCTTCTGCTCTTCATGTGTCACTTTTTTTCTCCAGCTTGTTTGTTAGTCTGAAATCCTCTTGCAGTTGACCGATCGGCTCAGGGATGCGTCACGTTACTTTGCACTGGAGGTTTGACGCTAGAAGTGGATTTTGCTTCAGGAGTAGCTTAAGATCTATGTTCTAACATTTTGATACCTTTATATCCCCTACGTAAACTCATCGCTAATGGCTTCCACCGCAACAGCCGTGAAACTGACCACACCCTTCATCCCTTTTTACATCCACCTTTCAAGCTCAAAAGGCAGATTTTAGGTGGCGCACTACTCCAACTAATCCTTTTCTATAAGGCAGTTCTGACAATGGCAGCAGGGGATTTCAGTACCTTGAGTCTGTTCTCTGGAATCATTTTCCTCCTTCAGCAGTGAACACTTCACATTTCTGCATTCTGTGTTCACTCCTACACTCGCTCGTGGTCAGATGAACGTAATGAGGGGGCAGGTGTAATTACCGAGTTGTGACAAAGTCACTCTTTCCGTGCTTCAGGCCTTGTGCTGGCGGCGGTAAATATAGCTAATTACATCCTCTGCTCCACAGCCTCTTTATCTAAACTCAGCAAGACACGGACCTGCCCACCCAGCACTTCATTACTGTGAACCAACCTAATGGGGACCTGATGTTTTTAGCCACCCTCAGAAATTGGTTTATATCTGTCAGCAGCATGTTACAAAATGCCAAAGGACTGATCTAACCTATTTCAAGTGCCTCAGTAAGCTCAGATACAGAGTACTATTGTATGCTATGACTATTTGATTATAGAGAAAAATATCAAGTGCAAATGCCTCCAAAACACGTGATTGTAGACACCTGCAAATTCGTAGTTTTGCTCATGATAAAAATATCTGATTACATGCCTCTACATGCTTTTCTTACTCGGGTGTGATTTCATATATTTTCACGGTCAAATCCAAACCTTATCTTCAACCCCTCTGAATTCTGTGGAGGCTCTCTGAGCGGAGGAGGATCGGGGGGATGGGCTCTCCGAGGAACTTCAGGGGGATGCATGCCTCATCTGTCTGCACCAGACATGGGCTGGTTCAGTGTAAAGCTATTCACCGCACTCATCGGACCAAAGTTAGGTTTTTCAAAACTGTATCACCAAACACCAGCAAACCCTGTGCGCATGTTCTGTTCCTGTATCTCTACTGCCGGCCTTTGACACAGGTAACTGAGACACTTATGGAGCTTAATACCATGACTGCTCTGTTTAACATCCCTTAGTTGCTTTTGCCTGGGCCCAAAGGGGATCTGATAGCTTTTGTAATATTATTGGCCAGATGTCTAATACGAATGAGATGAAAATCACCGAAACACCACCTTCTCACACTCTGTGGATGAAAAAGCCTGAGAAAATCACTTCCAGGAAATCTAAAAAGATGTGGAGGCCTTTCTTTGCGAAAGGTGTTTTTTTTTTTTTTTGAGAAAAACACCTTTCCATATACGCCTAAATAAAGTCCAATTTAATCTTATTTATCTAACTCACTATTTGTTTTTATCTATTAATTTTTATTCTGACCTGAACGGTGAGGTTATTATGTTTACTTTAATATGCATCAGTATTTGCCCAACTATAAACAGGACATATAAACAGGTGAAACACACATTTAGAAAAGACTAATGCTTTTACTCTGGTGAATGTGTACTAATTATGCACATTTAAAGTGATCATTTCTAGGGTCTACATTTCTAAAACAAGATTGAATTAGCAGAATAAAGTAGTTAGTGAACACAATTCAGAATTTTACTCAATGGTTTACTCGGGAAGGCAAAAGTTGTTTAGTCGAGATATCTTGATTCAATTTCCATTTGCATTATATATTTATAAAGCTGTATTATAAGTCAGAGAGACTGACCTGAAATGAAACTCGCAAATTTAAATGCAACAAACCACTATGCATATTGAAATTGATTGAATTGATTGATTGAACACTGCCATTAGCGCTGTCATGGCCAAACTCTTCTTCTCACTACCTGAGCTGCACATTTCTTTACTTAAATAATAGTTAATACTTAGTTTTGGTTGACAAAACTGGACTCGAGAAGCAAGACAGGAATGAATGAAAGGGAAAGAGTCGTGTCTGCCGTCAGCTCTATTACAGCCAGTCCCAAGGTCAATAGTTCTGCACAGGAGGGAGAACAAGAATGAGAGGGAGCGAGCGAGAGGGGCTGAATTTCACACAGTTCAACTTCCTCATTCTGGATCACATTATAGTGTATGAAAGGAGGATCATCAGGATGACACGGAATTCATTCCCCGTAATTCCTCTGTCATATCTGTGATAGAGCACATCTCATTTACTGTAACAGAGAGAATTAATTCCCGTCTTGATTCAAACCCAGCCAATGCCTATTTCACACACTTGACTTTTCACCTGAGCCTGAATATACACAGCCTGGCATTTAATTAAACGGCCATCTAGTCCATATGAACTTGTTATGTATATTCAAATTAATCATAAAACTCTCACCTACGTTATTTTCCATTACTCTTGTTGAGAAATAAACCATTAATCACATTATTACAGCAATCTAATTACATGTGACAGAAGCGAGTGGAGTGTAAATTCAGCAGCTCGGAGGTGTTTATGTTTAAAGGTCAGGTGTAAACCCGCCGCCTGCAGGGAGCTAATGCTAAATTTTGCAGCTCTCACAGCTAAAAGTCGCAGTACAGTACACGCTGCCCGGCCACTTGAACATGCACTCATGCCATGTTAACGTCAGCATGTTTGACGGGTCAGGTTGCTCGGAGTGAGGAGCTCATTGATCGCCCAGCAGACACATCTGTGCCGAGAAGCCCGCAGATGTGAAGCCTGGGAGGGCGTCAGGTGAACATGTCGGCGTGTAAACAGCGCTCGTTTAGCAATGGAAGCAGTAATGAACGGGTGCAGTTGTAGTCATTGTGTGAAACGTTCACATCGCTCACACCCGGTGTCATGCTCATTCACATTCCAGCCACACACACACACACACACACACAGGCCTGTGTCTCACACACCGCTGTACCCTCTTATCTTTCTCATTCCCCCCCTCGGCCCTGCCTGATTCCCCGTGGAAACTGGAGGTCATTGGTGGAAGGAAGGAAGGGAGAGAGAGAGAATCTGTAACTCTCTCTATCTCTCCATTAGTAACATAACATTACTAACAAGAAACATACTTATTTTAACCCAAACTATGATCTTTTCCTAAACCTAGCCAATTTTGGGGCCTAAATGTAACCAAACTGCAACTGTTTCACACAGGTTCCTCCAGTCCGCCTGTCTGGTATTGTCCAACGGTCATATATGTTGGTTTTGTGAGTCATTAGCAAATTATATGCATTGAGCTTGCTTGTATGGAGGAGGTCAGGGAGGATGGATGGGTTGCACAAAGCACTTGAACTGGAATCTTCCCTTCAGGAATACACATACATACACACACTGTATGTTATATATTATGATGCATATTATACGTAACACGATATGATGGAAAGTAGGGAATCAAGGCTGGAAAGCAAACATTTTAAGAATTCAAGAATGTTCTCTTCACGAATGCTGTCATTTATCTTAATTTTATGCCATCAGTGGAACCAAAAATCTTCTGCTCATTTCACACACATAGATCTGCATCATTTGCTGTGCAGTTGCGACCAGGAAGCACGATGAGTTTGTTTTCCACTCAAGCAAACACAGATCGGCTTTCTTTGCTATTTACTACGTTTTCCCTCCCTCTCTCCCCCTCTCTTTCCCTCTCTTCCTCTCTCCCTCTCTCTAGACAGTCACAGCGCTCCCTGCCTCATCTTCATTTGGATCTCCGTGTTTGGAAATAAATCACATTCATAGAACACCTGAGCTCACGATGGGAGCCAAGCAGGATCTGGTCCTGGGAACACACACACACACACACACACACACACACACACACACACACAGACAACACAAAGGTTATGGTCAATCAAACCGCATGTCCTCATGGGTCACACATACCAACTATAAGCCCCTGCACACACATACATTTTCTCTGTCTCACTGTTTCTTTGTTTTCTCTCTCTCTCTCACACACACACACAAACACACACACACACGCGCGCTTTCTCTCTACCATTCATTAACTGACAGCTCGAGACTCTCCCAGGTGGAATTGTTGGGAGGCCGAGGATTTGCATTTGTATTTTTCCAATATCTCCTCTGGACGGAGGATCATGGGCTTACCATGGGAGAGAAAAGAAGCAGGCGGGACTGCAGCAGACTGACATTTGTTCAAGACATTCATCTCCTCTCATCTTGCTCTTTTTAGAATTTGAGAGAGGAAGTTTGTCAGTGGCTGCGGGGAAGGGCATCGCTGTCGAGGGTGTGATAGGTTCGCCCCACCTCGTTGCATACTGGGAGGAAAAACATGCAGTTCAAGCCTGAGGTCGCACACATGTGAATACAGCTGTTCTTGTTAGCTGGAGCTAAACAGAGACAAAGGGCTGCTGCTGTCGCTGTGTTGCTAGACGAGGCTAAGATCTCATGGATGCTGAAATCTCTGGTTTGGGAATAAGGTGCCTAAATGAGCACGAACCCACTGCTGAGTCACAGTCTGGAAAGCAAGTGCACCCCGAGCAAAACCAGACTTGAAAGATAGATGTTACACAGGAAGCTGATCTGTATTTTGATCCTCTCTTGCCAAGTTTCTGTAATGTTTTTCCCCTCAGTAAAAACTCCTGGACATTGATCAGAGTGGAGCAGCATCCATCGCCTTCAGCAGGTTATACATTAGTAATTATATAACCTCTCGACTTTTGATGGTTGTGCATTTCTGTTTCACCAGGTCTATCCTTCTTGAGGAAGTCTAAGAGTATAACTGATGCAGGTGCACACACTCACCTGAAGTGAATGAAGGACTTAAGGTCAGTCACACTACATGGCCTGTAAAGGGCGCACTACGTTCTGCTAGTTTGTATGTTGTTTATTTGAATCCCTGTAAGCTGCCGTATTACATATCACACATACAGTGACAATTTAAATCTAACAGCAACGCTCATTTTAAAGAAGTCCACCAAATGTTGGTTTATTTCTAATTACTAAAGCTTTGTCACAAGGTACGCAAACACGCTTTTGGCATTTCCTGAAACTGCTGATGTTGTCCTTTTTCCACAGTACAGTAACACCCATAGAGACATTAACTTGACAAATTAGAATGACATAAGATCCATTACATACAAAATCACATTACATAGAACATTAGATACAACACCAGAAGACGGACACAGACAAGCCCTGAAAAAGCACAGTAAGATGCACTATAACGATCAGCACGCTCATAAAGTCCGTTTTCTGAAGATGATTATTTAGTAATGTTTTATAACAAGCCATTTTTTAAAGAAATCTGTTGAAGGAGTGAAATCCTACTGAAGTGACTGAATGTATCGTATAAACTGCTGTCTTGTCCTGTGTGTTGGTGCTGAAAGTACATTTTTTTTACATTCTGTATAAGAGTAAGTAATGAATGATAATAATCTGCTTTTAACATCAAGCCAGGAGAGCTGTTCATGCAACATTTACTCATAATAGACAGCGAAGAACCATGCAAGCTGCATACTGTGTGGTGAAATAAGAATGTACCAGTTATTTGCTGCTGTAAGTTAGACAATAATGTGCAAACACACACATGCACACACACACACCATTTATGTCAACACCTGCAAGGCTCCAAACAATAAAAAACACACTTTGCAGGGCCTGGCAGTTCAATTTGCATTCACTCTGTGTGCATACTAAATAAAAATAATCAAGGTTACAGAAACATTATCTCACGTCCACAGTCCAGCTGTGTAAAATAACTCATACTGCGCCTTACTATTGCTAGGCCTCCCTCCACCACTAATCCATCATAGCTTGTTGTGAGCAAATATTCTACCTACTTTGAGCGCCAAAATAATCTGAGCTAATTCTTCAAATTAAAACTACAATTCTGAACTGAGCAAACATAGATTGTTGGAGTATTGTTTAGAGGAAATGACAGAATGAGTTTATATGTTTAGCAGTCGGATGTCACATGATTTCGTGGGTTCGGGTTATAGTGCACATAGATATGAAAAACTTCTAAATTGTAAAATCATGTGTGACTGTGACTTAGAGTATAAGACAAGTTTTCTATTCTTAGTTAATGCAGGGAGGAAGAGGAAAAGTGGAAAGATTTGGCTTTTATGCTGGAGGCTAGAGATAAGATAATCTCATTCATAGTTTGATTTTTGTGCAGAACAGAACAGTGCAGAGACAAATAGCCTGTGGTCAGAAACGTAAAAAGAGCAGCCAGGAGTTAAATAGGAATTTTGCAGCTGGGGGATCTATTCTTGATTTTACATTGAGCTCTACTGGACTGATCTATTCTGTCTGGCACAGGTACAGCAGGGGCTCAAACCTGACTGGAGGTGCCGGAGCTCAGTAACAACTGTCCTAAAGGCTGATGTAACTCCATTCAGTGACTCGTGTCAGCCTATAGTGAGATGGTTTATCATTCCAATTAGACCTATAAGGGGATTCATTGAGGAGTATGGATTAGTCGCCACTGGGAGACATTCACTGTTCCACAGTCTGACCGTATCAACTTCAGATTAATTACAACTCAGCCCCATAGCACAGTTTCGTCATTCAGATTAGTTACACTGACCAAACCCTGAACACTCGTTTGATGTTGAATTGTTCTTAAGCAAACAATGGCAGCTACGTCAACATTAAAAGTTTGAGAAACCCATGATAGGAAAACCCGCTTTTTTGACCACTGGTACAGTTTTACAGTTTGTGCAAAGGAGGTGGTTCATTGAGATAAACCAACACATTCTCACTCCCAGCTCCTCACATATGGATGCTTGGTCTGGACCCCTTGGTGTAACTTTTAAAGGCACTGGCTAGCCTGTTAGCATCATTTTCCAATGTGCAAGTTAGTCTGATAAACTTGTATTCTCACTCAAAACACATTAAACAATGTAGCATAAAGAGCAAGAAAAGTCCACATCTGGAGGAAGGTGGGGTGGTTGGATGGGACAAACACTGGACTTTCACAACTTTTTAAAATCTTGATGTCAGGCATGAGACCAGACATTGTCTGCGATCTCTTTAAATTCCTGGCACAGCTTCAATATTGTCTTCCTTGACCTTGAATTTTTATTACAGTTTTGTGATGCACATAATAACCATAGTAATAACTATAATAACCAGTCTGGATATTGTGTGAAAGCATCAAGAGTCATGCTCCAAAATAGCATCAACAATCTACACTGAGGAATGGAGAGAAATATGCTGCGTGATATTTGATTCTTTCAGCTCTACTCCCTGAAATCAAAGCATGCACAGACTCAAACCTGCCCTGGATGCAACATGCAACATGTATGATAGTGTGTACATTCAACCCAGCACATTAAACGGCTGCAGTTTCATCATTTGTCCAGTGCAATAACTCTCAGGTTAAAAAACCTAGCAGAGTAGGTGTTGCACAATTTGATGCAACATGCCTGACTTCTCTCTGTGCTGAGGGCAAGCTGTTATTCACAGTGTGAGGATATTGTGAATCTGTATCATCCACACAGACTTGGCCAAAGTGAAGTTGAAGCTTATTAAGATGGTTACACTGACACTGCACTAACTGACAGCCAACACTGAGCTAGCTGTGAACAGTCAGGGTATATAAGGGGAAGACAATTTGAACCAAATGTATTCCTACAAAACTGGCCACAGGGAATCATAATCAACTTAAATAGCAAAATATGAACTCATAGTTTGAAGACATACATTTGTACCTGTTCATTTCAGGTCGACAATGTTAGTCAGTGCCTTCTAAGGCAACACAAAAACATGATTAAGATCACAGTTTCCTTGGTGCAAATCGGGTAATCTTTGTCTTTGGATCAAACAGAAAGTACTGCGGTTGTTATATGATCATGGCCACTGTAAAATAACCAGCACCACCAAGTTTTGTAGCCATGACGACATCATGCTACTGCTGCATCTTACGGACAAGAGCCGTCATCATCATCATTATTGTCATCATCTGTGTCATCAGACAGCCATGAGATGTAGCTTGTCAAGTGTTATTACTATTATTACTATTTCTACACTCAAAAAAGCTGTTAAATAAGCAGGTATTATCAGCTGCCGCTGGATGAACAAACTGGGAACTTGGTCAGGGACAGTTTCAACACTTCATCACGGTAGTATTGAAGCCTTGACTACAGTCATCAGCAGGGATGAGGAGGTATTTATTATGTCATGCGGCTTTCTGAGATGTTTTCATGTCCGGGTTTTGCTTTCAGACGTAGTGCTTATGTATTATAAGCTCCGTGCATGTAGACACACATTGTGTGCCCACACAAAATGTGCTGCCAACCGTACCAGTGCTGTGAAATTATCAATGTGAGTGAACACGTCTTGGTTCTGAGTAAACGTAGCCGTGTTGAATGTTTACTCGCCCTGACTGTCAGGACATTGAAGCTGTCTATGGGGAACTCTGCCGGTGCTGTGATCTGGATTTAATACAAAAAATGCCACGTGTGATGAACAGTTTGAGGCTTTGCTGAAAACGTTTGAGGCTTAATCCCGGTACGCCCGGCCCCTGGCGCCGCCTCTACTTGGGAGGACAATCTGAAAGGTGTAGAAACATTCTTACAGCATATAGGAAGTGTGGTAGGCTAACATTCACCTGGTTCAAGGTGTGGAAGAGCCCTGAACATCCACTCATGCTAACTTCATGCTTGCTGACAGATGAGCAGCAAGAAGAAGCAGCAGCAGTATCAAGAAGGTCTACAGTGCAGGAGGACTGGACCATTCCTGACTGTGGGTAAGAAGGGAGGAACAGAAAAGGTTTTCTCAACATTACCATTATTGCACCTTTGAAGGTTAGGGCTTCACAAATTAGCAAGAAAGACAAAGGAACTCACAAAGAGGCAGCCGGAACTAATCAATTTCAATCTTTAAATATCTTCAAACATGTCGATCAACAGCTGCATTTACAGTGCGTAAACTCTGTGATCTACTTGTTCCTGAAGAGTCTGACATGTTGATTGCCAAGTTGCTTTGTGCTCACATCTGCGCAAACAAAGCACGGTAACTGAAGCGTGGACGAATTTCAGCACCTCTCACACAAAGGGATGATGGGAATACGTGTCCTCTTCAATTTACTGGAATATCGTATCATTTTGGGGATTTTGTGAAGTGTGAACTCTCAGAGATGGATTCCTGGAGACGCAGACAAAACAATCAGCTTGAATCCAGGCGTTCTCTGTCCTTTCCTCCCCAAATTTTTACTCGTACTTTGTTTGAATACGTTCAAAGTTGCGTTGAGTTGTAAAGGGGTGACACACAGCCATCCACCACCACATTACAGACAGCGAGAAGCCGGCTGGAGAGAGGCTATTGATTGTGTCACCTTTCCACAGGCTCCGAGCTGTGAGGGCTCTTTGTGAGTCCGGCTCTCCGTGGAGGACTCAGCCACTTGTACATGAAAAGATTCAGTGTATAAAGCAGCTGGGCCTGAAGGGGAAAGCTGCACGGGGCTACAAACTCCTCTTTTATGTCCTGCTGTCTCTCTCCCTCTGCATGTCTTCCTCTCTCTGTCACTCCTGCCTCTTCCTCACTCTCTCTCCCCACCCTCTGTCTCCCGCACTCGCCCGCTGAGCCATCGCGGGTTGTTATTGGTTCAGGCCCACAATATCTCAGCCTTTAATTCTTTAATTTGGCAATTCTTCTGAGAAATGCTGCCTCCGCTCGTGCACTGGTGGTCACGTAACAGAAGAGAGCGAGAGGTGCGTTTTTGGCAATAATGTGGAAGGTTGCTGTCTCCATTTTTTTTCCAAGTGTTCAGATATGAAGGCAGTGGTTGGCGCCGGTTTCTGTGGCAACAGCATTGCAGCCTTTACTGGCCAGATGGCTTCAATGGAGCTGTTTTACTCTGAACAGAGGTGCTTAAGTGGCGCGCTCTCACTTTAATTTGGTTTAGGTTTGGACCTGTATTGTAAAAAGAATTCCTTTTGTCTGTTTCCCTATTATGCCCTTGTCAGAGAGGCTAATTGGCTCACTCGAAAATGTTTTACAGAAGCCGAGCAGGTGCTTTTAGAAAAAATGAGATGAAGCCCATGAGGCCATTTTTGTACCGCTGAGGCTGGAGGCATCTGCATTAAAAGCCAGCAATCAGCCTGCAATTACAGTGTAACCTCAGCTAATGGTTCTGAAGAGTCCACTCAAATTCTGTTTACACTGTACACACACTCAGCAGGTGCTGCCATGAACGGGTCAAGTTCAGTTTTGATAGAGAAAAATAAAAAATACCAAAACAACCAATCACAAGGTGGGAGGTGCATTGAACATTTCACAACTGGTTTTCACAAACATGATGACTGTTATTTTGGGATAAAAGGCCTAAATTACAATTTGGGAAACTTCAGCTTCAGTTCATTTAAATCGCACAACACCCAGAGAGTCTTTTTACACACCGGTAAACATCAGAAAACACACAGTATTACATGAAAAGCACACACACACATACATACACAGGTAAGGAAGAAACATAACTTTAATGACAAGGTGCTCTACCAGCTCAACTGAAAACCTTAAAACCCAAATTTACCTCTTTTATCCGATACCTTTACCTCCTCAAAAGTCACTGATACTTCAGTAAATCATATTGTGCATCAAATATTATACAAGCACTCAGAACGTTTTTAATTTTTACTTGAGAGATCAAAGTTGTCAAAGATACCAAATATAAAAGATATTTCCACTGATGTATGAGTCTTGTGTTTGAATATTTCACTTAGTGTAAAAAAAAAATATATAATTTCAATGAAATGCTGGAATAAGCTTCTACCAAACATATTTCTGACCCAGTTAATGTGGAAGAGGATGTGTTTTCCAGCATTAAAGCCATTTAAGGAGAGAAACTGTGAAATGGTTTTTTAAAAAAAGGTTTAGAAATTAAACATAGTCTCTTTCGTCATCATTCATTCTCAGGTCTCAGAGAAAATCTGTATGAACTCAAAAAGTAAAGAAGCAGTGGATTAATGGGGGAAACTACAGAGCAAAAGCTAAGATGTGCTTGTTAAGGAAGGAGATGCATGTTAATCCTGGACTGCCTTTGTCTGAATTCTGATGAACTAATTGGACATGTTGGAATAACATCACAGACACACTTGATCAAGGCCAGCTGGTTTATTCTTAGCATTGCTGGACCCACAGTTCAATTACTAATTATCTCACGACTTGCTGTACAGTATTTACACCTTTTTCTTGTACCTCAGCTACATCAGCCTCCCTGAGTTGGTCTCAGCAGAGGACTCTCACTCCTACTGTGCCGATAAGGATGATATTTATCGCGGCAATGGATACCTCATTAATTTCTCCAGAAACACCATCTGGGGACAGCATCAGACCGCAGTGCTACTTGAACAAGGCCAACACACCATAAACTTCCTAATCAACCCAGCGTGCACACACGCCTGCAAACAACAAACCGTGCTCGCGCTCCTCTCGCCGTTCGGGCGACGCTGTGAGCTCACAAAGCCACTTAAAGTCACAGAGGAAAAGGTCAAGCTGATTGAAGGGAAAACGGCCTGGCTCAATGGTACGTGGCTGCGGTAACAAGCGCATTCGGCCGCCTTCTGAGCATGCTGAATTGCATTATCCACCTTGTCAGGTTGGAGACACAGTCAGTCCACCCACTGACCTGTTGTGTGAGATGTAATTATCCGCTGCAGTTCTTCTGCTGCGTTACAGGTAATTGATGCTTATTTCCTCAGGAAGGGTTGAAATCTGTATTGATTGTCAACTTAAGTAGGCCAAGTTTATCACCTGGCTCTCTTCCTCCTCCCTAAGGAATCAATACAAATTTCACCCAACAACCTCCTTCACCCATCTCCACCATCCTAAGAACTGAAGGTCCCACTCATGCTTATCTACTCTCTAATTCACAATGCCTTCATAGCATACTGCATCACAAAGCTCTGCTTTAGCCTCTTAACTCCCTGCTCATGAAATCTAATTACAGCCTCGCTCACTAATCTGGAATTAATTCACTTTAGATGAAGGTGATTGATAACAGCCCATGGAAAAGTCACCTAGGTCGCCCGTCAACAGTCTGACTTCACAGTGAATGAAGGGCTCGAACTTGACTGATCAGGACTATTCCAGACGACGGTGACTCTATGGGAAACGACTTCTGCAGACGTTACATGTATTATTTTAGCTTTAACAGACAACGTTTCATTCACACTGGTGTCATGGTTTTCACTGTTGGCACCGCTGTCGTCACAAACACAACAGGATTGCTTTCCATTTTCATCAGAGCACAACAACAACTAAAAACACAGCATACACAGCGTTTATTTCCAGATGTCTGTGAACAAACTATCAAGACCACTTTGCAAATAAGAGAGAAGAATGAAGCATGTTAACAGAAGAGGTACAGAGGAAGAGTTATATATATATAGTTTATATGGAGTAATAACATAGTTTGAATTTCCATTTCCTTGAACTAGTTATGTGATTTATTGTTGATGCTGATGTTGTCGAGTCTGTCATTATGTGAATCCTTGCTGCACAGCACATTTCCCCTAATGGGACAATAAAAATAACCTTGAGCCTTGTTTGTGTGTCGCTTCGCCCACACAAGTAACTACAACAGGGGTTGGCGTCGGGGTGGAGGGGTGAGTACAGGAAAACATTTGGAGAAAAAGTATGAGTTCATTAATTGCATCTATAAGGTGAGCCCGGCCTTATTTGTTGCACCCCAGATGCTAAAAGGTACCTTGTGGATCTGTATGACGCACCGGGCTTTCAGCCAACTCCGTCGATTCGTGTTTCCCAAAGCCCAAGATGATGTCAAATGTCTCGTTTTGTCCACAACACAAAGATTTTCAGTTTGCTGCCAAAGTGGAGTGAAGAAACCAGAACATATTCGTTATAAAAAATTTCTCAAACTGATTAATTGATTATCTAAATAGTTGCTGATTAATGTGATAGTTGACAGCTTTCATTAACAATAAAAGCTTTCATTAATCCCTGCAGCTTCAAAGCTACATTAGCCACCTGCTGGCTGTAGCTTCAGCTTTACAGAAATGTCAGACTTTTCCTTTAAAAGCTGTGTGAAATTGTTCCTTTTTATTATCATTATTATTACTATTTAAACGTTTTTTACAGCCGTCCCAACACAACAGCTCCCACCAGGTTTTAACAGCTAAACAGCTCTTCCCATCAGTGACTGACGGTGACAGAGATACACTGAACAATGATATGGGCCATATCTTTCCATACAGCTGACAACAATCTAAGATGGAGTCTGTGGCTGATGAACACCTCCTCCCCTGTAGAGTAATAACACGCGCTCAGCCAGAACCTGAGCGAGAAAAGCTTCAGGGCAGGGGGGCTGAGCATCCCTGCCTGTCTGTCTGTAGAATAGAGCGTCATGAACTGGCTCCAGGGGACAGACTAAATGATGAGGTGAGGATATCCTCCTCCTCCATTGCTCTGCTCTTCAACATACGATGCACCCTTTCAAATGGTCAGTTCATCCAAATTGAAAAAAAAGAAAAAGACCTTTGCAAAACATTTCTGTCAATATTGTAAAACCACTGGCAGATTACAGCACATTTACAAAATATAACACCGAGTACCTCGGTCCCCATTATTCTGGATAATGACAGAAAACACTGTGAGTCGTGTTTTGCACTGGACAAACTGTTTGGTGTGACCCAAATTCTCCCCAGACAATTTAAAATTAAATGACAAAATATGTTGTTTGAAACTTTCTGATGTGACTCCCCCGTGCTGGCAGAGCGACACCATTTGTTTTCTGATCTGACACCATTAAGGTTCGGTTTGCTTTTCACTGCAACAGCGAATCATAGATTGGGTTCAAATAACTAGAAGTTCAAGGTTGGGGAACATGTGGTCATGGTTAAAAAAAAAAAACAGCGCTGAGCAAAACCCTTTCTCCCTCCTCCCTACGGTTCATTTTAGAACGACATCCGCTGACTTCTTCCTTCACTGACAACCAGTGGCCATAATTACTACAGAGAGAAAACTTTGTCACTAGAAACAAAACTCCATCACCTTCTATTAGGGTGAAGGCATAAATCTCACAAATGAGTAATGTATAATCTGAAAAAAGAAAATCAAAACTTCTGCATCTGCATGGACCGATACCACGAGAGTCGTCGGCTCTTGATAAATCTAATTATTTCCTTTAAAGTTCCTACACCAGAGTATGTTTTTGTTATGGCTTGAAGGATGCCTAATCTCCATCAAGAGACTGTGAAGGCTGGAATAGAGAGCAGCATCACTCCGGGCATATGCAACCACAGAGGAAGATTTCTACCTGGAGGCCAAATAACAAATACTTGAACTCAGATACTCTGGGGTTCGTCCTTTCCCTATTTAAACTGAGCAGATACAGTCCAACAATATACCACACGGCTGTAATAGAATAACATCCAGACGACCGGCGAGCTCTTCACTCAAGATCAGCTCAGACACGAGAACAGAAAAAATGACAAAGATAGAAAGATAATGGGCAAAAGGCAAAGCATTCACACTTCAGACTTAATGGACTCTAATGACTCCATTTAGACACTTCATTTCGCCTCGTTGAATTGAATAAAACACAAACTGTTTTGGTAAGAGCTTTGAGTAGAGGAGACAAAGCCCAATTATGGCCAAAAACGGCAGCAACTTCATGACAGTGGAATTACTTTGAAGAGGGAAACGACACTAAAGCAGATGCTGGTGAGGCTAATATCTTTGAACTGATGTCACTGAACAGAAGCATGTACATACATACAAACACTCACACACATACATATACATACACACACACATACACACATATATATGTATAATGGATGTATGTTTTAAGCGTGTGATTCTAAAGGAGGACAAAAGCTGTGATGTTGGCACACTCAGGTTACTTTCAGCTGCTCATTCTGGCCTGACATGTGTTTGTATTCTTCATCCGAGACAAAGCTTTGCGCTCGATCTCGGGTGTCCTGGGTGGGAATGAGTCAGTATCACTCTCTGTCTGCTGTGGAAGTGGAAGAAAAGGAAAGAACGGAGGAGAACAAAGATGCGAGGCAGGCTTAGTCATCCATCTGCGAGATAATAGTGAAGTCGAGGTATTTCTGATGTCTCAAATTACCGTCATGTAACTTTGAGGAAAATTAATGAGTTATGAAGTATGCACACAAAGAAAACCTCTTTGCAACCTAATACAGGATCTCATGCTGAGCAGTGCTGTCATGCCTTACGTGCCTCTCTATTCATACGACTGTGATGAATGTGCCTCGTTTCTTCTTCTCCTCAGGAGTGTTGAAATGATCTCTTTGCAATAAATAAATTGCGTGTAATTATTCATCCATTAAAAGTTTTGTTCTTAATCAGCAGACAAGTCTTTTTTTTGTTAACCCCATGTGGCAGATCCGGGAACAATAGATACTGAATGTTGCTCTCTCTTAAGAAAAAAGCTAATTTTCTAACAAAGATTGGACATCAGAAAGATTCTTGAAGTGGAGATTACCTAAAACCCCCAGCGTTTAAAAATGAGAAAAAGCGGAAACGCCACAGTGTGTCGGGAAGGTCGAGTATTACGCTGCCTCAGTATGTTCCAGGTCAAACCTCTGAGCATATGAAGCATTCAAGTTTTGGGAGTTTTAAGTATTACACAGTGTGAATCTTTTGGGCTTTTACCCTTTAGCCATTAACCAAACTGCAGCGGTGAGCCTTGTTAAACTCTTCTGGTCCACTGTGACTCTGGCACAGGAACAAATCTGGTGAGCCCTGAAGCCCCCAAGCTATATTTGTTGGTATTTTTCAGCATACAGGAAGGAGTTTGGCATGTATGGGTCAATATACCACTGATGCAATACTGGGTTAACTTTACCCAGTGCCCATGGCTAGAGAAACACAAGAGAACCAGTTGGTTTGAACCAGTGTTGGTGTTATTTTTTTAGATTACTCCTGGGTTATTTACACAAAATAAAACATGGTAGGGATGGCATCTGTTGTATTACTACTTTAACCACAATAATGACAATCTTTTACCAGGAGTAGCAGTAAATTTGTGATGGTTTTAAGGTAACATTTGAGCTTGTTGTGTTTAAAGCTGTATGAACAATCCATAATCGTTGGTTTGATTGGTTGCCCACTGGGTTTCTACCCACTGGTCTTGGGTAAAGTTACCCCAGTATTGCATCTGTGTTGCATTGATTTTTATGTCGGCAGGAGAAGATGAGACACCTTGTATGTGTCAGATTCGGAGTGCAAACCTGTGGCTATTGCCTGGAAGCAGTGCAGACCCGATACCTATCAAATTCTAAAAGGTCTCAGTAGAAAAGACTCACAGCACAGGACTGTCTTAGAGAGAAGTTCTGCTGAACACCGAGCTGTGTAAGTTTAGTGTTTATCAATCTATTTAATCTGCAGCTAAATCTGCAACAGAGCCACAAGCTCACCAGCATTTTATTTACACAGTGCAATCTGTAGGGTTGAAAGATTGAGGGGCTTTTTGTCAGTAATGAGGCGGGGGACTCGTCGAGCTGGCAGCCCACTCAGGGTGCGCCATAGTGGGCAGGCACCCTTTGATGGCTGCTGATGAGTGGGGAGCGTCCCGAGCCACTGGGGTGAGAGTTGGCAGGATGCGGGGTCTGTCCAGATGGGGTCTCATCTGTCCCTAGCCTGTCGCCCCCTCCATCCCTCCCCACTCTGCAGACCAGCTTCCCTGCACACAATAGGACAGACCAGCAACACACTCTCCATCTCAAATCACACCAAATGAAGATGAGAGGTGTCTGGGACTTCAAAAGTTTCCCTGATTGCCAGGCATCTCAGAGAGACATCCATCACTGACATTTAGAGTTTGTCTGATGGCCAGAGATGGAAAGGTTAGATTTTAGATGTCTGACGCTGAACTGCGCTGCAGGGGTGCAGCAGACATGCGAGGGAAAACAGAATATAAATTGGTGAATATCAATAGGCAAATAAAAGACTGAATTCATAAAGAGCAATGAAAAAGTTGTATTGTAGTAGGACAGTGAGATGCTAATGGGATTTTCCTTTCTCTCCTGTGCAATGAATATGTCAGTTTCCTTATCAGTACCTTTTAAATCCCCAAGGGTGGAGCTTAAATGCTGGAAAAAGTAGATGGAATTCCACAACTATAGCCAGCAGCAAACCATTTTCCTCATCTGGCCGGAGAATAATAAAGCACGGAATAGAAAAAAAAAAAAAACTCATTTGTAAGTCGCTCCTCAGACTTGGCTCCTATTTTGCACAAGATAACATCACCAAACAATGGCTGCTGCTAACTGTTTATCAAATTGAGTTTTCTTCACTCACAATGAAGGGAAAACAGCCTCTTCCAGTGGATGCTATCGTTTCAGAATACATTGCATACAGAATACAAAAGCAATTATTGATACGGAAATGCTTTGACTGGTCACAGTAATTGAAATCACATTTCTCAGTTTCCTTGCATCATTTACAGTTTTATATAAATACTATAGATGTCTGAGTCCTGGATTCAACAGCTGCCAGAGAAAAGTGGAGAAAAGTTTGGTTCAAGGAAACAACCTCAGCACTCTCCCTGTAAATCTATATCTTGTTATTGGGGATTGTGATTTCTCACTCAGAGCCTGGCCCTAATCAAAATGTGTTTTCAGCTACAGTGCGTCACACATCGCTTGAAGATTAGGCAAATTTCATGATGCGATATACAAAGAATAAATGCTTAATTGATATGACGACAAGAATCTTCTCCCAGGTGACCAAGGGTAACACACAAATGGTAATATGATTAATGCAAAAGGGACATTTTTAATGGAAGAACACCACAAAACAAACCTTCGTGACATGATCCATCCATGCCCTTCCCCACCCACTGTGTTTACAAATCAGCATTGCTCCTGTCCTCTGGGAACTGCAGGCAGCAATGATTTCCGATGCATGGCGGATCCCTCCACCATCCCTCCTTTGAAAGCCCACACTAATTCCCCTTCCCCATGCACACTGAGCTAAGCAGGGTTCCCACTGGACCAGGTCCGCGCAGAGCAGGGTTACAGCTGAGCTGACTGGCCAAGCATGGGAGTCAATCGATGCAAATCATTGAGAAACTTCCACGGAGAACAATAGGGCAAGCGCAGTCATAGCAGCAGTATGCTCTTGGCTATTTTTCCAACCAGCTCATCACTCATTAATGCACCGCAGACCTCCATTTTAACCGCCGAGGTCACAGCTGCGAAGAACCCTCAAAACATGTTTCGCACATGATGCTGCATGTGCCGTGATGGTGAAAGCGCCAAAGCAGTGAACGTCGCAGTCGTGGATAACAGAACCTCATTATGTTATTCACACAAGTAATGACACAAGTCCACAGTGTTGCGGAACTGAGCTCACACAATTAACCTGCTGCCAGAGAATGAAAGTAATCAACCCCAGCAAATCAAAACGTATAATTAAAATGCAAATCCTCGGGGTCTTTACAACTCTAAATGGATTATTTCAAATTACCTGTCATAAAAAGTGGCATTAATATTGCATCCACTGCTAAAAGTTCTGAGATAGACGGGAGCATGAGTAAGTAAATATTAGAGTCCGGATCAGAGCGGTGTATTTCTGGAAGCGATGTTTGTGTAGTATATCCATGTATTTATGAATTGCTGCCTATGAGCTGAATCTGCAGGAATTAGTCAGTGATTTGTTCATTCTGATTGAGACTTCTCACACAGGAAGTTAGAGTTTTTGGCAAACAAATTAAAAGCCCCTCCCCCCATTTGTATAAGAGCAAGACCCACAAATTGAAAGAGACACTCATCTTTGCATTTCTTAAAAAGGTGGGAGGCTGAGTGAAACGTAAAAAAAACAGAAAGCAGTCATTTGAAAATGAATTGTGCTTACAGACAACAGTTTTACAAAGTGTTTCTGAGTCCATGTATTAATCTCCTTTATCCAATCATGTGTTCACAAAGTGGTGCACCTCGCCCCATCCTTTCTCGTGAACGGCCGAGCCTTTCCAGGATGCTCCTTTCATACCCAATCATGATACTATCACCTGTTACCAATCAACCTGTTTACCTTTGGAATGATCCAAACAGGTGTTTTTGGAGCGTTCCACAACTTTCCCAGTCTTTTCTTGCTCCTGTCCCAACTTGTTTAAAATGTGCTGCCGCTTCATATTCAGAATAAGAATATATTTACAAGAATCAATGAAGCTGATGAGGTCAAACATTACAAATGTTATCCTTGTTTGTTGTTTCATACAGCGTCCCAACTTTCTTGGAATCTGGGTTGAAGTTCTTACTCAGGGACCCGATGCTGGATCAGCCAGTTCAGTAATCTATCCACGTATGTACCACATCACAACTACAACAGATACATATTCACCTGGAATCGGGTGCTTTAAAGAAGCACATTCAAGTTCAAAAAACAAATCGACTACTCGTTGGCCAAAAAATTGATCATTCCTCGCTTTGTGTCCGCTCTCGTAACGAAAACTAAACAGCACGTTAAGTCAGCGGCGGACTTCTCAGCCATCTGCTGGCGCTGCAAGTGAAACTGTAGTTTAAAGCGAGCAGTGTGGCAGAGCCCACGTGTCTGTTGTTCACTGTCTCATGGCAAGAATGGGGGAGGGCTGTCTCTCGTCTCATCACTGTCACCGGCGAATTGAAATGAAGCGTGTCTCGGCTGTTGGGGGTTGGCAGAAAGATCGGGGCATTGCTCATTTTGCTTAGCAGATTACCGAGGGGGGGGCGTTGGAAGGTATTATGAAGAGTGATGAGCAGGAGTAGGAGGATCACTAAGATGTAAAGTGCTTCATCTTGTGCCTCACTGAGCAGTGAAGAGATGGGGGCCAAACAGGTGGTGGAACTCTCCATCAGAGACTTCACACAGTCTGCGCATCTTGACTCAAGGAACTCAATTCAAAGTGTGTGGGCAAGCGTGCATCCGCTGATTAGTTCCACTTGTTCTGTCCGCACTGAACGGGAGATCTCGGATAAATATTATTGATATTGCTCAAATGAATTATTTATCACGTTGGACAGCAGATGTCTCCTTTAGGGTAAGATTTAGACGGATGAGAGAAGGAAAGAAATTCTTGGATGCGTCGCGATTCTCCTTTGAATGACGGAAATAATGGTGAAATGATATCAAGCTGGATTATTCGTCGTATGTTAACGATGTTAATAATGTATTAGGACAACGTCCGTGGTGTTTCTTTTTGTTTGTTTAGTTTGTCGCAGGCAAAGGCTCAGTCGGACAAACGTGACCAGATGATAAAAAACTGTCCTGTTTTTTTTCCATGTTAGATTTGTGTGCATCAAGGATGAATCTTTATTCAAATTGCAGCCCCCCTCTAAATTAATGCTGAATAAAGACCAAACCAAGTTTAGCAAAGTCATCCACGGACTCCTGCAGCGTTACATGGGAGAGCTGTCTCCTGATGTCTTCTTCTCGAGTCCCATACAATAATCTCCTGCCCTCTTTAATTACCAACCCGTCAGGTACAGCACCAGGCTAAAGAATTTCTCACGCCAATCATTATTTCAACTAAATCCACTGGCAGTTAAAAGTGCCAGCAGTAATTGCCGAGACAGCTCTTGAAATGAAATGATTAAATATAGCTACTGTATGAGTCGACCTGTGAAAGTCTAAGGCTGACGGTGTGTGGAATTAACCAGTGGCAACACTTTGAGTCACACGAACAATTCACCATCCTCAAGCAAATCGGAAAGACTGAAAGAATTACTTATCTATGTGTGAGCGAGGCTCCCACACCTCAGGGAAGTGATTCTGCATTAAATTGTGGCTGTGATTGAAAATAATGCACTGACTGCAGGACACAAGAGCCCGGACAGATGGGCTTTTCTTCATCAGAGCCTACAAGCTACAGCCAAGCACAGAAGAGAGACATTGTAGACTGCTTGTCTCGCAGTGTGTTGTATCTCGTAGAGTTGAAAGTGCGCATTTTGTTGTGAGGGTGTACAGATAAACAGTCAGGCACGGGTGCTCAAATTTGTCTCCTCCAGGCTCCCTGGTATGGATTAAAAGTGCGGATGTTATCTTCCTGATGTCTAGACAGGTGGCAAGCAAAGCCCGGAGTCACACAGCCAGCCACCTCTCAGCCACCTGCCTGCTTTCTGTGCATCTACAGCCTGAGGCAGACTGGAGGACAATGGGCACTTAAAAGCCTGAGAGTAACCTGCAGCACAATGTGACGACGACGATGAAGGCAAACACGCACACACACACACACATGCGTACACACAAGTAAACAACAACCTCAAGGTCAGTGGCCTTATCTTTCCGAGAGAGCTGTCCATCTGAGTCCGACTGTGACGTTGTCAAACATTTACTGCTGCTCTTGTGTTATACAGATCTCTGCATGTGTGTTTGATCAAGCGCCCTCCCCCCTCACGCCATCTCCCCGCACGCCCCTGTGGGAGCAAAGATGCATAAAAGATTTGCACTGCGTTTGCTGAAAGCGTTGCGGTTTTACTTCGCATTTACTGTAGTGTTCAACTAGCAGCCTGAACAGGTTTCCTCAACATGGTGGTGTCTGAAACAGCCGACAGTTGGAGATCGCTTCAGCTTTTTACAGATTTTTGGTGCACAAACGTGTCGCCATGCTGTTACCCATCTCTGGTTCAAAACAGGCTTTAAACTGCAATAATGACAGTCCATTGGGACAGTTGGAGTTTGGCCCTCTGTGGGGTAATGTATGCAGACGATCAGTCAGCCAGACTAAAGCAAGGTAGGGGGGCAGCCGGTATATGCAGCTCGTGTCTATGTGTCCCACTGCTAGACTGGCCTCCAGCTGAAGCACTTCCATGGCACTGCTTACATGAAAGTACTCGCTGCCAGGCTGGCAGGGAAGATTATGTTATTACAGTGTTGATCATTAGTAATGGAGAAGGAGGGGTAAGATAAATTAACTAAATGCCATGAAATGGATTGAGCACGCTGCTGTGTAGATATATATGTGCAAGGTTTTAATGAGCTCTACAGATTATCATAAAGGTATCAATGCCGTTTTGTTGTAATTAATATTTTATTGTGGTTTGAACGTGAGACAGAAAAGATCAAAGGCCTCTCATTCATCCATACTGACACAGACTGTTTGACAAGTAAACAAGGCCGAATAAAAAGACAGAAAAATGGACAGATACACTGACTTTTAGGTGCAGAAGTGGCAAAATGCTGCATGTAAATTCACACTGGTTAAGTTTGTCCAAACAGAGAGTGAGACTCTCTCGAACAAGCTCGAACGCCACTTCCAGTCTAACCTCTGCCAATCAATGCAATCTCTCACTCACATGGCATATCTTTCACTGGCCTTTCTAAAAATGTAATATATGATCCTGGTGTATCTTTCTTCTAAGGTTCTGTAAATGAGCATCTAGTTCAGCACAGTGCTATTAGAACATGAGACATGAGTTAAACAATGATTATTTTGTTCTCCCACAAAAACTGAGTTGCAGCTTCATTGCAACTTGGTTTCTTCCACCACATCTACCAAGCTCTCTTCTCATGTCATTCATTGCTGTCTAATTCATGTACACTGTTCATTCACATCAGGAAAGCATTTTCTCTAAACATCCAAGAAATATTCAAAGCACTGTTTCCCAACCTTTGAGCCCTGATACTCTTTACTGACAGATGTTTACTTACGACCCCTCGTCACAGGTCGCACGCACGTCCGACCTGCGAGTCATTAATGTTTCCCGCACAGGTTATTTCATTTTAATACTTGTTTCAGGACTGGATTTTGTATAATTTGCGTCACAACACATCAATGTGAGTGTGAATGAGCTTTTCTTACTCCTGGCACTCTTTTCTCTCTACAGCAGACCACTTATAAAACAGCTGCAGTCCTTCCTCTAATATAGAAGGACAAGAAGAAGAAGAAATCGTAACTCCTGCTTTAAAATGTCAGTGGCTTCATCAAAACTCCACATTTTTGCACTGACTGGCTCTTAACCGCTGCAAAAATAACCTGCTGGATATTATTCCACCAGCCTCTTAAATCTGGACATGACTTATGGTCACATTATATGCAGTGAAGCCTGCAAGCCACTTCAGGCAGACAACTTGCCGCTACAATCATGACACACTTCGCTTACTGCTGTGCATCCACCTGTGGGCTCCGCTGCCCACGTGGGAGAGTTTATCATCGTCACAGCCTTGATGCCAAATATAAACTCTGTGCATTCATTTAATATAAAGTTTTTCTACATGAGTTAGAAGTAGAAAAGAGGCACAGTCTATTTCGCACTTTCAACAGTTCGCAATATAACTGTTATGTCTTTAATTTGTGTGATACCAGTGAAGTATAACAAGGTTGCACGTCAAGAAAAAATTATTTACAGTAGCAATTAGAATAAGTTTTCTCAGTAAAGCCAGTGCCCTTGTACCTGAATGCTTCACTTTTCAACCACACGTCTCCAAAAAAAGATATGTGAAGTAAATGCGAGGAGCGAACACAGGCGCAGAGACATCTATATTTGCTGCACCATTACTGTAACCTGCAGGGTGACTTTTTAATGCCACCACTCCTCTGCAGTGGATCAGTGGAGATCAAAGGGAAATCTATTAGAATGGGAGTCCAAGAGCAGCAGAAAGAGTCCCTGATCAGGACCAGGATCAGAATGATCTCTACCTGAAGAGTATATTTGCACTGGAAACTGCCGCCTTATCAGAGGCGGTCACCTTTATTCCTGAGGAATGTTAATTTGCAGTTGGTGCAGAGGGAGAAAGTGGAACAGCAGCTCAGATCTATGAAATATAGTTTACGAATAATAAAAAGGAATGATAAAATAATGATATCTGCACTGTATTAAGAATTTGCATGTGTGTGACTGTGTTGAGGTGAATGCTGTGATTACAGGGATGAATGTAACCAAGACGATGGCATCTGAGCTAAAAGCTTCGAGGCAGCAGCTGGTGTTTGTTTCAATGTCTGGTGACAAGAATGACTTTTGAAACAAGTGTTTACTGAGGTGGACGGGGCTGCTGCCAGTCCACCCTGTTGTGACTGTCATGTTTCCTCACTCTGGTCTCATAGAGCTTTTTACAGGAGAGTGCCTGACAGGTAGCTGCCCCGTACAGACGTCAGGTTTTGTCAGTTACACATTTCCTGTTTCTTAACACGTCTTGAGGTATTGCCTCCAATATGTCACAATATCAGCAGGGATTTTTCATGTGGAGTCAACAAGCAATTAAGCATGATACACAAATCAATATTAGTGTTAAATCCCATTGAATAGATGCAGTACCTTACTTCCTTGCAACATTCAGAAAACTCAGAACTGAAAAAAAAAAAAAAAATCATTCATAAAAGGGCTCCTCCAGTAATTTAGTATCACATATCACCCCTGACTTTTAGTTTCTAGTATGAGTTAAGCCCGAACATGCTGGACCCTTCACTTCCCATAATGCAACTTGATGGCGTATTTCAAAGAAATAACAGCGATATCTTTGGAGCTCCGCACCCTCAGTTTGTAACAAAGACTGCCGAAACTGAGATAACCCTGATGACATCGCAGGGGTTATTTCTCAGACTTGACAAAGGTCCCCCAGAGCCACAAAAGACTCTCTTCAACACAGGCTGTGTATCTGCCCTCGTGACAAGTGAGCTGAACTTCATGTGTCGACGGAGTGCCTCTTAATGTTAGACAAAATGTCACTACGTCATGAGGTCATGCATAAATACATGTGACCTATTAATGCATGACCTGTATCTATGCCAAATTGAGTGGCGACATGCATGAAAGATGGATCATGTGATGGAATAGGTGTGTCATTCTGAAGGCGCATGCTGATCTGATGGACTTGTCAGTGTTTGCTGATGCTGTCATCTGCAAACTGCACTTAAAAGGTAGAATAAGGAGACAGATATAGGCCAATACTGCACAGACTGTTCATTGGATATACTCCATTTGTCAAGTTAGAAGATCATAATTCTGTCTGTGTCCCTGATGTTGATAGTCTAAGCACAGGCAGAATAACTGCACTGCATGGTTGAAAAACAAATGGAGAAAAGTGTGAATAAATCATAACCTCTGTTTTGTTCATATTTCATTAAATAAGTGGCTATCAGTCGGGAACAAGCACAGCAGAAGGATGTAGCCCAAGTCTCAGTCACTGAAAGTCGTCTACCAAAACATATCAAGCCCTACTTTTCCACATGAAAGGAGCAGAAAAACCTCAAAAGACTGCAGAGCTGAAGCGCGCGCAGCAAAGACAACTGCACCACAGTTTCCCTCCTCAACCAGACGCGGCTGTTTGTCTTTAAAATGACATCTGAACATTGTAAGAGCAGACTGACATTACAGCACACTGCAGTTACCAACGGTGGCAGGTGTCACGCATGACACAACTCTGATAAACTGCTATTACGTTTTTTGCTTTGCATTCAGTGTCTTTTCAAACCACGAGACAACCTTCAGCAACAAGCCAAAAACGTAATAACATTATTACCTTATTTGGAGTTCCTTTGACTACTTTAAAGTGCCGGAGATAGTTGTTAACTTGGTGAAAGCATATTTCCAAGACATCAGACTGTGTGCAAGTATCGCAGAGCTCACAACAGGCTGGCAAAGATTGGAGGTTGGTATTATGGCAGGATGTACAGTGTCCCCGCTAGCTTTCACAATGGCTATGGAGGTAATTATTAGGGCTTCCAAGTGGGTCGTAGGTGGAGAGAGACGGCAGAATGGAATGCGTCTTCCACCAATTAGGGCTTATATGGATGATATGACACTGCTAACTTCAACAGTGCCATGTACAAGGAGGTTGTTAGATAAAGTCAATCAGAATCTCAAGTGGGCTAGTATGAAGATTAAGCCTAGTAAGTCAAGGAGTATTTCAATATACAGAGGGAAAGTAAGTGATAGAAAGTTTGCTATAGATGGTGAGGAAATCCCAACAATTAGGGAGAAATCAGTTAAGAGTCTAGGACGGTGGTACAATGTGGACCTGAATGATGTTGAACAGGTTGTGCAATTTAGAAAGGATGTTGCAGAAGGGCTGGAGAGAATAGATAAATCAGGGCTCCCAGGAAAACTGAGGTTGTGGTGCTTGCAGTTTGGCTTGTATCCTAGGTTAATGTGGCCAATGTCAGTATATGAAGTCCCATTATCTGTAGCAGAGAGAATGGAAAGGCTAGTTAGCTCTTATATTAGAAAATGGTTGGGTGCTCCCAGGTGCTTAAGCAATGTAGCTTTGTATGGGAAAGGAATGCTTCAGCTGCCAGTATCCAGTCTAACAGAGGAGTTTAAATGCACTAAGGTTAGGACAGAACTTTTATTATCTGGGAGTAAGGACATGTTAGTTAGCAATGTGGTTCCGAATCCTTCTGGGGGGAGGAAATGGAACCCAAGGGCAGCAGTGCAGGAGGCAGAGGCAGCTCTTAGGCATGCAGAAATAGTAGGAAATGTTCAATTTGGCCGGGGAGGCTTGGGGCTTGGCCCAGGCAAACCAGTGTGGAATAAAGCAGGTCTAAAGGAGAAAAGAAAGCTTGTAGTGGAACAGGTGCGTAGGCAGGAGGAGTTGTTAAGGGGGGCAAAAGCAGTTGGTCAAGCCAAACAGGGACAATGGTTGAATTGGGAAGGTGTTGAGAAGAGGAAACTTAGTTGGAGGGACCTGTGGAATATGGAGGAAGGCCGTATTAAATTTCTGATAGGGGCGACATACGATGTGTTGCCAACCCCGCAGAACCTAAGTCTCTGGGTACAGGGCGATCAATCGTGCCCACTCTGCTCAGGTACAGCAAGTTTAAAGCACATTTTGTCAGGTTGTAGAATTAGCTTATCACAAGGCCGGTATACATGGCGGCATAATCAGGTGCTGAGAAGCTTAGCCGCAGGCATTGAGGAGAGAAGGAAGCAGGTGAATACTGGAAGTTCTAGAAAGGAGAGGTTAGATGTGCAGTTTGTTCGAGAGGGGGAGAAAAATAGAGCTGCTAAGTCAGGGAGAAAGCAGGTAGGTGGCTGCCTGGTAGGGGCTGATGATTGGCAAATGCAGGTCGACTTGGGAGGAAAGCTAGTTGTGCCCCAGGAAATAGTTTATAGTAATCTGAGGCCGGACATTGTCTTATGGTCCATGAGTAAAAAGACTGTGTATTTTATTGAGTTAACAGTCCCTTGGGAAAATTCAGTGGAGGCAGCTTATGAAAGGAAGAAGACTAAGTATGCAGATTTAAAGACAGAATCTGAGCAGAGGGGATGGAAGACCAGGGTCTGTCCGGTTGAAGTGGGGTGTAGAGGTTTTGTTGCAGGGTCAGCTGTTTCACTGTTGAGGGAGCTGGGAGTGCATGGGCAAAATTTAAGGAAGACAGTGAGGGAGATGTCAGATGAGGCTGCTAGGTCTAGTCAGTGGATATGGATCAGGAGAAATAATAGTAGTTGGGGGGTGAAATAGGGACGGTGGGGGGGGGCAGAGGACATGCATGCCTAACCCGGCCAGAGAAGAGGTTAAAGTCTTAACAAGACACCTCTCCTCTGCTCTGCTTTCCCCTCCCCATCTTCTCGCTCTGCCAATAGGAAGAGAACCAGGAAGTTTAGATAAGGTGGGGGTGTGGCCAGCTAGAGTCTCTCTTTGGGACCATGCGGCCTGTTCAGGTGAGTTTGCGTGGTAAGATACAGAGTTGGCTTGTTTTTTGATCTTTTTGGTTGTTTTCCTGTTTTGTTTGCTTCTTGAAGGAAATGTTAGGGTTTGTTTTCCTGCTCTGTTTGCTTTTTGAAGGAAATGGTAGGGTTTGCTGCTTCTTGAAGGAAATGTTAGAAGAGGCTGTTAAATCTAGTCTGTGGTTTAGGCCTCCACCTCCAGCACCCTCTAAATTTTCCACCCCCTACCCGAACAAGGGTCTGTATCCAATCCCTACTTCCATCTTTTGACTCTACCTCTTTATTTTCTATCCCCTACCCGAACCAGGGTTTGTATTCCCACCCCGCTTTTTCTTGGTGCAGTTGGTGAGAGGCAGGGGTAGATGATGGTAGTGTGGCAATCGGCAGTTACATGTGGCATCTAGGCCTGTGGTAGCATTGTAGCAGCTAACAATAGCTAAAGCGGTGAGAGTATGATAGTATCTTAGCAGTTAGTATTGGTAGCTAGCAATTAACATTAACAGTATAGGTGAATCTAGCTTTATTGTCTTCTTCTGTTCCTCTTAGCAGGTAGCAGTTAGCACGTAACATTAGCTAAATGGTAGCATCGGAACTGTATTGTCTTCTTCTGTTCTTCCTAGCGGTTAGCATTAGCATTAGCAATAGTTAAATGGTAGCATCGGTACTGGCCACTACCTGGAGCATCTCTGGGTCAGTTGAACGTGGCGGTGCTGTTTGGATTGTGTAGGAGCAGTGTGAACTGGCACTAGGGGGGGGTGACTCTGGGACGCCGGAGTTCACTGCCTAACCTCCTGGAGGTGTAGTGGGACTAAGTAGGCGAAACACTGTTGAAGGGAGGTTTCCACCTGATGACCCCCAGAGACGTGTTAGGAATCACTGCTCTTTGGCAGGTATAGAGGCAGATTAGAGCTCCAAGGTTCTTCACTGAGAATGAATCCTCTTTTTGAGCACAAGTATCTTGTGTTTAAATTAACTATCATGTGTTATGTTATGTTACAAGATTCAGTGTCAGGGTCATTGGGCTGCAACAGGTCTTTTGTGTTGTGTTGTTACCTTAAATAACATTTGTGTGAACATACTGCATTGTGTTTGTTAGTGATCAACACACATTTTGACACAAGAACTGAACTTAATTTCTGCTTCAATTAGCATTCAAGTCATTTTCACTCAGACAAATTAGTGCTTCCATTAGTTTTAAAGTAAAGTCAACTTGTCTGAGTTAGTTCTGAAAGACAGTGGAAGTCAGTGCGGTCTGGACGGAAGTGGCCTAATCTGCTTCTTTAGTTTTTTTAGTTTCGCCATCTTGCCACAGATTTCTGCCACAGACTGGTTTGGATGGCCTATAAATGATGAATTACAGTACTCTGGGTGAGATGAAGGTTATGTTTTTCTGCATCACTCCAGGTCAAAAATAGGTGAGCTTTGGGAATGTTTCACAAATGAAAGAAGATGTTTTTGTAATGGTGTAATGTGAGTTTTGAAACTTGGTACCTTATTATTTATATGTTTGGATTTCATCATATTTGTGTCTATCCTTTATATCTTTAGTGCAGGTACTCACCCAGTAAAAACAGACAGGTTGTTGATTTTAGGACACTCAACAGGTGCGTTAAGGTTGTTTGTTGCTCACAGATTAAAAGTGAAGCCGCACAGTGTTCTGGCTGTGTTTTGGCATTTCCTAATAAAGTTCAATTTGTATTAAGGTCAGCAGATTCATAAACCGTATTGTGTTTTCATGTACAGGTAGGGGTCAGTGGTGTGCACATAGGATAAGAAGCATGAGTCAACCAAATCCTCTTACCACATTTTGAAACCCACTGTATAAACCTTACATCAAAACCCAAAGTGACCCCACACTCCATACCTCTGCTTTGCTTTGCTTTGATAAATTGACAGACTTTTGTCATGCGTCATGCTTAGTTTTCTAAGACTTTCCATTCTGCCTTATTTAGCCTTTAAAAACTTCTTGTTAACGGCAGATAAGCAGGTTATAATTGAGGTCTTGGGGTCGTCAGGCCCAGCAGAAATGTCTTAATGAGTCTTCAGTGTATAGCATTGATGGTGTAAATATGTATCACACACATGTAGCAAAGCAAAGCAAAGCAAAGTTTCAAATGTGAGACAATTGTTACTGTATTAAAGTTGCTTTAATTATATAATATAATGTCAATCAATCTGATTAATTCTAGATGACGACTTTATTTGCAACTCATGCCACACGAGTGGAGCTTCAACAGATTAGGCCCCATAAACTAAAATCTGTCATTATAATGGAGGGCTTTATGTGTTAATTGTTATCAGGTTACTGATGTGACTGTAAGTTATGGGGGAGTGGTAATGAATGGATGTTTCCCTTTACAGGTTTAATTTAGCTCCCCTAAAACTGGTAGGGTCATTAAGTCTGAGATCAGGGCAGCGGTCATTAAAGTCATGGGAGCCATTAAAGTGGGGAAAGAACCGTTATCAGAATCTCCTTCTCCGCCCTCCCTCCTTCTTCTGCGTGCTCAATGCAGCTTGAAGGGAAAACACTGCTTTATGAGAGCAGCAAGGGCGGCATCATGCATGCTTGCCTTCCATGGACCTTTTACGGCAACTTCCCCAATTAACTTTAATGGCCAATAATATCATTTTATGCTTTTCACTCTATTCTCTCAATTCGAACTCCTGCATGAATCCATATTACGCTCCTACGCGGCCTCCAGTCCCGCACAGCCAGCTCCTCCGCCTCCATTCTTCTCCTCCTTTTTCACCTCTCCAGACCTGCAGTGTCAATGGTTTAAACGGATTGCTCACACAGCCAGTTAACCTTCTCATCCCATAAAAAGTATAATTGGTTTACTATAGAAAGGAGCCTTTTCCATGCTAGGGATAATCCCTCAGCTTGATTAATGCCTCTCTAATCAATTGGTGTCTGGGAGACCCGCCTCTTCAGTCACATCCTGTAAAGGGGAACAGCTGGCCTTTCTAAAGGTCAGGGAGAGGGGGTCACCTGGGGTCAGAAGGGCTGATGGATCAAGCAGGGGGTGTCAAACCACTTACACACATTAACAAAACTCATCGGCTATTTTTAGGGAGTCATCAAAGAGCGAGTAAAGTAATAACAGGGTTTATGTTGCATTTCTGTGTGTGTGGTCAAGCACGTGTGTGCTTCACTAGCGTTTATGGCTCAAAATGGCTCAGCGAAAAGCAGCCATTTGGCCAAAAAGATTATGATTACAAGCACAGCGGTTATATTTTTAAGCTGCAGGGATTTAAGAGAAATGGCTTTGAATTAGAAATTAGTTCACGAAGGGTAAAGGTTAAGTTTAGGTGTAGCGATGAGGGTGAAGGTTAAGGTCGCAGGGTCAAGGTTTGTAATGGGATCCCCCCAAAAGCACATTGCAAGGATGCATCTGCGTGTGTACGTTTACTGCACAGACGCCGACTTCATGCACGCGTGTCAAGCTGCACGTTTCTACTCAGTCTATACGCGCTGCGCCAAGAAAACAAAGAGATGGAGGGAAATACTTCATTTGGTTGAAATTGCTCCACGATGTCTTGTGCACTGACATCACGCAGGATGAGAGAAGATCCCCGGGTGTATTGCTCTTGTAATTTTCTCTTCAAACAGGACGGGCTATCATCCTCGCAGCCGGCGCTGCTGAGGGGGTTTGTGCTCCATTCAGAGCAGATTTGAATAACACTTGGAAATTGACACAGAGCCTGCTGCGATGTATGAATATCAATGTCACCTCTGACAGAGTAGAATGGCAGACTGGGAAAATATCAATTCATTATGAGTTTTGGATTGGGACGAACTATTTCGCTTTGAACAAACCTGATGTGTTTTTCGCCCGATAGGAGCAGCCTGCATATTCTCAGCGGAACCGTCCCGACGACAATGAAGTTATCTTCACCAAACACTGTAATCAATATACAATTTTGCCACTGACAGACACTTAAAGATGACCACGCTGAACAAGATGTCACCCCCGAGGACTTTGGCTAGTAAATAATGAATCACTACATTAGTACAATGTCTGTTGTATACATTAGCATTCAAAGTGGACATCTAAATTACTTTGAATCTATAAGTGTCGTCTGCCACGCTGAGAAGATGTATGCTTTTGTCTCTGACATGATCCCCGTGACTTAAAAGAGACAAAATAACTGACCTCACTTACTCTACGTGAGCTTCGATAGACTGGTCCGTAACGCAGGAAATGAATGGGGCATTAATCTTTGAGATGTGGTGATGCTAATAACTGAAGACTCTAGTTGTAAGGGAGGGCAGTGATGAATTATCTCTCCAATCGTTCGTTAAAGATGCTTCGCAGCCATCAGTTTACCAGCTCATTCGGTGCCTTTCCTCCGTTTTCAGCCCTTCAACTTTCCACGGGGTGTCACAGCTGATTGGCTGGTGATTTAGTTAAACTTGTAAACAACAGCAGCCATCTGTCTCCATCAACTTTAATAACAGCTCAATGCTTATTCCCTTATTTATAAGAATCCGGAGTGCGAGGCAGCAGGCGCTCTGTGTTGGCATAGGGGGGAAACCACAGCGCAGCCCGTGTTAGTATGCACATACATGCCTCTCCTGCACACAGACCCACTGCGACAAAACTGCAGTGAGAGATGGGGGAGATGGTGAAACGGGAGTGGGGGATGGATAAAGGGGGGGAGGATAAGGGGAACAGGGAGGGAGATCTGTTTCTGAATACTCTCAGCATCTCCTTGAGGTCAGTGGTTTGGACTCTTGCATACGGGGAGAGATGCGGAGAGGCATAAATAGGCACAAAACAGATCTTTAATTGGAGCGCAGCAAGGTGTGCAGAATAAATATTTCCCCTACGCACAAGAAAATACAATTGATTTGCAGTGGATCTGCAGAGAACTAGTAAGCGAGCCCTTCATTGTTTTGTTTTATTATTAATGCTCTTGAGCCAATGGGCTGTGGAATATGCATCGAATGACCTGCCCTTCTCTCTTCTTATGCTAATCGTCATTGACATTTCCTGCACACAGCACATCCGTCCTGGCCCCTCTGCAGTGGACCAGAAAACCACCGAACATTAGCAACAATAAAATCCCTCAAACGGTGCAATAATCCACCCTGAGACATTACCATAGTGGAATTGCAGCTGTCCATATGGTGCAATGTTGACCCTGTATCTTTGGAAAGATTTTGTTGTCATCTCAAAGGCTTTGACGGTCAGGTATTCTTTGTATGTGAAGGGCTACAGCATTCATCTTCTGCCCATTTATCATTCCTGTCTACTTTTCTCCAGACCTCCATTCATCTATCCGTCTATTCATCTCTCCATCCATCAGTTCATATCGCCTTTGTTCCACATGTGGATCCATCTGTCACGGCCTCAGTGATGCCTGTGCTCTTATATATACAGACATCTCAGTCCAGCCGTCCACCTTTTTCAAATTGCTTAAAATACACAATTGTTAGACCGTTTTTCTTAAATGTCGGCCTATAGAAAAGCTTTTGACTGATTTTTCTTGGGAGACCATCATTTTGTCCATCACCACGGCAAAAACCAAGTGGAAAGCAATTTATGCTCCGTGGCTTACCGTTGATGCAATTCCTTTGATTGTATTTGCAGTATACTTTGGCACCGCGAGTCCAGTCATGAGTGAGCCCAACTGAGGAGTCTCTGTTGGAATTAGAGCCCCACTATGTCCTTCAGGTTGTGTCTGGTATTATTTCTCCTGCATCAGCAGGAGGCCTGTAGCTTCTGCAGGGAAAGAAAAGGGATCATGCTGGAGAGGTGAGGAAGTGTGATTTTCTGGTTCAGAGACTCCAGCTCCCATCCTAGCCTCTCCTGCTCCCTTTTCCCCCACTTTGCTGCCAACTCACAGTCTTTTTCTTCTGTTAGAACTTTTAACAGACTAAAATCGGTCTTCGCCTGAGATTTAAACACATTAAGAGTGAATTTAAATCAAGGTGCTGAGGAAACAAAACGTGCCTCGCCTCTATAATGTCGAGGTTTACCTGCGTCGAGTAGCACAGCTGCCACAGCCACTGTCTTTCTTGATCTTACTTGTAAAAACTATTATTTTGTGATCAAAACAAGGAGATCAATGAGTAGATGGAGATGGAATAACAACCAAGCTAATTGGATTTCCTGGCTCCAATACAAGCCAATTAACCTTACACTGAGGCAATTAACAGTGAATGGAGTGGTTCAATATCACAGAAGTGAGGCCCCCAGAAGTTATTTGCAGAATAGTTTATCTCTATTGAACTGCATGGTGCCAGTCTTATAGCAGGCAATCCACTCAGCCTAAGCTGTAACCACCTCTGCACTAACCGGTAAATGTGACCCCGCGCCATGTCATCTTTTAATGATGATTCATGCCGGGCTTTCTGCCCCTGCGGTTGGGCACTCCTAACCTCTCTGCATGTTAATGATGACTTTCCTTTTTGGCTGGGTGCTGCAGGTTCATCCAGGACAAAGAGTGGTGCAAGCCATGCCTCGCTAGAGACCCTCCGCAGACCTCCCTGTGATGAACACATGATTAGGGAGACAAATGATATTAGGGCCAATCATCTCCTGCCCACTGTGGTCATTAAAACACCACACAGCAACAATAGATCAGTACTAATTGGATGCAGAATATGACCATAACAACACATTATTCCCATCAATCACTGAGTCTGTCTTTGAGGAGAACTTGAGTTGACCTAATGATGTACATCGTGGTTGTTGTGCAGCTATAAAAGTCAGATGGTCACTGGTGAAGATTGGTTCTGTTGTTCTGAGAAAAAGATCTCTGTTATTGTTGTTGTTGGTGTTGATGTTTACGCAGCATTAGTTCTGGATTAGCTCCACAGTGCGGTTCAGAACATGCTAAGTGGTATCTAATGCACAGCAGCTGTGTTGGATAATCATTTGAAAGAAAAGAGTTTTGATTATTTCTTCTCGTTTGAAATTCGGTCCAATTTCGCTCCTTTGATATTTTGAGAGCTTCTTGCTGTTTGCTCAATACATCCTGGAAAAGGTTTTAGGCATTTTGCCCTCATTTGACAGAGATAGCAGGGATACAGACAGGAAATGCAGAGAGAGAGAGAGAGACGAACCAGACGAAAATATGTGGCCACTCCTTTTACACACGTCTGCTTTGTTTTTCTTCAGGGTTTTGAAGATTGAAGATTTGTATGGAAGACTTGGACCAGTTACTGTCTGATCTGCCTCCTTTATCTCCTGCAACTTTTCTTGTTCAGAAGTTGAGAATAATCACTTAATTTACATTGCCAATCTGTTTTTTCCCCTTTTCAATCTCATTTCAAGGATGTTTTTATGAATTATTGTTGTGGTAATTGTCTTGGTGTTTGAGATTCGGCTCCACTTTTTGACTCCTGTTCCAGCCTGTGGCTCAATATGAAAATGTGTTGTTTCACATTGTAAATTTGATGTCTGCAAGGGTCTGTAACCGTAGCCTTATTTCTCTAATAAAGTCAATGCTGCCAGTGAGCGGGGATTCAACCTTTTCTTTCACCTCACATTATCATAAAAATACATTTTAAAGCCCCTTAAAAACATGTAAAATATACAGTGCTGGGCTTTCCAAAAGGGTCCGAGTGTGATGGCGCCTTTGGCAAATCCATCTGCAACACTGTGCTGCCTCTCATTAATAACACTGCATTTATCACACCTCAGTTGATCAACATGGGATGTACTCCTTCTGGACAGGGAGGAAACATGAAGTCTGCCTCTCCAGCAACACGCTTTTTTCTTTTTCTTTTTTTTTAACAGTCAATAAGCTTCTTTCTTTGAAAATCAGTTTAGGCATGCTTTTCACAGTTTAAGTCAACCCAAGGTGGAAATGAAAATAGAGGAATGTATAATACTTATTTTCCGATGCTTACCGTAAGACATAGTTAACTTATTATGGGTAAATTTTGATACAATATATATATATATATAGTATGTTTAAATCCTTTTACATAAGCTGCTGAATCTAACCCTGCTCTCTAACAGTCCCAGAAGGAAGGTGGTCCTGGGAGACCACAGATCATTGCATCAAAGGAAAATCACACTTTCAGATATTTCGGGTAGTGATAAGGCTATGGTAACGATAATCACTTCCCAGGATATTATCAATAAATGTGGCAGGCGGTCTCCAACCCCTAAATGACCTTCTGACCCAATGGCACTGCCCCCATACCTGCCTTCCTCCCCAACATCAGACATTATCGTCAGGTCACAGGTGCACAACCAATCACGTGTCAAATGGAATTGGCCGGTGGGAATTCAATGGCAATGCATTGTGATGATGTTTCCTCGCTTCTGTCAAAAACCTGACAGCCAATTGGGCCGAATCCAATAAAGGTTGAGTCAAGGATGCAATGGCCGCATTGGTTCAGTGGTCAAATAAGAAGTCAAAGTTCCAAGACAGAGGATCAAAACCTGAACAGGTGTGCAGCAGAAACAAATTGCCAATGGATTATTGACAGGAAAGGCAAAGGCTTTCATATAATTGCTTTGGCGATGGAAGATGGACAAGCCTTCAGAATGCTGAGTAAAAAGTAAGGACAGGAAACAAAACTGACAACCATCAGACAGAGGGGGAGGGAATACCACAGTGATCAATGACTAACAGCTCTGAGAGGAGCTATCAGGAGTTATGCAGTAAGACTTATCATCTTTGCAGCAAAGATGTGAGCTCAGGTAAGAATATTTCAGATTTCTCATTCTTTAAAAGGTTCACTGTGTAAGAATTGGCCACCTGTTAACGGTCAGCCCAAACAAATAGGTGGCGGTATATCACCAGAGTAACCGCTAACTGCTGCTCACTGTGCTCTTTGCTGTGGCTGCAGCTGTTTGACACTTTTTATAGTGAACTTCTTGTGCATTTTGTTTGTTTTTTAGAGTAATCATCTAGTGTATGAATACTGTGAAAGATCCAAGTAAATTTCTCAGACCACATTGTCCCTTGTTTTATGTGATGAGCAACCCAAAACCCAAAGTCGTCACATTTGAGAAGCTGGAACGAGAGTTTTGGCTTTTTTTGCTTGACATAATAACTGATAATTCTGGCATGGTATCAAAGAGGTGAACTATGAATCAATTATAAAAGGCTGATTGACCTTTAATTCTCATGACCCAATTTACACATTTAGTCCACTGTGAAGATACTGTCATTAAAAGAAAAATAGCAACTGTTTGAGAGAAAAAGTGATACGACCGGAGCCGCTCAGATTGAAAAGCCAGAGTGTGGAACAGTTGGTCGTGCAAACAGGTTGATGGATAGGAGTCTCTGCAGATATGGGCTCAAATTAGATTGGGGGTGTCCATTAATTTGTGTGACAGAAAGCTCTCCTGGATTGCCAGTGTGATCTCACCTGTTAGATGACCCACATGAAAAGAGCTGACAGGGGTTGCTTCTCTCTTCCATTAACAACTGTGTCATATTACCCTCAAGTATTTACACGAGAAAACTGTCAGGCTGCAGCGCAGAGTGTTACTACTGCTAAGATTTCATATGTTCATGAAATCTTATGTTTAAAAAGCCCTAATAATTCTGGCATTGAGAAGTGCTGATCTGTGTTCAGGCTGCCAAATACATCCGTCACTACGCCAAGTCTCAATCAAGCCAAGAGACATAAACTGCTTAGTTAAAGGCAAATTAAAACAACATGCTGGGGGTTTCTCATTTTGCACAGTTTACCACAAATCACCATTATTGGCCACAAAATTGTCCAAAACACCAAGTTTTTAGATTGTTTGTCTTTTACCTTTTATTTCATTTAAAATTTTTTTACATTTTATTCTATTATAGTTTAGAATCAAACATGTGAAACAGTTTTATTGCAGCTGTTTGTTTGTCAGTGCTATTGTTCTGAGCATGTGCAGTTGCAAGCAATGATGTTTCTTCATGTGGCTAGACCCCTTTAAGGGGGGGGAATTAGGAGTTTTTGCATCATGTGTTGGACAAACATACTTTAAGACTTTTTTTTAAACCAGAACACTAAATCTAGGGACTAAATCATGTAAAACCATTTAACATGTGCTTCCCATGCACTGTGTTGATCCTTTAGGTTAATTTTATTCATTTTATTCATCTTTGAGCTATTGAAAGTGCAAGACGAAGGAGGTAGGTGAAGTCTAAAAATGACTTTCTGAAATCCAGAAATCCCAGCAGCGGGCAAAGTAACTGCTGAGTCACCGGTGACAACTTTATCAAATCCCTGATGATTTATTACGGCCATTTGTGCTGTGGGCCAGTAAAATCTTACTTAATGCACCTTTAAGGTACAACAGGGCTGTAAAAACACCTTAGGGCGATGTTAAACCTTTTATGTGTGTGATTGGGGCAGCCTCTGCTTTTTACCTCGGCCTCTCTCAGTCTCACGTTCTGCAGCTACAGTATGATGACCGTTGTTGAAGGGCACTCTCGATGAGTTTATTAGAAAGTATCATCAAATGGCACTCAGCTCCAACATCTGACAACTCGCAGGTGAGTAACTCCCTTTAAAATAACAGTTTGTCCTTCAAAAACTACCGCCAAAGGCAGAGATATAGTGGCATACTGGTCCAGTGGCATAAAATGTTTTAGCACCCTTCATAAAACAGCACTTTCTTCTGTGTCCCTCTTTGAAACATCTATTTTTCTTTGGGATCTAATGGGTCTCGTTGGAACCCCTAATTGGCAGTCACTGTACCCGCTGTCCTTTGAGCTGCGGTTGCTATAGGGGGGATTTTTGAGCGTTCAAACCGGCTTTGAAGTCCTCAAAAGTGAATTCTCTCTTCACTGCTGTGGCAGCAGAAACTGCAATGACCAGATGGGATGGTAATTGAATGGGAGAGGTATAAATGGTGCCAGTGTCATAAGTCTACAACACTGCACTGCGAGTGCACAGGAGTGGCTTCTCATTATCACCATGGCTAAACTAGCGCCAAAGCCTCCACAAAGGCCTACCATGTTCACTCAGCTCCTATTCCATACGGACCTCCATGCCTCTGTCAGTCTATCAGAGCACTTGATGTTCAGAGGGAGAGAGAGAGGCCTTTCATGGCTCCCCTTCCCATTTCCTTTAAACAAACTCATATGGTTAATTGCTTCTTTTTTTGAGCTCCACTGGACCACCTTCACAAGTCTGACAATGTTTTTCCTTTAACCTTCCACATTCTCATTCTGCACAAAACTCCCAAATGACCTGATAAAGCTAATGTGTAAAGGTGAGATGAGCATGTTCATTATCATTGTTGGCTTTAAAAGGTTGTTTGGTGGGCTGTAATCTAATCTCAATGAATTTGTCATGTGGTAAAAAAACAATGGAGCACTGCACAAATGACTACATTCACTGTTGCTCTTTGGGCACCTGTTTAATGATAATATAATGCTGTTTTTCCAGCTGCAATCTGCACACGTGCAGTGCTTTACTTCAGGTCTTCCTGGAAGTAAGTCACAAGAAATTCATTTTCTCTTTACATTCAAGATATTTTAAGTATTTTCATACAATATACAGATGATGAGGTACAACTAGCTCAAACAAAGCGTGACGACAACAACAACACCTGCAACCAATCGTGTAGCAAAGCTGAACACTTCCCACTGAGTTTTTTACGATCTAGTCCTATTATAGGCATATTCACCGAAACACACACGCCGATAAATCAGTTTAAGTTAGTTTGCCTGCTTTAATTAACTTTAAAGCTAGAACCTCTTCAGTTACCTTCCAACGGGCCACCTGCGGGCCAAAGGAGAATTTATTGTTTATTAGTCTTCCCGTCTGTTGACACAAACGCTATGTTCGCATTTATACTCATATAATACACCGTTCGAAAGCTAAGATTCACGTAAATTGACTGATGCAAACTATTTCAAGATCAAATGACAACGGGCGGCACAATACACTCCAACAGCAGACAAACAGCTGTTTTGTTGCCAGGGCTATCTGAGGCGCAATTGGAATTCATCTGGGGCGGCACAAGCTGATGCAAATGCATTCATGTGGGGTGAAAATGTTTCAACTTGAGCAAAATTTGTGGCTGTTTGGTGCAGATGAACACATGGTCCTCTGGTCAAATTGACATGACTGACACAAGGTGAAAATTCATTTTGTTTCTGCTCTAGCTTTAGCTCGGTGTGCCTAATAAACTGAAACTGAGTGTAGATTAACACATGACCGATCATTCTGTAAAATTGTTCTAATTTCTACACCACTTTTCTTTCTTCAGAGTGAATTGGGTGTTTCAACAAGAATGCATTTTTATATTGGAACTAACGTAACAGGATATTATATAGAGGAAAAACACAGAGAGCGTACAGAGGAAACAATGACTGATATCCACTGCACTTTTTTCCAGTCATGACGGCATAATGTGCTCAGGATTACTGTTATTATCAAGGGTCAGCGCTCAAACAAAACATATTCGGCTATAAATGTTCTGTTTAATGTGCTGACCCTCTCTCTCTCTCTGGCTCCTGCAGGAGTAGGTCTTACAGTCTGAGAAACAAAAGCTGAGGCATAGATGGCTGTTCAGCAGATAGGATTAGGCTGTAAGTCTTCAAAGAAGTCCCTCTCCGCCAAAGCTGCTCACTTCAGCAATGTTAATGCTGTTTATCTTTTCTTATCCGTTTTTTGCCTCTGCCTCTCTTTCTCTCCCTCACCTGCCAGTCGCGAGGAGGGGTAAAACGTCATTTCGAGAGTAACACTTCCTAAAAAATACACTGACAGGTGCATATTTACAGAGGGGGTGTTTAACGCTGACCTTAAGAGTGGGCCAGCTTTAATGCAGCATCTTCGCCTCAGGCGAGGCCAAGGGACCCTCATCCTGACAGTGAACCCCTCCTCTCTCTGCCTGCAATATGGGTTTTTTTCTCCATTTCATTTGAGCTTTTATGCTGAAAAACTACCTCTCTCCCCCTCACTTTGCCCTCTCACATGAACACACACTCACACAGGCCTCCGGGGAAAATAATCATTTAATGACAACCTTTTTTAATGCCATTTTCTTCCTGTGCTGTCTTTATGAAGTGCTCAGGGAGCTGTTGTCATGAAGTCAGTCAAATGTGCCCTCTATCAAAATAAATCTGAGAGAGGTTGATACGCGTATTATTATTATCTAAAGAGCAGAATAGCTTAAAGTTCTACCTGGTAAAACATACATCAATTTGAATGTTATTGATTGATGTCTGGGTAGTGTTAGAAAATTAATCAGCTAACAGTAAGTCACTCACTTACAGTGCAGTTTGCACAGTAAAGTTTCCAGTTAGTCCACAGAGCTGTCAGGCATGGAGAATTCAATGCAAGGCAGCTGACAAGTAATTAATATCAATTACAGGATGAACGTGTGTGAATGTGACTTCACAGATGACTGTAGCTTCCACGTTTATACGTTAGGAAGCCACACAGCCTCGCTGGCAAATGGAACTCATATATAATCGAGTCCAAAGCACTGTATTTCACACTCCACTAAAGTCGCTGAAAAGCAGGATTTAAGAGACTCCAAACCATGAGTCCCCGTGCAAAAAGCCATCATGGTAGCCACTGCTATCGCTCTCCTCATAATTGTCCTCGTGGATGGTGAGACTGACTGGCTTTGTGCACGCCGTCTGATAATGGCAACAAAGGGAGGGAAGCAGCCGAGTGAACAAAGCATTATGTAATCAATATCGCTGGTCAGTCAGAACAGAGAGAGGCGTTGATCTGTTGACTGAAGCACTGTTTACATAGATTTTCTTTTCTCACGCTGCAGATGTCAAAGGAAAAACTGGGCCAGGAGGAAAATAAGAAGCACAGTCCAAAGAAAAGCCAGCGTTGACTGAAGGCACCTTGGAAGGTGCAGGGGCAGCGATCCATGTCAGAGCAGAGCAAGGTCAAGGCCGAGCTTGCTTATCTCTGTAAATTAAAAGTGTCGCCTTGAACGATGGACGGATGATTTCAATTAAATTGTGGAGTGCATGTGAGCAAGAGCTCAGAGTCTCTGAAGAACAAACACTGCAGCTTTATTGCTTTCACATTATTCCCTGCTGTGACTAAAACCTTTGATGGTTCCTACAGGTTGAGCTGATGCCCTCTGGGCAAACACAATGACTACTGAATGGAATTTAGATACAATTTTAGTGAGATAATGTTTCTTAAATGTCTATCGCTGTTATGGTAACAACTCTTGGTTTTAAATTATGGTACCTGCACATTTTATTATGACTATAAGAGGACAACTTGCTAGTTAACATTCCTCAGTATTTGCTACGTAGCACTGGTCTATTTCACATGCTATCCCCATTAGGGGAGAAGAAACGTGCGATAGTGTTCATGTCCTTGTCATCGCTTATACAAAATGTATAATAGATGTTTCTATTATTTATTATTTATTGTTTATTTATGTTTGCACTAAATAGTTGAACCATATTAAATAAATGAAACATCGAAGCTGATTATACTTTTAAATTTAAAATACTGCAACTGTAGAGTTTATATATATATATAAAAAGAAATCAATAAAAGTTTCATTTTATTTTAATTTTGACAGTAATGACACATGCATATTTTGCATTAAACTACTGTAATCATACATTTTGTATAAATTGAATACCTGGTTAAATAATGTCAGCTTTGATCTTCCATACTAGCCACAAAAAGTGATTTAGCCTTTGTGTGCAGAGTGAAAAGATCAAATCAGTCAAAATCACCCTTCAGTGGCATTAATCAATGGTTTGGATCTAAAATCTGATTGTTTTTTTGATTGATTTTTGAGTTGCCCTGAGTAATTCAAAAGGCCTCACAGCGCTCTTCATACTTTGTTGACATTATATTATCAATTTCTGTGATTAATACTGACATTTTAGTCCTTTGTGCTGTGAGAGAGACAACTGTATTGACACAAAGAGATACAGAAAATGTGTCAACAGAATTTCCTTTTTCGTGTTGGCAGTAATGATGTGGGTTCGCAAACATTTGGAGATGGAAATCAAAACTGAATTGCTGAATTTAAATGTCCGAATACATCATGCGCACAAATGTGGGGAATTAATTTGCAATTTGTTGAGCAACATCAGTGGAATAATGTCGGCTTTGGACTTAGTAGTTGAAGTTAGGATGTGTTAAAGATGTAAGACATGCTTTGTGTAACTATGTTTTCAGTGAAAAATACATTTAGACCGCATTATTTTCTTAACTGAAGAAACGGCTCCCACACAGACTGGGTTAATGAACATTTCTCAGGCAAACAGGCTTGATTTGGTGTGTAAGCACGCATATCAATGTGTGTGCATGTCTGCAATGATTACTGTTGATATCTAAGAGCTGAGATCTGACGGTGTGATCTGACAGATTGACCTTTGTTCAAAAAGTGGCAGCTGTCACTCTGTCCAAGCATCAGTAACAACCTGACCTTCACAAGATGTTTGTTGTTTACACATCGGCCCCCTGCTGGACTTTTATTCTGAAGCTGTCTATAAAATTAACTTTCATTTAAAATAGTGAATAGATCCAAATGGATTTTACTCTTCCCAGTTTCCTTTCTTAGAGTTTAAATTACTGTAGAGGTGAATGGTTTGTTTTCACCACCATTAGAGTCCGCCGTATTTGGATTGTCAGCTGGCCTAATTAAAGCGATTTCATGGTTGCCACATTTTTGGGGAGGGGGGGGGGGGGGGTTAATCTGAAATGCTCCACTGTGTTTATGCAAACCCTCAAAATTAAAAGCACATCCCTTAAAATTAGCTTCATTTGGTTTTTCTCCCCCAAGTTTGAAAGCTTTGCCTTAGGTAAACTGATGTGCCACCCTCTAGTGGAGCTGAACGTGAGCATTTATTCTTCATAATCACATTTGGTTAAAACCTAATTGGCAGAGGCAAGAAGGCATAAATTGAGGGACAACAAAAGCTACAACAAATATAATTAGATCAATGCCGGCAAAATTAGTCCACGCTATCAGAAACACATTTAAATAGGATGAAGAGGGTGAAGAGGGTGAAGAAAATGCAATGAACAAAAAGCGAGATAAGCTACTGGACAAAGATAAAAGACCCCCTTAAGTGTCCAGCCATTATATGCTGCATGGAAAAATATGTTAAATGCCAAGACAGGAAGCAGCTCCCATGAAGCATTGCACTTCAGGCTCTTCCCCTCCCATCGCAATTACAGTCTAGCACATCAGTTAACCTGCATACATATTCATATCCCATCATGAGGCAGATCCATGACCAGGTGCAGCTCTGCAGTCTCTATGCAGCACAAAAGACAGAGTTCCTCCGGTGGGGAGGCGGCGAGGCTGCGGGCCTCACACTCTGCATCCACCACCCGAACTGACGAGAAAGAAGCGTCGGAGGAGCTCGAGGCTCATTTAAGATATCCTTGCCGTCTGATGGTTGTCACCTTTGTCTCCCTCCGACACCACCGAGGCCCCTTTTAATGAAACTGGACTGCTTGTTCTGCTCCGCAGGCCCTTTGATATTGTCCACAAGAGCCTTATACAATAGCTTGATGTTAATTGTGGCTAATAAATCCACCTTTCCCCCCCCTCGCTTCCTCCTCTGTCCGCAATCTCACACCCGGACCTGATCGGTGCCTGGAACGCCTTGGATCGCTGCCAGGGAGCAGAGACGCAGAGGTGTAATGAAAACGCACAGTGGCAGACATGCACACACACTCACACATTCATGTTAATTATTTGTTTAATAAATATGCAATAACTACAGTTCCTGGGGCGATAACAGATCCCTCTCAGTGCTGCATGTCTCTACAGTAGTCAGACTGAGTGAGTGGGCTTTCAGCGACACTTTCCCTGAAACTCCTGCAGCAGTTATATTCTCCACTGGCTGGATGTTCACATTTGTTACAGAGTCCAGAGGGGCGCTTGGTCTCTTTTTCTGCATTGTTTTGTGGGCTTGCCTAATCCTGATTAGGCATGTCCACACATGGCACTGGAGACAAGACACACGCCCTCTCTCTCGGTCTCCCTGCTCCACAAATAGCTCAGTTTTTATCGCCCAAGTCCTTAATCACCCACAAGAGCTCAGATCAAGGGTTTTACAAGGGTGATTACGAAAGTTAGTGAGCAAAAGTTCTCTGAAGATGACAGAGATCCAGCATATCCATGATTCTCTATTATAGAGCAACAGGGCTGTTAAATTTGCATTTAATCTCAGCTGGTGGATGACGCTGCAAATCATCAACAAATATGAATAAATGAATGGGTGAAGCAGCGTGTTGCAATCCATTAATATCATATTCCAACCCTCGGTGTTTGGAGCTGTAGTTTGAATGAAGACCGTGCACGAACAGTGTTGGACGCTTGGCAACCACTTAAGGAACTAAAATGATCAGATGGTAAATAATGAGCTGACTTATAAAAAGTTCATTGCCAGTTGGCCCTTGTACAAAATCCTAAATAACTCGCCTCTAAACCCCTCTGAGCGACTGACTGCATAAATGTAGTGCTGATTTAAATGCCGGTAAAAGCTGATAGCACTTTTCCAGTTGCTGAGGATGTATGCCGCTTCCTGATTGGTAGGTGTGCACGGGACGGGTTACTCCTCAAAGAGCATAGGTGAATGAGTGGTGGTGTGTTTTGTTAGTAGTAAAATACACCTGCATTATGTTTCTTGCAACTAATTTAACAAAACCAAACAAGCACTGAACTGGATGGCTCCTCGGCACTTCCTGCAGCTGCTTCACATCTTCCAGTTCACCTTTTTCAGATCTTCCACTGCTACATAAATCCAAATCAAATGTGACCAAAACACTGTCAGGAACCAGACAAAATCTAACCAAAGTAATGAAGCATGGAGATGTCCCCTGGTACATTAGCACCGTGACACTGCTGCAGGAAATGCTGCATTTTTCCGAGCTCAGCCACCAAGGGCTTCGCTTCAAATTGATCCAGCATTATGCAGCATAACAAGTATTGTTAAGCAGGAGCACCACAGAATGACTGATATGCTCCTGTGTCCTTTTCAACTTATTCTACTAATGCTGCAGTCTTGTGCAGTAGAGCATGTGTCCCCTCAGGTTTGTGCTCAAAAGCCACACAATGAAATGTTGATCTAAATTTCTGATATTTTTTGCTTCATTATAAGTAACAACACCAACAAAAAAAAGATTGTAACATCTACTCGGTTGCAGTTTGACAGCTTTTCAGTGCCTCTCTGCTATAAACAGCTCGGGAGATGACACACTGTGCAAATACATTCATTTTAAATCATGCAGAACCTTCGAGTTCACAGCAGCCCGTGGACTCACCTCTGAGGTGGTGGAGGCTCATTCCTACGTCTGCTCCATGAGCAGTTGCGAAAGGTTGAACCCTTCAAATGTCAATACCGTGTCTGAATTCAGCCTCACATACTAATACACTGCAACACAGTTCTGGGCATGTTCGAGATGCACTCGCTGTAGACTCCACCAGATAACTTGTTGTTTGAGAATCCCTGAATTGTATTCACCCTCACAGTCCTCCACCTTCAAATGGACACCCTCTGGGTTTGTATTTTCTACTGTCAGATGCTGCCTAAGGTTACTGCTTGCCCTCTGTCTTAGAAGATCTTACACCGCAGACTTTCATGCAGCTCTTTGTCACAGCATGATCGAAGAAATTATTTGGGATCTCTCACATATTCTTCTTCCAGCTTGTGTTTTTGTATTTTTTTTTCCTTTGGCCGTCAACCCCTCTCCAATAACTCCCTATTTTTTGTGAAGCTCAAACAACCTGAGACTGAGCGCCTGAAGCACTAACTCATCTGGAGTCAGGCCAGAGAGAGGGTGAGAGGCAGAAAGAGAGGGAGGAGGAGACAGAACGGCATAGCGATGAAGACAGAGCGGAGGGAGCTGGAGAGAGAGAGAGAAAGACTTACAGATTTATGGTCCATTCCCCTTTAGAGCAGCGATTGGGACTGAACCAACATGTTCCAGTCTTTGTCCGTCCTACTTTTGGAGTGCCTCCTGGTGCAGGAAAACAGATTGCGAAAGAGACAAAGACAAAGAAATGGAGAGAGAAATGACTCCATCCACTTGCTGTACTTTTGGGCCACCTACTTCCAGTGACGGGGATGCTTAATGCTATAGCATACGAGGACGTTTCAGACAAAAAGTTGATGAAAACTATGCGTCAAAAATTTGGGGAAGGTTTTGTCCTGTGACAATACACCCATACATAAAGCCGTGCCCCACGCCTTTGGGATTAACTTGTTGTGGGTGAATGCAAGGAAATTCCTGCAGCCAGGCTCCAACATCTGGTGTAAAGTTGTTAGAGCAGCATATTACAGTTTTGAAACTGGATGTTCACCAATCACATGATAGTACAGTATTTTTAAGGAATTGGGACGTTGTGTTAACAGCCAATTTAACAGAATGTGATAATTTGTTAATCTATTTTTGACATATACTCAACTGAAAACAGATTTTCACACACTGATTTTAAACAAGACGGGACAGGAGCAACAAGAGACTGGGAAAGTTGTGGAACGCTCCAAAAACACCTGTTTGGATCATTCCACAGTTAAACAGGTTGATTGGTGACAGGTGATAGCATCATGATTGGGTATGAAAGGAGCATCCTGGAAAGGCTCAGTCGTTCACAAGCAACAATGGAACGAGGTTCACCACTTTGTGAATGCATGATTGGATAAAGTGTATTACGACATGAGGTCAGTAACACTTCGTCAAACTGTTGTCAGTAAACTGTTCATTTGCACGTTATTATCCCAGTGTTTTTGGAATTGGGGTTGTAAATAATCTGACACACTTCCACATGTTTTTTTTTTCTAAGGTATTAACTGTATTACAAAAATCAGTCCAGTAATGGGTACATTTGCACTAATTATCTTAACTATGATGAAAATTGACTATAAAAGAAAATGTCACCATAAACTTTTAATCATATATTTTTTTCATAATCAATCAAATAAGTCAATTTTTGTCCATAACTCTTGACCTACCTGACTGATCTCCTGAATCACAGCCAGTTACAGTAATTTAGAAGCTATTTCTGAGTCTGGATAGCTACAATTGTAATAACTTACTTTACTTTACATTTAACAGCGGAACAACGGAATGATTCATTTTTGGAACTATTGATGGGACTTATACTTGAGTTTGGGGGAGACAACATCTCCCTCTCTGGCCCAAGATGAGTCGACACTTCAGACACCTCTATTAGAGAGAGGTACAAACAACCTGTGAGAGGAAGAAAGGGAAGAAATGTTGGTGAGACCCCAAATATTTTCTTCACTCATGCTGTGACAAAAAGGTCCAGGAAGGTCAGCGCTGTAACACCTTCTAACGCAGAGGGTAACAGAAACTGAGGGCAACCTTGGACAGCGTCTGACAGAAAAAAAAACACAAAACCATGGGGAGTCTCTTTGAAGCTGGAGGAAAGTCAGGACAAATAAGGGTCTCCTGCTTTATTTTGGAGTTTGGCTCAAGTGTGGGAAAAGTTCGAGTCCGGGCCCAGTTAAAGCCACTATGTGTGGGAGTCAAACATTTGTGACTTTGGCGGCCCCCGCTGGTCAAATCAAAAAAGGCAACGTGGCAGACAGCAGTGCCTGCTGCTCCCCAAAGATCAGGGCAGGAGATAAAAGATGAATTAAAGGGACACATGAAGATCAGTTCTACTCAGACTATGAAAACAGTTGTACGACGTCCTGTAAGGTTCGTTTGAGAAAATTATCCAGGTTTGGGCTTTTTCAATATTTTTAAAAGAAAGCCTGCATTATAAGCCAGAGGCGTGGACAAAGACAAGGCTGCTTACCAGGCAGACAAGGTCTAATGTAAGATGTTACTGAGGTGCATTGTGGGAATTATAGGATGTTTCTGGATCTTGACCCTCACTGGGGAGTAAGAGTCGGGATGTCTCGGCCTCTGTTGCATCAATTTTTACCATTTATTTTTAAATCTGTCTATCGCCGGTCTCCTGACAGGAAGTGCAATACTAACAAAAGAAAACTAAAGCAACAGACTGCACGAATCTTCGCTGGGGTTGTCCAATTTTTCTACAAACACAAACTTACCACAAGGATGGCAGCAAGTTTGAAAGATTCTTCTACACATGGTGGCTTTATATCATCTCCTTTTTCTTTCCTTTACTTTCTCCACTATAAAAGGTGAAATAAAATATGAGGCCTTTAAGCTTGACTGTTATGAGGCCCTACAGAGTGGGTATGTTCTTGCATCATACCAACTAAATATGATCAATAAAGACTCTTTTTCAGGAGGACTATTTGCACGGATAAGCAAGTATTTTTTTCACTTTGCAGGTTTATTGACAGCGATGGGCCGGAGCCGGCAGTCAGAGAGTGTCAGAGTCCGAGGTCAGTGTCACACAAAGCCTCGAGAGCCTGCAGGTCCAGGACTTCCAGCATGGGACTGTGGTTCAAGTGCAACTTACTCTGACTTACCTCGCCCAAGGGAAAGAAAAAGTTAAATGAAGAAGTTATAGAAGTTAAACTTTTCACTGGTAGAGAGGAAGACAGATGACTCCGTTTCACCAAACTTCCATTATTAAGTTGCTGTTTTAACGATGTTCTTTTGATTAATCAATCATAAACTGTAGCTTTGTGTGAGGCTCATTTTCTCCCTTCAGAATTAGTGTGAGATATTATATTTGTGTTGACACATTTACCCAATAACAACAACAAGAAAAACAACATTTTTCCACATTTACAAATGTTGTTAGCCAATGTATTTAATCTTTAGAAAAACTGTACATTCATTTAGTATATTTTTGGTTTATTGCCTTGATTTATGTGACTGTCTGGACATTATCGGCAATCAATTTTTACAGGGAGGGGGCAAAAAATCCTGCACAGAATTAGCATTGAATACTTTTAATTAAGCCAGTGCAATTATTCCATTTATTTGATTGGCGGCCTCTCATTAAACAGCACTTAGGACAAACCATTCCATCTGCACAGGAAGAATCTTGATTTCTTTCTTTCTCTCTGCACACGGCAGCTCTTTTTCATTCCAGTAAGTGATCGCAGCATGCGGTCATTCACTGACACGAGGCACAGAGCCACTCCGGAATGACATAATGCACAACCTTTTACCTCTGCATGTAATTATGCCTGAAGACATGCAACGCATTCACTCGCCTTATTATAGAACCACAAAGACAAAATCCTGCCATCACACTCTTAATGTCTAATGCTTATATATATATATATATATATATATATATATATATATATATATATATATATATATATATATATATATATATATATATATATATATATATATATATATATATATATATATATTGACAAATATTCTAAAATCAAAGTAGAGCAAAAGCAGCCATTTTCCTTTGGTCTGCTGTTGCCTTTTTTCAGACTTGTGGTGTCAGCTAATCCTCCTCGCTGTTCCAGACACTGTCAGCACAAGAATGAAGCAAGAGGCATTTTTGTCTGCTTCAAAAGCTGGATTACAGTAACAAGAAGATTACCCTTCCAACAAGCACAAAAACAAAGCTATCACAAGGCCTCTCAACATGTGGTGATTAACAGTATTCTCTGCTCCTCGCGTATTAATACGTTCATGTGGTTTACTTGCCCGAATAACAAAGAATCAGTGCAGCGAAAATTAAATATAATTCTCAGAATACAGTATTGATTTGTTTCACTGAAAACCTCTAGACAATGATTTGTTATCCATCTAATTTCACTGTGTGCTCCAAATGATGGCCGGGTATTAAACAAGCACGGGTCTTTACATAATACAACTGTTGTGTGTTTCTTCAGGGTGGTGCTGTAATGATGTGATAGAGGACTGAGCACAGCGAGGCAGCTCGACTGTCTCACAAGCCCCTGGCTGAAGCCCTCTGAGGTGGCGAGGGTGATCGGCTGCAGCGCTCTTCCTCCAGCCACTCATAAATCAAATAATTACATTGTGGTTCTTGAGGGAAGAGGAAAGTTTTCCCATTAACCAGCACTCATTAACCCACTTCCAAAATGTGCAAATGACTAACTTGAGGGGGCTGCGCCGTTATTTCCTTATCTCACAGCCTATTCAAACGCAATACATATTCACCAAAAGCTCGGTTTGCATGCATAACGTGCGAGGCCGCTCACTCTGTGCAGCAAGTGATCATTTTGTTATCAATATTTTACGACGTACATCAATTAACCTTGAACTGTCTACGAACGGCAGACAAACGCTCCCCGATGACGGTGTCAGAGGAAGCTCTGTCAAGTCCAGCGTGCGCTGTGCTGCTGTGATTGACAGCATTTAAGAGCTGCTTTTGAGGGAGGGATCCCACTCTTCTTCTGCAGAAAAGCCAAATGTCACTCATTTTATAGATGTCTGCAGCCTCTAATCCAGTCCGCAGAGGCTTTTACGAAAGCCTCTGTGGACTGGAGTCATGGTGAAGGGTCTGCCATATAGCATTGGCGATTAGTGCTCGGTGGACGTGTTTGTTGGCCATTTATTTTACACCTTTGTTCATGTGACATGCCTTTAATGCTATCTTTCTAAGTAAAAGCTTGTGCATATTGAAATTATTTGGCATTAAAATGAGATTTGGCTCCAGAATCCAGAGTTGAGGCACTTCATCTTTCATCTTCCTTGTTTGAAAGACGACTAAGAAAGCCAGAGGGCGTGAGGCGCATGAAGTGGTCGCTTGCAGGTCTAACTCATCGGTTTCAAAGATAAATATCACGCTGGGACAAAGCCCTCGTCTCTGCCCTGCCATCACAGGACTGTCAGAAATGACAGAAGGAATACTTTAGTCCTGTTCGACATGAGAAGAGGACAGGACAGGCGGGTGTCTCTGATCACATCACACTGCTAATAACTGAGGAAGGCACAGGGATAAGAGCAAAGCCATGGGTCCCATTGATCACACGGATGCAGTATGGGATGGTGAGAGCAAGCGGGGACAGTAAAGTGCCTTTATCTGCTGTGCCATACAGACAACACAGCTTTGTTTACTGCAGCCGCAGCCCGAGGGCTGCACCTTCCTGCATGCATTACCTAAAATATCAGCACTTTAAATCTGTTAGTTTAGGTTTAGTTTTAACTTCAGTTTCTTGACAATAATGTACACTAGCTTTGGTAATATTTTAATAATCTCATTATTGTTAGTTTTAGTCCAGTTTCAGGCAACAAAATTTTTAATCTAGTTCTGTTAATCTCATTTTTACAGCATGTTTGATTTTTATGTCGTAGAATTCGTCATGTTTGATGTGTAACTTCATAGCACATATAGTTCACGTTAAGTAAAAGTTGTTAATGGAATACATCTTCAGTACAAGTACACTCTCACTTTTTAGCTGAGAGTTATGTTTGGAGATTGATACCGCTTTCACTTCTGTAAGGTAAAGTTGTACCTGGAACCAGCAGCAGGTTAGCTTAGCTTAGCACAAGGACTAAATATAGTGAAAAAAAGCTAACTTGCTCTGATGTGCAGGTTTATTAAACACTGGTAAACCTGCTAAAGATAGGAAATTGAGTCTTTCCCCATTGCCGGTAGAAGGGTTTGCCTTCTTTTTTTGCTGGTGTGTCACATGTGGAAGCAGCGTGTAAGCCAGTGACATTATTATGATGGTTTCCTTTTTTGTATCTTTCATGAGATGATGATGATGATGAGATGCAATGAGGTCACAATTCTGTCTGATATCAGGCGACATTTATGCACTTCAACAGATTTCTGCAGCGTGTCCGCCCGGGTGTCACATTTCCATCACTGTCGATCGGAGCTGAAGGATTCAGACCTCTGCAGAGTCATTTGACCCAGGAATGAATGCCGATTTTATCATTTGCCACCGAAGACAAAAGTCAGATGTTGGTGGATGTTAGTGGGTTTTTTTTTTTTTTTTGTCCAGTGAGCTTCAGTGGTGCCAGAGGAGGATATTATTACCTTTGGAGAACAATTCCTTTGTCAGCACAGAAAAACTACAGCTCCCATGAAAAACCTGAAGGAGTGGCAGCGACACAGTTTCACTGTGGCTCGCTATCGTTTACATTCCCATCAGCCTCAGCTGCACTTTGTGTTAAGGGACGTGGGCAATGTTTGCAAGCTATCACGCTGTGGTAAACATACCGGCTAAACATCAGCATATTAACATCGTCATTTAGGTCCTTAAGCTGAATGTGAACAATGACTCCCTAGATTTGTTGTGGTCTATAAAGCAGAAACCAAACACCTCAACAGCTTGTTTAATATGATCACAGTAGTTATGTAGCTCTAGTGAGTCAGCAAAGGTCCGGAGAGATAACCACCATATTCTTGGCTAGAAGAAATGAACAGAAGAGCAACTGAGGGAAGTGATATTTCTTAAAGCCTTGAACCCTTTCCAATAACACTGAATTCATGTGACCTTTCGTAGTTGAGGAACAGTTTGCCGAACGTTCACACAGATTAAGCACAAAATCATTAAACTGGCCATGCTGGCAGACGGACTGGATGCATCAGAGTGAGAGCCAAATGTTATAGCACCTTATGGAGTGTGAAAGGTTAACAGGCGAAGGAGCAGAGAGGGAAGAAGTCAAGCCAGACAACAAGGAGTGAGAAACATATTCAGTGTTACACTTGTACTGAGCTTCTATTTCTGCATTTATTAGTCTTTAACTTTGATGCTAATGTGTTTACAATATCAGTCAAAGAGACCATAATAAGTCTGCAGATCCATCTGTGATATTACGAAGACTTCAGTGTGTCTGCAGAAAATGTCTTAATGATTTATTAAATGAATAAAAGCACCTGCGAACATGATGATATTTCACAGGCAGCAGTATCACGTCCCACTAAACCCTCTCATCTCCACCTGCTGCCTCCAATGGAAGTGACTCAGGTTGCACGTCTGTGCTCTTGCACCCTGTTTTCCTTGTGATTAAGTCAGGGAACAGGTCCAGGTGGTGGCTCCATTAGTCAAGGCTGGGGAGCCACCCTGGCAATGTAAATACTCATGTCACATGCCCAGTAATTGATATGGATGATTAAAAACGCTCTTTTACTCACTGGCTCCCAGGAAGAAGAAATGTGAAAGATGAAAACTGGTTGCAGGTAAGTTTTGAGTGTTTCCCTGTAACTTCCTGAGCTCAAGAATACCCCCTTCAGCCCTGGAAACTGGGGTTAATACCTGTGTTCTGATGCGGACAGCTCGCAGCACCACCATCTATTTCTCAAATAACACCATTGACAAGCAGCTCAGTTGCAAGACTGCGAACCTCAGCTGCATCCCAGTGTGCAGCGGAGAGCAGGCACATCATAAATTGCCCGTTTATTTCAAAGCAGAAATAATTCATAGGAGGAAAATGTGTGGATCATAACTTGAGATAAAAGTTTGGGCATTTTAATTGCTGAGCTGGAACTGAGCGACTCTAAGTGTATATTATCTGTTATTACTTCCCCATTGTGATGCGGCTTGCACAGGCATTATAATCAACTTCATAAAGAGGCACACTGGGCACTCTGTACGACTTTAATATGCTCCACAAATACGTAAAACTTCTAAACCGACGAAACTTTAAGCTGATGACTCACCCAGCTGTAAACAAATGGCCTTTTATTAAATGCAATTAATATATTAAACAAAGACTGGAGTTTGTTATTATGAAGGACACAGATCTCCATTTCTATGAGATGATGAGCACCATGTACATATAACATACATATATTGCTGCTGAAGCCATTAAAGTTATCATCATCTCTTACTTTCAATTTGTCTGCGACACTCTAATTTGTTTAAAGCCAAACTGGCCATATTTGTGGAAACAGCATCGCTCCTCTGAATGGGACAGCGGTTGACTGACACCTGAGGGCCCAAAGAGATTTGCTTTCAGCTTCTGTAAATGTCTACCGAAAGATGCTTTTTGTCATTGTAGCCTCCGAATGTTGATACAAGATGCTTTTTCTCCTGTTTTCTCCTCTTACAACAAGCCCAGATGGTGTCAGTTATGTATCATTGAGGATTTCTGACATCTGTCCCTTTACAACAGGCATGTCAGACTGATTCCATAAAGGGCCGCGTGGCTGCAGGTTTTCGTTCCAACCGAGGAGGAGCACACCAGGCTGGAATCAATTAATCAGCTGATCTGAGTCTTCAGCTGATAACTAAGTGATCCCTTGGTGTTGATTGGTTGGCCTGGTGTGCTCCTCCTTGGTTGGAACATTCAACATCTGGGAGGACCATTACACTCGGAAAGTGGAAGCTAGCAAGCTAAGCTAACTAGCTTCCACTTGGAACGTTCAAGCTAGATGCAGACGATGAAGTAGATGCTACAGCCGTGAAAATAGATAACTTAATAATAATTTACCACTTACTACTAATATTACAATTTTGACCACATTAATATGCAAGTCAAAACAAACAGCAAGTATTTGACTACTGTATATATACTGGATGCATTTACAGCAGTGCTGGAGCATTCTCACAGGATCTCAAACATGTAAATCCTCTGACCTTTGGTTTGTGGATTAAAGAGTTATTGACCATCTTGACACTTGAGAATGACAGATGTTTCCCAAAGGGCTGTTAAACCCAGTTATAATGTATTCAGATGAGATGGAGGCATGCAAGATTATCATGTCTATTCTGTTTATTGAAACTGCAAACATAAAAAAAACCCAACAACTTGATAATAAGCCATTATTGGTCAGGTGTTAACAATCTCAAACTCCAGATGCCAGTGTCACATGGCTACTTGCTCAGCACAGACATAATTGGGAACAGCTGGGCCACAAAATGCACAAATGTGCAAAATGTAATATTCTCGAAATGATACGCTCATAACAAATCACATTCATAATAATCTTCAGTCTCTATGATATAGCTAAATTTTGGTTGCTCAGACCACTAAGCAACCACCTTTTTCAACTCCCTGACTTCTCTGTATACTTTTTGAATATAATGATAAATTATCTCAGTATGCAGCAAACATATAACCATCCTGAAAACGTTAGAGAAGCTGTTGCCAACAGCAGCGACTGTTGATGTTCCCACAAGGCAGGGGGGGTCAGTGACCGGTGCTGTGCAACATATAAGCCGATATCCTCATGCAGCCTGATGATTGCTCATCAGACTCAGAAACCAGCCTCACACGATTATGCAGGCTTCCTGACAGTATTCAACACATTTTAAATTCAAATCAATGATGTGTCTGCCAAGTATGTTGATGAAATGCTTCTGCTCGCAGTGGCGCTCATTCGCCAGCTTCAGCCCACCTCTTTCACTGAGCATGCACTGCACATGTTCATGCAAAGCTTCTAACCTTCACTGATGTCTGCCTCTGTTGTCAGTTATTTTACTTTGTGCCTGTGGTTGATTTGTGCCATAATCTTCATGTCTTTACCAAGTTGTGATTTAAATAGTAATGGACAGCAAAAAAAAACCAAGCAGCCATAGATTATATTTCCTTTTTTTCTGTGCACACAGTGGTAACATTTTGCAAATACCATCACAAATTGAGCTTAAAATGAAACACCTAGGATATTTTTCGAAAATGTGGAGAGAAGAAATCTGCTTTTTCATGCTTTGGTTGTAATATGTCACCCATGCTCTTTGCAGAAGTTTTAAATTTTGGGTCAAAAGGTGGTTTACGGAGCAAAAAAATAATCCTTTCATTCAAGTTAAATGACTTTCATTTCCATTTTAACTTATTATCATTTGATAAGTTTTTGGCTCTCAAAGCAGCTAAAAATTAAGTAATCCTGCGTAATGCTGAAGTATTGAGCACAAGGGGCTGTTAATCCCAATACAACCTGTTGAGATAAAGCAGAGCTCTGGTGGATTCGCTCCTAAATCTGCAGATTTATAGTTAATGCAGTGATCTCTGCCATGAATCTATCTGCACATTACTTTGAACGTCAGCTTTTGTAGTTCTACCAGCTTTTCCAGTCAATATGCTTAAAGCCTCATCAAAAGGCACTGAAGGTGTTGCATTCGGTTGTATACAGAAGTAGTGGTGTGGAGAAAGAGAAGCCCTGCCCACGTTCACACCTCTGCGCACCTGGTCAAGTGGGTGTGATCGTCCGTTTCACAAGGCCACAAAAACTGTTGAAGATGAAGCCCCCACTTCAGGAATCAGGAGGGGCGATTAAGAAGCTGTTACACAGTCTAACACTTTGTTAGAAGCATACTGAGGCCTTTAGGTTCCCTTCATTCCTTTCCTCATAATTATTCATTTCCACATTTGCTCAGCCTTGTATTACCTCTGACATCTTTGCATTCCTGTACCTTTAAGTGTTAAGCCGCCTATGCTTGTGTGAAATAGCCTGGTGTTGAGTGAACGCGGCAGTCTGATCTGCCCTTTTCAAGAATGTGACTAACAATCCCTCTGCATGACCCTGACTTAGACAGATCCCTGGACTGGGATTTGTTACCTTGGATACCTGAGCAGGCACGTTAGATCCACTTCCTGCTGTATGCATTCAGTGTTACAGTATGTCCCATGTTATCAGAGATCAGTGTTGACTCAGTCTGCGTCATCTTACTGCAGATTACACTGTGAGGATCATCCACATATCTGTTTATCTATGCATCATTATGCTGCCTCACATGATCATTTACATGATTCTCAGCCCACTTCTGTAGCTGAGATCAAAGAGGCCACAGCAGTCGGTGAGGGTGCTGTGCACTTCGGGTTAGGATGGGACTTCTTTGTTCTGCCCTGTTCTCCATTTGAATCCATGCTCCTCATCCCTGATACCTCTCACAGTCAATCACTCCATCAAAGGCCTGACAAAATACAGACAGGCCCCTCTCCATCACTCGCTGCTGTGGTGAAATGAGCTCTGGATCTGTTTGTTCAAGGCGAAAGGGCTTCATGAGCAGTGATGGGACACAACAGCTGGCCTGTCCCCAGAAACAAATGGCTCGCAACACACCTCATTTTCTTGTCTTTTTTTAGTATTATTAAGATTTCTTACACACTAGACAGCCATCAGTCATTGTCAGCACTGCATACATTTTCTCGGAGCCAGTCAGCTTCAAACAAGTTGGCAGGCCAGTGATGTGAGGGCCAAGATTTTAAAAAGATTTCTGTGGACTGTGTTTCAAAGCGAAATGCCAGTCGTCTCTGGAAATTCCCCCAAAATCATGTGTTTACACTGAAGCCATCGAGCGGCCATAAAATGTATGCCTCTTGTCTGCATGGAGCAAAGGAGGAGAAAGAGCGTAATGGTGTTGTACAACAAAAGGTCTGACATGGGAGACCATTAATTGTTTCGTTTTCTGCTGATGGTCAACATCGGTTTCTATAAACCATGACCACAGCCCTTCCCTGAACTTAAAGCAGTTGTAATTAATATTTCCACTCTCCTAAGTGGCTACAAATATCAGTTACGTCAGGTTTTACCAAGTAGTTTATGTTAAACCCTACTGCAGCTCCAGCCCTCTAACCCTAACCCTAAGTAAAACCACGATCTTTCCCTGACCCTAACCAGCTGTATTTGTGCTGAAACCAAACCTTTACCATAGCTTTGTCTGATCAGCTGTGTCTGATCAGCTGTGTCTGACCTTTGCAACAATTTGTATTTGTTCAGGAAAGCACTGATAAGTTAGGTGATCCAGGGCATCAGATCAGAAAATTCTTACATGTGTGCTTTTTTGTTGGAATTTGCAGGACTTGTAGGACCTCTGAGTCATGTCCCAGAATTTAATGTCCTCTTTGGTTCATAGCCATTTTATATATGTTGTTCTACTTTATATTTTGTTCTCCTGCGACAGCTATCCTTCCCCTGAAGACCTCGTGTCTCTGTCTTTCAGCTTCTGATGAGTAAACCGAAAGCTTATATAAGATATTGACGCTTTACAAATATATGCAAACAAACCTTCTCTCACAGCACGCCACCCTACTGCTCGGAGCTCCCAAACATCTAAACTCTAACCCAGCAAAGGTTTGCCCTGGACTAAACCACTTACATTATTCTGTTTATTTGTTGTATTGTGTGCACGGTTGAGCAACCACCTGGAAACAGTGCAGCTCCTGCTGTGGTCCAGAGAATGGATTGTCAAGATTTTGCCTCAAAGATGAGGTGATTTCTCACTCGAACAGGATTACCTGTCCTCCCAATGGAAAATACTGCACGAAGCACAGAGACTTCAAACATACTGATAGTGCACTTAGCCGCTCGCTGCCTTGTTCATTTTTTTTAAGGGGGAAATGCAAAATCCACTAATATTTACTTACCCAATTACAATAGCCACAACTCCAGGCAGGCTCACTTAAAATGAAAAGTGTGACGTTAATTGCAATTTAAATGGCCTCTTTTGCCTGCTAAATTGTTAGACTGCTTATATTCTCCTTAACAAGATTGGTAGTTTAGAAAAGGAGAAATGAATCCGCGGTGAGATGCTGCTGAGAGAGAAAAGGGCACAATTAGTTTCCCGATCAATTTGCCAGGAAGAGGAGGGAAAAATCAATACTCTGATTATGCATGAGGACGTCATCCGCTTACATTGAGATCAAAGCATCAATGATCTAAGCTGAGGCAACCAGAGATCCATCTATACGTGATCCATAAGTCGTGTGTGGAGAGGAGAGGACGACGGTGAGACGCGTATACAAAAGGATACATTGCAACACGATATGTAAATGGAGACAAGTTTTCTTTACCCCAGAGCCTATGAAATGATGCGGGCTTTTATTATCTCATTTGTAATCAATAATGTGGAAATTCTCTGTGGAGGCACTTAGAGGTGTCCTTCGGGAGTCACCGTGTTTGAAAAGCAAACACAGAAAGGAGGGAGTGGTCCGGTTCAGAAGGCGCCTGGTTATGGTGACGAGTTAAAAATGTTAAATACTTCCTTGCACATGGTGTGAACATGGCGATGGCGCAGATTTTCTGGACAGTCAGTCTGCTTCACAAAAGAAGGCAGTGATTCAGATGTTTGTGAATATCAAGGAACCCCGGGCTTTTCTTTTCCTCCTTTGGAGATCAAAGGATTAAGATGGAGCCTTAAGATGTTGCTCATATCTGTGGACTGTTGCTCTAGCTATTGTTAGTCATATGTACGGCATTCAAAGTGATAAGAAAGGGAGCACAATAAACCTGTGAAAAACATGGTCTGTGCTTTTCCTTTCTTTTCTTTTTTTTGTTATTTTAAACACGCTACACACCAGTTAAAATCATTCACTGCCTCCTGAATGGAGGATGTAAAATCGAGTAAGTCTTTGTGGTGTGAATTATGGAGTGTGCCTGAATGGGACACATTGTTCTGTCCCTTTACAGGGAATGGGAAGCAGCAGACAGATAAGTAAGTGAGATGAAAGAGCGGTGCACCTGGCAGGTCCACGCTCTAACATCTTTGATCCGCCGAGGCAAACATCAAAGGCTCTGTTGGGGGCTTTGTGTGGACGCCAGCCCGAGAAGCACTCACCACCATAAGCACCAATCTACAGCGTAAAGTGCACCTCAACAGGAGGGGAGGCTTAAGAAGGATGGTTTTTCTGCGGCTGAAATTACAACAATTGTGCAGTCTCTCTAAAGCGAAAGTAACTCAGGCGTGATCAATCCAGTGATAATAGGAGTGACATTTCAGTGCCATTACTGTCAGAGGAAGTGTTTGTGGGAACATAAAATACCCATCAAGTGTGCACTGTGTGTTTACAGTGTTCTGGACGCCTAAAACTAAAAGTGGACAAATAGAAAAAGTAATACTGGGTTTTCATGTCCACGTGGACCAAACGCCTGATCATTCACACACTCGGGGTGCAGATGACGTCGGTAAGTGACCTTCGTCTTGAAGCAATACCTGCTCATTAGCTTTTGTCACAGGTTGCATTTGTCGCTTCTTATCCTGCTGATCATCATCCAAATCATCTTGATCTATTTTGGTTTCCTAGTGAGACAACGAAATGTGATCCAGGAAGTCCAGATTGAGTAGCAGATGAGTGCATTTAAAGGCTTCTCAAAACACGACGCAACAGTTTGCAATACTCGCACAAAGGATTGTACAAGAGGAAAAGTTATCACAAGAGCCACCAGGTCGACAGAAATGCTGCCTTCATGCTACAAAGTAATCCACCATGAATGTGCATGTGCATGCTGGATGTTGTATTGCAGCAAAAGTTGAACCTAATTCAACTTTTTCCGTCGGCTGGTTTGACCATGCCTTGATTTATGATGAAACCATTTGTGTTTATTGCCACAATAAGAGTTCTGAATCAGAATCTGTTTTATTGGGCAAAGGAATCGGACTCTGGTTTAAACATTGCACTCAATGTACTTGCATAGGCGACAAAAACAGGACATAAAACGAAACAAAATTTGAACAATAAGTTAAGTAGTGCAGAAAAATATATAATAAACAATAAATAATATATACAAAGAATGCTATTGAGAAATGTTTGAATGCAGCCAACAATTTTTGTTCGAAAGAGTCAAAACTGTGGAACTTTTCTAAAACCTAACCAAGTCGTTTTGGGGCCTAAACCTCACCAGACTGCAACTGTTTCACAGCGTTAACTATGTGCTGACAAAGCACAGGTACAACCTGTCGCTGGTACTCTCCAATGGTTATAATGTCGTTTGAAAATCAATGGGAATCGACCTATTCAGTCATTTAGGCATGAGGACGTGTTGGTAAAAATCTAGCAAAAGAACTGGTCGAGCTGGTCGAGACTACATGAAGCACAAACAGCACACAACAGCCGCAGGTCAGAGAGGATGTAAACTGAACACCTGAGTGGGACGGAGAAGAGACGCTGTGACGGCGCTCTGACAGTAAAACCAGCTCATTGCACAGGACACGAGTTAAAGCGGTCAGCTCTGCAGATCACTAAGCCACGGTGCATCTACTTACGTGGTTTACAACCAGCAGTGAAGTTGCAGACGTACCCGGAGCAGAATGAGCCATTTGTTGTGGAGCAAACAGCTGTCCGTATGAGGCGGACAGATGTGGTTTATCAAAGAAAATATAGTGCTTGCAAGAAAATGAACTAATTAGATCAAGCACTGAGTACACTGGCAAGATGTTTGACAAGAGATCTAAAAAATCCAGATTTTACAACGATGAATATGATTTAAAGTTCTCAAATTTAAATCTTAATTGTTGGAGGCATCTCTCAGGAAGTGTAAATTCACCCTAAACTAAATCCTTGAGAATACAGTCTGTTTTCATTAAGTATCACCGCAAGTTAGTCATGTGGTTAATGCGACCACTGAGCACATAACGAAGGTGCACGTCCTACCTGAAGTTTTTCTGCCATGTTCCATTTAATTTATTCAAATGGATCCGTTCAATTTGTTTGCAATTTTGCATTGTTTTCCCATCAGTGTGATTTAATTAGCAGTGGGAGATCAGGATGCCGGCTCACTCGCTGGGAGGCTGGTATACTGGCTGTGTTTGGGGACTAGTTTGACTAGATGTAATTAAAAAAGTAAATTTGCATTAAATTTTACAGTCCTCTGGCGGTTGCTCACTGAAATTCTAATTTAAATTGTGTGAATATTTTACATCTTTGTAGGTATTGGAAACATTGTTAACTAATGGAAGCACACACAATTTCAATGAATAAGGCATTTTTAATGGTTATTCAGCAGATGGTTTAGCTAGATGTACGTATGTATATAGCATACAGTGCGCACAGTGTGACTATATGGAGAAAGCTGACACATCACGCTGAATGTGGATGATGGATGAAGGGTTCGAACTACATCTTATTAAGCATGTTTTTGCATTTGCATTTTCTTATGCAATATAATTTCGGCCAAGGTTGCTAACAAAATCATCTCAAAATGCAAGTTTACAAACCACAGCTGCATGGGTCATTGAAAACTACACTCATCCACAGGTGGACCCCAAAAAAAGAAAAACTTTGTCATGTTTATCATCAAAATGAGAAAATTGCAAATATTCAAGTATCTAAATATGCTACTAAGTTACTTACAGACCACAAGAGTAATGTTAACTGACATGCTAGCTGTGATTTGTTTATAATAGCCGATAATAGCATAATTCTAATGAAAATGTAAATGTTATGAAAAGCAGCATCACTTTTGTGAGGTAAAAAATAATGGCGGACACGTGATGTAATTCAAATATAAAATCGTCTCGCTGTGATGCAGATGACATAGCTGACATGTGGTCCACAGTAAATATTAATAATAATAATATATAGAGTAAATGTGACTCAAGCAACTAATACAAGAGGAAAGATCCATACGGATTTGCACAGCACAAGCATGCTGGTCAATTTGGACTTATGGAAAACTGGAGTAATAATAAAGATATTTCTGTAATAAAAATATTGCAAAACACCTATGAATGTTAATGTTGATCATTCTTTTCTTGACCTTTTTTAACAATTCAATTCAATTCAAGGACGGTTATTAATATTTTCCAGCAGATTTCTTGATCAGTGATATATTCTAACAGTGGAGGGTGTAAACAAGCGAGGACTCGGCTCATTGTTACTCCTGAGGATGCTGCACTGATGGGCCGTCATTGAGCTGCACAGTAAAAAGGGCTGACGACTGTCTCCAGTATAATTGGACAAATGAATCAATTACATCAATAGCAAATTACAACATTCATAATTGATCCTTGAACAAATGCAGTAGATCATCCTGTCGTTCGATAGCTGGACCACAATGTTCATGTTACACTGAGCACATTCAGGAACTAATTAAATCTCAAAGGAGAGGATCAATATTTGAAGTAGCATGAGAGAACTATTGATTACACATCCGCGATCTCTTATACCACTGATTTAAACTGCACGGCACCATACAAGCATTTGCTTTGATTAATTTGTTATATCCTCGCAGCAGATAGAGACCCCAGCAGTGGGGATAAAATGGTAAATCAAATTTCGTGTTAAATGTACAAGCTGGAAACAAATTTCCCTTTGAATGAAAATCAAATATCTCCTGTGTCTACTGCATCCTTATAATGACATATCACACAGCTCCTATTAACTATGCCTGAGAACAGCACTGAGGCTTCTCAATAGCCTCCACAGCACTTACTGTACAAAAAGACAGTGGTCGTCAGCATGAGGCTTCACTTGATGAATCAATATCACAGACAGCAGGATAAATGCTGATGTCTGGATGCAAAGACGGAACGCTACAGCCTGAAACACTGTAGTTTCAGACAGGAAACTTTCTTCTATCCAAAGAGAAACTGCAGCACGTAAATGACCCAGATCTCGTAGAATACTCAGATTTCTGTGACAGAGCCTCAGAAGTTGATTGCATATTTTATTATTGCATTCTCATATTTTATTTTTTTTAACACAGTTTTGTCCTAGAAAGGCAGATAATTGTAGAAGCAGCAAAAAAGTTTTGCTGTCAGCAGATGAAAAAAGTTTTAATGCCCAAATTTTACGCTTTTATAGGCTGATTGACCAAAATAAATGAAACAAAATAAAATCATTGCCATAGAATCTGTATAATATTTAAAATATGTGGATTCTGCCATTGGATAATCTTCACAGAAGGCAAAGAGGGTCAAATGAAATACACTATTTTGCAACTAAATACATTTAATTATGTAATTTTAAAGTGTCTTAATCGCACCAACTAATGTGAGATCAGCTTGAGATGGCAGCTGTTGAGGTGTGTGTGGCTAACACTTATTTTGGCTAATTTTGTAGTTTAATAGCTTTTTCATGAAATCATTATACAGTAAAACAAACACTCAGTGGCCAAATTATTAGGTACACCTTGCTAAGAAGAATTCAGAACCGCTGGAATGAATCTGACCTTCATGAAGATTTTTGTTTGGACCCCTTTTAGAGACACAGCACCACACACACAATCCAGCCTCCAAAAGTTGAAGCACCCCTCGCAGTTTCAACAAAAACTGAACATTATGACGTGATGGTAGGATTTAGTGCAGGGCTGTTGCGTTAGACTGCATTAGTTTTACCCAGCTGTAGGTATAGGGGGGTAAAAAGAATTAGCCTTTGAATAATTACTGAAAAGCATCAAGGTTCATCCCCCACTATGAGAAAGGTTAAAATCCATTAACAGCTGAAAAACTGGTGGTGTCATTTAAAGCTGTGCCTCCCTTTCATTGTCCTCTCCGCCGCTGACCTTTTTCTACTGTCCACGTCTCAGCGCCGGTGGAGTGTTTTTTGGCCACACTCCATCTCTTCCCAAATGAGGCCAACTGAGGAAGTGAATCAATGTGTTTTTCCCCTAGTCATAGGAAACAGCTGTCATGCTGTCGTCTGGTACAGAGCCGGGCTGACTTAATGCCATAGCCGGCTGGGAGAGTCAGCAGGGAGGAGAGCTCCCCCTCTGCATCCGCCCGCACTCAACCCATCACCTGAGCGAATTCCACTTGCAATGCCTCCCAGCTACAGTCGGAGCGCAGAGACATAAACAAAGACCCAGCTATCCAGCAGGGTACCTTCCTGGCACTGCTGCTACATTTCAGAATATCTGTCCTAATTAACTGAGTATCACTTTTACAAGTCCTTGAGATCATTTCAACTTTCGTTCATGCAAATGCTGAAGGTTACGGCTGCAGGTAAAGGGTCTGATGTGATGAAACGGTGCGAGTCTGTCTGTTCATATCAATGCACAGACAGACAGGTGGTTGATAAGGGAGTAATATGACGGAGAGAAAGAAATGCTTCAAAATTGAAATGAGGAGTCGAGAGGGGAGGTTTTCCATGCAAACCTTTAGCATGCGTTTCATTAGCAGGACCTGACCTTATCTCCCAGGACCAAGCCTTATCTCCCACAGATACCGCCAGCATGCATAATAGGAGTAGGCCCTTTGTGCCAAATGCTGCGGGCCAGAGCCCATACCTCTTCTCCTGGTACAGATCAGCCCCCTCCTCCTTTTTTGCTTTCAAGCCACAGCTGTACACACAAACATACAGACACTCAGGGATGCAGAAAAGCACACACAGAAAGACACTCACCTCCCCCTGTGTTTAACACCTCCTTCATATTGCTCTTTGCTGTTTTTCCCCACACAGAAGCTGCCTTGTTATGAGTCAGGGGGTGATTGTAACCAAGATTATATCCTGTAAGAGGCACAATGAGGTTTTATTTTAGCAGGAAGCAATAAAGGAAAACAGTGAAATCTCTCTGTCAGTCATGGAAATGTATGCATGTCACCAAACCTACTTTAATTGTTTTAATTAAAGTGTGCACATGTGTGTATGAGCCTCAGTCGGTGTGTGTACAGTATGTGTGTGTGCAGAATACAGGACGAGCATCTGTGCAAAGCTCGCAGACGCACAGAGGCTACCTGCTCCATATTCATGTGTTTCCCCATATGTGACCCTCCACTGTAAACAAAGAATATTAAACACGGATACTCAGAGGCGGCCTAATGAACACATACACATATTACTCACTGTGTAATGAATCGATAGAACTTCCTCTTTCATCAAATATTTATTGAAGTAATATTCCCGAGCCCTTCAAACTGAAACGGCCGCGCTGTCTGGAGTTTAACAGCAGACCTGCGCGGCCTCAGAGCCGGGCTGAAAACAGCAACTCATTACAAGAGAAATATACATCCTTGATTTAATGAAATATATTAAGTCCATCAATCATTCCCGGCCAGGTGGATCAAATCACTACAAAACTAATATTTAGAGAGAAGACTGCTTCCTTCAACATTTCACTGTGAGGAGTTTGCAGTATATTAAAAGCTGTCTGCTTTAAAATCCTGTGTCCTTTGTTTTAGATTAAATATTTGAGTCTCATCGTCTCTGAATCGTCTGTCACAATGAACGTACAGTCTCATTAATCTTTAGGGGATGTGCAAAAAGCCACCTTAGGACTACTGTGTACCGGCGTCTAGGACATCAGCAGAGCGTGCAGGCATCGTGGGGTAACAACTGCTGCAATGGTTATGAAGACTGTTGTAATAGAAAAGCCTGCTGTCCCCCTGAGACCCTTCGTCTCTTTTTCTGGAGCTGAAGCAAAGCAGCTGACAGGCTCCTATAGCTGCCTGGGAACCTCAGGAAGGCTCAGAAAGCTAAAACACCTTGAAAAAGTGATGGACCACAGCTGTCCCGGACTCCACAACCCCCTCACCACCCATCTGCTGGGGCCGAGCCTGCGTTTCAGAGCTTTCCACCTGGCTTTCAGTGTTTCCTCACAGAGGCCAGCAAATAGGTTCTAGTTAGTGTTTGTCAAAAAGCCTGAGATATGGAGGGATCCTTTTGAAAACAACCTGCATCTGAGTTGGTGACTGTTAATTTGGTTAATATTATGCATTCAACCACTTTGCATGTAAACAAGCTGCAGTGGTACCCCTTTGCCCCATCTCAGCTTGAGGACAAATAGCTATTGGGCTCCCTCTATTGGCCTTCTTGCATCCATCTGCATTCTGTCCAGCAGCAGGTTCAAAGGGCAATTGAGGCAGTGATTGGCTTTACAGACAGATCCCAGACTTTCTATAAATTAGTGATTTTGTTCACAACTTGTAACCTCTACACTACAGGATTTGGTGTGCATGTTAGCAACACAGAGAGTATGATTTAAATAAGTGAGCTCATGCTTGAAGATTAGGGCTTTTGTTATAATTAAGTCTGTTAAAAAATAATGCTTTGAAATTTCTCAGAGACAAATGTGACCTCTTCAAATGGCCAAACAGCCCAGAACCCTAATATATACCATTTACGATCATATGAAAAAGGGAAAAGCAGCGAAGCCTCACACTTGGCAAGCTGCGAAATGATGAATTTTCTGTCGATGGACTAAATATAACTTCTTTGCGGTCCACAGGGTGCATCACATCAGTGCAAGGCAAAAGCATTTAGCCAGAAGCCTGAAGTTATCCAGAAATGTTATTATCCTCCTGTCAAGTGGATAATAAAATCAGGCCAAAGCGCTGTCACATTAGATGCTTCTTTAGGGCTTTTTTTCCAGTGCAATAATAATAAAAAAGACATGCCGACCTCTTCATCTTCTCATCTACTGTCTGACACGAGCTGGTCTTTGCAGTGACCAGGTAGCACCGCGCACCGCTGATTTCATCACCTGAACTGACTGCCGTTTTAATTAGATAACAACTATCCCCAACAATTTCCTAAATCATTATTGTTGCCAAGGAGCCAACTTCTGAAACACATTCCCCGAGCGATGAATTATTCATGGACTAAAGCAGCAAAGCCCCAATCATCCATCAACATCAGGGGTAAATACATAAACAAAATCATTCACATAAAGTCAGCCCTAAATCTTAGTTTAGTCGTTTAGTGTGCAGCCTGGAACGCCGGATACTTGCTATTCCGTTTTAAAGAGGTTGTGGAGCAACTAATATGGATTTAGCCAATCTACCTGGGGCTCAAGGAAGTCAATTCATTTTCTGGACAAGTACAAGAATGGTAGAAAAGTAGGAATATCGAATAAGGCTGTTAATGGAAGTCCCGTATAAAAGCCAGCATGGCAGAACTCATTGAAGACAGTTTATGTATTTGCAGCAGCTGCTGAATCCAAACTTCTAAGTAGGAAAGTGAAGGCAGGGTTCAGCTAATAACACTGCATGAAGCTCACCTGTGCTGCACGTCTGCCCCTTGAAAGACGCCTGATTATTCTCAGCCTCAGACCGTCTTTGACCGCATCCCTCCTGACAGCATGCACACTTTATAAAGCTGCAAAAGCGCAGTTAACACAGTCTACTGTCTCAGGATGTCACTCCAGACGAGAAGATTATTTGTGCTCCCTGATGACCCATATGCAAAATTCAAGCAGCCACTTTTAGACCTTGACACAAAATCTATAGATCCCAAGATTATGCGCAGATTGGATGTCAGGCTGAGGATTTGATTCTTATGACAGGTTACAGAGCCACTCCGCATTCAGGCCTGACAAAAACTGGTTTCCTTCATCCTCTCAAGCGTGCGAGAGACCTGGATGAACACGCCGGTCCCGTGTGAGTACACATTCAGGGCAGCCATGTTTATGTGGGGCCAGGAGATTAAACAACACCCTTAATAGAGTCTCGCATCCCAAACAAAGCGGTTTGGTGCTTTGTCAACAGCATGCTGGCCACTGGAGGGGCCACTGACATTTCAGATGGGACATATGTTAACCCCCAACATCCATCCTCTAAAATATTTATGATATATATATGTGGGAGGAAGCAAAGGGAGAGGAAGCCGGGAGACGTGTTTGTAGACTTCATAAATAATTGGACTCGGAAAGGTTACATTTAGCATCAGCTGGACAGAGAAAGACGTGTAAATATGGCATGGGGCACATTTATAACCACAACCATGAAGGCACCGAAGATATTCATACTGACGTGCGTGTCTTTTTGCTCTCTCACACAGAATTACACATAGGTTTACATGTGTTTTAAAACAGGAGAGCACAGCTGCTGATTATGCCAAACCAACAAATGCAGCTGCAATACTGTATTATTTTCTTTCTTTAAAAACATTGCAGTATTCAAGATTTTATGTATGTGACAATAAAGTACACACATTGGTATAAACCAAAAAAAATGTCACATATGTAAAATGGTAAAATAAACTGCTAAAACCCACATAATATAAATATGTGCATGCCTGAATTATTTTATAATGCATCTGAGATGGTGTAATCTCTAAGTTAATTATTTCACTATATTCCGAGCACTGAGAGAATTCACATGGGAATATTTTGCTCAACTAGCCTCATTTATAAGCAGCTCAAACCTGGCTCATTTATCTGTTGAAATTATTCAATGGTGCATGCCTCATTAATACAAAAAAAGATGACTGCTTTCACTTTATTTGCAGGGGGAGCGGCACACCACTTAACACCAGACGGCCACACTGTGTTGTACTTTTCACTGCCTCTTCTCGGCTGTGCTGTCGTATTGGTTTGTTTGTTTGTGGGCCATATTGTCAATCAAGCTGAACCAAGAAGTTGACAAACTTTTCTTTCAGAAATGATTGACAGAAATTCAGAGCAGCCTTTATTCTATATAGTCACGGCTGTGGAAGCAGACTCTGTAGGAGAGATGCCAGAGGAACAGGCAACCGTCTCCAACACTTTTCTTTGTTTGACCTTTCCTGCCAGGACGAGGAGGGCCTTTTAAAAGAAACGGAAAGGCGGGAGCTGATGGAGCGGTGTCTTTAATGAGGTATGCTGGAGCTGTTGTCTCTCCATTTAATTAGACAATTATGCAGCCTCCTACGGAAGAGGGAGCATTCGGGGTCACAGGGGAGGAGGCGGGCGATGCCACAATGCCACCCCGTCACATAGAGAAGTAAGGAGGCTAAATCACAGGTGAGCCCCTCTGGGGCGAGCACAGACCCGACTCTCCATTTGGGAGCCATTATGGGCTCATCCTATTTAAATTCAGCTGAACCGTCTTTGTCCATCTTCATTCTGTTTTTGATGAGGCTGGTAATTACCATTCCACAAAGACACTGGCACACACCAGCACCAACATTGCTGCAGTCTGATGCTGCTAAATGGCCTTTCTTCAACATTTGAACTCTTCAGCAGACACTGAAAACAAAAACCTTGCACCTCAAAGAAACTACTGCTGAACCTTCTGCCAAGTAAACAAAGACTTTTTCAAGCAGGATTTCAAGCAAGATTTCATTCCACCAGTGTCTCATTTTGCACCAGAGAATAGTAATTACAGATTCACTGCCATCTGGTATCCATGCTTGTCTCTGCCCATTCGTCACCGGTGCCAAAGCAGGCTCCAGTTTCTTCCATGGCGAATTGCTTTAACCTCATGTCTGCTGTCCCAGTGGATGTGTCACTACACTACACGCTCAGATGGGCAAAACCAAAAGCACAACACAGCCGCTTGAAGATATACAAGTAAGGTGAAGGCTGAGGTAGCGCAGATCCACTTCCAAACAGGGTCCATAACTCACACAGATGAATGGCCGGAAATCTCAGCAAATGATGAGACAAAATTCATTTTGGTGATGAATGGAACGAGTCTCGGGGCGGTGTTATTTGTACATATGTCAGCATAAGTGGATGTCCACCGTTTCCTTTGTTTTTGCTTTTTATTTCCTCTATAAAAGATAAGCAGGGATCAAGGGATCAACATTACACCGAAAGTGCATTATGACTGTGATATACTTCACATTTTGGGAAATGTTCTTACCTGCGTTCTTGCCGAGAGTTGGATGAGAAAATCAATACTACTCTCATATCTGTTACATAATTGAAAAAAAAGGCGAATAATACACAGACAGCCACCTTTAAATCCCACTAATTAAAAGAAAGAGTCCGAATGCTAAGCTAAGTCCACATCTGCTGGCTGTAGCCAACCCTAGTTAGGTTTATGAGCACACCATGAGGGTGGTGTTGATCTTCTCCTCTCACTCTTACAGATAAGAATATTTCCAAAAACTGTTCCTTTAAGGACCACAAAGCTGTGAGTGAGTGCACGCCATCCGTTTGTAAGAGAGACGGTTTTATTAAGCAAGCAATAAAAATCACAGAAAAGCTCTTTAGAGTCATCACAGGAGTCTTGGGCAAAGTGGAAATCTGCTGCATCTTTAAACACTTACTTCTTCTGTATGTGCGGTTTTGGAAGAATCACAGCTGCAGCTTCCCAGCTGACCATAAATCATCATCAGCCTCGAATCTTTTCCCCGCACGTATTCATATGCAATTCAGAAAATGAGCGACATTTCCCGGGGAAGTAGCCGCCCAGCAGAGAGCCTGACGGTACATCATTTCTCACTGCTACCAGTGTAGTTAGAGAACAGCAGACAAAGAGAAAACACTGTCCCACGCAATATCCCAGCATGAAAAACTCACTGTACAGACAATTAATCCATCATTACTGCCGGTTCACCCCGAGTTCAGGCTCAAGACTGATGTGCAATCTCAGTATGGCCTATCAGGCTGTGTGGATCTGCTTGGGTTATAACATACTGTGGGGAATTTGCTCCATGCGCCTGAGCTCAAAGACACAGCGTGGTGGCGATATGTTGGCGATACATCAGTGCAACAACTCAGCAGCTGTTTTCCTCAAGAACACCAAATAGTGATCAATTTCCTATGATAATGACACTGCTTTCATGATTAGAACATCTAGTCAGTGTGTGGGAGGATGTTCAAGTGTGTAGCTGATCATGTTCAACCTTCATTTGAAGAGTTGAACAGAGGAGATACAGGAAGTAAGGACAGTAAAGCTATCTAACAGGAGACGCCGGCCTAGTGGACAATAAAACCTCATTAAGAGTCCAGAGAGGAGATGTTTTAAACATCAGCTTAACCTCCTGCACCCCACAACTGATATGACACCTGAAGGAAGCCAGGCATGCCCAGGTATGTGAGTGCTTCTGCCTGCGAAACTTTCTTAAGATAGTTTAAAATACAAACTTACTTTTGGAGGACAAACTGGACGCTGGCTTCTCCACAGGCTCCTCTGTGCCGCAGGAAACAATCTCTTCCATAGTCAAGTGCTGGTTGATGTTTTTCTAAGTAATGATCCTTCAAATTAAGTCTGCTTTGTCTTTTATATCTATATATAGGATCTCATCACATCTGAGCCAGGCTGTGTGGTTTACCGGATGCCACTGTAAATGAGAAACGACTCAAATAGGAAGAGAAGTGCAGCCACATGCTGTGCACACAAGCGGCTGCTGGTTAACTGTAATACATGGTAGCTGGTCAGGATCAGACAGTTTCCTGATTCTCTAATTTGGACACACAACACCTGAGGGCTACTTCATAAAGGCAGAAGTCACATGGTCTCGTTGCAGCACCCTGGCTTTATATGTTTCATGTTGGCTGAGCCAGCTTGAGGTGGTGCAACTAGTTGAAGCCAGGTGTACCTAATTTGGATGCAGCAACAGGCCATGAGGTCGATCACAGATTAACTGATGCTGAAATGTTGATACTTGCAGCGTACTTTTTTGTCAGTTCGTTTGACATTGCCCCACCTAGAAAAACTGCCCCATCTTACAAGGTAGATTATTCCAGTACTACTACACATGCAACACAGTCAAGCATTTACATGGTGCGATGTGGACTGTCTGGCATTATTCATTACAGGCATACAGGTTTGGCACCTGTCAATTCAGCTTCTTTTGCATGCAGTATCGGTGGAGTGCAGAAGGCTGGAGTTACGGTGTCAATCTTGTGGACATACCATAATGGATAAGAAGTCAGCAGTGTAGTGCTCATGGAAAATGTCATATTTGTAACAGGACGCAGATGCTGCACAGCCCTCAACGTAGTATTACCTAAAGGACATCCACGCCATGCACGGTTCCTGCTGTGCTAATTGATGTGTCTTTTACAGAATTCACAAACCGTCAGATGTTTGTACGGCACACACTTAAAATCCAAATAGAGCTGGCAGAGATAAAATCAAATATCACAAAAACAACTGCAGGACTTGGACCTGGATACGGAGATAAAAAATAGACACTGAGGAAATTGAATTTACTGGAAATCAGTAATTAGAAAGAGAAGTAAGTGATAATTTCAACACACAATTAAAGCATGACTGTAACAGAACCAGTTTTTTTCTCTCCCCCAGGCTCCAGCAGACAAGTGATCACAGCAAAATAAAGGATTAAAAAACTTTGTAGCGTGCTCTCCCTGTATGCAAAATACACATACATATGGAAGAGTAACATATAATAACAGTAGGCCTAATTAACTGAATGGCAGCATGTGCCCATAAATAAAAAACATGCGAAACATCATGGAAAAAGTGTAAAAAAAAACCACATTGGTTTGTGGTTGGGGTGACTGCTGAGTGAACACATAAAGAACCAGGATTAATCAAGCCTGGCTGTAGCCTGGTCTGAAGCAGGCTAACTGCACAGAATAAATCACCATGGTAACTTATGTGCCACAGCTTACACGAAATCAAGTAACTGCTAAATTCAATCCTAATAATCCAAAACAGAGTTCATAGCCCACAAGTGTGAGCATGATTTACCCTAAAAACCAGCAATGTTTGAACCGTTTGAGCCTAATTATTTCCCTTTCATGTGACTTTAAAGGGACAATTTTCAACACTCGTCCTCCTGATTTTAAAAGCAGATGTTTCAGATGTTCAACACTATCTTGATATCATTTCTGTTGGGTTAAATCTTAAACCAGCAGCCCCCAAAGATGGTAGACTGGGATTCAAGGGAAAGCAACCAGCTTACTAAACTGGACGTTCCCTAATAACATTGTTTGATTGTAAGTTGTGTGTTTTTTACTATACATTTTATGTAGTTTATTGGGTTTTATGTGTCCTACTGGATATTTAAGTGCGAGTTGTGTTTCACCTGTTTGCTTTCATTCAGACAACGTTTGACAACATTCTATTATTCAAATGAAATAGTCCGATTTTTAGCTGCAGTATTAAACAGAAAGTTCTATATGTCTTTTAGTTTTAATTAATGCACCGTCCAACTATGTATAGCGTGAAAGGTGTGAATTCTGGCTTTTTGACTAGAATTTAAAATGGAGTTTTGTGGGTGTTAGCCAGCCAGTGTCAAGTTTTACCTGCCAAAGGCTCTGTGGGGGATTGAAAATGTTAAGTTTTTGGATTCGCCTTAAAGGAGCTTTTGCTGAATTTCACATATTAGTGAAGGACCGTTTAATATATGCACTGCAATATAAACACCGCTCGAGTAGAATAATTTAAGCACAAAGTGGTCGAAATTGAAAAAAAAAAAAAGCACAACTCTTTTTTCCCAGGTTGGTATCAGTGTCAATCCAGCAGGACTGCCTCCAAATAAAGACTGAGTCCAGTTGGAATCACATGTATTTTTAAAGCAGTCCATCAGTCTCCTCTCAGATAGTCCAGTGTTATTATTCCACTCACGTATGATTCAAAGATTCATGTCCCACAGGCTTTGTGTTGGATACTTTGTGTAGTTTTTGAGTTTGCAGTATTATTCTGAGCGTTTATATAAGCCACACACACATACATCGTATCATAGCTACAGGGTAAAACAAGATTATGGATCTCATGTGATCAAATTAATCACAAACAAACACACGCACACAAGAGCATTTATCCACCGGATTGTTGTAATAGAAATTAATAATCAAAATTTAAATCTTTAGCATTGGACCGAACCTTTTGTTGCATATGAAATACTGCATTCATGAATATCAATTAAAGGCAGACATGATAAAAAACACTAATTTGTTTATCTCTCAGTGGTGCACTGCAATATCCTGGGCTTTCACAATAATTCATGAGGGGCTCCGTCTAATCCATTTTTGAGCAAAACACCATATGCCAATGAGTGCACACATACGCGGGGCACTGGGGCCTGCGAGCCCACGTCCAGACTCGATGGATTTGTGTTGATTTTTTCTCTGCTCACGGCTCAAGGTCACAGCTCTCTGTGACTCTGCACGGCCTCGCGATTCCTGCTGCACACTGCGTTCTCACTGAAGGCCGTGCTGCCTCAGCTTTCTGTCCCACAATCTGCAAATGCTGCCCTTGCCCTCTCGACCTCCCAGAGCTCAACCTGTCAACCCACACAGCCCCAGAACCCCGCTGCAGTGCAGCAGGGGGGGTGGATGGAGGTGGAGAAGATAAAAATGGGAGAAAAAAGGAAAGAAAGATTGGGGAAAAATGAGAGAGGCAGGAATGGGCTGTAGAGCAAAAGACAGAAAACAATTTAGAGCAGTAAGAATGGGAAAAGCCAAAGCGCTGGAGATTGAAAGGCCTCTTCCTCTAATTTGCACCGTATTCATCACCTCAGAGGGCAGACACTCTCATATCGCTTTCCATTCACTTCCTCACCCTTGGCTGCAGGTCAAAGGAAAAGGCAATTTCCCCTCAGCCCATGTACAAGCTGCTCCATTCCTCATGGATAAACTGTACTTTTGAAACGCGTAGAAGTGAGGGCATTCATCACCAAGCCAGGTCTGCCCCCCTCTCCTCCTCCTCCTCCTCCTCCTCCTCCTCCTCTGCAGGAAAAGCAGGAAGAAGCAAACACATCTGATTAATAACTTTCTCCTTGTACAGTTAAAGACCGCTCTGCAGGGCCACTGCCAGTCAAGAGGGGCAGTGGAGGGCGTACTGCCCACCTAATTCGCTTACTGAGCACTGGGCAGCGTGCCCACCTACTGAAGACGCGGAGCAGACCGACTCAGGCTGTCAGGCTTTCATCTTGGAGATCCACCATGCTGGGCCTGCCAACGAAGACACCGGGAGTCTGCTACAAATCCACTCTAACACTCTCCCACACATCTTCAGCTGGGAAAAGAGAAGAAATAATGGCATACTTATATCTATGAAGGCAAACGGGGATGCAGTGTGTGCTGCCTCGCTTTATTTAGCTATTAATGCAGAGAAAACTGTTATAAAAATAACACCCTGTCAAGGTGGCGGCCAGCGTGGCGGAAAAGCAAAAATAAACACTCGTGTGCAAACATGGATACAGCCATTCTTCTCTCCTATCACACCAAATTTCCATCTCTCGCTCACACGCTGAATTCCTCTCTAAAACATCACTTCTACTTCAGAGAGATGGAGAGAAGAGGGAGAGGGCTGGAAGTAGATGGATGATGATTATTCAGGCACACTCGCTCTTCTCTTTCTCCTCTCTCCATTGATCCCGTCCCATCAGAGAGGCCATAAATATTAATAGGAGGGCTTTGTTTTAGCAACCTGTGTGAAGATCAGAGCGCAGAACAATAGAAGTATCTGGACATGTTTTTTTTTTCTTTCTTTTTTTTGCAGGCAGACAGGCGGGCAACCTGCCGAGCGTCCTTGGGGGGAGGGGAGCCCGAGGGGGAGCCCAGCCCTCAGCCCACTGCCTCGGGCTCAGTGCGTTCAAGTCAAGGGCAGCTCAAGGGGAACTGCTAATGTGGGAGACCTGAGTCTGGTTCAAAATTAGCCTTTCACAGGCCGACTCGCGGTGCATGAAATCGTGCACAAACATGCATTATAGTCTGCAGAAGATAGAAAACATTCTTGTGTTTGGGGTTGGATTTTTTTGCATTTTCGCACAATCACAAAAGCTTTTGAACCACCACAACAAATGAAACAGAAGTTCAATTGGTTCTTGCATCCTTTCTTTCTATTATTGAAAAGGTCAGTTGATAAAAATCTGGGAAAAAAAAAACATATATTTTCTCACTAAATGACATCCATTTCTCATTAATGTCTGCACAGAATAAGGCTAGAGTCGTTAACTGCTTAGCTTATCTTAGCACAAAGACTGGAAGCAGAGGGAAACAGTTAGCCTGGCTTTGTCCAGCAGTAACAAAATGCCTATACCAGCACTGCTACAGCTAACTAATTAACAGTTGAGAATAATAATGACAATAATTGCCTTGATGCTTCAGTGTTTGTTAGTGAGCTTTGGAGGTGCTGGTAGGTGGATAGGTGGATTTTGCTACCTTTGGATGGAGACAGGCTAGCTGTTTCTGCATGTTTCCACTCCTTACGCTAAGCCAAGATAAGCTAAGCTGGCTAGCTGTAGCTTCATATTTAATGGACATATCAGCTATGACAGCAATATTGATGTTCTCATCAAACACAATTAAATTAAATGCAGAATTATTCCTTTAAGGTTGATCAGTTTAATGGCCAGTAGACACAACTTCCAAATAGAATGTGGATTTCTTACTTTAATCATCATTTCATTGATATTTGCCTCATTGGTGCATCTGTGTTACCTTGTCTGCTTTCTGAAAATTAAAAGTAGTTGTTTATTCTAAGGATTTGTTTTCTGATATGTGTTAATGTCAGAGGTCAGAGGACAACAATGAAAATAAGTCCAGTACTTAAAGTCGGATATGTTGTGTATTCATGAATATACTAGGATGTTCAAATCTCAAAACCTCAGAAAAAAAAAAAAAAAAAAACTATCTTCATGGCCACATATGACCAATATGACCAGAGGTAAGTGAAAAAAGATGTTTTTATCTGCTTTGGGTGAATGAACGCTTTAACTCAATTAAAGGAAAACCACACAGAGATGAAGGTGAAATATGAGCCAAAGTGGATTTGACCCTCCCTCCCTCTTAGTGTCATTTAGTGTCTTAGAATAATATGTGTTTGTGTGATATGTGACCTCCATTTTCTCATCCTGACCTGACTGATAGCGTGAGCGTGTGGGGTCACGGTGCTCCTCCACTTGGTTAAACGTTTTAATGTTGTACCTGACATCATTGTGTTCACAAAGCAGAGTCCTCCCTCTGATGGTGGAGACAGTGATGGAGGGTCTGGCCGGCTAAGGTTGCAAAAAAAAAAAAAAAAAAAAAAAAAAAAACAAGAAAATGAAACCAAGACAATGATTTGACCCAGGACAAGGAGAGAGAGGTGTCTGGTGTCTGGCGGCAGAATGGATCCTTCTGGTTAATGGGAGTTCATGATTTACAGCAGATGTTGGCTAACTCCTTTTCAATCTAGAAACAATACGCGTGACACGGGGCCCATTTCTAGAAGGGAATGAATCGATGATACAGAATTGTGTGGATTTTATGAGAAGTTGGGCCGGCTCGGCCGTGGGGGTATGACTGATGCAAGCCATCCAAGCCCATCCACAGAGCACAGGGGCCGCCTTTGTGATGTGTGGAGGCAAAGTGAGGCAGGAGGCTGGGTTAGCCACAGTTTGTGCCTCTCGTGCATTACCATTACATTGAAGTCACAAAGCTAGGCATGGGGACAGGGGGGAGGGGAAGGGCTATTATTTGGAACTCTTCAACCAAACCGTGACCCTTTTTTTCTTGTGCAGAAAAAATAAATAAAAAGACTTGACAGAGACAGAGCTAAAATTTGATTTTCTGAAAAATAAATACTGCGCAATCTTTGAAAAACACAGAAGGTCATTTCAAGGTCCAGTGTGTAAAATGAAGTGGGGTGCACTGGCAGAAATGTAATCTAATATTCCTAATTCTGTTTTTATTGGTGTAAAATCCCCTGACAATAAGAAAGGTTGTGTTTTTGTTAGCTTTAGAATGAAGTGGCTTGGTTGCAACCTGCAGCCTCACTGCGAGATGCCACTAAATCCTACACACAGATCATATAAAACATGACATAGTCTCCATGACATCACCCACAGGTTCCTGAAGAACCATTGTGATGAGGTGCAGCGTGGGTGGAGCTGAGGTGGCTGAAACCTAGCAGCACTTAAAGCAGCCATGCATATAATTATGCCATGATTTAATTTAAACCAGTGAGTTATATAAAAATTCACAAATTAGCTTTAGAGACCAAAACCAGTTTTTGTACTAGGCTATAAACATGTTTGCCATTTTAATATGGGGGTCTATGGGGGTTGACTCACTTTTGGAGGCAGCCTCAAGTGGCCATTTGAGGAACTGCATTTCCGAGTTTGCTTCATTTTTCAGACCTGGAGGTTGCCTCTTGGAGAAAACGAGTCCCTATTACGTAAATTATTAAATTTTAGGGTGGAGGAAAGTTAAGGTTAGGGTCAGGATAAGTTTAGGTTAAGATTAGGTATGGGATTTGGTTTTGGCAAGAAGTGGTTAGGGTGAGGGTAAGTCTCCAGGAAATGAATGCAAGTCATTGTAATGTCCTCTGAATGACTGCATAACTGTCAGTGTTTCCCCTTTTTCTTGTTTTGGAGTCGACTTTGAGTGGCTCTCGAAGAAGAGAGCTCCAATGACTCTTCTCTCTTCTGGAACACACACCTTCCTTTACCTCTTCTTCTTCTGAGCAGATTGCATCCAGTTACCTCCCTCTACTGTCCATTCTTTTTGTTGAATCATTCACAAACTTTTACGGGCTGACCTTGACACGGACATGACGTGTTATGATTTGAGACACCACTAGCTCTCATGTAAATGTGCAATCAGAAGGGGGAGTGCTGACTTCAAGTACAAGAGGAAAAAAGAGTGAAGCAAGAAAAGAGTCCTGTGGTGTATTTGATGAATTCCGCCTCATATATTCAACAGAAAGTTTGCTTTTAATGTTCATCAGCATGACTTGTATGATGAAAGATGACTTATTCATATTGTTGAATAAATGAAATGCACCGCCTTGATTTTATACCCAGAGTAAAAAAAACAAAACACGGATGTGTATGACAAGAGCAGTGGGAGGAAATAATCAGGGCTCATTAGAGTCCACATGTTACGAGGGAGATGAAAAACCAAAGCCTTAAATCAACAGTTAAAATCAAGAACAGTGGGGTGTGCTGCTGACGATGACCTGGTCCAAAAGCTCGTGAAACGATGTGACATGAATCCTGCAGGGGCAGCGACAAAAGAAATAACATCTTGATACCAAAATTTCAATTTTAAGAGCTTAACACAGGAGGAGCTGGAGGAGTGCAGCTCTTCTTCAAAAGGCGAAAATCACCCGAGAGCAGGAGATGAAGAAAGAAATCATGAGCACCATGTCCTCCTCTGTTGTTCAGCCCATCGGGTCACAATAGGAGCCGCAGCCAATCTGAGACGGACTACACAGCGATGTATACACACTTGACTGGTCTGACTATACGAGGCTTTTACTCTGCTGCCTCTTAAAGCCCCATTGAGGGGACCAGCAAGGTTTGCGCTTGCATTTCATTTGCTGCAAGTCACTTGAGAGTCTCCAGTTTGACCTGTAAACAGGTTTCTCTGCATCCCAGCCAGCAGAGCGCCGGTGTCGCCTGTCTGCAACAGTGCCGAGCCAAGCGTCGCCCGTGTCACGCTCCGATGGCTCAATTTAAATGGAAATTGGATGAACTGCTTGGAAGTGATCCAGCCATCCAGAACAATTAACCCATATTACTGGCAGGCCTTGAAGGAGCAGTGTGACTTTGAATGAGAATGGGGAGGAAAGCTGGTGTTATTTAGTGCGACTGCAAACAAATAGCCTCAAGTTCACACAAGAGTCTGCTTTTACCAGAGATCTGATGTCAAACATTGTCTCTGAATCCTCCATCCGAAAATAATGCTAACGGTAATCCACTGTTTCTCTAAACGTGCTTTGAGACACATTTAAGTTAAGCTTGTATTCAAGTAGTTTCTATTACAGCTCACACTGGATAAATGGGAGCTAACACGCTTGACTACAGAAGTCACTGGAAGTCGCCGCTGTCTTTAGATACAACCAATCTTATGAAAAGACAAAAAACAAAAACTGTACCAGGCCGTTTGTCTGTAGTTTTCATCTTCTCTACAAATATAGATACTACAGCTGGCCACAGTATTTTTCAGCAAACAGTGAAGTAAAGACAAAGCAAAGGGACTATTTTCAGCTGCGGATGAATAAACATGTGGCGAATTACACCAGGAGGACAGAATATGTGGGACTAACTCAAAATAAGCTAGCTATCATCTGTCATTTTGATTGGCTGCTAAAAGGGCAGATAAGGGAGAGCAGAGGAAGAAGAGGGGAGAGTATTGTCCCCAAAGTCAGGGCCATATTTAGGCGTTGGCGAGCTCGGCACTGGCTAATTCACGCTGCTGCTCATGCTCACAACATCCACATGGCATCAGTTTCATCACCTGCACAGGTCTGTGAATATCCACGAGTTGACTGTGCACACACTGCAATGTGCTACGACAGCAAAGTGGGCGCTTGTTGCATGCATATACTTTATTTCCCATCCTTTGTCATATTCTACTTAAGCTGCTGCACACATCATTTTTATTTTTTCTTGGCTTTTGTTTTGTTTTTCAGCCAAATACAACAAATAGAGCTAAAGCTGTTCTTCTCGCTGTGGCGAGATCACCGCTGTGTTTCCTCGTACGAGTGTTGGCGTACTCAGACCTCTGATTGCAAGGCTGACCTTTTTTTTAGTGGCTTTAACAATAGAAACACAAGCTTGTGCATTTAGAGGGCTGCTCATCACGCCATAACCTCGCCTGGATTTTGGTGAGGTGAACATGGCATGATCTCTGCATAAAAGGGCCACTTCACCTCTTCTTTACTGGGGGTGGCAGCAGATATATCAGAGACGGCAACCACAACTATCTGCAAGATGAGATATCACAACCCGTAGACGTTAGAAAAGCTGCCTTTCACAGTTTGGGTGAACCGACCCTTCAGATCTGCGATGAACAGATTATAGACTTGTTGTTGAGGACAGAAATTGTTCAAGGATTAGATTGTTGAAAAGAAAAAAGTCCTGCTTTTTAGGCAACAGTAAGTAATTTCAATGTGATTTTAGAGCTCTGGTTCACATCGCTTTCTGTCTGCGCTTGGAAAGAAAAGAAGCGTGTGGGCAGATTTCTTCCAGATTACATAGAATTAGAGCATGACCATCTGCAATCTCACTCTGAAGACCGGAAAGTACTGTTATATAAGCAAAATGCCATTTTTGGAGGCTGACTTTGAGACCTCTTTGGCATTGATTGGATCAATCAAAGTCACAAAAATACTGTAATTACAGTGAGTGCAGCCTTTGAAATTCAGTGATTTGGGATTAAACACAGTCACAACAAACAGAAGACTGACAAAAACACAAGGAATGAAACTAATTTTTACACAATGCACATCACTTTTATGGTTAAAAAAAAATCTGAGTTTGAGATTTCCCTCGTCTCCCTGTGGTGTTGACAAGAGAGAGGAAGATGAAAAGCAAAGGAGGGGGAGAAGAATGGCAAAAGAGGTTGAAATCACGGCACTCTGTATGCAGGGGACTCAAGCGTGTTGGACTTTTGAGTCAGTCAGGTAATGGGTGAAATTGTGTCTGCTGCACAGCTTATAAATCGCAGCGCTGGCAGTATTTATCTATGTCTCAGACAATCCTGCTGGGAGATGGGAACGGTGAAATGAGAATCAACAGCCTGCTTCTCCTCCCCTCAGCTGCCGTCAGGTCATTTCACCCCCCCAGCCCTCCTCTCGAAGGCAACATGTGAGCAGAAACTGATAAATATAAAGCAAGTTGAGAGCCGCCTGCCGCTGCCCTCTGCATCTCGCCACAATTCCTGAGGTCATTTTAATGTATTTTGTCCAAACCTAAAGGGAACTCCGCTAAGCCGACTCTCTTTTGCTGAAATTCCTCGCAAAGATGTGCTATGATGAGGTATGTATTCCTCTTTTAAAGCACTCCCTGTCCACCACTACTACATTAAAGGCCATCATGTCCAATCCTCCGTCACATTTCCTCAAAAACTCTCCGTATTTCATCTTGCAAATCAGGGTTTTTTACACTCTGGTGATGCCAAGTGTGCTGTGTAATAAACGGCGGGACAGGAGCTATTTCTAGTCTCCCATCCTAGATGATTGCCCTTTGGCTTTGTCTCTAACAGTCACACCTTGTTACCGTGTCTCCGACGGATAGAATAGAGGGGACAGACGTGGGCATGAGGGAAAGGCTGGATGGAGAAAGAGGACAGGAACGCAGGGAGGTAACAATAGCACACAATTTCAGGCTTCATTGTAATTCCGCTCTCATCTTGGTCCCAAGTGACAAGCGGCAAGCCGCCCAGGATTCTAATCATTCCTGTTGTCAGATAGGTACCCCAAGTGAGATTGAGTTGATTGCTTGAACAAATTTGCAAAGTAACGATGCAATTTGCTGCAGTATGCCTTGGGAGGGTTTGGGCCGTCGGATTGGTGGGGTCTGTGGAGAGAGTCGCAAGAGGCCGGGCTGGGAAGCCGTTGTCTTCTTGGAGGGACTTGTCTGCAAATAAATTAATCTCAGTTCTAACCATTACACCTGTAAGATAATTAACTGTTTTATATCTGCATGCAAATACAGAGAGTAAAAGGAATTTTTTTTACATTTTGGGAAGTGCACTTAATTCGCTTTATTGCCAAGAGACAGGTGACATTGATACCTCCCTACTATCTGTCGGATTAATAGAAAGCTACAGCCAGCAGGTGGTTAGCTTAGCTTATCTTAGTTTAAAGACTGAAAACAGCTGACCTGACACTGTCCCAAGGTGACAAAATCCACCTACTAGCACTTTTAAATCTTCATTTATGCCTCTGTATTATGGTGCTGCACCACCACAGCTGCGCCTTAGCCTCCATCATAAATTCAGCCTAAACCTCACGAATCAAAACATTATTTGTGGTTTGTTTAATTCTAACAAAACAATGACAATTTGTGTTTTTTATGGGATTATGAGCCATACAGTTCTTGACCAGCTGCAGTGAAATTCGTGTTTTTGCTAATCTAACATAGTTACCTGCTGCTGGCTGTAGCTTCACATTTATTGAACGTTTAAGAGCGGTATCAATGTTCTCATCTGATGTTCAGCAAGAAAATAAATAAGCGATAAATAATCTCTGAAAACGTCAAACTACTCCTTTAAAGCTCAAATTTGTGTGAAATGTCTTATTATTTGACTCACTGGAAATGAGGAAACATTCAAAAATGTTGTGTCCCTAACAGCCTCTGTAAACACTGATGGCGTTTCGTCCTCATGTATAATGAGACATGTCATTTTCCACTAACTCCAATCATTGAACATTACAGCCTGACAAACCCCAATCACCACACAGTATGAATATGAAGTGGTTGTCTGTCATCTCAAGCTTAATGATTAAAGATTCCAGTGACACGGCAGTGCACCAAATATAAAGGCCATTAATTTCCAGTTTGACAGTTGCTTTTCTTCACAGCAAACGCTCTATTATGGAATTTGACAAATTTTAATAGAAATGACTGATTGGAGGTGGGAGAGAGGCGGCCAAGGTGCGCTGGAGAAGTATATTTGTCCGGGAACAAAAGGACTTGTCAGTGAGTCATATTGAATCTTTGCAGCATTTCCATTCATGCATTTCTTGCAAACGGGTCTATGACAAACTCTAAAAAGATTAATTCAAAAGTAGCTGGTGGGAAGATCAGAGGAATATTTGTCAAACAGGGACATGTCCCCCTGCAATGCATCTCCCTTTTCTCTCTCCAAAATCCAATTTTAAAAAATCTGATATCTCAAAACTGTTTCAGAGGAGCATTCAGCATCACTGCAAGCAGCATATTTTATTTCAAGATTCTTCAAATTACTGCCATGTGAAAAGTAGCAGGTAACCGGGCGTTTAAGGCGATTGCACTTCTGCTATTGTTGCTCCAAGATGTTGGAAATCTGTTCACAAGCAAAACTCTTGTATTTTAGCAGACCCCTGCACTTTTACTTATGTATGATTTTTGAATGCAGTATTTTGGCCTTTAATTGAGTATTTTACACTGTTTACACTCCAAAAAGAAGGAATAAATAATTGTTTCTCTACTGGAAATGAAATAATGCTCTCGCTGTGCACTGCTTTGTAAGTGAATCCAAAATTTGGGGCATATGTATGGATTAGGTTATGGTCTAACATTGTCATCATCACATGCTACATGCTACAGAGCAGCAGAGTCACTGAAGACAGTGCCTCCTCTCAGATCAGTGTGTGTGTGTGTGTGTACTGAGCTGCTAAACTGGACGACCGCTGGAGAGACGATTACTCAGACACCAGTGGGCTGCTCCCACTGGCAAAGCAATCACTGTGATATTTGGGAGAGAATGAGTGAGAATGAATTACTGAACATTTTGAGATTAGACTGCTTAATCCCCAAATGAATTCCTCAGGGTGATAATAGAGACCGTACCAACATTTGTGCATTGTACCTACATTGTCTGTTATTACCCATCACCGGTCACTCCAGGTTTTTTAATGTACCTCATGTCATTACAGATTTGACAGGACTGCAGAGGCAGGGATTGTTTTCTTCTAACACTCCCTACAGTGGCGGCACAGAAAGTATCATCCTCTGCTTCGGTTTTCCTTTGTAGTTGATCCAACTCTGTGCCTTCTCACATCTCCCGTGGCCGCGTCTGATTTGCTGTGGCCCTGACCAAAGCTCAGCGCTCGGTGGTGTCGTTCCCGATTACCAAGAAGCACAGATCTCTGCAGAACCAAGAAGTGGGGGGAAAAACGTAAAAGTAACAAAAAAAAGGCAGCAGAAATCATAATGGGTAAGCACTGTTGAAATAAAGGCTGCAGAGGATATGAGAATCCTTGTTCAAAGAGGTGTTTTCTTGCAATATGAATCAGTCAGAAAAGGCCCTACAGGGATTTCCATCATCTCTCAGACCTTGATACCAGGCTGAAGACGGAGCTTGCACCGACTCCTTTCATCTAGCCTGAGATTGGTGATTAGATTGAAGAGCCCGGCAGATGAGACGCAAGTCCTCTCCTCCACACCGAGAGGAAAAGCAATGTTCCACAAGACTACACATTCATTACTCAAAATAAATCTCCATTAAACAAATGCCAGATGCATAATTAGGCTATAGGAATAATTATAATTGCGATTAGTTTCTCCATGGGCCGACCTATGTAAATTGTGATTGACACCCGGCAAAAACCAAGTGCATAAATCTGGCTTCAGAGATACAGGGACACACGCTGCAGCACAATAACAAGCACCTGAATACAGAGGCGACAAAAGGGGTTTAGGGCATGGGTGGCTGTAAACATGCAACCAGCACACATTCATAATGCAAGCAACACAAACAAGGCTATGCAAGACCGCTGTTTGTTGTCTGTGTGCCCTTTGTGTCAAGAATGAGCACATACACCCACACCTGCCAATACAGCCTCAAACAACAATCCTGCCATAAATCCAACCTCCATAAAGGTCCTAATCTTCAGTTTTTGTCAACACTGCTTGTCGCCTTCTATTGATCTAAATGGGGTGGACAAAATATTAGACACACCTCCACAATTCAACAGCACCACAAACTACAGCTCCCAAAAATGTCCTTAAAGTTAATTACAAACCACTCAAAAACAGAGGTAACAAAAACTCAAAGGCAAAATACATCAGTGCATGATTGTGTTGGTGAGAAGACTCAGGCCCAATTACATCACAACATACTGTCGTTTATATTATTGTTTTTGCAATAAGTGTACAAGAAATCGACATACTGCTGTTGTAATTTAACAGGAAATGATGCAATTTGTGCATCATGCAAAGGAATCAAACTGCGACTTTAAAGGACTCCTGTTAATTAAACAGACAGCAAAATGTTTTCCAAATTATTTTTTGTCTTCTGTGGACTGTTCCATCACCATTGAGAATTATTGGAGTAATAGAAAAATAGAACAAAATGACCAAAAACTTTAACTATAGCACTACATACATGGTATTCATGGTCGAAAGGATAAAAAGAAAGAGAATGCAAATATTGAGAAGCAGTTTGGCTCATCAAATAATCTGCACATTATTTCAGATTGTGTTTTTTCACATCTGGTGGCAGCTGGAAGTATTTATTAAAAATGTTTAAAGGAACAAATCAGTTTAAACAACATGTAGTAGGATTTATTGCAGGGCTGTTAGACTGCATTAGTTTTAGCTAGGTGTGCCTAATAAACTGGCAACTGAGCATAAATATGACCTATAATACATGACACATATAACATATATGAGTTATATGTCAAGAGATGGTCAAAATTCACATGCACATCGCCCAAGTCGACTTCTTGTGGTTGAAACCCGAGCGATGTTCTTACAGTAGCAGCCGTTTTTGTTTCAAAATACACCACAGATATATTTAACACACACGATGCAATGGGACTACAGCAGTGGACTTTGATATGTTTAATTTATACAAACAGACGTCAATAAGTCACCTAGCAGAGGTCCAAGTCTATCTCTTCAAAAGCAAGCGATTACAGCCAGAGCCTTGATCTGTCCCACCGCTCCGGGACCCCGCTGGCAGGGCAGTCCTGATATTTGTGAAGAGACGCTGAAGCCAATTATCAGCAGTCTGCGGCTGCTGTGGATTCCACTTGATGTGCACCTTTCATCTCCAAAAGCCATCTCTAATGGAAACAATAAGCAGCCAAACCCATTCTTTTGAACTCACCAGGTGGGGGCAGCAGTGCTGATATGAAGTGAACAGGTGATTTGTGGAGGGGGGGGGGGGGGTTGCGTGCTGCTAGTGCTTAATGCATATGCAAAAAGCACTGACAGGTTGTGTGGCTTCTTTACATTTTAATGGGAAAGCTGGGAATCACAGATAAAGACATTAATATGTAGAAAATGAAAAAGTGTCTCAACCTGAGACCAAAGGAGACATTTATAGGATCCAGACCTGCCCTTTGGAAAACAATCTCTTCAGACTGACTTCGCTTCACACAACCGAAAGACCACAAGATACACAGTCATGATATGTTCACATTTATTGTGCAGTGACTTTTATATACATACATTTTATACACCTAATTTACATGAACAGAAATAAATTAATCTGCTAATGTTCTTTAACTCATCTGGCTTTAGTGTTGCCACTGACTGGACACAGCAAACGTTGAAGGAGAAAAAGCAAAATAGTTCCAAGTGACACATGAGTGACAAGGCAGTAATATGAGTCAACGTAGTCTAATTTTCATTAGTGTTATATCATACACATATAAAGAAGCAGTTGGTAAGAGTTTTAGTGTTTGATAACTTCTAAAATGTTAAAAACATTGATAGGAATCTATGAATCTATGAAAAGCCGGTCATCACGAAGCACCACTATGCTTTTAAAACTGGGCGACAGGGTCGATCGACGAGGTCACACAACAGAACGGCTTCAAATCTGTCTGAAAAACCAGTGTCGCACCTCTCTATACTCACACAGGGTTCAGTTCAAATCCATGTCTCAAACATGGATTATGTACTTTGTGGCTATATATCCTTAAAGTACCAAAATTCTTTTATCACTCTTTTGAGGACACCTCTGATTTCAGCTGTCTGCGATACAGAAAAAAATCAAAGATGATTGTTTTTTGTAAAACAAAACATCTAGAAAGTTAAAAAAAAGTAAACAATTCAATGCTGATGACAGGTAAATGAGATTTAGACCAGAGATGTATCATTATGCACCAGTTAGATATTTAACAGTCTCACTTAATCTTAAATCAGCATGATATAGTCAATCACTGTTTCATAGATGTTTTGTTCTATTAAATACAATATAAGTTGGATTTGTTATGCACGTCTACACATTCCTTTTCACAATATTTTGTTGTAATTTAATTGAGTGATAGATTTGCTCTAAATTAATCTTTAATTTGACACATTCTGGTGTGGGTTTGTCTTCATTTATAGACTTATTTTAATTGTAAAGTAGTTGAACCGTTAAGCCTGAGGATATCTAGTGAGTCACTACCAGTGTCTCGGACAACGTGGCCAAACAAATGCCCTGCAGAGGTCAAACAAATCTTACAAACTGCATCTTTGAGATGACTATTTCTATTGTGCTACATACAGTATTGATCACTGACAGACACATAAAGATAAAATACAACTTGGCTAAGTAGTGTGTTCTTTATAAAAAGTAAATCTAACGCGCTAATGTGAAAACCATCTTAAATTGTGTACATTGTAGTGTGTGGACACAATACAAAAAAATACATTAACTGGAGTGGCCGGGGCCCACACACGTCGAAATGTGGCAGAGGAAAAAATAAAAATGTAAACCACTGGAGACGTTATCTCTAGGTTTCCCTTATACACAAACTGTAAATACAAACACTGATCTGCTCTCATCTTAGTCTGAAGGAACTGACAGGAAGTCTAACTTTCTACTGCTAGCTTATGATAAACACACTGACACTAACTAGAGTGACATGCCTATGAAACACGAAACAACACATCGACTCCAGCCTCCTCTTACCATACAGAAACACAGAAAGAATTTACAGGATACATTGATGGGTCTTAAGCACTAAACTGCTGCGAGCAGCAAGAACTCTAAGCTATCAAAGCATGCAGCTTGTGGCGAGTTTCTACAGTACTTTTCAGTAGTTGTTGGTGGTAAACGGCTGTGTGAAAACCCAGAGTTTGTATTTTTTATTACTATTATTTATATCGCACGATAATGATTTTCAACATGGCTCTGTTGTTCCGTTAGCCTCGCACTCAATCTAGCCAGACTCTCTCATTAAAGTGAACGTATAATCACATGGCAGCCATCTTTATCACCACACCATACAGGAACATCTGATTATTGCACACGAGCACTGAACTTGCAAATGTTCATGCAGAATGTATGAGAAACACACTACACTCAAATCGGTGGTTGCTCACTATGTGACAGATGACCATACAGTTCTTTGGAAGACTAAAATACATTGTTCGGCAGGGTCGGGGACATACAACTACGTGGCACACTACTGAGACGCCTACAGCGCTTGTGTTACAACCTAAGGTGGCGGAGAGAGAGGTGCAATGATGTTTTAGAAAATCAATATCAGGATACTTGACAGCAACTGACAACAACTGTGTTACAGTACCTTCATTTAAAGTAGAAAAAGAGGAGTGTTAGAGATGATAATTGCACCGAGGAGGAAAGGGGAACGAGACCATTTCTGTGAGAAATCTAGCAACCTCTTTTTCAAGCAATTTCTAGCATCTGCATGTAAAATATATTACATACATATCCAACATTCATAGCATTTTTTCTGTTAAAACACAAAAATAGTTAAGACTCACAGAAAGAATCCCAGCAAAGAAAATATAGGTGCCAGGGGTTCATCTGCTTGAAGATGAGTTTTAGATTGTTGTGTAAAGTAAGAGCCAAAAAAGGAAGAAATGCAATCTTTTCAGACGCACGTTTTCCCCACTTACTACTCCACACACTAGACTAGTGACTAGACAAGTGAAACAGTCGTAAGGCGAAACTGCGTTCAGAAGGATGGGTGGAGGAGGTGGAGAAGTGAGGTTGAGAAGGGGCTTGAGTGATGGACCTTGTGTTTAATGGACTGTGGATCATCTTCACTCCAACTCAAGGGGACTGAGAGCCTGACCTGTAGCTCTTAAAGCTGCCCAGCAGACTCTGGACCCCCTTCTTGACCCGTCGAGCCACAGAGTCAGCAGGAGGAGTGGGCAGGCAGGAGGCTAGGCTGGGCGGACGTGCATCCAAACATTTCTGGTAGCGAAGCTGGAAAAAGAAAACACGCACGGCATGAATGGTGTATTACAGACACCAGAGCAAACTCAAACACTGTTCTGTGCATAGAAACAACTGTGATCCACATTCGTGCCAGATTAGCTTTCCACTTGACAGAATCAAAACACAAATATTTCTCAAGTGTCAATAATTTGGGAGATATTTACATCTCCAGCTCATCTCTACATCTCTCCACCTGCACGGTTTTCACTTCACGTGTTTGATTCTGACTCACCATGCAGGCAGCCTGTACGGCCTCGCTCAGGCTGGCAGCGTTGGGTTCGCACCAAAACATGTGACACGTGAAATCTCTGGGACCCTCCGCCATGATGAAAGCAAAGGTGTGGACGTCCTTTCCCACACCCATGAAAGACAGGAAGCGCACCCTGCATTCTGACAGAACCTCCTCATTCTGGGGTTAGAAATATAAATGACAGTAAAAGTGAGACAAAAAGTACTTCATGTGTTTTTTTTACATTTTCACAGTAAGAAAATAATGCATGAACAATTTTACACTGAAGCATACTGCTGACATCCCTGCAATGAACTTGTAGCCCCTTACTTGAAATCCCCACATCACCCTCCCTGAGACCATGTCATGTTCAGTTTGTGGTCTGTTACCTGTTTGGAAAGTATTGTGAGGGTGGCTGGTGCCACATTCACAGAGACAGGAGTCCATTCGCTTTTATCTTTGCTGTGCACTGCTGTCTCTAGCGCTTCATTGATTATATCCATACCTGAGAAGAACACATTATACATCAGCTGTGTCGTAGAAAATCAGAATCGTCAAAACACAAAACAGCTCAAGTGTTTACATAACCCATTATATAGCTGAAGGTGTTTTCTTACCAACTGGCTTCGCCACAGCCTCACAACCAAGGTAATAAACGTGGAAGTGCTGGAAGAGTTCATTTTTTGGAGCAGGAAACTCTGTCAGGAGAGGGGGAAGTATTACATGATCTCTTTCCACATTTTGAATTATGATGGCATTCAGTGTGTGTCAGGCCTTAAATTTACCTTCAATAGGGATGACCACAGGCTTACTCGGGTCAGAGTTGAGCCTGCTCAGACCCGGCTTGGTCGCCTTTCTCTCCATCATTATCTAAAATCAAATTAATGGAAAGAAAATGTGTTAAAATTTCAAGTAAGACTTCCATGGTTAACTATGAACCAAGAAAATGCATGTTATTAATATTGAAACAACATTATATCCAGTAGGGACTGACCTTTGAACACATCTCATGTAAACTGGTGGCTATGTTTTTGGCAGGTGAGTCACAGCGGAAAACATGACACTTTAGAACTTGGGTCAGGTTGTCTCGAGCCACATAAGCAAAATCCCTGCAGGTGAAATCAGATGGAAAAGGTCATACTCATATATTGAATCATTGAAACAGCATAAATATGTGAGCCAGTTTGAACAAATAAATGTCGAAGCGCACATTAAGCACATGGACACACATACACACACAGACTACAGCAAGTAACAACAGCACAAAACAATTGGTTTATACAACTTTTATGATAATAATCATTAATATATACCTTTCCCTGTTCATGATGGAAAACGCAGCATGAAAGAAAAAACATGGTTGTTAGAATACAGCGAGACAAGAAGCAGGCAGAAACAGTCAGGGTTATCTTTGTCTGCAATGTCCTTAACTATCCAGCAGAGGGCAGCAGCATGCAATAAAAAGAGCTCACACTAGAGAACAATGTGCTTGTCATGACTGATTTCTTTAGGAATGCCAAACCTCTGAGTCATGAATGAGTCATGATTACAGGACGCTGTACATTATTTTAAAGGGGAATCAACCACTAAATGCAGACTGAACAGGTTCATGGCAGAACATTCAAACGAGTGAGAAAAGACTGAGATTGAAGGTAAATTTACCGTAATGCAACTACTAAGAAAAATTTGCTGTTCACTTAATAGTGAGAAATGTTAAAGGTAATTTTTTAAAGAGAATTCACTAAAAACAAGTTTTACAATCATAAAAGAAATACAACTGACCACTGATCAAACAAAGCATGTGACCAAGCAGCAAATTTAAGAAGTTAGATGAATAAACGCTGTGTAGTTCTGCCATCTTCATTTTGGGCCTTGTACTGTGGACACTGACCTGCCGTTGTCTCTGCCAACGCCCCAAACACGGATGCTTCCAATGGGCTGAGCATGAAGCAGAGTCTGGCCCAGTGGGTCAATCAAGTTCATAGTGTCATTCTCCAGGACCATCAGCATGTCCTTACCCTGTCACAACACACGCACACGCACACAAACACTCTTAGTATTAGAAGCCTGTCTTGAAAACATTTCCCAACACAGTAATATGTGGGCTGCTAGTTAAGTAATTAATATCTATGCATATATTAGTGAACCTTTTTCTTAACATCATAAAAATGCCTGTAAATGTATGCACATTGTCCTGATGGCTGAAGCAGTGTGATTTTGACAAGTAAACTCAGTAAACTCCTCTCACCTCTCCCCAGATACCAGCTGTGTCATGAAGATTGTGTTTGTGGTAAGACAGCTGCCTGATGCAGTTGTTGACAGCAACACTGCTCTTGCCGGGTGCCATGTCCTCCTCAGACATCTCTACCCAGCCCAGGGAACGCACTGCAAAACACTGACAGTACAAATATGCAGCACAATTAGCACAAAACAGGACTGCACAGGGAAGGTGAAGATCAATGAAGTAAAGAAAGGGTGGAAACTTGAGGTGAGATGAGTTAATGCTGCTCACTCCCCCTCTTTCACACTCATTTAGTTCTGTTGGTTACTCCATAACTGAAAAAGTGCTCACTTGGCTACAGACATGCAAAAACAACGGCAAAAAAGACATCACTTGGCTTTCCTGCTCAAAACCTGGACAAAAAGTTAAAAATGTCAACTGCAATACAGTTCCATATGCCCAAGTTGGAGAAAATAAAATGCAAAAACAACATTTTCAAATGTTTTTGCAGACTGGAAGGAAATGATGCTTTATTAATCCCTGTGTAAAAAACAAAAAACAGAAAAAAAGTACTGCAGTTGCATTTGTCCCATTCTAAATGTCGACCAGTTGTGATGCCGTTTTTTTGCTTCAATTTAAGGCCTTTACACAATGTGGACATTTTGTTTATGTGATAAATGCATACATCAGTTTATGTTGCAGAACTGCTGTTTTTGTCATGAGTACTTTCACACAAAACTAAAGTATTACACGCAGAAAAAATGACTCAATTTTTATATTTTTTTTAAAAACCAGGTTGATTTTTCCTGAGCTTTTGCACTGCAAATAAAGGCATCAATCACGTTGCACATAATGGATATAATGTCACCTAATGACGCCTAATGATAATGGTGGCGCTGTTGATTGTTTGAATTTCTCTTCACCCTCTATTAAATGACAAAGGACAGAAAAATTATAAAGACAATTAACTCAAGGACACTAGTTGCCTAGCAACAAAGAGGTCAAGACAATGTCCCAGGTGAGGTGAAATGTAATTTTGAGTGAGGAGGAGGATGACAAGATCATTGTCACTGGATGATGTCGAATTCGGCATTTTTTCTGAAGAATGTGCTGGCACAAATCTATTCAAACCTTTTATTGAACAAGTGCTGCAGCTGTCAGAAATTCACATCACTGCCGGTATGAATAGTGTTAACGCAAAATGCTTGCAGGCGAGTATTTCGCATTCTCGTGTCATCTATTCGTCACACCCGCCGTGTGTAAAGGACATTTTTCTCGACATGCTGAGAAATCCAACCTTAAATACTAACTTACCTTAGTTTCTAAATCTGTGCAGAGTGGCGTGAGCGTCTCTTCTTTCTCAGACTGGGCGCAATTGTAACTGCAATGATAGAAAGAGAAAGAGATTGAGTAAGAATAAGCAACAGAAAAGACAAGAACAGGTGACAATATACTAAATACTAACTACTAACTCATCATACTTTAGGTTGATGGATGCATAGCGTAGAGTTGCCCCTTCAAACTCCTTCAGACTTTGATCAGATGCAACCTCTGCCTCCTCCTGAAGTGACAAAGGAGAAGAAACACTGTTAACAATGGAAATTTCAACTTGTTCCAGCTTGAAGACGTTAAACCTGTAGACAACATCAACTTGTTCTGGTAAATTTTCAGCTGAGTGAATATGCTCAAAGAACTATCCAAAACGGAGTGTCATTAAAATGTGAAAATGTGTACAAGCTCATCTCCCATCTATTTCACGTATAGTCAGTTACATTCTTGGCATGACTTACCCTCCATAGCTCTCCTTCACCAGCTCCTTCTTCTGCGCTGGAAAGCTGGGCCCAGGATTCCTAGCAAATTTAACAGATGATATCAGTGTCTATGGACTTACATGCCATTGGCTCTATCCTAGAAAAATGTGGATGAGACCTCACCTCAGGCTCCTCACACGGTGTAGTCTCCAGGGACATAGTCGAAGACATCATGGAGTCAGCAACTTTACCCAGGGGTGATGGAGGCTCCCACTGGGTAGTGCCTGTGGGGATGTGCCAGTAGTATGTACCTGATGTATCTCGCACCCTCATCCATCCCGAAGGCAAGTCTGTGTCTGTCTCAAAAGCACTGGAGTCCCAAAAGGACTCTGAAAGGCAGACAGCAAAGGATAAACACAGGCAAGGGAAATGTTTAATGTTGTTTAAAAAGAGAAAAAAAGCACTGTGACCATGTAGGAAGAGACAAGAATGAACACGGACAAAACAAAGACAAAAGGAAAATATATAAATATGTGTGTGTGTGTGTGTGTTGACAGCATTGAATAAATTATTAAGTAAAGTAATTAGGTGTGGCGTCTGACAACCACACAAACAGGAATGTCTATCTTCTTTTTTTTAAACTTATCAATCATTAACCACAGATATCTTTTGTCGCTTCTATTTATCTTTGAGTGTTTTGACTTTTCTTTCTATCAGCTTACAAATGACGATGAGAAATGGTTTTAACATGACTGCTGAAGATAACCTTCATAACTTATGCTTTGCAATATTCAACTACATGTCTCTAAATATTACTATAAAATTACTGAATACTGATAAAAACCAGACTGCACTGGCATCACTGACCAAAATGTCAGAGCTGATTCACCAAATCAATATTGCACAAAACACAGCATGGAAATTGTCTCCAGTAGATAGATTTTAGTGTTTCAGCCAAATAATGACGACACATTAATTCGAAAATGATGTAGATTAATTTGTCTGAAGATTGCTGGGGTGTTACGGGGGTCTTTCTGTGATCAGTAAATGATTAGAGTAACAATATGCATACTATAGGCCAAGTCCAAACGACTTTAAGGTCTTTTATCTTAAAGAAACTAGTGCAATTTATGCACACAACCCTTTCACCCCACATATTTTCATTCATTGTCGGTTTATACACCAGCCTCCACCTATGGATGCTAATTAAAACTTCCATCATCTTACGGCTACATTATAGTGTTATGAACCATAAATGTACTGCATATACTGCTTATACATGTATGAATGCATGTAGTTGTCTGTGCAAGCTTTGACAGCCAACTGTTGTTACTGACATGTCTAATGTTGTATTATACCAAAAATGTGTGACCAAAACCTCATCTCCTATGTACGTCTACTTACCTCTGTTGCCATTTGGAGAGCTGTCGGCTGTGTTGTCCTGAGACAGTGCAGACCAGCTGGACTCTTCATCATTCGGTGTCCCGTTCATGTTGGAGAACAGAAGGCAGGCATTTCTCCCCACAACACTGCCCTCCCTCTGAGACTCCACATTACTCTGTTCCTCTGCCACTCCTCTGGTATCACCCGAAGTCTCTTCGTCTTCCGCCGATTTCTTTTCCTTCTCTCTGCCATCCTCTTCTCTCTCTTTATCTTTCTCTTCTGTAACGTTAGACTCCAGAGTGTCGATGAGTAGCGGCTCATTAAGGATATTCTTGGACTCCTCCTGACTGAGACCAGGGGTCATTGCAATTTTGGGAGACTTGGTCTGCTCCTCCTTTCCCCGTTGTTCTTCCTGAGTGATGGTCTGATGAGGGAAGTCTTCCTTGTTCCCATTCTGGTTGATATTGCAGTTGTGATCCTGGTCCTGCTGGTTCTCGGCTACTTTCCGCAGCTGGTTTTGGCCTTCTTTGACCCACTTGGCATTATTGCCAGTGGACTCCTGGTCGCACCAGTGGCTGCTATCGTTGAGCTTGTTCTTTAGCTCTTCATCTTGTTTTTGTTTGTTCACAACATATGACATATCTTCATCATCATGGCCACCCATGGTAACTTTCCATGAAACTGCGTTAATGGGAGAAGAGGTTGAGATTTCTTAGCATAACTGTTAGCATGCTAGCAAGCTAGCAATTAATAGTGGAGAGATTCAGTCAAAAGTTTCTCATCAGAGTTCGCGAAAAATGTACTGTTGTTGCTGGATACGAAAATATTCAGAAGCGTTAACTAGGTCACTATCGCTAAAATGCTAAACTAACTGGACTGAAAAGCTACTAGCTACGCTTCAATGTAGTCACTGAAGTCTGTTTCTTGTTCGTATCTTCCGGGTTGGCCATTTCACCTCTTACTTTGGCGATTGGAGTTGTCGGGCCAATATGAAACATACTTCAGCAGCCTCACCTTCCATTTGCCAACACGACCTTTTTCTCTTGTGATATTGAGCTCAATATACAGCCACCCATGAGCTCAGTGCATCATTGTAGAATAAACCATCTGATTGTTAACTAAAATCCAGTTCTAAAAGCACACTGCGCACTAAAATATAACGATATCAATCGAATGCCACCACCGCAGCTGGAAATAACGGGATCCATCAGCCATCATCACCGTCGTCATCTTGGCTAGGCTAATGTTAGCTCCTCGGCTCGCTAGTTAGCTAGCTAACGTTTCCAAACAAGAAACCCAAAACATGCGCATTGACAGTGATCTATCAAGCTTATGTTGAGAATTTTAACTTACCAGCTCCACCAAACCCCCTGTTGTCGAAATACGCTGAATAGTGCGAGCTAACTACATATTTCCATGAATCGTGAGGGCTCGCTTCGTTTCTAGGTGGTGTTTTCTCTCAGTGGGCTGACCGGGCTCGGCTAGTGATGGAGGGCGATCCTGCGTCACGGATTAACGTCACAGCCAGAGCCCACCGCTGCCACACATGCAGAGCAGGACAGGAACTGATGAAGTAACAATTACTTTCACGACTGTTTTTGGACATTATTGATCTGGTGAGGCATATTTTCAACCTCTCGAGACTAAACTCGCCTATAAGCCATAATGCGTCATCTTCCGTGCCAACAGCAATATCTAAAGTCACAACTTCATGCGAAACAGCTGCATTGCATCTGGACCAGAATCCCTTCAACTACTCATATGTAATCAAAACTTAAAACTTGATGAATTTTTATAAGAACCTTTAATTAATGACAGATTGGCTGGCATTTAAGACTGGTTACTTGAGGTTTGTTACCTTGAATTACTGACAAATTGACATTTATGACAGTAGATGACTTACTAACTTTTGCTGATGGCTTATTTTTAAGTGAGAACGCACCGCCACTTATTTAACTATTTAATTGAAATGCATTAGACTTACCTATTTAGAAAGGCAATCTAAAAGGGTGACTTTTTTCCCAAAAAATACCTTTTTTTTTTGACAAGAAGAAAGTATGAAAGGTTTTGAATTAATTCATTTCAGATTGATTTATACAAGTAACTTAAACTCACTTATAAATACATAGAAAATAGCAGATTAAACTGAAACACCGATGTATGAAATATTGAGTCAACATAATAAAAATAAACTACTGCGACTACAATTTGGAATCATTTTGAGTCTTATAACACAAAAAACAACGTGCTCTACTGTTTTTAAAAAAAATCGAATGAACTCTTATTGAAAAGAGGGATAATTTTTTTTACTCACTTAAAAGTTAAAAAGTTAAAACACCCCTCGCTTTAGAAGTAATGATGGAAAAGTGAGATATTTACTTCTTACATAATAGAAGTAGCAAAACACTTGAACACTGAATATTTTTTAAAGATGAAATAAGATGACGGAAAATATTCACAGTTTCATCAGATTACTGAGACACCAATCTGTCCTCTTTAGGACATAAGGCCACAATGAGCTCCCTTAAAGTTATTATTACATTATTGTTATTGTATTTTGCCATTAATTAGTGACTGCAGGACCAACAACTTCAGCTAACAAATATCTTTAACATTACACATTTATCCCCTTTCTGTTGCTAATTTTTATATTAAGAAATTCAACCTCACGAAAAAATCATGTGAGCACCGTTACACACTGAGTTAATTTATCAGCATATGACATTTTCCTAATATTTGTGGTGCTTTGTAATGCTGATGTTTCACATCATAGAAATATTCATTCATGCAGTTAACACTTTTTCCAAATTACCCAATAATATCCAATTCCCACTATAAATCCAAACATTCAAGTTGCCCATATTTGTCCTTTTTAATATACTTATATATAAATACATACATTTGTATAAGTCATTCTTGATTTTGGCTTCAACCTGTGATTCAGCACAAACAAGCAAGCTGGTGGAGGCACGGAAAGGATGCAGGTAGAAGAAACAACCCACAAGATTCATATAACGCCAGATGTCATTTAGAGGATGAGAATGCTAAAAATAAGTGGGAGAACAATGACAGTTTGCAGGATGTTAACACCACCCCTTAATGTCCCCAGCAGCTTCTGATGTAGCCATAAACTTGTGAGGGAAAGCAGTCTCCATGCTTGACAAGAAAAAATATAACTGTACCTATTATATCCATGAATAAATTACAGTCTGGACTGCAGGATCCATTCCTGACAGTACACAGTATTTCATGTTGGATTACAGAGAATGCCAGTATTCAACATGAAAATAACACTTAAATTAAGCATAAATGCTTTTAGATCTCTTTAAACATTTTCTTTGTTGAATACTACAACTAACAGAATTCAAATCATAACTAAACTTGAGATTTTGAAGGAAAAATAATGGAAATTAAATAGATTACAAGAATACATTTAAGTAATCTAGTTAATTACATTACATTAACAAGTGAAAACCCACAATTTTGCAATACATTTGAAAAGTAATTCTCACAAAATTGCAATGATCAACACTGACATGTTTGCAGCAGTTTCTATGGCCAGTTTTACATCATTGTCAGCAGGTTGCACAGGATACAAATAAGGGATCAATGCTCAAGACAGGTCAAGCTCTGCACATCACTACACAGCCAAGCCGAATGGTACAACACTGCTAGGTACTCTCATTGGCACCACTCATTGGCACACATTTCTTAACCTTATGTTTAAATGCTCTGTTTCAGACATTTGTCATGCTTGCCCAGTTGCATACGGTTTGCTGCTAATGCAACAAACACACTTTGTCCCCACAACACAAGTGGGTGGCCACCATTTTTTTTCCTTACAGGGTGACCTTTTCATAGTGAGCCCACTCCAGATACAAAATGAGGTCTTATATCCACTGAAGCAATGCACCACACTGTCATACTGACCTCCACAGGTTATTCAGTCTAGAAGATTGAGGAAGATTGTACTCCAGTCCACATGATTACAAGTTGCGGAGACAGTATCAGCAGATCAGTGACAAAGAAGACACAAATAAAAACTTGATATCACATTGAAAAAAAGAAAAAAAAAACAATATAAAAGAAGTGGCTGCTGCTGAATTCGTCTCAGAAGCAGAAGCAACAGTGGCGTTGAATGCAGCTGTAGAATTAGAGTTTAAGGCAATACTGGTAAGCACCACACCACCATTTGGGGTAAGATGTCCTGTTCAGTACAGGAGGGCGGAGGAGGATTTTCACTTGTCCTGCATTTTTTCCAGAATTGGCACAATCATGTCAAATTTAGGCCTCTTTGCTGGGTCTTCGTTCATGCATATCTTCATGAGCTTGCAAATGTGGGGTGAAATGCCAGGAGGGATAGTGGGCCTCAAACCCTCCAAGGCAACCTGAAAACCAAAACAGACGGACGTTTGGTACTATAGTCCAGATTTTCCTGAATGCATTAAAGCTATGAGTAATAGTTGATTTTGCCTGCAAGTGTTTGCTACTCAGTTGGTAATCTAATGAGCTAATGATACTGTAGCTCTGCTAACCTTCATGCCAATTTCCATGTTGGACAGGTCAGCGTACGGCACTTCTCTGGTCACCAACTCCCACAGCAGGATAGCGAAGCTCCACATGTCTGCTGACCGGCGGTTGATCTCCTCTGGCTTCTTCTGCAGGGCTGGAAAGAGCAAAAAGTGTGAGCAAACACACTGAACTACACAAGATTCAGCAACTATTGGGCTAAAATGCAGAATTTCTATATTCATGTAGTTTACTACTTCAGTACATTTAACTCCACTAGGCAAACTGTTTTTGTACATAGGTTGCAATGCTAGCATTATTTGAACAAATATGTGTAGTCAAATATTCATACATTGATTGTACCTTATGTAGGACGCAATGAACCATAAGCCATACCATACACTTTTTGGAGTGCTGTAGGCGATATGTAGCAGTATGGAAACTGAATGTCAGGGATGGGGATAAAGTGAAGGACTTTACATTGTTATGATGTAGTTCATTTCATAATAATAGACAGCAGGTAACGTAATGTCACCTTGAATACATTTACTGAGGCTTACTTTCACTGTATAAATCACAGTTAATTATATGAATTAGATCAAAATTATATTAATGAATTTTAAAACACAATTAAGTGAAAATATTATCTTGTGATGGAGGCAAAATGAGAAAGAAAACAATAATCAGAAACCCCTCTAATGCATGATTGTGTAAAGTGAAACTTGAGCTGTCAGACACAGGTGCTTGAGAAATCCCTCTGTACAAAATCTGATGTGCTTTGTTTTGTTAACTTTGTTAACAAAACTGCATATTAAAAAAATCCTATAATGTATTCAAAATCATTGACTCTGAAGGAGAAACATGATTATATTGTCTCTGCAACACCAGTGATTGACAGACTTTTGTCTTTGTATCAAAATTAAATCTCAAGCTCCTTTTCCCACAAGACTATTATTTCCATCTCTTACAATAAGTGACAAAAGTAGTCATTCCTACGTACATCATGACTGACATGTAGCTTTTTCTGTTTCAATATACATTATATTCAAGGTGAAAGTTACTTAGAAATGAAACACTTCACTTCTTTAACGCTCACTGCTCTTTCCATCTCTTCTATTACAGAGCTTAAATGTTACAAAGACGTTCTTGCTGAAGATTTAAAGATTTGCTATAATTCACATTAGCCAAACCGGTATATTTGTGCCTTATCAACAGCAACACTCTCTATGCTAACTAACAACTATAATGTGTAATGAGCCTCGGTAAAAAATCTACTACAATTCTCCTGTATCAGACACAGTCACCACCATCATGCCTCAACTTAAAACCTTTTCTGTGGGTTGTTGGTACTGTTTGCATCACTGCTGCAGATGTTCCCTGGTTATTTTCACAATCTGTAATCAGTTAATGTTTCCAACTTCGTCTGATTTCACTGTATCTCACGGGGAAATCAGCTGCAGATTACATTTAGTTCTGGGACAGCGTAGAGCTCCCTGCATCCATCATTCGCACTCGAGCTTGAGTGGCTCCAGCTGTCACTTTGGATCTGTGCTGTGTGAATGATGCCTACCCTCAGGGGCTACCCATGCGGGTGAGTACATCCTGCCAGGACACTGGAAGGAGAACTTGACGTCTGACATGCTGATTCTGGCTGTCATATCTTCATCTATCTGTGGAAACAAGGACAGGAGACTGAGATGACACTTTAAAGTGTAACGAACATTATATATGACCACTGGATACAGTTATGATCCTGAAAGCAATGCTGAAACATTTCTTACCATGACACTCTTGCTGTTGAGATAGTGGCGAGCGATCATGGGTTCAAGTGTGTGTAGGAAGGCCATTCCACAAGCAATGTCCAGAGCGAACTTCACCGCCTGTGTCTGGTCCACCACGAAGTCTGACAGCAGGGTGAGTGACAAATCATAACATTTACTTTGACCACATAACAGATTGACAGTGAAATTGCTACTGTACGAAAAGTGATGGCAACATAATGACAAATGTGTAAATGCAATAAGTCACAAATCCCTGCAAACCACCAACAACGGTGACAAGTACAGACTTTGTGACCAGAGTAAAAGTACTCACTGGTGCCTTCATGCAGCACGTTGTAGAGGGAGCCGTAAGGCATCCAGTGTGTGATGATGATAGGGTGAGGGGCGGGAGGAGACTGACATGCTCCCAACATGGGTAGGACATTCGGGTGGGAAAATATCCTGGGATATAGCCCGAGGGAGGGAAGGACAGGGGAGAGAGACAGACAGACAGACAGACAAAAAGAGGCAAACCCACAAAAGGATTTGACATCAACAGATGGCTCGTGTGAGATGCAACACCCCCAAACAGAAATAATATATAATGTTTGGTTCAACACAATGCAAACAGACAAATGTGTGACCACAACAGCACAGAACATAGAGGCTGAAAAATCAGGATTAAGTAATAACCTGAGTTTGGGATACTCCTCATTGAAGTCTCGGCTTTTCCTCGTGGTCCAGTCGCGAACTTTTAACACCTTAACAACAATTTCATTTCCTTGCCAGCGTCCCTGCCACAGCTACAGATGAGAAATGTTGAAAAAGTGAATGCCCTTCAACTGATCATCAGCAGCTTTACAATGAGATGAAAAAGTGCAAACAAGAGTATAAAGTACCTCTCCAGACTGGTTCTCGTTTATTTTGGCCAGGAGAGAGAGCTGTTTGTAGTCAATGCCTGCCTGTTTGTTCAAAGTGCCATTGCCTAAAAACACAAGGTTGAGACAAACTTAAGGGACAAATTAAAGCTCAGACAAAAGCCGCATTATTCATGTGAAATTTAGCACAACACAGGCAGTGGAAACTTCAAACACCACATTAAGATCGGCTGGGAAACCAGCACGGAACATTTTTCCCTTTCGTCCCGCCGACTAAACCAACTGATGGAAACCGGTCAGCTAATAAATTGCTTTATGCGTTTGTGGGACTCACGGGGTCGAGTCCTGGTGGTGCCTTTCCAGAATGTGTCCTTGAAGGGAATTTTAGTTAAGTTCTGTCCCATTTTCTCTGCTTTGTCTGTGTGGTGGAGGGACAGATTATAATGAGAAGACTGTTCATAAAGACAATCAAAAATGCATTTGAATCTGTTGGAATGAGGTAAGTGGCAATGGGGGGGTCGGGATACCTCTGAGGAGTTCACGCAGATGAGGTTTGGCTTTGTCCATAGGAGTTTCCCCATATTTGTTGCAGATGCTCACCTGAGCCCCATTAGTCACAAGGTCCTAAGAAAAAGGACAGATTGGTGTCAGCAGCATTTTAAGAGTTGATGATGAACTACACATAAAAAGATAAGTGAAGTCTCAGCTTTAACACCACCAGGAGGCGCACTAACCTCAGCCACTTGGTCTTGGCCCCAGAAGCAGGCGTAATGCAGTGGTGTGTTCCCATGCTCATTGGCTGCATTAGTGTCTGCTTTGCACTGGATCAGCTAAAAGTGAAGCAGAAACAAAGGATTATATGCAAAACAAGGCTGGTCAGATCTTGCTTGGGCTGTATACAGAGATGAATGTTAATGCTGCCAAAAAAAATCATGGAGGTTTGCCTTGCCTGGGGACACATACCAGAGGTATTGAGACATACCTAACATTAAACTCAATAGCTGCCTGGCAGCAATCCTAAATCAGACACCCTGTAGCAGAAGCCTCACAATATGGCAAACACTTTGATAGAAGATGTCCTTGTGTTTTTTCAGGGATTAAAGTTAATGCCTTTAAACAAATACAATAATCTGGCAGGTTGCAAGGCCTTGGTATCTGAGTGGTTACAGCACATACCATATGGTTGCACGTGACATTTTATTTTTGATATGACAGAGACAGGTCAGGAGGCAGACAGGAAACAACTGTCGCCTGTTCACACCCCTCTCTCTCCCAGTATCCTGTCTGCCACTTTACCAGTCTCTATCATATTAAAAAAAATGTTATTTTAATTCATTTCATGCTTTTTTAAATCAGCCAGTTCTGCTGTTTTACAAAACCTTATACAAACATTTCACGGCCACATGGAGCTCCACACACTGCACTGCAGTTTGCATCTCCAAAAGTAAACCAGTGCATAACAAAGCTTTTAAACAGGACATACAGTTTACCAGTGTGATGTATCTTAAAAGGCTGAGGTAGAATTCTGCAAGGGAGTTTTGTGCTGCATAGGAGCTTGTGCAGACACACTCTATGCATGAATGAATTCCTGTATGTCTGCTAGCACTGCAGCTACTGATCCCCTGATTAAATGGTTTAAACTCATTCTGGTGAATAAAATTGGCTGGAAAATGTCTATCAGCTATTGATTCAGTCTGGAGATTACATATTTGCCCCGTTGTCTCACCTCTTTAGGGTATCCATGAAAAATAAGCAGATGGCAAAATTGACTGTCTCTAAAATAAAGAATTAATGAACATATCTTAAGCAAAATCTTTCACATCATAAACTGCTTGTTCTAAACTGTACCTGTAACTGTAGTAGTAAGCAGGTTTTATAATCATAGTTGCAGCCATTGAAACATTACATTTTCCCTTGACACTGAAAAATTGTTCTCCCTCCAGTTTAAAATTGCTGATGGCAGAAATGCAAGAACAGACAAGACCTTTGTTTTCATAATTGCTGTTCAGATGACAACATTTCAAGTTTCATAATATCCTGCGTTTATGAAGCAAACTTAAGGAGGCACATCATCATTTTGCCCAGTGAGATTTGTGTGTGCAAAGGAGACAGTTTCACATGTCTGCCTCCAGTTTTTGACTTGATTTCAATGGACAACTAGTTTAATGTTTGGTACAAGATTGACTCTGACAAATAGACAACACAAAGCAAGATAGAGTCACGTTCTAATAACCGAGGTCATTCATATTTTGATAATCATTAGAAAAAGTTTTACAGGATGATCAAAGAAAACATGAAGGAACACTGTGCATGCCCCAGCATTTACATGAGCTCTACCTTTCCCACGATGTCACGATGTCCATGGCTGGCGGCCAGGTGCAGAGGCGTGTCGTCTCCGCGGTTCATGACATTAATGCGGGCCCCTCTCATGATGAGCATGTCCACCACGCTGGAGCGGCCCTCCCTGCATGCCCAGTGGAGAGGGCTGAAGCCGTGGTCGTCTCTACAGTGAGAGAGGAGTGTTCATATTTACCACAGGTTTCACAAAAACCTTCAGCATAGCAAGGACTGAGAGGAACTGCAGGGCAGGCAGGAACAGCGTATGACCTGAGGGAGAAAAAAGTTTACCGTCTAATTCAATCAGCTCCTTCATACTTCTAATGTTATCTCCTATTAATAAGGGTATACTAAATAATAGAAACATCTCTCAGGATGCAGATGCAACTAAATTCAACAGCACTGCAAACCACAGCTGCCAAAATGATCCTGAAGTTGTATCAGCACGTCTCCAAAACTGAATATTACAACCTTCATTACAGTTGAATTTACTGCAGGATTATGAGACTGCATTGGTTTTAATTAGCGTATTTAGCTGAAATGATGGCATTAAGTTGCTTTAGGCTATTTAGTATAATGAGGAGTTTGTACATTTGTACTTCTGTCATCTTCCTCTATTAAAACAAAGTTGAGGCAACTCAGACTGTGACAACAGCTAATCGGCCTCTGGCGGTCATCATTCCTCTTTGTCTCTGCGACACTGGCAGCGACACATGTAGGACAGTGGCCTTGATTACATGGCAGAGTGACTGATGGTTTACCTCCTCAGAGCAAAAGAGATAAAAGACTGACAGATTAAGACGCAGTAAGGGCTGAGTGACAGAGTCCATAAGGAAAAAAAACTGTAGGCTGAGCATTTGCTGCAGTCCTTATAAGGTCCATGGAGACTCCAGCTGCTGTGTGTGATTGTGTCATTCTTCATGTCCTCTCCACCTGGTTGTGGTCACCTCCTCCTCTCATACACTCTCCTCCCTCATGTGAGTCCCTCCACTCTCTCGCCCTCTTATTCAAATCCATCCTCTTCCTCCCAGTGCCACTAGCTGGACTGTATTGATGGCATATTCCACTTTCCATACGCTTTCCATTTCCATGTGAGCTTTACTGTTTGTGCCGAGACACAGCACAATCCTCCAGATAATTAAGTTATGCACTTGCTCTGAAATTATGAGTGGGCTGACAGCATAATAATGTGATCTGAGAACTGAGGGTGTATTATGAAGGAATTTGAACTCTCTGCCTGCCACACATCCTGCATAGCTCTGTTGAAAACAGCATCAAAAGCCCCACAGAGACCCTCAGTCCCACAACACACATCTATCTGTGCATCTGGGTGACCCGCTGCAGTCACACCAGATCTGCTCTGTGTGCAATTTCCTCTCAGACCAAAAAGGCCAAATCCTACAAGCTAATTAGCCCAAGTTCATGAGACAAACTCCCCACAGACTGACCTATGTGATTTTATTAGTTTTCTGTGTTAAGCTTGAGTCTGTTCAGGCGAGAAAGTAGAGTTATGAAGTTTAATGGCTGTATCCTTTAAAAGCAACAGTGCACACATTAATAAATGAATGAATTACCATCCTGCTTATCTGTATGATCTTAGATTCACTACGTGCAAAAACCTAGAGCTGAAATAATTAGTTGATTCATCGCCACAAAATTTATCTGAAACTATTCTGATAGTTGATTCATCGTTTTAGTCAAATCAATCAAACGCTCCTGTCATCCTCTGGTTCAAGCTTCTCCAAAGTGAGGATCTGCTGCTCTTCTGTGTTTGATATCAATGTTAACTGATTATCTTTAAGTTTTTGTACATGTTTTGAGACATCACCATTCACAATCTGACATTTAATAGATCGATTGATCAACTGAGAAAACAACTTGCACATAAATCAATGATAAAAATGATCATCAGTTGCAGCCCAACAAAAAAGAGACTAAATTTAAAGATACTCTGAAGCTGGTAAATTTGTTCTGGGGATGCAGAATATGATATTTCAGATGTGTTCAGTTGTGTGCCCATGTGCAACAGTCCAACCTCAAAGGACACAATAAAATGATGACGTTATAAACTATATAATCTATCTACTGAATGAATGAATCCACTATGAACAGAAAATGAGAATCAAAGCTAAACTTGTCAACTCATTTTAAAGATTTAGCTTGATTCATTTAGTTTAGTTTATATCTTGAGAAATTATTTAATACTTTTTAATCTCACAATGTATAATGACAAAATTCAATTCAATTAAAAAATGTAATTGTACATTTTTTCTAATGTCACTCAGCCCGAATTGTTAATTGATCATTTATTATAAACTCAAGAAACTGCTGCAAATGTACCACTTAGTGTTGGGCCGACGCAAAAAAGTTTCAAACTGGACCGGACCGGCAAAACCAGAGACCGACCCAACCCTAGCACTACTTACACATTGAGTGAGGCCCGGGCCTCCAGTTTCTGTGTGTGTATTTCTATTCAGGGCCCCTTTTTTTCATAGGCAAGATTTTCCCTGTAAGCTAGCTTCATCCCCACAACCCCAAGGCACTTGAGTGCCAGGGTTTTCTCCTGCTCACCCCCTCCACACTGGCTGCGGTAATTTATTTCAGGCACTTCCACCTGCCAACAGTGCTCAGTTTGGCAGACGGAAAAGCCCCAGGAAGAGCCCCTGTCTGCACCCTGTATGTCTCTGCCACGACATCCCCACCAAGTCATATAACGAGACTCGGATGAGTGAAAAACAAACTCATAGAAACATCTAAACGAGAAGAACAGAAGAAGTTTCCCAACACTGTATGTGTCTGTAGGACTGTCACTTCTGCAGCCATGTTTTCACACTGGAGAAAGAAACCTTTGCATGTTTTTTTCCCCCCTTTTTCTGTCACCTCATGAAAAGTTAACGAAACATTTTTTCACAATCATCTACACCACTGCCTGCCAGAGTCGGAGGTTATATATAAAATCAGTACTCACACTGTGAAAAACAAGGAGCCTCAAACTGTTATTCACACATGTACAGGGCTTCTTTTGGATGTACATTTTGATGAGGCTTAATACAGACGGCCATCTGTATTAAGGCCAAAGAAAACACAAAAGCACTGAACTCAGTTTTCTGTTTGAGACCAAACACAATACAAATGGGGCCTTGTGAAGAACAGGGGTCTGCACAGGGCCTCATAACCCTTAAATTTGTAATAAACACTATTTTCATACAACTAGGGCAGCAACAAACAATTATTTTCATTGTCAATTATGCTAATATGCGAACTATTTTCTCAATTCATCGTTTTTTCTATAAATATTGAGAATAGAATCACAGTTTCATAAAGCCAAAGTTGACATCTGTTTTAGACTTTTGTCTAAAACAAACGTTTGACAGTCGTTTGACAGTCTAAAACTCAAAGATTCTATATTATCTACGAAAAAGCAGTTAGTCTACACATTTTAGAGACTGGAATTTAAACGATTGCTCAATTGTTAACATTGATTGGCCGACTGACCACTACAGATGTGAAATTCTTAGCTGATCAATCATTCATCAGGAGATTAGCAATTAGCAAGCAAAAGCAACTGCATTGTTTGATTCATTGTTTTATTCCTTCGTACAATCAAAAATACCAAAGACCGTCTTTAAGTGAATCTCTCAAATGTGAGAATTTGCTGCTTTTTTTTGTGATATGTGATCGTAAACTGAAAAGATTTGGTTTTGGCTTGTTGTTCAGACAAAACAGAGTTCAATTCTCTGTATCTCTCTCTGTATAGATATCACCTGAAAAGGATAATGGACATTTTTGACTATTAGCTGACATTTTACAGGCAAAATGATTATTGATGACTTGGGAAAATGATCAAAAGAATAATTGTAAATCAGAATAACTGTCATTTGCAGCCCTAGACTAATCGATTGTTGAAGCTTTACACGCAGCTCAATACCAAAAAATGTTCAAAACCATTGTGCTAATTTTCAACTATAACTAACACGAAGCATCAAGCAGCAGAGCAGCAGTGTAACACATGCTCAGAGAAGACCAGAGATGATGAGTATATTGTAAACATCTAGGAGGATTTGTTTTAAACTTTGTAATTAGCTCTTCTGAACTTGGAGGAAATGTTTAGGGGAAATGAGTGGAGCTATCTAATACCACTGGGAGACGAATACCGGAAACTCACATGTGGAGGAGGGGGAGGTGAAGGGCTCTCCCAGGGCTTACTGTGCATTTCAGTATTTGGCCACACACACACATATATATATACACACAGAGACACACACACATACACACAAAGATTCTCTGTGTTGTCACACATAACTCTTCCAGTCCTGCCCCACTACAATAATCTCCTCCCCCTCTCTCTTGGTATTTTGTAGGTGGTAGATGGCTCCCTTGAGGTCTGCGTGTTATTCCTTGTAAGGAGATTTAGCATTCCACTACTACTCTTAGTCTGGGCGTTACATCAGTGTAAACACACCATCACTGAGGAGTACAGAAAACATACTTTGATAGGTCGAGATACAGTGGCTTTAATGAAATATAGGCCAGGTCTGCAGAGAAATGAAAAGGCAAGAATAAGCGTGTTTCACCCACTGACGGAGACATATCATCTGGAAAAGGGAACTTCACATGCAATCAACTAATGGACGTGTCACATGTAGGGCTGCACACATCCACCCTGGCTGGATGCAATCATACAGTCTTACAGCCATGGGAAAATATAAAATAAATAAAAGGAAACCAAGAGCAAGCAGAAGGTCCAGAGAGAACAAATGTCTTAAATTTCTGCTCAGATGGATAATCCTAACAGGGAAAAACCACAAAAGTACTACCAAAAAAAGATTAATTAGCATCTTGCCTGTGCTGACTTATTTATATAATTTCTTGCATGTCAATATTGTAACCAAAAAAAAAAAGAAATACACAAAAGTGATTGAATAACAAGAATTTACACCTCCCAGATAAAATTAAAATGTGCCTACAAACATCTCTGTGCCTCAGAAGGCAACATTGTAATTTCATGTTTTTATATCCTGTCTCATTATTAATCACATTATTATTCGGATGTTATCAAGAGTCATGCCTCTTAAACAAAACCATGAATTATTTTCTCACCATTATTACAGGTGAAATTACACGGTTACTTGTTGACAAATTACTTTGCAACAGTAATTACAGAAAAAGAGGCTTTGAAGTTTCCAGACAACTACTGGTTTCTGTAAAACTTCAAAAACTTGACGACAATGTTCTTTGCAAATGAGTCACTGTCGGACACAATCCAGCGAGTTATTAATGTGCTCTGTCTTCTTACCATAAATGTACTAAATTTAAGAAAAAGGACAAAAAGAGAGCAGCCCCTGGGTACACAATCCTCATAATTAAATGGAATCATTTATTCTGTCTTTGCTTGCTCTGAAAACAAACACCGGCAGTCTAAATCTAGAACAGAAAGGTCAAAAAGAGAAGCTTCCCGTACGGCCATCACCACTTCACTACTGCCAAGTTCTTCTTTAAGGTGTCAGCTGAGGATACAGAAGCAGCTCAGGACTGACTGATGATCTGTAACTATCAGACAGATATTCTGTCTAATAATCATGTGAAATCTTACAGAAGCTCGTAGTTCATCCAGTCTTTTTAAAATTTCTGTAAGGCCTAAATGTAACTGCAGCAACAACTGCAAGTGTGTCTAATTCTGCTACCACAGCAGGTTTCCTGTCCAACACTGCGCTTTTGAATTATTCTGCTGGCCTTCTGGACATAAACATGTGCCCACACGGAAATGGGTTCAATCACAGGCCACGATCCCGCTAGGGAATGAAAAGGCGGGCTTTCAGCCTGCACCGGACGCTGGGCCTGAGAATGCAACATTTTAAATAAGACACTGCAGTGTACGTGATATTTCCTTCAGATTCTGATCCATGTTATCTAGCATCACAAATTCATGTTGTGGCAAGTCCAATGCAGATTAAGTAAGATTGTGCAAAAGGAATCATTGGCTGAAAAATGAAGACACAGGAGAGACAGCCCCCTGTGAGCTACTCTAAAAATACAAAGATAGTGTCTGTGTAACGCTCTGAAAGCTTCAGCTTTAAAAAGAAAACACGCGAATTGGACCATACTGACTAATGGCAACAAAAATTATTAATTTTCACACCTTTACCCAGGCTAATTAAAACAAATCTTTAATGACAACTAGAGCATGTTGGTAATAAGTTACCAGTCATGCTTAGGTGTGTATGCTATTTTGACATGGCATTCAACAGTTTAGTAGAGTTAATTTTTACTTCCATTTCATAAGCAATATGTGAATTCTGGATGACATCCTCCAGATGAGAACGAACAAATAAATGAACCTTGGCTCACCCTTGATTGAGATCATTCTCTGTATTGTCCAACCATAAGCGAACTGCCACTGCGTTGCCTTCCCGGCACTGCGTAAAGATATCATCCATTTTGGCTGCTGAATTCTTCTTCTCTTAAGGTGCACCCGCGGGAGTCGACGCAGAACTAAACTGGAACCGATGAGAGAGGCGACCCGAGGGGTTCAGCAGGGTCCTGGCCAGCATCAGTTCCTCATTTGGGACAATGAGGTATGCAATCAGAGAGTCTCAGCAGCGCTCACGCGACGCCTGAAAAATGGGACAGAAAAGTGGGAGGTTCCTCTCTTTAACACATTTTTCTATTCCAGACAGGTAAATCCTCTTTCAGACGATTCTGCTGTACAAACCTAAAACAGAAGAAAGCCAAGCACCCAAGAAAGCGAGTGCTGAGTAATCTTACCCACCTTAGTAATACTGGGTGGGTTTGCAGTTTACAGCATTGTGACTCACAACACTCGGCCATGAATAGCATCCTGTTAAGCAGGGTAGATAAATATCTTATCCGGTGTCATGCTAAATGTTATACTTGCTTAATATTTTTAAATTTGCAATCAAATTATTTTTTTTATTACTCAATTATCGTTAACTATTTTGATAATCTATCAATAGCTTAAGTCATTTATCAAGCAAAAATGTCACAAATTATCTGTTTATATCTTCTCAATTCTGATGAGTTAATGCTGGTCTCTGTCTTATGTGTGACTAAACTGAAAATCTTTGGGTTTTGACCATTTACCAGACAAAACAAGCAATATGAAGATGTCACCTTGAGCTTTCTTGGATTCTGACATTTAACAGGTCAAATGATTAATCGAGGAAATAATGAGCAGATGAACTGATAATGTAAATAATCGTTATCTCCAGGTCTAATTTGACTGTTAAGATGTAAAACAACACCATCACATCAGCAAAGACCTGCGATCACAATTTTGACTTTTGCTTGCTATCACCATAAATGAAGGAACACATTTCCAACTCCATGTCTGAATAAGCCAAGCACTCAAATTGAAAGATGAATGGTAGATGATAACACAACCATGGCTGCAGTTCAACTCCACATTTTAAGTTTAAATTAAATCGGAGTTGACTTTGTGATTTGGGGGATTTGCTCATGTAGTTCACATAAACACAGCAACAATCTGGTGTCACTGTAATGACTTCACCGTTAACAATTCACTGCCTTCACAGCAGTGCGGCTAGCTGCGGTGCTATCTGGCTAACGCGTGAGAATAGCTCTTTTAAGTTGAGTTAGCTAGCTGGTTATCCGTTCAGCTCCGGGCAGTACCGACGCGTTCTGTCACTGCGCTCGATTAAACTGAAAGTGACTCGGTTAGCTCCACACATTAGTTAGCATCCTGTGCTTGACAAAATCAGACGGTTTGGCTAATAAGCTAACCAACTACCCCACCGCCGCGGTCCGTCTCCGTTTCTCTCATTTGACGCTGACTTGATTTAGATACTAATAAAACATATTTGGTGGTTTAAACAGGTCAAAGTGACATTACATTTGGCTACAAACTTACCAGGTATAACGGCCTGTTGCGGTGTAATGCAGTTACAGAGACGGAGTTATTAGCAGCGTTTTGATGTCCCTTGTAGATTGAATGTGCGACGTCCACACCCTCACCGCCGCCGTACGTACGTGGTAGCGTTCTGTAGGAAGACAGCGTCCCGCCCCCTACAGGCGGTACACAGAACTGCAGGAAGTCAAAATATTCACTGCCTCAGGTGATGTCTTTTTAAAGTGTCAGCACAGGCCAGGTTACAGTTATTATGTGCATGTCCTAACACAGTTTATGTGGTATTATGGTAGTATGTACTAACATATGATATGATGGTTACTATTTTTAATTGTAAAATGAGTCTGTACAAATATAAAGCTGTCTCCTTAGGCCAGTTGATGGAGGAAATGTTATGATCCTGTTCAAAAATACTTGATTAGGAGTAAAAGTCATGCATTGAATCGTTTCACTGTCATATATTATTTCATTAAAGTAAACTTGTTCATGCATAAGTGTAAAAGTAGAATTTTACTGTTGTAGTTGGTTGAGATGGAGATATATTTTGTATTAGACTGCAGCTGCTTATTATTTTCACAATGGATGCTGATGATGCTTTTGAATAGTCGACTGATTAGATTTATTAATGGTTTTATGTAGTATAATGAGTTGCAGTGTTTGTTTTATTCATATATTTGTTCACACAAGTTCTGAATGCTTGAGAAATTATATTTGTGATCCTGAAAAATTGAGTAATAAGTGTTTTATTTTAATTTTATTCATAATTCATCTCAAAAGGTAGTGGATAAACATGTCAGACAACTTCAGAATTTAATGGTCAGGCTTCTGCTAATGATAATCAAACTACAACTAACATTACTATTATTGTTGTTGTTGTTGTTATTGTTGTTGTTGTTAGTATTAGTATTAGTATTATCATAGATACAAATTGTTGATTTTAATACATATCTGTGGATTCTGAAAACATTGCGACGAAAGACTTCATGTCCCATAAATCTCTGCGGTTCTGCGTCATCCACCTGCGCCTGTAGTTGTGTTTTGCTTCCTTCACGCACATGAGACAAACCAACGTGGCTCCTGCCTTTGACAAGAAACTTCTGCAGCTATTTAAATGTAATTACATGTTCATTAAATAAAACATATTAATAAAAACAAAGAAAGAAGCAGTTTGACAAGTGAATCAGCTCGTTTTGCCGCCTCAGAGACGAACCGGCCGCTCAGTAAGTGCATTAGCAGCGTTAGCGCACCGATCGAGTAGAAGAGAAGCTGCAGGGTGGTCCTCGTCTGCAGCGAAGGTGTGTTTGCTCCTTACTGTCCTCAGGAAACATGTTTAAAGAGGATGAAGACTGGAATGACGACCAGGACGCTCGAGTCCTGAGCAAAACCGTCCTCAAAAACACCCAGAAGGCGAAGAGCAGCACAAATGTCAAGGTAAAATAAAAGATTACCAGAAACTGACCGTATGTCCAGATCATTTATAATAATATATGGTACATGGCTTTATTCGGAGGTGGAGAGTAATTTAATCAAGTACTGTACTTAAGTGCTTTTTGAAGCGCTTGCCAACTTTTATGCTACTGTCTACCTCTGCTGCATTTGAGAGATAAACAGTGTACTTTTCAATTAGCAGCATTTATTTAAGAGCTACAGTTAGTAGTTATTTTTCAAATTAGGATTTAACATACAAAACTCATCATCAGTATATATAATATTAAGCTATTAAGCTACCAGAAATCTGATAATGGCTGCAACCACAAAAGGCCAGAGGATAGACAGCAATTTAACAGCCAATTTATAGTTTGTTTTTTTGTTTTATTTTTTGTCCTGTTCTGATAGATGAAAATGGACAAAAGGACAAGCAAAAATTGACACATACAGTACGAGTGTGGACATGCACCCACACACACGATAGCACATACAAAGATGTTTCTTTGCTAAGCAAATGACCACAAATGTTGCATTAAAGCAAAACTTCCTTTTTCTTTTTAAGTAAAGATGGAGTCAAAAACACTAAAAACTCATAAGTGCATTTTGTAGCACCATTACATAAGATTTTCTGCAGTTACACAGAAAAAGTGACACCATCTCAGTGTTCTTCACTGTCTTCTGCACATCTTGCTGCAGTATTTATTGTCCAGCGCAACATTATGCTGCACCTTTCATTTAAAAGGTTAATTATGTCTCTGATCAGTCGAAGGTTGTTGGAAAGAAGAGCCTGCTGCGGACCCTGCAGACACTGGGATCAGTACCAGACTGGAGGAGCGATGACCATCAGCAGGACAGCGACAGTGAGACAGAAGTGGCTCCACCACAAAGCAAGAGAAAGAAGAAAAGAAGGAAAAGGCAAAAGCAAGCAGAGGCAACAGAAGAACAGCAAGAGAACGGCGACTTAGATCAGATGGCTAAGGAGGAGAAACGTCCAGCAAAAAAGATGAAGAAAGACACATTTGGTGAGTAATTAACTGGTTACAGGCTTGAATTTCATTTACATTTTAGAGTGTTAATAAGTATTTAACAGATTCAGAAACAGAGCAATTTTGATCTTCAGGCGATTTATAATCTCAAAGTGAGGTAATATTTTAAATGTTTTCTTTCCCCCTGAAGGCACCCCGAAGGTAAAAACCACATCTGAGAGCGAGACAAAGCGTAAAAAAATGATAAAATCTCCAAAGGTGAACGTAAGCCAACCAGAGAACACAGTGCGACTGAGCAGACAACAGTGGAAAAACAAAATGAAGAACAAGAGGAAATGTAAAAATAAATACACACAAAATAAGCCTGAGGGGGAAGTTAATAAAGCGGAACCTGCAGAGAAACACAAACCATATAAAGAAGTCAGAACAGAGTCGTATAGCAGCAACAGTGAAAAAATCAGTAAGACCCCAGTGAAGGGGAAGGAAAAGGAACATAAACCACAGAAAAGGGAAAAGACTGAAGAGGGCACTGACATATCCTGTCCAACAGGACCAGAAAAGCAGATTGAAAAGGAGAATAAAACAGAGGGTGGCAAAGGGGCCACACAGTCTTCTGCTGATGCATCAAAACAGAAAGCAGAGGAACCTAAAGAGATCACAGACGATCAGCAGCAGTTACCCGTGAAAAGACCGAAACCTGAGCTGAGCAGAGAGCAGAGTCTGAAAAGAGAGCGGCTCCAGAAAATGCTCCGCAGCCGGGAAACGGACCGGCTGGAGGCTCCCGCGGAGACGAAAGACGAGCCGGCGGCACCAGAAGTGGAAGAGGTGAAACGGGACCGCTCCGCCTCCCTCAGGTCCCGCATGGAGCACCGCCTGGAGTCGGCTCGTTTTCGCTACATCAACGAAGTTTTGTACAGCACGTCCAGCGGCGACGCGAAGCGCATGTTCAAGCAGGATCCACAGGCCTTCTGGATCTACCACAGAGGGTACACGGCGCAGGTCCAGAGGTGGCCCGCCAATCCAGTGGATGACATCATCTCTTTCATTCGGCAAAGGTGAGACATTATAGTTGTCACAAAAGTTTTGTCTTATGATGGAGTTGTGATCTAATACACTTCATCAAATCATATTTCCTGTCCATGTTTGTGTGCTCTCTTAGGCAGAGCTGCAACGAGTAGTCAAGCAGAAGAAAATTAATCACCAGCTGTTTTGCTAATCTATTGATCGTTTTGGTCATTTTTTGAGCAAAACTGTCAAACATTTGCTGTTCCAGCTTCTTAAGTGTAAGGATTCGCTGCTTGTCTTTGTCACTTATGATATTAAATGAAAAATTTGGGTTTTGGCCTGTTGGTTGGACAAAAGAAGCAATCTGAAGACGTCACTTTGATCTGTGGGAAATTACGGTGAGCAACTAATCGAGTAATCGATAATGAAAACAATCGTTATCCTCTTCAAAGCTGCATACAGAACAGAAAGAAAAGCAGCACTTTACAAGCCGATCGAGGCAAAGACAGAAGATTCTGTATCATGTCTCAACACCTTTTGTACAGAAAGTAACTCATGTGAGTATTGTATTGATTAGCATAGTATAACAAAATGCACTGTTACATCCCTGTGAGTTTAACGCACACGTTTACTGTCAGCCTGTTCTCCAGCCATTCACAGGGTCACGTCTTTACGCCTCTGAATGAGTAAACTGTCCTTTAGCCTACTCGGATGAGAGGCGAAACGTCTTCCAAGACAACCGACAAGTCCAGTTGCGAACGACTGAAGGCCCTGAAGCTGTCCTTTAGGATAATTACTCGTAATTGTGCTGTGGGTCTAAACATTACTCTGCTTTTGTCAGCGAGGAGTAACGCAGGAGGATGATGATGCTGCACTTTGGGTGTTTCAATGATGCTTCAGCTTTGGCTGCTGGGAGCAGATGCTGCTGTTAATGTCAGCGTTGGCCCCGTGCAGATCATAGCTTAGATTTCAGTTAAAGGTGAGCTGTTCCTTTCAGTTTAATATCCTGTGATTAACACACATTGTGTCATTTATTCCAGACCGTCCTCCCTCGTGGTTGCAGACTTTGGTTGCGGTGACTGTAAAATAGCGCGCAGCGTGAAGAACAAAGTGCACAGCTTCGACCTGGCAGCAGCCTGCGAGCTCGTGACAGTCTGCGACATGGCCAACGTGAGCGTGTTTTTCCTTATGCTGATCCATGTGCAGTCTGTGTGAGTGTGAGGAAATAAAAAAACCCACATTTTCTTATTGCAGGTGCCGCTTCGTGATGCCTCTGTGGACATCGCGGTGTTCTGCCTTTCTCTCATGGGAACCAACCTGGCAGATTTCCTAACAGAGGCCAATCGTGTGTTAAAGATGGGGTAAAACATGTAATATTGATTAAGTGACTGCACTGCTTCTGTATATATAATATATGTCTGTATAACTGTTTTGTGTTATTATTGCAGGGGTGTGCTTAAAATAGCCGAAGTGGCGAGTAGATTCGAGAACGTTCGGAGCTTCGTCACTGCACTGGCAAGTCTGGGATTCAAGATGGTGTCAAAGGTGAGACAACAAACAGGATGACGCCAGTGACCATGTTTATCTGGAGAGAAAAATACTCTCTTTTTCGCCCACTCACCCTTTTTAAAATCTTAACAAAGTTAGGGCGCGCATTGTCTCAGCTGTCATGCTTCAATGATGAGAGTCCAGACGAAGGTGAAGTAAATGGTGCATGTGAACATCCTGTATTCCAATCTCATTTAATGCACAAAAACATACAATACTATGTATTGTCAGTACAGGTATCACAATCTCTCTTACTGTTATAAGAAGTCAGTTTAGAGGGAGCTCATAGCTGACAGCTGCATCTTTCATAATTGATAGCGTGTGACTGTGGGCAGGAAACCTCAGGTCGGAAACAATATGCAGGAAATAGTTTTTTTGTGGGCTACAAAGAGACTTGGTTAAATATATTAAAGGTAGATGAGCAGCTCAGTCTGAATAAGAGTTTAACCACATGCCGCAATAACGTTGGCCTGAACACGATACATCTGCCCAGTGACTGATTGCATGTAATTTGCTACTTTCTCCAGGACACAGAGAAGACTCATTTCTACTCCTTTGAATTAGTGAAGACGGCAGATGCTCCAGAAAATGTGAAGAAATTTGGACTGCAGCTGAGGCCTTGTGTCTACAAGAAAAGATGAATTTATGAGGAAGGACTTTGTTGGTGTTTGTGGTATCTTCCAGCTTGGGTCTACTGCTTTTCCAAGCAGTAGTTGTACATTTTTATCTAAATATATTGTTTTTGGTTGCTGCATTTTGAAGCCTCTGTAACCTTTTTTTTAAATCACAGCTTTGATTTGACTTATTGAGCCGTACATGTTTTTTCGTGTAAAACAGGGCTCTGTGATATGCATCAATATGCATCAATATGCATCAATATCCAATATATGCATCAATATCCAAGTAAAGCGTCCTTCTGTTGTCTCTGGGTTAAGATGATCCGTGAATGATGAAAACCTACATACATACATTATATACAGGCCACCACTTTTTTTTAAAGAAAACAAGTTAAGCAAATGGTCAGATTCTCCTTTTACAAAAAAATGTAAAAAGTGTAAAACAGAATATATGTTTTAAGAATGAGTCTTGTGACTGTATGATACAGAGCATTTCTTTACACTAAAAGTAATTAATTACTCAAATGAACTTTAAGAGTAAACAGATCTTGGAGGGATTTTGATTGAGACGTAAAGGGCCGTGACTGAAACCTGAGTCACTCAGTTGTGTGTATACTGGTTTGCCACAAGAGGGTGCAGCAGCACCACAACCTAATGTACGTGATAAGCTGAAGATGAATATGTGCATCTGGATCTATACTGTGTGAGAATTTATTTATAGAACTGCTCCTTTTGTCACAGCAGATGGTCCTTCACTAATTTAGTCAACCAAAGACATCACAAGGGCAGATGGTGTGGAGCTAAAGTCACAGCCAAGTCTGTCATTCATCTGTACTAATGTCTGTGTTTGTTGTAGCACATCACATCATACACATATAATTTAACAAATGAAACAAAACAAAATGAAAAAAAAACTAAATTGATTTATTATAATCATGAACATGGAAAATGCAATGTGCATACAGTGCAAAATTCAAGTAAGATGAAAAAGTGCAAAATTACTGCCTTTAAAATCATTAATGCCAATCAGTCAAAACTAAAAACCTTAACACAGAATTATAAACATTGCTGCAGTTCCAGTAAGCCTTCATATCTAGTCTGTGCACAATGTGATGAAGCTCAATGTTTAATCCAAAGCCCTGCAAAGCACCGTATATCTTCACACTGTACTCTTGATGTCAATGACTATGGAGTAACTGACCAGCTGAGCTTGTTCTTTGCAGTCGTTTTCAGTCACCGATGGCTTCTTCACCTCAGGAGAGCCGGGCTCGTGCATCAGAGCCGTCAAGGCCGAGAGAGACTCCTTCTTCTGGATGACAGAGAGGGGAAGGAAACAGATGTAAAAACTGAGCAAAGCCAGAAAAACAAGATTTATGAACATACAAATGACAATGCAAATCCACAAAGGCCAGAGCAGACTCTGGTCTTTTGAAGTGCCTTTTTTGTTAACTGAATTTATTCTTACCGTGTATTGTGTCCTACTTCTTCCTTTGCTGTAAAACGAAAAAAAAAGATTATTAATTACTTTTATTATTAGTAGTAGTAGCAGTGGTAGTACTATTATTATTATCATTATTAATCATGTGAATTACTTATTTTGTTGGAATGTGTAATACTACATAATAGCGCTAGGTGGCACTGTGACAATCTGACACGGTACAAACATTGCGAGTTGCAGGTGTGAATATGACAGGAGATGAGCGGTGACCTGAGTCCTCGTCATTGATCTCTAATGTCAGAGGCAGCAGCTCACTTTGTACATTATGACCGTAGTGACAACAACCCAATGAAGATCTGCAGCCGTCAAAAAGTGTCCCCAGCACTGGAGGGGAGGGCCGGGGGGGGGGGTTGACGTTACACCCAGAATAGCTTCTCTCCCTGGGAGTCATGTTTTCTAGTGTACGTTGTTGTATGCTGTGTGACTGACCTTCCCGAATTAGCCTGACAGGACCCTCCCACCGGAGCAAGGGATAATGGGACTGAGGCCCTACCAACCAATGGCACCTTGACCAAATGTTCTAACCAGAGAGTAAAGCCTGTGAGGCCTCCTGAAACAGCTTCTGTTGTGCTGCACAGTGCAGCTTTATTCACAGCACAGAGACCTGATCTGATCCTGACAAACATTCTTCAGAGAAGTTTGGCAGTGAACGTGGAAATGTGCAAACTTCTGCAGGCAGAAACCATAAACATTTCTGGGATTGTGACACATATCCCACATCTGTCATTAAAGACCAGTGACTCACTGATTTTTTCCAACAGCAATAAGATTAAGGGATGGAGTTATGGCTTTTTTTCATTGATGAATGGCAGCTTGAATTTCATTATACTAATAACTTCCGAGGATGTGGACTTTTTGAACCTTTTACCTTTGTTTTTGCAATGTGGCAGTGATGATAATCAGCCAACTAACAGCAGTCTTTTGCAGAAAGTGCCAGAAGTAACAGTGCACGCCAGAGCAGGAAACTGGAAAATAAATCTGTTGTTCTCAGTGAGTGAGGGAACATTTTCTACCTGTCTGCAAGCAGGGCTGCGGTGGCAGAGGCACCTGTCTGTTTCAGCCACATTACTTCCTGTTTGTGATTAACTGCATGATAGTGGGGTTTTGGTGAGTTGCGTTAACGATTCGTGCATCCTGTTTGTCTCGTATTGTATGGCAGCGACATCGGTGCCCTCATTTTGCCAGTCGACGCATCACCTGCCGAGCTACAACCTGTCACCTGTGGAGGCATTTAACTCACCAGCACACCCAAACAGTGATGACAAGGATGAGCGTGATGGCAGAGACTGAAGAGACGCTGATCATGGTCACCAGTGCTGAAACACACACACACACACACACAGTTGTCAAAGCCACAAATACTGCCTGATAGCATACCTCAGCATGTCAATATGATCAGAATTTCCTGAGTAAACAGATCAGTCTGTGAATGTAGCTGGAAAATACAGCATGGTAAGCACTCACCAAACACTTTCTCCTCGCTCGAGACCTCCACCTGAATGTTGACCGTGGCTTTGTGGTGATAGAAGGACGCCCGGCAGGTGTACAGGCCTTCGTCCTGCTCCGTGAGCTTCGACTGGAAGACCATTGCAACCCCATCCATTTGGACGAACGAGCCATCGCTCCTGAAACACAAGTGACTTTTAACTGAAGAAGGCTGGAAGAGTTGAAGCCCATCTGTTCCTCCTAAACACACAAATCTTCTAAATTGCACCATAAATATGAAATATATTTGCTTTAAAGAAGGATCAACAATTCTCTAAAAAACTTGAGCTCTGTAGCAAATGTTACTCACATATGTATCAACTGGGGGTTATTTTCAGCCCCGGATTAAAACACATTCGATGCTCTAGTGAGTATTTTTACGGCAGCAGGGTGTGTGTGTGTGTGTGTGTGTGGGATTGATTCAAAATAAACCAGTGTTTTAATAGTAGGACTCTGGTACAGAGGAGTAAGATATATCAGGCCTCATGCTGGAAGAATATCAAGGTCACACAAACGATCCAGTTTACATTTTTAGGCTAATAAATCTTACTCCAGCTGTATTAGCTCCTTTAAATGGGGATGGGATTGAGTTTTGTACAGCACACTGTGTGTGCAGGTGCTTCCTCATGATATTTAGGTGATTGATAACAGTGGATACACCACCTTCTACAGTCGAGGTTGTACTCTGGAACGTTGCCTTTGACTCGGAGCAGCACTCTCTGGTTGTGATGATTTTGCTGGAGAGTCAGTCTGTGTAGGCTGGGTTCGCCACCATAGCGGCTTTGCAGAGGAGTCGTGTGGTTTAGGACTTCCAGAGAGGAGATGTCTGCAGAGAAGTCAGTTGAAGCTTGAATATGAACCTTGTATCTTTGGATCTCCCAATGCATTTATGTGAATTTCCACATTTGGAATAACTGAAGTATGCAGGTGTTCATGTGAAACTCACAGTATCTGGGGATATGAACCGTCCTCTTCTCTGTTCCGTGGTCGAAATGATACACACATGTCAGGTCCTGCCCCTCATGAAGGGCCAGAGGAAACTGATAAGTCAGCCTGGCTTTCAGGACTTGGCCTTCGTGCTCTGACTGCAGGGAAGTTTGGCTTTTTGCATTTTCGGGAAGAACCCAGGCGAGGTTGGTCCCGACGCCCTCCCCTCGGCAGTCACACACTGCCAGCCAGAGGGGAGAGTCCTGCTGTCTCTGCACAGACACACTCAGCAGACAGGCTTCTGAAAAAGAAAACAAGGGGTGACAGGAAGGGGGTGAGCAGCTGTGCGAGTGTGTCACAAAGAGAAATGTCTCAAAGAAAGAAATAACATACTGTGCACAAGAATGTGTATTGTTCTTCTTTCTGGTGCCTCCAGGCTCGGATGCTCCACCATGCAGCTCAAATTCTGACCAGAATACAGAGAAGACAAGAAGTGCACAGAGCTGCGGGCTGATACCAAACCATCAGTCTGGACTTCGCTCTCCGACAGATAACTGATGCTGTTGTCACTGTTTCCAACATGCCAGGTTATAGCTGCTGCAGGGGCGACGCTGTCCACGGAGCAGTCCACCTTTGTGTACTCGTCCCCGTCTTTCCACTCAGTGCTGGAGTTGATGGTGATGTTCGCGCGAGCTGCGTGGGAAAGAGGAGTTACACCACAGGAAGTGAGGGGTTACTTTTGAGAAAAAGATTAAATCTATGGTGCGCTTACACGGCCAAACATGTCCTCTACTCAGACAAAATTATCCATCGGCTGATTTGTTGAACATACCGCAAAGAGGGAGTGTTATACTTCTGTTCTCTGGCTCCTCAAACGCAGGGTGATTTATCACACACTCTGCAGTGAGCTCCCAAGGCGAGCAGGCAGGGAGGAGTAAAACTCCCTTGACAGAGTGGCTTCCATTATGAGAAGTGAAATTGAACCTAGTGACTCCAGACACACCCTCTGGTAGAAGCCAGGACAGGTTGGCCGCAGGAACAGCATCAGCTGCTGAGCACTCAATCACCCGCTGTCCATCTCGAGTCTGCAAATCAACTCGTATTGTGGGAGGAACTGAGAGGAAGAGTGCGGAGAGGAGGTCCCGCATCAATATTTCAGGGCCGACGATGCAGAATATTCACAAATGTATTCATGAAAGTATTTATGGAATATGTGCAAAGAGTTTCACCTACCAGGCGGTGTGACGTGAGGTTTGACTGTGACATTAAACTTCAGTGTTGCCTGAAGATGGTGATACGAGAAGAAACATTCATACAGGCCAGCATGCTGGTGCCCCACAGGACCCTGAACTGTGAGGCTGCTGTCAGCCAGCTCCACACCCTCAGGCAAGAGCCCATCATCTCTAGAGAGAAAAAGTAAATGTACAAATCACGCTTCAGTCTACCATTATTACATTATTACAGTTAAATATTGAGTAAATGATTTTTTTTTCCATCAGGAAACATGTCTGAATCTGGTTCCTGCTGTCTGTCACTTGTGGTTTGGTGCCATCAAACGTGTGACCACATCCTCCACAAGATATGTAGGTCGTTTCAGTCTACTGTACTGCACATGACAGAAAACGAAGTAATACAGTGTCTCCTGTTTCTAAGTATTTCCCCCAAAAATTATTCTTTCTCCGTGTGAAAAGGAAAAAAGATGCTTGTGACAAAACGAAAACAGTGAAAACAAAAAGAAAAATAGCAGGTTTTACATCAGGCTCACTTCACTCAACAATCTGTGGAGTGACGCAAATGGTGACACAAAGGATGTCAATCAATCAATTAAATAAAACAGATTATTGATCAAATGATGCATGACAGCTCCTTGAGGTCATGATATGGGACAAGACCTTCTGCCTCAAAGGGCTGCGTTACGTCACTAATAATGGTAAAAATCAAAGCTGCTGAGGCCAAGATGTCCTCACGTTTAGTCCCGTGTGTGGGTCAAACTCCATATTACAGCTTAATAGCTTCTTCATCTTTCAAACATCAATTGTAACTGGGTTATTTTTCACACTTCAGAAAGCTCATGTAGAGCAACAGAAGTTAGTGTTTTCACATGTTGAGTTGTGCTCTACATGAAGCTTTTTGTGTAAAATGTTCTTTTAACACCAAATATTTCGTACTTTTTGCAGGTAACATTGTAACGCGGCACATTCCCAGTGACCTGCAGCCCGATGACGGTGTCACTCTGTCCTGTCTGCAGCTCTAAAGACTCTGTGTCTTGGAAGTCATCACTGTTGCTTCGCGGCTCTGAGGTCGACAGCTGAACTCCTGACAAATCTGCAGAAAAGAAAGCGCATGATCTCTGAACTTCTACCTCATGAGCATCAGCAGAGTTTTTCAATGTGAACACTGATGGTACTCACAGAAGGATGGCAGTGTGATGACTGGTGACTCTCTCTCTGTAAATTTGGGGTGGTCAAACACACAGGTGACATTGTGGCCCTCATATTCTGCTGCAGGGAGCAGGACTGAGCTTGTTTGTGTGTCTGAGTCTCTGCTGGTCTCTCTCTGCAGCTCTTCATCGGTGCTCAAAGCCAGTGAGATGTTGGTATCAGGTCTCCCTCCAGACGAAATGCAAGAGACCACCCAGAAGTCACTTCCTCCTTCTTGTACTATCTCTGCTTTAATGGTCACGTTTGGTCTCGCTGCAGAGCAGGAAGAAAGGCGAGAAGAGTTATTCTTTCACAAGGCCTAATGTTCTTTCCAGCAAATTAAAAAGTCAGAGAGCAAGTTGAGGCTCAGGGTGTTTTTGTTAAATAGGAAGCCGTGGCCGGATGAGCCGAATGTTAGCTAAACACAGGCCGTAAGGGGCTTCTGCTTGGGTTTTCGGAGAGTGCTGACTTAGGCTTATCACCTGTCCCATCTGTTGGCCGGGCTGCAGCTGAGAGCAGATGTCTGGCCCAGCTGCTGTCCAACCAAAGCTGGGAGAGGTGCAGGCTTTAATATAGAGAATCAGCAGAGATCAGAGTCTATTATCAAATACATAAAAGCTGCGGTGTCACACAATTGCCTGCCGTCCCTAATGAGTAAGAGAAGTGAGCGAACACCTCATAATAGCTCAGGTGTTGGGGAGGGGTATGAACGATTAAAGTGAGCTAAAGCACTTTGGCTTTAAAATTCCATCTGTTAACACCTACAGTTATGTGTGGATTTAACCACTGCAGTTAGAAAATTACCTAAGCTGCAGCACTTCAGTGGAGTGTGAATGAGCTGGCTGGCCTGGCTCGTGCTAATTTTACCTTACAGTCAGCCACATGAGCGTTCACTCTCGCCATGAAGGGATCTGGATGCTCTGCAAGTGTGGATGCAAAGGCTATCTCAAAAACATGGCCAATTAAAGAAGACGCTAATTCAATAGAACACATGAGTATTTACTTGATTTATTTGGGCCACCTATTTTGTCTTATGTGTGCTAGAGGCAGCGTATGTACCATGTAACCAAAGTTCACATGCGGGATGTGAACTAGTCATTTCTGGGTCAGTTCCTGATTCACTGGACTACAAAAAACCCAAAGTTGTGTGCGTCTTTGTGTCTTTTTTTTTAGCAGCTGGTTGCATATGCTAAAGTTGTGCCATGTTTGACTTCAAGGTACATTTAAAAGTGCAAATTCATTGAAGTGTTGTCCAGGGGTGCTTTGTGCATCATCTCATTTTTTGGCCTCTTGGGGGCAGCAGAATCAAGTTGTGAACACAACACAGACATATTGCTTTTTTAAGTTAAAGTGGAGAACTTGTTGCTTAAAATTCAGCCTTTACAGAGCAACATTAGCATTCATTTGGAGTCGTGTTTGAAGTCCAATGTTCACTCTCTTTTTGCTCTGTTTTTGGTCGCCACCACCTCCTGAGGGAAACGTGCGGCTCTCAACGTGCTAAATGTTCTGCTATTCACCAGCTAGGCGCTAGCTTTGTCTGTCTGTTTGATGCTGGGCAGGTGTTGCACAGTGGATAAATCAGAGCTTTTTAATTTCTGTTGAAAAAAAAAAGATGCTCAAAGGGAAGCAAAACAGAAAGCTGCAGGCGTGAAAGAGACGCTAACTGTGCCGCTAGGCTGAGTGAAACTGCAGATTCAGATCATAATTCTCTGAGTACTCATCACTGTGACTAGTAATTTGATCCATTGTTGACATGAAAGTATTGAGCAGCTTCAACTTTGTAATTTTACCTGATAAAGGTCAATGGAACAAAACACTGTTACTAAATAAAGTTAGGATTTCCAGCTTTTTCTCACTCTGCACTCATTAATACTTTACTTGAAGTGAAAGTTGCAAAATTTCAAACTGGTTTTTCACCATCTATATGTGAGTAAATATTTTTTGCAAGAAACTGAACTCTAGAAATGCAGCCACCACATTGCCCTCCGCACCGTGACATGATATTGTTAATAATTAACTAGGTGGTTGCTGCATTATGGGGTTCAATATGCGCGACGTCGGTGAAAGAGTGCAGTCCCACATGAATGCATTGCACTGTGCAAAGTGATTTATGGTCTGTCAGTGTGTATGTGGAGCAGAGTGAGAAGGAACGGCCAGCGTGAAAAATCAGCTCAAGAAACGTATTGTGTTGTGAGACGCTGAGTCATGATGCATGATTATAAAACTCAGACCGGTGATACATACAATACATCACCTCCCAGCAACCCAGATGCACAAACACAACAGCACGCTCAGTCGTGAGTGTGAGCTTACTGTACGTTTCCACCCGCACTGTGGTGAGTTCGGGGTTAGGGAGGGTCGGGTGTTGGACCACGCAGGTCACGCTGTCCTCGTCCTGCAGGTGGGTGGGGAAGCGGAGGATGCTGCTCAGGGTGGAGGTGCCGTTTGAGTGAGCAGTGTCACTCGCGTACACAGTGAAAATATCATCTGAGGGAGGAAGGCCGCTGACTAACCAGCTGATCTGAGGCGGAGGCCTGGCGCCGACAGCAGAGCAAGACACCGACTGGTAGTGAGAGCCATTTATGGTCTCTGCGTTCACCAGTATCTGGATATCAGGTTGAGCTGTGAATGAATGAACAAGTTAACATGTCCTTAATTTTTTATACTTATAATCACACTACTGGTGCAGCAGTTCTAAACTTTTAGATTTTTATCTTTAATTCTGGCATCCTGATCAGTCTGATGACATAGACATAGAATAACATGCATTATTGGCTTGGCTTACCTACTACAGTGACGAATACGTTGTCATAATAATAATCGTCCTCTGATGCAAACTCACAGATGTACTCTCCCTCTACCTCCACACTGGACACGCTCATCTTCACTGTGAGGTTGGTGGCAGAGTCCGGGTCTGAGAAGCCATCGCGGCTGAATGGCCTGTCAAAATTAAATCCTGCCAGGCGCTTCAATTTGTTTTCAGAGTTAATGTGGCGCTTCCACTCGGCCCTCTCGATCACACTATCACCCAGATATCTACAGCCCAGGTACACGTCCTCTCCCAGGGCTGCTGTGATGTTGCGTGTGATCGCAAGAATCGACTTTCCGTCCGAACCTGAAACACAGAGCAGAGCAATGTTCAATGACGATGAGAGGTCATAAATTCACCCGAACAGTCCTAAAATTGCAAACACTAGCAGAGCAGAAATGTCTTGAGGGGGGAAAAGTCATTGTTCCTCTTCCTGAGAGGACAGACAGCAGGCTGATAGATGTCCACTGTTGTGCCTATGAAAGGGGTTTTCACACATCCTATTGTCTTTCACCAGTGAAGTGAAACTGTGATGGATGAGGCAAACTAACCGGGTCAGTGGTCATACGGCTCTCAGTCCTTTTATCATAATTAGAACGTGCCAGTGACTAATCAATACAAACAAGACTAAGTCCTACTTTGAGCTAAATGCTAATGTCAGCATGCTAACACGCTCACAGTGACAAAGCTAACATGCTGATGTTTAGCAGGTGAAGTTTACCATGTTCACTATTTCAGTTTAGCATATTAGCATGCTAAAGTTTAGGTAATTAACTAAACGCAAAGTAAAGCTGAGGCCGTTAGAAATGTCATTAGTTATGCAGGTATTTGGTCATAAATCTACAGATTTAATTTTTCCCAGAACTAAATTGCATCCGTCCATTAGCCATACCTGCTCATCCAGGGCAGTGGGGGGCTGGGGGCGATCCCCGCTGACGGTGGTTGACAGTTTAAATTTAAAATAATGAGGCCATTATTCAAAGGTAACAAGGAAAAGGAAGCTGTAAAGGAATTTGGATACTGACACTACAAATTAACATGAAATGGCATTTTGGGAATGCAAAATCCTGAAATGGAAAGCCCAAATCTACATGTTCAATTAAAGTCTTAAATGCAAAATCTTAGATTGAAAATGAAAACATACTTAAGAAGATTTGAAAGAGTCAATAAACTATTAAAATTGAAATGATCTTTTTTCTATTTTATTTTTTTGTGTTTTCCATCCTCACTCTTTTTAATTTTTTTATTAGTGAAATTGCAATTTTAACCTGATGGTGATGCGAGGTTAAAAGTCAGGGTGTTTACTAAAGTTATTAAAATTGCTCCTGAGGGGAACGTGAATATCTCAACTAATTTTCATGCCAATCCATCTGACAGCTGTTGAGACTTTTCACTCAGAACCACAAATGTCAGCCTCATGGTGGCGCTATAGGGAACGTCAGGGGATCGCCAAAGTCATTGGGATTCATCCTCTGGGCACCATGAATGTCTGTGCAACATTTCATGACAACACATCCAATAGCTGTTGAGATATTTCAGTCGGGAGCAAAGTGGTGGACTGAGCGACTGACAGACCAACATTACTAACTGTAAAGCAGCGACCATGGGTACAAAACATGAAGCTGCAACCCAAAAGTTACTATGAGTTGAAGTTTAAGTTGGAGACTGAGTCGCTCTCTCGACTCTCTAAAGGGCTGAATGCAGGAATTAGAGTTTGAGCACACAGTGACACTTGACAAATGTGGCCTTGTCCCCTCAGTGTATATTTAATAGAAGACTCCATTATGTTAATGAAATGAAAACAGTCCAAAAGTTACGCCCTGATCCATACACAGACACCGACGACCTCTTCCTTCTACACTTGAGAAATCAGCCATGATTAGGGGAGGTTTCGGAGGAAAGGACATTTAATAGAAGCTGACAGGCTTTAGCACTTGCAGAAAGGACAGTGTGCAGACTCTGATGCATACCAAGTCTCTTTCATCCTGCTTCCTCTGCTGACTTTATCAAAGTGCACTTGAGGACACAGTTTGCTCTATCCGCCAATTGAATCAAAGAGCTTCTATTCAGCTTTAGATACATGATGAGTGAAATGATGACAACTTGCTGCTGCATTGCCTCATGGAAAACCATTGAACGTGCAGCCAGCTGCTGCAATCTAAACTGTTTGCATCAAACACTGTTAAGGCTGAAATGCTGCTGGTCTTACTATACATCACAGCAAATGGAAACAATGTGGAGAGCCTCCAAAGCCTTTTAAGAGGAAAGGACACAGAGGGAAAGAAATAAATATGCTGTACGGGTTCAATTATGCCTTGTGGGTTCATAATTCATTTGCCCTTGCAGGTTATTGCCAAAATAAATGTCAGCCAAGCAGGGAAAAGGCACACCTTAAGGATACAAACGAAGCAATAACTGAGAAAGAAATCAGGTATTCATGCACTGCATCATATTTCCTGAGCCCCGGGGGCTTCTTTTTCTCACCAAACAGCAACCATTCACCCGTGGCACACAGCAACTCTTCCTTTGCAGGCTGGGGATGTGGTAAACAAAGAGGACTTTCGACTCTAAAAAACAGCGCTGTTTCACACGTTTAAACTTTCATCTCCAGCTGGAAGTCCCAGTGACTCTGCAGAAACAAAGGCTTCAAACTGAACCTAAAACCATACAGGAGGATCTCTAAATAAGTGCAGCCTGCAGAGGGTTTTCCCTTTACACGAAGAAGAAAACCTCAACGACCCTCATATATTACTTTTAAAGGCTGTAAAGAAACTAATGTGGTTTTAGGTGGCACCTCTGATCAATAATAATGAACTGCCACATGCCATCAGCAATATATAGTAGAAATAGTTATTATTTAGTGCATTCAAGACCCTCCCAGCATGTGGCTTTATAGCCTTTGTGCATTTATAATTGGACTAATCAGTTAGAAACACCAGAGCAGCACTGTTTAGTGTAAATGCCAGAGGTTAAACAAGACCTTAAGGGCCAGTAAAATAAACCCGTAAACAGCTGACAGTCACAGACGGATTGTAACCCTGCAGACTTACCCAGAATTTCCAAGCAGTGAGCAACATTTAGGACAAGACCCAAAATCAGCAGCCCTGAGCATCCCATGATGGTGTCATTGAGTGAAATAGAGTTGGACTGACTGTATGTAAGGCATAAGGGTATTTAAAGTGTGTGTGTGTGTATGGTTGTGTGTCTGTGTGTGTGTGTGTGTGCGCACGCACGTGCATGTGTGTGTGTGCTTGTGTGTGTCCTGTGGTTTATGGTTAGAGGTACACACCCTCCACAGCTGACACTGACGTTTGTGCATGTTCCTTTGTGCAAGTATGTTTGCTGCCACTCGTACAGCCACACGCTGAATGCGTAGACCCACACACACGCACACGCACGCACGCACGCATACACACACACACACACACACACACACACGCTGGTCGTGTGTAAAACCACTTCTCCCTTCTGCTTTCTGAAACAGTAACTGGGCTTCTGCGTATCAGAGTTGCTGTTTTTCTGTTTTTTGAGCCGGTTTTGTCCGAGTCGCCGTGCACCATGTGTCTGTTCAGTCACTCAGCCACCTCGTACAGCCGGGCGCCTTGGGAAGTGGCAAAGCCATGCATCATTCATACCATCCCGTGCCTGCTAGGGCACTCAGAGACATCTTGTCTGTGGCAGTGCTAGCTCCCGCTCTTGCCCTGCAGTTTGTGAAGTCACTCACTTCTGGTTAATGTTTTATGGCATAATGCTCCTCTAATTCACTTTGAGACTGTGTGTTGTTTTTTCCAGTCAGACTTATTTGCCGAGCACCATTCATCACCCTGCGAGGAAAACTGCAAACAGAAACAAACGTGGGTGTGAAAGGTAAGAGGCATTTTGCAGGGGCTCAGCATTGCGCAGCACTTCAGGCCGGCCTGTGTGTATGTGCCATCTTTTATTTCCTGTTAAAGTTGATCAACTTTAGTGTTGAGTCACCGATACCACAGTCGGATGACAGTGAATGAAAGGACCTATCTCACACAAAGAAAATCACATTTTGGATTGTGTGGTTTGTAACGGCTTTTTGAATCGTCTGGTATGAAACTGGCAACGGTAGTGAGACATTTTGTAGCCTGTGAAAGTGGGTTTCACAACAAAGAAAACAGTTGTGTCATCCTCTTTTTAGCTCTGCTTCACACACACTCACTACAGAAGCAGGCCGTACACCTCACAAACATCCCATAAAAAGCTTAAAATGCCTAGTTGTCCATACACCTCCAGGAAAGTGCTGAATTCAAAGCCTCAGTTGTGTCTTTCTTTGCATGTTTAGAGGCTGAGGCCCTTTAAAACCAGGAGTCACACACCTGTATCGTTCAGGTAAGAGCAGAGGAAGGAGCTTATGCAACACTCAGGTCTTTTTTCTGGTCAAGATCAAATTCAGATGTTTGATCCCCTCAAAAAGTACCCATGTCAAGCACATTTCACCTCAACCTCCAGTTGAAAGTCCTTCAAAGGGTTTTAAGAAATCCAAGTGTTAATCAAGCCAAGTACCATATCTCTTCTCGTTAAGTTTCTCTGGTTATTTTGTTTAATAAGGCAGATTTAAAAGCAGATGAAAGGAAGCAAATTAGTTTCTATAGAAATCAGCTTCTGAACCACACAGATAGGGAGAGGTTCTGTCGGCGTGATCTAAGCGAGCTCTTATTATTTCCAGTCTCGCTCTTGATTCTCACTGTGGGATGATTATATCTCCGGAAGGTAAATCGCAGTTCAGTCTGTTGGTGAAAATTACATGCAACGTTTGATTTGGAGGGCAAACACTTGACATGCAGTCGAGTCTATCTCTTAAAACCCGGTGTAATCACATGAGCATGGAGCTGGTGGTCATTTTTCCAGCTAATTAAATTACCTGGTTATTCCCTGAAGGTAGGCGGGGGTGGAGTGGAGTTTGGAGAAGGAGCCTGGAAACCTTCTGTCTTTTCCGGGTGTGCCCTATACTGTCTGCAAGCTAATGTGTTTTACTGACAATGAATTGTTAACATTTCACAGACTAGGTACTTATAGATTTCACAGATGTACAACTGGCATCCTTTTTCCTTTATCATTTTCTCTATGGACACACATGCTGAAATTCAGCTGGAAAAAGGAAGCTGGTGACCAGCCAGTAATAATGTGTGTGCAGTAAAGCACCAGCAGACCTGCCTGCGAAGGCTTGTGTGTTAACCTACTTAACTCTGAGGAACTTTATCATCACTTTCTTCAGAGGAAAATCACTGATCATCTGCAGCACCGCGCTCTGCTGTTATTCATTTACAGCTGAATTATCACCAAACCCTCCAGCCCTCACACACACACATACACACACGCTTGAACAGATTCCACACTGACACAAAACTTGATTGATGTGTCATTATCAATGTGAGTCGCATACCAGGATTGGCCTGTGACACTGCTGGCATGCGTGCACAAAGAGGAATAAGAAAAATAAATGTATCGGTACCATCAGCACGCTCCTCTCTCTGGGCTGATCTATCTTGAAGTACAATCTAATACCAGTCACGTTTGGAAAAGACATGTGTGGTCTGCAGCGCAGGGAAAGGACGAAGAGTCTGGTTGCAAAGGCCTTCGGAGCACATGTTCACTCCATTGGTCTGGAAAACAAAGAGAAATAAAAGAAAAAGAGGTTATAATTTGATTTGGTAAAGCAGCTTTTTAATGCTTTAAGGCCTCCCAGAGGAGACGTCTTTACAGATAAAACTTTTCAGCCTGGCTTTTGCTTAAAATGTTTTATAGTACAGAGATATTATTGGTCAATTTGCTGTGTTAAGAGTCAGGTGAGAAGATCGACAGCACTCACAAGCCTGCAAACTAGCAGCTTCTTAGCTTAGCTTATGTTAAAGACTAGAAACAGCTAGTCCCTCTTTGTCCAAAAGGCAACAAGATCTGCTAACCAGCACCTCCGCAGCTCGCTGATTAACGCGCTGTATTGTTTAATGTGTACAAAAAAGTAAAAAAAAAAAAAAAAGTTGTGTTTTTATGAGCCCCGTCCACTAGAAATTACGTTAATATACAACTAATAAGGAACAGCAAATATGTTTTGGAGGAAAAGTAATGCTGACTGACAACACCACTACAATCATCTTTGAGTGACGACAGCAAAGTGCTTTTGTTGCCTAAACCTGAACCGCAGCCTGGACGCTAACTCTGGATTTGGTATCCAAGCAGCGATTGCGTTTGTCAGTGTAACATAATTATGAATGCAAGTTAGTTGTATTTAAACAGAATTTGAAGAAGACAGGGTTTGTTTTTACATGAAGATTTTTTTTGGACAGCTGCTTCCAGTCGTTATGCTAAGCTAAGCTAGCCACCTGCTGCCAATAACAGATGTCAGAGTGGTGTCGGCCTTCTCATCTAACTCTCAGCAAGAAAATGACGGCAACTATTTCTCATAATATCAAACTATTCCATTCAAATTAATCGTTTTTGGCTTTGTTGTTTGCACAGAAAGTTTTTTGCAGTAGCAAAAATAGAGACGATGTTGTAATACAACCACAACTTTACGCACTGTTCGGTTATTTCATCTTTTTAGCAATGCATCATAGTCTACTGGTCAGTAAAACTTTTATCTGCACAGTAACTCATCAAAAATGTATTGGAATTAAAAGTATAAGTGGAAATAAGAAAAAGGAAGTTAGCTGTCATCTTTTTGTTTGTTTTTTTGGTCGAATATTTCAGTGGTTTTATTCATTTAATTTTACTTTTATCATCTGCTGCCTTGTTAATGGTACTAGTTTCTAATGCACGATTCGAAAGGTTTTTTACGCAGGTTTAATCGATCGATTGATAACACTTTCTGCAGAACAACAGAGGGTGTGAAGTGCACAGCAGTGTGAGGAGGGGCTGACCACAGAAAAGCAGCTGCACACTCAAAATCAGAGAAGCACGTTTCAACGCCGTCGACCATATTTAAATATCACACATGCACATAAAGACACTAAGAAGTTCAATTCATTCACAAAACATCCTGACCTTGTTTTTAAGAGCACATAATGGCTTCTGATGCGTTTTATCGGCTCCTATAAAATATTATACATCCATAATGAATCATAATTATCTCGTGAATGTTTATGACTTGTTGTCTGACAACCTTCTAAAGTCCCATTACTTTTAATGCTTTTCAAATGCATCATTCAATAGCATGACATTACCCAAACAGAAAAATGGAAACACACACAAACACACACACACACACACTTCTCGAATCACAGTTTTCTATGAGCGCTTTGTTGTGTGTTTGCAGCATAAGGTGACTCATACCGAAAGACTGCTTCGTATAATTTCGACAACTGTCAGAAAACGGCTGAAAGGTCATTAAACACATCCACGCTTGCACCTCTTGTGATGCCGTATGAGGCAGAAAGTGGAACGCTTTATGCAACTCCAAGCATATTCAGAAAGCAACAATAGAAGAAATGCTCCTTGTTTCAGGATAGAAAGCTTTCAAATGCCAGGAGAAAAAAAAAACTCCTGCTGCAGCTTCTTTGTTCTTTTCTTTGTATGAGTCGTAACTTCTCTGATCAATCTCTTCTCCTCTGATGGCCCAGTGTGCTTTAACAGTCGGGGAGGCCGGGACGCTGAGTGCTTAATGGTTACTTAGTTGGTGGAAATTACTCAAACAGTGATGTGGCAGTCTTGAAGATGATGCATCTGATGTTCAGGTCATGAGCCATTTATGCACTTCAAGAGTTGAGGCTGGACTGCTGAGTGCTTAATGGTTATTTAGTTGATGGAAATTACTCAAATACACTATGAAGAGTGGAGAAGCAAGGCTGGTCATTACAGTAAGTAGAGGATGGAGCTTGGAAGAGGGTTTGTGATAAATGATACCGCTTTGAAATACATTTCAGGGAAGTACAGCTCTTTGTTTTCTCGGGCAGAAATCAGAAGAGTAACCATTCTGTCCGGCCAGCTCAACCTGAAGCTTTGGTGGCCCGTGTGAGGACGGGAGGATTAGTCTCGTTCCAGGGGTGAAAAAAGCGAGCTGCTGGCACAGCATCAAGTGCGAATGTAAGTGAAATGGACAGCAGATGGCTCCGGTTCGTGCACCGGTTGTTTGGGACGTGCTGAGCATGGCTGGGCCTGTGCACCCCTCCAGACCTGGCACCCGTCCTGGCCTCTCCCACAACAGGACTCTTCAACCATCAGGCTGTGAGCCTGTGCTAATGCAACCTGTACAAGTCCCATCAGGGGAGGAGGAGAGTTACTGAAGCCCATCCAAGGAAACGGAGCCATTTATACCCAAAGAAAATCTTCATGAGGCCTCTTGTAGCCTAAGTTTGTGGTCCTTTTTCTGTCACACACATAACCGATTAAGCGAGTGACATGAACTTTGTTTTATTACTTATCTTGTCTTGATACAAAAAAACCACAAAACTGTTGTTTTGTTGCTGCAGAACCAAAAGGCCACACCTCAGCAACCACCTCCAGAAGTGGACGTGCAAAAAGGTCGGCCTGTGGTTCATCTGCAGGGTGTTGTCGACAACTTTGACGCCAAAATCAAAGACTCTTATCTGACTTACGATGGCTCCAAATTGCCATTTTCATAGTTAAAACATTGGATTAGTCATAGCTGCACAAACATCTGTCCATAGAGGCCTCCTTGTTTTACACAAGAAACAAATCATGATGCATTCTTTTGTTAAAGAAAACACAACCTCCCATGGCACCATCTTTCCCTCTCTTTCTCACCTTGCTAAGATGACTGTTAAGCAGGCGGATTTTCAAGGCCTGAGGCCTGAGTCAGAGGTGAGGTGCAGACCCACCAAGGGGCTTATTTCACCAACAACGAACACACACACGGATGACAGCCGTGGTTCTCAATACAAACACTGCAGCCCACAGGCAACATGTGATCCTGACAGCAGCCACACCTGATGGGAACTGGCAGCCTGATATAGCCTGCCACTGGCATTAGCCTGAGCCCGTACCACAACACAGGGAAGTGTGACCCCCAACCTCCCATGAAAAACTACAAAAAACACACCAAACACACAAAAATCTACATTCATATTTAATGCCAACTACTTGCATTATCTGAAGTTACTTTACACAGCACATAGACAAACAGGACATCTCAACTTTACATGAAAGTACACTAAACACCCCTCCACTACTTACTACTTGGTGTCTCCTGGAACACTCTGGAGAGGAGACATAACAGCAGCAACATTAAACATTTAAACTGGTATGTGCATGGGTTAATAAACTGTCATTCCATGTTGAAATAACCAAACTCAGTCGAGAGGCAGCTGCAAAAGCTTTGTGCAGTAACTTCCTGCACCAAGTTTATACAAGCTGGTAAAATGTACTACAAGCAAAGAAAACAGGTAATAAAGAGGACTTTCATTAGAGTGTCACCCGTTTTTAAATCTTTCAGATCCTGCAGGCTCATTGGCTGCTTTTGAGACTTCCTGCGCAGGTAAAACTTTGGCAGTGGATGTTAATCGAGGTGTGAAATAACAATATATCCTGAAACATACACTGTGGGCAATGCAGGGATACACACACATACATCTGACTGTCACTTTTCAGCGTTTATGCCTTCGCGCTGTCTTGTGTTAAATAAAACCCTCGTTTTCTGCTATGATTTGTCTGCTGCAGCTGAATTCGTGACAAAGTTACACACTACTGTGGAGGATGAAATATCGCCTATTGCTGTTTGGAGATGCCTGCTGCGGGAGGTTATAAATGAGTTAAAGATGTTGCGTTCGTTGACAGCGAGCTCTTAATTAAAGCAGCGTGGGATAATGAGAGTTCACCTCCTCTCAAGCATGCACTGCACTAAACTCAGCTGACACAACAGAAAATTCACATGCAACCTTAGACCTGGGGGACAAATTACTCTGGCACCGGCCAGGCAGGGACTGTGCAGGAAGGCAAGCAGCAAATCAATACAGTTTTATAGACCTGAATCATGCCTAAATGGTGCTTCTTAGCTCTGCTACTTTCATTCATCTCTGTGTTATGGCTGTTCAGGACAGCAGAGAGGCAACGATCACACAGGTTCAGACTGCTGTGATGGAGGTGATCATGCACTCCCTCTCTAGCAGCTGATGTGAAGTCTCTACTCTGGTTGCTGGGTCAGGTTTTACAGTCATATGAGTCTGTTTCACATTGCTCTGTTGCTCACAAATGTAAAAGACAAAAAGTGTTTGATGCAAAGTTTGTGCAACAGGACTGTGGTTTTGGATTCCAGCTGAACAAAACTCATGGCTGCCATCTATGGGCACAACTGATAATTGATAAGTTTTGTACTACAGCACTTCTCTCCTGTATTCCCCAAGTCACACTGAATGCACTTTTAAACCACTTTTTCCAGCATTAGTAGGACAAAAACAAGGCTTCCAATGAACGCTGCAGCCTGTAGCTCACATCTCTCCTCCAATAGAGGCAGGTCTTGTAGTTTTTACTCTTTATTTGACAGTTTTATATAACTTACAGTTTGGGATTATCAATACAAAATATAATCAACAAATAAATCCTGATGTATTATTGTAGATTAAGCAGTAAATAAAGTATTTAAAATGAGTTCTAGCTTAATCAGATGCAACATAAAAATGATCTACACATTAATGCATCAATGACTTCAATCCAGTTTTATAACACATTATTCTGAAATGGGTGATTCTGCACACTTTTGGTATTTAAACAGATTTTGCTGTTTTTTACTTTATCTCAATGACTTTTACTTGTAACCGAGTATTTCTACACTCTTGTATTGGCACTTTTACTTCCGTTAAAGATCTGAGCATCACCGCTGCCCATTGTTCTGAAGGACAGCATCACCCTCTCTTTAGAATTTATATTGTTAGTGTCACCGATCAGATTAAATTACCTCTAAATCAACCCAGGATGCAGCATGTATATTTAAAAAGCGCTTGGTTATGATGACACAATCAGCTCCTGTGGAAAGCTGCAGCCAAATAACCAAACACACACACACACAAACACACATAGTTATGCTTCCATTACTTCTGAGGACATTACATAGACTTATATTAACTTCCTGGACTTAATCTAACCACTAGTTGCCTAACCCTAAACTGAATCTTACCTAACCCTGTCCTTAAGACAAATCTTCCCTCCAAAATTCAATTATTACTTTAATGGGGACTTCTGTTTTGTCCCCACAAGGAAGGCGAGTCCCCACAATGTAACTGGGTAAACAGATGTATGTCCCCACAACATGAGTAACACACGTCCATACACACACACACACACTGAGGGAGGCCCTCAGAAATCCCCGTGGCGCCTCTTGTGTACGCAATGACCGCTCAACCAGTACATTCCTGCAGCACACTGTACTGTAGGTCTGCCTATGTTAACACAAGTTTCTGCACAATGACAACAAAATCTAAAGGGACATTCCCACACTTTTAGTCTTTAACAGAAGGAAACAAGCATTTGTCAGTGTTTATCAACAGTTTCAAATGAGATTTTCAGCCCGGAGGTGTCCTAAGTGTCCCTGAGTGACCGCTCTCTCTGCCTCTGCCAGTAACACACAGCCTGACCTTCCTTCTACCTACACTGACTCAGCATTTGCTGCTTAATGTTAAGTGATTATGCTGCTGGTGACGCCCGGTGGGTGTGAGAGGCATTTGTCAAGGATCAGTCCAACATCCTCTTAACCACAATTTAAAAGCCAGAAAAGCCTGAGGCCATAAATCCCAAGTATCTGGACTCACTGATCAGAGGCTGATTGATTCCTTTAATGGGTAAAAGTTAATGATGAGCGATAGGTTTTGCTCTATATGTTTGTTGTGAAGCACAAAGTCCCTCTACATTTTAGACCCTGTTTCACTGAAAAGGGGCAAAGTTCAAAATCAAAGAAATGTAACAGAGTCTCATTTTAGCATCCCATCAGAAATTGGCAGCAGCACCACTTAAACCTTACATGGAATCATGCTGCTCAGTGAAACACAGTGTTTACCTTACTTCAGTTTACCTTACATGACCCTCCGTCGTTGCTCATGATTAGATTTGGTCCATGTCAGGAGGAGAGGGTCGCTTTGAGCTAAAAGCTCACATGAAGACAGGATATGTGATCCAGGGAGTAAGGTTAATATATGAGGGTCGGGTTACAGTGACTCAGGAGGCAGTGCACGAAATGGATCTGCATTAAGGAGACTGAAGTCATCAATAGGTTTCACATTTTCTGTATTGTGTGCCAGCACTGAGTTTTGAGACAGTCTGTCACTCCTGCACAGACTCAATGTGGGAAAACGGGACCCTCACCTGGGCCTGATGAGTTCAGGTCCCCCTCAATAGAACTCAACAACACATCAGTAATTACCAGTAGTCAACAGAGTCAGACACATAAGTCATTTCTACTAATTCTGCCTCCTCCTGGAGCTCTGAAACTAATAAACCCTTCAAAGTTCAACCCAACACGCGTTTGATACAGCGTTTTTTCCGAATTGTCATATTTTACCTCAGAACATTTCATTCTGCAACACGATGGTATCAAAACATCTTTCACCCCAATGTCTCAGTGCACGTCCAGTTAGCAGTGATGATGCATGCAAATCTCCCAGCACCTTAGTGGTGATCTAGGGAGTAACCAAGGGAACACCTCTTTGCACAAAAACTTTGCTACTGACTTAGCACAATGGTCCTGAAATGTCTTTTACGCATGTGTGAGCCAGCATATGACCCAATGGGTGTGTGCATCTTGTGTCTTCTGACGACCTCTGGACCCTCGTGAATCAGGGGAATCCTAATTGTAACTTAGACGCTTTGTTGCTTAGTGCAGACAGTTTAATTGTACATTATAATGACCAAACTCTGTCCGGCCTCGATAGACTACTTCAATTGAACCACCACCTGCGGTGTATCCAACACTACTTTAAAAGCAACTCTAAATCTTATTACTGCCACAGCATTCACTGTACATTTCTCTCACTCCTGGACAGTTATCTCTGTTTTATTACTCCAAATCCTCTCCAGTGCTTCTCTCCACTCTGCTTTTTCAAATATCCAATTTTTCAGCTGATTCAACACATAAAACTCACATTCCATTCACACAATTGATGGCACATTCACACCTCTGGATGCAGGCCTGTGAACAGCAGTATCTCAGTCCCTGCTGGATTGTAGCTAGCAGCTTAAAGGATGGTGGTCGGTTAGTCCGCCACATCAGGCACGGCCACTGAGAGCATGTTAATGTGCTTATGTTAGCATGCTGCTCAAACCTCTACTGTTCTTAAGCACAGCCTCACAGGACTGCAAGCGTGGCTGTTGACTCTGGGTTTTGTTAGAAGGCTAAAAGTCACTCAGACTTTAGCAAATAGTGCATTTGCTGCAGACTTTTTAGGAGCATTATCCACATTTCGTGCTCCAGTGGGTAGCTACAGCAGCAGCCGGACAGTGCATGTGTGACGGATTCAAGGAGAAGGAGCACATCACTTAGTGCAACCGAATGGCTCATTGAGGTGTTTATAGATGAATAAGACATATCAGGCTTTAGATACACAGTTAATTATCAAACACTATAATCAATTCATTGCTGGCTTTGGTCTTTTCATGCCTTTAAAGGTAATTGATAATCTTACCACGTATCAAATGATGACACGAAAACTTAACTGTTTTGGTTCACCGTCACCGCTCTCATGGAGTTGTTTTTGGCTGCAGCAGGCATCTTATTTCAAAATTAGATTAAAAAACCTCTAAAAACCCACTGTACCCTGCCTGCTCAGCACCAAACAACAGACAGACACAGTTAGCAACCAGCTGGTGAACATAGTGGAGCATTTAGCTACCTCAGGAGATGGTGGAGACCAAAAACAGAGCTAAGAAGAGGGTTAATATTGCATTTGTCAGGTCACACAAGTTCAAATGTTGCTCTGTAACTGCTGGATGTGTAACTATACTTAAAAGGTGATGATATGTCAGTGTTGTGTTCACAGCTTGTTTCTGCTGACCCCAAGTGGTCAAATAAAATCTCTTCTTCTCCCACAAAAAGCTCAATGAGTGATAATTTCCTCTGATTAAAACTATCTTTGCAATTACTATCCATTCGGGTCAGTATTTATCTTCACAAAACAGCATGCAAGACAGTAGAGGACAGTGCAGAAACCACTTGTTTGTTTTGAAAAGTTGGCCAAAACCAACTGTGAGATAATGTCTAAACTCAGAGACACAATTTCTGCTCACAGCTGCAACTCCTTCGCCAACGTAAACACAGCCTGACCAGACTGCAGTGACCTCTGTCCCCGCTGGTGTCTTGGTTTGGTTGAGATTCACTCCCTTATTATAACACATATGACTCTCCCATATGTAATTACTGACTGTCTCCTGGCAAATAGCTGTTTAATGACATCTCAAATCTTGGAAGAAAAAAGAGAAAAGAGCTTTAAACTTCTATTTTGAGATTTACATTGCACTTAATAATATTGAGGGGGGGTTGGACATTTTTGTGAGTAAAGTTGGTCTGACTGGAGCCAGACGCAGGGGCCAGACAGTTTTATTGCATTGTGGGATTACTAGCTGGCTGAAATGAAAGTGAATCGTCACGGCTACCAGACCCCTGATCCTCACGGCTGCTGAAGGGCCAATGCGTGACCTCTAAAGGTAACACAGCCCGGGGAGATTCTTATACAAGAACAAACATGCAGTTCAGCCAAAAAAAGAACGACCCGTGACATTTGCTCTGATATCACCACAGGAGACACCCGGACATTCAGCTAATTAGGAGAGAAAAGAGTCCTGACTGTGCAGAATGATGTAAAGTTTAAATCAGGTGAGATTTTGCTTAGTTGCAATAAAACTTTTCTAATAAAACAGGTCTAATAATAATTAATAAGAATAAATGGACAAAGTGCAATGCAGGAATTACATGTCATTCAGTAAACCTTTATGTAACCCGGTTGTCTCTCGAGACACGTTATCTATTTTACAAGAGAGACATGGCGACAGCACAGAATCACACACTATTAATTTACAACAATCCCATAAAGAAACATAAAATAGGACCTGAGAGGCATGAAAAGGAGAAGGTTGATTATTCAACATAGTAACAATACTCAACAATGAATGTTGTTTAAATGCCTCATATTTGTTACTTAAGTATAAAAACTAAATACCACGTGGTAAAAATACATTTGAAGTAAAGCTTCTGTCATGAAAAATTACAATCACATAAGAAATATGTACTTTAAGTATCAAAGTAAAACTACTCAATGCTGAAGATGCCATTATGAGTGTCACACTAGCAAATGTGATTATAATACATGGTTATTATTATTGAATGTTGTTACTAATGTATGATGTGTAAGTAATATTTTGCTGTTGTAGTTAGTGGAGATGGATCTAATTTTGATTTACTTTATATACTACGTGGCAGTTTAAGCTATTGTAATGTGGCATATTTTATATATATGTAAAATGTACAATATTTCTCTCTCAAATGTGGTAATACAAGTACCTCAAATTGTATTTAAGTACAGTACTTGACCAAATGTACTTGGTTACGTTTTCCCACCACTGATACGGAGGCAGAGTTTTCAAATGAAGTTTAACTTGTAAATTATTCCAAGCCCATTATGCCGAGTATGAAAATGCAGTTTTGCCAAGTTCTACAAACTAACGTACAAATCTTCCTTTGAATTCTTAGTGAGGTTCTTCCAGTTAACACATATAAATTACAATGGTGAGTTTGCAACCTAATAGTTCAAATAAAACACAGAGATTAATGGTAGACAAGATATGGTGTGTGCAGTACCAGGGCTGTAGCCAGGAGTTTAGATATACTGCGATCATGAGCAAGTCCACCCAACACATAAACAACCCCTCAGATAATTTGAAAATAAAGTCTGAAATATTTTAATTGTTCGGATTTGTCAGATTTTATTTCTTCACATAATTGTTAAATATATTTTCCATTATATTTTTAAATCTACATCCAATATGGTCAGTTGGCTGCTTCAAAACCTAATAAACACTGACAGGAATAAAATTCTGTTGTGGATTTTGGTTGGAATAAAAGTGGTCAACATTTGAAATATTATCTCTATAAATACTTGAGCCCATTGCGTTATTTATCTATGCATTTTAATGTTTTCACCTAGGTTGCAAAACACTTTCCCAGAATGATAACACAAATGTAAATTGGGTTTTTGGTTTTGTATGAAGACGTTTTGTTATTCAATTCCATCTAGTGTTCAAGGAGTAATGTTACTTACCCTTATAGTTGTTGTCCTAGAGAAGGTTATAGAGATTGTTTTTGAGTATTAAAGTTTCATTTAAAATGGTAAAATGATACCTGAACTCTCTTTGAAGTCAGCAATAGTTCAGTTTAAGCAAGGGGAAACTTTATAGATAAATGCATCATCTGCATAGAAGTGAATCTTTGCTGAATCTTCCATAAAGTTTATCAAAACAGAAAACAGAGCAAGTACTAATATAGAACTTTGTGGTACACCTTTTAGATGCAGTTTGCAAGATAAACACTTTGTGTACAGTCTGAGAGATAATACTGACTTGGCTTGTTTGCCATAACTAGACATGATTTTGCCCATATTTTCCACAGCTGAAGCAGAAAAGGCACATCTGAAACCTGACGACTCAGGAAGAAGAAAAGGTCAAAGGTCAGCATGTATATCCTTATTCTCATTCACACCATCACACCTTCAAACTAATGACTTCTCCCCACCTCCAGTCCTTTTCCAAGTAACCGACCCCTCCCCCCTTCATCTGAACAGCAAGCATTAACATGTGATTGGTCGGCGGGGAGTAACCTGGGATCATTACTGCCAATAAACCCAAGTGTGCATGAAAGTACAGTCTGACAGGAGGGATAAAAGGAGAAAAAAAGTGTGATTTGTTGGAAATCCATCTGATCCCGACGCCAAGTGGAGAACAGGATGAGGGCTTAGCTGCTTTTATCAAACAAACCAGAAAATGAAATGAAATTTAATCAACCTTTTGCTTTCAGTCCTGTTGGCAGAAACAGTGGAGATGTTCTGTTTTGCCTTCAGTTTTCGGTCTCCTCTCCTTCCTCTGAAGCCACGGGGGCAGCAGCCTCCAACTCCTGACCGTCGCAGCATGAGCGCAGCACCGGCCAGCGTTAAGTCTCAGTAATTAAGACTTCACGCTGTTCGACTTTAAAAGCTCCTAAATGGGCCTCCCGCAGCCACCCGTCCCTCCTTGTTTAAAGTAATTTATTCGATTTGACATGAGTTGTGCTTCACCTCATCCTCGCCTCTCCTGCAACACACGCCTGTGTTGTGGTGGAACAATGGAGTTCCTCTCCTCCTTTTGTCTCTATTTGCTTTTGTCATCCCTGCTTCCCTATATGATCGTGGCTGCGTTTAATTTAGTCAAACAGCCCTCTGTTTTAGATGAGGGCAAAGATGATTAGGAAGTCAAGTGGTCAATCAGGAAACTATTGTTGGAACAGAAAGCAAGTCCAAGACAAAGCGAGGGGACGGTAGATAAACACTGTCCTTTCTTTCCTCATGCACCGATCTTGGTTAATGATGCATGATTGTGGATTTCATTCAATTCTATTCTCAATGACACTTGAATTCTGTTTGTTTTGGTTGGGTAATTAATTATAGAAAATGAATAGATTAATGTCTGCACACTGACTCCAAACCACAGGTTTATTGAAGTATTTTGTCAGATCCTATATATTGATATGTTCAGGGCCAGATTAACCCCCCATGAGGCCCTGGTTTACCCAGTTGGCTCAATGGTGACAGGAGTAGATCACCAGTGGACCCCCCAAGGTGATTAACAACTCAAATCAATCAGCAATTCAAGTTGTGTACAATGAAAACTCAATCAGTCGTACATTCGTCTTAAAGACCTGGAGTGCACAAATAGAAGTACATGAAATACATAAAATATATGAAAAATATCTCCATTTAATAAATAAATATGAAGTATAGTTGTCAGCTACATGAAAGAAAACATGGAAAATGTTGTTTGTTTTTTGTTAAATGGCTCCAAAGGGAGACATTTAACAATTAGCACACCAAGAGGTATGAATGCATCCTTACATTACATTGAATGATGTAAAACATGCACATTTTCCCTTTAACGCAGCATAGCACAGTAAATGAATTCTTCAAGAAAAACCCGTGAAAGATGTGGTGGGAGTCTGTGTTTAAAATGAAATAACAAACAAGGTTTTACTCATAATGAAGTAGGCCTCGATCTGCTTAGATGTGAATGCTCTGTCTGGCCCCGGCAGTAAATCAAAGCTGTAAATCAGATATGTTCAGGCCACGCTGATGCTGCTGTAACAAAAAAGCACATGTCCTGACTGTAAGCCCGAGCCGTGGTGATACATCATCCAGCCGAACAGCTGAGCGTGACAGCCTCATCTGTCCCAGTCAGGAGAGGTCTCCCCGTTAGATAAAAGACTGAGGAGGACGGCTGGAAAATAAAGGCAGCAAACACAAATCAGAGCTAAACAGATGATATAAACATTATGAGACCCGGCCTAGCTGACTGATCCATAATGAGCTGAGCTTGCAGGGGCTTAATGTGAGGTGAGGTTTTATGACCGCTCATTTGCTCCACGGACTTGGAACTAACTGCAACAGCCACCGGTGGTGGTCCAGGCAGCAGTCACATGACGAGCGCCGTCACGTGCACAGATGCACACAGTCGGTGGTGGCAGAGCGGAGAGGGGACGGCCGGTCCGGCTGTCAGGCTGCATCCACGCCAGGTCCAACTGTTCACGGGAGCACGCAGAGGGAGCGGCGGGTGTCTGGTCAGTCAGATGAGATGCCACGTCTCCGGCCTTGGAGTAGTCGCAAACTGACGGACACGGGCAGGTGAAGGAAGCAGAGCTTTAAGGCTAAAAATAACAACAGACGCAGAGAACAGCAGCAGACAGACAGACAGACGGAAGTCTCCGAATTTGATAGATGGTGGAATTCTTATGTCAATTTGAAGTCTCTTTTAGCCCTGCAAGCAGCATGGCGATGTCGGTCACTCGGTCAAACACTTTGGTCCATTCTGAAATATCTCAACAGCTCCTGGATTTATTGTCATGAGAGTTTGTGTAGATATTCAAGATCCCTAGAGGATAAATACTACGGACTTCGGTGATCCCCAGACATTCGATAGACAGATCTGAATGACGTTTGTGATCCCGTGACTTCCTGTAGCGCCACCAGCAGGTTGACTTGTTTGGTTCAGAGAAAAATGTCTGAGCAACTGTGGGATGATTGAAACAAACATTTGTAACGACATTCATGCTTCCCACAGGATGAACTTTGACTTTGACCTTAAGGGTAGGGATCCCCTGACTTTTCCTCTAGTGCCACCATTAGGTCGACATTTTTAATTTCTCACTGAAATATCTTGACACCCTTTGGATAGATTGCTGAAATTTGGTATAGATATTCATGGTTCCCAGAGGATGAATTGTGACATTAGCATGCCACTGACTACCTGCCCTGGCAGATACTGCTTACTGCTGGGTTACTGCAGGTTGCTGGACAAGAGTCTGTCAGCTCAGTGGGTGTTCACTGCACCGCAGCTAATCATTGACATTGCTGACCGTATGCAACTACCTCATGTCTCATTCATGTTTAAGAAAACACCTATCATTATCGTAATAAATGTAAACAACAAGCATGGTTATCGTTAGTATTCACAGCTGCCGAGCTAGCGGGTTAGCGTTGGGAAATTGTGGCTGCACTTTCTCTGCCATTCTTGTCCAACTAGCTCAATATAGCTTTAGCAATACAGCAGCCTTGGCTTGTGGCAGGCAGGTAGGCAGGTATGTAGGTAGACAGGCAGGTAGGCCATCCAATCATTTCACTCAGCCCAAATGAAATGATTGGATGGGCTGACTACAGGCCATTTGATTTATTGATTGCTGTCGCGATGTGAAGAGAATTTCACAAAAAAAAACAAAAAAACACACAACATACTCTAGCTTTCACTGCAGAGTACAAAGTTCCTCTCATATTTCTCCAGCATATGTTAAGTTGCAGGTCCAGTCCAGTCCTCGCTTTATGTAAGCCTGCTCCTTTCAGTGGCGTGTTGTTGTTTCCTTTTATATACCCTACAGACATTTCCCAGGGAACACTGCATTGTTTTGCAAGGATTAAAATTCACTGAAGATTATATCTGCTCCAGCACTGCAGAACAATGCAGGGGGATGTGGGGGTCTCCCCTGTCACGGCCCAGTAAGATCGCTGCCCACCCATTCTGATCAGAGTCTGTGGCATGCCATGAGCCCAATTAGAGGCTGATCCATAAGAAAAACTCAGGGTCGCATATGTAAAACGCGTAACTCCAACATGTGAGCGTTACAGTGGTGGGCAACAGATGGTCAGTCTGCCAAGAAGAAGGATCCTTTGGATAATTTCTTACCACTCCACCCAATCTGTATGTTTATTCTTTATTTATTAGGCCCCAGAGGAAACCGCTCTATCCTCTCAGTTTAATTTCATATTGTGCAATAAGATATGCTTCTCTCAGTGCTTTTCCCTAAACCGTCTGTGGAAAACTTTGTGAGTCAGCAGAGAGAAACGCAGGCTCAGAGCAGCAAGCTTTTCCACGGCGGCGGAGCGAGCTGGGAACTCAGCACACAGGACCTGATCTGTGAATGGCCCTCAGTGCCATCTAGAGCAACAATGCGGCTCATCGATGAAAACCTTCATTGTCTTTGCTCTCGGTCTCAGAGGAGTCACTGCACAAAGGGGGCTTTGTCACGACGCCCAACCTCTCATCTTTGTCGGAAGTACACGTCCATAATGCCAGCAAGTCAGATTTACTGCTTCAAGGTGACACACATTGGAAGGTTTATGAATATATCAGAATTCAGATGAGAGGGGTTTCTCTTATTTTGGTCATGTGAGATTTTATATCAGAAAAAATAAATGCAAATTCTTTATTGACTGCATGTGATGGTAAAACAAAATCTACAGGAAGGGTTTTCAGAGACCCAACAGTGCAGCACGAAGCAGACTGCTTATGGCTGTCATGCTGATGATATGCTGCATCATTTAAATGCTCTATTATACATCACAATGAAAGCCTACACTTGTGGCTTGTAAATCACGAAAGGCGGAGTGAAACAGTGGCAGTCTGCAAACAGACGGACCAGAGGCCACAGGCTTTTTCCAGCCTTACTCTGAGTGCTGTTTCTCTCTTTTTTCACAAACCTTGAAAGAAGAATGGAAGGTTTATTTATCTGTTTGTTTTTGTCTGTATGGTTTGCACTTTGTATGTGATAAGTGAATTACTATGACTGGTCAAAACGCTCCCTCACGTCACATCACATCTTGCTCATTCATTGAGGGTGGCCTTTGTTTGCAGAAAATAAATATAGCAAATTAAGTACTGAAAAACAAAGAAAGGCAAACCAAATTGTGGTAAGACTCGCTCTGCTTTATGGCATAATCTAAAAACAACTTCTGACAAAACAATCTCAACATTTACAAAGATGAAGTTTGACTAGTTATCATCATGAAATGAGCACTTTAAAGGTACAGTGTGTAAGATATGACCACCTGTCGAAGGTCACTCTAAACAAAAAGGGGGCAGCATATCTCTAGAGTAACCGCTTATTGCTGATTATTGAGTTCTATGCTGCAGCTATCGTTGGTTTAAGCTACTAGTTGCCAATAGCTAGTTAGCTCAGTTAGCCGGGCAGCTAGCGTTCCTGTTAGTTGACTGGAATCTGCACAGACGGCGAGCTCGGAGCACGCAAGCATCCAACACGCCGGACCGGAGGAGGCCAGTTCGATGACAGGGAAAACAGTGTAGAGGTGATTTACAGGGGGGGTTGGTGAAGATATGACTGAAAGCTCAAGAACAGCGGACAACACAATGCTTTAAATAAAAAAAAACAAACAAGATATTCAAAGACTCACTATTCTCTCGATCCACACTAACTGCCTCTGGCTGAAACAGAGCAGAGGTTTGATTTTTCCCCCCCAGTGCTCGCTACCACTGTCTCAGCCACAGGTGGCTGCTGCCCTGAAGCCTCACACACTTCACACCGAGACGAGGGCCAGCGAGACCGCAGGCCATGTGACAACATTTTTGTTGTAACTGCTCCGCGCTCTCCCACCCTCTGCAGCATTTCATTATTTCCAAACCCGTGAGCTCAAACAATTTGTCTGTTCAGCTCAGCTGTGGCCTTTGATGTGAGCTCCCCGGTGCTGCGTTCGTGTTCATTAGCTAACAATCAGTGTTTTTGCAGAGGAGGAAGGAGGAGGAGGAGGAGGAGGGTAGGAGCACAAACTAGAAGTGGCCATCTCTCTTTTCTTCAGTCTGAATTAATAATATATTAAAGGTACCAAAAGAAAACAACAGAGGAAGAAGAAAACAGGCATTTTTACAAGAATATTTTCTAAAGGTTTGATGCTGAAACCCATCTCCTCTTAAACTTCTTTGGGTGGGGTCTTGAAGAATGTTTTCAGAAAGGACCCGCTGCTGTTTTTTACGAGGCAACAAAACTTTGCTGACGGATTCATTAAGTGTGAAAAAATGCCCCTCGCAGCCATCTGCCAAAACCTTAAGAAAGGAAAAAGGAGAGGTAACCCAAGCCCACCAGCACAGCGTTATTTACCCACACTGCCTGCACAAACATGCAGATGGTAGCAGTGATGGATTAGGCCGAGGTTATCCCAGTCAGGCAACACCATGATAATAGAGTGAGTGCTTTTGGGCCGGGGCGACGTGGATGCTGAAGTGATGAAAGTGAAGTCCAAGAGGGGAGATTTCTGTCCAACATGCCTCAGAGGATTAAGTATCTGGTTTCTCCTCCAGCTTTTAATCTGGACCAGAGGGGGCGATTGTCACTTTGCTAAACAACACATATTGATAGTGTTTGCGTCACCTCCAAAGCCAGGTTAACACTGGGGATTAAACACAGGCACTTAGAGTGGGAGGGCTTGGATTAGGGACGCCATTGTAAATTCCTTTGTAAATGTTTTGAGGGCACAATTTCAGTGTGATAAGTTCACAATATCTAAGGAGACACCTCTTACTCTCTGAGGACTGATGGGTGACAGGAGGGAGTTGTGGGTGGTCAGCGGCCGGCCCAGTTGATGCAGGTGTGACCAAAAGGCCCGGCGGCCTCACTTGCTTCACTCTGTGAACCGGTGATGAAGAGGGTGCTGAGTTCGCCAGGATGGAGAGCCAGTGTGAAATGGGTCAGTTAGTTACTATCACAGGTGTGGACAGTGAAAGAGGCTGAAGGTGACAGAGACTGATGGCCACCGGCCTAAAAGAAAGAAACACCTTTACCTCGTATGGGGGAGAAAAAACTCGATCTAGCAAATGGAAAATCTGAAAAAAAAAATGCTGTGCACAAACCAAAAAAAATGAGAAAAAGCAGCAAATCCTCATATTTAAGAGATTGAAAACACCAAACAATTGGGATTTTTTTGGTAAGACTTTAGCTGGACGTCAGCCTAACTGCTATGTTACTTCATGTATGAAAGAATGTCAATTATAAGATTGACTTCTTTGTTTAGCCTGTGGTGGAAGACATGAAATTTAACCACAACCATTAAACTATACAACTACATATAGAAAAGATGAGATGTCATTGATCAAAGAAACAAAGACAGCAAATTAAATCAAAATATGCATGAGAGGTGCAGTTTGCTGAAATGTTGATGTAAATTAGTCGAAATAAGGAGGGTTAGGACATAATCCATGTTAACAGCTACATCCCATCCAATGAGGGCTAGAGGCCAAAATGTTGAAATCCCATGCAGTAGATCTCTTCTAGAGCTTTCACTCACACCTTGTGGCCTTCATCAGCAGGTAGATTTTGCTCAGTTTTCTTGGTTGTCATGGAGACCATGACTTTGGATCTTTGGTCACATGGTAACAGTTGTTATCAGTGGTGGTGGAGACGAGGCTAAAAGCTATGGAAGAAATCTAGCGAGTGGAAGTTAAGAATTTTTCTCATCTCAGGTTCCGGAGCTTTCAGCTGTATCACAGCGTCTTCCTCAGTTTGCTCAGTTTTCATGTGAATGAACGTTTGTTTGGGCCTCTTGTCTATGTTGCTGCTTCGAAATGGGACCTGAAACTTGATTCTTGGCTTTGGAAACCGCAGATGGTAAAACTCACCTGAAGATGATTTTCGTAGCTGTCCTTCACTTCTTTACAGCAGATCCGAGGAAGACTCTGTGAGACACCTGCAAATCCATGACGAAGAGCTCAGACATCTGTAAAGCTATATACACAGTACTGATGTAAAAAAGCTGATGCGAGTTAAAGAACTTAACCACGGTCGATAAAAAACCCTCCTTTTTGAAAGCAGAAGCCCTGGACACATTTGAGTGCAATAATGATGTTTTTTTTATTGCAAACAAAGGAACAAAATACAATCTACCGCGCTTTCATCTCTGATTCCTGGGACACATCAATCATTTAAAGAACAACATACAAAATAATTGGTCAGAAACTCTCCAGAACAAATATAAAATGCAGTGAAAACAGCATTGCCCTCTATGTTATCATGAGACAAGAGCTCCTCCAACACTCTTAAGATAAACTAATACTCTGTGAAAATTACAGACCTCATACAAAAAATAAGATTTTTTTTCAATAATAATAAAAAAAAAAGAAAAAAAAACAGCCAGCATATTTACAGGACAATATTATTTTCTATGAATCTGGCTTGCCTAAATTCCCAGTGAAACTTTACTTATTACGATTTTCTCAGTAACCAACTTGTTACATGTGTCCTTTCAAAGTGTATAAGGCATGACAATCAACCTTTTGTCTACTTTGATGTTTTGTTCCATCAAGATGGAAGACATATTCATGGACCAGTCAGTCCTCCTCTTTCATATTAATATCCTTTATATTAATGCTTTCAAACTTTCTGTGCATTGCTCAGCCCATCTAAGGCACCAACTCTTCAGTAGGGGAGTCCAGAACAAACTGTACATAAACATATAAATCAAACGGCTAATCCTACACTAACCTATTAGCATTATGTACATGTATATTAACATTAGTGATGAGAAGTAATGAACCTAGTGGGTAGCGAATAACTTAATTTACATGCAGTCAGTTGGTGAGCGACCAAAGTTGAACTTTACAAAAACATTCATCACTTCAGCTCATTTTGCTTTTGTCAAACAGTCTCCAAGAGATGAAGCAGAAAAGAGATCATTTTTAGAGCAGCGACAGCAGTTTGCATGGAGCGATTTTACCAAATAAGAAACACGATGACAGCAATGAATCAGCCGTTTAAAAAAGATGTGTGCACGCAGACACGGATGTGCTATAAATCACCGAGTTGGAGCACTTGAGTTGCCAAGCACGACGAGGAAAAAAAAAAGTTAATTAAAAAGCTCACGGTTTGAGGTGAGGACTGCTCTTTGAACGTGGCCTGCAGTGGCAGATGTGTGGCGGCTGGGTGCGTGTGTGCGACGATGAGAGTGAGAGCGAGATTAAAGTAGTTTATTCTCAGACATCTAAACCTTCGACCAAAGCCCTGGCATGGGAAAGTGAGGGTGGAGAAGGGTTAAAAAAAAAAAAAAGAAAGAGAGAGAGTGAAAATGTGCACCCACAATCTATGAAGCCCCATTAAAAAAGAAGCAGACCTCAAAATATAGCCAACCCCTTGTCCTGATCTGACTGTAATACACATATATGGTTCCTCCTCCTAGCAACAAAACACCCTGATTGACTAAACGTGGATCTTTCCAAAAAGGGTATGTTTTCACTTTCATGTGAGGCTTTGCAGAGGCCACTTTGATCCATGTATCATTCCTGAGGAAACAAAAAAAGGAAGCACTAAGTGGAAAAGTGTAAGGTCAAATCAAGCAGTGAGAGATGAGATCACTGATGATGTCAACTCTTTTGTTTCAACTTAATGTCACTGGGTTTGTTGTTTGTAGGAAAAATATATATCCCTTTGGGAGCCATTACACAGACAGCTCTAACCTAGATGGTTCTTGAACCGGATTTTTTTTTACTTGTGGATTAAATTTCTAGTTTCCATGATCGCTGTGTATCCTCAGAGGAGCTGCTGAGGAGCCAAACCCCAACATTATAGCCTGTTCTGTGATCAGTAGTGATGTCAGCCGCTCAGTGTTTCCAACTCTTCTGTGAGGTATTCGCCCAATCCTACTTCAAACACATACAAACTAAAGCTGAAGGATCACTTTATTAGTGGCATTTGTCTGAGCTCTGACCTTTTTTTTCAAGTATTTTGCTTATTTACCATCGTGAATCATGACTGTGGAGTGTTGAGCGGGCGCAGTGAAACTGTTGGTGGTTCATGGAGCCACATAATGTCAGATGATGACAGCTGTGATAGTCACATCTGGTATTTATAACACATTGCTTTGATCCCCCGTTTAAAATAAAAACTGTAATGACCAATTGGTGTTAGTCGCACAGACAGAAATCAGAGGATAAGGGAAGATGGAAAATATAGCGATGCAGCCTGTTATCATGGCTAAGTTGAGAAGGCCGAGGCCCGGTTGGCCTCCTTTGATGTGTACAGACAACTGTAATAACAGAGTTGTGCTTTTTCACTGGGAGAAAGTGACTGGGTTGACACATTTCAATAATGATAATGGTGTATTTGGTGAAAGTTAGAATCCTTAAGATTTTCATTAAGTCAGCCCCCATTTTTGATACCATCTATGGTCAGCATTTTTCCTGCAATCACCACTTAAGGTATTTACATTCAGTCATTAGCTATATATCTATACTGGCAGCGGCAGAGTCTGCCATTTCAACAATAGATTCAGATTGTCTTCCTAAACACGAAGGATTCAGAGGAAATGATGCATGTAGTCCAGCACATTTTCATCTTGATATCAGCCTCACTGTTTACTGTTAGCATTCTTTTCCACTGCGTCAGAGCTCTGTTAAATTTCTGCCGATGCAAACCAAACATTTCCTGCTGCTGCTGTTTCACATTAAAAGCACCGGACTTTAGAGACATGAGGTGGTTTTCATTGTGAAGCACCCACAGGAAATGTAAAGCATTTGCCATTTCGGTTAGCACAGCCCACAATCGTTCAGAAAAACGATCATTGTGTCTACTAAACAAGACAGGTCATTTTTGGTATTCTTCTGTCAGAGGATCATTTTTTTTAGCTCCAATGCTCGCTCTGTCAGTTGTTCGGTCAGTTGGTCCACAAAGATTTCCCCAACCTTTGCCAGCAACAGTTTCCGCCGTAAAAGGCTGAGTTTGGCATGAAAGTCCACTATGAGCTACGAGCCACTATAAGGAGCAGCCACAACAAGCTGCTAGATGAAGAGCTGCAGGTGACAGGCTGCACAACACCAACTCCTCAGCAGCTTTATGATGCCCTGCTGTTGTGTGAAAATATGCTCACAAAGTGTGCAGCATGAAATCAGATCACAGTTGCAGTTGTTACTGACTGACTTTGTTTAGTTGCACTGTAAATCGAGGCACCAGTTGCTCCTCTTGTATTGCTGATTAAGTAGCAGTTCAAGCGCTGTTTGCAGCAGTATTAAATCACACTTGCTGCTACTAATGTAACCACAGATGTCACCAAATCAACCGGGACTGAAATCCTAAGGATAACAGCGGTATCTGTAAAATGAATAAGCTGAATTGAAGCTAAAAGTAGGAGCACTTCCACAGGGAGTGCGTCTTTAGCTTGGTTGTCATCTTCACTAAAAGGTGACAGCCTCGTGAAAAATCTACAGAAGGTACTCAAAGTTTGCAAAAGCCTCAAAGAAACTTAACCAGAGTTTTACAAGGGGCAGCTTTTTTGTTTTTTGTAACGTAGCATCAGTCACTTTGCTTTTCCCTCAGTATAATGCCTGTGTAATTCTCCCTTTTAATCATGTGACTGACCAATTTTCCCTTTAACGTGATGATACACTTTGCTTTTCAAAAAACCATGCAGTACAATTTGCTTTAAATACTGATTGCAGCCATGATAAACATTTCACGTGTATGGAAATGCGGCAAGCAATCGAGAGACCATTTTCAAAATGCCACAAAAGTTGTGAGGTTTTATGGGAGCAGAGCTCAGTCAGTCAGGGATATAAATACTTTACTAACAAGGGTCTGAACACCTGACCTGTGACCTGTGTTAAAGACAGGTGCAAACACAAACAAGCACAATACAAAACCTCATTCACATCAGTTGAAACGCCACTGTACGCCAAAGCCTCTTAAGCCTACACAGATAATAACACTGAGGCGTTCCAGCTTATTTGTAGCTCCATGAGATGCTACAAAAAGCGTAATACAGACCACACACACGTCCTTAAGGTTAAGTGGTTACAATCAAGGCAAGAGCAGTATTATTCAAAGAGCTCACTGTGAAACTGAGCTGAGAATCTGTATTCATCCTTTAACTGAAATGACACAACCTGTAATGATATTTATATCTGTCACTTGTTAAATTATTCTCAGTCAGTCATTTGTCCATTTTTTTTCTTTGCTCCGTCCCTCAAACATACCACTCCCTGCGTGAGATCACAGACCCATCCATGTGGGACACATAGTCGCTGTCTGTACCATTGTCATAACAGTCCTCCGGGAGGTAGGGGGAGCCGTTGTTCACTATGGGGCTGTGCACAGGAGGCCCGCAGGGGTGCATGTTTTGGGTGTTGTAGTGATCTGGGTAGTAGTTTCCCTCCTTGAGTCCCCTGTGGGCATCCCCCCTGTCAGACCAGTCATCCCTATCCTTGCGTTCAGGGGTGTAGTCGGGGTAAATGATGTCTCCCCCGAGTTTGGGTTTCAGATCCTGGCTGCCTTTGCTTGTCTTGTCCCCGTAGACCTCCTGCAGCTCATGCGGCTGCAGCACATCCAGCTGAGACTCCTTCTGCATGTCAGAGGGTCCCAGGTACTGCTTGGTGTAGTAGTCTCCTCTGAAGGTCCGGCGCTGTCGCATGAAGCAGGCCCCACTAAGGATCAGCAAGAGAATCAGGAACAAGACTCCACCTACAGCGCCGCCCACTATAGTACCCAGGCTGCTGTCAGATAAGGAGGCCAGCGTTGGGGAGCTGAACAGGGCGCTCTGCTGGTCCACAGCAGTGCCGGTTCCAGAGGTGTCGTGGAGGAGAGATGCAGTGGTGCTGGGAGCGGCAGTGGTTGGGGGAGGATCTGCAAAGTGAACATGTGATGAAAAGATTTAAACAGAGAGGAAGGGCAGCAGATGGAGTGAGGAGTCATAAAAATAAAGAGGAGAAAGACTGCACTTTATGTTCTGTAACGACCGACGAAGCAAGTGTGAATGGTTTTTAGATTAATTTATAACAACACTGTGCACTGTTGGAGCAGAGACATGCCTCTCCTGAGACTTAAGAATCTGTTGAAAGCTGTGCTGTAGAGCAAAAAGGGGGAATGAGAGGGGCACAAAGAGGTTAAGTGCTAAATGTCATTGTGTGTGTGTGCATGAGAGAAAGACAGAGAGGGATCGGAGCATAGAGGCCATGCACTCATGAGCATCTGCGTGAGTGTGATTGGCTCTCCCCCTTTCTTTCTAAAGCCTGCTGTGGGGAAGTCATGTGAGAAGATGAAACACTGTGTGATCGATGTGAGGTTCCTGCATCTGATTTGTTCTCCAGTGGCCGGCGTTTGTGATAGCAGCCAGAGTTGGAGAAAAAAGGGCTGTGTGGAGCTCAAGGTCAGGATAAGTGTCTCCATTTTGACCTCCAGCCTCTGGGGCTAAGAGCAGCCTGATACCACTAGTCGATCTCTGCACAGGCACATCAAAGGCCTGACTGAGCAATATGACTCGCACTAATAGAGGTCTGCATCTCCAGGAGGTTTTTAGGCAAGAGTTATCAAAAACGGATTCCCTGTAGAGCTATAATGATTTCTACAATTTGTGGAACTGAGTAAGAATCTAATTACCTGCAATTACACACCATGTGTGAGCCCAAAGGATTGGGGGTAAAGTAAAAGCATGAGGATAATGAAGACAGATCAAGGTCAGTGAACTGATATACTGGCACTCGTCTCCTTCATCAGTCATCAATCCCACCCTGCAGCGCTACATTTTAACCTCATGTAGGTTATGAGCATCTGCAACGATGTAGCTGATCATCTGGGTGACGAGCAGCCAAAAACCACAAGGCTGCACACACAAATGGGAATATGAAACAGCTACACCAAGCAGCCACGGAGGGGGATGGAATATAGCTGAGCTCAACCTGGCTATCTCCACAGGGGAGGAAAGTGAGAGGCCGCATGCCCAAGTCTTGATATTTGACAAGAGAAGCAAGATAATTGCTCAGTGCAAGTCCAGCCTGGACAGGATGTCAGCTGTGCTTTCGTTTGGAGCAGGACTCCAAACCAGGCCTGTACACAGATGGAGCCTGACAGCCTTTTTTGGAGCTTCTCCAGCTCTTTCCTCTTGACAGTGAGAAACGAAAAGGACTGTGTGTGTTAGCGGAGTACGTGTCCAAAAGCAGCAGTTGCTTTGTTTGGAAAAGGATTAAAAGGAGCAGAGGAGAAGTGAAAATAAAAAGAAATGCAGAGTTCTCAGGATCCACGCCCTGACTTTACAATGATGAATTCAAGTAATAAACCATGGAGAGACAGAGGAAGCAGATGGGAGTCGTTCAGTATCCTGTGAATTTTCTGACAGAGATTTAAGTCAATGAATCAAAGGCGTTTAACAAATCCAAATGTAGGGAAACCCCTTTCAATGATTCAGGGTAGTCCCCTCTCTGGCCATTAGATATAATCTGTGAAGTGTTGAGTTTAACTAAATAACCTGATCACACTTCATACACAACAGCTTTGACAGCACAATATACTGTTGAATAACAAACTTTAGGGAGCACACACACATACTTCTGTGTACTGCAAATCTGTGAACACAATTCATTATGTCCCGCTGTGAAACCTGACCTTAAGCAAAACAAAGAAAAAGGTTACATGGGTGCATACTTTGCTGAACCAGCAGGAGTAAACGCTCTCTTCCTTATCTGAGCAATCTAATGTTGCCAAAACCACAACAGTGGAAATGTTTGGTACTGATACTCTTCATCTGCACTCCGTGCTCCTCTGTTGCCAGGAATGTGTGAAAGTGGATCTGGGCTGGGACATTTATATGCTAGGCTAAGCTCTGCCAGAAGTGTTGAACTGAGGGCTGATCGTACTGATGAATGTTACATCAGAAAGGCACGAGGCATGTCAAAAGGCATACATTTCTCTTTTAACCTCAGAGGTTAAAGGTTACTTTTTTAAGGATGGTTGATAAACCATCCAATAGCACTTAAAGAAATCGAGAGAAAAAGTCAAAACGTACCTTGTACCCAGAGGTTTACATCTTGACTGCGGAGACCGATGTCGTTCATCACTTCACAGCGGTATACTCCAGAGTCATTGCGCTCCAACGGGCGAGTGAAAGCAAAGCTATTGTTTGAGATCTCAACGCCATCCGGCATCAATCCATCCAACCTGTGAAAAAAAAAAAAAAAAAAAATTACAGAAATCTCACGGTGCACATCACATGATAGACAGACCAGCATACAAAGGCTCAAAGTTCATACATTTTTATTAGAGTATGTTTCAGAGACACAAGTATAATTGAAAAACCTCTCCATGACTTGTAACAGCGTCACTGCTCTGCTGGTTGCGTTGACTCGTAGGCCTGTTGTAACTATTATACAATCACATGACTGCAGTAATTTAAGCTGACTGCACTTCCATCAGTTGAGGGGAAAAGCTTTCCTGAACACAAGGTTTCAATGTCAGGGCAGAAGAAAGAAAGAAGAAAATAAAGAGCTCTGCTGTCTAGACTTTACTGGTACTGTCAGCTCAAATTAGAACATATTCCTTGTTTTCAAAGCAAGATGATGACAAAGAGCTGCCAATAGGCCAGTGTTGTTCTGATGCATGAATCATTTGAAATCTTTTATTTATAGCAGGGAGTCCCGATGGATGCAGCAGGGCATTCCACAGCTCTAGCGTCTGGGCTCCAAAGCTAATTTATAGACTGAGGCTTCTTCACTTTGCTCTTTAATATAATTTTGTTTAAACCTGGTTTAGAGTTATGCAACTGGAACAAGCAGCAGACATGTGGTATTTGCTGTAACATCAGTTTCTCAACAAACATGTTCACTCAAACAAACGTCAAATTATCACTCATTTAAGCAACATTGTAAATTCTGTCAAAATGTGTTGTTGCTGCTACCAAAGTGCGAAATACCAGTGTAAATACCTGTGTTAAAGTTTCATAGCCCAGTTAGTGTGTGAGTGAGATTTTACTTGAACAAATTATAAACTATTAGCTTGTCCAGGCTAAAAAGAACAAACATTGGAGTCTGGCTTCCATTATTTACATTCTACAATGGCTTTTTTCAGTGGATCAGATCATGTTATGTAACTTCACATTAGCTGCTGACAACCTGAAGACAAACATCAGAAGTTTTCCCAAAGTTTACGAGTTGTCCAGGACCTTCTAAATGCACCTTTTAACAACTGACTGCACTCTGACACTACTGAGGTCTGCAGAGGAAATAACAGTTGTGTCCCCTGAATTTGGGACAGAGAAGGCTACCATATTTGCAAGAAACTTTGACAGAATGTGGCAGCCTGTTTTGACATACTGTATCTTAAAAGGAGACTGCAACACAAAGCAAGACCTGAGACCCTTAGAAAGGTGCAGCCACTGAATTAGGCTGTAGCATCATCTCAGTGACCCCCAAAGTCCAAATTTAGATGTGTGTAGCTAAAGTGCAAGGGGCAGTTCTGAATGATTTGTTCAAAAAGTGCTGTTTCACAGCATAAAGACTTGGCGAAACAGGAAGAGTACCAGGTATAGGCTTTTACCAGACCGATATGTTGCTCTCCAAGATACCCACCCCCACAAGCCTATCTGACAATTAAAACTATAACAAACAAAACTTCGGCCAGGGAACACCTCAAGATGCCACCATGCTTCATCAGAACTGCTTGTTGAATGTCTTTGGAAATCCCTTTCCCCGACACCTTTCCAACATTGGGGGGGCAGGGTCCAAAAGCATTAAACCGTGTCCAACAAGTTCTCCAACTTTCCGAAATAGACAATCTGACATTCACACCCACGTCGCGCTTTGACTGGCCAGCTGTAACGGTCTAAGTTAACAGGATTCGAACATCTCTCCAAGCTTTCTTTTTTCATTCTTCACACAACTGTTTCATATTTTGACTTTCCACTCCATCTTTGAGTGTGGCTGAACAGCTATAAACACTTTTGCCATCTGACGTGGTCGGAAGTAATTATTTTTGAGCATACCCCGACTCTTATAGGAATATGATTATCTACTGAAACCTTGGAAAATATTTGACCATCTATTTCTGATGGGAAGCTTGGACTTCTCTCCTTCACTTCAATACAGTGAGGTTTTTTTGGAGCCTGCACTGAGTCACCATTAGAGAAACTGCATCTTAATGCACTTCTGAATTTGTTTCTCATTGAGCGACAGACGCTGCTGCTTACAGTCACTGGAGTAAGATTCTTGCTCCACCTATCCTCAACTATAGGGTGAAAACCTACCAAAATCTACCAGCTATCACATCTTCTCAAAAATCAGTCAGATCTAATCAGAGAGATTTTTGACGGGAGGGCAGCTTTCGGGGATACTGACCTGATCCATGCGAAGTGATGGGCGGGTGGATTGGCTTTGGCACCACAAGTGAACTTCACATTCTCTTGACCCACATGCCAATTTTTGTCAATTCCTATTATGGATACAATTGGTGCAACTGTAAAACAAAACAAAACAAAAGGTTATTATGTTAAAAACTTGCATCATTTACAAAGAACAAAACTTTTAGAGTGCATGTTTTATAAAGGCGGTGTTATTCTTTTACCACCTCAGGTTGGTTCTGCTGACCAAAGTGTATTTTATTTTTATTTCAAAGGTTGAAAGACTAGGACTCAATAATCAGTCATTGTGATCCCAGCAGCCTGACAACAAATGAGCTTTTCCAGGAACAAAGCGTGCATTATAAGCACAGTAGTGAGCGATGACAAAAACAAAGGCTGTGCAGTGTGCAGGAGTGTAGCAGGGTACAGCATCTGCTGGTGAATGAGAGCCAAGAGAACAAACAAATGACCCTGGGTTGGTAGAAAGTTAGAAATGACAGACTCACTCAGACAGTAGATGTACTGCAGCTAATAATAAACTCCACTGCCTCATCATGACAAAGAAAAAACAAAGGGAGGCAGGAGGATGGCTAAATGAAGCCCAGCACATGCCACTGTAATAAAACACTGCAAACAGTGACTTGGATATCCAATTTTTCATTTTGATTTCTCTGGTGGACAAATGCGGAACTCATTACAGCACCCAGGAAGATGCCTCGGCTCACCGTGTCCGCTGACCCTTTTTGCGCAGCTCAACGTTGCAATTGTGCTTCTTTTGCACTTAAAATCCCTTGCCTCTGCATTTGACATGATTTATTGAGCTGGAAAGCCTCTTTCTTCCTGTATTAACCTTGGTTCTTCCACATCTCCATTCGCTGCCCCCCTGCAGCCTCCTGCTACTTGTGTTGCTGCTGAGGCCTGATCAATATTTCATAAAATACCTTCATTAGCCTGCACTCATACAGTCCAAACACAGAGTGAAACAGTATGCATTAATGATTACAACATTAAGATGACTCTTAAATGGCCCCTTTATGGGTGAAGAAGGAAAGGTAGTGAGCAGGCTATTCATAAATCAAGCTATCAGCATGGGTAAATATCAATAAGATACAGTTCTGTGCCTGTCAGGGCTGCACAATTAGAGCTATAATAATCATTACTTTGCACATATAATGATCATGATTATTCAACTTGGTAATTTCAGGAACAAAATCCTTTTTCTGTTTCTGACTAACAAAAGTGGACATTCAAAACTAAATTAAAATGCGATGACAATAAATACAATTTCAATAAACCACATAACCTTACACAATAAATTAAATAAACAAACAAATTAGTGTAGCTGGTGAAAGATGGTGATAGGATGAGGCCACAAAACCATTTAGAGTAACTTTGAACATTCTGAGGTGGACGTTTAAGACTGCAGATTTTCTATATTTTTGTTACTGTAGAGTTTAGCAAACATAACTGTAACAGGAGTAAATAGTGCATTTGTTGGGGACCACAGATTTTGTGAGCCAGTGAGTATTTACTGCAGCAGGACAGCGTATGAGGGACTGACTCAAAGTAAACTATAGTGTCCATATTCATCGACACCCAGTGCCAATGATGTGGCTCACTGACGTGTTTTTGGGCAATCTGTGTGAAAAACACACATCTTTGTCTAGGAATCCAAAAACTGCAACTGTACTGTAATGTATTACTGCCTCTCAAGGACTTGCAGCATTGTTAAGCACTCCTTTCATTATTTCCATTTCATTACATTGGGGAAAGTATGTTTTTGGCTACATACATCTAAAGAAAAACTAAATTTGAATCTGAAACTGAATTAATATCTGAAAAACAGCCAATTTGGCATCGAGATGTTGTTGTTTTCTTAACAGAAGTAGTGGGTTCAATTCAGTTAATTGTTGGTTTTGGTCTTTTGAAAGATGAGGAAAATACAGAATATCACATTATGTCAGATGACAAAAGACATAGCACAGACATTGAAGAGGCCTTAGAATTCAGCACTTACATTGAACATTTAGTATGTAAGGTATGCGAAACTCTGTTTGCAGGGCTGGATGGCGCACAACACAGGTAAGCGTCTTCCCCTGAGCGTAGCTTTGCGGTTGCCACATGTAGCGCACATGTGTGGTGCTGGTGCCATTGGCCTCATCTTGACTTTGCTTCTCACTTCGCCCATACAGCTCCGTCTCCCAGAAAACCTCAGCGGCGGGACGGCCACGCTCCGCTATACAGGTGGCCACCAGTGACTCATTCCCACCATCCAGCAGAGCTGTGGGGCCGGCAGACACAAAGACCTTTGGCTCCACTGTGAGGAAGAGACAGAGAGAAAGGGTAAGAGAGGGACTGAATGAATGGAGAAAAGATTACAAAATGAATATTGATCTTTCTGTGTATGTATATGAATAAATAATGTCCATCACAGAGTGTATAGACAGAAGGAAGTGGCTTTAGTATACTGAGTATACAGAGAGAGCAGATTGACTTCTTCCATTTCACATACAATATGCATTAAAAATTGATGAACCATGCTATTCAATCATATGGAGGCATTTCAGTGGAGACACAGCTGTCTTTATTGTTGTCTGTCAAACAAAGTATGGACTGTTTGAGGAAGGGTAATTTATTGGTCGAACTGTATGCTGTAGCGAAGCAAATCAATGCCTGAAGTATGTATATGAGTTTGTGGAAGAACCCTTAAAATTGCACAATTGGGGGCTACTGACATTAAAGACTGTTGTGTTTGTATTCGATGGTGTTGTACTGGAAGATGAGGAGCTAAATTACTGTACACTTCTCAGTACTGTAGAGCTGGAGTAATGTCATCCCAGCTTCTGGAGAATAACTGGAGGTTTAGATGTACCAAGGATTTTCTGATCAGAGGCAAAACAGATCTATGCAAGAGGGACGTGACCTGAATAACACAACCCTCTACCTGTTGTACAAACAGTTTCCCTTATGCTGCACTGGCCTAAAAACACATATGAGGCCGTGTTTAATAATCACAACCTGTCAGAAACGACACATGGGAAAATTCAGCAAGACAAAAGACGAAACAGGACAGTCTGCTGAGGGAGGGGAGACCACAATGGAGGGGAAGAGAAGTAAACTGGCTACACAGGTTACACAAGTTTACATTTCCATTAACCATGACTAGAATTTCCCTCCTTCATTCATTTATTCTTTGTCTTGCAGAGTACCACCTCCTCCATCTCTGTCCCTCTTAAAACAGCACTAACAGCTGTTCCACTTACTGCGACGGCAATGGTGACAGTTTTAAAGGCGGCACGTGGGGCCACATATCAGCCTAATCCATAAGACAAGGCCATCACCTCAAAGACATCTGCCACCCCACTCCTTCCCAGCCGAGCAGGAGGTCCAACAACACATTCAAATAACTCCTGGCACCCCCCTTTTCCAAAAATAAAACCTGGCGTCTCCTGTACCCAGGGCAGGGGCGGGGATCCACCTCACATTCTTCACTCACTTCTCTGTGCCTCTCCTTACAGGCCTCTGACTATAAACAGTGGCCGCTCTATGTTAAGAGGCGAGCTGGCTGAAGCTTCACAATAACTAAATCAGAGAGACGTGTTAATTTGGAGTTGCTGTCAGGAAGGGAGGGGAACGCTTTGGCTGAGTGGAGATGCTTCAGGGGAGAGGGTAACGATTTCCCTTCAGCAAAACTGGCTTCACTTGCCCTTTCCCACCCACATACACACTGATCCACATGTGCACACCAAACACTGACGTCACAATGGGAACCCATAGAAAGAGGGATATGATGATCTATAGCCATTATTTCTGTTTTAGATTTTGGATGCTGTAATGCATAACATTGGAGCTTGGATAAAGATTAAATGCTGTCAAGCACCAAAATCAAGTTTGAGATGCAAAACAACCACAATTTGTTGTGCAAATGAAGCCAGACATGGCAAAGCTCAAGATCAATGAAATTATCTGCAAGTAAGCTGTTAGCTAACGTTGGCCTTCTTAGCTGATAGATAACAGCAAGAAAATAAGTAGGACTTATAGCAATGTGTGAGAAAATATATAGCTTTATGAGCCAAGAACTGGGGACAATTCAGCATAATTTGAATAGACTGAAAGGAGAAATGAAACACTTTTCACCACAGAAACTATGACACTGGTTTTTGGCCTCAATGAGTAAGCAACTTTAGGCATCTCTCTGTGGGGGTGACATCTCAATGTCATGACTCAGCAAAAAATAGCTGCATTATTGACCACATGGATGAACACACAGCTTTAAACATAAAAGAATGCAGTTCATGGCAGGAGGACAAAGCTCAAATGTGAAGTTAGGCTGATAAAGTCAAAAAAATATCTGCAGCAGAATCAATAAAATCTGCTATGCCAACTTAATGTGTGTGAATGTTTTGTTTGTAAGAACATCAATTACTGTTCATTAAATTTCCTATTCACCTGTCAGCACTTTCAAACAAAGGGTCATTCAAATTCATTCACTTTATGTGTCATATTTTCCTCCTCTGGTTCCTTCCTGTTGCTTACTGGTGGGGACTTTTGGCTCACGCACTGTAGCGCAGTTCCTGTTGAACTGTTCCTGAAATGCTTGGGCCTTTTCAATGAGAAGTTCCAGACATGAGGATGAAAAAAGAAAGCAAGAAGGTTTTGGGCCAAAACAAATATTGAGTGTTGAGTGTCTCATGATACTGACTGTGAAAAGAAAGGTTTGCATCAGGAGTGTAAGTTTTGAAATTAAGTCAGTGTCCACTGCACCTGTTAATCATTACATTGCATGTCGTGACTTTGGTCTATTATTTATGGGTTTCGGCCTTTTCATTGATTTACTTTAGTTAATTTGAAAGGAATGAAAATGAGGTCAAGTGCTCTCTCATAAACTTCAGAGTATAAACATGAACCAAGACTGGGAATTTTGAGTTAAGTACGAAAAGACATATTTAAACTGAAACAAATGCAGTAAGCACTGCAAAAACGCAGGTTCAAAACACATATATTGCCAACATGTATTGCAAAACAGCCTTGTGAAAAAGGTACAAGTCAACCTAAAAAAAATGCAGAGATGAAGAGGCCATGGTTTATCGCTGCCTTGGGAACTTGAATCTGCTGACATTAGGTCTTGTGTTGTGTTGTCCCCTCTCTAAGAAAAATACCCTATGGGATAACCTCATTCCAACATGACATGTATCAAATTGCGAAGAACATACATTTCCTCCATAATTACACCCTAATTACATCTGAATTGTAAAGTAGGCCTAAGCATGTATTTGTGTATGGGTGTGCATGTATGTATTTGTATGAGCCATGCCTGAGAAGCTGCTCACGGAGGAGAGCAAGGTGCAGTTGAACTCTGTGAGGTCCCAGACACTGTGGCTGTCACAGCAGCACTTAATGTACCACTCATTAGTCATCAGTCTCCTTCACTCTCTGGAGGGAGACAAGAAACTACTGCCTACAGTGCAATCTTTTACTCTCAGCTCTGCCTGAGTGCAATCCAACCACCCATTTAGGGCTTTGAAACATGTGCTGACCACAGAGAAAGTTCAACGTTCATGCTCCTCAAAGAAGTTATGTGTCCACATGGTGTGTGATATATATGCACACTGGAATATATTGTATGTATACACTTTGGGAAAACAAGAAAAATGAGAATTTCCATTCAAATGTACGTTTTCCTATAAGAAGCAATGAATAAATAGATCTGGGTATAGGGTGTGATGCTGTGTTGTATGTTTATTATTGATTTTGGGGGTATTTATTACAAACTGTGGTCATGTTAAATGTGCAGATACCCAAAAGTATAGCATTTTTTACTAAATATGTTTTTACACTGAAGATTGAAGTTTGTCATCTGCTTCCTCACTGCCTGTGAGTGCTTTACAAATGTACATTACTCAGTCTGAGGTATGATTTCATAATTAGTGACAAAGGGTACAGACAGCAGAACTAACAATAATCCTCACTGCCTCCAGGGAAAAAACTGCACATTGCAGTTTTAAAACCAGTGCAACAAATGAAACTTTTTCATGCAGCTTGTTTAAGTGCGACTGAACATGCAGAGAGTCACTCTGTATCACACCCTACAATTAAGTTGTTGTTGCATGCAACTAGTTGCATCAAGTTGGGACTGAGCTTTCGTGCTCTCTGTTTACATGGTTGCTACATGAGTAGAATGTCTGCATATTCCATTCAAGTGTTAATATGTTTATTTTGTGTGAAAATGTAAACGGCCTTATGGATAACATTATGGAGACTCAGTGAAACTAATTTAAACCTGACGTAGCAGTTTTTCACATTGAGTGAAACTGGGGTGAGTGAGATTGGGACCACACCACAGCAGCTACAGATTCCTATTGGAAAGTACGTTTACATGGTCTCTGTCTAGGTAGTTACTCAAAAATCAAAACCAGCAATGTCCTGCTTTGAAAAGTAAGATATAAGAACAGCATGAAGAATCACTCAATACAATGAAAGAGTAAGTGGCAGAGCTGTACTTTACCTAATACATTAACAAGGGTTGATGCTTGGGTATTGCCCAGGGGAAATGTTGCCACTTTGCAGATGTAGGACCCGATATCTGCAAAGCTGGCTCCTCCAATGGTAATGGTAGCATCTCGTACAGAAGGGGAAACAAACGAGATGCGTTTGGCATACTCTTGAGAGATGGAGATCCCAAACTCGGGGTTGAACACTGCCAGGGTAATGGTGCCTGAAGGAAGACGACGCTCCCAGGAGCTCTGCGTGAGACTGAGGTTGGAGCCCACTTCTATTCTGCAGCTCAGTGTGATGTTCTTCCCCAGCACTGCATTCACTTTCTCAGGAACAACCACCTGGTTACTGCTCACACCTGCTGAGATTAAAGGAGAGAGATAAGATTTAATTCAATTGTAAAAATGCATCGCTCATGACAACGTCACTGCACTGGATTCAGAAATAGAAGTTTTTGTTCTCTGGTGTCTAGCAGTGGAGGAAAATTGTCTGTGAATTCAAATCTAGATTCAATTTGTCAAACAGCATGTTTTTTCTCGTTCAGCGTGACAACTATAACACCACAGAAGAAGACATACCATTACCAGACAAGATTAGAAGTCAAACTACAGTAGCTAGGATGTGCCAATCCAGCGAGCTGGTGTGGAGAAAATTGCTTTTCTGGAGTACTGATCAGTGTTAATGCTGGGAAACAGTCCATTAGCATAGACCTACACGGCATCTACCTGTACTGAGACACAATTCTCCACCACTCACATGTGAGACTACATAGAAATTGTCAGGACTTTTGCACATGGGTGTTATTACCAGTGTGTTCCATCCATAATGTCAAAGCAGCAGTGAGACTCAGATTAAATTACTTGACTAGATTTCTACAAGCTGCAGTACAGCTGTGTATCATGCAGTCAAGTCCCTCACTCATTATCAAAATTACCAGTCATCCCATAGCCTCATTAATAGCCATTGTTTGTTTCAGACATATTTTTCCTGAGGTTAAAAAAAAACACCAGACTTCATCTGTGTTACTCTAAGTGCCTTGCTTTGCCTCTTAATAAGCAACACACTTTCACTGCAGGACACTCAGACGGTCCTTCTTGCTAATCATCTGGGCACCTTTTAAACAGAAAAAAAGCCCCCTGGAAGAAGATGAAACAAAACAAGCAATTTGATGGCTGTTCCCTTTTTTTATGAGACCCTTAATTTGACTTGAAACCCACCACAGCTTTTTTTGAATAAGTAGTTTTAAACAATGTAAACTTAGTTTTGAACGTTAACGTTCATTTTAATGCTGTAATTCCTGAAAGCCAAGAAAGACACAATTAGCATGTGACAACAAATGGTCACAGAAATCTTTGACAAATCAACAGTAAAGAGCATATGACTGTTCATGATGTGCATGCTGTATGGACAGTAATGAGCATGCCCAGTTGATAGATGTGCTACTGGGTTGTAGCAATAGAAAACAAAAACAACCAACTCAGTGGGAATGAATGCAGTATCTTGGAAAACTAACCGGAAATAAATCCTAAATTACAGGTTATGGCCATAGCTCTGAACAGAAAAAAAATGCATCTGAGCTCTTTTTTTTGTGAGTATAATCACACAAATGAGTCACTGATAGAAACATTTTTAACAAGCTTTACAAATTCAAAAGTGGATTGCACAGTAGATCCACATTAATCCTTGTGAGAATGTTTGCTTTATAGATGAAATGTAAAAAGCTGATTCAAATATTCAAACAGTATGTCTCAGTTTTCTTGACACGGTTGCAGTGAGAGTAAGCTATATTTGGGAGTCATAAATTTCCACTTTGTACGTAGTCTCGGATGTGTATGGAGTAAAGCTTATAAAAGTGGTCCACTGGCTGGTATTTTGAGTCTTTGGCATGAATGTAAGTGGTAAGCCACAGCAATGCTATCTTGGTTTGTGAGGAATAAAGCCAAAAGAGGCTGAGGCTCCCCGTGCTCCATTACGTCCCCTATAATTTTAGTGATTACACACACACACAGAGAGAGAGAGAAACACACACACACACACACACACACACACACACACACACACACACACACACACACACACACACACACACACACACACACACACACACACACACACACACATACACATACACACATACACAGTTTCGCTCTTCCAAAATAAGGAATAAGAGTGTGGCCATGTTTGTCAGGCATTTTGTTTGAATGGCTGCTGAGTCCTAAATGTATGCTACATTGTGTTGTGAATTGTCATGCTGTGCTACAATACTTTGGCTTTCCTGTTTGTTTTTTTCTCTGCTGACCAACATTTCCAAAATATTTTCCTTATGTTTTCTGCCTTACTGTGTAAACTAATATCACACAGTCCTGCACTGTATTTAGGCTCTTAACCTTTTAACCTAAAGTATTTAACTTAGCTTGCCTTATATGTTATTCACTTGGAGAGACACTTAGGAAAGTCACTTTGGATTATTATTTCATTTCTCCAAGATAATTTAGGGATCGGTTACTCTCCACCTTTGAATCATGATTTTGCCTGAAAAAAAGCCCACACTGCTATAATGTGCTTTGCAGTGCATGTGTTACCCTGTGTTTGCATTGCGTCCCGCAGGAGTGCTGGTGTGGGGGAGAATCAGGGTCAAAGCTGTGTGCGTTCTCCACTCAACAGTCATCTGAGATGACAAAACAGCTGTTTGCTGCCACTTTACTACTGCAACTCAGTTGTTTTGCCTGTCAACATATAACAAAATTCTATTTCCATGACAAAAGCTTGACAGGAAATAAATGTTTGTAAATACGTATCTATACCTGGGACAAGACTATAGATGATAAAAATTGTCCTGCTGCTCTAGTTATCTGAGTAGTAAACTAATATGCATGGTATGCATGACATTGAGTTGATGCATGCAGACACGTGTCTCAGAAAAGGCTTCTCCCTAACATGCTCTACATACTACAGCTACCTGACACGACACTCCAACTGCTACCGTACGTAGTTTGTCTATCTCAGTGTGTCAGCTTTCAAGCCTGTCAAAGCATACGAAGAAACTAGACTCCATCCATGCCACGCTGTTTGTTTTACAGTAAGCATTTGGAAGTAATGAGGAAAGGAGGGAGAGAAAGGGGGGAAGTGCTTAAAGAGGACTCCACCCTTACCATTAAGGGAGGAGACAGATGGCCTCTGCATGGGATACCTACACAGCCAGGAGGAGAGTGGGGAAACTTGGCACTGCTAGCTGTACCATGAAGCACACAGCCAGGACTCGCAAACTAGAGCACCGCGAAATATTATCTAAAATACTGCAGGCAAATGAAATGTAAGCAGTGTGTTGAACAAAGCTGTTTCATCAAGGAAATAGGTGCTATACTGCGACAGAGCTGAGGCACAGCCTGGGTTTTTCACAAGTTTCATTACTGGTTATCCATCAACTGAGAAAATTTTTCTGCTGTGTCACTGTTTTGATACTTTGCAACTTTAGTCAGCTCAAAGTGAGACACCCTGCACCAGAGAACAGGAAGAACCCTGGCCTGTAAACCCTAATTTGACCGAGGAGAAATAGGCTGCACTTTTGCCCCTTTTCCTTGAGAAACCCAAGGAAACAATGAACTCATGAGAAGGATATGTTTGCCCTTTGAAGAAATGCTTCATATTTGTTTCCTTCCCTCCTGACATCACTAATTGCGACAAGCTGCTCGAAAGACGCAATGGTAAATCAAAACCTTCCTCTTTGCCTGGCAACCGGCTCAAACATTCCACGTCGGCCACTCGATGAGCCAAAATCTCCACCTACTCAGACCTGACCCAGCTACAGCCCTGACCTCCGCAGAGGAGGCTGTCTCCTGGCTTCAGATCCTCACAATGCAGCCTGCAGCGCATGTCAGAGCTGTGTGAGACAAGCAGGATCCAAGGCCAGACACATTTACAAGCAGCAACAAAATAGACAATATGTCATGTTCATGTAGACAAACTCCATACATAGATTATCATGTCAAACAGCACTCAGGAGGGACTGATCTGAAGACCTCACAGGAGAAGAATGCAGACATGAGATCTGTGCAGGAGGAGTGTGGTTTAGGACTAAAGCAAGAGGAAACTAAGTGCTCAGCATTCAGAAATGAATATAGTGAGGCAAGGATGAATAAGGACACAAAAGAAGATATAGGGCAGTTATTGAGAGGAAGTACAGGAGTGAGATGGACCAAAGAAAAGACTTTAACAACAGTGTGAACTATGTGAGGACATAAAAATGTAACTAGGGTGGGTCAATCATTTTTACAAACTCATATTATAATACATGGCAGGAAATGACAGTCTGACAGTAGTTCAGACCACCAAGTCTGCTGCTGAACACATAGACAGCATGCAGGCTGTGCAGACTTTGCAATGTCTGCTTTTATAATCATTCAGTTTTTTTCGGCATATTTTTTGTACCTTGGCCATCAATTCTACCATTTATGCTGCCATGCACCATTTATGTTCTCACTAAACTAACTGCGGACATTTTGAAATCCTGCAACATGGCAAACAGTTTAGCCATATTATCTACAACTCTATTCGGACATAGAACTGAGAGTCAGCACACCTGTAACATTAGTAATGATCCCTCACTGCACAAAAAGCTCCCACCTAAGTTTGGCTAACTTTGCATTATCATTTGACACCTGGTGTTTGTTACCCCGTTGAACTACTTTTTAGCGATGTTGCTGTGTTCCCAGCTCTCAACAGTTAGTTTGAGGAGTATGATAAATAAACCAGAGTTATCTTGTAATTAAATACTAATAATAATCATATTGCACCGCACCTAGCCTAGTCCTCACACTCTTGTTCGCTTCGGTAAATTTCAAGTGTAAGTATGGGGTGGACACAGTCTGAGGGGCAGTGCTTCATCACTATTTAATGAGTGCAGTACTTTATACTCCTTCCGGGCACTAAAATCTACTATGGGCCAATGGCAACATTAACTGACTATTAAACTTCCATCTTACTCTCAAGGTCACATTTCAAAAATGTTCATTAACATGCATTTTAAAACTGCATAGGCAAACTCTGCCAACCTCACACAAAGCATCCAAATGGATCTATGAATATTGATTAAATATGACTATTAGATATAGTCATAAAATAGTCACTCAATAATGACTCAACAGGCGTCAGTCCATAACAGCAACTGTTCCTGACCCGAGCCAAGCCCGCAAAGTGAAAAAAGTAAGTACGCAAAGTAAGTACGTAAAAAAACAAAACAAAACATTAAAACTGAAGAAACATGAGAAAGGCATTTCAAAAGAGAGTGTCAAACAGCAGCCACAGGTGGGTAATTTGTATAAAATGAACTAAAATTGTAACAGCTGAGAATTTTCAATAGCACTTGTAAATTTTACTAACAGAAACCACTGGGGCCTGTATTTTCTGAGAGTTATCTGTGCCTTTAAACACTGCAAACTCAAAGAAGTCAATAGGCAGCATGGAGCCATTTGTTTGGTATTGTTACTCTCTGAAGAGGTGACTGGGCAAAAAAAAAATCAGACAATGCCTATATGCCTAACACAGGCCCCACTGCTTTATTTGTGAGGCCTATAACTCTGTCTCAGTAAGTTAGAGACAGGACAGGCCAAGTGGTGGTGTGTTTTATGGCATGTCTTTATCTTAAGAAATATTTGTGCAGTGTGAAAAAAACATTAGTTCCTACACCAGCTCAAATCTACCCCCTTCCTTCCTAGCATTGTATCCTGTGAGGGTGTGAGGGTTTTTCAGTGGGCTAATTCATGGTGGAGACAAACACAGGCTGACAGGCCTTTAACACGGAGGCAGGCAGGCCTCTTTCACATGTCACTGTCCTCTTCAAAACCTTTTTCTCATTGCTCCCCCATGCCAATGTGGACTTTTGTGCCCTTCTCATCCAGGTCACATTTGATTAAAGATCCATGCTTATAAGAAAAGGATCAATAATTTTGACATACAAAATGTGTAGGTTACAACCTCTCATAGAGTCAACTACAGCTATGGAGGAGAACTTGTGAAGGACAATGTCTGCCACTGTGTATCAAAGGAATACAAACACTCCTACAGCATCCTGTCTTATTGTGTGGGATTTGTTATTGTTTTTTGTGGGGGGTTGAGGTATTCCAGCATGTGCACACAGTACTATGGATTCAGAGGAGGACAGCAATGTTTTTTTTACCATGCACATAGTAAATGTATAACAAAATGTACAATTTCAGAAAAGTCTACTGGAAAAAGTCACAGATGGTCACAGAAGGCAAGGATAGGCATTTTTCAATCTGCTGTGTGAATAAGTAACTTTATTTTGGAGGTTACACTACAAAGGGAGTCTTTCTCAATTAGAGCTTAAGTGTATAACATCCCTAACATGTTGATGTTAACAGAGACTGCACTGCACTCACCAGCACTCCGCAGCAGTGCTGAAAATTGCACTGGGGCAGAAGTGATGTTCATGTCAGAGTCTGCTAGCTCATCAACTGCAACCCTACTGCTCCTGTCCTTTTTTAGATAGCTTAGTGTTCTCAAAAAACCTTTTTCTTGTCTCAGTAGCTGACAGCCATGAATGAATGTTTAGACATTTACTATATAAAGCAATTAGCCAGATATCCGGCAAAGACAACTGAAACGTCTACACTTTCAGAACAAGTGGTATTTTATGGTTGACCTAGTATCTGTTTAATTGATTTTAGAAAATTATTCACAGCATCCACTGAAACCTGCCATCAAGCCAAATAAAGATAGCACAGACAGGCTACACAGTGATAATTTAGGTCCAACCCTCTACATTAGCCTTTGTGATTGTAAAAGATTAACTGTATGTTGGACTCACATATGCAAAACTGGCATTTGCTTATCTTTGACTCGGGCATCCACGGGCTGTCAGCCATACTGCAAAGATTCTACCAACATGTCCCACACAATTGTGTTCCCAAACTGTTGGGTGAAAAAACAAGTAATAAGCTTTTCCTCACAGCAGTGTCCTTAGCAATGCTCCAGTGTGAATTCAGCAATGAACCATACCATCCGCAACCCTCAGCAAGAGCTGATGCATTGTTTTTAGACATGTTGTTTTCAACACATCCCTCTCCTTTGACAAATACTGTAATTTCCTGATAAGAAATCTGACAAAACCAAGCTCAATCTTCAGTCATTAGGACAGAAATAGATCAGGCTGCCTTGTTGAGCGGTGGTGGTGGGTGGAGCTTTGCAGAGAAGAGCCAATGGGTTGTATACTAATCACAGATTCCACTGCCCTTGACTGGGTCTAAATGGGCTACTGTACTTTCATTAGGCCAATCTAACATAATGGAAACAGTTTCCCACATGCCACAGAGACCCCAAAGGGAATTAGACTGTTTTTCTTTAAAATGATTCCCATGATTGTCCAATTTTAGATTTCTTGTATAACGCCTGTTGCTGCCGACAACCAGCAGCAACATGTCATTTTTTGTTTTTTTTTTGTTTTTTCAAGAGATCTACATAATGTAGTGGCACTTGAAGGCTACATCCACTAAAGTAGTATTATCTGGGAATGTGCAAAGATTTGCAATATGTTTTGGTGTAACAGAGAAGAATACTGGTGGGTGGTGAACAATACACTGCTATTTTTATACATAATTATACTGTTTTATCCAGTATGACAGACTAAAAGCAAACCACTTTGTGTAAGAAAATTGCCATTTTAACATATTTACAGCCCATTTTATTGATACAAGAAAAATGGTCAGGCTTTGTTTTAAGTGCTGGATCTGCCCAGCATGCATCCAATCTTATTTATGTTCTCTAATGGGGCCTGGAAGTTATATCGAATTATTCACTATGTTTAATACATTACTTTATCCAGCCATTCCTTGAATAGCAACAGAGGAAAGACAGAGCTCAGTGAATAATTATATTATTTAATCCAATTTTCCTCACTAAAACACGACTACGGTAACATGAAGATGTAAAGGTAACATTATGAGCAACGCACACCAAGTTCTCTGTGGTTGGCTGCAAAAACCATACAAAAGTCTTTATCTGCTCCTACCATCTGAGGAAGTGAAGATCCAGTGGATTAACTTGATGGAAATGCCACACAACAACTGGAAAACTCTTAGGCCAGGTGTGTATATTAGTTATTTTACTTAGAACTGCTTTGAGGGCCAATACAAATTAAGATTCATTTCAAAACTGAAGCTTAAGGACAGATCGGTACCGACCCAGCCTGTGAGTTTTGCCATTTTTATGTCGCTTCACTGCTTATTTCGCAGGTTAGGCTGTTGGGTTTGACGTTAGCATGTTCTGCTGCTAAAGTGGGTAGTAGCATTTATTGTAGACCAACACGCCTGAGCAATGTTGTGTATTTAATATTGAGAGACAGTCGAGAAACTATGAACGTTAAGCCACATTTGAGGCAAAATAAATAACCAGAGTAGTAGCTTGGATGCAGGTAACTGTTGTTTTTTTTTTTTTCACATTGCTTTTGTGCCGTCTCACAAAGCCAGACTAAATGTTATCTTCGCACTTCATACTACAAGCACAAGCTCAGCTGGTTTCCTTGTTACATGAAAGCCCCCTCTACTACATGCCGTGTTGGTATGTTTGGCTGTTGCTGCAGTATGTAAATTTATTTTGATAGACATCTCCCACAGTCCCCCAACTGTTGTACTTATATGGTATATATTGGGTTTATTGCCAAATAAATGTTGCTAATAAGCCTAATCCTACCCCTTGTCTAACTCTAAAAATGAATCACATTACATTTACTTATTAACCTACATTATGGGGCAAGCTACCACTTCCAAAACATACGCAGGTCTATACCTCATTTCCATTCCTATTTGGAGCCAATAAATCAGTTTTTAAAATATCATTTTCTCTCTTATGATATGTTGTCTTATGTTGCTCATTGAGTGAAAAGAGGTAGAATCATGTTTTGAGTGGAGGACCCTTTGTATTTTTGTAATACCATGATATAATACCATTTACATAAAAAAACAAAAGAAATAGCATGATAGAAATTTCAGGTCAAATTGTCCACTCCTTGTGTAGCAACCAGCCAATAATGATGTGCAGGGTGTGAGGGCAGGACTCCATAAAAACAGTATGGTGACCAGGTGCCAGATAGTACACAATCATCCAAGATGAAGCTATGTAAATGGCAGACACAGTGCCAAAATAACATAAATATAGGAGGAGGCAAAAGCAGATAAAGCTTGCTGTGTTGCTGAAGGTAGTACGCTGGGCTGTGTCCTCGCAACTGCAGTTAGAATGCATGCGCTTTTGGTATCATTAAGACAGGGAAAAGGGGAGAACTTTTAATATTATATTAACAAACTGCAACCAACAAATCCTATTCATTCTGCCTTTAAGATGTTTTGTTATAGGATTTAATTATTTTTCAAATTAGTCTGTGTTCGTATTAGTTTGGGCTAATAAAGGTAATCTAAGGGTTTCTCTATTTTTTTTGGTGCCCAAAATGTTGCCAAGTTTGCCTGCAGATCCATCAATACAGTCTCTAGAAATGAACAAGTGTACAGCATGGAAACAAATCAGTGGAGGAAGCTGCTTTGGACATTCTTGACAATCAGCATCACTGCATATGTCAGCAATCACCACTTCACAACAGGGGGAGGAAGCAAAGTAGTCCAACAAAAATCTGCCTCTGTACTGTGTGTATGCAGCGGTCAATAAAAACAGTAAGTAGTTTGGTCAGTGTGGCATTTCTGCAGCATTATCCTGGTCAGAGGGAGTTCATTTCCCCGGCACACCCACTTTTCCCAGCACATACTCTCACCATTTCTGCAACAGATTAGAGCAGTACTCTTGATTCCCCCTTACCACCCACTTTGAACTGTGAGAACAAGGAGACCTAGGTACCTAAAAGAAGAAAAAAAATCACAGCTGACTAAAGTACATCTATAGCGACCTCACATCAAGACACAAACATATTTATTTGACAACATGCCAATGCAAAACATTTAGCCAACTGCTTTGTCCATGATGACATTATATTGCCCTATATCCTGTAAAAACACGTGTAGACTTCAATCAAGGGGAATATTTCAGTGTAATCCACACTCCTACAACTACAACTGTAAAGAGCACAGAGATTTGCTAAAAGAAGTCAGTAAGACAACATCCAAGTTTATTTTCTCTCAGTACTCAGGTTACGTGTCTGGTTTGACGTAGTGTTCCCATTATATGAAGCTCACTTGGATGTAAAAGATAAATATTTTGAAAACATAAAGGCAGTAGTACCCCATTTATTGTCAGTCTAACAGCTCTGGGTTGTAGAGTAAGTAAACCTTCATGGATGTAATTCAATACATGCAATGTCTGATATTCCAACATTGTTTTTAAGCCCTAAATAGAACTGGCCACTTGTTTTGTTATGATCCTTTTCGCAATCCAAGCACAGACAAAAAATAGCAACTACACTGAAAGATCATGTTTGTCAGCAGTGAGCAGTAATCTATGACTTGCACAGTGTGACAGAGGAGCTTAGCTATTGTATAAAGACAATATATGTTCTACCTTCCTTCATCAGTTTTAAACACTATCAAAACCTGCAGACTATTTTGGGCTACAGTTTTAATCAAAGAGGAGAACTGCATTCAGCTTTAAAGGCTACGTGAAAATGAACAAAGCATCAGCAACTAGAAGAGAAGCATAAAACTTAAGTATGAGGAGGTGATGTGGACATAGGGGGACGTAGCAGGGATGGCAGGGGCATACGGAATGATTTGGCTGAATACCAGCAGGACTATATCGTTGTGCAAAATCCTATTTAAGCCATTACTGCAATATATCTGCATCAAGGGCCAGGGCTGCTCTGCAAGCCAAATCAGGGAACTCTGAGGTAGGGGACAGGTCTCTCTTTCCCTTAGTTTCGATGTCTGATGTTATCTCACACGAAATGAGGGCAGAGGGTGGCTGCGGAAACCCAGAAAACTTGGACAAAAGCTCTGATAAAATAGCAAAAACTATTGTATGTGAAATCCAACTGCGTCATATCCTATTAGTTTTGTCACAGGCAGTCTGCTTCAAATAACGCAAGCATTTCCAACTGAACTGCAGGAATGTTAACAAATTTACCCTCAGTACTACAAGAACAGTTTTGAACTGTCAGTCATGAGCAAGTCCATTATTGTAAATAACGCATGCAATGAACATTTCCTGCTCACACATGGTTTTGGACCTGTGATTCTGGGATAGTTAGTCCAATACTTTGTGTTTGTTTGTGTGTCTCCACTGCTAAATTCAGCTGAATGTCATAGGTTATCAACATTTGATTATAGGCTATAACGGATACAGATACTAAGCAAGAGATGATGTAAAATCAGTCTTTAACAAAAGCCAGCATTGTGGTTGACTGACTTCGCTGAAACTCTCCAGATATTTTGAGCCAAATGTCTATTATCACACTAGATAAACACTGTCATAGAGAGCTTTAAACTAGGATGTGAGTGTAATGCTGGGGGATCTATCCTGCAGGTGTGGTAAAAGCACTGGCCGATTCCTTCTATTAGCTACAGTATACTGTATGTCACCCTTCTTTGTGTACAAGCAAATAAGACAACACTCGTGATAACTTAGTTGCTACCATGGCCACTTCCCTGTATTTGACTGGTGGGTGTTAATAATCTCCCACTTGGGTGGTAGGGGGTGTGTCAGTGCACACAACTGACTGTGTGCTCTTCCCAAACATCATAGCCACCTGACAGCTGAATGAGTGAAACAAATAAGACTGAGTGGTGAAAAGCAGCCACACCTGTTTCCCATAACCCTGACGCTCCTCTCCTGGGGGATTCAGCTGCTGACTTTGCACATCCTGCATGTATACCTCTTTAATATGGACTGTGAAGCCACAGTGTATCCAAATGACCCTAACCTCGGTCACATGTTGTGATCTGTTCTTTCAGGGAAAAACCTTCACTCTTGAAAACAGCAGGCAAAAAACGGTTTAAAAGGTTTCCCTCTGTTCATTCACAGTAGGTAATTAACCATGGAAATATCTGGAAGCCATTTTTACAGTGCAGTTTCCTATGACGCAGTGATTAAAACAGTCAATTCCTGTCTACACAAGATTTATTCAGTAGACAAGACATACTAGCCACTGGACGGAGAAAAACAGCATACCTAATATTAGCATTTTCTATGTTTTTACTGCAGGGTCCCCTTTTTCCTCACAATTTTGAATGGCTAATTACCTATGCACTGTGGTACTAATGACTGGTAACTCCCAATGTTGGTCTGGGGAGGAAGTAGACAAAAAATGATATAAATGATAATGAATGCCACCAGAAGCTCTGTGATTAGTTCGTGAAACCAGACGGGTGGGTTAAAAGGTAGGCATGGCGTATTTCTATATTTGTGTCATTATCACTAAATCCCATGGCAAGACCAAGTTGAACAATGAGCTAGTCTGCTTCTCAATGCTTTCCACTTTCCCTGCCCTGTCTGGGGCACTCAGGCCTAAGCCCCCTGATTTCTACAGAAGATGTAAATCTTTAAAAGCTAAAAAAGTTTCATTTTTTTATATTAGATAGATAGATATTTTCTAAAACAGTTGGGCACTGTATATTTTAGCAAACGTGACTCAAATAGGAGTAAATGTGCAACCCCTTTGTTGGTGACCATTATCTCACATTTGGTGAGCTAGCTAGTATTCATGCCTACAGTACTGTATATGTGGGATTGACTCAAATTAATAATGTCTGGTTACAGTAAAATCCTCAGCCACAGATGTCTGTAAAACTGAATCTGATATCATCTCAGTGTTATGTCTATAAGACACTAATGCGCATATGCAGTGGGACACTCAGCACAGAAGCAAACGAAGAGAGGACATTTTTTGGTGTGTATGTTGAGCAAGTAACTTTCACTAAAATGAACAGAAATTGGTGCAATTTTCAGAGCGCCTATTATAAAGTATAATATACAGTACATTTAGACAGGGTAGTTCAGGTTAGAACAAGTGCAGGCAGCTCCAAATGGACCTGAGAAAGCAGTGGGCTGAGAGTAATCAAGTCCGGGGATAAGCTAAAACTGGGGGTTACAGCTTTGAATTTACTAATGGACCACCAGGGAGCAGCTTGCCATACAAAGCCTCTGACAGTCAGTCACATCTGTCGTGGAAGAGGAAGCAAAGGGTGGAGTCAACAGAAGCTGGAGACCACAGCCTGCTCCCTGAACCCCACACACAGCCTCCATGTCCCACAATAAAGCAGCCAACTCATCTGCTGATGGCCTTCCTTCAAAAAGAAAACACTACATGCATTTAATGTGATTAGGAGTTTTCAGTCTGCTGCTTCACAACTGAGATTTAAGATCAAATGAGAGGATCAGATGAATGCTACAGCTGTGGCCCACAGATGTACATCCAAAATTTTTAAACTTACTTTAAAAATCTTCCTTACATATAATTCCAATACCAAATAACCAGTGTGGATAATTAACAACAGGAATCAGCTAAATGTGGGCATCTACACATATATTTAATAAGGTGCTCACAAGTTGTCTTCTTAACTAAGTCATCCTTAAAGTTAACCAATCATCATTTCAAGGAGACTGACTGGAAAAATGGAAAAGTACTAAGTGAATCAAGCAAAATGAATGATGACAGTAGTTTTTTTTTAATCTTGTTAAAACATAATTTCCAAGAAAAGCCTGATAGGTTGGCATGTAACTTTAACTCCACATCTATAACACATATTTAATGTTCAGACTGGCAATGGCATTACATTAGTTAGTTAAGTTCACTTTTGTAAAAAAAAAAAAAAAAAAAAAAAAAAAAAAAAAATCAAATAATCTGATCTACCCTGTGCCATGTGGGGACAAAGCTGGAGCTATCTGAACTATACTTTCAATGACCATCCTATCTTCTTGGCTACATCTTGCTCTCAGTTAAAGATAAAATATGTTACATTTCCACATTAATATGTCTACAAATGACCAGACCTACTGTATGTTAGATATATTTAACCGTGAAGACAACAACTCCCATGATGCCACATTACTTGACGACGTCATCAAACTACGTCTTTTGCTTTCATTGATTCGATTGAGAGACCCCATGATGGCAGAACGTACATACTGTGTGTTTAATAACCACTGAAGCACACAACCTCTATAAGGACCAGATCTGCTCAGTCTGTGCACTGCTCAAATCTATTTCTGTTTTAAGTCTATAATTTAGGTGGCTCCATTACTACATTATTTATTTAGATTATGAATCATGTGGCCCAAAGAGAAGAAACCTCAAAAGTACGGTCTTCAATTACAGCCCTCACAGCCTGTAGCCACGCCTAGAATGAATCCCCTCCTCACAAGGCCGTCTACACGAAAGAGAATCTGAAAATGACACAGTGAAGGAAACTGGCATCAGTGCTGTTTTTGTCACAAAGCCCCTCCGCACACTTGTGCTCTGCTAAACCCGCAACACCAGGCCAAGGCCACATGGGCTCTAACCATATGTTATTAAGAGTCAAAAACCTGCACAAATTTCTGTTCCAAACACAACACCAAAACTAACCTTTTGCTGGCTAGGGTGTCTTCAATCAGTCAATTTGGCTGTCGAGGTGACTAGTTGGACTGAAAACCTGCACACACATGGTACCAAACGGCACATGTTTGGAAGCTAATCTGCTTAGTTTGCAACAATGTGTTGTTTATCAGTTCCCTGTGTTGAATTATGAACCAATGTTTTGTGGTTACAGACAGAAAAAGTATGGTATGAAGAGGACTCAGTAAAAGTATGTGTTGTGTGTGTAAGCATGACAGAGATAACACTGGTGGAAGCTAAAGAGACACATACTAAAGCTCAATGAATCTGCCAGGACAATTACTTAGCCACTATTATCTTATTCTGAAAATGTGTCCACTGATACATGGCAAGAAATAGCAGTACAGAAACACCAAAGCTACATTCGAGGTCATTTAGAGACACAGTCTCCTTTACATAGTTCATCCACTGACGAGTACAAAGAATTTTGGAACTGTAAAATGTACAACTAAGTACATGTCTCATTTAAAAATAATTATATTTGCTGATTTATCATTGCTGAATATCTTAATCTGTCAAATACTGATATCAGTATTGCTGCAAGGATTAGTAGGTAAAAATGCCCTCAAAAGATTCTCTGGTTTCAGCTCCTCAAATACAAACATTGCATGTTTTCTTAATCTTCAACTATTGTAAGATGAATATGTTCAGGTTCTGGACTGCTGGTTGATAAAACAAGACACTTTGAAGACGTTTCAGCATTTGCTGATGTTTTATACACCAAGAGGTTATTAAATGAGCAGTAAAAATAATCATTACTTGCAGTTATGCATTGACAAGGTGGCCAATGACAGCTCTGGGAGTATGTCACTTTTTGCAGTTAACAGTGCAGGAAAGGTTTTATGGTCGTTTTAGAAACTGCTACTATGGCATATCTGAGAAGCTTTTATTGCCCTTGCATTCGGGAAAAACAAATGGTGCATTCCTGGGCAGTATTTACTTTAGAATCCATCCTTGTTTGTCTCTTCTTTTGTCTTAGCGGGCCTGTCATGTATTGTAATCCCAGCTCAGGACTGGGGTACAGCAAAGCTTCCCAGCTGCACTGCTCGGGACAGTATAGACTGGAAGGTGCTCCGGCTGGCATGCAGCCCAACTGCAGGTCAATACTTCCAGAGACTCTGCGACTGCAGTGCCTCCCTTGAAATATGTCTTCATTTCCCCCTGCCACCACTCACGCCCAAAGCGACGAGGTCTGCGCTGCCTCTCATCTCCTGTATCACATAACATTCATCCCCCATCTGTAACCAACCACTTGGCAAACTTTCCACAAAGGAGCTCCTCTGTGCTCACCATAAGTGACACCCAGAATACTCCATTTCGCTGCTATTTTTGGCCACCACGAATCACTGCTGCTCCTCGGTGCTTATATCCCTCTGAGTGGGAGAGAGCAGCCGGTATTTCCCCCCACACTCCCTGAGCATTGTAAGCTAAGTCAAGATGTGACACGCTGCAAGTACCGTTAGCTAGAAAATGTGCGCATAATTACCATTAAATCAGTGCTGAGCCTAAAGTTATCTCCTGACCGAGTGGACTCACTTCAACTGGAAATGTAATTTGAGTTAGCTTGTATGTGACTAGCAGTTGCTTTATGTGGCATAACTGAACATAAACTATTGTTATTAACATTAAGAAGTTCTAGTGAAATGGCAAAGACAAGCGACAAACGAGGTATGGCTAACGGTGAACTGACGCCAGCAGCTACTTTGCTACCGACGTAATGTTAGGATAACTGTCCACAGACAAGAACCGTTAGCTCGAATAAAGCTAGCTGCCTTTGAACGGAACAGCCCCTTTCAACACAACGACGATTCGCCGGTTTTGGCGTTTTGTATCGGTGACTAACGGTCGAGCCATCGAGAAGCTCCACTGCAACTTCTTTCAGTCGCCTCAAAAGTAGCACGGGCAAAATGACAAAGAAGCCGATAACTCACAGGTGAGTCCGTATAAGCTGAGAAGTGCTGTTAAAAGTCGCAGTCCGTTCACGTTAGGTGGGAAAGTCCTCCTGAGCGGCGAGCTTTTCTCCATGATTCCTGTCTGTCTGTGCGCTCTCGCACTCTCGGATCCGTCCTCCCTGTTCCTCGCCCGTGCCTGCTCTCTCTGACTGGCCCGCGCTCCTGGGGAGCTGCTCTCCATGGCGACCGATCCGCGTGGGCTGTACCACTTTTGCGGGGCGACAAACACAAACACACGTCGCCTACGCACGCACGCACGCACGCACACGGTCCCAGTGTTTGATTTGATTTGTCCCACTTCAACACTGGGCCCTTCTGAGGTGTAAGCCCTGTTATACACTAATATGATAACATCATTAGTTAAGGTAACTTGGTGGTATTCGTTGGGGCAGCAGCAGTAGTGTAGTACTATGAAAACTGTCTTTTTCGAAACATGAAAGCTTCCAATGGAGGTAAATACATTTTATAGTTTCTGTAACTGGCAGTACACTATAACAGGCCTACTACTTGTAGTAGTGAGTAGTAGTGTATTAGTAGTACAGTATTATTAAAGCAAGAGAAGCAATACCACACAGCAAAAATACAAGTCCTGCATTGAAAATATGACTTAAGTAATGTACTATTCACAAAATATAGTGTCAAAAAATAAAAGTATCCAGTGCACAAAAATTGACCTTGTTATTGTCAGCCATAGCAGCAGTAGTAGTTTGCCTTAATGACACTGAGGCAAAGTGAGCAGCTGCCTTAAAGGCCGCAAAACCTCAGAGAGCTCCAAAGGCTCCAGGTGTGGCAATTAGAAAATTGTAATTGATTAAGTGAACATTTGTTTAGTAACCAATACAGGTTTGTCTTGTCCTATCTTATCTTGAAACACTGATCTTTGTGCGTACTCTCTCTTTCTCTCTGTTAAAAAGAACAAAATAAAAGAGAAGTTTTGTTTGGATCTGCTGGGAATCCCCTTGTGGAAACTGGAATTGCATGCACAGTAAACTGCAATGAAACCATTAATTGCAATAATAACAGTTTACTTCTTAAGCATGATTGCATTCTGCACAGCAGTGACTGAACAGATGAAAGCTCATTGTCTTGCTCAAGGAGACACAGAACCTCAGTTTTTTGGCAGGTCCCACGGGTGTTGTGGAGATAGACGGGTTACACTGCAGTCTCTCTAACCACCAGGTCCAGCCTATATATAGATGGAGGTTTTGAACTGTAAGTTGATATAAATGTTTTCACTTAACACATTTGGAAGCTCTCTCAGACTCCTATAGCAGATTCAATCAGTCAGTCAAAATATGATTATAACAGATTTACAAGTTTACAATGTTATAATGAACAGAAAACCAACATGATGATGATGATCAGTGGTTGTTGTGTTGGACATTGTTGAGGCACATATTTTGTAGGCAATGTGTAACCAGGGTTACAAAGGTATTCTAAAACTGTGAGGGAAAACAAGGAAGTGAATGTGAAAGTTAATATAAAGCCCAGGAATCAGCTACTGTGGGACAAAACAGTCACATACGACTAAAGCACTTGAGAAAATGTGTGTTCTCACCAGATTCAACACAGGCACGCTGTGAGGACTCTGTCCTGAAACAAAGTGGTAATGAAACACTCTCTTGCATTGTTCTTTTCTTTGAGATAATTACAGCTTTTACACGTTCAGGAATCCGGCGTTGTGTGCAGCGCGGTGTTATTATCATGCTCTGTAGCTTGAACTGATAAACATGCTCCCTCAGCAGTTTCAGGCGGACATCATATTTATTCACTGAAGATAAGCAAAAATGCTTCTTTCGATGTGATTCCCTCACGTTGAGCTTCCCATTTCACTCTGCGGCGGCGTCTTCATCGCCAGCATTAGTGTCCTTATCATGGGACGTGAACTCTCCGGGGTGCCTCCATCATCTCCCGCAAAATTTAACCCTCTCCCTGCGCTACAGCCCAGCTCAACCGTGATTAAAGCATGACCCATGATGTGTCACCACACTGTACCCCCTGCCTTTATACCCTCTGGTGGTTTATTTATATCCTCAAAGAGCCATAAATCCCCAGGTGAAAGTGCTGCCCTTTTCACCGATCAATCTCCCCCCCTGGGCCACTTTGCATTGGAACAGTAAAGTCAGTGCAGAGAGCAGGCTCATGTATTTACAAGATGATAAATCACATCTTGTTTTCTTCCACAATGCATCTAATGTGTTAATGATATCACCAATTTAGGTGAAATAGTTTCAGTGAGACTTATTGCACACCACTGGCATAACTGCACAAATGCTGCATAAACGCTCAAACCCCCTCAGTAGCACTAAATACTTTATGAGCATTTATGGCCCATGACATTTGTGATTGTGGTTACCTCATTGAGGTTTTATGCTACAAAAATACTCGGTAAGCGCCATTACATTTTCTTCCAGGCAGGCACGGCTGCACTGGCACCACCTCCCCTGTGACCAGTGGGTGCACATCCACACAGACTGTCTGGGATATTTGGTTTTACAGTCTGTGAAAACAGCCTTTGTTAAACACAACATTCCTCACTAGTCACATTGGTGAGCCAGTCCTTGCACACCTCAAAACCTCCCACCCCCCCACCTCCCCTGTAGCCACTCGCATGGTCCCATCCCCTGCCAAGGCTTGACCATCGAGAGCAGGGAGAGGTCACCTCGCTGCTGACGCCACACACTTGTGTTTGCAGCTCCACATAGGTCTTCCCCATAATGAGCTGCCTCTGAAATGACCCTCTGCAGTTCACACTGACCTTTGGAAGCCATACGTGAAAACAATTAAGACAACGTGCCAGTTACAGAGCATATTCTCACTACTGAAGAGTAAGGCTTCTACAGTGAGTATTCGGTGACAGAGCTGCAGGTTAGGTGTATATTTTTAAAGTGAAGTTGGCAACTGTCCCCAGGATTTACCACAGTGGGAAAGCACTCACATAAGCGGTGACAGAAATGAGTGTTGTACTGTGTCTGTGTGCATGCTGCTTTTAAGATAAAATGCGACAACAAGAAGCAAATGCAAGTATATGCACCAGGGAAGATATTCACGTTAAAGCTTCTCTAAAAATATGGGGTTCCCATTTAGTCACAGCCATAAACACCACAGAAAATTGTGTAGGTCATAACTATTGTAATCAAAAAGTGACTTGAAGAAATACATTTCAATTGACTGGAAATGGAGCTGCAATAAAACAAATAAATAAATTATGCTGTAATGGATGTTGATCGCCATCTACTGGAATTAAAGGATAGGTTCATACTTGTTCAAGTTCGTCTTAAAACAATAATCAGAGTTCAATGTGAATATTAAAGCAGGTTTTCCTCTGATCATTCGTTCTGTTCATACCGTGTGCGTCCAGGTTAAGTGATGGGGGACAAATTCCACAATCCTCCATCTGTGTAAAAATACCATCTTAACTTCAGCTGCCGTTCTTTATGCTGATGAGAGACAGGCCGTTTGTTTCCTGCTCTGTGACAGTGTGGAAAGAGGTGACACTAGAGATGAAGTGATGATGAGGGAGGGCTTTGAGAAATGGCCTAAAAGCTCTATAGGAGAGCGTCAGGACATGGGTAATTTGCAGTGAAGGTAGAGTTGCTGAGTGAAAAAGAGAGATACAAATAAAAAGGAAGGCAACACTACCTTGAAGATGTTCTCAAAGGTACACGAGTGGGAACCAGTGGGAAATTAATCCTTTTGGGGGTTGAAATTTGTGTGTTGGACATATTCATACATCACTACAGAGTAACATTTACAAAATGTAATATCACTACCTGATTGGTTGAAATCCACAAAGACGAATTCAGTCAGCCAATTGTGTGGTGTCTCTGGGCTTTAAGGTGTTTACGAAGTGGCTTCTGGTCACTTTGGTAAACAGAATATCTCCCAAGATGACCGCAGGGGACACTCTGTTCACATCCCATATGTAACATCTGTTCACACCAACAATTCGGTCAGAACAAATCTGGCAACTCTCATTCTTTGGCAACTGTATGGACATGTTGTTTTCTCTCCATTTTTAGCACTGGTTGAATGTTTTTCCGTCATTTGGATCAACGCAATGTTACAAAAAAAAAAAAAAAAACAAGCCTGAACAACACAATACTGAATATAACCCAGTAGCCGCTAAATATGTATCTAGTAAACAGGAAATGAAATGCTGGGCTTCATTATCTGATGCTATTGCAACATGTGAAGACCAAAAATAAAAAGGTTTATGTTTTTTATACTGTTTTTTGTCTTTATTGCAGTTAATTTTGAGAAAATATAACACAATATGATGCTGGTCAAGTCACAAGACAATAAACAGTGCAGAGAAAACACAATCCTATTCAAATAATACCCTTAAATGACCAAACATTTAAAAACATGGTGCTGAGTCGTTTTGTGTGATTCACTCTTTCAGCACTGCTCTTTATGTGCAGATGTAAGTACATGAATTTGAACGCAGTGTATTATGAATGAGACATAACCAATTACAGAGCCAAACATATTGCAGAGTCCAAATGAAAGAAAACATTGTAGTGATGATAAAAAAAAGTTATTTACTTTGAAAGCAAATAAACATTTTTTATGCTTTCCTTTGTTTTTGGATTGCTCTGGTTATTTGTTTCAGTCCTCTCTCAAATATGCCTCAGGCACTTCTTCCTCATCGCTACTATTCTGTAAGGATGCAGCATATTGTGTCATCCTTTCAACCTCCATCACTTTGGCCTTGACCATCTTCTCATTGGCATCCACTGAAAGTTTCTGTGCCTCCTCCACCTGCGACTGGGCCACCTGAATGTTTGTCCTCACTGTGATGGACGCATGTTCAGCTCCTGGACACACACAGATGCAAACACACACTCTGTCAAATAGCTGAAAAAAGTTCAAAGGTTGCCATAACACCACCTCAAGTTCAGACATTAGGTTTGGTCATGAAGAAGACACTCCTGTCCATCATCTCTATTTGGTTATACACAAAAGCCTACGGAGTGACAGCAAATGATCCATACACTGTCCAAAGTGTAACACTGACAGCAGCTCAATGGGACAGACACCACAGACGACAACATACAAAGCTTTGAGAAGATGATTCACAGCAAAACACTTCAATTCATCACAACAAGAGCCCGGAGAAAACCTGCCTCAACATTACAACCACAACATCCAACTATTCAGTCTTACAGCCATGTAACAACACTCAGACATGTTGTTTTACACACCTGAGGTGTATGCCACCTCCGCTGCCGTTTCACACAGCTTGACTGCGCTGACCCAAGTTGACTCAAAGCGCTTGCATTCATCTTGTCTGTCATTAACCTGTCAGCACAGAGAGAATTATTCAACCCAAGTCAGATCAAACACCTGTGCAACTGTTTTGTTTTGTAGGGTTTGTACGTCTGCTGTCACACGTATGGTGTCACAATCAAAAAATGAAAAGAAAAAAAGCTCTGCTTGGGTTTGTTTAAGTACAAGCCTGATTCCACAAAAGTTGAGACGCTGTGTAAAACATCATTAAAACAGAATGTGATAATCCTTTTTTAAACATATACTCAATTGAAAGTAATTGTAATTGATTTTTGTAAATATCTGCTTATTTTGAATCTGGTGCAGCAACATGTTTCAAACAGGTCAGGACAGGGACAGGAGCAACAACAGACTAGGAAAGTTGTGGAACGCTCCAAAAACACCTGTTTGGAACATGTAAAACAGGCAAACAGGTCGATCGGTAACAGGACATAGTATCATGACTGGGTATGAAAGGGGCATCCTGGGAATGCTCATTCACAAACAAGGATGGAGCAAGGTTCACCACTTGGCGAACATATGATTGGATAAAGTATGTTACTACATGGACTCTTGGACTTTGCAAAAGACTGCATTATTTTTTTATTTAGGTTTTACACAGCGTTCATGACTTTTTTTTTTTAAATCGGGGTTGTACTTTTCACCAAAGAGGAAAACATAAACTAACCTCTGCACGCTGGCTAATGATCACCTGCCAGATTGTATCCTCTTCTGCTGGAGTAAGTTTTCCCAGTGAGTCCAAATAGCGTCTTTGGAGAGCAATGAGTGTGTGCACAGCCTGTTAGCAAAAAGAGGGAAGGCATACACAGTCTACATTTAAAAATCTACTGATGGCAGAGTACCCAGAGGAGGACTTTCCGGAGTATAGACAATTTTCCGACTATTGTAGCTGAGATATAGGTCTAAATTATCCCTTCCACAAGCCAGTGTTTCTGGAAAGAATTTTATTTCGCAACCTTGAGTACCACAAAGTGAGTTTTTTTCTTTATGACTATACTTAACAAAATCCTCAGCAGTTGTATACAGGTCTGTTAGACATTGGCTTGTCTCTACAAACTACATCATGCTGCGTGTGGACATCTACAGTGCTGTACCTTGCACTCCTGACCTGCTCTGCTTTTGTCCCTGGCCTATTGTATTTCAAAAGAGGCTGAAGGAAAAGAGAGAGAGAGAGAGCTTTTTTTTTTTGCCAAAAAGCCATTTTCTTCCAAATTCCTCAGCTTTCTCATCCATCTCCTGTTTGATGAATCAGCCAAGGAATTGGAAATATGAAAAATCAGTACATTCACTTTTTGCAAAAGCTCAAAAAACCAACCAAAAAACCTCAAGCTGTTGCAAGTGCCACTCTTCAGTCACAATGTATATTCTCATATGTAAAATAACATTCTTTGCATCCTCCATCATCTCTGCCTGTTTCAGGACAAAGTGTGGCGTTCTGACTGAATTAACTGCCCATGAAGAAAATATGTGCTTTCTATTTTTATTGTTGTTTGCTTTAAACTATGGTGACACATGCAATAAGTGCTCCTACAATACACATACTGCACCTGTACATAATCTTTCTAACCCTGATTAAGGCAATACCACATGATGAAAAACCTTACTTTTGAGTACTCTGTGATGGCATCTATGAGAGCCAAGGTGGCCTGAGAGAGAAAAGTGCTTGAACTGTCTGTTACCACAGAGGCTGCTCGTCTGATCAGAGAGTCGTGAGAGAGGTTTTCAGCCTACAACAGAGACACAGAGATGAAACAAGGAACAGTGAGACGGTAAAAACTGAAGATGACTGCAATTAGATAGCTGCAATTTCCACATGACTCTATCTCGAGTACGTGACAGGCTAACCTGTTTGAAAGGTATCGCACACAGCCCACCGCCGACGGTTAAAGATGCAACACCTGTGCACAGGATATTCGACCATTTCCCCGGTTTATGGACTGCAGGTTTTCTGCCGCTGAACAGGACACGAGCAGAACTCCTGGACAAAGCGAATAACAAGGTTCATCTCAAGACAGTCCAATCCCATTAAAAGCAACACCTTTACAGAAAATAAACTAATAAACTAATGCTAATGAAGAATGAAAATGAAACAAAATGCAAACGAAAAACAGGTTTGACATGTAACGTTTGTCTGACAACTTCCGGTTGTCTTTATAGGTACTGCTATGAAACAAAACATGTTCGTTTCCCCACACTACAGTCAACAGTGACATTTAGTCTTTAAGAGCTTGTTGCTTTAGTATAGCGTGTAAAAATTAAAATACAAATACTGTCAGTTTAACGTCACCTAACTATAATACACCCACTACCTGAGAAGACGGAGGCAGGTTGTTACCGTCCTCTGCGTTGCCATCTTGGTCCGCTGCATGAAAATGTTCGTCTCACTGAGCAAAGGTTCCACTGCTGTGGAGCTGTCACAGACTTAACACTGTTGCCCCCTCGTGGTGACAAATGCAACAGTATCCCAGTATTTACCAGGCGTTGCAGCAGCACAAGGAAAGAAATATTTACATACACAGAAAATGCAAACAGAAATAATTAGAAATAAATTAATGAAAAAATAATTAATTGAAATAAAAAAAGAAACTATACAAAAAAATGTACAAGGCATCTCAAGCAAAGTGAAGTGGTGTTGTCAGTCACAGCAAAGTATAGTATATGTATATGAGTAATATGACATCATCTACTATAACAGCATACACCAGAATAGTTTATATTACAATTAAGTAATTATAATTTGTGTTTGTCTGTATTGATATAAATATAAGATGCAGTGCAATAAAATCAAGAAAATATAGCAGATTATAATACAGTATGATAATGCATGAGATATTAGCTATTAGGTGAAATATAGTATTGCAGTATAATGCAGTACATATAGTACTCCATAAATAATAAAATATAATTATACTGTACATCACTCAGTATTATCTGTCATACCTACTGCATCTATGCATTACCGTACAACAAAAGTATTAAAGTATCTCTGGTTGCACATTGTGTGAAAAAATACTGTTTGTAAATACTGTTGCTCCAGATAAGAAGAGGCTGACAGAATGTCCCCATGGTTAAACAATAGCACTGTTAATGTGATAAAACTGAACAATCAAGCAGCTGAAAGAAAATGGAGGAAAACTGGGCTCCAGTTCACCGAAATATAAACATAGAAGCCATGACTGTCAATAATAAAGAAACACATCTGGCGAGAAAGGATCACTTTTCCAAGGTTATTACAGAGAATGCTGGGACCTAAAGAATATTATTCCCCACTTTCCTGATACAGGAATGACACTTTCGAGCTTTGCCACACACTGATGCACTGCTGCACTTCTGTTTAAATGTTGTATTTTACTTGATTTTATGCATTTGATGTACTCTATTTTGAGCTTTATTTTGCAACTTTTATTCAGTGCTTTTATTTTCCATCTCATTTTATGCATTCACTTTATTTTCGTCCTTATACTATCTTATTTTTACGATTATTGTCAAGCATGTTTCTCCATTATTGTTATGCAAGAAACAGTCATTTCTTTGGCAGCATTATAGTTTAATTTGACACCTGAAAGATCTATTTTTCTTGCCAAAGACATACAATGCATTGTTTTTCAATGCAAGATAAAACTTGTCATCTCTGAGGCCATAAATAAGAGGACTCAGACATCTTGGAACAAGACTAAACATTATATAATTAAAGTACCTGACATTAATAAATAACATTAAATCAATTTCGAGCACTGCAGCCTCTATGAATGGACACCACAGCTGGATGAGACAGAGCAGCAGCTGGAAAGCATGAAGAATTACTGTTCTGAGCCCTTTCCATATTGACTTTTTATTCTCTCCCGATGCAGCTTTGGCCACTTTCATTATTTTAACATAAGAGAATAAAATAATGAACATGACCAAGAAGTAAAATTGACATACGGCTGACCTGAGATGACGCTGCCAACTGTGTAAAATGAACACCTGCACAGTACAGACATTGTATTGCTTGTAAAAGCTGAGGGTGACAGATGTAAAGACAATGGAGAGAGTAACAATGCAGGGTACAGAGCTGAGGAAGTGAATGAAGACAATACAAAGCCGAGCACTGCGCGTGGAGCACAGCTCTGCGTGACGGAGGGGCACGCAAATGGCCACGTAGCGCTCCACCGTCATTGTTGTCAAAGTTAGTGGTGTGACAAAAGTGTACAAAGATGATAAACTAAATATAATGACACACATCCAAATCTGTATAGATATACCAAAATAGCTCAGGATGAGCAAGAGATTTGTCACAATTAAAATCAGACAATCAGACAGTAATGTGGTAGCAAATAAGATGTAGCGCATGGTTGTGTAGAAGAAATCCTTCATGAAAAAAGTCGCAATAAGTACACAGTTAATGCAAAGGAAAAGTGACACACAAAGCTGAACGGCAATCACCCGTTCATTTATCTTTCTCATTAAGGAAGAGTCATTATGAGCCATATATTTTAGCATTGTGACTAAATACAGATGGATTTGACTCTGAAGACTGAAGCCAAAATCCGGAAATCACATATCATTATCTAAACTTTCTCTTCAGAAATATTCAGAAACCTTCTCACAGGGAAACAGGTGGAATTTGCTTTGAAAAGAAAAAACATACCTCTATACCTTCCCAGCATTGATTTGACATCATGGCTCACAGTTACAAAGAGAAATGTTCTCTGCTGAGCACCGTGCAGCCCTCTGACAGAAACTTTATACTTATGAGTAGGACACAAGGGAAACAACAAATTTAGCTTTGCACCACAATGTCATCATCACTGCACACTGCTAATGCTCCTCACACTCAATTAGATACACTGAGCGCAGGATGAAATTTTTTGAATGACATCAGTAGTTGGGCTTCTTTACAAAATGGAAGGCTACATGTGTAACTTGAAGTCTCTATTTTCTCTAAATTGAGAAACTCTGAACCCTACTGACTCCATAATGTATAATAATAAGCGAGGCACACGTTAAGGAAACTAAGCAGATTCAGCTGCTCCTGCAGGAGCCTGAAATGACAGATGAGTTGGAATGAGACTTCACCACCAGCACAGTTCTTGTGCCATGTCTCCCATGTGCTCAGATAAAGGCTAACTATTTACAAATCTGCACTATGGACATACCCATGACCTAGGTGCTGGTTATCATCATGCTAAGGCAAGATGTTAATGGTTGGAAGGTCACAATCAGGCTATTTGACCGGAACTTCTTTTACAGGTGTCCTACAACACTTTTTAACGGACACCCTGCAGCCAATCAGAATCGAGTAATCACCCAGACCATGGTATAACACTTTTTAACGGACACCCTGCAGCCAGACAAAGACACCAGCTTCCACCATCCTCGTATCCCTGAGTCGGACCTTGAGATAATCAGATGTTCATCCGCGCTGTCTCCCGAGACGCCCCTCGGCCTCGTCAGAAAGGTGTGGTTTGACATCCAGCTGTGTTTGGCTCGGCGTGGCAGGGGGGGGGGGGGGGGGGGGGGGGGGGGGGACCGTGTGCTGACCATGACATCTTTCAGCATCCAGACAGACGTTGAATACGTCAGCCTAGCGCATAATCCTGACTTGCTTGATACCCATTTAATGATCAGAGTGAGGCTATTTCTTGCAATAAAAACGATTTAGGAAACTTTCTGTGGACAAATTTTCGCATCATCCTCTGGACAAACACAAGCGGTAAGAAGTGCACTTGTCCTCTGAAATGATACTTTGTAACATAACGTTAAGCAATCATCTCACTTCCCTCCACTGATTAGTCCTAATATCAGAGCTGCGGCCGACTGAGCTGCAGGTTCTGTGGCCAGAGCTGGTTACCTTGGCAACGCGTCAAGGTAACCAGCTACCCATGAGGTAGCAATTGATTTAATATTTATTTTTTTCGTAAGTGACGATGGTATAAGCAGGATAATGCCCTTTGAGGTGTCCTTCGCGTCAGACGGTTCACGCCTCTGCGTCGTCCATTCATTTCTGATAATGGACACCTCGTCGGGCATTATCCCTTACATATTTTATTTTGTCATTTCTTGACCTCCAGAGGGGTTTTGCCTTCATCACCGGCCTCCAAACAAGTCTGTGTTCCCCTTTGTCTTTGTCAGTCCATCCCTTGTGCATGGTGTATTAAGATTTCTGCCCTAACCCTAACCCCATACCTGTCAGTTTGGATTTTTGCTTTGTCTGTCCCCTGGACCTGAATTGTTTTGTTTTTTGTTTTTTGTTAGATATTACGATTGTGCTACCTTTTCACTAGACTTTGTCTGCCTTATTCTTGCTTTTGTTTTTTGACCCTCACCAGCCTCACCCTCCCGTGAGTCTTTGTTGGTTCGCCGAGTCAAGCCTGCATTTGGGTTCGATTTTTGTTTTGTGATGATGCAAGGCTAGTTTTAATGAAAAAGACATCACTCTAAGCCAAGGTCCCTTGTTGTAGCGCTGTGGTCCTGCTGCACTGAGCCCACCTCATGAGCAGGGAACAGGTACCGGCTATAATGCTCATGCAGTTGAACCTGATAAAGGTGGTTGGGGTTGACAAAGAGTCCGCCGTACAAACCTCAGATAGAGGAGCACCTTGCCATAAGGCCCATGAGGTAGCAAGGCCTTGCATGTGTGGCAGCAGAGGGGGTCGGGGTGAATGATGGATCTAATCTAGTAACTGTTACGCGAATTTTGATTAGGCCAATCACACCCAAACAGTTGGAAAGATTGATAGTCAAATTGACAATAGTAACCGACAACGCCACCCCAGGAATTTCACCTGGAGAATTATGCTAACCCTTTCCACAGTAGATATAGCACACAAGTTCGTTTTACTGATGAAGGCCTGAGACTGGGTCCAGTATAAATATGTTTTTTTATTTAACAATTATAAGTTTAACACAATTTATCAATAAAATTGTTACGCACACACACACACACACATTCAAGCACTCCCGAGACCAACCCAACAAAATAAACAAGAGCAAATAACTAAATTGGCAAATAACTAAATTGTGCTTAACTCATAGTTAACCTAATAAACCACACAAATTAACAAAACCCCACAAAATACACAACAAAGGACAAATAATTAAATTGGGTTAAATCAGGGTTAAATTAATTGGACCACACAAATGAACAGAACCAAACCCATGCAAACAAAAGAAAATGGTCAAATAACCCACAGCAGATAAACAAAGATAATCAGAAATAATCTTGAATTTATCAAAAATAATAAACTCCAACAAACATGCAAAGCAATCAAAGAAAGATGATAATAAAGAAGAAGTAAAGCAAATAAACATGCAAAGCAATCCAAACGCAAGGCAAAGGACTAAGATAATAACTAACTAAACCCCAATACACATGCGACTCAATTAAAAGAGAAATTATTAATAAAAATCAGTCAAGGTGTGCACAGCCCGGGGTAAGAACGGCAACCACCCTGACGAGTGCCAACAACAGCAACGCTGGAGATGCAGGGTTGGATGAATGGAAACAAATAAGTGTTCAGCAGGTACACAAAACACAGCAGGTAACACAGATCGGCAAAACAGCAGGTGACACCGATAGGCAAAACAGCAGGTGACACAGACCGGCGAAACAGCAGGTGACACAGACCGGCGAAACAGCAGGTGACACCGATAGGCAAAACAGCAGGTGACACAGACCGGCGAAACAGCAGCCAGCTGATGCGGCGTGCCGAGGGGCGGAGTTAGAGCCGGCAGAGTGGACTGCACACACGTGCACCCTGCCATTGAAAGACACCTTTTCAGAAACTAAAACTATCAACTATGCTGGTAACTTTCGCATCATGAGGTTTACATACCGTCAGGAGAACGACCATCACAAGGTGAGGAAGAGGAGAGCTCCGCGCTGCAGCGGCGCGACCACGAATGCGGCCGAGGACCGCGGACCACCCACCTCCACGCTACAGCACGTGAGACGAGGCGCAGAGGGAGAGACACTATGGGCCGCGATTGTCTCCGACCATGGAGAGGGGACACCTAAGTGCAGGAACTGCATGAGGGACAAGAGACTAACTTTAATGATGCCCGCAAAACTTGAAAGCGCACAGAACAACGCAGCGCTACACATACCCGAGGACCGGCGAGCCGAGCGATCCGGCATGAGGCGACCAGGTGAGCAACTGGTGGAGACGGGGCAACCGGAAGCTTCAGACAAGAGAGCTCCCAGGGCACAACCACCCACCTTTATAGACTGCGCCCCAAGCAGAGTCAAGCTGAGACCGCAGCACCAATTAAGGCAGCACACAGCTACAGCCCTACTGCTACACATGGAATGTGCATGCACCTGCAAGCCAATCAGAGAGCCTTGTCTTGGGGAATGGTTGCCCAAATCAGTTAGGTTTGTAATATGCAAAGAGGTGGTCTGTTGTCCAGTGGGCAGTATTTCCCAGAGGGGAAATTCAGGTATTGCAGCAGCACAAGGACGGCAATCATTATATACAGAGGAAATGAAAACAGAAATCATAAGAAATAAAATAACAATTGAAATAAAAGGCACAAGGCATCTAATAGTGCTGTACTGTCTCAAGCAAAGTGCAGTAGTGTGGTCAGTAGCAGCAAAGTATAGCATAAGTCAGAATAATGTCACACCACCTACTATAACAGCATACACCAGAATAGTATATGCAGTATTACAATTTGTGTTTGTTTTAATATTGAAGTAAGATGTAGTGCAATAAAACAGTATAACATATGAAGATAATATAGCATATTATAATACAGTTTGATATTGTATGAGATATAAACTATGAGGTGAAATGTAGTATTACAGTATAACACGATACATATAGTATTCTATAAATAGTAAAATATCATAAATATAATATTTATTTGAGGTGCAATATTTGCAGATCAGTCCAAACCAACGTATCTGCTCTGCTCAACAACAATCTGTCATGTCCTTCAAATCCCAGTATTCATTATGTAGCACAAAAAGCATCAAAACTGATGTGGAACCTGGTGATAGCTACGCTTTTCTGTCCTTTTCCTCTGCCTGTGTCTCCTTGTCACCACTGAGCAAAGAGCCAGGAAAATGTGTACAATATGAGTACAAATAATAAAATTAAATAAGAGAGTAATTAGAGTGAATTGAAGGGGAATCTTCCAGCTTGAAAGAAGAGGCTAAAATAATGTTGGAAGATTTTTACAGTAAGTACAGTTTCTCGCTGGTTGCATTTTAATTATTATTTTTTTGAGTCAGCGCAGAACATAAGGAACTTTAGTTAGTTGTAATGCATTCACTTTATTTTCATTCTTATTTTATCTTATTTTTACAATGTTTTTTCTCCATTATTGTTATTATATGCAAGAAACTGTTTCTGCGGCAGCATTCTAGTTTAATTTGATACCTGAAAGATCAATTTTTTCTTGCCAAAGACATACAAAGCATTGTTTTTCAATGCAAGATAAAACTTGTCATCTCTGAGGCCATAAATAAGAGGACTCAGACATCTTGGAACAAGACTAAACATTATATAATTAAAGTACCTGACATTAATAAATAACATTAAATCAATTTCAAGCACTGCAGCCTCTATGAATGGACACCACAGCTGGATGAGACAGAGCAGCAGCTGGAAAGCATGAAGAATTACTGTTCTGAGCCCTTTCCACATTGACTTTTTATTCTCTCCCGATGCAGCTTTGGCCACTTTCATTATTTTAACATAAGAGAATAAAATAGTAATGAACATGACCAAGAAGTAAAACTGACGAACGGCTGACCTGAGATGATGCTGCCAACTGTGTAAAATGAACACCTGCACAGCACAGACATTGTATTGCTTGTAAAAGCTGAGGGTGACAGATGTAAAGACAATGGAGAGAGTAACAATGCAGGGTACAGAGCTGAGGAAGTGAATGAAGACAATACAAAGCTGAGCGCTGCGTGTGGTGCACAGCTCTGCGTGACGGAGGGGCACGCAAATGGCCACGTAGCGCTCCACCGTCATTGTTGTCAAAGTTAGTGGTGTGACAAAAGTGTACAGAGATGATAAACTAAATATAATGAGACACATCCAAATCTGTATAGATATACCAAAATAGCTCAGGATGAGCAAGAGATTTGTCACAATTAAAATCAGACAATCAGACAGTAATGTAGTAGCAAATAAGATGTAGCGCATGGTTGTGTAGAAGAAATCCTTCATGAAAAAAGTCGCAATAAGTACACAGTTAATGCAAAGGAAAAGTGACACACAAAGCTGAACAGCAATCACCCGTTCATTTATCTTTCTCATTAAGGAAGAGTCATTATGAGCCATATATTTTAGCATTGTGACTAAATACAGATGGATTTGACTCTGAAGACTGAAGCCAAAATCCAGAAATCACATATCATTATCTAAACTTTCTCTTCAGAAATATTCAGAAACCTTCTCACAGGGAAACAGGTGGAATTTGCTTTGAACAGAAAAAAAACATACCACTGTACCTTCCCAGCATTGATTTGACATCATGGCTCACAGTTACAAAGATAAATGTTCTCTGTTGAGCACCGTGCAGCCCTCTGACAGAAACTTTATACTTATGAGTAGGACACAAGGGAAACAACAAATTTAGCTTTGCACCACAATGTCATCATCACTGCACACTGCTAATGCTCCTCACACTCAATTAGATACACTGAGCGCAGGACAAAGTTTTTGAATGACATCAGTAGTTGGGCTTCTTTACGAAATGGAAGGCTACATGTGTAACTTTAAGCCTCTAATTTCTCTAAGTTGAGAATCTCTGAACCCGACTGATTCCATTTGTAAGCGAGACACACGTTAAGGAAACTAAGCAGATCCAGCTGCTCCTGCAGGAGCCTGAAATGACAGATGAGTTGGAATGAGACTTCACCACCAGTACAGTTCTCGCCCATGTGCTCAGATAAAGGCTAACTATTTACAAATCTGCACTATGGACATACCCATGACCTAGGTGCTGGTCATCATCATGCTAAGGCCAGATGCTAATGGGTGGAAGGTCACTTAGTGGTTTGATTCTGGATATTTATTTTGTCATTTTTTCTGTCTTGACCTCCAGAGGGGTTTTGCCTTCATCACCGGCCTCCAAACAAGTCTGTGTGTTCCCCTTTGTCTTTGTCAGTCTGTCCCTTGTGCGTGGTGTATCAAGATTTCTGCCAGTTTGTGAGTATTTCCCTGGATACCTGTCAGTTTGAATTTTTGCTTTGTCTGTTCCCTAGACCTTAATTGTTTTTTTGTTAGATATTTTGATTGTGCTCCCTTTTCACTAGACTTTGTCTGCCTTATGGACTCCTTGCTTTTGTTTTTGACCCTCACCGGCCTCACCCTCCCTTAAGTCTTTGTTGGTTTGCCTTTTTGTGAATAAATTCATTTGAACTGCACCAGTCCCGCAGAGTCAAGCCTGCTTTTGGGTTCGATTTTTGTTTTGTCATGACACCGATACAACACTTAGCCTGTCATGATGCAAGGCTAGTTTTGGATGAAAAAACATCACTCTAAGCCTAGGTCCTGTCACAGCGCGGTGAGGTTTGTCTGTCTTTATTTTGAAGGTCTAACTCTCCTCTCGTTTCAGAGCACTTGCCCTTCCTCATGTGTCCCGTGTGTCTGCCCCGATCACCTGTTGTCTCCACCTGTTCCTGATTACCCTCCATGTGTTAAATAGTCTGCGTCTTCCTTGTCTTGTGCCAGTGTTTCTTTGTCCGTCGGCGATTCACCCGAGCCTGTCTTCTCCCTTGTCCTTGCCACAGCACCAGTATTGATCGTAAGATCTAGTTTCCTCTTTGTTAGTGTTTTTGGTTTGTAAGTTTGATAATTTAGTTTCTGATTTATTTTCATAGTTTAGATCTTAGCCAATTTGTTTTCCTCATTGTTGAGTGATTTTCTGTTGGAATTATTTTGCTACTTAGATTCTAGTTCCTCCGTTATTTAGGAGTGTATTTTGAGTTCATAGTTTTTCTTAAAGCTTCAGTAAGCCATTTCCGTTTTCATAGCCCTTTGTGTTTTCCTCCTTCGGGAGCGTCTTTTGTTTCTTAAATTTCATAGCCTTAGTGATTCATTGTTTTTCCTCCTTGTGGAGCGTTTTCAGTTTCTTGTTATTTTTCATAGTATAAATTATTCCCTTGGTAGCCTTTGGCCTTGACTAATTTCATAGCCTATTTGTTTAACACTCAGCGAAGTGGTTCTTGGGTTGTCCAGTAAAGAACTGTGTGAACTAATCTCTGCGTCTGAGTCCTGATCTGAGTCCCGGCCTGACAGTACACACTGGCCAGCATGGATTCAGCAGAGACCGGCCAGCTCACCGCCACGGTTCATGCCCAGGAAGCTCGTCTTTCCCGTCAGGAAGATTTCCAGGCAGCCATGGTGTCACAGCTAGGTCAGCTCTCATCACAAGTACAGGACCTGATTGATCAGCTCCATCAACTTTCAAGGACTTTAAGGAGGCTCTGGTGAGAACTTTTGACCCGGTGACAACCAGCCGAGAGAAGGCTCAGAGAGCTGAGTGGCCTTAAACAAGGCCACAGCTCCGTCAGTCTTATGTGGAGGGGATATGGGTGTGTCACCACTGACGGTTCCCTCCTTTGTTCTCCGGGGAGCAGGCACAGGTCTTTCCTCTGGCTTCTCTGCAAGTGTAGAGGGAAATCCTGACAGTGGATGAGAACAGGGCAATGGTCCCGTTTCCAAGCTCTCCTCAGGTATGTCACTCATCTCCTTCTCACGTCCATCCTCACTCTCTTCCACTCTCTCAGTCTCTTCCTGGTATTCTGCCTCAACAATCACTGGATCCACAGTCTCAATCTCCTGAGTCGCAACCAGCTCAGCTGCTGGATATGTCACTCTCTCTTCCAAAATGAAATCAGGCTCCATGAACTCTACCTCTAACCCTTGCCTTGGGGCAGGTTCCTCCGTGTTGGCACAGGACCCACACATGGCCGCAGGTTGGACCTATGCACCCTCCTTACCGCCCCACCCTCGAGGGGCTCCACTGTGTACGTGGTCCCTTGGACCTCCACAACCTTGACCAAGCGTCTTGGATCTTGTTCCTTCCCAGTGGACAATGTCGGAGATAAACCAGCTGTCCCACCTCAACATCTGGACAGTGCACACACTCTTGCTGCTGAGCTAGTCTCTCTTTAGCCTTTTGTTCAGCACATTCTCTCGCTCTGGCATGCGCATCCTGAAGACGCTCCTGGTGTACAGCCAACCAGTCTGGTGTATCACTGTTCTCCTGTTCATGGCTCAGCAGTGCATCAATAGGAAGATGAGGGTGAACTCCAAACAGCAAACAATAGGGTGAATACCCCATGGTCGAGTGTGGTGTGACATTGTACGCATACACTAGCTCGGACAGGTGTTCAGGCCAACGCCGCTTCTTCTCAGGGGGAAGTGTATGCAAAAAATCATGCAGAGTGCGATTGAACCTTTCACACTGGGGGTTTCCTTGAGGGTGATGTGGTGTTGTTCGGGTTTTCTTCACTCCATACAATCTGCATAACTCTGCAATCACTGCACTTTCAAAATTCCTGCCCTGATCAGAGTGCAGGCGTTCTGGTACTCCATACTTCAGAAACCACTCTTTCAGGATGACTTTAGCAGTGGTTTCTGCCTTCTGATCACGTGTGGCACAGGCCTGACTGAACTTAGTAAACACATCTGTCATTACAAGTACATTTTCACGACCATCTGTGGCACGTTCCAGTATGGTGTAATCCATAGCAACCACCTCAAGAGAGTGGTGCTTGGATCTTTGGCTGTGGCATTTTTGTTAACACACACCTCTGACATCTCTACACCCACTGCTCAACATCCCTGTACATACCCACCCAAAAACATTTTTGTTTCAACAGGCCCAAAGTCCTTTCGATTCCTTGATGACCCATTTGCTCATGAACACTTTTGAAAGCCTGTCCCTTGAGACAGTCTGGCAGCAGTAGCTGATGACAGGTTCCAGTATGAGCATCTTCAATTACCCTGTACAAAAGTCCATCTTTCTCTTGTAGACGCGACCACTATTTCAGCAAGGAGCAGACTGGCTTTGTCAGAGTTTTCTTTTCCTGGTAAGTTGGTTTCCTTTGTTTATCCCAGAACCCTCTTAAGACTCTGAGCGCAGGGTTGGACTATTGGAAGCTCTGGAGCTCTGCTTTGGAATATCCAGGGAGTGTGGGAGTGTTATCCTGGGCCGCACTGTTAGCTCCTGTCTCACTGACCTCAGCTGCGCTTAACTGTCTGAGCATACAACACTCAACACCTGCTGTCACTAGATCTAAGTCTAGGGCTGTACCTGGCCTGAGAGTGTTACATATGGCTACACATCCATCATATTCTGCATCCTCACTATCTGGTTCTGTCTCATTATTGGCTGGTCGCCGAGAAAGGGCATCAGCAGCAGTATTACACCGGCCTGGGCGGTACTTTCCATCAAAATCAAACACACCCAACTGAGCAACCCACCGCTGCTGAACGGCTCCTAAACTGGCTGTGGAGAGGTGGCACAGGGGGTTGGTTTCGGAGATGATGGTGAACTTTGACCCCAAAAGATAACTCCTAAACTTCTCGGTAACTGCCCACTTTAAGGCTAGGAGTTCAAGCTTCATGCTGCTATAGTTTTGATCATTCTTTTCTGCCCCTCTGAGCCTCCTACTGGCATAGGCTATAACTGTCTTCCTGCCCCCTTGTTCCTGATACAGAACTGCCACTAAACCCAGGCTGCTAGCATCTGTCTCTAGTATTAAAGGGAAAGTGAAATCTGCATAGCCTAGTTGGTTAGCTTTTCTTTCAAATGCTCAAAAGCTCTTAGACACTCTGGTGTCCAAGATGACCTGAACAGCTGATTAGCCCGGACCTGGCTGCTCTCTCTAACGCATGCAGTTACAACATCATGGAGAGGCCCTTCAATCTGTGAAAACCCCTCTATGAACCTCCTATAGTAACTGCAAAACCCCAAAAATGACCTAAGCTCTTTTACGGTGCTAGGGACGGGCCATGACGTGACTGCACTTATCTTTTCTGGATCTGTGTCTATGCCTTGGGCTGAGACCTGGTGGCCAAGGAACCTAACCTCAGGCTGGAGAAAATGGCACTTCTCCATTTTGACCTTCAACCCTGTCTCCCTCAACCTCTTCAGGACTGTCTCTAGCCTCACCAGATGATCGCGGAATGTTGGCGAAAAAACAAGCAAGCCATCCAAATAAATCAACACAATTTGAAACACCAATTCACTCATTGTGGCCTGCATGAGGCGCTGAAATGTGGCCGGCACATTACATAATCCAAAGGGCATTCTCATGTACTCGTACAGACCAAATGGTGTGGTGAATGCTGTTTCGTGCCTGTCCTTTTCATGTACCGCAACCTGGTGGTATCCACTCGCATCGTGGAGAAGAACTTGGCACCACTCAGTGCGTCCAGACTTTCATCAGTGCGTGGGAGTGGAAACGCATCTCGTCTGGTCTTCAAATTGAGCCGCCTATAGTCTATGCAAAGCCTTAGGCTTTCACCAGAACAACTGGTGAAGCGTAGGAGCTCTCTTGAATTACTCCTTTTCTCAGCAGCTCAGAGACGTGCTCCCTTACCTCTTGGTACTGATTAGGTGGTATGCGGCGATATGCGGTACATTTTCAAGCCACGATCGATGACGTGCTAAGAGATTTCATAGATCACTTTGTATATGTTTACCTAGATGACATTCTGATTTACTCTCCCGATCTAGAAACTCACCAGAGGCACGTAGCGGCTGTGTTACAACGTCTACTAGACAATAAGCTGTACGTCAAAGCTGAAAAGAGTGAGTTCATGCCGAAACCATCTCCTTCCTGGGCTTTATTGTAGCCCCTGGAAGAGTGCAAATGGACCTGGCTAAAGTTAGCGCTGTGGCCGAATGTCCCACCCCTGATAGCTGCCGAAAGGTTCAGCAATTCCTAGGTTTTGCTGACTTTTATAGGTGGCTTCAGCACAATTGCTGCTCCCTTGCATGCTCTCACCTCCTCCAAGGTCCGATTCTCTTGGTCACCCGAAGCAGAGAAGGCGTTCCAGAAACTCAAAGCCAGCTTCACCACAGCACCCATCCTCATCATGCCTGATCCCCAGTGGCAATTTGTGGTGGAAGTGGACACTTCCAATGAAGGCATTGAGGCTGTGCTCTCACAACATGCTGAATGAGACGGCAAGCTGCATCCATGCGCCTTCCTGTCACGACGTCTGTCAAAAGCCGAAAGAAACTACGAAGTGGGTAACCAGGAACTGCTGGCGGTCAAGGTGGAGGTGGTTGGAGGGGGCTGAGCACCCATTCATTGTTTGGGCAGATCACAAAAATCTTGAATACATTCGCCAAGCTAAAAGATTAAACTCACGCCAGGCCAAGTGGGCGCTATTCTTTAACAGATTCTTTTTCTCTTTCTCCTTTGTTGTAGAGCTGTGGTCCTGCTGCACTCATGAGGAGGGAACGGGTACCGGCTACAATGCTCATGCAGTAGAACCTGATAAAGGTAGATGGGGGTTGACAAAGAGTCCGCCGTACAAACCTCAGATAGAGGAGCACCTTGCCATAAGGCCCATGAGGTAGCAAGGCCTTGCATGGAATGTGCATGCACCTGCAAGCCAATCAGAGAGCCTTGTCTTGGGGAATGGTTGCCCATATCAGTTAGGTTTGTAATATGCAAAGAGGTGGTCTGTTGTCCAGTGGGCAGTATTTCCCAGAGGGGAAATTCAGGTATTGCAGCAGCACAAGGATGGCAATCATTATATACAGAGGAAATGAAAACTGAAATCACTAGAAATAAGATAACAGTTGAAACTAGACAATTCTGGCACTGCCAAATTTTGATAGTGGCACGAGGGGGCTGCTGGTGTTATCTATACCACTGTTTCTCAAGCCTCGTCCTGGAGTACCACTGCCCTGCATGTTTTGGATGTATCCCTGCTCCAGCACACCTGATTCAAATGAATGGCTCGTTTTCAGGCCCAGTAACGAGCTGAGCATTTGAATCAGGTTTGTTGGAGCACACCTTACATGGAGCATAGATAGATAGATTGAGAAATTGCAGTGCAGCGGCAGCATTACACACAGTGAAATAAGTGAAAAATTGTGAAATAAGACTATAAAGAACAAAGTATACATAATAAAATATCAAAATAGCAAGCAGTAAAAAGATTTTATACATAATAATAAAAGAGCAAAATAGTAAACAGTACTAATGAACAAGTATTGCACAAAAAAGTGGCAGTGTGTAGAAAATAAAGTGTATCGTGACTGTAAGCATAGCACAGTGAAAAAAGTGAAAATTTGTGAAATGGGACTATAAAGAACAAACTATACATATGTGGACTGCCTTTGAGTTCTTCCAAGTGCCCACGACAATTATAAATCTGGTGAAACACTACTTCCAAGATCTGCAGTTTTGCCTCACAACATCAGGCTTCACCACAATGTGGCAACCATTGGAAGTAGGCATTATGGCGGGTTGCACCATCTCCCCTTTGGCCTTCACGATGGCAATGGAGATCATCATCAGAGCTTCGAAATGGGTGGTAGGAGGAGCACGTCTACCGAGTGGCCAGAAGCTACCACCAATACGACCCTATATGGATGACTTGACAACATTGACATCAACGGCCCCCTGCACCAAAAGACTCCTGGAGAAACTTCATCAAAACATCACAGGGGCAAGGATGAAGTTAAAGCCCAGTAAGTGCAGAAGCATCTCCATTGTGAAAGGCCAAGTCACAGACCAGAGATTTTACATTGGTGGAATACCTGTACCAATGGTATCAGAAATGCCAGTGAAGAGCTTGGGACGATGGTATGACGCAAAGCTCAAAGACAATGAGCAATTTGAACAACTAAAAAAGGACACCATCACTTACATGGATCGCATCAATAAGACCCTGTTGCCAGGAAAACTCAAGTTGTGGTGCTTCCAGTTTGGCATCCTCCCAAGACTCTTGTGGCCTTTAACTGTGTATGAGATCCCCATCACCAAGGTGGAAAAGTTGGAACGGGTGATAAGCACACAGCTGAAACAGCGGCTTGGAGTTCCACGGTGCCTAAGCTCCATCGGACTGTACGGGAATGGAAAATTGAAATTACCAATCACAGGTCTCGTGGAGGAATTCAAATGCACCAAAGCAAGGCTCGTCATGACCCTTTCTGAATCTGAGGACACAGTCATTCGAACAGCGCCCCCCCCGGGTGGCAACGGGAAGAAAGTGGACTCCATCAGAAGCTGTTCAGAGTGCAAAGTCTGCTCTTCACTTTACAGATGTGGTTGGCCAAGTCCAGCATGAGAGAGCGGGTCTTGGGCTCATCCCAAAAGCTCCTCTGTGGCACCAAGCAACACCAGTGCAGAAGAGACAGCTTGTGGTAGAGGAAGTCAGGAGGCAGGAGGAGGTAGACCGACATGCCAAAGCTGTCTCCATGGCTAGGCAGGGGAGATGGACCAACTGGGAGAGCCTAGAGAGGAAAAGTCTCAGCTGGCGTGACATCTGGCAGATGGAGTGAGCGCGGCTGAGCTTTACCATCAGAGCAACGTATGACCTGTTACCTTCCCTTGAAAATCTAAAAATGTGGTATGGAGAAGATCCCGCCTGTTCCCTGTGTCGAGCATCAGCATCCCTTAAGCACATCCTGTCAGGATGCACTACAAGTCTTACCCAAGGGCGCTATACTTGGAGACATAACCAAGTACTCAGAGAACTGGCATCTACACTGGAACAGAAGCGAATCACCACAAATCAGCTTCCACAAACAGCAACGGGAAAGGTCCACTTCCTACAGTTTGTACCACCAGGCCAATCTCAAGAACACCAAACAACACCAAAGGATGCCAGCATCCTGCAGTCTGCTTGAGATTGGAAATTGGAAGTGGACATTGGCAAAAAGCTTGTGTTTCCCCCAGAAATAGTGGCTACAACACTCTGGCCAGACATGGTCCTGTGGTCTCCATCAGCAAAGCTGGTTTGTGTCGTGGAGCTGACAGTACCATGGGAAGATGGGGTTGAAGAGGCGTATGAGCGAAAGAAAAACAAATATGCTGACCTGGCAGCAGAAGCATCCCAGAACGGCTGGAAGACCACCATCTTCCCAGTAGAAGTGGGATGCAGGGGATTCGTTGCAACACCGACCATCAGTCTGCTGAGGAAAGTGGGGGTAAGGGGACGCTCCCTTCAACAGGCAATCAAGACCGTGTCAAGTACTGCCGAAAGAGGCAGCAACTGGCTCTGGATAAAGAGAAACGACAACAACTTGGCACCAAGATAGCGAGAGATGGTATGCGGCCAGGCATACACCTGGCCCAGGGAGAAGGACACCCCTGCCATGCAGGGTCCATCGAGGATCATAGAGGGTATGGTATGGAGGGGGGTGTGCCTGGGACGCTGGGTACACCGTTGAGCCCTCTGGAGACGTCGTGGGTTTCAATCGATGAAGCAGGGTACCCACCTGATGACCCCAATGAAATACATACCCTCCTTTTCACCACTTCATACCGACTGCTATGTTCAAGAGTTCAAGAGTTACCTACTTACCAAGGGATTAAAACATCTAGTCCTATTAGCTTTACTTACATCAATAAAATATCAAAATAGCAAGCAGTAAAAAACAGTAGTGGTAAGATGTATTGTATGTGTGTGTGTGTGTATATATATATATATATATATATATATATATATATATATATATATATATATATATATATATATTAGCTGTTATTGTACAGTGCAATGGCATGTGGCAGGAAAGATTTCCTGTATCTGTCCCTTCTGTAGCAGCCTGTGGGAGAAGGTGCTCCGCTGTCTGTCCACTGTGTGATGGAGAGGGTGCCGACCATTGTCCATGATGGACAGCAGTTTATTCAGCGTCCTCCTCTCCACCACAGTCTCAAAAGACTCAAGTTTGAGTCCAAGTACAGAGTCAGCCTTCTTGATGATCTTATCAAGTCTGTTGGTGTTGCTGGCTCTGATGCTGCTGCCCCAACATACAACAGCAAAGAAGATGGCGCTGGCAACCACAGACTGGTAGAAGATCTCCAACATTTTGCTGCACACGTTGAAGGATCTCAGTTTCCTCAGGAAGTAGAGTCTGCTCATCCCCTTCTTGTACACAGTCTCTGTGTTGGATTTCCAGTCCAGTCTGTTGTCGATCACTACTCCAAGGTATTTATAGTCCTCCACCTTCTCCACCACCTCCCCTTTGATCTGCATGGAGTATTGGCTTACAGAGCAGAGCAGGGCAGCTGGTGCAAGATCCCTCTTTATTTAAATTTGGTGGGGGCTAACCCTTTAAAATTGAACTTTGATGAGAGAAGAAATGTTTGTCTACAAAAAGATCCAAAAATTATGTGCCTCCTATTCACTGTTTGGATTTTTATGGCAATTTTAGAAAAAAATTTCAGGCGATTTCTCACTGGCTCTGTCACTCTAACTAATGATGTCATCCACTCTAGGGGGAGACATTCTGAGCATTTTGTGTGTCTGTGTGTATGTATCTGTCGTTGTGTGTGACTGCGTATGTGTGTGTCTTCGTCTGTTTGTGTGTGTGCTTGAACTACACATTTATCAAATTGTCCCAAGTATTTTGAGCAAGCAGCCTAACCAGTTCCAGGTTAAGCACTTATTGGCAAAATAACAATGAATGAATAACAATTGAAATAAAAGGCACAAGGCATCTAATAGTGCTGTACTGTCTCAAGCAAAGTGCAGTAGTGTGGTCAGTTGCAGCAAAGTATGGCATAAGTAAGAGTAATATGACACCACCTACTATAACTGCATACACCAGAATAGTATATGCAGTATTACAATTTGTGTTTGTATTAATATTGAAGTAAGATGTAGTGCAAGAAAACAGTATAGAATATTAAGATAATATAGCATATTATAATACCGTATGATATTGTATGAGATGTAAGCTATTAGGTGAAATGTAGTATTACAGTATAACACAATACACATAGTATTCTATAAATAATAAAATATCATAAATATAATATTTATTTGAGGTGCAATATTTGCAGATCAGTCCAAACCAACGTATCTGTCAACGTATCTGTCATGTCCTTCAAATCCCAGTATTCATTATGTAGAACAAAAAGCATCAAAACTGATGTGGAACCTGGTGATAGCTACGCTTTTCTGTCCTTTTCCTCTGCCTGTGTCTCCTGGTCACCACTGAGCAAAGAGCCAGGAAAATGTGTACAATATGAGTACAAATAATAAAATTAAATAAGAGAGTAATTCGAGTGAACTGAAGGGAAATTTTCCAGCTTGAAAGAAGAGGCTAAAATAATGTTGGAAGATTTTTACAGTAACTTGTGTTTCTTGCTGGTTGCATTTTAATTTATTTTTTTTTGAGTCAGTACAGAACATAAGGAACTTTAGTTAGTTGTAATGCATTCACTTTATTTTCATCCTTATTTAATTTTATTTTTGTGATTATTGTCAAGCATGTTTTTTTCTCCATTGTTGTTATTATCTGCAAGAAACAGTCATTTCTTTGGCAGCATTATAGTTTAATTTGACACCTGAAAGATCTATTTTTCTTGCCAAAGACATACAAAGCATTGCTTTTCAATGCAAGATAAAACTTGTCATCCCTGAGGCCATAAATAAGAGGACTCAGACATCTTGGAACAAGACTAAACATTATATAATTAAAGTACCTGACATTAATAAATAACATTAAATCAATTTCAAGCACTGCAGCCTCTATGAATGGACACCACAGCTGGATGAGACAGAGCAGCAGCTGGAAAGCATGAAGAATTACTGTTCTGAGCCCTTTCCACATTGACTTTTTATTCTCTCCCGATGCAGCTTTGGCCACTTTCATTATTTTAACATAAGAGAATAAAATAGTAATGAACATGACCAAGAAGTAAAATTGACGTACGGCTGACCTGAGATGGTGCTGCCAACTGTGTAAAATGAACACCTGCACAGCACAGACATTGTATTGCTTGTAAAAGCTGAGGGTGACAGATGTAAAGACAATGGAGAGAGTAACAATGCAGGGTACAGAGCTGAGGAAGTGAATGAAGACAATACAAAGCCGAGCACTGCGCGTGGAGCACAGCTCTGCGTGACGGAGGGGCACGCAAATGGCCATGTAGCGCTCCACCGTCATTGTTGTCAAAGTTAGTGGTGTGACAAAAGTGTACAGAGATGATAAACTAAATATAATGAGACACATCCAAATCTGTATAGATATACCAAAATAGCTCAGGATGAGCAAGAGATTTGTCACAATTAAAATCAGACAATCAGACAGTAATGTGGTAGCAAATAAGATGTAGCGCATGGTTGTGTAGAAGAAATCCTTCATGAAAAAAGTCGCAATAAGTACACAGTTAATGCAAAGGAAAAGTGACACACAAAGCTGAACAACAATCACCTGTTCATTTATCTTTCTCATTAAGGAAGAGTCATTATGAGCCATATATTTTAGCATTGTGACTAAATACAGATGGATTTGACTCTGAAGACTGAAGCCAAAATCCGGAAATCACATATCATTATCTAAACTTTCTCTTCAGAAATATTCAGAAACCTTCTCACAGGGAAACAGGTGGAATTTGCTTTGAAAAGAAAAAAACATACCTCTATACCTTCCCAGCATTGATTTGACATCATGGCTCACAGTTACAAAGAGAAATGTTCTCTGCTGAGCACCATGCAGCCCTCTGACAGAAACTTTATACTTATGAGTGGGACACAAGGGAAACAACAAATTTAGCTTTGCACCACAATGTCATCATCACTACACACTGCTAATGCTCCTCACACTCAATTAGATACACTGAGCGCAGGATGAAATTTTTGAATGACATCAGTAGTTGGGCTTCTTTACAAAATGGAAGGCTACATGTGTAACTTTAAGCCTCTAATTTCTCTAAGTCTAAGAAACTCTGAACCCTACTGATTCCATTTGTAAGGGGACTCTGTAAGACAGAGTGTGGCCAGCTAGAGTCTCTCTTTGGGACCATGCGGCCTGTTCAGGTGAGTTTGCGTTGTAAGATACAGAGTTGGCTTGTTGTTTTGATCTTTTTGGTTGTTTTCCTGTTTCGTTTGCTTCTTGAAGGAAATGTTAGGGTTTGATTTCCTGCTTTGTTTGCTTCTTGAAGGAAATGTTAGGGTTTGTTTTCCTGCTTTGTTTGCTTTTTGAAGGAAATGGTAGGGTTTGTTGCTTCTTGAAGGAAATGTTAGAAGAGGCTGTTAAATCTAGTCTGTGGTTTAGGCCTCCACCTTCAGCACCCTCTAAATTTTCCACCCCTACCCGAACAAGGGTCTGTATCCAATCCCTACTTTCATCTTTTGACTCTACCTCTTTATTTTCTACCCCCTACCCGAACCAGGGTTTTCATTCCCACCCCGCTTTTTTTTTTTTGTGCAGTTGGTGAGAGGCAGGTGTAGATGATGGTAGTGTGGCAATCGGCAGTTACATGTGGCATCTAGGCCTGTGGTAGCATTGTAGCAGCTAACAATAGCTAAAGCGGTGAGAGTATGATAGTATCTTAGCAGTTAGTATTGGTAGCTAGCAATTAACATTAACAGTATAGGTGAATCTAGCTTTATTGTCTTCTTCTGTTCCTCTTAGCATGTAGCGGTTAGCACGTAACATTAGCTAAATGGTAGCATCGGAACTGTATTGTCTTCTTCTGTTCTTCTTAGCGGTTAGCATTAGCATTAGCAATAGTTAAATGGTAGCATCGGTACTGGCCACTACCTGGAGCATCTCTGGGTCAGTTGAACGTGGCAGTGCTGTTTGGATTGTGTAGGAGCAGTGTGAACTGGCACTAGGGGGGGTGACTCTGGGACGCCGGAGTTCACTGCCTAACCTCCTGGAGGTGTAGTGGGACTAAGTAGGCGAAACGCTGTTGAAGGGAGGTTTCCACCTGATGACCCCCAGAGACGTGTTAGGACTCACTGCTCTTTGGCATGTATGGCAGATTAGAGCTCCAAGGTTCTTCACTGAGAATGAATCCTCTTTTTGAGCACAAGTATCTTGTGTTTAAATTAACTAAGTCTAAGAAACTCTGAACCCTACTGATTCCATTTGTAAGGGGACTCTGTAAGACACACGTTAAGGGAACTAAGTAGATCCAGCTGCTCCTGCTCAGATAAAAGCTAACTATTTACACATCTACACCATGAACATACCCATGACCTTAGTGCTGGATGTCACCAAGTCTTAGCTGGCCCTGCCAGACACTAAGGCCAGCTGTCAGTGAGAGGAAGGTGCCTGTCATGTTGCAAGATTTGTTTTGAAAGAAAAAGAGAGAGAGATCACTCCAAGCCAAGGTCCTTTGTCGTAAGAGTTGCGGTCCTGGTGCAATGAGCCCAGCACAGTACAATGCTCATGTGGTAGAACCTGATAAAGGTGGATGCGGTTGACCGAGAGTCCGCTGTATGAACCTCAGATAGAGGAGCACCTTGCCATAAGGCCCATGAGGTAGCGAGGCCCCACATGGAATGTGCATGCACCTGCAAGCTAATCAGAGAGCCTTGTCTTAGAAAATGGTTGCCCAAATCAGTTAGGTTTGTATTGTACAAAGAGGTGGTCTGTTGTGCTGTGGGATTGTGTCCTATGGACATACACCGTTAGCCAGGGATTCGACCAGGCACAGCTCCGTCGCATTCCAGCTACGACACGGTTTTGTTTCATCCTCCGTACAGCTTCCAATCCAGCCAGGAACATTTCAGAGGCAAGGTATTTTGCCTGCCTGATTTTGCTGTTTTAACTTGCTCAGATTTTGCTGACAGGGTCGTTTTTCTTGATTTTTTGGGTTAATATTGTCAGTACTGCTTACAAACAGGGAGTGAATGACACAATAATGTGCTGATGGATTTGGTGTTTTGGAGTTTTTAGCTGAGCATTACTGCAGCACAGGAACACAAGACCACTGCATCATGGGAACTGTTGACTGGTGACTCAGATGTGGGTGTCGGCCAGACCACTGACTTGGAACCAGGACATGGTGGTGGCTGACACATGGGTTGAAAACCTATAAGACACAGGAACTGATGTTAGCAGTGAAAACAGGAACTGGGCAGCAGAGAGACACAACGTCAGCAAGAGCCATGCTTCTTTCCAGAGGGCTCCCCTGAAGGTGACTCCAGGGCAGGATCAGGCAGGTTGTGGGATGGGTTCGTGCTCGCCGACTGGTCAACTGGTTGGAAGCGAGCAGTCTGGAGGCTGTCTGGCTCTCGAACAAGGTCCATCTGAAAAGAGACCAGGGAGCTGAATGTCATAGAGACAGATGACAGGGATCTTGGACATCTTAAAAGCTAGCCAGGCCACTCAGAAAGGAGACTCCTGGGAATCAGAGGTGTCCATTCATAGAAGCCGCTGTTCTTAAAATTGATTTAATGTTATTTATTAATTGCAGGTACTATAATTATATAATGTTTTTTCAAGATGTCAGAGTCCTCAGGGGTGACAGGTTTTTCTCTTGCACTGAAAACCTTGACTCCGTGTGGCTTCGTCAAGAACAAGTCATTCTTTCAGTTGACAAATTAAAACTATAATGCTGCCACAGACTTATTGCAATTAATACCTTATTTATTGAAAGTCTTTCATTCAGTGAACATGTTATCAGTACATATGCCCTCAATTCAATTTCTTGTTTTGCGCACTGGCTTGTTTCTTGATTGTACATGATTAGCATACTTTTCAACCATTAACGTCAAACAGAATATTTTACAGTATCTGGATCATGTTGTCCACGAGAAAGCTCGTTAATCCATCATACAGTTTGTGCCCCATTGAATCCTCCAGTACCTTCATGTACACGGTGTGAGACTGGCTACCTGTTGCCTGTTTCTCAAATGATATCAGAGCTAATGGTGGCCTGACTTGATCACTGGTCATTGTTGGAAATCTTCACTTTTTTCCTTTCTTTGCACTACTTGTTTGGTGTGTTTGTAATGAGTGTTATGTGGTTCAGTGAAAATCACATCCTGTTACACAGTTCTGATGAAGTAATGCAGTTTTAAATGTAAGAGTTGACATCTGTGACCCATTTTGATATTAAATGATGATTCAGAACATCATAAGAACACTGTACTAGTTGGATTAACAGCAGCTAAGAAAGTGATTAGTCTGCGCTTCTCTCTTGCCAGCGGATACTGAATTCTTTGGTAAAGATCCAGTGTGTAGCATTTATGGGGATGTATTGGCAGAAATGGAATATAACATTAATAGAATTGTATGAATAAGCTTACAATTATGTTATTAGCAGCGTATAATCACCTGAAAACTGAATTTCAAACACATCTAAATGACGTGAACATTTTAAACCACAGTTTAGGTTAAACACTTTGTGTGTCATCATTTATAATGGAAAGGCATTTTTTAACAGCCTTTGCAGTATTCCGTGTGGTCTGTCATCTTAACGCATACCAATAAAACAATGGCTTCTTGCTTGTTGAATCTGCTTTATTATTTCTATTATTATTATTATTAGCTCTTTGGCAGGTATAGAGGCAGATTAGAGCTCCAAGGTTCTTCACTGAGAATGAATCCTCTTTTTGAGCACAAGTATCTTGTGTTTAAATTAACTCAGTAAACGACTGAGTATTCTGTGACCAACTATCCTAAACAAGGACAAAACAGGAAAATGTGAATGAAATATTTTATTTGTCATACAGCAAATATTATATATTGTCTCCTATCTATTTTGATAGTTAACAGTAATTATGCTAAATATAGAACATACTGTATAACCAATATAGGATAGGTTTGAGGAAAAGATTACTACCTTACATGATGTTTGGCCCTGCTAGGTGCATGGCTCTAGGAAGGACATTGCAGGGCTGTTGGTGCACCACTTTGATCCAGATTGAATGACTATTGGATGAATTGCCATGAAACACTTTACAATTGTACAAACATTTGTGGTCCTCATGGGATGAATCCTACCAGTTTTGGTGATCCAGCCATTTTAAATCTAGCAATGCCATGTAGCACCACCAAGAGGTTGACATTTTTGTTTTTTATTAAATGTCTTGACAGCTACTGGAGGGATTGCTGTGACATCCGGTACAGACATTCATGGTCCCTAAGTACAGCCCGCGCTTAAGTACAAATTCATCGAGCTGCTAGCATGTGCTGCAGACTATTAACCTTGTTTCTGTTCTTTGACTTTCAGACTTTTCAGTTTGATCCTATCCAAAATCCCAGGTGTGAAACCTCCCCCAGACCACAGTCCAGACCAAACAGCCAAGGCTTGGTCTGAGGAAAAGATCAAGCTAAAACATGGTTCAGTTCGTTTCTAATGTGAAAACATTTTTTGGATGGTTCCAACTTTTGCAGCAAATTTGTTATGGCAGGCTATCATTAGAACCACAAGAAGGAAAAATGAGCCGTGGCAGCACCTGGAGAGAGGAAGAGGAGAGGTGAACCTTGGTAAGGAGTTCGGTTCGGACTTTCAATTGTGAAAGCACCCTCATATACAATTTCATCATACAGTGCAATTATATAATCTTATACAAGCACTTTGATCATAGTCTTGATAACAACAATGAATTCTTACTGAAGTCAATAGTTTTTTCTTTTGCCTCTTACGCCATCCATCTTCACTTGGAGCAAAACCAACAGAGGATAGTTTAAATAATTAATGAACCAATTAACTGTTACCGTTAATGAGTATTGCAGGAGCTTATTTGCCATAAGAGAATAGCATTGATAGGCTCATTACCAACACTGATCTGTTTTGAGTCTAAATCCACATGGAGAACAACAAGACATGACTGCAGAGGCTACCATAACCATCATATTCCCTCATGATACCACTGTGTTAGCTGCTGTTAACAACTGAGTGCACAGAGCAGACAATGACAACAATCCAAAATTTGATAGCAAAACAAATTGTCTGATACAGAAATAGAAATAGTGAAATGGTGCTAAGTTCATCATGTTGAGGTGGATTAGATTATATGGTTTCTGTTTTTAGTTCTGTTAAATAGATTAAAGTCAATGTGTTTCCTTAACTCTGTGATTTGTGAACTGCTGACACAAAATATACCCACATATCTCTTCCAAAATCGAAATTAAACTGCAGTAATCCCTGGCTCATTTAGACTGTCCACCCTCTTTCACTACATTACATATGTGTGCAGTAATTCAAGCAAAGTGTAACAAAAGAGTGCTGCAACACATCCAATGTAGAATTAAAACTATGTGCTGAGCACCTCTACAGTAAAACGTATGGCAGCTACCAAGCCAGTAGGGCCAACAATGGCAGTGTAGCAAAAGCAGACACAGTGTAGTTATATGGCCTGTCCAATCTTCTGCGTATCTGCTCTTTTTTTTTTTTTGGTGAGAGTTGGATTGGAAGTCAGCATGAAGGTAAGTCAGGTCAGTGGGCCAGTGGATTTATGATGGCACAGCCTGATAAATGCAGGGCCTTGTGATTGGTCAAAACATCATTTAACATGAATACAGGGCTTCAATAGGAATGCTCACCTAGTGTTCTTGTTTATACAACTGAAATTTCAGTACTTTTTTAAAGGCCAAAAACTTTATACATTTATCACGATAGATGCAAACAGTGACGATTATCCTATGTAACATTTACCAGTAAAAGTACCTCAAGGCATGAGGCCTTATTTAGTCAGCCAAAATGTGTTGTACTACAAACATACCTGTACTGTCTAATTACAGCCTGAGGAAGTGTGTTAGTGGTGGTTGGTCATGACTTTTGAAGGCCCTACTGACAATATTAAGCAGATCTAGTATCTGCCAAAATATAGTGATTCCCTCTTTACTCAATCACAACAGGTTGCCAGCTGTTCGCATGGCATGTTAGATTTGCATGCTTGTTGACCTAAACATGCTGTTTGTCAGTTGGTCTAGTTGTGGGCTCAGGCAGTGTACTGGCTAGCTTAGCATGTTGTTAGCATGCTAGTTAGCTCCTTTAGTCAAGCCTTCATTGTCTCTGTGTACTGTCCGAAACAATTAATGTGCACATATTATAGTTGCACTCTTGTCTGTTCAGGAATTGTCATTTGTTCTCTGACACTATTGTCTGCATTGTGGACAAATCAACAGCAAACACATGGGATGGCCACTCTTGAAGTCACCAAAAGCAGGAAAACCCCCTAACTCTTTGCTAAAACCTTTCCAATGGTAATGCATTGGTGTATGTGGTCGTTTTGTACAACTTGTCTGCATGCTCTTCTTATCTTTAAACATATGTTGCTATCTGATTGCTGGTGTGGAAGACAAGGAAGTGATGTGCCTGGGGGGTCCAACAGACCAATATAACAACGATCAACAAGAAGCCTTGGGCTGCTGGCATGGCTGCAGACCAGAGTATTTCTAATTTTGAGCTCACACGCTGGTTCCATGCAAGACTAGCGACTAGACTAGACTAGAAGGATCTAACAGCTGACTCTTCATCAGATTATACAGCACCTGATAGCAGATAATCTTTTTGTCAATGTTTTGCATTATCAAAAGCAAGAGCAACAAGTGCACATCAGCCAGCTTCAGGTCTTTATTCTTTGCTTTTATGCAAGCCAGAAGATAAACCAGTCTCCTGATCACAGGAAATGTACTGTCAATCTTATACAACAACATCATGATAACACTAAAAGGTGCTACGTGTGGAAATCGAAGATCGGTGGCTTTGGTGACTCCCAGTGGTGTTATCAAAAACACACCATGGCAATCAGGCCAATGTCCTTGGATTGCTGGCAACTGTTGAAATGATGTAATTGCTATTTCATCAGTCTCCAATCAGAATAAAAATTAGCAAAAGATAGTTTAAATTATTCATGACTCAGTTAATTGTCAGCTTAATGAGTTTCACATGACTTTATTAGCTATACAGGAATAGAAATAATTGGCCAATTAGCAGTGTCACTCTGTTTGTAGGCTAAATCCACATGGAGAAAAACAAACCATTCGTTTGTTTGTGCTCCCACAAGCGTACTATCCCCTTGTGACAAGTCTGTGTTAACTGTTGCTGGTTTCCAGGTACAGATGCCAGACATTGACAGCAATTCAAAAGTTGAGTGAAAAAAGTGAAGTTCAGTCACAGAAGTCATTGCTTATTTCCTGGGTTTTGCTGTAATTGATTACACTAGTTTGCTCTCATGCAGCTATGATGACATTTTACTCAACTTAATTGGTGGAATTTGGGGTTGCTCAAACTTGCAAACATCAGCAGGTCAAGAAGCACATTTTTAAACAAATAAAATTCTGTAATAAAAAACATTCAGGTATGTCCTGGTGGCTCATGGGACCATGTAATTATTGGACACTTCAGCAGTGTTCAGCTTGAGCCATTTACCTTTAGATCTCATACAACCGTTTACAACACCCCCTTCTCTAATCTACAAGGTGACTATAATCAGTATTTTTATAACGATCAAATGGCAGCATGAAAATATGTGACAATGTGAATGGGGTCGCTCGTCATGACGGACCTACAGAAAACTATTACCTGAATCGGCAGCTCTGCCTCAGCCTTACTGAGCTTTATAGTGAGTTTCAGCTCACTGTTTAGCTATCCGGCTACAACTTTACCATTGTGGTTCACTCTCATCAGGATCGTTTTCAGCCACAGCAGGCAGCTGTTGTCAGTGAAAACAAACCATAAAAACCTACTGTAAACAACCTGCTCAGCATCAGACACAGTTGGAGAATAGCTGATGAACATAGTGGAGCATTTAGCATTTAAAAAGCCACACATTTCTGTCAAGAGTTGACCACAACAAAGCAGATCTAAAAACAGAGTGAATATTGGACTTATATATATACACAGTGGACAGAAATACTCCATCTGCCCCTCCAGATGTGGTATCAACTTATAGAGGCTATACTATATACTATACTATACTGTATAGTATATTGTACTATACTGCACTGTACTGTAAAATGGTCAAATAGTCAATTGTATACTACAGACTCATCAAGCATCAATATATGTGTATGTATGTGTATGCATTTCTGAGACAATATGACTGAGTGATAGGATCCAGTCATATAGCTTAAAGGCCATAGGCCAATCCAACATTTGCGGCCACTTCATGCTAGGGGTGGGCAATATACTGATTTTGTCCCCGATGACGTGTTCTTACACGACATGGATTGTGTAGCACCATCATTACCGTGACAAATGTATAAGCATATTAAAAATAATGTCCTTTACTGTGGCTGTGATGACAGGCAGGTGTACATACTCATAGAACAGGAGTTACATCAGATAACTGCGATTTTCCTCGCTATAATGCAGACAATATGTATAGAAGGTGTATGTTATGAGTCGTTTTAATATGTGTGGAAACATCTCGCCAACACACAAAGTAGGTTACTATACTTATCATGGCCGATGAGGTGGGCTGTTGGAAACAGCTGACGATGACGACACTGTGCTGAGCTAAGCTTGGTGTTCCCCTTGTGTTATAGTTGCCCCTACAAAGTCACAGTCCTCTCTGTGAAGGCGACACAGAGCTCAGCAGAAGAGTTCATCTATGGAACTGTGTGCCACAATACCTTGGTATTGCAAGGATGGTCTGGTAATCTGATGGTTTTATGCCCTTTGACGTGTTGATGGGTTTATGTCAGATTTATTGTAGGTACATGTGATATTTTTCTGATGTGTATTGTGTCAACTAAACTTCAACCGGTTGCTGCAGTGAGGATGTTTGTGCCACAGAAAATCTGAACATCTGGCTCATACAAATATTTTAGATTACACTGACAGTTTAGTCATAGATGAGTTCTTGAATTTGGGATCTGTCTTTAGATCTAAATTAATAATCCCAGTGTCTAAAACCCTTGAATATTTCATAAATATAAATGGCAGCCAATAACTCTCTGATTGGTGGTGGATCCTCAGTCTACAAGATCAGCGATCGGGTCATTTTAGTTCAGGTTTTGGTGCTAGTGTTCCTTTGCATCAACTTTTTGCTAATCACAACTTTTTTTATGAAGGATTTCTTCTACACAACCATGCGCTACATCTTATTTGCTAATACATTACTGTCTGATTGTCTGTTTTTACTCATGACTGATATCCTGCTCATTTTGAGCTATTTCCGTTTTACCATACAAATGTCATTGTGTCTTGTTATATATATTATTTTGTCTCTGCACACTTTTGTAACACCACTTACTCTGACAGCAATGACCCTGGAGCGCTACGTGGCCATTTGTATGCCCCTGCGGCATACGGATCTGTGCTCCACACGCAGCTGTCTGTGCTGTGTCCTCATCATTCACGGACTCAGCTCGGTACCCTGCATTGTTATTATGTCCATTTTCTTTGCATCTGCAGCCCACAGCTTCTATAATCAAGGCAGAGTGTGTTCTGTGGAAATATTCATCTTGCACAGTTGGCAGGGTCATCTTAGATCAGCTATAAGTCAGTTTTACTTCTTAATTATGTGTATCATCATTGTATTCTCTTATATCGAAGTCATGAAAGTGGCCAAAGCTGCATCAGGAGAGAATAAAAAGTCAACATGGAAGGGGCTCAGAACAGTAATTCTTCATGCCTTCCAGCTGCTGCTCTGTCTCATTCAGCTCTGGTGTCCATTCATAGAAGCTGCTGTTTTACAGATTCATTTGAAGTTATTTGTTAATGTCAGATATTTTAACTACATTACTTTTATACTTGCTCCAAGATGTCTTAGTCCTCTCATTTATGGCCTTAGAGACGAAATGTTTTTTCATGCACTGAAATACTATGCTCTCTGTGGCTTGTATAAGAAATCACTAGATGTATTTTAATTGATAAAGTCATGATATTATGAAACTAAAATTTGTATCTCTATTTATAATATGTTTCAACACAAAAATCTAATTCAAATGAGCCGATGGATTATTTTGCAACCAGCAACAAAACAACTAAAACAATCATAGATTTTTCTGGGGATGTAGACATTTGCTGTTCATGAGGATGTGTGATTTTATTGTACTGATGAATATCCCTTTCCCTGTACATTTGCTTGCAATACATTACGGAACACTATTTTCATCCCATGACTGTTTTCAATTCGATATGAAATACATATTACCAATTAGCAATCATGTTTTGCTATTCTCAAAGTTATGATTCTACTAACATTTTAAAATCAGTTTAAAAAAATCCTATTATTTGCGACCATGAGAACTTGAAAATAAATGTTCTTTTGCTGCATATTTTGAATGTGTGCCTGTATCATTAATACTGCAGCCTCTGGCTCCATAAATCATTGCTCAATGAGCAACAGTGTACCACATACCATGAAGGGTAAAGATCAGAAAGAGCTATGACATTGTTTGCCATACAGGCAGTACTGCACTGGCATCACCTGTCAACCACATGGGGCATTTGAAAGCAAATTTTGTCACATAACACTTCTCACTGTGACTGGTTTTGAGTGAAATGTCTCAAAATCTATTAGCTGACATTTGGCACACACATTCATGTCCCCCTAAGGGTGAAATGTAATACCTTAGGTGCATCCTCATCCTCTTTACTTTTCACCTACCGCCATCATTAAGTCAAAATTTCAATTTGTCCAATATTGTGGTTTATGGCCAAATACATGAAAAATTAATGGCACTCCCATCAGACTCAGCTGCACTTTGTGTTTACTGTTAATTTACAAATATTACCTTGGCAGCACCCTAACCTGATTGTAAACATGGTGATATCATCATGTTAGCGTTGTTATTTTGGGCCTGTTACTGTAGAATGCTAGCATTAGCATTTAGCTCTAAGCACCACCGTGCTTAAGTACAGCCTGAGACAGCCGTTGGCACAGCTGTAGACTCGTAGGTCTTGTTCTTTCTGCCAGTCCAAATTTGTTTTTGATAGTGAGTTTAGAAATTCTGGAAAGTCTAGCAAGAAACCAAATGAAATGCGATTTTTGCAAACTGGAGCATCCCTGCACCATGCACCATCATTCACAGCCTCAGCTCTGTACCCTGCATGTTGTTTCCTCCACCTTCTTTGCATCAGCCTCTCTTGTAAAAGGACTTTTGCAACCTTAGCTATCTGAGCTTAGCTCTGAACTAGGGTTTGTCATTGCTACAGTTCTGCCGATGATGCTTCTAGCTTGGTGATAGTGAACTGAATGCTTTCTGCCTGTTCGCTTCCTTTAACAAAGCCGTCCGGCTATATTTGGGTGGATGAGCCCTGCATGCCTTCACAGAATTCCTTATTCACCTCTTCAACACCAAGCCAGTCTAACTTCCATTTTCCTGAAGAAGCAGCTTTTTTTCGTTGCTTTTTTTGCTAAAGGTTGGAGCTTTTTTTAATGAGACAGCATCGCAGCAGCCAACTTCACTGCCTGACCTCCGCCAGGTATCGTAACAGGGAACAACTGCACTGTTTGTGTAAGTTTCTTTTCCTACAACCGCACATCTTACTGTCGATGATGCAGTACATACAATTAAATATTTTCTTATGATGCTGCCATCAAACCAGTCATTAATTTTTAGGCAATCTCTCAAAGGCAAATAAAATATAGCTGCAAACAATTCTTGTTTGAAGTGTCTTGATACGGCAGCAAACAGGGATCCACCAACACACAGTATTAAATCATGTACAGTACACCAATTCATTTTATTTTTTGCTATTATTTGAAAACAAACAATAGTTTTATAAAAACAAACAAAAACAATATGATCTGATGTTGGATAAGCCCCACTGCCACACAATATATACTGGAGATTCAATAATCATTTTCCAGAAGCTCCAAAAGTGGCTGATATTCACAAATCAAATAAATACTCTTAAATAATGATTTATGCCATAGTAACGAATTACAAATTGTTAGCAATTCAATTCAATCTGACTGCAAACATGGAAATATCTAACAGGCTCAAACAGGAAGAGAGACACAATCAGGAAATCAATATTATCTCTATTTGTCTTAGTCCTCTCGCAGATAAGCCTCATGAAGCTCATGTTCCTCACTATCTTCTCGAAAGGCAGCATATTCTGCCATCCGTTGGATCTCTTCTACTTTAGTCTCGGCCAACTTTTTCTCTGCATCCACTGAGAGTTTCTGTGCCTCCTCCACCTGCGACTGGGCCACCTGAATGTTCGTCCTCACTGTGATAGCTGCCTGCTCGGCTCCTGGAAACACACAGATGCAAACATGCATTTTTATATACAAATCTCGACTGAGTGACAACGTCTGATCTGTAACATGGACAGCGCATGAACTGGATTTGAATGCTTTCATTATTCCAGCCTCATAAATACAATAGTTTTTCAGCATTACATCAAGCCTAAAGAAATACAGCTGCACTCTGGCACACTCACCTGAACTGTGTGCTGCCTCAGCTGACATTTTACACAGCTCGACAGCATTGATCCAGGTTGACTCAAAACGTCTGCATTCAACTAGTCTCTCACTAACCTGTTAGGACAAAGACATGAGGCCAACTCAATACAATAGATATATCTTTTTCTACTGTTTTTGCAAAGAGTAAATGCTGATTTGAACAGGAAAAACTGAACGCTGGAGTAGATTTAGGTTAATTTTCAACAATCACAACACAATCTAACCTGTGCACGGTGGCCATTGATCACCTCCAGGAGCGAATCCTCCTCAGCGGGGGTCAGTTTTCCCACTGAGGCTAAATACCGTCTTTGAACGGCAATGCGTGCGTAGATCGCCTGTTAGCAAACAGAGGGAAGACGGTCAGGGACAGTGCAGGGCAATTTTAAAAATAACATTACAGTAGTGGTATAGCTGACATGATGTCAATCACACATGACTGGCGACACATGATTAAACAAGTGCTACTATTCTTCAGAAATGCCAAGTCTGGAGTTGTACATGTGCCAACCTCTTATTAAATGCAAAAATATCAAGACAAACATTCAAATCATGATGACTGCATCAGGTCTATGCTCATTTTTACCTAATAATGTGGATGTTAATGAACCCTGTATTCTGGCAATCATAACTTGTTGATGTAATGTTTCACGTTAGATGAAAACCCACCTTTGAATAGGCTGTAATGGCATCTATGAGGGCCAAGGTGGTCTGAGAGAGGAAAGTACTTGAACTGTCTGTAACCACTGAGGCTGCTCTTCTGATCAGGGAGTCATGAGAGAGGTTTTCCACTTGCTACAAACAGAGGAAAGAAATGTGCATTTTAACTACTTCCTTCAGTTTCTCCACATACAGAGCATTTTTTGTAGGGATGGAAGATTTGTGCAGCTGCACTTCATCACCACCTGACAGGAGACTGACCCACCTGTGCAAAAGGGACAGCACAAAGCCCACGGCCTACACTTAAAGATGCTCTGCTCACGTCCGCGGTATCTGTCCATTCCCCCACCTTCAGCACTCCGGCCTTCCTGCTTCTGAAGAGGACACTCTCAGAACTGCTGTGGAAAATATAAGCAGGTTATCACAGCAGCCATGATCAATGGTATTTCAGCTCAAAGTTTTGTAGTGCTGAGCAATAATCTTATGGTTTGAAGATCAGTACTTTGCTGAAACTTATCGAAACTGGCATTTGCACATGATAGATTTTACAGTGCAGACTACATTCAGGTAGTCGCGAAGCTTCACTAGGCAGCACTTGGCAGCACAGATCTAGGCTATGTTCCAGCTGCATACTATATGGCACTGGCTATTCATAACATACCTTAGGAAACGGATACATGCTGCTCCTCTCCTGAGTGCACCCTTGTTTGTCCACAGCAGTGAAACGTCTGTCTGATTTTGCAGAAGTCCTCCAGCAGCACGGCTGGCGCACACTGAACACTGACGAACAGCTTGCATTTTGCAGACTGACTTACTCCACTTGAAGAATGTACTTGATGTGATGAGTATAAAATTAATTATTGATCGTAAGTTTTCTGTTTGGAAGCTATTCAAGCTAATTCAAACTAATCTGCTCACCGTTGCCTTGTCTTTGTAAAATCAGAGAAATAATCTTGTTCCCTGCTCCCAATGTTTCAGCTTGCTCGATGATGTCCAACTGTCACGTCCTGTGGGTATTTGTAAGGCCCCAGCACCACTTCATTGCGTAAAAAACATTGATCTGTTGACACTGAAATGTGCGTATTTGGCTTTCTGAAACAGCCCAAAGAGGCAGGAATTACGTCTGTCTCTCTTGCTCTGATGTGTTTATGAGTTCTGACTTTTGGGTCAGAACTGAGCTGTTAGGTTTTGTTAAACTTTTGACACATTAAATAAAAAATGGCTCTGGATCACATGCAATGAATACAACATGTTACAAATCAAAATGATAATGGTACAATTCTGACTATGCCAAATGCATTTTCTTTATCACCTGCCATGAAAATGCCTGTAGCCATTTTGCATTACAGTGCAGAGACTTGGCACAGAAAGGGGCACAAAATGCCACACTTTGAGCTCCATTTCTTTTCCTGCTGAAAATCAGAAAGCACTGATGATGGAAACCATACGTATGTAATACAGCTGAAGATCTGCCATATACCGTACTGTGGCAGCTTTTACGTTGCAGGGTGCTAGCTTTCACATCAGATGAACCAGGAACTATGGCGCTTGTTATGCACAGTCAGAGTATTCGAGTGGCCCAAAATGTATTTGACAAATGAACATGAACTTACATACAGTCATCACATCCATGTTGAATATTGGTTGGAAATCCTTTGCTATGTATGAATCTATGAATTCCACCACCTGTTGTTGTCTTCAGCAGTGATGCTCTGCAAGGCCTGCACTGCAGCTCTCATCACATCTCACTTATTTTTGGGCATTTTTATCTTCAGCCTGGCCTTTAGCAGGAGAAGCACATGGTCAGCTGCATTGAGGTCATCAGGTTACAGAGTTGTCGAGTTGAAAAAATGCTGCCATTTAGCCCTGAAGAAGACATGTCTAAACATATGTACTGTTTCTGCTAAAGCTGAAAATAAGCTAACAACATTTCATTTGATTTTAGTTAATCATGACTGCCCGATTCCAATATTATTCGATTTGATTGTTTTTTAACGTTGAGTATAAACTATTCTGAATGAGAAAACTGAGTAATATGATGCTGTAAATGTATTAACCTCACTACAATATAAAACCTGACTACATCCAGCTGTTGCTCATTTACACAAACTGCTGACCTTTAGGTTGTCCTCATGTTATATGTAAATTGTCAAGCACTTTAAATTCAGAATTTTATACCTGCTAAAAGATGACTGAGTCTGTTGATTCATTGCGTCACATATGAAAATGTTTTGCAGGGTGCAAAAGGAAACTACACCTTCAGATCAGGTAGATTTTATATGATTCATGGGGTACATTTTCCTACATTTCCTCAGCCTTCTTTAGTGTCAGCTCACGTCAAATTAGAGAAAAGACTCTGTATCTCTGCTTGAGGATAGTGGCTCAAGGCTATATTAGCCACTACTAGCATAACGCACTGTAATTTAAATTTAATATTTAATAGTCATCAAACCCACGTTTGATTACTTGATTAGCTGCCAGCAAGCACTGTCCATCATTGAACCAAAGTTAGCAACAGTCTGCCAGATGTGGACCCAGCATGCAATGTGGACCCAGCATGCAATGTGGACGTGACGTGTTTTGCGTCAATGAAAACGTGGCAGAGGGCAGTGACAGCACTCAGGATATTTTGCAGGCCTCTAAGTGGACTAAGTCTGAAATGCAGTGGCAGTTTGGTTTTCATCATTTGGTTCACATTGTTTGTTTTTTTATTTTTTATAGTAATTTTCTACCAATCATGACAAACATTTTAAAAACTTAAATGCAAAGTGCTTAATTTGTGCCAAATTCCTTAGTGTCAAATCTGTATTGCACCCTCACTGCTCCCTTCGTCTCACCTTTTTTGTTGTTGTTGTTGTTCTTTTGTTTAAGTGAAAACTTTGTCTACTTTGTCATTTCTGCATGCCATTTAATATTTTACCTAAAATCCTGTTGCCAAAAGTTTGGCAATAGCATTCATTCTGTCTGATAGCCTGAAAGTAATTAGTTATTTGCTGAGGTGGCATCCGCTGGGGTTCAGAGTCAGAGTTTGTTTTGGACACAGATTTTGGTCCAATCCCCTGCAGGCCTGACTACTGACGCAAAACTTGCGTAAAGCACTGGCGAGCCCCAGTGAGCTGCTCTCAACAGAGTCAACTTGTTTGCCAAACAAATGAAAACTTCAGGTTGCACAATTAGACTCGGGAGCTTTCTGTTAATAATCAGCCAGACTGTTAATTACAAAGCAGGGGATACGAGACCAGACCTCTGGAGATAGCTCATTGTGCCTCACTCCAGTGCTGCACATGTTAGTCAATTTAACTATAGAAACATCTCATTATGGGTTTCATCATCTTATTCAAAGCAATACGCATGTTGCACCTTCAAGTTACCTCTCTAGTTTGATTACTGACTTCAATAATGTTGTGTAAGAGTGTGATACTGGAGCACTGTCAAAAAAGATAAGGCCGTGCATCCACCTGTTTCCTATCAGATCCATGTCTTTCAGTGTCTTTGCTTGCCTGCCTTTTGTACTGCAGTTCACAAACACTGCGAGCAGCCTCAGATGTGCGTTACAGTGCAAATCACGAACCCGTGTTTACAGCATTGAATTGTTACTGACAAACACATTTATGAAACATTTTGTGAAACTTGATTCAAGCTAATGCTGATAGCGTTCCGAGATACGAAGCTTCAAATATTTTTCGTTCCATAAGAGTTACCTACTTTTTAAGAATTAACATGGAAGCATGAACTAACATGATTACTAATACATGTATAAGTTAAAAGTAAAATAGCAGCCCATAAATCTAAGAATGTTTTATATTTTGCACATCTTTTCAATTTTAATCCAGAGCAATTTACAAGTTGTAATAGTACAATAAGCAGAATTCCAGGCAGTAGACAAGTACAAACATACAGTCCTGAAATGTGCAGTACTGATCTGCATCGACTCTGAACAACATTTACCCCCCTCTCTCTGGCAACATATGTCCAAACAGACAGTCCTCAACAGCCATGAGACAAGCACGCTGCCCTTTAACCCTGACTCAAACCATGATGCCGTCATGTGCCTGACTGTCACCCATGTTGTTGCATTCTGTCTTAGCCAACATAGCTGACTCCATATAGAGTATATCAACAATGTATTGACAGGAATTTGAGCGAGTCTCTCTTACGGACGACTTGATATACTAAATGCTGACAGTTGACATAGTGCACTAATTCTGGAAGCCAGTTTCACAAAGATACAGGAATAACAATACAAAAAACTTACAGTAGCATAAAAAAAACTCTCTAAAACCTTTTTCCTTTTCAATACTCACTGCACAACATTGTTAGCAAGCCACAAATTAGGAGTCATGTTTTGCTGTTTTTTATTTTTATTGTTCGGTGCTGTTGGTCAGCAGGTGTCACCGATTGTAACCATGGAAACATGGCTCATCAACTGTCTTACTTACAGTAGACTAATGTAAGGGCAAAAGTAGGACGGCATCATTAATATTTTAATGGTACTATTACTCTTATCAATACTGCTTATCAATCCAGTATACTGTAACCTGTACTAATCTTTTTCTTAAAGGATAAAAAAAATAAATTACGTCCAGAATTAACGTTTCTTTTTTTTCCTCACACTGACTGGATATAAATCAAAATTCTTGAGTAGTAACAGCAACAGCATTGTTTTGAACTAAACACCAGTGTACATATCGTGTGTGTGTGTGTGTGTGTGTGTGTGCATGCGTGTGCTTGTGTGATTGTCTGCAGGTGTGCTAGAATCAGGGCAGGGCCACCAGCTGCATCTCATCATTGCAATCAAGACCTCTTCATTACTCAGCTCAGCCGCTTCCACTCTGCCAGATCATAGACTCCACTACCAGTTAGTGTTTGCTATGTTTGAGATCTGGTTATCAGTTTGTTGCTAGCTGGTTATATGTAATTTTTGCTTTTTCTTCCTGGGACTCACTCTGATCCCGGCTGGTCTGAGTCTGGTCCAGGCTCCCTTTACTTTGTCTGGTCTACATCTCTTCTCTCAGACACCCCTGGATATCTCTCTGGACCTGCTCCTCTGCCCCACACTGCCCTTCTCCAGCCCCGAACCAGCTCCATATCGCCTCTACAACCATCTCTCTCTCAAATTTTACAATAAAATACCTTAAACTTCATACCTGTCTGTCTGCACCTGGGTTCACTACTGTGAACTAATGTTTCCTTTTAATCATTAACCAATGTTTGTATAATTTCAGTTAACATACATCGCAGTAATGGGGTTAGATAGGGCGACGAGAAGTGAACTACAAGCCAGACAGTCAAACTGCATTTCTCTGTCTGTGAATTCTGTGATACACTTTTGCAAGATTTTTCAAGATTGTGAATTTCCTCCCCTATCTGCACAAGAAAACTGGTAGCATCCACTCCAGAGAAGCGCAAACATAACTTCGAGTGATATATCTTGAAGTAGACTTTACTGACAGTGACATTGCAGCTCACAGACTTTCACACAAAATCTAAAGTAAAAGCATTTTGGGACGCTGCCAAAACAATTTGCTCAACAGTTCACAAACTGCATTGTACAAGACACAGCTGGAACAACTGACCCAGCTGACTTGAAAGTGTCCACTCAGCAGAATCACCACTGTGCCAAAAATCAATATGAGAGCTCCCTCGTCCAGCTGGAAAAGGCCCAGTTAAGTGACTTAGAAACTAGAAACATGGGGACATTTTGCAGCAACCAATGTGTTTTTCCAGTCTGTGCTGGAATCAAATCTAGTTCCCCAAAACATTAGTCAGTGCACATCAGTGCCATTTATTTTCACAGATATACACCAGGGTCTGGTGCACCTTGTCCTCACATGTTGTATTGTATCTCCATGTTGAGGTTTTCAGCATGGAGGCAGTGCAGCCAGATTCAACAGTTTTGCAGCAAACAGCCACTCTGAATGATAAGGTTGAGCAGATAGCTAGTTATTCCACTGGTTTATGATCATTTAGTTTAATTTTTAAAATTGATTTTTTTTAAAGGAGAACTGACTATAAATAAATTGTTTTGCACCATGCACATTGCTGATTATTGTTGACATGATGTCAAGGTGATTCTTCCAAAGGTATACAGAGTGCATTTAAATTATCGTGGTTATGATCAGGTGTTTGGAGCACCTTATCCCGGTTTCGAAAAACCTACTACCTCGAGTACTCTGAGAGTAACCTCTATGCTGTGGCATGTAAACACCTTATCCAGGTGTGTGCCTCTCACACAAAGCTACAGGTGGCACTAGCAGGAGTGCACAAGTGCAGGCAGAGAGAGACAGTTGTGCATTTGGCACACCAATAACTCTGCAATATTCAGAGCTGCACAAGATATTCAGGCCTGCCAAACAGCAACACCTTAACCCTAACCCCACCACAAGAAACACCAGGGATACAGCGGTGTACTGACCCCACAGACAAGCACCTGCCAAAGATGAGCCGCTAGCCCAGCTACAACACAAGTATCCACACAGAAACTCCCTTAAATGGACAAAAAGCATTTCTGTTTTCCTGTCAAACATGCAAAAACAATAATGTTAAACATTACATGTAACATACCAACTGCACATTGGCCACTTCCTACCTTTCTGGGAATTTATGAGGACAATGACTGTTGGCTAGCTAGCATACCAACAAGCCTAAGAAGATTAATTATCTGCCTCTCTTCACTGATTCCTCCTGATGTGTTGAATTTCATAATCTACAGTGTCTTCTGTACATACAAGGGAAATGATTTTGGTGACTGTCAAAATAATTAGACTATAATTAGACTAATTAGACTGTGTTACGCTAACATTACCAGCTCAGCACCAAAAGCACAGTTATAGAGCTAGCAGCTAAGGTAGCCGGTAAAGACAGTTGAACTTCACGCAGGCGTTGCTAAAAAACAAACCAAATCTAAAAGAAGAGTAAATATTAATCTTACCTTTATCAGGAGGACATAAACTTGACTTCAGAGGGATGATAATGTTGCTCCTTGTCTGCTGCACAAGTGTAAGCAGGCGACTGCTTGCTAACATGTTAGTATAACTTTATCGGGTGATAACGTGATTGTGACCGTTAGGAGGTATTGTGCCTCCTAGTGGCCAGAAATCATCATTGCAGTCTTACACGTGCTGTGTTATGTGTTTTTTCATCAAGTGCAAACCATCACGCCTTATGTATCATACTGTGTAACGCTATCAAAGGGTAATGTTAGCTAGGAAGTGGTTGAACGCTAATTTTAGCTGTAGTCTAACAATAGCTAATGGGCTATCAAATTTGTGTTTTACCTTCAAATGTGCCCCAATGTCTCTCTGGATTTTGTCTTTTCAGTTGCTGATGAATCAGGGAGCACTGTGGACTACGATTTTGCAGCCAGTGGAGCCGCTCTACTGGCCATTAGAAAGTATGCAGGTTTAAGGCTCTTCCACACTTGCTTAACTTTTCAGACCCGGAAGCTCTGTCCACTATTTATAGCTGACTATAAAAAGTGACTCACCATCTATTATTGCATGCATTAAGAGTATAAAGTTAAGGCCTTTAATGCATCCATGTCTTCATCATGATATCTGGTAATTTAGATTACTTATAGATTATTTAATAAAACTGTTCCTGGTACCATAATTCACTGTTGGTGGTAAAGATGTTGAGTAATCCCTCTGTGCTAGTCCTGAATTTAAAACTTTACTCACATAAAGTATCAGTATCAAAAGCAGAAGCTACCTGATATGAATATATTAGATAATGATGACATAATGACAAGATGATGGTCAAGCTGGAACACATTAAATTTATTTATATACTGATTAACTAAACAGACAAACATGTTATGGAGTAAAAGTATAAAGTCACATTAGCATAAGTAGCATAAAATAAAAGTACTCAAAAAAGTACGTTACCATACTGTACGTGAGTAAATGTATTTACTTAGTAGTATACACCAACCATTTTGATTGATTAAATATTTAGCTGGATAGTAGAAACCTGCAATGATTGCCCGTTATTTGAGTGGCATGCACAGTAAAAAGGAGTGAAATCTGTTGTTAATGAGAAACATATTTCTTTATGACGAGTGCATGTTAATCATGTTTCTCTGGAGATTTGAGTCAAACAAATCTGAACGAGGCCAAACACCAGTTGAGGAGAAGAACACTGCAAGAGCAGAAATCTAGAGCTTGGTCGACTCTTCTGGCAGATGAAGATATTCTTAGGTGACAGGAGCGCTCTTTTATTATGAATGTTGGTTGTGTATTTGGTTACTGTGCAAATGCTCTGTTTTAAAGAGTGGATGAGTATGTATGTTGTGCTTTTTCTCTCAATTATCAACCATTTATGTACTGTATGCTGTTTGTCATTCAACATGTTCTATTCTTAGTCTAATCCTACTTGAATTGTCACTGTGATTCATGAGGTTGAATTTTTGACCTTTTTACTCGTTTTCTTGTTTGCTCTAGGCCGCAAAATGCAGAATCTGACTGAATATCCAGACAATGCAACGTCCCACAAAAATCTGTCTGTGATCATCAAGGTGTGTGTCGTTATCCCCTTCTTCTGCGTCTTCCTCTGCTGCGTTGTTGTCATGCTGCACATCTTTGCCTCTCACAGGCAGTTCCTGGACACCTCACGTTACGTCCTGTTTGCCTCCATGCTGATCAATGACACCCTCCAGCTCCTGTTCTCTGTGCTCCTCTTCATCTTCGCCATGGGCCAGGTGAAATTTGCTCTTGTCTACTGTATCCCCCTGCTGTTAATTTCCACTGTCACTTTCCAGAACACGCCGTTAATCCTGGCCACTATGTCACTGGAGCGTTACGTTGCCATCTTCTATCCCCTGCAGCGCCCGGCCGCCTGGCGCTCGGACCGCATCTGGATTATTATTCTGTCCCTGTGGCTAATCAGCTGTGTCTTCCCTGTCACTGACCACGCCATGGGGGGGCATGATCCTGCTGTGGATGCCTTCTCTACCCCTGTGCTTTGCAAAGTTACTGTTGTCAACTCATCTCCAATTCAGAGGTTGTTCAACGCTGCTACAAGTATTCTCTTCTTTGTCGTAGAGGCTGTTATCATCCTCTTTACGTACGTGAGAATCCTGCTTGAAACCAGGAAGCTGAGACAGGATAGAGCGTCTGTGAGTAAAGCCATGCACACTGTGCTGCTTCACGGCTTTCAGCTGCTGCTGTGCATGCTGGCCTTCACTATCCCCATCACTGAGACTCTCATAGTGCTGCATGCCAACTGGCTTCCAGAAGACGTCTCCTTTTTTAATTACTTCTGTTTCATCCTAATTCCACGCTTTCTCAGTCCACTCATCTACGGCTTTAGAGATCAGGGTCTCAGGGGCTACATTGGGAAAACATTCCTCTGCTGCTCAAACAAAGTCAAACGCTGTGTCAGAGGCAGGCTGCAGGACAACTCGTCTGTTTCTTGAACTTAGTTTTGACAGAGCTCTTTTAAAAAAGGCCATAGGAGGTATTAAAAAGTCTTATTTATATAATTATATAATATTTGTTCTTGCCTTCCATAGGTAGTAATGTTACTTATGAAATGTTTTTGTAGCTGATTTCAGGCTGTTTAGAGATGTTTAACACTTTTAAAACTAAAAGTGGGACTATTTATTGACAATGTATTGTGCATGCAGGAGGCTTTTCAATCAATCAAATCAATTCCATCTAAACCTGACATCACTGTTAGCGACAGTAAACAGGAAAGTCATTCTCTCATCGTGTTGATTTTTGCAAAATCTTAAATGAATTAATGATTTATAATTGATTAATCCATCCTTCCATTTTATGCTGCTTATCAGGGCAAGTACATCATTTGAAATTCTTGTTATATACTGTTGAGGAGTACTGACAAAATGTGATATAATCAGAAATAATTGCAGGTCTTAAACCCCTAATGGTTTTCCTCTCATACTTTGGTTGGTATGATCATGAAATTGATAATAATGGTAAAGGTAATAAATTACATTGTATGTGATTAAAAGGTTAAACTTGGTGGACCCTGCAGAAACCCTGTTAAAATATATACTGTCCCCATACAATAATGGAGTGAACAATAATTGTTGTAATCCAAAGAATTGCAGAATTTTAGAACATATGTAAAAAAGAGAAGCACAATTGCATCTCTAAGCAAGAATTAATCATGATCATGAAAGCAATCAGGACCTTTTTTGGATGCACTGGCACCGTTTCATCTTTGTACTTTACTGCTGCTGTTAAACATAAACCAGGCAGTGGACGTATTTCTGTGCCAGCAGCATTAATAAAGATTACTCACTAGAGTGAGTAAATTTAAGGTACCCAACATAAAGTCTGGCATTCTCTCAATAAGCATGCAGCACTGATCATCTGGGATTTGTGATTAACTGTGTGACTGGGCTGCAAGCCATGCTTTCGGCCTTCTGTAATCCACTGTGATTAGACTATATTACAGGTATTTAAAGGAATAAAATCAAAAAAACAGTGTGGATGTTCCATAACTGTAGATTTGTACCCTGTTTTGAGTGCACAAATCCGTGTGCTGCAAAATTCTTAGTTGAATGCATTTATTTAATGTTTGATACTGGTCAAAATTAGTCAAAACCCTCTTTCAGGTATCATATTTGGTTTTTGGAAAGAATAGACCCACATACTGTATGGTGGTGACAATATAAATACACAAAAATATAAGAAATGTTGCTCATGCTGGTGAATATGTGTCATTTAAGTAGGTATAAATGAAAAATAATTTTTTGTACTGATTTTATATTTGTGCTTCCCATAAAAGTTAGTTTAACTGAACAGATATTTACAGGCCACAACAATTATTGCTTTCATTGTGCATTTTTGTTTTAAAAAATTAAAGTGGTTACCCATAAATTGCTTGTGTACATTTTTGTTTTGTTACATTACAGCACATCAACTCCAGTGCCACTATAATATAATCATCATCATCATCATTGCTGATTATAATATTTCAAATAATTGCCCAGTAATAATTCACTGTTAGTTCTCTAGTCATTTTATTTATTTTAAGATTCACCACATCCATGAAGTCACTGGCATACTGAAATATAATCACTCTGGTTGTTGTGCAGAGTATTCGCCTGCAGGGGTCACTGTGACCCCAGGATCAACGCCTATACCTAACTTTTTTTTTCCGGTCGGGGCAAGTCATTTAACCTAGCAATAAAAATTAGAAAAAAAAAGTTAGAGGGACGAGGTGAATACTACCATGTTTTCATTTATTTGCATCATTTATTTGCATGAATCACAGAAATTAAGTGAGCAGCGCGTTTAATCAGACACAGCCTCCACAAACTGGAGTTTTATGTGTTCCTGTTATTATAGAGCAAATAAACCTGTCGGGTTCGTGCTGAGATGAGAAAGTAATTGTCCTGACTGGATTCAGGCTGCGGGTCTGCCTCATGAACAGAGGGCGCAGGCTGATCTGAGAGCAGATGAGGGGCATCCTCGTGTGCGCTTCAGCGGCACGTTTGCAAATCGCGATCCTCCTCAGAGCAGTTCAGGACAGTGTGAGAGGAGCTTCTGCACAAGGACGGCTGGAGATGAAGTATCCTGCATGTGTTTGCTTCGGCTGGAGTCTCCTGACTGTGGCTCTGATCCCCGCGTCCGTAGGCGAAATGTACACGTCGCTGCTGAACGTAAAGCAGGCGATCAGCGTTGAACGGAAGCTGATCGATCACTTGAGAACTTACATTGACCACGAGGTAGAGAGACTGGAGGACATAAAACGGTGAGTGACATGCATGATGACAGACTGGTGATGCATGATCCCCAAGAGAGATCAGGCGTTCTGCCTTTTGGATGTTAGACATTATATCAGAGTTTTTAGGAGGGTTGCAAAAGCCGGAGAAACTGCTCCGCACCTCCAAAATGTGGAGAAATAAAGGACAAATCCGTCTTCAATAGAAGAGATACCGGACCGTGGTGATGAGATCATCTGATGACTAATCCAGTGACTCCTCCACAGGCGGTGAACAATGATGGAACATGATGATTAGAGCACATGTGGATGTTTAACCATTTTCAGACCCACATCTGGGAATCCTGCATGCAAATGATCCTCATTTGGATGAAATCACACAAAAGTGACCAAATGCAAAACATGTGGTGTCACTTCATGTCTTGGTGCTTTGATTTCTCCAGCTCAGCATATTTGACTTCGCTGCCCAAACTTGTTGGAATAACACTGTAAATTCTGCTTTAGGGTGTTTTCTTTGCAAGAAAGAGATTACGTCAATAACTCAAATCAATAAATCCTAGGGTTTTATTAGCTGCGCTCTACTCCAGTCAGAAACCTTCATTACGTTCGGAACAGGATGACTGATGAGGAACGAGACTTATCAAGTCACTTCCCACCAAATCGGTTTCTCTGTGGAAATGGCTCTAATTTTATAGAGGGGCCCCTTTGAGCATGAAATTTAAAACAGGACTGTTACTGTGGTGGCTTTTTTTTCCCGTTGCGTGGTTGGAAAATGAGTAATGTCATGCATCAGCTGTGTTCATATGTTTTAACAATATATAATGATGATGGTGGTGGTGGTAGAGGTAGCACTTTTCCTCTTCAAAAGCACCTTAAGGTTCCCAGGAATCACTTGCTGCATGTGAAACTGAGCGCTTGGCCTCCTCTCTCTTTTCATAACCACAGACCACGTTCTTTCCCACAGCTTTTATGCCAAAGTGTCCGACCTGCACGCAGAATTTTACAAAGGCCCGGCGACTGCGACGGCAAACCCGCTGGTGGCGTTCACCCTGATCAAGCGGCTGCATTCAGAGTGGCTGAATGTCGTCTACAGCAACGAAGCACTGGAGAACGCACAAGGTTGGCTCACTGCCGTCATTACAGACACATCTGGTGGTGATAACTAAACACCCGCCTGTTCTCTGCTGTCACCACCCATACCCCCCTCCAGTTCACCTTTTGGCCCTCTGCTGTCCAGCCCTCAGGTCCAGTTACGAGGAGGAAGAGGCGGGTCTGCCCAAACGGGAAGACCTCCAGGGAGCTGCCAAGGGGTTGATGAGGCTGCAGGATGTGTATTCTCTCCAGGTTGCGAGCCTCGTAAAGGGTCGTTTCCAGAGAGTCACTAACGGCAAGCCCACTGATATCTACCTGCCCACAGTGTCTGTCCTGCTGTCTGGTGATGACTGCTTTCTGGTTGGAAAGGTACACAGTCCATTTGTTTGCCTTTACTGCTTCCTTTCATTGTTTTTACTCTGTTTCCTTTGGTGTAAGACCTACTGAGATTATTTACTTACTCCAATACATGTGAAAGTCCTGCATTCAAACCTACCAAAAAGTATTATCAGCTAAATGTGTGCTAAACATTTATTCTGGAGAAAAAATGTAATTTCTGAATGACGTATCATATGTTACATTGTTAGATTTCTACTAATGCATCAATGTGTAAGCAGCGTCTCAGTGTAACTGGTCAAGGTGGAGCTAGTTTTGACTTCTTAACTGCAGTTTGGTAGTTTAGTCCGGAGGCTGGGCCCCTCTGAAGTGGCATAAGATTAATAAGAAAAGAAAGAGGGAAAAAAATATTTTGTGACTTTTCTCTTTGCTTTTTTGTGAATCGTTGAAGAGTTTTATCTGTTTGGGCCTCAAACAATAATCTAAATGAAACCATCTGGGAGGTTTGGAGGGGAAGTGTCTCTTTGGTGAAACTGCTAACAACAACTCAGACATCTAAAACATGATGAGGAGCCCCAACTAGACACAGATTTTTTCTTAGGAACCACATCTTCAATACTTAAGTACAAGCACTTGAGTAAATGTGCTTTGCTACTTTCCACCACTGTGTATTTCTCACTTCTGTATTTCCTAAAATATAGCAAGGAAACGTGATGAGAGTGTTGAAACACTTTGTCGTCCTTCATGGTCACTTTTCTGAGTTATGTTGCTCTGAAAATGTCCCTCTCTGATTCGCATCCCATTCCAACAGTCTGCAAAATAGTTTTATTCCGAGCCTGTCAGTACTTGTGTGGTGGGAATTCAGACAGTCGGAAAAAAGTGGAATTCTTCCCAATGCGTGTCTGGGAATCCATTTCATGTGAAGATAAATATACGATTATACAAGTATAAAAGAAAAAAAATAAGGCTTCCCCACAATAAATTCCACTGTTTATGTACAGCGGTGAGGTGCAAGGGCAGGGCACTGTGTGGGAAAGACATTATCTCATGCAGAGCAGAGTTTGGGGCAAAGAGCAGAGTTTGCCTCCAGTTGCACTGACGCTGAGATTATCTGAGACAATCTGTAATCTGTAGTTTTAGGGTATTGTCAGCAAAACAGCTGCTTGCACGTGCTTTTATGTGGCTCTTAAACTGCTTCTCAAGACCAGTTTGCGTGTGTTTCTTTCAGGCGGCACTGAGATTTGCAGAATATTCACTATTTTTAACAATTTATTGGTTCTTTAAAGACAGCAGTCCCAAATTATGGGGTGTAATGTTGTGAGCAGGATTTAAAGCTGTGGCAGGGCTGATAAATTGGTGCGTGTGCGTTTTTGGTGGTGTGATGTCTGGGGGGGTTGTGGATATAATCTGTGATGGGAGGAGCCACATGTCACCCTGTTCGGTGCTGGACTGTGGGTGCTGTCAGGCCTGCAGTCATCACCTACTCAATCAAGTCAAGTCAGCTACAGAGGCAGTTTGAGACCAGTTAAGAGAGATACTGCAGCCTGTGTTCTTGACTTTCTTAATGTAAAAATAATGCTCGAGGTGTTCTTTGATTAACAGACATGTAGCTCAGTACACAGCAGACCTGCCTGAGAAATCAGACAGGTGTAATCTCTTGAATTGACATGCTGCAGGGGAAAGTATTACTATGTGTGTTTTTTAAAAAGTCCGGAGAGACGAGAGCTGCAGCACTGAAAAATGAATAGATGACAGATAATCAATTAATCCTTTCAGTCAAGTTTTTACTGGTTGCTGCTTTTCTTTGTCTTCTATTAAAAAGAAAACATCTTTACCTGTGCGAAGAAAAATAAACAGACATCAATGCTTATAAGCTTTGATGCACAGAAGGCATTTGACACTGTGAATTGGGAGTTTCTGTTCAGGACACTATCAGAGATGGGCTTTAACTCAAAATTTATAAGATGGATGACAACTATTTATAAGCGGCCAAAAGCACGAGTTAGAGTGAATGGATGCTGCTCTGAATTTTTTGATTTACAGCGAGGAGTGAGACAGGGAGACTGTCTTAGCCCCCTACTTTTTGCTATAAACATTGAACCCTTGGCTGCAGCTATTAGACAGAATGAGAAAATAAAAGGGATATTGGATATGGGAAACACAGAACATAAAATATCACTATATGCCGATGACATTTTAACCTATATAAGTGATCCTAATGTCTCTGTACCTGCTCTAATGAACACTCTTAAAGAGTATGGTGAACTCTCTGGATATCAAATTAATGAATCCAAATCTGAAGCTATGATGTTAAAGGGGCAGTGGCCAACGCAATTAACAGGAAGACTTCAATTTCGACGGGCACAAAGATTCAGATACTTAGGAATAATTCTTACCACAGACCTATCACAACTTTTCACAGCTAACTATGGGAAGTTGATGAATAATATAAAAGCAGATCTTATAAGATGGGAAATATTGCCACTTTCTTTATTGGGAAGAGTGGAGACTATTAGGATGAACATCCTCCCTAGACTGCTCTTTCTCTTCCAGTCTTTGCCTATTCTTGTCCCCTCAGCTACCTTTAATACTATAGAAAGATGGATTTCTAAATTCTTATGGCAAAGTAAACCACCAAGACTTAAGTTTAGAAGACTACTATGTACAAAAATCAACGGAGGCCTGAACTTACCTAATTTAAAACAATATTACTGGGCCGCCCAGCTGCGAGCTATGGCTTCTTGGGTAACTCAGGAAAAAGATACTGTTTGGGTAGGAATGGAACAGTCTGAATGCCTAGATATCTCATTGAATTCTCTCCCATTCCTTAACTTAGATACCGATAGGATGAAAAAGCTTACAAACATATGGGTCAAAAATACTTTAAGAGTATGGTCTACTGTAAGAAAAAAAATGCATCTACCTATGACCATATCTAGGGTGATACGCATAGCTAAAAATACTGATTTCATTCCAGCAACAATTGATAAAGGTTTTGAAAGATGGAAAGACAAGGGCTTAAAAATTTTGGACCAGCTATTTGAAGGAACTGTTTTAAGGCCATTTGAACAACTTAAAGAAAAATATGATTTAGCAAATGAAGACTTTTTCAGATTTTTACAAATAAGAGATTACCTAAAGAAACATAAAGAATGGGAAAAGCTTTGTTCCCTACCATCTAAAATAGAACATCTTTTTTTTTATTCATTCAAGGTGCAGTAACAAAAAAAATTATATCATACTTATATAAGGCACTACAAGAAGATCTAGGTGACAACAATTTGGATATAAAAGAAAAGTGGGAACTGGAGATGAATACAATAATATCTGATAAACAATGGGAGACTTCATTTGAACAGGGTCATAAAGTAACACATAGTCCCAGTTGGAGGGAATATGGTTGGAAGTTAAAAGTGAGGTATTTCAGAACACCACTTGTTACATCAAAGTGGAGTAACACTCCACCTGAGTGCTGGAGGGGCTGTGGCTTACTGGGGGACCACACGCATATATTCTGGGACTGTCCAGTACTATCAGAATATTGGAAAAATATACAAAAAGAAATAAAACAATGCTTAGCTATTGACCTACCAATGGAACCATTACATTTTTTACTGGGCATAATGCCTGAGGATTCCCTGGAAGATAGCCAGACAAAACTGTTAAGGACATTGCTCCTAATTGCAAATAAAGTTATAACGGCCTCCTGGTTGAAGCCGCAGCCCCCCACAATAGCCCAATGGAGGGATAGAGTCCAAGAGGTGTATCAGATGGAATATACCACTGCAGTTTTACATCTAAAATCAGAAATATTCATCAATAGTTGGACTCCAGTTGCGTTGCATCTTCACCTAGTATAGTGTATGTATGTGTGTATGTATGTTTGTGTATATGTGCATATACATATATTTTCTTCATTTTATTTTATTTCATGTTTGTTTGTTGTGTTTCCCTTGTAATCTGAACTATACTATTTCATGATGTTGTTTATTATTGCCTGGGTAATTGATCCTTGTAAACCATATCTTCAAACCATGGACTTTTTGAACATGCTGACATATTTTTCTACCTAAGGTAATGTAAGAATTAGTTTTGATGCACTGTAAGACTGATATGAAAACAAAATAAAAAGAAGTTCCAAAAAAAAAAAAAGAAAACATCTTTGATTAATCAAATAACTGATTAATCGCTATTGAAAATAAATGAGTTGCAGCACTGGGTGGAGGACAGAAGTCAAACTGGGCAGAAAGACAGAACTATTGCAGCAATCTCAAAAATAACATAAGTGATCACATCCTGTAATTTGTATTTAAGTCATTTAATGCTGCTCTCATTGTAAGATTCATTTGATCAGGTAATATCATGAAGTTTAGGATACAGCTGAAAATGCGAACAGAGATAAGACGCACAACAAAACACAGCCAGCCACACATAAACACACACAACCAGCTGCTGAAACAATCAGACGTCTTTGAAAAGGTCTTGATTAAAAGTTCAAATTCTATAGGATGCTTTCAAGTTTCAAAGCCTCATATTGTGTGTGCTGGTTATCTGCTGTATTTCACATCACATGTCTGCATTCCTCCAACCTCGCATCAGTGGAAAATAAAATTTCTTTGTAATTCAACTGAAGTGAGGTTGAAGTAGCCAAAAACGGTTTGGCCCAAAGGCAGCCTAAATCCAGCATGCCAGGCTGACAAATGTATGCCAGATGAATGACGTAATAGAACTGGTCTGATTCACTGGTCCAAAGCTAGCCTGACTGACAGATGCTAACTGGATGTGATTCTTACTTAAAATCAGCCCAAATCCACAACCCTAAAACTGAGCCTAATCTGGTGACCGTGCTTGTATGTGGACCAGAGCTGGCTGATATTTGGTCTTCCGGTGCCAGCAGACAGCCAAGCGTTCTCACGCTTTGCCACCATTGTAATGAGCGGCTGCCTACCAGAGGCAAATTCCGCTTAAATCGTCAAATACTAGTGATTAGTCAAGTAAAGTGAAGTAACCCAGGTGTGTACGCAGGTGGCCTACGAGCAGGAAGACTACTACCACTCGGTGCAGTGGTTGGAGGAGTCGGTGCGTCTCTTCAGGGGAACAGGAGGCGAGTGGAGCCCTGAGAACGAAGGGACTTTGGAGGATGCTCTAGATCACCTGGCTTTCTCTCACTTTAAAGTAGGTAGAAGGACACACGGGAAATGCACATTTGGAAGTTGATTCATGGACCGCGCTGCCCTGAACTTCTCTCGTTGTTTCAGACTGGAAACGTCTCCTACGCTCTCAGTCTGTCTCAGGAGTTACTGCATCACGGTGATTCTTTTCAATTTAACTCGTTTCTTTCCCTTAATCCTGCCTGTGATGCATTAAAAGTCCCTGGAAAACCCTTTTTGTTTCTCTGAACAGCATGACGTGCCTCTCTAATCTGAGCCCGGTGCTGTAATTAAGAAACATGCCCTATAATGTTAAGACTGCTATGTTTACACGTTTCTTCTCAGATCCAATGAATGGAAGAGTTTTGCAGAATGTTGAGAAATACGAGAAGCTGCTGGTCACGAGTCCGCCAAAATCAGTCAGGGGCAGCGGGCCGAGGAGACCCGCCTCCAATTATTTAAGGACCAGGAACACTTACGAGAGACTCTGCCAGACCCAAGGCTCTCAGGTAACCAACACAGTGAATCCATCTGAACACGTAGTGTGTACTGGGAAAACATCTGGAAAGGATCTGAGCTAAATGCTAAATGGTTATTATGTTGAAGGCCACCTCAGTTTAGTGTGTTAGCAAGCCAATTAGAAGCAATGTACAGCAAGTATGGGACAAATTCAAACTCTGACCTCATGGTGGCGCTAGATGAAAAGTCAGGGATCAGTAAAGTCAAACTCATTAGCAATCCATTTTTTTTTCATTTTCATTTTTCATTTAAACATCTCCAAGTGGTTTCTCACAGATTTGACAAAATTCTCAACTTTCAACCTTCATCCGAGAGCTAATGAAGATGCAAGCTTGTAATTGGAGTTTCCTTGGCCATCAAAAGACTGTAATTGTTTTAGAGTCATGTTTGCTTTCAAGCTTGCTGTATGTGGCCAGAAAACAATGCTGAGTGTAATTGTTTGAAAAAGAAAAACAACCCTCGTTGTGATGTTGTTCATGGACTCCAGCTGTTTCTCTCAGCAGCCGATGCATTTTGAAAATCCCAGACTTTTCTGCGACTTCTTCACCAACGGCGATCCCGGCCTGCTGCTGCTGCCGGCAAGACGCGAAGTGTTGAGCCTGCAGCCGTACGTGGTCCTGTACCACGACTTCATCACTGACACAGAGGCCGAGGACATCAAGGAGCTCGCCCAGCCGGGAGTAAGTGCCCGCAGAGTGCGTTTTCCTCATCACTCGTGGTTACAAACAACACAAAAAACAGATGCGTCTCCAATATGTCAGCTTTTTAGGAATTAAGAAAAAGATCCAATTAGGTCTTGGAATGTTTCTCTGATCCAGCGTTTTGTTTTTTTCCCAATAAACAGAGGAGCTGTGTTATTTCTTCCACATGGGACTCACAAAGAGTGGAGCTTTTTCAGAGTTGAAGAGAGTCTGTGGAAGTTTGTTGAAATCAATGGGTAAACGATGGATTGTAGAAGATAAATTTAACGTTTTGATAACATCTTGTGCTCTAGTCTCAGACTGAGGAATCGGGTCTTTTCTAACAGGATCGTCGTACAGTTAACCAGTGCCAGGTTTTGTTTTTTATTTGTCCATGTCCATAATGTTTGTTTCGGATATATTGTGTCTTTGTGGCTTTCCACTAGGAAACTGCCCTCTGTTGTTGTTGGCTTTGCTGGTATCACTGTTATTTCAGGATGTTTCCCAGCCAGTTTTTCTTCTCCTCTGGCCTCCTGGACATCTGCCCAGATCTTAGTCCTTCATTTCACTGAAATTAGAAGCATAATGAAATTGGCAACGTTTGAGCAGGAACATAAATTTACATTACGCTTGTTGTTCATTCTCAAACAGAGACGTTTAGTGTGGCTTCTGTCCTAAAGTGGACTTTCCCCTGTAAGTTCATCATTTCTATCATTGTTTAAAAGGTTATGAACAAAGCTTTTCTCTTTGTCAGCGGTGGAAAGTGACTAAGTACATTTACTCAAGATCTGTAATGAAGTACAGTTTGGAGGGATTTTTACTTCAGTATTTCTACTTTAAGCAACTTTTACTTCTACTGAACTACAGGGAAGTATTGTGCTAACAGTTTTACATGCTAATCAGCTGCACATCAGATAAAATATGATGAATTGTTATAGACTGAACTGCCAGAATTGAAAGTTCACATTAATCTCCACCAACTGCAGCAATAAAATGCTGCTTACAAATATATGCATTTGCTATTATAGTTTAATAATATAATTTACATGATTTCAGTTATGCATAATGCCTCTTTAGCTATACTTTAGTGCGTTTTGATGGTGTTTCTCTGCCACTGCAACAAGTGTATTGAAAAATTAGCTTGACGTCAAGGGGTAACATTGTGCTACAAGGCCAAATTTAAATTATTCTTTCATTAAGAGCAAACGTGCCTGTCAGAAAATGTATTTGATAAATGTGCACAGACTTATTACTCAGCACAGCTGTGGGGCTCTCTGTCTGCTGGGGTGTAAGCCAAACGCATACCTTTTCCCTACAGCAGAGATCCTGGAAAGACCTTATGGAGGAAGAGTTGGTGTGCTTCCAGACATTTAGCAAGGCTTAAAGGAATGAGGGATACGTTACTATGAAAACTTGGCTGAGCCTCTCAAACTGTCCAAAGTACCCTGCTGGGCTGCGCTGGTAAATATTCAGTCCGCTATCATCGAGCCACGGCATCTTCCTGAAAGCAGCTTAGAGTTTTCTGCTCATTTAATGGAAAGCTACAGTGCATCGTCCTCAGAGCTGCTCACAGTTAGCTGGCTCTGTTACTTCAGGGAATATCTGGCGGGCTAACTCACGTGGTGCCCTGTAGTTTCTGTGAGGTTTTGGCATTGTTCGATGACTTTTCCATCCTTTGCTGAGATGAACACCCCTGTAATTATTTCATCATTATGTCAGCTTGTGGGTTTATTGAGAGCAGGCCTAGGGTTTGGTATTAGTTTGCAGAGCTGAGCAGCGTTTGTTAAGCATGAGCACAGTTTACACTCTGTTCATGTCTCAGTTGAAGGACACAGTGTAACACAGGCCTGTTGTTTGGAGTTAACACATCTGTCATTGTGCTGGTTTCTTGGTGATGAACTGATGTGTGAAATAATAAGGTAGCTTGGATTTTTTTGTACTTTCTTTCCTCATTCGAAATGGTTTGTGCACAGTAAGAGTTGAATGAAGTGATGTCTCTTGAGGGAATTTGATCTGCAAAATTCATCAGAAATATCGTGTTACCAGTTTTATAGAACATTGCACCAGTTTATGTACCCGTTGGAAATTGAAATAAGCAGAATGCAGGCTCAGTTTTAAGAAGACTCAGTCCAAAACATCTGGACTTCCCCCGACTCTCCTCCAGACTCAGATTTAGAGCTGATGAAACTTAAATCTGATACCTGTAGGGTATCTGAACTCTATAAACGCTCCTAAGCACATATTTTGCAATATTTCTTGTCAGAATGATAAAATAAGAATAAGAATAATGAAGGAAGAATAATGGAAGTCCATCACAGCAGCAGCTTTGCAAATTGTATTCTTCCCTATTTTGAATGCACATTGTTGATTTTCTTTATCCGCTCTCTGTTTATACTTTGGACACGTGACTGAGGCGTGTTTTCATGCCATTACTCACATTATGTCAGGGCTTTGCAGCTGGACACCAAAGCTTGGCTGCTGTAACAATCACAAACACAAACTGCTGTTTTCTGTCTTTGCCGTCAAGTTGAGACGATCCGTGGTGGCAGCTGGAGAGAAACAAGCGACAGCAGAGTATCGGATCAGCAAGAGGTACAAATTAGGTGTTCCACTTTGTTTATGACTGTCTGTTTCTTGTAGTTCAAACTAACTCCTGGAGCGGGCTAGTCTTTCTTTGCTGCAATGTCAGTGAAACAATAAATCTGCAACTTTGAACACTCAACAGCATGCAAATTATGTTAGATATACTTTTTATTTATCATTTATCAGTTTGTCTTTATTTCTAGTGCCTGGCTGAAGGGCTCAGCACAGTCCACTGTTGGGAAGCTGGACCAGAAAATCTCCATGCTCACAGGTCTGAATGTGAAGCACCCGTATGCCGAGTACCTCCAAGTGGTGAATTATGGGATTGGTGGCCATTATGAGCCTCACTTTGACCACGCTACAGTAAGTTGATTGCCAACATGTTTGACGAGTTCATCACATGGCTTTCGACTTTAATTAATAGTGATATATCAACTTTCTAATTTCCAGTCACCTTCAAGTCCCGTGTTCAAGCTGAAAACTGGGAATCGAGTGGCGACCTTTATGATATATGTGAGTAAAGTCTTATTCTAGCCACCCTCTGACCCTGTATGGCCCAGGTAGCAGCCAGAGGTTCCTGTCCCTGCATTTCCAAAGTCTTAATTAAAACCACTGCCATGAGTGCTGCAGGACTGCAGGAACACCCTACCTCAGAAACCCAGACTAGATCTGACCTCATGACTTAACTAATACTTTTATAGATGTTCTGTAATGCAGCGGCCTTAAACCAAACTATTGCATGTTTGTTCTGTTTATTTAATGCATTTGAATCAATCTGTTAAGTGCTTTTTAACTTTTGGAAGCATATCTTATTTTTATTATTAAGAATCCAGTTTGAGTTAAATTGGATAGTGATTAAAAAAGAATGGCTTTTTGCGAGGCTTTGAAAACTGCAGCAGACAGACAGAGTGGCTTTTCATAACATGAGCACGTAAACACAAGACACAACTCTGAAGGAATGTCCTTTTCCACAGCTCAGCTCTGTCGAGGCAGGTGGGTCCACAGCCTTCATCTACGCCAACTTCAGTGTTCCTGTCGTGGAGGTAAACACCCTGCGAGCGTCTAAGAGGAGCTAAAAACAGCCTCTTTTGTCTTCATGTCATTTTTGCCTCAAGCCACGTTATTTTCACCTCCCTCACATTCTCCGGCGCAGCTGTCAAAATTGTAAAAGGTCAAATCGAAGCAACAACAGCCGTGAGATTCTTTACCACAATTCTGCTAATGTATAGTTAAGCCTCAGCGGAACTGCAGTGGAACCGGACCGTCCCTGGGGTTTAACCTTTCACCTTCATTTTATTGAGATCTCACTTCCTGGCAAGTTAAACACATAATAAGCCGATAAAATGACCAATAATGCTTCAGTGGTGATGACTTTCTGTATTTTACAAAATAAAAAAAAAATGTAACAAAATGTTTTTTGGATCGTTGGTCAAACAAAACATTAAAGACATTCCCTTAGGAACTGATTTCATAGACTGAAAGATTCATCAATTACCCAAGAGAGTAAAAGTTATTTAGTTTCAGCTTAAGATGACAGTGATTTATGTTGTTTTTAATCTCACAGAAAGCTGCCATCTTCTGGTGGAATCTCCGCAAAAATGGTGAAGGAGACGAAGACACGCTGCATGCTGGCTGCCCAGTGCTTGTTGGGGACAAATGGGGTAAGAGTCAGGAGGCTTGATATGTTGCTGTGATGCTGTCAGCAGGAGCCAAAAAGTCATATGAATATGGAAAATGGCAAGTCACAGCAATTTTTCAGACTTCTTCTCTTTTAAACAGATTGTGCTTTTTCCGTCATTATCGTGATCTGTTTCAGTCATCCAGCGTTCAGCTCTCCTGTTACACGGAAGCTAATATATAAGAGAAAGGCCACATCTGTGCTGCATTATGCATTTAGAGATGTTGCAGAGTGCAGTTCAGACACTGAGGGCTCATCTTGGAAGCTAAACATCTGCTGCTGGTTGGCCCAGACCATCGAACTCCCAATGCTGAAACGTGTGTTGGGGACCCAGTTAAAGTAACAGAAGGATATTAATCATCACAAAGCAGCTGCAGAAGCATTTGGTGTTCTGTTTCCAGCAACCATATGCATCAGAATTTAATGTTAAGCTGTACTTTTTTGAAACAATTGTCCAAAGGTGCAAGGGAGGAAAACGTTCATCTTGTCAATATTATCTTTCTGTATTTTCCAGTGGCAAACAAATGGATCCACGAGCATGGCCAAGAGTTCCGGCATCGCTGCAGTCTGAATCCTGAAGAGTGAGTGGGGTAGAGCGATAGCTGGGCCCCTTGGAGTACTAGAGCCGGCCTCTACAATTGAGAGGCACACTTGCAGGCAGAGAGAAGTGGCGAGCCAGAAAAGTGAGCACACGAGCAGGGGAAGGGGAGAGCCTGCATCTGTGATTGGAGCCCCGGGCCCCAGGGAGCCTGAAGCGTACAGTACACTGCTGCAGTGGACATGGAGAGCTCAAGGCTGAGAGGCGGGGCAGAAGAGGAGTGGGGCAGTTGGCAATCAGCCCCCAGAGGCCAAATGCTCTCTTGCTCCTACTGGTCAGTTTCTGCAGATGGAGAGAGGCCTCTGCCTCCGCACACTGTGCTGGTTTCAGTTAACTGTGAAAGGCTTTTTGCCTCCTACTTGCTTAAAAACTGACATCACATGCAGCCCACTCGAGGGTCTGTCATTGCAAATCAACACAGCTGAACTTTGTGCAGGCTCTCAGAGCTTTATTTCTCATGTGTAATGCAGAAGTTAAAAACCTCACTGAACACAGTCAAATGTGTGTTAAATGATACACAAAGCGTCTAGAATTTTCTGTTATCTTGCACCCAAAAATAAAGGCTGTTTTCAGGTTTAAATATCCAGGTCAATTTAATGTGAAAATTATTCCATGAAAGTGTTTTTTCACTTTCAGGGTAATAGCTGTGCAGAAGAGTATAAGGACAAAAGCTCAAGGTGCTTTTTACATGTTTGCACATTTGGTCAGACTGTGATCCACATTCATCTGCAATGGGTCATCACAGACCTCCAGGACTTCAGACTGGTGCTATGAGTTAAAGGAAACAGTCATTGTGAGTGTGCCTGTTTATTCCCAGCTGACTGACTGATGAGGTCATTGCCGCCCGTGGGAGACTCTTTCAGTTTGGTTGGATGTAACCGGTTGTTGAATGGAACAAATGAACCAGATCTGTCAGCCTGTTGCTGAACATCAGAGCTGGTTTGTCATTAATCACGTCCTGTACGCCAAGTGATCGGGAGCTCGTCTGCTCCAGATTTCGTGTCTGAACTCACACAACCAACACTGTCTGCATACCACTCAGATATCTGTGTCAAAATAGGTCACAACCCATCTCAAAACAGAGGTGGGACTCACATGGTATTAATATTCACTGCATAAGCACAGGCACTAAAGAGCCTCTATATGGGCCCTTTTTGGGGGATCCTGCAGATTGGATGAAGGGATAAAAAAGAATAAAAACGACGACAGTGACAGAGGAATACTACCTCTGCTTTCCTACAGTCATACACTTTTTCCTTCCAGCTCACCACAGGGTACATAAACAGACACTCTACAAGCACACTGACACACATAAGAACCACACATATATTGGATGCATATTGCACATTCCTGGCTGCACACCAAACAGCAGGACTTCATTATTTCCCCATGTAGTTGATGGATAGAAAGTCCCTGCTTTTCTGAAGCTCTTTCTAATCTGTTTCATTGCAGGTATTCATATGTTTTTCAGTTTGACTTGAGGGAGCAAAGGCTAATGTGTACAGTAAACCCAGCAACATAATAATCCAGGAAAGATTTAAAGTAATCTTTTCACAGGTCCATCTCACAACCTGAAGCCTAAGTTCCCAGAATTCAAAGGGCTTTGTGCTGTGCTCTTCCTAAACACCCTCAGTGGACCTCACTGTTACCATGATCACCACAACAAACATGGCTGCAGAGGGTCTTGTTGCTATGCAAGTTCATAGTCCAAACTACCTAAAGCATATATGACTAGACCAAAGGTCAACATATTGTCAAGTACATTCAGTAATTCTGCACATTTAGAATCAGACATTTTACCACTTTTTGAGAGCTGTTTTTGGTTTGTTACTTGTTACAGAGTTAGTGAGAGTGCACAACTGATGGAAAGATAAACTTGAGTACAATGACGACTGACAGAGAAGCTGCCCAGTGACAGCAAAAAAAAAAAAAAAGTAAGTAAGCAAGCCTCTTTTAATCTCAGGTTCAAGAAAGAAAGAAAGTCACTACATACTCCTGTTAGTTTGCAGCTTTGGATGGAAAGAGGGGTGCTGCCCCCTGCTGGTCATGTACAAGAAGTGAAGTTGGTGAAATGTATATTTTCAATCAGTTAAACTACAGCATGTGGTGCTTTTATTATATCTAATTAAACACATAATCCTTTATTAGGATCTAAAAAGGATAAGTGGGTTTAGCTAATGGATAGATTTTTTTGTTTTCTGGCATTACACAATGTGGATTGCAATGTGTGCAACCATTAATATTGACATTCTTAACATACATTTTGGATGCATTATTGTGCATTAAGAATTATTTGCACTATAAAACATTGAAAATGCAGTATAATACTGACCGTATTATGTTTGAAAATCAATTTCCACAAAATTTAGGTAAAGAAATTATTATGAAGGTAAGTAGGTGCAATACTTTATAGGATCATTTGCTTCGACTGTTATCACCACGAGGTGGTCAGTCAGTGACAGAGGAAGCACTCAGATCTTTTTCTTAAGTGAAAATAGCAATACCACAGTGTAGAAATACGCTTAGAAGTAAGTATTTAAAATTTTACAAAATAAATTATAAAAAAATTGTTATTTTTATCAAATATACTTAAATTTAAAAAGTACATTTGCCTGTGCAGAATGGCCCATTTCACAACAACATATTTTAGATTATTGAACTGTAGTTTTTGATGCATTTATATTTGCATTACCTAAATGTTGCTGATGGTTAAGGTGGGGCTTATTCTTTATACATGCTGCCGTGTAGTTTGTGAATTTCACATGAGGTAAAAAAAAGGTTCACAATATCTTAGCCATAATAATAATACAACATTCATTATTTGTTAATTACATTTTGTATGATTTATCTGAATCTGCAACTACATTTATTAAATAAATGTATGGGAGTAAAAAGTGCAACATTTCCCTCTGAATGGTACTGGAATAGAATAAAATAGCATTAAATGACTTAAACAAAACATAAACTCAATTACCCAGAATGCCTCTGTGAAAACAGCGGCAGCGGAGGCGGGACGTTGGGAGTTCGTTCCTGGGAACAGTTTTGCGCGCTGCCGTTTGTGTATGTGAGTGTGTGTATATGGAGGCACAGATCAAGCATCTCTGTTAAACGGCTTATTAGCTAGCTTTAGTTTGTTAAACATCATGCCCGCTAACGGTTCAGCTCCTGCTTTGGTCAGGCTATCACTCACCATCTCTATTTACTGAGCTGAGGGATGAAGAGCAGAAAACAGAGGTCCGGCAAAGCTGGAAGCAGCAAAAAGAAAGGTAAACTGTTGTTAGCTTGGCTACCTGCTAGCAGTTGAGCTAAGTTAAGTAGTCAGTATTTAGCATCAGCTGTCAGTTTCACATTAGCCTCGTATGTTAGCTTTCTAGCTAATGCTATGCTTAATTGCGATGCGGTCGCTTTCTCTGGGTTTGTGTAGTTAATAGTCTCAGTTCGTATTTGTTTATTAACTTGTAACCAGTGGCAGAGGAAGCAACTTTTATTTAAGTAAAAGTATCAATACCACATTGTAATACTGTGTTACAAGTAAAAGTCCTGCATTCAGAATTTTACAGCACAGTACTAAAGTGTGGCATCAAAATAGTAGTAAACGTGAAAGTACTCATGCAGAATGGCCCCTCTCAGAATAATATTTATTATATTGTTGGATTATAATTATTGATGCATTAATACATTCATTACTGTAACGTTCCAGCTGGTAAAGATGGAGCTTACTTTAATTACTTAAATACTGCTGTCATTGTCATTATTACTGTCAATAATAATTACCTATGCAACTCAGTGGCTCACAGGCATTCATTATAGATTTTTCTTGTAAGCAGTGCAATGTATTTGTAAACTTTTTGCACATCTGCAGCTGTGAACAGTAGAACTGGATGTTACAGCAGAAGTTTTTATGGCAATATTAGTAAGAATATTTTCATCACAATATAGCAAATGTGTGTAAAATCACATAAAAAAATCAAGCTGATCCTGAAACCAGTGGACTGTGTTTCATTGTTTTTGGATCATTACTGCATATGACTGTTTAGCCAGCTAAAATCTATCCCACTGTATGGTGACAGTTGATGTTGATGATTACAACATCTGCGTTGTTTGTGTCTTGACTTTGCTGTAATCAAAAATAACCCTTTTCAGTCCCCAGTGATGTGCCCCCCTCCACCAGCCTCCCTCCTCTGGTTGAAGGCCAGCTAAGATGCTTCCTGCAGGTGACGATAAGCCGGGTATTATGGACGGTTCACAAGCCTCCATCTGCAACATTTGTCAGGCTGCGCTGGTGGGGAGAGTCATCCAACGGGACGCACTTCTTTCCAAGAGATGGATCTCAGCCATCTCAAAAGACCATCAAGACCACAGCTCGCTTCCCCATCCGCTGTGGGCCAAAGCAGTTCACCTCATATCTTACAGGTAACTATAGAGGTATGAGTTTGTGAGTTTTTTGCTGTGCTGCAAATATTTGTTTAAAACCGAACACTAACATGCCAGTGTTGCTCAGATATGGGTTCTCTGGTGCTGGAAGTTCTGACAAAACCGGATCATTTGCCAATTGCACGAGCTCAGGTTGCGGGCATTTCTCGTCTCTCTCTATCACACCCCATCAGTGGATTTTACACCCTTGTATCTCCAACATCTGAGAAGCTGGGAGAGTTGCAGGTGAGTGGAAACAAACTGTGGAAACTGCCATATATAGTTAGATGGATAGCAAAATTTTATTGAACACCCTTTGTTGTAAACAACATGAACACTCATAGGAATTAATTGCCATCACCATTTGTGTTTATCTTGGCTTTTTCTTTTACCGCTTTCCAAATTAAGGTTTCCATTAATTTGGAGGCCCTAACAGAAGCCTATGACAGCAGCAGCTCAGGTCCCACCACAGATATCAGCACTGAAGTACCACAGTTCACCACACTGACTGTGCCTTTGCAGCCTAGATCTCTCTCAGCTTGCAGCGGCAAAGAATCAGCTGGGAGCAGCAGTGGAAACACACCAAGGTTTGAAGTTGTTGCTGCTCATAATCAAATGCTTGTGTCTTGTTGTAAGAGCTCACCAGTCTCAAGTTTTCTGAGCATAATGATCTTACTGTATATATTGCTTTAATATTTTCAGAGGGAAAGATCACTTGTATTTCCAAAATGGCCAGACAGGCAAAGAAGAGTCACTGGAGAATCAGATGCCAAGAACAAACAGATCTCACAACAGTCAAACGTCCATGAATCCTTCAAGCCAGGAGTCTCATGGCCAAACAACCAATGATGTCCTCTCAGGTCGGTTGTTGCGTGACTACATGTCAGGTGTCCATAACCACAAACACACAAATATGACTGTTTCTTAAAATGTGCAATATCTTTTCTTATCTCAGTTATTCTAGAGCGTGGAAACAAGCTGAGAAATGCTATGGTGGTATCAGCTTTGAAATGTGACATGGATTCTACCCCAGCTCTGAAAGACACCCCTCTTCCTCTCCCGAAGGATAACATCCTGCCACCGTCCAAGTTAGTGTTTCAAATGTTTGTGAATATGTTTTCTGTCACCTTATAATGCACACTCTATAATACTTAATTCCTGTGTCTGCAGACCCTCCCCTTCTCCCTCTGGGATGTTTCTTCAAAATATTCTGCATGCTGATTCAACTCTAAAGCACTCCGGTGATGTCGCTGTAATCTCAGACTGCGGCTTAGACCGTCCTGCTGACGTGGATAGCAGAGCTGTGGACCTGCTCCTTGGCAGGTAACTATGTGCAGGTTTACTTCCAAAGTTGACAGGATATATAAGCAGTTTCGTCCTGATATTGGTAGTATTTTTTTTTCTTTTTTTAAGCTTAAGCACATCTCCTCTGCCCCTCTGGGATGGAGAGGACTCTTTCCCTGAATCTCTGTCTGGCCACAGCAGTGTGAATGGGGATAGTGAGCTCAATGATCCACAATATGATCAGAGCTTACTGGAAAATTTGTTCTACAAAACTCCTGTAAGTACATGATGTTCTTATGATTGTCAGGGTAAAACATGCTTTATGTATATCATCAGTGTCAGTTTACTTGATTTATTTTTCCCGCAGAGGGTTTTTTGAAGTCGTTATTTCTTGTCTTTCAGATGTCAGATGTCCAACCAGTTGACACTGAGGTGGAGGGTCAAGGCACAGTGTCCTCCGGTGAAAAGCAGATGACACAGTCTAGACCAAAGATTAGTGGAGGGTAAGAGCTTTCACATGCTCCTCAAGCCATGCTGCTTCGACAGTAAACAGCAAAAAGCTCCTTTCAGGAGACTGGGTGGGGGTTGGGTGGGTGTGTGTCATCCAGTTTTTTTATTCTTCCTCCTTCAAAGGTAGCCACTCTAAAAAAATACTAAATGATGGTCTGATCTTGATCTTGTACTCTAACTGATTGAAATCTGTCAATGAGCCAGATGAGCAAGTTATAAAGAATACTGAAGGAAACTGACCAGGTTGATAGACCACTTAAAATATGGGGTACACACTGCAGACATTTGTAACCTTAAGATGATTATTCACCCTGTTTTGACATGTCCAGGTCAAATACAGAGCCTCCGCGGTCTGCAGATGCTGGCGGTTTTCCTCCTGGCCTGAATGCAGAGCAGCTGGCTTTGCTGGGTTTGATTCGGCTGGTGAGAGTGACCGTCGACTCCCTGACTGTACCTCCCGGCAGTACAACCACCACACCTAGAAAGACCTCTGGGAAACCTCCTCGACCATTAAGCACCAAGAAGTGGTAGGCAAAACAGTCAACATTAATTTGATTTCATTTTAAAATAATGTTGTTGTTATGAGTAATAAAAGGCTGTGATATCTTCTCTCTTTTTCATTAGCACATTTTTTATAGAGTATGCGTTCCCTGTGGCTTCCACTTCCAGTCGACATGACCGTAGTAAGGATGGGGAAGGGGAGGTGACCAGAGTTGTTGCCAGTAAAGACACAGGTGGAGGTACGACCTGTTAAATATAATACTTATAACACTGTTTCTGACAGCCTTTGGTTTGTAACTGTATCTGACATAGACTGTTCTGTGTTTTCAGTGGTGAAGTTCCACCAGCACTCTGTGTTTCCTGTCCACCTCAGTCCAGCAACAGTTAAACAATGGTGGGGAACTGATCTGATTTTCAAGATTTACTCACGAAAGAGTGACCAGAAGAAAGTGAGTAACTTCAGGCTAAAAATTACTGATGTGATTACAGATCGATAATATTGGCTCATACTTTTGGGTATCTGCTCTATTCTTTAACAAAGGTGTTTCCTAAGGTTTACACTTGGGTCTGCCTAAATTTAGTTGTTGTGATCTAAGTTCTGGAAATAGTAAATTATAATGCTCATCTGTTTGCACAACACAGTTCAGGTCAAATAAATATGACGGCTTCTCTTGTCACAGCCTGTTCCCATCGGTAAGGCAGTTCACCCACTGCGCTGTCTGCTGCAGAGCAAGCAGCTGAGTCAGACTGTCATCTTACCCATAAAGAGCATGGAAGGAAACAGGGACACTCAGGAGATTGGACCTCTAAAGGTAAAATACTAGGGTTGCAACAGTATGAGATTTTCCCAGTGCGATAAGAGTCATTTTCAAGCCAAAATATACCTGAAACCAGTATACTGTTGCAACCCTGTATCATATGTTTGGAAGCCTCATAGTTTTTTTTTACTGAAGTGACAGACATAGAAGTAATATTGTTATTTTTGTCAGGTTTCCCTAGAACTTGCTATAGACAACAGAGATTTCTCCTCTAAAAAAAGTAAAAGCAAGCTGGCTCGGAGAGACAAATCGCCTTCACAAACTGCACCCAGTCCACAGAGAGGGACCAGCTCCAGATGTGAACATGTTGATGTTGGCAGGAAGGAGTTACCAGCTGGCTCTTTTGAAGATTCCAGGCTGAATGTTTGGTTCCCTCAGACACCCTCGAAAGAACCCTCTGCCCATCCCGGCCTCCACACATGTCCTCAGAAATCATGGCAGCAGGTGGAAGAGGACCCTGAGGTCCTGCTGCACACTTTACTTATGGTGCCAGATGGAAAGAACTTCAGCTGTGGGCCCATGCAGGCTCCAAACGTGTACTTGAACTGTAAACTCTTTTGGTGTGATGAGACGGCGAGATCTGTCATCAGCTGGGGTCAGGCTAATCCTTCTTTCAACTTTGTTCAGGTTAGCTCAGAAGATCTTCTAACCACAAAAAAAAAAATACGTCAGGCTACAAAGAGGCAGAATCCTCCTGACCCAGTTTTTCTCCATCCTTTATTTCAGGTGACTCCTGTTGCCTTAACAACTAAGCTGCTGGAGCGGATGAAGAATAATGTGATGGTAATCGAGGTGTGGCAGAAGACAGGAAGTTCAGGGCAGGATCGACTCCTCGGCCTTGTTAAATTACCTCTTCATCAGTTCTACATGTCATTTAGGCAAGTCGCGGAAAGGCAGCATTTTCTTTTTTTTTTTAAAGAAAATTCAATGAAAAAAATGCTTTTATCTGTATTAGGAGGAAACTGGCACAGACTGGATGATCATTAAATATTTTATTTTAACTGCTATTGGTAGCAGTTAAAAAAATCCGTTGTTTGTTCAAAAGAAATTTTATCTGCAATTTTGGGATAAGTAATTGTTTAAGTCGTTTTTTACACAGTAGTTTCAACTTCACCAATGCGAATGTTTGTTGGTTTTCTTAGTCTTCTGTGATGGTAAATCGAATATCTTTAGATTTTGGACTGTTTATTAGACAAAACTGAATAAGGCAAATGTTACTCCCAGGTAACAGGCATTTACAGACTTTTTGAAGACCAATTGGTTAGTCGATCAAATTGAGAAAACAATCATGCTAATGATAATTAGCATTAGTTGTAGGCCTAGAAATTACAGAAAGTTCAGAGCATGCAAAAGGAAAAGCAACTTTATAGGATTATTTACATTCCCTTTTTATTTGACCCATCCTCTGGGAGGTGCTATTGTACACCTCCTCCAAATAGATTTACATTGTGTAGGTCTTTTATCCCACATGCCATAAAACACGGCCAATTTTCCACCACAAATTACACTACACACACCTTGCACAGGTGGACTAAATTACATGAAACTCTCTTCTGTTTTTTTTCTCCCCTCCAGGGATCCAAAGATCGTGCACCTTCTTCTTCAGTCCCAGTACCCTGTTTTAGGGGTAGACTGCTACATGCCAGTCATTGATGTGTTCTCTGGTAGTTGTAAAGGAAACCTCAGGGTTGTTTTGGCGATGGGCCAATCGGAGCAAATAGTTTCCCTGCAGCGTACAAGAGATGAGGAATACGACTCTGTATCTCATTTTGTGAGGCCGGCTCATCTGCTTGATCACCAGCCGCAAACACAAACAAAGGTCGGTGTTCATTTTGGCCACATTCTGCTTGAAGCATTTTGTTTGTGAGTGTTGTAGCCGGACAGATAATTGCAGGTAGGCAGCAACTCTCAAGGCTCTCAGAGTAAACGTCTGAAATTTAACCAAAAGATTTTGGCTGATGCACAATTAAATTTGAAAAATGAAATCTGCATTTTGATGAAAATTTTAACCACCAAAATCAATCATCAATCAATCAATCATACTAATATTCTCTGAAAAGGTTCAGACTGGATGGCGTGGACAAGAATACACACTGACTGTGCTGACAAGATGTCAAGTACTTTGACCTCCTTTTACCAATGTGTTTCTCCCTCAGGTGGTTGCAGCACAAGAGCATCTGTTTGTGATAAGGGTGGAGAAGGTAAATGGGCTGACACCTCTGCAGTCCACAGTGTGGGGTGAGGCTGATTGCTACGTCCAGTACAGTTTCCCTTGTCAGGAGGATTACTCCGCCACGAATGTGGACCTCATAGAGAGCAGTAAGGCCATTTAATGTATAAAACCTTCAATTGAAGAATTACCCTAAGAACTTTTTCTTCACAATGACGTATGTCTCATCTCCAACAGGCGTGAACCTGAAGCTGTTTCGTACCACCACCACTCTCTGTGTCCCCGACCCGGCGTTTGGCCACACTGAGACTCACGTGCTTCTGGCTCCTGAAGGAGTGCCTGTTCAGAGGCTGCTGCTCAGCTCTCTTTCAAGTCATGGCCTGAGCAGTGGAGGAGGTGTCCAGTTTGAAGTGTGGTGCAGGTTTGTGTCCAGTTGGAAGAAAACTGAAAATTACATGTACATTCATACAGCTAAAATGTTGTCTTCACCCAGACATTACCCTTAAACTTTACATCCTTAGACCTTCTGTGCCTAAATCATGAATTATGCTTCTGTGTTCTTCTTAAGCACAGAGCATTTGTAGTTATTTAGGCATTTTGACTATACACAAGACCTCTGTGATATAACTGCTTTATGTGATTTTGATTGCAATTCCATATTTTACAATCTTGGATTAGTACTTCCTGGTTTCATATAAAGGATTTTTATGTCTCCGCAGATATTATTATCCAAATGTTCGAGATCAGCTCGTGGCCAAAGGAATGCTGCCGTTGTCCAAACTGTGCGCCATGGTCACCATGCAGAGACAGCATCCTAACGAGGCTCAAATGTTCTCCCTGCCCCTGATTCCCAGAATGGACAGTCCCACAGGACATCAGCCTCAGCCCTCAGGTACAGAGACACAGTCATGGCAATATAATGCTGTCCGAACACATTTAATATCTGAGATGTGACGACTTGTGTTTCTTAGGCTTGCTGGATGTGTGCGTTCGGTACAAGCACCGACCAGTGAGACCTGAAGGGCAGACTGGTAAAGGAGCTGCCTCTCGTGTTGTGACACTCGTGGTTCAGGTGCACAGAGCATCAGGTCTGCGGGCGGCGGCGAGGTACATCACCACCACTGTCCTCTGTGCGGCTCCATGCGTCTTTATTGTGTTCATGTAATAATAAACAGAATTGATACAATTAAATCTCAAAGTGGGATTCATACACATGTAGATAAAATAGGTATAGGATAGGTTTTTGAAATTTTAGATACATCAATATATGATTTAGGATTGTTTTCAAAAATGTAAACTTCCCTTAGCAGTCAAGCATAAAACTATCTGTGTTTGGAACGTCACCACATCACACTGAGAGTATCTGCTCATCTCTTATACATATTTATAGATACTGCCCAAATGTCTTCAGTTTGCTGTTGTGCTTCTGCCTTTCTGCTTCAGGTTTGTGTCTGAACAAGACGAAAGATTCAGCTACTTTGCTGATGTGGGAGTAAACACATACGTCACGGTCCAGCTCTCCTTCCTGCCTGAGAGTGAGAGGAGGAGCACCCGCGTAGCTGCCAGGACCTTCTGCCCGGAGTTCGACCACCACATGGAGGTGTCCTGTGATCTGCTGGTTCAGAGGAGCAGCGGAGAAACCTGCAGCCTGGCTGAGCAGCTGGAAGAGGCGTCTGCTTTCTTCACGGTCTGGAACAGAGACAGTCGCAAAGGTTTAAGAAGGCTTATTTTGATTGGATTACCGCATTTTACTTTTCAATTTACTTTTTAATTATTCAAAAAAATTCTTTCGTAGAAGCAGTATTTCTGCAGTCAGTTTTAATGTTAGTGCATAATATCTGTCTGTAAGTCACTGATTTGTTTTGTGCTGCTTGTTGCAACAGTGCTCACTCATAAGCCTAAAGATGTGATGTTGGGCACAGTGAAAATACCTCTGGCTGATCTCATCCATAAGAGAACAGGTATGTTACACCTGTGACTGTTAGGTCAAATTGATATTCTGATGAACACACAGTACATTGTGTTTTTTTTTTTTTTTTTTCCAAACATAAAGGTATTTCTGGCTGGTTTGGAGTGTATATATCTCAGGAAGCAAGCTCTTCTCAGCGCCAGCACATCTTGGTCGGAGGCCTCGAGTTGTCTGTCAACTTCGCCCACCACTCAGACAGGGAAAGAGTCATTAAAGCTGCTCGGGGTGTGGGCTGGGAAATAGCTCAGAATGAAATGCAAGATGATGAAGACAACTGGGGAGACTGCACGAGAAACCTGTCTCTGACTTTTTCTATGCCTAGAGCGTGGATACCTATCCACTGCCTGCTTCTGCCAGGCCACAGCGAGCTTCAGCGCTCCACCTACTGCTACTTCAGGTACAAGTTCTACGACCAGGATGCCTTCTGCTCCCAGATGAAACACCCCACTGTTGAGGGTGGGGAGGATGGCCAGGCCACGGTGGCTTTCCAGGGAAGTAGAACTGTGGAGATGAGGAACACTCAGCCTTTGATGTGGTATCTCCAAGAGGAGAGACTGGAGGTCCAGGTGTGGGTTGCCTTTAAAAAAGACAAAACCCAAAGGCCCAGAGACACGGACCGGCTGGTGGGTTCAGCGTTTGTCGATCTGTCCTCTCTTATAAAGACACCCAAGCAGAAACTTACTCTCAGTGGTAAGAAGCGATTCATCGTGTTGTCATGATTATTAGTGGCTGCATTTCTGAGTGTAATCACAGCTGTGTGGTCTTACAGGAGTGTATCCGCTGTTCAGACGCTCAGCAGCAGATTTACAAGGGGCTGCTCTCAGGGTGCACATCACTCTGACGGCAGGTTTCGTCCCCGTGGAGGACTCTGCTGGAGTTGACACCCAGGTGGACTCGGACAGCCAGATGGAGCTTTTATCAGAAGAGGTGGAAGCAGCAGCCCCCTCGCCCCCTACACCCAAAACCTCACAAAGCAGACACAAGAATAAATCCTCCAGAGCAACTCCAGACATCACATCTGTGCAGCACACAGAAATGAGTATGGAGGAGTCTTTCCCTGTGACTGTTGCAGTGGACCGAGCAATGCACCTCAATCTGAAAGGTGAGCTCGTGACCTGAAATCTTTTTTGCCCCATCCTTTTTTTTTACCATACAGTACATTAATGATAATGTGTGTGTTGTGTCTCTGGCAGGCTGTCCTCTAGCAGAGCGCAATGAAGGGTCACCATGCTGCTGTGTTTCGTACGTCACTGCAGACTCTGCTGAGCCAGCGTCCACTGCTGTCGTAGCCAACACCGACAGCCCCGTGTGGGACCATCAACACGAGTGCAGGTCGAGTTTTATGACAGACATTAACTTAAATGTTTCAGGATATTTATGGTACACCGAAAATCACTTGCCAGAAATCAGGCTGATGATTTCTTTAACATTTACAGGCTTTCAAAGCAGCTACTGGTTGATCCACAACAATCTCTCGTGTTCAAAGTCTGGCACAAAGGAGGTACAGGGAGCTGTCTCACCTTATGTTACCTAATGTTACCACCTTACATTGTTTGATTTATCAATTCAGGGCTCGTTTTTACTCCCTTAGACATGGAGAGGGTGATTGGATTTGCCTCTGTAGACCTGTCCCCCTTACTCTGTGGGTTCCAGTCAGTGTGTGGTTGGTACAACATCACAGACTTCAGTGGTCAGTGTCACGGCCAGCTCAAAGTGTCCATTACTCCACTAAAGGGGGTTCAAGACCTCCGAGGACAGAGAAAAATTGTGAATGAAGAAGCTGCCAAAAACTCACCGGTGAGAGAAAGCATTCACACATACAGTGTGCCTTTGTTCATTTATTTATAAAAGAAAAGTCAGACTTTTGCAGACTAATAATATTTAATGTGTTTTATTAACAGGGTGTATTCCAGGCGCTCCCCCTCAGCTACCATACCACAGCCTCATACAGCAGCTTTCCCTCTCACATCTGCCGATACCCCGAGCAGAAGATCTTGTCACCTGACCACATGGACAAGTTGTTCTCTGAAAGGTTTGTACTTCATTCAGAGATTGTTTCAAATGCAACCCCACATCCTGAAGAATGCCTTTTCAAGGTTTTTATATTTATTTGTCGTCTTTCCAACTGTTCAGGTCCAGTGAGAGCGACCGCCACTGTGAGCACATGGACAAAGTACGTCTTCACCATCAGAGTCTGCAGGAGCGAGCAGCAGCTAATTCTGTCTGTAGCAGCAGTGCTTGTGACATCAATCCCTCCAGCTCGTTCCTGTTTTCAGCACTCAGGTATCATTCCTCAGACAGACAGTCCGACATCACTGCTTGGCTTTTTCATAAAAACCCGAGCTTTAACATAGTTTAACATAGACTACGCCTCATTTCTGCAGGAAAAAACTCAGCGAGCTCGACAACATCCAGAGATACTTCAGTCGTAAGCTTTCAACTCCCACATTCCCGTCTATGAATGAGCAGGACTTTCACTCTGAGCCTGAGGAACAGAGGGATGCAGACACGTCTCAGCTTCTTCTCAAGTGCAACCAGTTAGTCGGAGAAGTCAACAACATCACGAGTGGTGAGCTTTCCCATGCAAGAGTATCTACTTAAGGGGTCTAAAATCATCAGCCAACAAGTGGCAAATGCAGCATTTTTCCATCAAGAGTCTTTTGTGAATACATGATTTTAGAATTGTAGAATAGATGGTACATTTCTTTTAAAAATGTCCATTGACCATTTAAAGGCTGTTCTTGGCAGGTAAACTTTGTTCTAGCTTACTCAACCTTGGGGGTTGTCTCAGAGTTTATTGTGGACACAGTCGACTGTGTGGCTTGCACACTTTAACCATAAATGGTGGCGTCACTGTCTTCTGTCGGACTGCTTCAGTCCTGTGAAGAAAGACCAGCTGGTGCTGAAATGTCAACTAATGGAATAAAGTCAACGCTATAACTCTGCCCGTTAAAAACTGCCTGTTATTTACATAAAGTTATTATATAACTTGTAATTATTGCAGACTTTGACTAATCAATTAAACAGCCAATTGTTGCAGCTGTTCAGTATGCATTAGATCATTGTTGTGCTTTAAGCTGTGAACAGTTGTGGTTTTAGACATGACTGACACTGACAATGAAAAAGTAGTTCTTAAACACACTTGATGGTAACTGACATTCAAAGACAGCATAATGAAAAAATAAGCCTGATCTTCTCAGTAGCAGTGTTACTGAAATCTTCAGTGTCCTCTTCACCCAGGTCTGCGAGGACACCACTTAGAAACGATTCCCTCAAACCCACAGAGCAGCTCAACAACTTCCCCTGCTGGAGACGACAAGCCTGAAACACTCGCTGAGATCTCCAGTCCACGCAGAGCTTCAGACTCTTCCCAAGAAGAACTGCTTCCTCCGCTCTCGCCACTGTCAAAGATGTCTGAAGATCACACGGACTCTGAGCCTGAGGACGACAAGGACAGACCAAACTGCAAAGTTACTGAGCCCGAGGATGAAAATGAAGAAGGATCGGACGAAGATGAGGATGGGACAGGCAGCAGACGGGACGAGAACACTGATGACGATGAAGATGAAGATTATGAGGAAGTTACAGTGAAGCCGAGACCTCTGAATGAGGTGACATCTTTAACAGACAGAACTAGTCCTTGGACCAGCATCCTGTCAGACCCTGACCTGGTTTGTCTGGAGAGTCTGGAGGCACCAGAGGAGCCGAATCTGAGCCAAGGCGAGTACGAGAAGAGATTAAATCTGCAACCTCGTGACCGAAGTGGGAAACACAAGTGTGACAGACGGGAGGACGGGGACAGTTTTAGTGGATCAGCAGGAGACGCCTCAGACACAGACGGAGATGATGAGAGGACACGACATGCTTTAAATGAGGGAAGAGTAGAAGAACCTAGCAGCCCCAGTGAGGGGTCAGGTGACGAATATTTATCACCCACCACCCAGCGCGTCACAGATACCCATGATGCTTCATGCTCCAATCAAGAAACTTTGCCTCAACCGTATCCTTGATCTGTAGTGTTCATGTCTTTCTCATGAGGAAACTTGTTCATCAAGTTAATTATCTTTTAGGTCGCAGGGGGTTTAGAGTGTCTCGACCTCACTTTAAATGCAGCTTGCATTGCTGTGATGTTGACAGGTGTGTCTAATATTTTCTCCACCCCATTTATGCAATTGAGGGTAAACTAAAAAAAAGAAACACCTCTCTTCAGTAATGCAATACAGCTCAACAGCAGCACAAACTGCAGCCTTTTAAATGACTCCTCTTTAAGACAGTTTCAACAAAAACTGAATATTACAACCTTCATGAATGTAGAATTTATTGCAGGACTGTTGTATTGGACTGCATTAGCTTTGGCAAGGTTTCCCTAATAAACTGGCCACTGACTGTATATGATATAAAAATATAGAATATATAAATGAACTTAACAACTGCAGTTTTGTTACTTTTGCCAGCAGCAACATAATTGGATACATCCCCTGTCATCCCTGTTCTAACACTCATAGTTAGAACCACATGCATTTTTGTGTCGCTGACGTGCCAAGTGTTAAATCTCCTTTTTTGCGTTCACCAGCTTCATCTCATGAGTCTTTGATCGTCACTGGATACCATCATACTGTATTTATTTATTTTAACATTCATACATTAAGCTCCGTGCCTGCAGAAGTCCCCAACTTCTTCCTCCCCTCTCACCAACTGGAGGCGTCTATGAGAGCCATACGACTAGCTCCTTCTTTCTCCCAGTCGGCCAGTGACCCGGTGAGTATTTGTCACCAGCTTCTGGCATTCACACTCACTCACTGTCTCACTGAGTACCTGAATATCTTGGTATTAATTCTAACCCCTTACTTTTCCGATGTTTGTATTACATACAGTGCTGTTGGAAGGATGTATTACCTGTTTCCATATTTTAGAGCTCTGTGGAGAAAGAAGTCACCAAACAAAGTCAAATTCATGTCAGTTTGTCAGCAACAGCAGGGTGTTATTAATAGATCACTTTACCCTTCACATGATGCATGCTGGACAAAGGCCAGTCAAGAATAGTGACCAGCTTTAGTTGAGCGTAATTTAACTCTCATTTGTGCAGCATGAACTGGTTGAGCTCCACCCACTATTACGTAACGTGACAAGCATTTCAAATCAATGCTGAACACACCGTTATAGGACGATAAGTGCATGCGGTGTTCTTTACTCCATCCACTGTTTACACTGCAAGTCAACATGTCATCTATCAACCTACATTCCGTCTCTGTTACAGTGTTAATGTCACAACGAGTTTTGTCTATCATATTTTCTTTATGCGTTGAGTCTATAGACTTTGGGAAAGGAGTTTAACAAGTCTTAAGATGAAAAGAAGAATGAGTGTTTGTATCTCATCTGTCATCTTCAGTACGCTCTATTTAAGGACACTGCTGTGATGTAACCGAAGGTCTGCAGCGGCTGTTTGACTGGAAGAACCAAACACTCCCCTCTGCCCCGAGTATTAACCCCTTCCTTAACAGTCAGGGCTCAGGCATCTGTGATGACCACAACTCGTCACATAACAAAACCAGACCAGTAACAGCTGGTTTTGTTTTTGAACTGTTCAAGTTCAAGTTCGTAAGGTAGTTGAAGTAAATGACACAACACATATGAAATAACTGCATGATACACGATCAAGTAAAAACTGAGCTCACGTGCATCCTGTTTGATTAACATCTAAATATCTGCGTGAGGTCACACCCACTGTCCAAAGGTTGACGCCCAGAAACGCAGAATCCAGAATACAGGATTACTATTGTATGAGGTCCTGCATAGTGTCCCTTTAACAGTCTACCCATGAACATAAACATTAACCAATGAAAGGCTCGCTGTGTTTGACCAGTGACTTGTGTGACCACACACCTCAAACATACAATAAAGTAGCCTTTGACAAATTAGCATGTTTGTTTTGAGTCATGCCTTGATATCTTAGTACACCTTTTTAAATTTACATTTTCAAGTCCTGTTTATTAAGTACAATGAACAAAATCTAAAAAATAGAGATCTTAGGCTCATAATTTTATTGCCACTTAACCTGCAGGCGTGTTTTTGTTGTGATCTTTCCAGGAGCGAAGCTCTCCAGCTCGTCGCAGAGATCTTCGACAGCGTCGCAACATGTCGCCATCATCAATGAAGAAAGAGACAGAGAGAATAGCGAAGATATTTGCAGCTCATTTTGATCACAATCAGTAGCACATGGTTTTCTGTTTGCTAAGCATTCATTATTGTTTACTGCTCAGTGCTGTCAGACCATGAAAAGGAAAATGAAATGTAAATTAAATGTAACATTTTGTATGTATTTTTTATAAATAAATAAGAATATGTTTTCAATGCGGATGCTTTTTTTTGTATTTTGTTGTTCTGCTTCTTTGAACAGACTGCCGGCTGTGTTCAGATTTCTGTCCTGGCTGTTTGAATACTGGAAGGCCAGACAGCTCAAAATACATGAAACTGGCATTTAAAGTCAAGTCAGCAGGTCAATTGGATTGGATTAATATGGTTTCAGGTTATATACTGTCATTGCAAACACAACTATGATTTTTTTAAAAATTGCAATCATTTGCAAACGAACTGTTTTCCAACAAGTGTCCCTGAGCTCATGTATTAATCTCCTTTATCCAGTCACGTGTTCACAAAGTGGTGAAGCTCGCTCCATCCTTGCTTGTAAACGACTGAGCCTTTCCAGGATGCTCCTTTCATACCCAGTCATGACACTATCATCTGTCACCAATCAACCTGTTTACCTGTGGAATGATCCAAACAGGTGTTTTTGGAGTATTCCACTTCTTTCCCAGTCTTTAGTTGCTCCTGTCCCAGCTTGTTTGGAAAGTGTTGCTGCATCAAATTCAGAATAAGCAAATATTTGCAATTAATTATTTATAATTATATTGTTTTTGTACTGTTTTCAACTGAGCATATGTCAAAACGGATCAGCAAATGATCACATTCTGTATTATGTTTTACGCAGCGTCCAAACTTTTTGGGAAACGGGGTTGTAGCTGAAAATACTTAACACTTACACCAGTTATCCATCACTAACAAGAGACTGAAGTGACAACAGACAAGGCATTAAGTAATTGAGGGGATGTTTTGCACAATTAATGCATGCTGACATTACGAGTGGCGCTTGTGGTTGTGCATAGTGAGCCACAAAAACATCCTGGTATGTGGTGTGTCTGGTTCTCATGCAAGACGGTGCGGCTGCAGCTTCCTCTGAGAGAGTGAACCTGTGCGCAGGACAGGCTCAGAGTGAGCTGCTGGCGCTCACACTGCGGGTGTTTGCGCTGCTGTGCGGGTGTTTTGTTTTCTGTCGCTCTCTCATTTTGAAGGTTATGCAAGTTTGGAGCTTCTCTATTGCTGATGGCGCATTAAGAGGACTTTGCATTCACATAAGAAACTTTTCAATACCTGAAACTTGACGTTGGCCGTCATGAAGAGACGTGACTTTAGTTTGCTCGGATGTTTAAACTGTTGGACGCGGAACAGAAGCTGCTTTGTGCCTTTTTGATTTATGGGCTCAGTATTCTTGTTGATCAGACTTCGCTGATCTTTAGCTGGTGATCATGGCTGGTGGAGGGACTGCGGATCTGGCCCCATCAGCTGTTGTCAAGATCTTTTCAGCTGGAACAGCTGGCTGCGTGGCCGACCTGGTCACTTTCCCCCTGGACACAGCCAAAGTCAGGCTGCAGGTGAGGATCATCTGCTGTATGCGCAGGCAGTGGTGGCCAGGATTTGACAAATAACCTCCCAAACAATCCCCTTATGATATTTGTGGCATACCACCAATAACATCTGTATAATTTTCATACTTTCTATTAATCTGATTCTTAAATGGTGTCAAAGCACTTCACACCATGCCAGGATCTAATTCTGGTGCAGAAATACTACAATTAAAATCTTAAAAACTGTGTAATCTATGAATATGACACCCGGATCAGCTTTTAAAAGACCCTCTGCATTTATATATGTATAATTGTAGAAAACAAATCAGTGGTACTTACAGCCCTGCTTTGTTTTTCAGCAGGCTGCATCCCTGCATTGAGCAGAGAATAATTCAGTGCATGTTGCTGCATGTCAAAGCACAGATGAAACACCTCTGGTTATTATATCAACTCTAAATGCACATTTCTCCCAGCAGACTTTTGAGTTAACATTCTGCTTTAAAACAAATTCAGTGGCCTGTGAGGGAATTAACACATTTTTTTGTGCATTTATGTTACTTTAGATTCAAGGTGAATCCAAATCCCCGTTGGATGGCCAGAGGGCGAGATACAGAGGTGTGTTCGGCACCATCTTCACCATGGTGAAGACAGAGGGCCCGAGGAGTCTGTACAGCGGGCTGGTGGCAGGACTGCACAGACAGATGAGCTTCGCCTCAGTCCGCATCGGCCTGTACGACACCATGAAGCAGTTCTACACCCGCGGCTCAGAGAGTATGTGACAAAACGTTTGTACAGACTGAAATCATCCTGCATCTCACTTCATGTTCCAGTTTGTTTTCCAACAGCAGATATAACACGGGATCATGAACACATCACCTTTATTTTTAACGTTTTTATTAAATCTGATCATTACTAGAGCTGCAACTAAGAATGATTTTCATTATTGATTAAATACATTCAACATACATTTGAGAGGCTGGAACCATCAAATATTTGACATTTTTGCTTTAAACTATTTTGAACTTGACTTAACAATCAAACAATAATGAGAATAGTTGGCAGTTAATGATCTAATTGGCTAATCAACTAATCGTTGCAGCTCTAATCGTCACTTATTCTGACATGCAGTTGTAAACATGTTTGAGAGCCAAACCAGCATGTTTGAATTCAAGTGTGGCAGGTCAGACTGGGTCATCACAGCACCTTGAATAAAATTAAAGCATGAAAGTTGAGTTATGATGCTGAAGACAGCTCCATTGTCGACTGAGTAAAAGAAGTCTTAAAGCTGCAAAGTCGGTGATTTCAACGCTTGGATTGTTGTCAGAATGCAAAGCCTTCCATTCTCTGAACTGGTTTTGACAGACCAGCTCCAGGATATAGGGCACAGGGCAGATTCCTCTTTCAGGGAGCAGACACGTGTTTATGCCGGAGGCCTAACAGACATGAAAAGCCAACTCCACGGCCCGTTTTCCACGTTTGTTTTTTCCAGTTCTCCTCATTATTCACCGTCATCATTATCAGAACTGCACCTCTGTTCAGTCTCGCTGTGGTAATTTGCTTGGGGCATCACATAAAACAAGTGTCTTGTGTGCATTGCCTGTAGATGCAGGAATTGGGATTCGGCTGCTGGCGGGCTGCACCACAGGGGCAATGGCGGTGACCCTCGCTCAGCCCACTGATGTGGTGAAAGTCAGGTTCCAGGCTCAGGTCTGCCTGCCGGAGAGCGGCTCTGTGAAGAGGTACAGCAGCACGATTGAGGCCTACAAGACCATAGCCAGGGACGAGGGCATTAAAGGGCTCTGGAAAGGTAAATTAAAATGGGGAAATAAATTAGTCAAGTCCTTTGTAATACTTTTTGTAATAATAACACATGATTTGCAAGCTTATTTCCAACACATTGGTGATATAATACACTTGTACTGCAAGTGTGTTTTGGATGCTCATGAATCCTGATTTTCACTGAATTTGTAAAAACTGATGCCAAATTAGTAAATAATTACACTTCAACTATACTCACGTATTACTCAAAGACTACTTGAGTATACTTCACTATGCTTCAAGACAACAAAAATAGCACAAAGTGTACTTAGGGCATTTTTCAAAAAGTATAACTTAAGTATATTTTTTCACTTGTAGTCAGTAATCTATAAATGGAAGCAGCGATGCAGTGAAGTTTTAGAAAGTTAGCTTATCTCAGTTATATTTATGACATGTTGTGACAATGATGATGACTTGAAAAATGCCCCTTTTGAAGGGTGAGCTTTTACAAGGTCTGTTTATAGGTGTAGGGGAGTATCCTGCATGTGTGAAAAAATGTGCTGTACAGCCTTTTGTGACTAAAACTGGATAAACTGCCTCAAGTGATGTCACCTGAGTCAGCGATGGTTGGGGCTGTAGACTGAAAATGAAAAAAAATCTGGCCTTCAGGAGCTGGAGAGAGGTGAACTTACCAGACCTCATCCTGAGAGTGCATTAGCTGCTCCCATCAGCATAACACACCTGGATCTCCAGCCGAGCTGCTGGCAGTTAGAGCATTGTGCTCGTTAAAGGTGCTTCAGGTTGAATTTCATTGTTTACAGCATTGAACTGACTTTTCAGGTTGTCTGCCAAACATAGCGCGAAATTCCATCGTAAACTGCTCCGAGCTGGTGACCTACGACATCATCAAAGAGCTCATCCTGAAGCACAACCTGATGACAGGTAGCTTTGCTTTTCAGGGCTCTTCATTTCACCTCGTCATTTTAAACACGGTTCTTTGTGTCCATTAATGACTACAGCAGGTGTTTTGTTTTCTCCAGACAACGCGCCGTGTCACTTCACAGCGGCCTTCGCAGCAGGTTTCTGCACCACCATCGTAGCGTCTCCGGTGGACGTGGTAAAAACACGCTACATGAATTCAGTGTCTGGCCAGTACAGCGGTGCTATTAACTGTGCCCTCACCATGCTGGTTAAAGAGGGACCCACAGCTTTTTATAAGGGGTATGTAGTCAAACAGGTCAGAATCACTGACAAGGCAAAAACTGAATGAGAGTTTTTCTTGATTGATCTGATTTTATTTTCTTATTTATTTTTTCTAGCTTCATGCCGTCGTTTGTTCGTCTGGGTTCCTGGAACATTGTGATGTTTGTGAGCTACGAGCAGATTAAAAGAGCTGTGGTTAAACTCCAGCTGTGATCAGGCTCACAGCTGGTTTGGCGCTGGACTGATGTTGCAGGACTGCGTGCATCAAGCAGCACATGCTTCACAGACAGTGTTATGATGACTGCTGCTGCTGGTTCAGACCTGCTCTTCCTCAGGGATAGAACTGCAAAGTCTAGACTGGATGTTTTCCAATGTTCTTTTTCTTTTACAGAAGACATTTTGACATGACAGAGCAGGAACAGCACAGGTGTAAGTAATGAAACTAAGAAGGCTGAAATCCATTTAGCTGCCTCACTGTCACACTCCTATGACTTACTGGGACACTCGAACACAACAGATCTATTGTTAATGTCATTACTAACACCTGTGCTTTCCCTGCAAGTCAAAATGTCTGCTGAGAAAAAGGTGTATTTACAGAGTGAAATCTGGTGTGGATGGGCATATATTTATTTATTTAGACCTTCACCAAGGTAGCAATTATGCTTCCTGGGGTCAACACAAGTGAGCGTCACGTCATAATGTAAAACAATTATGGAATAAAAAATCTTTGGTGAAAAGGGAAAACAAGACAGTGAATCAACAAGAAAAAAATGACTAATGATGATAACAATGAGTACCAACTCTGTATGTGAATATTAAATCTGTTGGAGAGGGAGGGCAGCCTCTTTCTCTTTCTTTACAGTAACTTTTTGTTCTTCTGGGTCGTCTTGTTTGGGTTTTGTATTTCACGTCCGGTTTCAGGTGAAAATTTGTCGCCCCCATGATCTTGTGAAAAAATCTTTCTTTCATATGAATTTTTAAGAATCAGGGTCGCAATTATTTTTAATAATAAAAAATATTAACTTTCTTTATGGTTTAATATTATCCTGTTGTTGCTGTTGTTAATAATAACAATAATGATAAACATTGGGGTTTTATTTTTTGTCTTTTGGTCTTTAAATTTTCAGAAACTTGTGTGACACTCAGATATTCCATTTTCTGTCCCGTAAGACTGGAAATAGGGAATGTTTGGCTTTTCTCTTTTTTTTTTGTTATTTTCTGTCAGTTGACAAGTTTATTTATCATCTTATCATTTCATATCTATTAGGAATGAGCCAAAGTCAAGTACATTATCCTATAAATACCACAGATGTATCTAATATGCAATATATATATATATATATATATATATATATATACATATATATGTATATATACATATATATGTACATATATACAGTATTAATTAAATAAACTGAAAATATTCCTTAATGCTTTTTGTCTAAAGTTGACAACCAACACCGACCCACATTCATTCACGATGGGCCCCACCAAGTGTCACTCCATACCTGCAGCACTACCGGATGCTGTTATAGATACTCTACTGTATAATCCCCTTTACATGTGACCCTTCAGGGGAACAATGCAAAACAAAACCACCCTGAACTGTGAGATACGAGTCAATACTGACAGCCAATGAAAATGCTTTTTAGACATGACTCAGGGTTTTTGTTTTTGTTTTTTGGTTTTTTTTATCACAGCTATGTTTGCATTAAAAAAATGATTTTAGTGTGTTGTCATATTTTTTGAATATGGTCCAGTATTGTGTGTTTTATACAGAAATTAAACAGAGTAGCATATCAGATGTGTTATACTTGTCAACTGTCTTTGTTGTGGCTTTTTAAATACTTGTTGAAATCTAAATACTGTGCATACGAGCTCATTCGTTTTAATTTATTTTATATTTTCCACACGTTTCTGAGCAAAAATAACCAGGTTCTCCATCAAAAGCTGCAGAGACACGGAGGTGAAAGAGGTGAAAAGCACAAAACAAGCAGCTGACAGACAAGAAAATTGGCCAATTTGAGTGTTGTGGGACAAAAGAGGCTGCTGACAAAGATGTAACTGAAGTCTGTGGTGTAACAAAAGCCTTTGAACGTGCTCCACCTTGCTAATCATCTCCTGTAGTGCCAGTGAGGTTTCTCCATGGTTGAATTGGTATGGCAAGCTGTACCGGGCCGTATGGCACCCTGGCTAACCCTCAGGAGGCTTTAGATGAGTTAATGGAGGGGGGGAAACAAAGATCCCGAACAAGTGATGAGCTTTACAAGATTACTCTTGGCCGTTTATGAAAAGACGTTCTGGTAAATGTTAGGATGAAGAGAGGTGACTGCGAGCTTGAAGTAAATAAAGCGCTGTTCGTTGTCCTTTGCTGACCTTGGCAGGAGTCTCTGCACCAGACGATCAGAGGTGTTGAGTGTCGGTGAGCAGTTCGAGTTCACTGAACCAGTTGTTCACTACTTTCTCATTCAAGGAAATACAAATATACTCCTACCAGATATGATGACACAAGTGTTTTTTTTTTTCCTTTTGTGCAATCAGCTGGTTAAAATGGGTGTTGCTGAGTGTTGCGACAGTCATCAGGCATCAGCACTTTTCTCATTTCCAGGTGTGTGGTGCGTTCAGTGTAACAGTAAATCACAGTTATTTTTAGGTATGTTTTTATTCATTTGATTCATTTTTACTAAATGGTCATTCCTTCAGAATCTGTCTCATTGTGGTGTTAGAGGACTTGTTGGAATGTTGGAAATCACAAATGTCAAATCAGAAAGGCAACTTAAAAAAAACAAGCAACAATTTACAGTATTTCATCACAGAACTGATGCTGCAAAATATGCCAAACCTCTCTGTATAATCACTGTTTATTAATGATCTCTTCACACAGACAGCTGTTTAAGAATTTTGCCTTAATATCAAGACTCAAATATTAGAAAAGTAATGACTTAGATCAAGACATACCTTGTAAAAAATAAATAAAACTTCAAATAAAGTTGAAATCTGTAAAAGCATTCAATTGCAATTTCTGATACAGAGCAGTTTTCAGTATTTGATGCTGTGGAAACTTTACCTGGTAGCTATTTTCACTCTGCCAACCTCAGTGAAAAACAAAAATCAGACTTCATTGTGGAGCTTGTTGGTGCCTCCTCTGCTGTGCCCTCAGCGGCTGAAGACGGACGGGTCTCGCTGGCCATCTGGGGCCTCGTCCATGCACTCCTGCACGCGGGGACTCGTTGTGATCATGACAGAACGGTAAGTGCTGTAGACACTGACGGGTGTTTACATGGGTACCAAAGGGCAGCAGGAAGGGAGGGTGGCAGCAGGCAGGTAGGACCACGGCCGTGCTAAGACTGCAGAGTGGGAGGCAGGTGTTAAGGATCTGCTCAGGAAAGCCAGCTGAAAAATGCTGAATCTCACTGAGCCTTTGCGTTGATTTAAGTTCGATCACTTCCTGGAGTTTCTTCAGCAGGATCAAACTGATGTGTTGGACTTTGCGCGAGCTGAGAAAGGAATCCAAAAAATCTGCCAGAGGCATTTTCCCCTCAACAAACCTCTGAAACAGCAGCTGTTAGGAGAAATAAGTCAGTATTTTCAAAAATACACACACTAAATAGCATTTTACACCAGATTAGACCTTTTCTTTTCTCCGACAACAGCCTGAACCTTTGAGGTCTTACTGTCCTGTTCTCTTCTAGGCCTTTTTCATATGAGAGGTGTAAGTCTATTTATATATATAAAGTATTTTACCCTTAAATACTTCAAATTAGCAAAATAATGTGACAAAAAAGTAAGAGTAGCTTCTCCGTTGACTGAAATACAAAGCAGCTTGTTTTATATCTATCAGACACACCTGTCATTGTGAAAAGTTGCAGAGAGCTGTTCATGTTGTCTGCTGCAGATCTACTTAATGCATTACAATAAGATCATTTGTTTATTATCTGTTGTGTGCTGAAGCAAATTATCAACAAGGTAACTGCACATATGCTGTATTTTAAGACTCCTTGTTAATGAAAACACATCTGTGCACATCTGATATTTATGATATATTTACCTCACACTCCTCCTCTGCATGATTGATCTTGTTCAGGAGACACCAGCGAGCATAATGCACACTGTGTTTCTCTGCTGTAAAACACAATCGGCACATGTAGGAAATGTGAACGGAGTTTAGCCAGGTTAAAAAAACGTAATATTTTTAAAAACTCACCAAGCTGTTCTTGTTTGGCCTGGATGATGCCTCTCAGCTTTTCCAGTTCCTTGTACTTCACTGCAAGCAGCAGCTTAGCATTTCTAAATGTGGGTTTTTGAGAGAGACTGACTTTGGCCATTTTTTGATTTGAGAGCAGCATCTTCTCTGCAGCCCTCTGCAGTCCCTGAAACTGGAAATGGCCACATGTGCTTCAAGAAACAGTCACTCAAGAGAGGTTGCTACAAGAATAGGAGGTAAAATCTACAGAATTTATGTACAGTAGTTTTGGTCTGACACTTGTCTCACCTTCTCACTGCACCTGATGATGTGATTTATTTTGTCCTCATCATCCAGCAGCTCTCGCAGCTCTCTGGTCCTCAGAGCTCTAAACTGCACCGGCAGGGACATGTTGAGGCTGGATGTCCTCTGCTTCACTAACTTTGCTGCCTGCTCGCTCCTGTTGCTTCCTGCGGGGGCGCAATGCGAGCTGCTAGTGCTGCATTCACGGACTGTCGGAAAACTATCACACTATTCCGTACGCAAAACTTAATTTAGATGTTTTATGAATATTTCTATTTTCTATGTGTTTCCGAGATATGAAATAGGAAGGTGGAAGATGATTGTATCGGCTGTATTGATTTTTAATTTACATTAAGTGTACTTACAATTGATGATAATAACACTCTGTAACGTTCAGTTGCTCTTATGCTGTATAATTAGAATATAACTTTGTTCAGTAACATTGTCTTTTATGGGCTTTATATGTAGACTGTAAGTGTTCAGAATTCCCAGGTGACTTGAAACTCTCATTTAAATATTAGGACTGTAGGGCTGTACATATATATAGTGTCTGCTGACACTATATCGACCCACAATTTTGAATTAGGTTCCTGCAGGTTCATTGTAAGTGTCAGTGTCAGCTTTAGGACAGCAGGTACAGCAGGCTATGGTGGCCCTGAAGGTCAAAACACAAGAACATTTCAGAAAACACAATATTCTATTGTTGCACTCCATCAGTCCTGTTTCTTTTTTTCACATAGAATCAAAACATTTTATTCTCATTGTGCTTATTGTTTAATGATCTAAAAATAACATTATTCCCATTCTGCAGATATAATCTTTAAATTTTGGGTTTTACAGCTTTTGGCCATTAGGACCAGTATGTCTGTTATAAAATAGTTTGGAAAGAAATATGTCTGTAGTGCACAGTGAAATATTGAGTAATATACAAATAACACAGAGCATACCAAATATTACTACTACTATTTTCTATATTAATGTCATATATGAGAATAACATGTGAAATGCAGTATACTCATTTAATGAAAAAGAGAGAATATTGCTGCATGTATTCTATTTAAAAAAAAATGCAGACTTTTTAGATTGTTCCAAACAGACTAACAAATGTGTGTTGTTGACATCCCATCACTGGGCTTTCACCATGTGAAATCTCCTGATGTCACCACAGCCTGCTCTTCAGGTGTTCCCTGCCGGCCGACCTCAGAATAACTCGGCTATATGCAGCCTCAGTTAATCCTTAAGACGAGCGCTGCAGAGCTCCCCGCCTGCTCCTCAGTGAAAGTCCTGCACTGAGACACAGAGGACTTTCCCCTCCTGAGAGCAGCAGGACAACATGCAGATTAGCCTCAGCAGCCCTCAACACAGGACCCCTCCACCGCGTGAGTACATAATTCACCTCATATTGATCTTACACAGTATTTTACTTTTGTTGTGTATTAAAGGGGATTCAGGTGTGTCTGTGGCTTTTGCTGCATGTCAGTAGTTCTTATTTAGAAGTTATAATAAACATGTTTTACAACAACTTTACATGATGCAAAGGCATAGATTTAAAAAAACATATGTGTGTGTGTACACACTGTGGCAGTCTTTTATATTGTGTAAGTATTGTGAATTTGCTTGCCTGTTAAAGCTTTCTGCTTTGTTACATAAGAAGCTTTTCAGTTCTCCGTCTTGTATTTTAGGCAACAGTGAGTAGTGCTCATCAGGAGGTGACTCTTATCTGCTGCCATTCTGTTGTTTCCTGTCTCTAATGTTGCCCGTACTTCTTATCTGAGGCTTGTGCCCTCTGTTCAAGGAGGACAAGAAAGCAGCAGTCTGACTGCTTTCAGGTTTCAAGCTGCAGTTTGGACGCTGAGAGGCTCAAATGTTGAGGAAAACACAATAACTAACACAGATATTCACTATCAGGGTACGACAAGTCGACTACTCCTAATACTGCAGTTTAAAAAGAAAGGTCAAAGGTGACATGGCATCAGGCACAATAATTATTGCACATTAATTAAAGTGCAAACTAATTGATTTCTGAACGTTCAAATGGAGGAAGCTGAGATATGAATTTAAGAGAATGTTGTTCTGCCTTATTAGTTGTGGTTTCATGTGTTTTTACCCTTCAGCTGCAAATTCTTGATATCGTGCACTGTCAGAGATTCCCTGCAGAGCATCATTTCCTCTTATTCATGCCAGTTTTGAGGTGTAACTTGCAGATTTTGACGCATCAAAATATGAATTAATTTCCACATTCATTAAAATATTTAATTTGCCTGTTACATTTCTGGACAGCTGTCAGCAGGAAGTGTTTGGATGGTGTTCCAAGATGTGAGAATAAAGAGCTTTGCATCAGCATGTGTTGTGGCTGGAGACTCAAACCTCTGGAGTGTATGTGTGTGTGATTTCATGCCTCTCCATTTCTGCCTTACAGTGCAGTGATGCATCCTCAGGCTGGGACTTTCAGCTGTGAGTGAACCACAACTAACCAGCATGAGCGCCGACACCATCTGCAGGCCAGAGCTGGACTCGGAGCACAACGGGGAGCTGGCCGACTTGGTGGCAGCCATGAACGTCGCCGGCAACCGCCTGACCCCGCCTAATGGCTACAGGTCCGGTCCCCCGAGGACCACCGGCTCTCACAGGGCTCGACTCTCAGACAGGAAGCTGTCGCTGCAGGAGAGGGGGAGCCGCATGGCCCGCCAGCCCACCATCGAGACCAAACGTGTGTCCATCACAGATGCTGATGTGAGGAGACCTTTTTGACTTAATTCAACATGTTTTTAGTGAGATCCTTTAATGATTCAATGCTCTCTTTATTGTCTGCAGGACTGTGTCCAGCTCAACCAGTATAAGCTGAACAAAGAGATTGGAAAGGTGATTAATCAGTACTATACACAAACAAGCTGAAATAGAAGTGATGAATTCATAAAGCTGTTTTTGTTTGTTATTTCTGCACCCCAGGGCTCATACGGAGTGGTGAAACTAGCTTATGATGAAGATTCTGAGCAGTACTATGTAAGCTGAAGCTTATAAATTGTACATTTATGGTCAAAGTGTTTGCACGTCTGTTTCTCATGACCATCGTTTGCTGTATCTTTTCATTCAGGCCATGAAAGTTGTTTCAAAGAAGAGGCTGATGAGGCAGTGTGGATTTTTGCGTGAGTAAAAAAGACATTTGAATGTCGAGAAAGTTTTTTCTGAGGTGTTGGTGGTGATACGTTCTGGTTTTTTGGTGTGTTTGTGTGTCATTTCAGGCCGCCTGTCTCCTCAAGGATCAAACTCGCAGCAGGATCCGTTCCCCAAAGCAGTGTTGCCCCTGGAGAAAGTGTACAAAGAGATCGCCATCCTGAAGAAACTGGACCATCATAATGTGGTTAAACTGGTGGAGGTCAGTCAGATGGCACACAGCCGGTTTAAATCGCATGTCTCACCCGGAAAACCGATTAAAGTGCAGTTTGAGGGCCCCATGAAAGCACTTTGGCTTTGGCAGAGGGACATGTGATAAAAGCAGAACAAAACCAAAGAAATGTCAAAAGAAACTGAATTAAAGCTTTTGCACACCACCTTTTTTTAAATCATTGTTGCTAGTTAGGCCTCTGCTCAGGTTGAAGTTATCCTCCACACAGTCATGATAAGAGCTCTGAGCAGCCTGTGTGGGTTTGCTGTGGGTGATGACACATTAAAAACTGGATGTTTGTGTAAAACAGTGCAGCATCTGAATCTGAATCAACATGTCTTGCAGGTGCTTGATGATCCTGATGAAGATGGACTTCACATGGGTAAGAACTCACCTTTTGCAGAGATTAAATTTAGCACTTATGTGTCGATATGAACTTGGGGCATCACTGATTTCTGATCATTTATCTTCAAGCCTTCGAACTGATGACAAAAGGGTATGTTTTTGTGAATTTATGTATCCTGTCAGATTCCCAAACGGTGATAGTTCGAGCATTTACATTGACCTCTAAGGCAAATCCTACATATTTCTCCCCCTCATGTCGGTCAGTCCGGTGATGGAGGTGCCTACAGACGAGCCTTTCACAGAGGAACAGGCTTGCTTTTACTTCAGAGACGTTGTCCTGGGAATTGAGTACTGTGAGTTCGGATTTAATTATAAATCTTTAGTAGAGAGTCAAAACATTTCATTGATTCAGAATCTTCGCTTTGTTAAACTTGTTTCACTCACAGTTCATTTTTTTAATGAACAACTTGCCTGAAAGGATCTTGAAATTAATGCCTTATTGTCAAAAACTTTAATTAATGAAAAAAAAAGATTAATAACCTCACATGCTCACATAGGTTGTTTAATTTAGAATCTAAAATTAATTTAAGAAATTAAGATTCTCTCTATAATTTGCACTGTAGATGCTCAGTGACTGCCTTTAGCTTTAATCAATGCACACATTATGCTGTTCAAGACAAAGAAAGCTAATTATTATTGATTTTTTTTAAGAAAACTGTGCTGTTCTTTCTGTTTCAATTGCATGTGGCTGCAATTACCCCAGAATGCACCACAGGTCTTTGTAGCTCCTCTAAAATGACTGCAGAGCTCAGCAGACTGTCAGCATGTTGACTTCTGTGCTCTGTCTGCTTTGTCCAGTACACTACCACAAGATCATCCACAGGGACATCAAACCCTCCAACCTGCTGCTGGGGGACGACGGTCACGTCAAGATCGCGGACTTTGGAGTGAGCAACACGTTCGAGGGGGCGGACGCCCTCCTGTCGAGCACGGCGGGGACGCCGGCCTTCATGGCCCCAGAGATGATGACCGAACACGAGCAGAGCTTCAGTGGAAAGGTGAGACGAGAGGACACAGACAGTTGTGATCACTGGAGCGCACATGTTGTGACTCATCGCATCAGACTGTTTAATTGTGAGAAATGATCAAAAAATGATGTCCAAACGCCTACTGAGAGCTGCTGAGCAATGACTGGGCCCTGGGTTTGTTTACCAGGCGTTAGACGTGTGGGCGATGGGAGTCACGCTGTACTGTTTCGTCTTTGGGAAGGTAAGAAAGTTCAGAGCAAAATGCATATAAAATAAAAAGCCAGCAACATTTTAAGTATCTCATTTGTCCATCCTGTTCCAGTGCCCTTTTTTTGATGAATACATCGTCTCTCTGCACAACAAGATCAAGAACAAACCTGTGGAGTTTCCAGAGACGTAAGCCAGCATGTAACAAGCAGGGAAGCTAATGATGATGCCTTCTGTAACTACTGTACATGTTATCAAGCAGAGGTCCCCTGAAAAATGTCACACCTGTTGATGCCATCGTCAGACAGCAGTCCTGTGTCTTTATCTTTCCCACATTAGTCAGTGAGGAAGCAGGTGAAGCACAGGTGGAAAAATAACTTTAAATATGGTTTTCAGAAAAGGTCTATTCCACTTTTTTCCTCTTGTTCCAGGATGAAAAATGTCAAAAACATTCATCTGTGAAACTGTGACTTTCTTCACAGGCCGCTGATAAGTAATGAACTGAAGGAACTCATTGAAAAGATGCTGGACAAAAACCCTGAAACAAGAATCACCATCCCTGAAATTAAGGTGACCGGAAAAGAAAAATAACTATGATATAAAAGACATTCACCACCAGTTTGTGTTGCTTTTTCATAATCATGCTGTTTTTATGTGTGTGTGTGTGTTGTTACAGCTCCATGCCTGGGTGACGGAGAACGGCTCCAATCCTCTTCCTCTGGAGGAGGATCACTGCACGGCAGTGGAGGTCACCGAGGAGGAGGTGCAGAACAGCGTGAAACTCATAACCAGCCTTTCCACCGTGGTGAGTCACACGTCACACCCAGTTTACCTCGCCTCGCCTCACCTCACCTCACCTCACCTCACCTCTTTCAGCTGATGGCTTTCAGGCCTTTTCTTCAAATCACGTTTCCTCTGCAGCCTTTAAGACATTAGGGGGCAGTTCAGCTCCTAAAATGAACATTTATGGAATTTCTAATGGGATTTCATGTAAAATACAATTTAAAAATGTGTAGCTTGATGTGTAGACTTTGTTGCCTTTTCATTGAGACCATCCGTGATGTCCGCTGCAGATTCTGGTGAAGTCCATGCTGAGGAAGCGGTCTTTCAGTAATCCCTTTGAGTGTCAGGGCAGACGGGCGGAGAGGTCCATGTCTGCCCCTGGAGGTCTTCTTACGTAAGTAGCCTGCTCTGCAAATCCCGCCTGCTCCGCTCTGCCAAACTGCCAGCTCTGCGATTAGGCCTCCAACGAAACAAAGCAGCGAGCAGATGCTTGGATAAAAATAGATCAGTCAGTTTCATACTTTATATGTGCAGGGTGTCTCTTATTAAATACCATCATATGTAGACCACTAATCTTTGAGTACTGACTAGCTCTTTTACTCTAGCTGTTTTGTTTTGGGTTTTAAATTAGCAGCACGCTCAGATAAACGCATTCGTCCTCTCCTGATAAGCTAAATGGATGCTCCTGCGGCAGCAGTAATGGCTGCGCTGCTTTTGTTTCCGTTAACAAGCCAGTCCTGTCTGCGGGGGGCCGCTGGCACTGCTAATTACACCTCCGTGTGAGGAGACGTGGAGCTGCAGCTACGTCCTCCTCCACACATGCCCAGGCACCATCACCAGGCCTACAGCACCGCAGTCTCCCACACAGTGAAATGTGTGCAGATGTCTGACACACGTGATGTGTGAATGGTCAAACGTGAGACACCAGCAGGTGTATCTGGCCTTAAAGAGTGGCGATGCTGTAGTTAAAGGTTTGACAGGCCTAGTTTGGCTCTACAGTTGGCTTAAAGAAGAAGATCAAAATGTGATCTTCTTGGAGGGATGATGTATTGTGGCATCTTGTTCCAGAGATTAAATATTTCACCTCTCTGTCGACAGTAATAAGAACTGATTTCTTTACATTTAAATCTGATCTCGGGTCTGATTTTACTTTTCAGAAACTGGAGGATGTCCTGTATGGAGACCCAAAGTGTTCAATGTTACCTAAATATGATATTATGAAATGAATAATAGTGTGAATAAACACAGAATCCACATTATTTAACTGAGAATTAGCTCATTATAATGAAATATTATATATATAATAACAATAAAAGAGTTTATTGCAGGTATTGTGTAATAAAATGTACTTTTTCCAACCAGAGTCAGTAATATGATTTATCGTCCACTCAGCAGCTAATCACACAACTAGTTCTGCTCTGTTTGTCGTCTTTCATAGACAGAAACTTCGTGACAAAACATACTTTTATTGAAATAAAACAGTAATTGGGGTAAATGTGAAATAGAGCTGCAATGAACTTTGCTAATGTGACCAGAGGAAGGATGAAATAACATTTTAAAATGTTGAGTTCAGTTTTAAAAACATATACGTTGCATATTCTGTCTGTTTATTCACATAATTACTTCTTTCGTATTATCTGATTTATGTATTTAATATTGAACTACTGTGTTTCTCCATACATTCTCCAGTGTAAACCAAAGGAATTCATTAAAAAATTCCAGATTTCCTCATGGAAGCTTAAAGAAACTTACACTTTGGGAAATGCATCGAATCACTTTCTTGCTGAGAGTCAGATGAGAAGATTGATATCACTTTTATGTGTGTCTGTTAAATACGAGGCTAAAGCCAGCAGCCTGTTAGCTTAGCTTAGCATGAAGACTGGAAACGGGGAAACAGCCAGCCTAGTTCTGTCCAAAAGTATCAGAATCATTTCATACATCATATCTTATTTGATTCATTATCAAAACAATAATTTGTGGTTTTTAGTGCAGCACGTGACCCCCGTAAAACCACAATGTTGTTGTTTCTACCCTTCTGTTTTTATATGAAATGAAGCAAATGAGATATAACATATTAAACGGTAAATTTGAGGTGCTAGTAGCTGGGCTTTATTACTGTTGGACAGAGTGAAGCTAGCTGTTTCCCTTTGTTTACAGTATTTATGCTAAGCTAAGCTAACCATCTTATAGATATTCGTTCTCATCTAACTCTTGGCAAAAACGCAGATTAAAAAAAAAAGTCTGACTATAACTTTAAATTACTGCTCCAATAAAATCTGTGCTCATCATGAACTGTGGCCTCTTACATTACATCTCCTTCTTGCAGCGGTTCTTTTGGCTTATTGGGGTCTTCGCCTCTGCTTCATCCTTCCTCGAGGTAAATTTTCTAAAAGCATTTGGGCCTGAGCTCATGCGCTTCACACACAGCACAGCTCATCAGTTGTTTGTTCAGCCTTAAGAGGATTTTAGAGGTACGAGACAACACAAGGCTGTCAATAACGAGCTGTGCCCAGAATAAATGGACACACATGGTTGTTGTCGAGCGCCTCGCGTTGGCTCTCCTGTCTCTCTTGTGTCCTCTTGAGGTTCGTGTGGACAAAAAGTGATGAGCTGTGCTGTGGAGGACATGTACTCAATGACATTTTTAGTCTAGTGTTCCTCCCCCTTCTCCTCCTCCTCATCTGCAATCTCGCTTAGTACCTCCAACAACACGACTGAGCGTTTGTCACCCGCAGGAAAGTCAGCAACGAGGGGAGCAGAGACGGAGAGCTGGAGGACTTGTATGAAGACGATACATTTACAGAGTGCACAGATTAAACTGAGACATGCACGCAGATTAAGAGCATGCAGAAAGTTTTTTGTTTTCTACCTTTCTTTGTCTTTAATTCTAAACTAATTGTGCTTTTGCTTCCTCCTTGCTGTACTTATATGCTTTTCTCACTTTAGTGAATAAGACTGTGAAAATATATTGAAGGTAACACTTTATATTAAAGGTACACATATTGATCTTTAACTAGTTGCTTAATTGGGAGGTTATTGAGGGAAAACTCTTAATTAATGGTCTGTTAGTTGTAGAATATGGCCATGCAGAATAAGGCTTTAATAAGTGTTTTACCATGACTAATTAAGAGGCAGTATGCTGCTAATATGCATGCTAAAGAGCAGCGAGGTAATGTAAGTATGTGCACCATATAAAGTGTTACCATAGTGAATATTATACGGATAGATTGCTTTAAATACTTAAACTGATCACAAGTCAGATTAGATTTTATTCTGTCTCTCTGCTTGTTTGCTGTTTGGTCAATATTTCACAAATGGCACGATTGATTATCTGTTTGCTTTGGATTGTTCAAAGTGTAAATATATACTCCAGAAAGATATTTTTACATTTTCCTACAGCTGTTGAAGATAATAAACTTTCTCATTTTAAACAATGACTTTGATCGATTGCAGAAAAGGCCAGGGATGTTTGGGTGTGAGTGCAGCATGTGGAACACACAGCACCACAGCGGTCTTGTTGTGTTGAATGTGAAACACTAGATGGCAGCATTGTAACCACATGTGCTTTGTTTTCTCTTTGTTCTGTCCTTGGTTTGCCTCTGTCTTCACTCCATTTAGCAAAGTTTAGATTTTCCCCCCTTTATTTAATATTCATTTATTTATTTTTCAAAAATGACATCTAGAGTTATCTTTAAATTGTGTTTCTTAATTCACATATAAAGACACTCCACATCATCACATGTTCTCATTAAACCTTTGAAGATGCTCTGCAGCGAAGGATCTCACATCTCTAAACACGCTCTGAAAAACTGCAGCCTGATTTTATCTTTGGGTGGATCTCATTTCTCAAAATTGTCGTTTCCTCGCTCCTCGATCCTCGCTCGAACCGGAAGTACTTCTGGTCCGCCATATTGCCGGCCGTCCCAAAGCGAAAATTGCGGCTCTGAGGAGCGAGGATCGAGGAGCGAGGAGGGCTCTCGGAGGAGCTATGAGCGAGGATACATCAGTGCATCCTACCCGGAAGTCTGTCAACTGAACGGTATGAAGACTCCGCCCCCACAGCTGGCACGTTTGAACGAGGTGGAGAAAGTGCGCTAGTGTAAATATCCTGCAGTGAATGGCTGTAATTCAGATGAGCCTAACTGAAAGTTACGTTCTCCAAAGAGCGATAATACAAGAACATGAGGATCCGTCATGTTTCAATCACGTAAGAGATGATGTATAGTGAGCAGGGACCATAGGAACCTGCTCACTATTATCCCGCTTTGAACTCTGCTCACTACTAAAGCATTCAATATAAAGTGACACAAAATACTGATTAAAACATATTTATTGATTTAAAATGAGTCTACTCTCGTCTGTCATCGCTCTCACTGCGCAGCGGCTCTGAAAGCAAAACACTTACGTTGCGTAACAACCGCCTCTCAATGTGCGCAGGTCGGCAGGCGGGGAAACTTATTTCTTTACAGATATTCAGAGAAATCATGTCAAATGTGGAGAAGAGACGGAATATCCCAGACCTGAGAGAGACGTAGCTGGAGACAGAGTTTGGTTTACCGCTGTTATTTCTACTGATGGGTAAAAGTCCCGCAGCATCTGATTTCTGCGTTCAGCGTCAGACATTAAAACATCTGTCTCCAGTTTTGTCTCCACTCAGCAGTCTTTAATCTACAACCTGTTCTAACACTAACACATCGGCCTCTCGTCACTTTTTCTGCGTGTTATCTGAGTGAAATAATGTGTTTCATGGCTCGTAGGTTTCTCTTCACTAACAGGTCTGAAATGTGTCTCATTGAACGGGACAGAAGACACAGCGAGGCTGATAAAGTTCAGGTCAGAAAATGACACCTGTTCACCTGGAAGAGGCGTCCAGCCAAGAATGAACTCATTAATTCTCATGTGTGTTAATAAAAGTGTTTCATATTTACTTGCTAGTGCTGGAGACTTTTTAACAATGTAAATATAAGTATGAAATGTAAATATATCGAGGGCGGGGGGCGGTGGGGGTGTGAATATAACGGTAACTGCAGCAGCTCCAGCTGTGTCGCGTCATCAGGAACAGACGTCGCTTCACGTGACGCTTCAGAGGAAAGGACGTCTCAATTCTCATAAAACATGTTTCCTCGTTTCTTCTCTCCTTGCGTGGTTTCCTTGCGTCCTCTCATGCATCCCTGGTGGGAGGGACTAAGACGCAAGGAAAAGACGCAAGTGAGGGAAACGAGGATGCAATTTTGAGAAATGGGATGTACCCTTTGAGGCCTGTTTCAGTATCAGATGCACTCCATTCTCCAGACCAGTAGAGGGCAGCATTATGTTGCAAGTAAAGAGTTCAACCATGTCCCAGGAGGCCCTGAGTTTGAGCCCTTGGCAACAGCAAACACCCACCATGCTGAGGTGCCCTCGAGCAAGACACTTCCAACTCCAGGGACACTGTTTTGCAGATTCCCCCTTTACAGCAGTTAAAAGACATCACACCATCAATTTAGATTTTCCCATTGTATTTAGGACAGTATTCTGGGCACCATCTTGCAGCATGTGCACACGTCAAAATGATTCTTCTGCCCTCATGCATGCAGGTGCACAGCTAAGCAGCGAGCTAAGCACACTTGGTTGCAGACAGTAGAACGCCTTTTAGGTTTTTACTGCAAGTAATTGTGAAGCTTTGACGGACAACAAATTCAAGATAGTCAGAAAACACCAAAAAAGACAAAAAAATAAATGCCCTCTAGGATGCTCTTCCTGTAGAGAAAACGTGTTTGGGTGGCCTTCCAGTGGAGAAAACATGATCAGGTGCCTTCTGAGGTGCCCTACCATTGGAGAACAATCAGTGCTATATAGGCTGCCCTATACACTTAAAAATTAATTGGCCTCGACGCGCCTCTGAAAGTTACATCGTTGATAGTTCCCTATGTGTTTTATTACAGAGGTTTAGTACATTTGAATCACACAACAAGATAATGATAATCTCAACCAGGATTTGGAGCTCTTCATCTAAATGCATATGCAGCCGGTGCTCTTTTCATTTTTTCCCCCTTTCAGACAGCTCGAGTTCACCAGTGTGCTGTGGTGAAGTGTGTGCAATGTTCATTCCCAGGATATTTATTTATTTATGGCTGCTCATGCAAACATCCTCCCTGATTTTCCTCATGTCTGCTGGAAAATATGAGGAGAAAATGGAAATTTGTCCGGGGTTCTCTTACAGGGGCAATATTTAATGACTGGCTGGTGTGTTTTCTTTTTAATAATGGACAAAACAATTCTAAAATCTAAATATCCTCCTGATTTATAAGGGTAAGGTGGCCAGAACAAGTGGAAACTTGATGATTAAGACACTGTCAATCAAATGTTACCCAGACCTTCCATTCTGGTGATTCAATCACTCCATTAAAGAGCATCATTTAGTATCTGTCCGGATATTTCCTGCATCCCAACAGTGCTCACTGCAAAAATAGTTCTGAGGATAAGGTGGAGGCATGATGCTGCAAAATGTAAAACCCCTGAACAGGAGTGCCTCTGCCAGTCACCAGCACACTGATCAGCATGAATATGAGGTTCATCACGCTGAGATGTGGATGCACTGTTGGTTTTGAAGTGGCAGGCTTTATTAAGGTAACCCTACAGGCCCAAACAGAGGAGAGTGTGCTGTGGAGTGGGCCTTAAGGTTTCTCTGGAGGTGTGTAGTAGGTGGAACAACATCGCAGACAGAACTGCTACGATGTGGAAAAGAGACAATGGGAGGAAGCACTGACAACAGGCAAGAAGCTCTGGATGTTTTATAAAGAAGAAGTACATTTGTTTCTTCAGCTTTTGAATGAAACAGTGTCAGATCTATAAAGATATCTCAAGACCAATCATATGTGATCGTGTTATGACAACAACTTTAAAGGAATACTTTGACATATTTGGGAAATTCCTTATTAGATGAGAAGATTGATACCAATCTCATGTCTCTACGATAAATGTGAAGCTACAACCAGTGGCCAGTTATCTTAGCCTAGCCTAAGCCTCTGCCTGAAGGTCAAAAAATCCCTTCCTTAAGATAAGATCAGATCAGATAAGACTTTATTGATCCCACACCGGGGAAATTCACTTGTTACAACAGCAGAATAAAAAGGTGGAAAAACAGAACAAGTAGAACAAATAGACTATAAAAAGTTCAACTCTAAAAGGTGTATGTACATTATATACAAAGAGTACATAATGTCATAAAATTAAGCCCACAACTTGTTTTTACTGATTAAACAAAAGAGGTGTTAATTAGTGAGTTTATAGGTGCTGGTAGTTAGATTTTGCTACATTTGAAGAGAGGCAGGCTAGCTGTTTCCCCCTGTTTCCAGTCTTTATGCTAAGCTAAGCTAACTATCTCCAGGCTCTTCTGATGTCACATGAATGCATCATAACAGCGTATCATACAAACAGAAGTAACCCATTAGCATTATGTAACAAAGACGACTGGATGCAGCTATGTATCATTTGCTCTCAGTTAGACTTTTCATCAAAGTGGAAGGAATAATGTCTTAACATCTTGGAGGGAAGCTTGGTGGTGTACATCATTCAGGACTGACATGAAATCATTATTATCTGATCAGTTGGAGACATGCTGAATGAAAGCTGTAGGGGCGCAGATAAACATCTCATATCCTCGAGCAGCCTCCAAAACAACACGGTCTAAAAATGGTTTAGAATACGAAACAAAACAAACAACATCGACGCTCATGTTACATTTTCTGCGAGCCAGCTGCTCTGGAAATGTGTTGAAATAGAAAATAAAAGCCTCTGCAGGCTGAAATGGTTCATGAGAGCATTTGTATTCCTGCAGTCAGCCCATTTTTTTTTTCTGCCGTCGCAGTTATGTGAAGACCAAAGAGGAGTGTTTCTGAGCAAAGATTTCTGTGGAAACTGTTGCCATGCAACAGCACAATACTGCGCTCATACAGAGTAGTAACTTCACTGTATGACTGCTCTTTTTCCTGAGCTCACTGCCTGAGCAGCACCCTAATGCAACGTTCTACTCTGTTCTTTGTGTTTTCTGCATGTTACAGAACATATTAGGGTTTTTTTTTGTGGGGGGCTGTAGCTGTGGTGTCATTGTTTCGTGGATGGGCAGGGGAAACTTTGCTTCAGCGTCTGGTTCCACACCCACACTCCCTTCAGTTTCCACACCCAGTGCCAACTGTACTTTAGCCTCAGATGTTTAGCTTGACACTGACCCCTGGCACTCACTGTTCACCCTGTATTCCTGTCACCGCGCCACGTTTCACCCCTTCAGTCTCAGCCGGCTCCACGTCACCCCTGCTCTCCCCCGCTGCCTGTTATTCACCACGACTGACCCCACTGGCCCGCTGTCAACTGAACTGTACATCCCCTCAATGCTGCGAAGTGGAGGAGGGTTTTTCTTTTTTTTTTTTCTTCCTCCGTGCACTGTTGGGAATCCCCTGTGCCCACATACATAATGAGTCACCAGCTCAGACATCGAGGCAGACCCACAAACACTGGAAGGTATAATTTGTCAACCGGTTGGCACCTGAGGAGCTAATTGTAAAACAAAGCATGGCTGGCTAGACGCTGTTAAGGTAAAAGAATACAGAGGCACCTCATGCTTTCAGGAGTGAAAACACTGGAAATACAAGGCAAGAAATATTCAAAACTGCTTAATAATGGCATGAAGAAGGCAACAGACTCCATGTCTTTTATCAAATCCTGCATAAACAGATTAATCCACAGTGACTAAAATCTTCACATTTTAGCCATCAACGGTTCATTATCACATTGTGAGCCTGTCTGTGGAGCCTGCTAGACGAATGATTCACACCATTCTCACTTTCATTTTCTTTTTCCTGTGTGAAGACATCCACGACAAAACTCTGACTTTCGAACACAGCTGAATGTCACACAGTGTTAGCCGTTTGCTGTTTGAGTGTGTGCGGCCTCCTCGCTGCAGATCGCAGAGCTCTGTCAGGGGAGGTCACGCTGATAGGTCGCCTCCTCTGACAGCGAGCTGACTGCAGAGGATCCCGTGCGACTGTCCAGGGGGGCTCTGGATGCTTCAGGGTTGATTTCAAGAAGGCACTTTCCCACCATCAGCGACCTAATGTTACAACGACACAGGAACAGCTCTGATGCACATGTATGATCAATGAGCTCATCTCAAGAAGAGCATGATTAACATGGATGTTATGTTGGCTGATATTTTTTTATGTTTTTCTTCTGTGATGGTTTTGTTCATATCTCTGTATCTCAACCTTCATGGACTTTTAGGAAGAACTATCAAAAGGGAAAGTGACATAAAATTTGATTTCTAAAATGCAAATGAGGGTTTTCTTGAAATCAATTCAATGGCGTCACACTAAGTTGTGCATGTATATTATTTACACTGTATTTTTATTTTGCATTATTCTATTACTACTATTTCATTATTATCATTATCACTAAATGCTATCATGACTATATTTATATTGCTATATCTTATTTTTTTGTTAATATTGTAGTATTTGTATTAGCAGTAGTAGTATTCAAGTATTCTATTATTCTTGTTGCTTCATGTAAAATGTTGCACAATAGATACATTTCTATATAGACGGTTAGCAGAATACACATAGTTTAGATATTTACATCTACATATTATTTATCATTTAGGGTTTTATTTCTGTATAGTGTAGATATTTTACAGATTTTTACACATTCTTTAAAATATTTCTTATTTCCCTCTCTTTTATTTGCTATTCTGTAATGGGAGCAACTGCAGCTGACCCAATTTCCTTGTGTCTGATTCTGATTCTGAATCTGAAACACATAAAACATGCATGTTATACTTTATATCGTCCAAATGAAAGACAGAGCTGTTAAATTTCATGAAAATAACAAAAATCCATACTCCTGTTTTTTGACATCTCAAAATACTTTTGCAACCATCGTACCTTGCACATTTTCTTCTTCTTCCTATGTGTCCTGCAGCTGTCCTTCATTAGTAAATCAGGGACTGCAGCAGACTTTCTTCTCAACTGGGGGACTGAAGATGAAACTAGATTTCTGCCAGATGAAAAGGGAAAAACAAAGAAACAGTGTGTTTTTATAGCATTAGTGTCACTTTTACAGGGCGGAAGTACAGAAACAGTTTGATTTCTCTAACGTCTGCTAAACGTGCTTCATTTCTCCTCTTAACATGTACAGTCACTGGGTGTTTGTAGAAATTTTGATTTACAGGGATTTAAAGGAGACTATTTTTCCTGCAGGTGTCTCTCCTTTTCTTTTTTGTGCTCCTGTGTTTTCCCCTCCTCTCGTCTCGTCTGTCTCTCCCCTGTCTGTCTAGTTGAGTGGCATCACTGCAGGGCGTGGCCAACAGGTCGGGCCAGCCTTCTCGCCGATTGAGCACAGGTGTGCTCAATGATGTAATCAAGACCCACCTGCCTACACAGTATATAAGCTCCAGGAGCTCAACCAGTATTTGTTGGATTGTGTGCCTATGAGTGTGATAACGGCATAGACTTCCTCATGTGCTTAGTCTCTCTGTCAGTTTTCCTTTTGTGTCTGTGCTCAGGTGTACCAAGCTCACCTGCTCTCATCTGCGCCCTGTCTGTCTGCTCTCCCTGTCGAATCTTAGAGCATTCGAACACTCTTCGCACCTCGTCTGTCGGCTCTCCATGGAGACCTGGACCAGAAGCTCTCTGGACTCTGTATTAGTGAACTCTGTTCATCATTGGACATTCATTAAACTGTTTAACTTTCTTCTGTCTATTCTGTCTGAGCTTTGACATTTAGAGTCTGTTAGACCCCAAACACATAACAGCAGGTGACAGTTTCTTTTAGCTTCTTCAATCATCTATCCTACAATATACAAAAAAATATTCAGCATACTTTCATATTTACATTTTTTGTCTTTTTGTCTTTGTCTTTCGCAGTGGACATTTTTGTGCCTCTGAGGTAGCAGGTGGTTGTTTTACAGACTCTTAAAGTAGTAGTAAAGTATTGTGGGTGAATAAGATCCTCTGAAACTGCATTTTAGAGGAAACTGTTTCAAGTGTATATTTGAGAATATTTAACATAAAGTAGACCATATTTCCAGGTGTGTAATATAATAATGAACTCTGGGCGTACTTGTGTTATTTTGGTGATGAAGATATTGAGTCAGGGAACGTGGTGTGACTGTGACTCTCCTGCAATGGGAGGCCTTGAAAGAACATGCAGAGTGACGTAACTGTGAGACAGGGGGAGGAGGGAGGAGGGGGGAGGACTTAATTTTAGACTCACCTTTTAAAAACTTCTGTTCATCACACGGGCCTCTGTAGTTATGAATAATCCCCTCCAGTATTATTACGAATCAGTTTGATCATCAAAAATGACAAATCAAGTCATGGCTAAACGGCTTAGGTGACAGCAGTGTTGCTGCATGTTGCAGGCAGATGGAGAGCATTCATTCGAGGGATGTAGCTCTCCAAAAAGAAAGAAAGAAAGAAATCATGTGATGACACTTTCCCGCCGCCTATCAGATGCAATGTATCCTGCAATGTTTTGGGACAAGTGCTCCCTGAAATAGTCTCTTAAAACCTTCAGCTGAACGTCGTGGCACTTTCTGATAAATAATACAAAGTCAAAATGTTATCTTGAATAATTCATCTTGCAGCAGTCATGCATAACAGCTGTCTTTGTGCCCGAAAGAGTCAGTGGCGCTCTTTGTCCTATCGTAAGAAATAACATGGTGAAATGAACTTTTTAAGGAAAGCAGAGGACATCAGAGTTGGTTATTTGTAGCCTATTATCTGTGTAATTTCATGTCATGTTGTGTGTTTGCGCAGCTGGGGTTAAAACTGATGAATCAGACTCTCTTAACCGAAGATATGAACTCTCACCATCCATACAGAGGCACATAGTCTCCATAGTGGAGGGGCTGTCACATTGATGTCTCTGGTCTACTCACTGTCTACTCACAGGCTGCAGGGAGCCCTATTTATAGATCTGTCTCTGTTCTCTGCTTCTACATCGGTCCCCTCTTTCTCTCCATCTCTCTTTTCTCTCTCCTTGCCTCCCTTTAATGGGTTGATATTTCTGGAGCTGCACAGCTATTGTCTTCTTTGCATCTTTGAGGTGCAGATCACGTTAAGTCGGATCATAAACTTTTAAAAATCCGCCGTGTCTTTCTGTTTTATCAGTATCTGTGCTCAGAAATAAAATATCCTTGTGTTTGGTATCAGTGTTGAAGGAATCCGAGGCTTTATTTGCCTGATAGGCCACGGGTTGCCATGTTTCACCTCCAGGCCCCCAAACTCAGAAACTATAAATCTTTTAACATCCTGCTTTGAAATTAGACAAAATATACTTTATGGGAATGTCTGGAGTTGTAATTACTTGTGAGTCAAACTTCAGGCTGTTTGTTCTGCAGCTGCTCTCATCCAATGTCCAGTCCATAGAGCTGTCACTTTGGCCCTAGAGCAACAAGACCAGCCATGACAGCCATGTGGTTTGGTTGATGATGAATGGATCAACAACGCTTGTGAGACGCCTGAGCCACAGGAGGTTAAGTGCCTTTTGGTGCAGGAATTTGTAGACAGCAAGAAATGCTGCATTCAGCGTGGAGTTAACGAAAGGAAATCAATAGACTGCAACAAAGCTCAGACCTTGTGATGACCTTCTGACAAAAAAACTCTGACCTCATGTCTTCTGAATAAACAACAGCAAAGCAAGGCAGTGAGAAAACAGGTAAGGTCTGAAATAACCAAGAAAGAAGTAGAAGAAAGGGTTGTTCAGGCCTTTATTGGGCTGAAGCAAGTCTTTAGCCGTGCTAGCAGCTCTGTGAGGCTGCACTTAGCATTGTCAGCTAAGTGCTAACAGTGACGCTGTTAGTGAATGCTAACATGGTGATGTTCAGCAAGTGTAATGTTCAACATGTTCATCATGTTAGCATGCTAGCATTTTTTAAATAGCACTAAACACAATGCCTCAAAGAGGCCTAAATGGTATTTCACTCCAAGGTGAGAAGTCAGGGGAAGCATAAAACTCATCCACTGAGGACCACGAACATCAACAACATTTTATGGAAATCCATCCCATATTTATCAAGCTATTTCAGTCTGAACAAAAGAGGTGCACAGACTGACGCTGCCATCCATAGCATTCAGGAGCTAAAATGGATATGTGTGGCATTTTGGTAAATATGTTTATATTGTATTCTTCCCAAAAATTAGATGAGACGATTGATACCACTCTCATGTCTGCATAATATGAAGCTGCCTAGAAAAATACAATATATAGACATCATATAATAATGCAAAAAATATGAGGTCACTGCTCCAGCAAGAAATAGTCTGGCAGTGACCAGTAGAGATGCTGGTAGGCAGATTTTGCAGTTTCCAGTCTTTATGCTAGGCTAAGCTAACTGGCTGCAAGCAGTGGCCTTTTATTTACCATACAGACGTGAGAGTGGCACTGATCCTCTCATCTCTACAGAGTCCCAGCAAGAAAGCAAATAAGCGTGTTTTCCAAAATGTCAAACTATTTCTTTAAATCCAATCTCCATTTTCCCTTCATTGAGTCTGTAATCCTGCAACTGACTGAAGAAGAGGAGGGGATGTGTGTGTACACGCCTTCCCACAAACTTGAAAGAACTGGTGAAATTCAGAAAAGACAAAAATAACCTGTACCATCTTCAAGATACACCTGGCTTCCACAGTTTATTTTTAATCCACCATCACAGACCTGGATTCTTTTATATCGTCAGCACCTTTTCAATAAGACGCCGTTAAAGGTGGCATCACAGTGAACGTCCGCTGATGCTAACGAGGAATTCGATCCGGTGGTTTGGAGGCCGTTCGCCTTTGTGTGACATCATTATGGCTCAATGATCACTTGCGCCTTGTCATCCTGGCCTCCCCTCAGGCAAATAACAGTTCATGTGATGAACGTGATCAGAGAGAGGAGTTATTGTGTAAGTGGGATTGAAGCATGGCAGAAAAATGTGCTGTCTTGTATGCATCCTGTAGATGTGACCTTTAAAAAATAATCTTCTCCAGGGATGCAGATTACACCAATTAAATTAACTGATATGAATAGATATGTATGTTTAATATAAACAGCGTGAATACAGCATTCTATGACGGACATGTATTCAGTTTTTCTTTAATTTGATATAATTTGCCATTAAAGTGCTTGATTGAATTTGTAGCTGCTGGAGATTAAATTTCTTGTCCATCAGTGGTCCCCAGTGTTTTTTTGGGGGGATCTAATGTCACCAACATTTACCAATAATGATGACACCAATGTCCCTGACAGTGTAGCAGTGCATTAAAACACAGGCTGGAAGATGGGTTGGTGCTGAATCCTAATGCCTCCTGTGTGCTTTAGCTTTCATTTTTTACAGGATGCAATAGGTGTCTGTGCAGTGCAGCAAGGAGCTGGCTAATAGCAGGATACTTATTATAGCCCTAGCAACAGGAACGGGATTGGTGGCTGCGGAGAGTGAGCCTGTCAGCTATTGGCTGCCGAGGAGGACCGCTCAAAGCACAGAATTTCATCTCATGAAAGGTTCAGTGCAGCAGGCTGCAGCGAGAGGCTGCAGTCTGAGGGTGGGCGATCCAGCAGTTTGTCACTTCAGCTTATCAATCAGCGTGAAGGGCTCGACTCCCAGTTTGAAGCGCGCAGATATGCACGATTACTCAGATAAACTCGAGCTTTGGGTGGAAAAATACTACTTGCATGTACATTTAAAAGAGATGCAGATCCTCCCACCTTTGTCCATCATGAGATGTAGGATTCTATTCCACTGCAGCGCTCCTCTGCTGCGATTATAAAACCTGTTGTCTTTTGAGGCATTATTTTTTGGTCTGTGCCCTAATTTAGTTAATGATTCGCAAAGCGGCCTTGAAAAGACCTCTTCTAAGACATTCTGTAGTTGTTGTGTGAGCCGGCAGTGTCTCTGCACTGCAGCTAATACAGACTCCATGTCATACGTCCACCCAGAAACACTCAACACATGCAATGGTGCAGGCACACGCCGTCCACATATGGATGCACACAAACGTACCACACACACCTAATATGCGACCCAAAGGGTTACCTGAGGTCATAATAACTTCCTGTATCAATGCGTAGGTTGTAAAATCAATGGAAATGTTGAAAATCTGTTCAGTAATGAACTTACAGAATGAAAAGGAATGAGCTGTGGTGTGACTGTAGATGACGTTACAGAGAGAAATGAAAATAAAGAATAATACCGATAAACAAATAACTTTAATGGGCAACAGATGGCAACCAAAAATTCCTCAGAGCATACAGTTTATATCCCATTTTCAGCTATTGCCCCTCCCCCCTAATTTCCAGTAGGTCAGCTCTTTTTTAATCTCATTTGTGATTAAAATCAAAATCTTGTCTCCTCATTTCTTGTTCTTGTATGTTTTCATGTCACAGAAACAAGGATCAACATCCGAAATAATGCAAACTCAAAAGTAAAAACACAAACCACAGAGGAAAATAAAAACACAAATGAATTAAAGAGGAACACAATGCATGTATTCTTGGCAATGAGTGAAAGTCTCTCAGTCTGTTTTATCAAAAAAATAAAATAAAATAAATAAATCAGTTTCCACTATTTGAACAGACAAACTTCAAAATGAAAGTGTAGGATTGTGATATTCATAAGCCACGTGAGCCTTGTTGCAGATTGGCATTACGATTTCATGCTATTTGTCTGCCGAGCCTTCGTCAACTTTATACTACGTTAAAAATAAATCAAAGCAGCTGTGACATACAGTGCGAGCTCGTGGAGGCTGACTCATGACGGTGACATAATTGGCATACATGAACGAGGTTGTGTGACTGACCTTAAGGCTTTTGGTTTCTCTCTTAAGCCATGCCATCACATCTGAGATATAAAATAATAATAATAACCCCAAAACTGCCATCTATTAGTAAAAATAAAGTCCCCAAACCTGCCATCTGTATGAATATATTAATGTAATACTCTATAGAACTAGCAGCATTATCCATTCAGCAGCTTTCTGTGCTCTCAAGCAGCTTCCTGGTGTCTAAAGTTTGTTCTGAAGACGTGAATTCTCACATTTGCTAGTCAATAACCAATTCTACTGAACTGCCTACGCTTTCCCCGTGACTCTGTTCGTGCATCGGTGTTGAATATTCGTACCTATGTGCTGTACAGAGAGCAGTACCGTCGGACACACGTAAAAGTGAGGAAGGGGGAAATATTACAGCTTGCACACATGCTTGCAGGAACTTCAAATACTGGCAGATAAATCCTTTTTTTTCTATATCGTTTGCTTGCAAATGAGGCATATCAAATAATGATACAGGCACAAAAAGAAAGCACATACCGTACTCTGGCCACAAAACAAAGTGTCAAAACATGATTTTGCTTCAAATCAAACTTTTCTTATGGGTGACGATACAACAATACACTGGACCACCACGGAAATGGTGCATGTGTAATTTAGTCATATTCTTTTTTATTATCATAGCTATTATTTCGGTTCTTGTGCAACTGCTACATAATGACTCACATTCAAGATATTTTGTCACTCAGGAACAGCTAAAATGTATAAAAACAAACGAACAAAAAAAAAAGTATACTGTCAGAAATAAAATATGGTCCATGTTTGTGAATTCATAACAGAAACATTGAGCCTGAAAAATTCACCATTATTAAAACTGGATAGCATGACATGAAAAAAAAGTACTTAAATACTGTCAAAATATATCATAATCATACTTCAATGTGACGAACACCAGCAGGTAAGGTTAAGTGATCACTGGTGAGTTTTTATCTTCCTTTTTTTTTTTCTTTCATTAACAAATTAAAAACACATATTGCATGTCACTATAGCAACGCCCATTACAGGTCAATTTTTACGATCACCATTTTGGTATAGCAAATCAAAAACCCATAACAAAACGAAATAAATTAGAAATTAGAAATCAACATCAGACAAAGCCTGTTTTTCTCAATCATATGAATACTTAACACCCACAGTATAAGTTAATAAAGTCAAGCTACTGTATATAAATACATCACCAGCATGCACAATATTGAATAATCGATATTATTGTTGTCATCATCTTACACTGAAGAAACAGTATAGTAGGCAAGTGCATTTAATAAAACAAACACAGAAGTAAACCACAAACTCTGAAGCTGCTTTTATTTATTGTTTTAGTCTTTTTTTTTGTTTTGTTTTGTATCGTTAAGTCTCTGCCTTTAATAATCTTCACCTCCAAAAGAATCTATGGTTCCAGTGACACAACAGACTAATCTGTGAGATGCCAAATACACTTCAGACAGAAGGAGGGGAATCAATTTTACTGTCCAGTAAATTTTAGGGGGGGATTAATCAGTTCAAAACTTTCTTTTTCTCGTTTTTGTGTGTGGGTTTAACGTCAATGGCTTTCAGGGCCCTTTCTCGTATATAGACTACTGCTGGAACCAATGCAAACTAGATTTGTGAGGCATTCCCATTCAAGCATTTTCTCTCTCAAGTGACTCAAAAGCATCTCTATCACGCAAAAACCTAACTAAGCAGCTTATCTTGACAGAACAAGATCAGTTCCTATGCCAGTGTGAGGCTGCCATTTCAATCCAACAACAACCACTTCAGGCTGATTGACTGACATATCAGTGGTTTTGGCAAATGTCAAAGAGAAAATCAAGAAGACGGAGGCCCCTTTCAACTGTATATATATTTCTATATATATTTAAACTAAGATTTAACCTCCACTCTCACCTCTCTTTTGATTCTTTTCTTTTAACACATGGAAAAATAAAGAACTGCTGCTGCGGTAGTATCATCGGCAAAAGCGGCTGCCAAAGTCCACCGGCCCTTCATATATTTTTTTTCGAAGTGTGGTTTCTCTTTAATTGTTGCCCTCCCCGCCCTCGTCATCCTGCTGGTCACTTGTCCACAGTGTCAAGTTGTCTCGGAGCAGCTGCATGATGAGAGTGGAGTCTTTGTAGGAGTCCTCGTTGAGGGTGTCGAGCTCGGCGATGGCGTCGTCGAAGGCGGTCTTGGCCAGATGACAGGCCTGCTCCGGGGCGTTCTGGATCTCGTAGTAAAACACAGAGTAGTTGAGAGCCAAGCCCAGGCGGATGGGGTGGGTGGGCTGCATGTGCTCCTTGCTGATCTCGTGGGCCTCGTTGTAGGCCTTCTCCGACGACTCCACCACGGTGGCCCTCTTCTCCCCCGTGGCCACCTCGGCCAGGTACCGGTAGTAGTCGCCCTTCATCTTCAGGTAGAACACCTTGCTCTCGTGCTGCGTCTCGCTGCAGTTCTTGATCAGGAAGTTGTCCAGAAGGTTGAGCACATCCTGGCACACGGCCTCCAGCTCCTTCTCAATCTTCTCCCGGTAGGCCCTGACCATCTCAATCTTCTTCTCATTGCCGTCGGCCGAGGTCTTCTGCTCGATGCTGGAGATCACCCTCCAGGAGGAGCGGCGGGCCCCGACCACGTTCTTGTAGGCAACAGACAGAAGGTTCCTCTCCTCGTTGGACAGGGCCTCATTCAGCTCTGTTACCTGGAAGAAGAAGAAGAAAACGGACCATTTATCACCTGCTCATGAGAACAAGCCTTGATCTACAGCATCAGACTGCATAAACATTACACGAAAAAGAACACAAGAACATATCATCCATGAAAATATAGCATTATAAGTGGAACTGACATCTCCTCATTTTATGGTTCCAGCATCTCAAAAGAGAGGATTTTCTTCTGTTTCTAGTTTTATATCACCGTAAATTGAATAACTTTTAATTCTGGATTATTGGTTTGAAAGAGTGGCAATTTCAACATGTCACATTGGGGGGCACCACTGTGGCTAACACACCGACCATGGACTGCAGTGTCCCGGATCAACCCCAGCTGGGGATCTGTCTTTCCTGCCATCTCTTTACTACTGTGTGTAATAAACGTGTAAAAATCTGAAGAAAATATTCTTTAAAAATGAGAAATCTTAGGCTCAATTAATTATTAATCAAAAAAATAATGGACGGATTAATTGATGATAGAAATAATCATTAGTTGCGGCCCTAATTATTATAAACCACCCTGGACGAACAGTTCAGCTCACATCACAGAAGATGAGCCATATTTCACTTGTCATGTGCAATTCCCAGTTTCTATCCAATCCACTCATTTAGTGCACCAGTAGCTCCAGCTGCCACGTGGACAGCGAATGCTGGTTAGCGAGAAAAATATTCTAGATTGGAGGCAGTGGGGGGTTGGGAAAGGAAAGGAAAGGAAAGGAAAGGAAAGGAAAGGAAAGGAAAGGAAAAGAGGGGAAGGCAGAAGGAGAAGAAGTGTTCCCACGAGCACTCCGGGGCAGCTGCACTGTAAGTGAAAACCATCACTGCACAGGCGGTTCACGTGTCCCAGTGACCTTCTCTCCGGCTCAAACTGACCTTTTTACCTGTCTAAAACACCACGCCGTGACATCACTCTGAGCTACACTGTTAAATTTAGATTTTGACGGATCAGTTTGATAGTTGGGTGGTTGTCAAAGAGGCTGTGTTACTATAAAAAGGCTGCATTACTCAGGGTTATTTGCTTGGTAAAGCAACCTTGTGCTGGAACATGGCTTCTGTCAGATCAATAACTGCACGGGAACTGAAAAAAAGGGGAAAAAAGACGTATATATTTATATATGTGTATGTAAAGAAGTGTGTGGCTCAGGTTTCAATGGGTCTTTATGTGCAGAGCTCCTCCTCGGTGTGCTAACATTTCTCATTTCTCAGTTTTGACATTCCCTGCGCAGGCAGAGGAGCACAAAGATGGCGCAGGACTGCCGACGTCACACAAACTGTGAGTGGATGGAGAGCGTGGCTCGACCTATAGAGACGGAGGCGCCTTCATTCTGCCTGCAACGCAAACCTACACACTCAAAGGACAACCAGGAGATCTACAGTCGAACGATGCAGATTTCTCCTTGTTTTTTTTTTTTAAAGGAAAATCATGCTAACTGTAATGCATTGCTGTTTGATGCTTACTACTGTGTCAACTGGATTACTGAGATATATTAAAAATTATGTCTGACTGATGCTGACATTAATCAAGAGTCCATGACAACTACCAAGATCCTCATTTAGAGCTAACCCCCCCACCAACATTCATGTAATCAAGCACTTGACTACGAATTTTATAATTGATGGCTCTTTTTAAATAGTCTGAACCAAAAATGACAAAAATTAACTCGTTTCAGCTACACAATTGTGAACATTTTCTGATTTTTTTGTCTTTGATGACAGTAAACTAAATAAATTTGGGTTTTGGACTGTTTAGGAATTATTTTCAGATGTGTTGGTAGAAAATATTTTTTCCGTATTTGTCTGATCAGTCTGTTAAACGGGATGTAAATAACTGTTAGTCGGCGTCGAAGCATAACCATAAAAATCTGGTCTGAAAAGCTGCATAAAAGGCTGTTGGCGTGAGAATAAACCAAATGTATTTTTCATGAGGAACATGAAGGCGATCGGTTGTCGTTTGTCATTTCTGGCTGCAATGGCAAGGGATTCCCTTTGATTAGAGAGTGTGAGTACACACCCCTGCAAAAGGGCCCAGTTTGGACCGCACTGACACGGCAGATTGTTTAAAGGGAAAGGAATCCCTCCCTGCTCACACATCATCCCACCTCCTGCAACCAGAAACCCTGCATGACAAACGATCCACGGGGGGCTCCTCCATCTCCCCTGAGGGACACGAGACAAAATGTTCCTCCTTTTAAAGCACGAATGACAGTTTTAATCTATGGGGGAGCTCATGCAGGCCCGGCTGAGACCCTCTGGATGCTGCTGGTTCCAGTGTGAGCTGGTGTGACACAGCAGTTTTTGTTTTTTTTTGGTTTGTTGGTTTGTTTGTTTTAACCCACCGGTGAATCCAGTTCCCAGAATTTCTTAAAGAAAAGAAAAGAAAAAGAAAAGCAGACAAAGGCTCTGTCCACAACAGTGGCCAATGAGAGCTGAGAAAGCTCCTGCGAGGCAGGCCACCCATGTCATCCTCGCTGCATCAAACATTACAGCATTAAATCAGGGTCATTAACCCAAAATGACTTCAAATTGCTGGCGGATATGAGGAGGAATCTGCCTCGTCACAGAAACGGCACACGCATTGGGAATAAGGTGGACCAGAGGGGAGAAAACAAAGCCCACAATCAAATCTGATCATAATGACTCACTGCAATATGACAAAGAATATTCTAGAGAGATTCTACTGCCTCCTACGTTTGTATAGAGGAAAGAGCAGTTTAAAGCCTCTGTGTGGAGCATTTTCTAGGCACCAATCATGCTTCAAATATGCTTCAAAGCCTTTTAAACTAACATGCAAAATGCTCATGTGTATTATTTTAATTATTGTGACAAAGAGAGGAGGAAGAGGAGGAGGAGGAGGAGGAGGGGGCAGCAGCAGTGTAAGATGGGCTTTTTCCGAGCAACCTCACATGGCTCCCAGCAGCAGCAGCTTTTAGAAATTCGGCATAAAGGAGGGAGGGGAGGTGGAGAAAAAGGGGGAGAAAAAAAAATCAATTGCAGTTATGAGATCCGAGGCTCCCGTTAGGCGAGAGATGGAGCTGGGGCCTGGGTGCGCTTCATTGTAACGTCCCCTCATTGAACGGCGCGGCCGACAGAAAGGCACCGCCCAAGGAGCAGACGATTTGGACTTGACTCAGAAAACGCCGCAGATGCATTGGCCAAAAGACGAGAAAGACAATACAACTGATCCTTTTTTATCTTTTTCCTCCCTGATGTCTAATTGTGGTGCGCTAAAACCGAGCCGACACTGCGGGACGCGCCTCTGCGCAGAGCGAGCAGCGGAAAAAAAAAAAAAAAAAAAAAAAAAAAAAAAAAGCAATCACACACATCCAAGCCATCATCATTATTATCTGCTCTTGAATGGACTTACCGATTTCATAGCAGCTGCCATATCATCGTATCTCTCAGCCTGCTCAGCCAGCCTGGCTTTCTGCACCAGCTGCTCGCGATCAACCATTGTTCAATGATATTTGGTTGCTGCGTCGAGCTGCTCTGCGCCGCTTTTGGGGATGAAATGACTGATATTTGAAATCGCAATGCAGTGAAATCCTACTCGAACCTAATGCTGCAGCTGTTCCCTGCTGTCTGTCTGTTCCTCCGTGCAGACGGGACACCCTCTCCTCTCTTCCCTCCCTCACCCCTCCTCCTCCTCCTCCTCACACACTCTCCCCGGGCTGCGTCATCACTCAGAAAGGTGGGTGTCTGTGCCAATGATGTAACACTCCATACATGGGAACCGGGCTAGGCGTATAGGGGATGGATGGATGGGAGCAGCTGCGCGAAAGGCCTTGTGGGAAATGGTGTCCTGTGGAGGAAGAGGCGGGTACTCGCTGATTGATGATGGTGGCGGTGGTGGGTGGTGTCTAGGTGTGACACAGCATCTCACTGTAGGGCCTGCTAATGGGGCATCTGGATGTGGGTATTTGGACAGGGTGGGTTCTGGACAGGGTCCATATCGAGGTGAGGGGGTCTTATCAGGACAAAGTCCTTGTTTCACATAAAGCCTTCTGGTCTGGTCTGGAGCGAACAGTTTAATCCAGAATCTGAACAATAAGTCAGTGCACCCCAAACCCAGCGATGTAAGAAATATTCAAATAATTTACTCAAGTAAAAGTAGGAATACTGCAGCATAAAGATACTCCATTCCAAGTCAGGCGTTCAAATAAAAGTACAGAAGTACTGGCAACAAAATGTACTTCAAGTATCAGAAAACATGTCCTTCCTGTGTTATATTATTCGCTAATATTATTGATGTATTAATATGTAAGCTGTGCTTTAATTTTGTAGTCGGTCTTTTGGTACTTTAATCTGTAAAAAGGGATCATATTTAATATACTGATTATATGTTGAGGATGTAAAATCTTAATCTGAAAAGTAAGCACTAACTGTGGCTCTTAAATAGATGGAGTGAAGTAAAAAGTATAAAGTGGCATGAAATGGAAACATTCGCATTAATACAGGTACCTCAGAAGTGTACTTAAGTTCAAAGTGAATATACTTAAATGTGCTAATGATACTGATACGTCAGTTTGCAGTATTTCACTGATGTAGCTGCTGCTGGTGGAGCTTTTTTAACTCCTATATTTACAGTATGGGTAGTTTAATCCAGGATAGTACCTGAGTAAATGTATTTAGTTACTTTCCATCACTTGGCAGGAGCCCAGGTTGAAGAAGTGCACTAGAGGATGAGCAGAGTGGGAAAGCAGAAGACCAGTGTCCATAGTTTACAGTGAAACAGCTGGTCAGACCCACCAAACTGAACCAGCATCCTATCAGACTTTCTTTATTTTGGTAAAGCGAGGTTTGCTCTGCATCCCACATTTTCCTCATAAATTCTCTACATTTTTTTAAAAAACATGACGTTTTCATTTCTGCAGGGCAGCACGCAAGGCGTCGCTGAACTGTAATCTGAGATCCCACCATTTCCTGTCCTCAAGGCCAAACGCTACTGAGTGATGCACAGGGCAAACTCTGCCGGAGAGCACAGCATGCTTATCAAAAGCAGCAGTTTTCAATCACAGCATCTTTAAATTCAGCACCACACACTTACAGTCCCTTGTTCGATTGATTGTAAATTATTTCACCCTTGCTTTATGTGTGGAGTCCTTGGCTGACAAGCAATATGAGCAGCTGGAAGCAGATGAGGAGACAGCTGTCCACAGCTCCCTCTTCTGGCCATAAATGGAAATGAACGTGTCTGTCGGTGAACCATCACGTTCTGCAGCGAGTCGGTTGAAAGTAAAACGATTTTGTTGGTGTTCTTGTGAGAAATAATACAAATATTATTAATGATAATAAAACACAGAGTCCTGCATGAATTAAAATGTTCTCAGGTCAGCAGTTTATAGATACATACAGACCCACAGTGGTGGAAGAAGTATTCACATCCTTTAAAATGAAGGTAGTAATACCACACTGTGAAAATACTTTTGTATTCAAAACATCAGTTAAGCAAAAGTATGTATGTATTATCAATAAAATTTACTAAAACTATCAAAAGTACAATAAGCAGAAAGTGTTTTTCTTTATATTTGATGTTTTTGGATTAGCACTAATGCTGCATTAATGTCATCATACTGCTGTAGAGTGAACACATTTTAACTATTTTATATACTGTTAGGTAGTTTAAGCTACATCAATCAATCAATCACATGCTATGAGACCATTTTATGGTTGTAGTACAGCTGTCCTGTGAGAACCACGCATCTCTAAAAAGTCAACTTTACATGAGAAAACCAGCCTCCAAACCATACAGTAAATGACCAACCATGAGCAAATGAAACAGATGACATTCGAAAAACTAATCAATAACTAATCAAAAACGAATCAATGTAAGTAAATGGAAATGTTCAATGGTTCAGTTTTATCAATATCTCACATTTTTATAAAATTTCCATGTTGCCAAATGTATTTTTCAAAGATGAGACTGTATTTGAAGATGTGTTGGTGTGGTTTCCTGCTCTGGTGCTTATTAGTTAAAAACATATTCAGTCTAAAATGTGAAGGCCGAGGGGTTAAAGTAAATAAAGTGTGAAATGGATGTAATGAAACCACCAGCTCCATTTGTTTGGTGTCTAAACCGAAAACACAGAAAAAAGCCCAAAGCATGCAGTGTTGTCAGACAGCCCAAATTTCCACCTTTCAGTGTTTTTCTCACCTACATCTCTTCATCCTGTCTCTCTCTCTCACACACACACACACACGCATGCACACACACACACACACACACACACACACACACACACACACACACACACACACACAGAATTGTTAAAGCTTCCCTTCCTGCGCAGGAGGAGATTATCACCTGCTGACCTGGCCAGAGGTGAAGGGAGGAAGTGTTGACTTTCAGTGAAGTGTAAACTGGGTCAAAGTAGGAGCAGAAGACGTCAAGACAAAAGATAATACTGCCTCTTCACACGAAAACCCTTGCTTGACGCGTCAAAAATATCAATATTGTGCTAATAAGTCTTGAACTATAGAAGGAAATAGAGTTTTATTCATTTTGTTTGTATTGTATTGACACTGTGTGGGTTCACAGTTTGACCATAGAAAAGATCCTAGATCAGATCCTATGCAAAATAAGTCTAATTTTACTGCATTCTCACAGTTATGCTTCAACTTAACTGTTGTCTAAGAGGATTAATAACACTTATTTTGAGAAAATGGAGGGTTTATAACTCTTGACTCTATCTTTATATTCTTTATATGTTATCTATATGTTCTGTATTTTCTCAGAAAAGTATTTAATATATACTCTTTAATAATATTTGAGATCTCTCAGTTGCCATATCTAGTAAATGAGGAGCAGCCTCACAGAACTAAATGCTGCCCTCTGACTCAGATAACGTTTCAGTGGAACTTGTGTTTTGCAGCTTTTAAAAAACCCCATTACTTTGCATTGCACAATCTTACTGTGCAACAGGTAGTGCTGGACTAATGAATCTCTCCGCTTGCTTCAAAGAGGATTACTGCTCCTTCTGCTTAGCTTAGTTACCTCAAATTAGGATAAGGGTAAGGAGAGGTCTGCTGTCTACAGCGGCCATCTGTCTGTGGACAGTCGAGCGCTCACGCAGCTCTAAATGGAGACAAGGCTGGAGCTGGATGTTTTGATATTCCCAGATGAAGTGAGGATTGCTACTCCGGACGAGCTCCGTGAATGGGAACTAGAGACTGCGAGCCAGGTGTCTGTGCCCACCGTGCGACTCTTTGTGGCCCTTTATCCCTACAACCCTGCTGCGATGTCTCCCAACTATGAGACGGCTGCAGAGGAGCTGCCTTTTGTTCCAGGCCAGATAATCAAGGTGAAAACCACTTTTGCAACTTAATGTAAAAGCTGTGCAGGTAAAATGTACAATATTTTTACGGTGCTCTTGCATGTATAACTCACATGTCTGAGTAAGATTTCTTCACTTTGCCAGTTGAAAAGCTTCTTTGAAGCAAGGTGGTGTTTCCTGTTTGTGCTAGATTTAGGGCAGCTGAGTGTGCACACAGATGAGCTTTTCTTTCTTGATTTCCTGTCACCATTTCCAGCTGATTGATGTGGTCTTGTGCCTGTACACTTCATGTGTTTACCGCTGCAACAAGAAAATATGTACATACAGTTTTTTCACTTCTTCTAAAACTTAAAATAAGCCAATAAAACTGAATGTCTCTGCATTTATTAGGTGATGGGGGACAAAGACTCTGATGGTTTCTATCACGGTGAGTCCGGTGGCCTCTCTGGTTATGTGCCAAGCAACATGGTGGCTGAAGTCCCGGTGGATGATGAGTACTTGAAGCATCTACTCATGCAGCAGGGATTCCTCCCTGTGGACCACACAGGTATCAGCCCTCAGTTTCTGCAGGACACTGTGCTGTAACACACTGCAGCAGGCGGTTTGCATTGAGCCGCTCCCTGGGGGTCATTGTTTGTAACTGTAGGAAGTTTCTAGAGTTAAAAAAAGATACTACACCAAATAAGAAGAAGTAAAAGTAATTCAGAAATCCTGAATGTAAACTGCAAAAATGTGTGCTTGCTCAAAGGTGTGATGCTTTCACTGACACCTTGATTCTATTTTGGCATTAAAGTATTTTGGTCCACAGGTATGTCTTTAACGCCAGATCTGAGCGACGTTGCCAGCATCCCCGATGATGTGGTTGTTCGACGAATGGTGGCCTTATTTGACTATGATCCATGGGAAAGTTCACCCAACATGGACAGTGAAGTAAGCACCATAATGGCACATGAACTACGTTATGTTTTCACCACTATCTACGAACTCAGCTTATCTCTTGTTTCAAACACAACAAAGTGGTTTGTGGTTATGTCTCAAAACATCATAGCTTTTCCTCTTTTTTCCTCTCAAAGGTTGAACTCGGATTTCGTTCAGGAGACATCATATACGTGTTAGGTGACATGGATCAAGACGGATTTTACTATGTGAGTGTCAATGCAATGGCTCCTCACTAGTTTTCATGTCGACTTGCACACTTTTAGTGTTTAGAGTTTAACTCTCATCTCAATTGCAGGGGGATCTGCACGGACGGCGAGGCCTGGTTCCATCAAACTTTCTGCAGCCGCTGCCCTGGAATTAGAAGAAAACGCTACGCTAGGATATTTGCTACAGATGCCAACTCTCAGACACAGTGAGAAATCAGCAGTTTTTATTAAGAAAAAAATTGTTAAATGGACATTTTATGTGTCAAAAAAAGTTTTTTATTTTTTTTATTGTAGGATGGCACTGCACCTGCTTTAGATTGCAAATCAGCAAGAGTCTACGCAGATAAGCATCTAATTAATCCAGCATTGCTCAGGATGCTACAAAGTGAAAAAGTTCTCATCAAACAATTGTCAGATAAATCCTTTATTGAAAAATGTCAGCATAATTTAAGAACCACTTGTTGAAAAATACATGAAAATTACAAATCATACATATTTTTCTGTCCACGTTCACTTCGCTTCTACTTGCTGCACTTTTACAAGAACATGAGCCAATGGTTGAATTTACAAAAAGGAAATGATATGTACTATAAGTAAGTGTATGACGATATCAACAAATTATAATTATTCTCAGTTTCAGCTGATGGCAATGGATACATTACTGTAGCCTTAATAATACACATTTAGTCTGAGTTTTTGCAGACCAGCGTGTATTCATATAGTACGTCCATATTTGCCTTATATCCTGTTTATATATTTTCTAAAACTGGCTCATAGTTTTTTCATATGGAGAAATTAGGAGAAAATGTTTTTTAGTTTTTGAGTTTTGCAGCAATTTTTATGTTAAAAAATCCACAACAGAAACTTTGTATAAATGAAGGGATTAACGTGATCATGTTATCGATCTAAGAACTGTAAAGCAGACACTGAAAATAAATTGAATTTGTACAACACCTGCCTTCTGTCTAACTACAGACCTCAGCTATACTTGCTTTTTCCTGATATATGATTTTACTACATTAATTTAGCTCATATCATACTCTGACATGTTTTCACACTCACCATCATATTATCAATTTATCAGTTTGTCATAAATGAGCACGAGACACATTACATGACACGAGCAATATGACAGGGCCACATGTTTTAAAATTGTCCACACAAGGAGTCCACTGGTTTCTTCTTTTGCATTTCTCTGCAGCCAACAGTATACTCATCCATAAAGTAGGAAACACTACACTGTGTAGTGACGTTTAGTAGTGCTTTCTACTTTATGGGTGACAATACTGTACATCAGTAGTTTCTGGTCGCTCCTCGGCAAACACTGAAGGCATGACGGGTCGAGTAAAAGCAAGTTTTCTCAAGTAAAATGTGACACAACATCATTCTCTAACATCATTTTATAGCTGAGAAACATGAAAACAGTTTGTCATCAGTTACACCTCCAGTATTTGACATAATGCTGCTTAAAATGATGCTGATGTTACACATTAATGACACATAAAGTAGAAAGTCCTGCATGTTTTAGTGCATTGTAATTGGAGAGATGCGACAAATAAAAGCAGCAACCGTGATGTTTTTAAATAAAGTCACTTGCTGTGAGGATCTTACCAGCGTTTGGACTCCGAAGAAGAAAGAAAACCCAGAAGTGAACGTGATCTTTTTATTCCCCCCGTCTGAGCCACGTGGTTAACACAGGAAGAGCTGTCACACACACGCGCGCACGCACACAAACCATACGTGCATAGTAGTGTGTGCATATGTGCACGCAGAGTTGTGGGGAGTAGTATCTAAAATAGGCACTTATGTATGTGAACAAGTCCCTTCAGTTAAATAACATTATTTGTTGTGAAAAATGGAAAATGTTTCTGGCAGTAACTCTTTATCTAATAAGTCAATATATTAATATGTATGCATGCACCTGTAGCTGCTCCAGGTGGTAACTTTAACTATAACTATGACTACTGGATTGCTTTTGGGTGGCGATTCTAACAATACAGTATTTTTTTTCACATACAGTCTGATGCAGCCATCAGATAAATGTAATTCAGTGGCAAAACGTTTCACAATCTAGAAATTGTCAGAGTAACTCTACATCGGAATTTAACTCTTATAGGAAGTGCACTTTCCACATCTGCACAGACACAGACGCACACACGCACACACACACACACGCATGCATACAAATTCCAAGCCCGTGCCTGTGAAGCCTGGCAAAGTGCACCACTGCTGCCACTGCTGGGAGCTCAAACCCTTTTAAGGACATACAGCGAGAGGAAACACCTGCTTTTAAAAGAGAAGTCAGAGGACACTAAAGCAGATGGATATTGATCTCAGTAATAATTTATGTGGATTTGTATCAGTTATCTCGGGTCAAAATGTGCTTCAACAATGCAGCGTTGAGGCTTACACTGAAATATCAACATAATGATGAAAGATCAAAGAAAATCAAATATTATAACTTATTGGCTGAGTGAGCTCATTTTAGAGATGCTGGAGCTAAATGTTTCTGTTAGCAAACAGTGTACAGTGCCCCTCAGCACTGTCCTCAAATGTGTCATATTCTACAACCATGCAAGTCCAAAATCTGTATAGATGACAGGAAGAGATTCATATCTCGTTCATATTTCTGAGAACTCATTCACGCCTGCATGTTTCTCACAAGGTGTGGGTGGGGGATGGTGGTGCAAGACTCTTCCCTATCCCAGCAGCAAATGTGCAACATGCTTGCAACAACAGAAACTTCGCAAATAGAATAGAGACAGGCCTGTGTCCTCTGTTGTCACGACAACACAAACCTCAGAGTCACACCAAGTGAAATAAGAGGAAGTGGGGGATGGGCGGCACACAAAACGCGAGAGAAGATGTCCTTGTGAGAAAAAAGAAGAAAAGACAGGCAGACAGTAATGTAGCAGATGGAAAAAACAGCTTGCACACGCAGGACTCGACAAAACGTTTCATTTGCTGCAATGATTCAGATACTAAAAGTATCAACACATCTACACACACACACTGTTTGTAATACAGAGCCCACATGTTCCTCGTCCAAGAAAACTCTGCAGCAGGCCAGCATGACTGTGCATCCTGCAGATTATCTCAGCACTGTTGCGCTAGAGGATGTGCTTGCATCAGACATCTATTCCTGTGCAACATGGGATTATATCCAAAGTGATCTCCTCCAGTACTTAAGGTGATATAGATAGCGTCAGGTTGCCAAAAACAAGCGTAGCATCTAATGACACAGTAGGTATTATCCTCCCTGGTCACTGCTTAGGACTGATTGAATTATGTTTTACCTGTGATGACTGACCTCAGACAAGGAGTCAGTCTTCTGTTGTGTAATAGTTGTGTGTGTACCTTTGTTTTTATTTAATCAAAAAATATCATTAAGGGTATTTAAGTGAACCATGTTTGAGTAATTACAATCATGGACAGCAGCTGGAAACTGAATCTACCACAAAAAGCCACCATTCCTCTTTCTGAAGGATCAAACCTCTAACTTTCTCTTAACATTGTGGGTTTGTTAGGAAGTCACCAAATGAGTGATGAAACTCCTGCAGGACTCCAGCAGACAGAAATAAAAAGTGTGATGAAAGTTCTGCACTTTTTTTTTAATCCTGCACGTACAGTATGCGACTGCTGCCCAGAGTTTCATGCAAGAAAAATCCAGACTTCAGACTTGTTCAGTGCTGCCACATAGTGGAAGTTAGTGGAGGTGACACTTCCATCTATGGTCTGAAGAGGAGAAAACTTTCAAAATAAAAGTGTGACAGATATGATGCCTCTTTAAAAGTGAATATTGTTAATTCTTTATTTGGATCACTAGTCCAGCCAAGGAAATGTGAAAAAGGACGTAGGACTCGCTTTTGTTGAAACCAGCTTGATTTGTTGACTGAATTTAAATCTTTACTATGCTGACAATGACTGATGGATGAATATAAGTTCAGTACCTGCGTAAATTAAAGTAATCCAGGTGGAAATAAAAGTAACATCACCATCATCTTTGTATCTGGAACTAAAGAGAACACAAAGCAGGAATCAAATGTGTACTTTACTTATTTATTGATTAACTGTGTAATGTTTCACACACAGCAGAGAGGTCACGTGCCATCATTTAGATGATTAATCAGCAAGAGGCTGAACTATGAGAAACAAGTACAGTTCAGAGTTCAAATATTCCAAAGCAAATGCATCCTGATAACACATCCCAACGGAGAGTTTAACAATAATAAGTAATAGTCCCCTTGTTTGTAACTTCTTCTGTCATCCCTCATGGGAATCACAGTAAAAACGATTGATCAGTCAACTTCAGTGCAGTTTGTTTTAGATATTAAAAAGACATAAATTATGAGCTGTTGAGATGCAGAATCTACAACAGAGAAAGTGCTTATGACACACAAGAATGAGTTTGTCTTTGTGCCTTTAAAATCACACAGTGCATAGAGCAGATTTACATAATTTACTTCTAAATATACAGTTCATAATATGTCATTTATTTGACATCGTCAGTGGATGCAGACAGCAGTATTTATCAATAAAGATAAAATTAAACAGCTCATCCTGTGGTGTGCAGGGAGAGTGCATTGGACACCAGCACTGACATGATGAGTAGCCCGGTGCTAACCAGAGCAACATGGCCTCCGGAGTAATACACCTGCCGTCCATTCAAGGGTTGCACTGGTCTGTAGGTATTGACCATCTGCTTTTGATCAGAGAACAGAAGCTGGGAGAATGCAGTCAGCTGTAACAAAGATGAAATCACAACAAAAGAGCTGAAAACAACTCTGCAGGGTGATAAAATGCTGAAATCTATCAATGCAATAAGTGGAAGAGGAGGTAGACTACTCAAAATATTTACTTAAAGCTTCTCTAATCATCTTAGTAATGGATCACATGACTACAGGGAACATGAAAAGTGTTGCTCATAGTGATGAATCTGCAGAGAAGTCAGCTCCACGTAGAGGATTTTAGCATCTTTCAGCACATTGTTTTGGAAAAAGCTGGCAAATAGCTGGTGAGCATAGTGCAACATTTATCAGATACGGAGCTAAAACAGGACTAGATATTGGATTTGGATTCACCAGGTTCACCAAATGAGTGTTTCAGCTGCTCAGTGTCTGCAGGATGTTACCAACTTTGTATGGAATAAATATGGTGATAATTATCCTATCTTCAGTTCTGGGGGGATTTTCATCCTTTCAGATCAGATGAAGGATTACATATTCTTCCATTCTGCCATGCTTCTGGAACAGTTTAGGGATACAGTGAGTTTGTCTCATGTTCAATGTAAATACAGTCACTTTCTTCTTCTGGGTAGATGCTACAGTATTGAGACAGCATTTACCTGCTTCATGCTGAGAGGAATAGTGTCTTCGAACAGGGTCCAGACGACAGCTTCAGCACAGTCAGGTGTAGTGAGGGAACCATCATAGCGAAAGTACTTGGTCATATTCTTCTGAGGAAGAGTGAGCATTTCCAGGGACACGCCCCTCAGTTCTGTGCTGTTGTCTGGGTTTGTAAAATATTAACAAGACCATGAAGTAAGCAAAAAATCCATTGTTTAACAATAAGTAGGTTCAAGGTGACAACTTGATTGCTCTAAACTTTTTTATCGTTGAATTGTAGGAGTACATCTTGTATGACATTGTGTTATCTCCTAACAGTTGCACTTTAGCCGCAAACAATTTAATGCTGCAACAATCAGCAGCATATTTACTGCAGGACTGTGGCTGGAAGATAATGCAGCAAAAATGATCTTGTTTTTCTACATCAGCAGATATGACTTACTGGGCTCTGTGATGTTTTTGAGAGCATTTATAAGGGGATCATATTTCTTATTTGCAGACTTGGACTCCTGGAACGAAAAAACAAAATGTTCAAGTTACGTGGCAAGCTGAAATCAAGTTTTTCTAAAACTTGGGACAACAGACACTAAATGATTTAGTTTAAACACATTCTGGAGGTGAAATCACAGCACTGGAAATATGAAAAATACAGAAGGCTCTGGATGGTAAACCGATTCTATGATGATGACAGAGACAGTTCTCCAAAACTGGAACAATAAAGATTAGTGAAGGATTTATATTGCCATCCTATAACTTTCAGACTTTTTCTTAATAGATAAAAATATATTTGGTTTTAGACACTAACCTTGTTAAAGGTTTATGATTCTCTGTTGCTTCTGACCTACAAAGGGTTTGAGAACGTCTTTTTCTCAATGACCACAACATTAAAACTGCCATATACTTCTGCTTTTTTTTTGACAAAATGGTGATCATTGTTGATGTCATCTCTGGAAAATTTCAATTATAAGTCCATTACCTCCATTCAGCTCTAATTAAATATGATTTACCACCTCTGCAAGAATATTTATAAAATCCTCTATCTTCCTTCACAAGTGTTGAGCCTGAAGCTGGTGAGAGTGCCACAGCTGTGGAAAACATCCTGCATGGTGCTACTGCCAAAGCCTCCACACCCCAAGGACCTCAACACCTACAAGCCAGTTGCACTGACGCCACACCTGATGAAGACCCTGGAGAGGCTCCATCTTCGCCCCTCGGCGATCCCATTTATGGACCCGCTACAGTTCGTAAATCAACCTAGCGCCCATGTGGATGACGCTGTCATCTACCTCCTGCATAGATCCACCTCTCACCTAGAAAGGCTCAGAGCACCGTGAGAATCATGAATGTTCTTTGATTTCTCCAGTGCCTTTAATAACATACAGCTCATGCTTCTGAGGGACAAACTGGAGCACACAGGGGCGAACCACCACCTCAACCCATGGATCATGGACTACCTGAACAACTGACTACAGTATGTGAGGATACAGGACTGTGAGTCTGACATGATTGTTTGCATCAATTGGGCCTGGCAGGGGACAGTCCTGGATCCCTTCCTCTTCACCCTCTAGTCTCCTCCTACACAAGTGAACCTCCAGAGAATGGATATTTAAATGGTGGACTCTTAATGTACCTGGATGTCCACATGAATAATAAACTGTTCTGAACTGACTAGACAAATGCAGTAAATAAGAAAGGCCAGAGCAGGCTGAATCTGCTGAGGAGATTTGGAGTTCAGGGGGAACTCCTGAGGACCAGTCATCTGGCCAGATGGCCTGTGATCTGCTGATGGTCTGTTGGGGTAAAGGCATCTTAACTAATGACAAGAAGAGACGTAACAGAGTGGTGAAGAAGGCCAGCTCTGTTCTGGGATGCCCCCTTGACCCAGTGGAGGTGGTGGGAGAAAGAAAGATGATGGCTAAGCTGGATGGAGAACATGTCCCACCCCATGCAGGACACTCTGACAGCACTGGGCAGCTCCTTCAGTGACAGGCTGCTTCACCCGCGATGTGTGAGGGAGATACTGTAGGTCCTTCCTTCCTGCTGCTGTCAGACTTTACAATCACAAACACTGCTCCCAGCAGACCACACACACCAACACTGAGAAATTCACTCATGTGCAACATCAGTCGATATGAAACTGTGCAAAATCAATATTCCCTATGTGTAATTATGCAAGCTCAACCATTGCCTTGTTTCACTAAACATATTGTTTACTTATGTATCATATGTTGCTTTTTTTAACTGATGCTTTACCTTTACCTTTATTTTCTCAGTAATGAAGTGGTCATTTTGGACCCTTTGGACCCATATTTCCTCAATTTTAATTTTAAGATGATTTAAATCTTTATTGTGAAATAAAGAAATAAAATCACCTGAAAGAAAAATCCAAGAACAGCCACGCCCATGCTGTCTTTTGAAGCCTCGGCCAAAGAGTCGTATTCTTCTTTTATGTGGACAATATGCATCTGTAGATGGCATAAAATAATTCAATATCGGTTTCAATACACAAAGTGGCTTTATCATATGTAGTGCTGATTGTAACATCCCCATATTTCATACCTCCCCTGGAAGTCGTTCTCCATCAATTGTATGTTCCGACCCCGGTCCTCCATCTTTGCCCCAGTGCAGGTGAAGTTGAAGGGCCTTGTATGTTGCAGTCAGATTTGCGTCTTTGATCTTTATACTGGGGGGCAAATCCAGTTGAACTAGAAAAACATTCATTTAAAATTCAGACAAAAAATGAGAAGATAAAACATGATGATTGCAAAGGGCCTTATTGAGTCAGTGGAAAATGTCAAATATTATCAGTGTTTTGCAGCTTCTGCAACTTGAATATCGAGGCTTTGGCATGTTTAATACTTTGAAGGGTAATTTCCTTATTATCCCAGAGGACATGGGGATGCAGAGCTTTGTTTAATTTTCATATCCAGGTTGCTTCTTATAAATCATTACCTCAGTGGTTTATGAGTGGGGAACTGGCATTATGGTTTTTCATATCCTGCTCACACTTGTCGAGCTGATTTATACCACTCAGAAGCACACTGACCTATTTTCTTTTTACCAAATCATCTGTATAAAATTAAAGTGCATTTATCGCAAAGACGTACCACTGTGACCATTGTTTATAAGCCGACCGTGAAAAGTTTCTTGATAGCCAGTGAATTCAAAAGGAGTGAGGCGTTCATCTCGTTTCAGTTTCCTGGTAACGATGTTAACTGGAGACTGAACTCTGCCGCTGCAGTGCTGTGAAATCGCTCCCCATTCCTCTGGACCTGTGGACGAATAAAAGCAACTCCATGCTACATATTGCCTTCTTATGTTGAAACTGTTCATGTCACTGACGTGTCTTGAGGTTTACCTGTGCAGGTGTGATTGCACGTAACTTGGGACTGGTAGCACCAATCTACAAGAACAAGTTGGAAATAAGTCATTCAATATAACATAAAAAAAACAACATGAAAAGGAAAAAATACAAGCAGGAAGCTCAGGAATAATTCATCTGTAGAGCAAATTATGAGAAACAAATATGAGAAATTTCTTCACTGTAGCAAGTGCAAACCCTGTTGCCATTAGTTGAATGATATTTAAAATCTTGAAACGTACTCACAAACAGGAAAAGACACAAGGATAATAAAATGTCTGTCACCGAACACATTTTTCAAATTTGTCTCATTTTACAGAATTTCAATCCAATGGTTTGTTTTTATTCCTCTGAGGACGTACCTGCCCCTGAGACCATCTTCATGGAAGAGACAAACAAAAATAAAACAGGTGCAAGCAGCATTGTGAATGTACCGTATCCGTCCGAGTCTGCCTGAATCGAAGGTTTACGAAGATGATGCCAGAAACAGAGTTCAACTGGCCTGTTATAAGACAGGTCCAATTATCATTACCGCCCACACATGTTTTATGGCTCCCTGTTCCTGTGACTTCTGATCCAGATCCAACACTGATATCTGAAGACTGATATTCACAAGACAGTGAATGGATCCTTATTCACAGCGTTTGGCCTCAAAGCTTGAATGATTTCTATGACAGAAAAATCCCCACCTGATCAGATGCGGTAATTAGATGCAAAATTTATTTTCTCTTTTTATTGACTTCCAGAGGCAGACTTATCAGTAATTGACAGACAATAATAGTACTTTGTACTACTACTGTTCTATTCTATTACTGCTTCTGTTTTCATGAGTAATACTGCTGGGCTACATGTATTTTAGCACTATTTCTTGTACAGTCACAGTCTGTCTCCCTGTTCCTCCTCTTCAGCCACATCAGGCCCTTCAGTGTTATTCTCCACTTATCCACTAGATGCCCTCAGACCTTCTCTCCTTCCATCATCACCTGACTCCCACCTCCCTCATCTGCCCTGCAGTTGCCGGACTTCCAGTCAGATTCATGCCCTTGTGTTGCCTGACTTCATTGTATGCCCTTTTCCCTCTTTATTGCACTTTGGATTCTTGCCTGCCACTTGTTGGAATTGTTTGGTTGTGTTGGACTGCTTCCTGGTTTTGACCCTGGTCTGCCTCACTCACTGTGCAAGTCTACATACCTCAGTTTGTATTATTAGGTTGCTGAACTGGACCAGAGCTCCCTCAGTCATTTGCATGTAGGTCCTTTCTCTGTATTCCTGTTATCATGCTTATGAGTTATGACAGTGCAATCTGGCCTCAATATGGACCCAGCAGACTCTAGATTTCTCTTGAAGGAGCTTTAGGAGGTGTGCTCCACTCTTGAGAAATTGTGCTTATTCATTGAAGGGTCCATGAACATTAAGTGCAGGCTATCTGTATAGGAGCTGATGTAGGAAATAGCTTTGTCCACTGCCCAGGCTTTGGGACTTTCCATTCATGGCTGAGAACTTCAGATCAGGAAAAGCTTGCAGCCATTCCTCACCCAGCAACTCTGATGCTGGGTTTAGCATTGAGTCAGCTAGCCTCCAGTCTGTATCTTTGCTTGGCCAGCTCCTCATCCTCACCACTACACAGCACCATGGAGGTCCCACTGTCCTGCCACTCGCCTCCTGCCCAACCCCCAGAGGGGTTCCGCCTTAATACATATCTGTTTACATTTTAACTTGCAAATTGTTCTGTGTCTCTAGTTCCTGATGTTACTCTCCTCTTTCATGCTGTGCAAATATTAACATTAGCACTTATATAACTATACTGCTCAAAATAGTACTTATACTGTACTTAATATTCCTCAGTGACCTATTTCACAACACTTGCATTAACCTTTACTGAGTCATGTCATGTTATCAACTGCAGTGCTTTTCTAGTTGAGGAAATCACAAGAAAATTTTCTACTGAAAAATTACTTTGGGCTAATTTTCAGATTATGTCAGGACCATATAGTACGTAATATACAGTAGATGTAGTTTCAACATTAAGTTTATTTGGGTTAGAGCTCTTAAAGCAGAACAACCATTCATGCAAAATCACAAGGGTCTTGCCTTGATGAGAGCCAAACATGGACTGGTATTATGTCATAGAGCTAGTGATTTATCACATGTTGTTCACCAAAGGCAGCAGGAAAAACAAGACAACTAATGGATTTAAAAAGGATTTAAAAGATGTCTTTAATGAATACATTATTTGCATTTCTGAGCATCTGTCACAAGGGCTGGATATTGATTTTTTTAAGAAAATAATGCAGGTGAACTATGAATGTACTGTTTGATAAGATAGACAACAATGAGACAAGATAGAGCTTTATTCATCCAGAGGGATTGTTTTGTGTGTCAATATACAGTACATAGTAGGATGCACGTAGGAAACTGTTTAAACACGACTACTATATGTAGGCGACTAATGTTACGTTTGCAAATGATGTAATTCTTTTCAATGGATCTTTGGTACAAACGAAGGGAATAATCTCATGTTATAATAGCATCAATGCTAGCCTCTTTAGGAGCCACCATTGTTGTTGTTTTTTGCTTGCTATTTGTCTGCATATATTTACAATGCAATACAAGGCAGCCAGACTAAGCACAATCGAAAAGAAGACTCTCTCAAATGCCATTCTCTGAATCTCCCAGGTCATCATCACCCACAACACTGACAGCCTCATGAATCATGTTAAAGAGGCAGCTAGGCCAATAATAACTACATGCTGCAAAACCAGAGAATATCAAGCTTAAATTATCAAGGCTTAAATTTAATCAATGCATAAGTGGAAAATGATGAATAATTGCTGTGAGTTTTTTTTTTATTCATTCAGCAGTTTCATTACTGGCTATTTGCCACCACCATACATGATAGAGTTATCCTGAATAAGTCAAAAGGGTCACCGTCATGCACGCTTTCTCAGGAGAATGGTCTCAGACCATCCTCCACAAACATAAGAACTTCTTGACATATGTTTGTTTTGCATAACTGGTTCTGGTGTGTTTAGAGAAGAATATATGATAGCTCAAAGAACGGTTAAATGAATGTTAGTTTAAGCAAACGCCTGTCTAACTGCTGTAACTGTAACAGCGCCTGACATATCCTACAGTTCTCCGTTGATATGAACGCAACCTTGTGACGTAGCGACATTAGGGAAATGAAACACGTTCACTGTGCTGCGTTCAGGGGTACGTAACTGTAGCTCTGCTGCTAGTCCCGCTGTCCGCCTCCTCGTTACTGTGAGGGGTTTTGTATGAAGAGCAGGGTACCGGTGTTCCGCTCGTGATGGACCGCTGGCGGGGCAGAGTGGCTCTGGTGACCGGAGCCTCGGTCGGGATCGGGGCGGCCGTAGCAAAGGAGCTGGTCCGGCATGGCATGAAGGTGGTGGGCTGTGCAAGGGACGTCGAAAAAATACAGGTGCGCTCTGAACGACACTTAATTTCTGCACTTTGCCCTCGATAGAATGAGTAAAAGACAAGCAAGGAGCACAAACTACGTGACACTACCACAGAAATGACAAAGTGAAAGTAGACAAGTGGCAGTCGTAGATAAATTGAATGAACTTTATGTTTTTGATGTCTTTCTCATGTTATTGGCTGATGAATGCTTATTAAAGCTTTTTGTTGGCTGCAAAAAACCTCAAGCTGCTCAGTCACAAAATAAATATTGATGTCTAAAGGTGCGTTCATGTTCCACAAATAAGGTTCAGCTGTGTCAGTCTTATGTAAGGTAGAGAGGCTGGGCGGGGGCAGTTGACCTGTCTTCTAACTCAGCTGGACAATTTCCTGGTAGATAACCTGTTAAAGACCCAGAGTTCACTCAAGTTTCCCTCAAGTGAGAAGTTTGCTGTCTTAAAATGTTTAAAATGAATTCTGAAAAAGCCATAATCATCTCCTCAAAGTAAGAAAATAAAAGCACAACAATGGGTAAAAGGAATCAAACATAAATATCAAATAGTGGATTTCCAAGCTTTTCTTCCATCCTACCAAAAACCTCTGAATATTCAGTGGGTGGATTGTGTTAACAGCTGAGAAAAGATTTATTTAACGTATTTAAAAAATGATTTTAACACTGAGTCCTCTGGCGTCTTCTTTTGATTTCAGAAACTGGCAGCAGAGTGTCAGAGTGCAGGCCACAGTGGGGTTTTGGTGCCTTTCAAGTGTGACCTGAGCAACGAGGAGGAGATTCTGTCCATGTTTGCCGCCATCAAAGCGCAGCACAAAGGTGTGGATGTGTGCATCAACAACGCCGGTTTGGCTCATCCGGAGTCGCTGTTAAGTGGCAAAACCAGCGGCTGGAAGAACATGCTGGATGTAAGAGCTTAGCGTTTTTGGCCTCTAGTTTGTCTGTCTTGTTAAATTAGGGTGTTCTTGTAAAACTTGTAAATCATTAGAGTAATGATGGATGGATTTCCATTTAGCTGCTTTGGTTTCAGGGTCCTGGTATTGTGCATGCTGGTTATAGCTTCCTGCAGGGCCTGTCAGCTTACTGGGACACTGGAATGGAACAGAGCCATCATTAATGGAATTAATAATGTGTTTTTCCCACTAAGTCAAAAAGAGTTAAATGTCACATTCTTTTAGATCACTCATTTATAGTTTGGGCTAAAAAAAAAGTACAAAAAGTGTCAAGTTTGTAATGAGTTATTGTATTTCTGTGTAGATAAATATAAATAGCTGAAAAATATTATGAAAATGATAGTAAATTATCCAAAATATGAATAAACAAAAAAAATATCCCACAAATCTTAGTCGAATATCCAGCAGACTTTGTTTCCTCTGGGGCTCTGTTGTCAATCCCTGTCAGTCTACAGGTCATTTCTGTATTATCAGGTATTAATGCCAGAGTGCGTCTTTACTTTTGGTCTTTCCTGCTTGGTGTCTTGCAGGTGAACGTTCTTGCGTTGTGCATTTGCACACGTGAAGCGTATCAGTCAATGAAAGAGAGAAATGTTGACGACGGGCACATCATAAACATAAACAGGTACAGTCTTATTCGCTGGTGACGTACAATGATGCAGCACAGATCTGTTGATTTTAATATTTCATGGGCTGGCCAGCAGTTTGCAAAACACTTTCACCCAAAAATCTGTTTCTTTGACGCTGAAATTTCCATCATTATCGTCACCATTCAAATTTCTACTGTGGAGGTCCAGCGGCAACCACTCAGTGGAGCTCAAGACTTTATAATCACATTGTGATTACAACATGTAGGAAGCAAAATAATAGATAATCTGTTTATGGTCCTGATTAAATGTATGGTCTCAATCGTTCACAGCATGAGCGGACATCGTGTCGTTCCCTGGGCTTCCACGCATTTCTACAGCGCCACCAAGTACGCTGTGACGGCCCTGACGGAGGGCCTGAGGCAGGAGCTGCGTGAGGCGAACACCCACATCAGAGCCACGGTAAGGCTTCGTCGCCGTCCGCGTGCATTTGCTCGACATATTCATTCAACTCTTCATCGCTTTATTAAACAATTAACATAGTTGATGCCAATCTGAACCTCAAGACCACAAGCACCATTCACACCATTGATAGGTATTAAAAGACAAGTGCACAGAAGTTTCCTCATGTCTGATATTCGTTCTTTCTGCAGAGTATTTCCCCCGGTATAGTGGAGACAGAATTTGCTCATCGGCTCTTCATCGACAACGCTGATCAAGCTGCTGCTGTGTACGCCAAATTTAAGGTAGAAGTGCTATTCCAGCATGGAATAAAAAAAGTGTCATAGCAGCAGTGCGTATAATTTCACTTTTCACTTCTCTGACAGCCTTTGGATGCAATAGATATTGCAAATTCGGTTACATACGTCCTAAGTGCCCCTCCACATGTGCAGGTATGTGATTTCCTCTCTCATTTACATATTATAGTGCTTTTTATGGCGACGTAGCACACTTATTTTCAACCTTTGCTCTTTTATTGGTGGAATTAATAGTTTACTGATAACGAGACAACCTCCTCGTGCTGTATCTTTTCTTTCAGATCGGAGATGTTCACATGCGGCCTGTGGAGCAGATGTCGTAGTGTTGCTCCATGTGACAGCTGATGCGCTGGGTTGTACTTTTTCACTTACAGAATAAAAAGGTGAAAATTGGTCCACTTCAGCTTTATTATTTTAGCCAGGCGGTAAACACATACAGCAGACCACACGGATGCAATGACAACAAACAAGAATGGCACATTTTTCTCTGCTGTTTTCATCAGAATGTCAAAAATACATACTGTATGCATTTTTAATCATAAAATACACAATAACGATATCAAGGATGTCAAAAATGGTGAAAGGAAAAGAAAAAATATTACAGTATCAGGAAAAAATGGTAAAATAGAATAGTGGTAAAAAAATATATCAGGACAATATACAGACACACAATTATATATACATATAGTATATAGAAAAATCCTTGTGACCATGGCAAACACTTCAGCATGTTAGCATCCTGATGTTAGCATTCAGCTCACAGTCCTATTGTGCCAACGACAGCCTCACAGAGGCCTCAGTTTGGCTTCAGTAGTTCGTTTACGGTCAGTTCACAAATACATGAATGAAAACATATATAAGTAAATGAAATGTGAAAATATGACAATATGATCTGCCTCTATTATGGTATGTGAAATAAAGCTGTTAAAAATATTTCAGTTCAGTTAGGCTTCTGTGCACAACAGCAGGTGTCATGCCTGTGTCTCACCTGTTAATCAGATCCATTTCAGCATTCATTGAACACTAAGTCCAGCCGTATATCATCCTATTCAGACAGGTGTGGTCTCATTAGATTATCTGTCCTGTAGATAAGGGACTTCCTTCCAATACTTAAGGCATAAAGTTGGCAGGTACAAGACTTTGCCCATGTGCATGTTTGCTAATGCAGATAGCCTGCTGTAATTCTGGAGGTGTGTGTAGGGCAGGGCTCTCACTTGTCATCTTATCCCTAACAGCAGAAATTCTCCTCTTATTGCTCCTGTTATGTAGTTACCAGGAAGCATAACTTCCTGAACGTCATGAAAACAAGGCCTCACAAACCAACGATGCAATAAATCAATTAAATATTACCTAAATGATAAAAATGTATTGTCTTTTCAGGGTACTTACTTGGCCTTTCTAAGCAACAAGAAGTAATTTCATAGGAGTAAGACCATAATATATAAATAATGGGAGACTGGAGGCAGGTGTTGATATTGTAGTTACTTAATTACGATCTGCAGACTTTGCTGACACTTTGACTCCCCCCAGTGCCAAAACCTCTGACATTACAAGATGACAGAAAATGATAGAATTAAACACTGAAGCTCTTGCAGGCTTTGCCCACTAGAGGTCACAAGCACAGTGTTACACACCTCCTCCACAATATTGACCTCATGGTCAGAACTCAAAAACTGACATGCCTGAGTGGAGCCTCCTCACAAATATTTTTAAAAATGCAATGTTTGTGACAAAAAGGGAGTAATGTATGAATAACATGGGTCATTAGCAGCGGCGTAAAGTCAGTGTTTTTATATCTGATGTGTAAAATCTGATCTAGCGCCTGTGATGGGGAGTGTAGAGACTGTAGAGGTCATTTGTTTAACCCTAACATGCTGTTCCCTTAAAGTCACCAGCTGCTGTTTTAGTGGGTAACAGACCACGAGGAGCTCCTGCTGACAGAGAAACCTGCTGCCAGATTCATCAGAGCTGCTCAGTTTGCAGTTCTGAGGAAAGCCAAGGTTAGCGGGCGACTGCCAACCACCACCCACCGTCTTTCTGATGTTAATGAACACCCATTTACACAGAGCCTATTGAATACATACACAAATGTTGGCAAAGCACTTGGCTCAATGGCTTTGGCCAGCTGGACAACCCCTGGCACCCAAACAGAAAATATGTGTCAGAGAAATGGGGCAAGACTTTGCCGCCATCACCTGCCAGGAGCAAAGCATCATTACTGGGCTTGTATATAAGCAGAAAAAGGCAAGTTGCTGTCTGGTATTGTCAATGTTTGATGATTTCAAATTTTCTGATTACATGAAATTTAATAAAAAAAAAAGATTTGTTGAATTGACCTGTAATGCTGATTTCTTAAATTGCATGAAGTCCTTCACAGTCACAAAGCTGTTGCACAGACTCAATGAGCAGGTGAGTAAATATGTTGCCTCCTGGACTGCAGATTTCCTATTTTATTAACAGGTGAAGGATGTTTCCATTTTGATTTTGTGTGTGATAGGATGAGGCTCTCAGTTTAATGTCAGTACCTGATCCAGTCGGTGTAAAGCAACAGAGTTAACTTTTTCATGCAGCTTTATTGAAAACCATCACAGAAACATTGCATTGTCCTACAGCATAAAAGGGAATTAAGGCGTTATTGGACACAATAAATGCTCAGGACTGCTGAGCATTTATTGTGTCCAATAACGCCTAGATTGGCTAATAATGTTTGACAGGGTTGAATTTTTAGGCATCATCTTAAGATATGAAGACACAGAGCCAGAATTATTACCGCAGTCAGCAAAGGTTTCACTGGTTTAAGGGTGACTTTTATTAAAGCTTTCTTTTCCTTTTTTGTTCTTATTCTGTTAAAACGTAGCTTGTCTTTGATTTAAATACTCAAATGCTTTTCAGTGTCTGTGAAGCACTTTGCAGCCCTGCAGGATCGCAGGATTGTCGGTAATTGCAGAGTGGTGTTGTTTCCTGTTTCAGAAGACCTCTCTCCCTCATCCATCAGTGCGACACCAGTCAATTAAACCACTACAGGTTAGTTTCTATAGATCAATAAACTCTCTCTGAGTTGGTGAATATAATGGATTATTGGATTCTTCACCTAATAGGACGCCACAGGCCGTGATCTCCTCTCATTGTCGCACATGTATGTCCCTTTGTGTGTTTTTCTGCCTGACCAGAGTGCGCCTCCTAATACGATCTCTCATGTATTTCAAAGCCATGTGCAGTAATGGGCCGGGGTCAAAACCCTCACACGACCCCTGCCCAGTGGGCATCCAGCCAATGTTTTGTGGGGTGGCGGGGGTTGGCTCATCATATAGCCGTCCAGCCTGAAACTGCATCACCAGCTCACAGACACACTTAGTGACTCACTTGTGAACCCAGCAGAGTATTTAACAGCAAAAGACACAGATCTTTCCTCCAGGAGTTGGTGGAGATCAATAACGGAGCTAAAAGAGAGAGAATATTGGACCTAGATCCATTAGGAGGCCAAAAACACTCTTAGTTGCCCTCAGCAACTGCTAGCAATTTTGCCAAATTATCTAAAGATGTAACTGCATGTCAATTTTACGTTCATGGTTTGTTTCTGCTGCCCCCAAGTGACTAAAAGTCAATTACAATACATTCGTAAAATTAAACTTTTACTAAATATCAATCACGCATTCAACAAAACATTGCATGGGCATACTCTGTTCAACCATTAGCCTGTGTGTGTGTGTGAGTGTGTGTTGACCTCTGTAAGTGTGTTAATCATTCTTTATCCTCATATAAATCTGATTTGGAGAGACCAAAGTAGCCTTACAAACACAAGCTGCACGCACACACTTTTTTTCAGTGTTTTGTTTCTTATGTAAATGAAAGTTGTTTATGTGGAAGCATGAGTAATACCTGTGTGGAATAACAATATCCTATATATTGGGTGTCCTTTGGGCTTTTAAGCAACAAACAGGGGGTATTCAGAGTATTCAGGTATTGCAGAGCTTCATAATCATTTGGTTTCATAATCCCAACCTAGACTTTTAATCAGCATGTAGATGTTGGGTTTTTGAACTTAAACATAAAAAGCCCAAACATGAACCCAAATGAAATGGAAAATTCCAGCCACTTTTTCTTCCCCCGCTGTGAGAAATGGTTTTTATCACAGATCCAACTGTGTTCATCATTCTGCCATGTCAGCTTATGACTGACTGTGAAAGCTCTGAATGCTTGGGTGGCTTCCAAAAAATCTGGAAACTTGAGCTGTATCGTGAAAGTCGGCATTGTTGCCTCATTCCCACTCTTTATACGCGAGATAATTAGACGCTGCACAGTAAAATACTTCCTAAATATGCCAGTGTCAGATGTGATGGCGATCTAATGTGGACATCTCACCCTTTCAAACTCATCCAGATAAATTCCTCTTGTGCAAGCATGTGAGAATCAGCTGACCTGGAGGATGTCAGCCTGCGACAGCCCTCATGGGTTGAGAGGTGAAAGTAAAGTGCGAAGTGAGCACCTAATCTGTATAGAGAATGTGACCCTGCTTTAAACCACACAGGGGGGGTAACTAAGGTCCAAAGTCCCAGTGAACAAAGGAACACAGTCCATAAACTCCCTGAATTTTCTTGGCATGGTTTCCGTGCAGTATGGAAAGAAAGGTTCATGAAAAATTAAAAGCAGGGTAAGCAGGTTAGTGCTAAGCCTCTGCGTTTTAGATTTCCAATTTACTCCTTTTGATTAAATATTTCCACCTGAGCTAACAAGAGAATGTGCACACAGATGGGTTTTTAAAAGGTCATTTCTATCCATCTCGCTATCTATATAGCTCTCTCTGCTCACAATATTGTCATATTTGACCTAAATAGCCTTATTATCATTTCAGATATTTACAGCATTAAAAGGTGTTGTTTGACCTTGTGCAGAGAATTCACTCATGTCTTAATGGTAAATGTAAAGCTACAGCTAGCGGCGCTTAGCTTAGCTTAGCTCAGAGACTTTAAACAGGGGGAAACAGTTAGCCTGGCTCTGTGCAAAGGAGACAAAATCCACCTATCACCATCTCTAAAGCTGACTAATTAACACTTCAGATGTAGTTTGTTTGATTTGTGCAAAAACCAAAGTGTAATCATACGACATGTTGTCGTTTTAAGCAAGCGGCCGCAGGTGGTAGCTTCATACTTAGCATACAGGTATGAAAGTAGCATCAATATCCTCATCTAACAAAACAACAAAACGTATTTCCCGAAATGCCAAACTAAAAATGAAGAATGTTGCTTTAGTTTATTTCATCACTGAATAGAAATTGAGGCACTCAGATATGTTCATAATCATTCAGAAATTTTATTATAGACGTGCAGAATACAGTGTTTTAAAACATGATTCTCACATTACGATCAGATTTGACTTGTGTCCATTTCTGTGATTTAAATGCTGAACCAGAAGAGATTATACTTTGAATATTTTTCATGTATTCCACTCATGAACAAGTGAGCCTGGCCAGCTAATGTGCCTTGTCTTTGAGCCTATCCTGCTAAGCTTGCACCATGTGGCTCACTGCTGTCTAGTTGCTGCTTTCCTCCTCTTCTTCCTGCTGAATTGTGCTTTTGCCTTCTCGATAGATAACTGAATTGGACTCATGACGGGAGCCGCTGAAGTGGTGGTGGAGGTCCTCTCAGATCTCTGTAGATCGGGCTCCTCAGTAGTGGCGACTTTGGGTGGCGTGGTTACAAATGTCATTGGTGTTTGTTCACTTAGTTTGCGGACGGAAACGCCATCACTGAGAGGTACGGCTTTCTTTCTCGGTTTTCTCTGCTGTCTGCTTGTCTGCCTGTGTTTTTTTGTGATGATGGACGATGCTGTGACAGTGGTAAAAAGCCTCCATTCACTGTGAGCTTCTGTTGCCTCTGTGGGACTGACTGCAGCAGCAGTTGCAGGGCCGCTCAGTGCATCGCTCGGCTCTGGAGTTGGAAGAACAGGAAGCGCGTTTTCGAAGCTGCTGTGAAAAAGTGGATTTTCACTTGAAAGAGGCAGAACTGTTTTCCTCCTCCTGTTTCTCAGTCCTCTCTCTCGAGACCTTTGCCTTTTCAAAACACTAAAGGTGGAGTTCAGAGACGTAACTTGACCGATCGTCTTCCCTCCATGAATGTCCGGCCTGTGTGAAACCTGCCGCCCTGTGGTGGGCACCAACGGTACGGTGGGAGCCCCGGCGAGAGGGATCACTTTCAGATTGTCGGCAGGGGAATTTTCACAGGGAGTGGCCACAATGGGAGAAGCCGAGCACTCTTTCCTCCTTTTTTTCCTCCCCTGTCTCTCTCCTCTCTCCTTTGACCTGTTCCTTTTGACTTTGACGGGGGTCCTGGCAGTGCTGTCAGCAGGTCGCTTTTCAGTGGCGCTGCTTAAGCTTTGTTGCTCGGGCCGTGCCGCTGGGGATATTGTAATGACGGTGGGGACCGAAACATCTGTTGTGTTCATTGCAAGCTTTTCAGAAGAAGAAAGAGGGACTGTCTTGCTCTTCTTTCTCTCCCCCTTTCTTAACCCTCTGGTTTTTGCTCTCTGTGGAGCTGCAGTGGTTGTGTTCGTTGATGCAGAAAGAGTGATTTCTTCTGGTTTCTCCTGGACTGGCGTGACAGAAACAGCCTCCTTATCCATCACCGGTTCATCTTTCATGACTTCATTGGAGGGCCCTTCCTTTCCTCCGAGCTCGTATTCACTGCCGCCGGCTCGGTTTGTGTTTCTGCTCGGCTGGTCGTGTTTGTGTGACTCGCTGATGAAGTTACTTAGAGCGATGACTTCTTCTGCTTTGGTGCCAGAGGTCGAAACTGCAGCTCCTTCCTCGATTTTAACCCCTGCCTCTGCTTTCTGCTTCCTCTTCCTCCCCTTTCCTTTTCCTTTCTGCTTTTTGTTGGGTTTCTTCTTCTTCCCTGTGTTCTTCCTCTTCTTCTTCTCTGAGCTCTGCGTCTCACCTTTATCGGAGTCGTTGTTGGAGCTTTGGGAGGTGGAGACAGTCGCGAGGACCTTGATGAAGTCCTCGGCAGCGGTGACAACATTTCTGAGTGACGGCTCTTCGGGGCCTGACATCGTAGACTGTGTTGTACTCTCTGGGGTGTCTTCCTTCTCGCTTTTCTTGGAATCTGTCTTCTTGTGAGAGGGCAGCGGCAGCTCGTCAATGACGTCAATACCACCAAAGTCATACGGCACCGCCTCTTGCAGCACAGCAATGGGAAGCTTCTCATATCGTTTACACCTACGAGAGAGCAAAGTAAGGGGGGTTGTGTGTGGTGGTTTTAGAGAGTAATACAGCTCACCGTGTTCCAAATCTACTTAAAAGTTTAACACCGGAGTACAGTGATACTTACATGCCGTACCAATGCCGCTCTACACACTGCTCCTCATATACGAAGTCAAAGCAAGGCACACCGATGACATTGAAGAACGCCTGACCAACGATCCTGGAAGACGTGTCGTTGACTTTCCTCAGACAGTCTTTCAACCTGCAGAGAGTGTCAGCCAGAGCAAACATTCAGGCTCATTTCCAGTCGCCTCTTTGGGGGAATCATTGACCTCTAGCAGTAGAGTAACTCCAAAAACGGACATATAGGCATATTTGGCATGTTTGACTTGTTGCTATGATTCCACTTAGATGCTCACTGCTCTAAGTGCAGCGTGCAGCTGATTTAATGATAAACATACCAACATAGATCCTGGAATATAATGCATTTGCAAGGTATCTACAGTGCCAAGCTGTTCCAAACTTGAGTTAAAAATTTTGCATTAACCCATAATCTCAGTTTTTAGGTGTCAAATCAGGCACCGTATTCAGCTGATCATTGCAACATTATTATGCAGTTCTTGCTTTATTTTTGTCCTTTGGTCAACATTTACAAGTAAGTCCTCCTGATATGTTCTGACTTCTGTCTCAGAAGGACCTTCTTAAAACCCCTGATTTGTTAACATTCTATTGCATAATGATGCAAAGCTTTTTATGAAAATAGGTCGTATCCATTGTTTCACGTATCCTGTTATACTCATGCGTCATTTACAACTCAGTGAGCAACACTTTTCAAAAGTCTGTCTGTATGCAGTTCATCTAAAGAGTATCTTAAACACAGGAATGTTTGGACATACGCTTCAAAACTCAACAAGGGTCCAGTTAACAGTGACTTGACAGGGGCTTTTTTGTCCCATACACTGAGGTGAGACTTAATGTGAGAATGCAATCAATAGTGTAGTTTTTTTTTGTTAATACTCACGTATTATCACAGTCACAATGACAGATGGAGTGCCACTTGAAATTAGTGTGGCCATATTTTGAGGAGAAGGGGTGGACGACGTGGGGACAGTGGTCGTGAATACGGCAGCAGCTGTCGGTCTCTGCAAATTCTCCTGCAGCATGAAGGTCAGAATTATGAAACCGGTTGACACTTGGCACACAATCACACACATAATTAACTTAATTTGCTTAAAGATATTGTATAACCTACCCAGCTGGTCGTAATGATCAGCCATGTTTCCAGCCCCACACCACAAGGTCCCGGGATACGTAAAGCCTCTCCTTGATCTTTTTAAAACCTTCTCCCGCAGCTCAGAGTCATCACTGTTACTCGTTTTCACCCTGCCGCTGCGCCCCGACCTCTCTTTGAGCTCCCGGCACATCAGTTTGGCTTCATCCATGCGCGCAAAACGCGTCTCCAGTTGCCACCCGGCTCTCTGCTCTTTCAGACCCAACCTGCACTCATGCATGAACGATTTCACCTGCATCTGGTTCACAATGACCGAGCAGTTCACAAGCCTCCCGGCGGGGCTGACGACGGAGCGCACCACCTCGGCCCCGTCCGACACCTGGTAGAGGAAATTCTCCCCGACGGTTGACATTTTTGCGCAAAAGGTGCCGTTAAGCATGGAGAACATTTCTTTGCTCTCCTTGTCTGCGTCCAAAGCGCGGCTCAGGAAGTCGCCCATGACGAAGTTTCTGTCCAGATAAGACAGAAAGACAAAGAAGACCGACCACATGATGCGGCGAGTGGCACTTTCAGCACCACGCGTAACGGAGACAGCTCCTCGCCGTTTTCCGGCGCTCTCGCGCAGCCCTCCCACTTTTAAGGCGAAGCTGAAGTGGTGTGATTATTAATACGATAAATGGCAACGCTGGGAGGAGTCAGCCGAATTAACCTCTCTAGTTTTCCAGCCTGGGTAGAATACCTTTGTACATGAGAGCGCTGATGCACTCTGAGGGCAGATATCACCACCAGTATGTTACCTCGCTGCATTCGAACATGCAGGAGAGGAGATGGTTAATTTGTGGGTGTGTAGAGCATGAACCTCAAGCATCTTTCACTGCAGAGAGAGAGAGAGAGAGAGAGAGAGAGAGAGAGAGAGAGAGAGAAATGACCGCAAGTTACCTCCCAACCCCCTCAGCTCCTAGAAAGTGGAGATTTACTTTGGGAACACGCACGGAGGAGGTTCTAGTTCACCCCGCTTTCCATGGTAACAGGCATGGGGTGATTGTACCAACCCAGGAGATTGGACATCTTTCAAATGCCACAAAACAGGCACTGAATTGGTGATGACCTAAATCACAATGTAGGGACAAAACTCTTTCATTGTGGAATGTGGAGAAAGGTTGGCGCTGTCGCACGCAAGCCCCACTGACTGAAGGGCCTCGGCGGCCCACGAGAGTGAGGCTGAACTGATGGATGGATGCTTCAGATTGCCTCATGGTGATGTGTGTCACTAAAAGCTATTACTTCTAAGATTTCATCATGTTAAACTGTGATAAACTGTTATATCCATTAAGCCTCTCTGTCTATCACATTAAACGCACAATAATTCCCTGACAGTCAAATACATCAAATTTTATCCAATCATATTGAATAAAATGACATGAATCACATGTTCATATGTTACTTGTGTCTTATCTTGAAGCCAAACATCTGTATTGTGCAGTTGAGAGCTGGTATTTTTCCTCTAACTGATGTTGGCCAAGATTGGGTGGGTTGTGTGACTTTGGGAGAAAATGAAATATATATAATAACTATAATAAAGGGGAGCTCATTTGTTTAACATAATTGTGTTTAAGTTTGCTAACTCAAAGGAGAAGCCAAGGTGGATTGTTTAATTTGCATTTTTTTCTGATTTCACTTCGTCTTGAAAATGTATTAATTTATTTATTTGTTGACTTTTGCAGTGATGTTTGAAAATGTGCAGCATCTTGGATCCTGTATGCTCATGCACACTGGACGTATGACAAAGTAACAAAAACCTGAATTCATTCAGTCATTATCTGCAGCTGCAGTGTTGCAGTTTATCACATCAGCTCAGATCTGTGTTTGATCAATACCCATCTGACCTATGCGTGATGCAATGCAGAGTCCTCTGCATCTGTGAGCAAGTGGCCATTCCCAGAGAAAAGAAAAACCTCTTGTCAGCTCTGGTTTCTAATCAGCACAGTGTTTCGTCACATGGTTGGTCTTAGAGGGAGCTCTAGAGGCGGGGATCCAGCCTACTCAAGGCACTGAAATCGGATTGTTGGAAGGCGGAGAAAAATGATGTAAAATCACCAGAGGCAACATTCGACCAGATCTTGAGGGAGGGGAGAAGAAGAAAAAAAGTTTCTCATGAATTGAAGTGGTCACTGCAGGAGGGATTTGGAGCAATATGAGGGAAATAATCCTGCTGTCCTCCAGGAAGGATTTGGAGTCAACTAACAGAAAGGTGACACTTGGTCAAATATGTACTGTACAGTCTCTTGCTGGGTAAGGCTCTTTTCATATACTCTCATCCACAGAGAGGCCAGCTGCAGAACAGCGCCCCCTTCAGGAGTTGAGGAGTCTGTGCCTGACTGAAGGACACTTCTCTGCGATGCCTAACGATTACCTCATCAGTATAAATGGTGTTCATTTGTATCAGGTGTGCTAGAAGTAGGTATATTTAACATGCATTAAGTAAAATGTGTTCTTCTCTTGAAGCTGGCCAAAAATCAAAAGTCAAACATCGTTTCTTACCGTAGTTGGATCTGTGCAGATAGTTTTGGCTGCTGAGCTTTTGAGCTCTGCTGCCAACACAATATAATGGAGGGGGAAGGGTTTTTGATTGTGGTGATCACAGCAATAAAATATTACTTTTGAAAAACTCAACTGAAGTAAAGTAAAAAGTAAATCATTTAACTTTTTGACAAGTTTCCTGCTATAGAAGCTGTTAAATTAAAATGAAAGCCATAAACTTTACAGTACGATGTCCAGTGAAGAAGTCATGACTGCATCGTTATCTGATCTGTGACACGTAATGAAGCTGAAGTATAAAGTAGGTTAAATGTAGAATTAAAGAGTTGTGTTCTTACATTACCCCAAATGTTTCCAACAATGTTCAAACCCAGAGAAATCTGTCATTTTCTTCAAGGTAAAGGTGCTTTTCATCTGGTCGCCTGCCATTGCTGTCACATCCTCTTTACCAACAACTCAACTTTGATGTCATCAAACTACGTCTTTTATTATTGTTTTGAGTGAGAGACCCCTAGCAGGAGAAGTGACATACGGTGCATTTAAAATGGAAATACTCAAGTAAAGTACATGAAAAATTGTACCTAAGTACAATATTTGAGTAAAATTACTACTTACTTACTTACAACTGGTGATACATCTACAGTGTCCTGGTGTCAAAATCAGCCAACGTCAATGTGAAGGTTTTTTCCTGGAAGTGTCTTTCAGCTCAGTGTTTTGGTTTAGTCTCACTGCTCTGATCTGCTCATTTCTGGACTCAGCAGCTGTGTCAGCTAAAAACCTCTAAAAGCCAACAGTACTCTACCCGCTCAGCACCAGACAGCAGACAATGGATGTTAGCTGCTAGCTGGTTATCGTAGCGGAGCATTTTGTACCAAACACGGACAGAAAAAGAGAGTAAATGTTGGACTTATATTCACCAGGTGGACAAAAATATGACTCAGAATAAATAATAAAGTTGCTCTGTAATCGCGGGGTGTGTTAATGAGCAACTACTTGTAAAGAATTGATAATATTATGTGCTAATGTTGTTTAAAGCTTGTTTACGCTGCCCCCAAGTGGCAAAAATCTGTTACTGCAGGTTTATGCATTTGCCAGAATATATTCTACGTATTTAAAGCACTATCAGTCAGACATGCTCATATGTTTATATTTGCTCATAAGTATTACCTTGTAAATCGTGTGCAAACAATGTGCAAAAGAAGTCATGTGAACATTCCAGTGTCACATTTACAGTAAGTTCATGTGGTGCAAGATACACATAAGACAAAACTGTGGGAAAGTACAGTTACTGTTGGCACAAAGGTGAATACTCAGCTTGAACTCTGTTGCACCAAACCAGGGTGAAATTTCAGATCTATTTATTTAATAACTGTAAGGACCTTTCAAGTCTGAGAACATGAAAATATACTGTCAATACAGTATGAGGATGGATTTTGTTGCTCCGGCAGTGAATAAAATCACAACCTGAGCTTACTTAGACACCGATCCTCTGGTGATTCCGAACACCTGTAGGCAAACGCCTGTAGACTGCAGATCCAAGCAGCATTTAGAACAATAACCTGAGGCAGTTGTAGAAGATCATAAGTCACAGGTTCTCCAGTCTATGGTTGATATTAAATTATTATCAAGTGTTGGATTTGTTTTCGGTGCACAGTCTTCACAGACGCACCTTGAAGATCTACGTTTCATCACCTGCAGTTTTCCTATTTGCAATCCAAGTAGATTTATTTGGGATTTGGGAGAGTAGTAGTGTCAACACCAATCACAGATATGGAAATCAGTTGTATGTAACTATGTTTTAATTGTGATTTTAGTTAGGAACTTGAAAAGGTATTCCACATATGAGCATCTAAAGAGATGTGCAACACTGGCCCCATGTGAAAGATGGCTGTTTATTATGCACAATTAATTGCAAACTGCTTGTCATGTGACAATTAGCAACAATAACTCCTGAAAGCTTTAAGTCTCTATAAGTTTATATTCCTGCACTGTAGTGACATGAAAGGAAAGTAATGACTGCCTGGAATGCAAGAAAATGCATTAATAGAAATAAAACGCTCTGGTGTGCCTGCATTTGGCAGTGATATAAAGTGTGCAGGGTTTGTAGGAAATGATCTAAATCGTGCAAAACAATAGCGTGGCTCTTTAATGGCAAAGCAACCAGACACTACTGTAAAACAAAGAGGTGCTGGAAGCAAAAAACAGTGATGGAAAAATGTGACACGTATCTCCTTTGCAGCAAATTTATCATCTTTCGGTCATAAAGAACAGTGTCAGAACTTGGTTGACGAGGTCGTCATAAAATTAGCTGAATCATTAGCTGATTTTGAATTAGAAATCGGGCACTGCACATAAAATAAGTCAGTTCAGTGTTATTAACAGCCACCTCCCACCCACCACTCACCCCCCTAGAATCTGATATGGGGGACTCTCTCTCTCATTCACAGTTCAGTTCATTCACCCAAGTTTCTCCCTGGAACAGCGCAGACGCGAGCGTTATTTTTCAAATGGACGTGTTGGCTGTTCCTGCAGACAGACGTAAAGGATGGTACCTTTCTCTAATGGCACCCAACACAAAAGGACCAACGTTTGCCTGGCTGGACCCGTCCAGACTTTACTGCAACTCACAGGTATGATGGGAAAAAGGATTATTTCTAGTTACTCAGCAGGTTGTTGAGCTGTTCATACTGTTTCTACTGTCTTCCACTCTCACGGACGACAGTATAAAACTAATTCCTAACAGAAATTTACAAGTTATGTGTGTATTTTGTACACTTTGCATATTGTGCATTTACTGTCTTCACGCTTGATTCAGGCTCTTGCAGACTGCGTCAAAGACCTTCTCAGTCCATTCCACAACGACACCATTGACCTGGTTGCTGGGATAGATGCAATGGGATTCATTCTTGGTAAGGAAACAAACCAGTTCATCGAAAGAAGGGAAAATAAGCATGGGAAGGGAAATGTATAGTAGGTGACGAGCAATCGCACATGGTGTCTCTCACTAATTTTATTTTAAGCGGCAGTTCCACTGCTAGTGCATTGGTCAGGAAACCTAACCCCACAACATGTTACTAAATTTAGATATTTCAACTCCCCTGAACCCTGCCGCATGGCACATGACAATGTGTGAAAGCATTCTTAAACTGGGTAACACAAGGCGATTATTTCTGAAATATCCTTCCGTCAGTGTGGATGAATGTTTTAATGTTTTTTCAGGGGCGTCTGTTGCCACCACCCTGGGAAAAGGTTTCCTGGCTGTCCGCAAAGCAGGACACCTATGTGTCGCAACCCAAAGCCAAAACTACTCCGACTACACAGGCACAGAAAAGACTATGGAAGTAAGAGTGGATCTGCTAAAACCAGGTTAATCTTCCTTTGCTTCCTACCCTTCAACCATGTCAGTTATTTCTATTGAGAAGATGAATGTTTACCCAGCTGGCAATATGGACACCTCAGGGTTGTAAGTTTAGACGTATGTTATTTGTGGTTTTTGTAAATTATTCACTCTTTTAACTTCATAATTTCAATGCAAAATGTTTGCATGTTTACTAAGCTCGTCATCTGGCACCAAAGCTCTGCACTGAAAGCTGTTTTAGGCTTCAATGCACAGCTGTACCTCTGCAGTGTACAAGTCAAATAAGAAGCAGAATTTAAACATAAATGCATAACTTGGACCATGCTATAACATAGTTATTTCTTGCATAGTGAAAATCCAGCAAATCAAAGTGTTTTGTGAATCAGTTTGTCTAAAATGTCAGACAATAGTGAAAATAAATATATATGTGTGTTTAAACAAATGACTAAAATGTTTAATTGATAATGAAAACAGTTGCGGCTCCTGTTGATTGACTTATTATTGTCGCTCTAAAATCAACCTAACCCTCAGCAATACCTGACAGGCTCTTTCCCTTTATGCCCATTTATTCCCTGCAGCACAGCACCCTCTGGTGTTAATGTGTGAAGCAACTCTCCAGATGTTGCTCTAAGATTTGGAGAAGTATCTTTGATGTCATAACAGAGGGCCTGTTTGGAGCTAGATTCACTTTTTATCATCTGTAATACACCAAAGATCAACCTGGTCCTGCCAGAAAACAAACATTTTTGATTTATTTGTCATGACAGTGATATGTAAAAACAGATGATTTGTGTTTGTGTCGTGTATTATCTGAACTTTTCCTCGTTTAAAATTTCATGTTTTTAATGTTTGCTTTAAAAAAAAAATTCATATAAATATTGACATGTCTCCTTCCTGAAGGTATGAGGGTGCTGCTAGTGGACCAATGGATAGAGACTGGAGGCACAATGAAGGCTGCCGTCCAGCTGCTGGAGAGGCTGGGAGCCACTGTTGTAGGTCAGCCAAGATGGTTCAAGGTTTATAACGCCAAAATTCAACGATCCTCAGCATCTGAATGTAAATATCGCCCTGTGTTTCCTGCAGGTGTAGCAGCCGTGGCCATCGAGAACACCGAAGGAGGAAAGTGGCTTAAAGAAAATTACAAATTCTCTCACTGCATCCCAGAGGAGCTCCAGAGCCACATTGACCAGAAGTGTCTCGAGTCCCTCAAAAGTGAGCAAGGAAATGTGATTTCTTGCAACTCCAGCGAAGAAGAAAAGGGGAATAGCGATATTTTCGAAGGCTGAGATGGTCAAGAAATAATTTTATCTGCATAGACATTGTAGTTTTGTTCTTGAATAACGTCTTTAAAATACATGTTTGTTATTTTCAAAACACTGTGAAATGTATTTTTCCTTTTTATATATATATTTTTATTACATTTAAAAACATACCATGGGAAATTTCAAAGAAAATAAATGATAAAATATTCAGAAACAATATTTCACTTTTTGATGTAAAAATGCAAAAAAAAAAAAAAAGAAAAGTACCAATGGAGCAGTAATGATGCTGTAAATAAAACAAACAAGAAAAAAGGCTTGCATCTACAAGAATGGTTCCCAACCAGGAGGTCAAGCCCCCACCAGATAAATCTGAGGGGCCGTGAGATGACTAACGGAATGCATTTCTTGGGATTTACTGCAAAAGTTTCAGGAAGGTTGAGAACCTCGTTCTACAGTATAATGAAAATAGTAAAAACAGTCATTTAAACCAGCAGACTTGAAGGTAAACCAGAGTATTCTAGAGAAGTAACGAGAGAAACTACAGCAGCAAGACAGAGTATTTGATTCAAGCCCTAAGGTAAGCGTCCACACATGCATCACGTTAAAAACATCCACAGTCATTCTTTGGCATCTCTGCAGTACCAGAAGGGTCATTTTTGTGTAATTGCTGTGTCACCCTGTAACTCCAGACCAGTTAAACTGAGCAACACCACAAGAATCCACATCCCACAGAGGAAAACTCTCTCCAGGCCAGGAAAAACTGAACTCAAAGATGTCAGGAAGTTCTACTCCGGCGTCCCTCCTCCAGCTCTGACCACAGAAAATCCCTCCCATGAGCTGGAGAGCAGCCACAGTCTTTTTCCACTGAGAAAAATCCTCACTTTCAGTCTGCACCTTTGACTTTAAACTCCTGCTTCCATCCTTACTGACAGCAGTTTGGCTGTTTCTTCTTCGATGAAGCGTACACATTGTTTGAAGTGCTGCTGATCCCTGAAACAAATGGACGGCTGGGTGTTAAAACTACGTGACAAGCGCTCTCATGATTACAGGGAGACGTGTGTGGATACTCACGGACAACGTCCCCAATTTGCCTCGATCCACTTTTCTCCAGCTCAGCGAGAACGTTTGTCTCAAATGCCAAAGATGCAACTCGAAAGAAAAACTCTTTGACGTTTTCCCCTGCAGCATGAAGTAGAGATCGGTAAGGGACTGTGTGAAAATGAACAGGGTGGGGGAGGGCAGCTGAAGCTAATGTGATGCAGCTTTTGATGCTCCCTTTGACTGCCACAGCTTCCTCCCTCATTTCTCTACTCAGACCTGATTTAAATATTCAAATGTTAATGCAACAATAATTTTACTGCAAAGATTAAAACGTAAATGGAACAATAATAATAAAGTTAATAATTTAAATGGATAATCTGATCATTTAGATTTACGTCAGTGCCACCAGTGTCAATTATTTCAACTGTGTTTCTGAGAAATCATGATTTATCCATTATATAGGCATGGCAGGTGGCTCTAAATACTACAATACCCATGAGCCTCTGGTGCTGATGCTGTGGAGAAGAGTCCACCCACAGGTGCTAATCAGAGCAGTAGTGAATTTAACAGTTGTAGTAGTCGCTGCAGACTTGAACTGATTTAAACTGCAGATTATAAAATCCACTTCTTGTCAAAGTGCACATTGGGAGTCGTAGTTAGCTTCACCTCCAAAATCTCAACATACTCCAGCTTGCACCTTCTACTTTTTATCCAAACAACCAGATATTTTCTAGCTCTCCGACAGTGAGTCACATAATACTGTCTATGGGAAAAATGAATGGGACGCTCGGCTCCTCGCACTTCGCAGCTCTGTGAGACACAGCACATGTAACTGCACTGCAGTTCTGTTATAATGCATGGATGCATCAATTAAGTGAAGGGGCTTCATAGAGGTAATGTTCAACCTAACTACCACCTGTATGATTGATGGTGTGCACAAAAGGCATGCTTTTATTTTGATAGAACTATGAAATCTTGTTTTTGGCTTCTGAATAATTCCCACAAGAAAGTGATGAAATAAAACATGAATCCTGGGCATGAACACCCACCTGTCAGTGACGACACCGCCCAGTATTCAGCTCTGATCTCTTGTGCTAGTTTCAGGGCATCTTGTTCAATCTGAGAGTACTGAGCAGGAGACTGTCAGAGAAACCAGAGGAGACCAAGTTCAATAAAACGTTATCAAGTCAAACACAAGAGGAATCTTTACACTAGACATACTCTGCAACTGACTGACCTTTCATGATCCATTAATCTGACAATTATTTTCTTGCTCAACAGACAATTTGTTTGGTCTATAAAGTGGCAGCGTGAGGCCTTCACATTACCTGTCCTGGTCTACAACTCAAAGATAAACAGTTTTCTGTCACATAAAACAAAGAAAAACAGCAAATCCTCAAAAAATCAACTAATAAAATTGTTGATTGAAGAGAGTAACCTTCTTAAAATTATAAAATAGGAAATCACTTATTCCGGTAATCTAATTTGTTGTTTTTTTGAGGATTACTAAAATCACATGAAAGAAATTAGCTAAACCACATCTCAGCGTACTCACCCCATCTCTGTAAAAATGAGAATAAAGTCAAATTCAATTAAAATAGAAGTTAAAAAAGTACTCCATGGACTCTTATAACACTATCAGACTCACAATTAAAAAAACGACAACATGGGGACTACATTACCCATGATGCAACACAATTTGGATATGTTGTGTAAGTAGCCTTTCATAATAGGAGAGATACTTCAAAAAATTCAAGACGAATTACAAACTTACTGAAATTAAAAGTAGCCGAGGTAACCCCAGTGAACAAAAATGCTGCTCTCTCCCCTCCATTGATTAAACACAGCCAGTAACATCTTAGAATGAATAGAGGATGAGGAAACTGCATTCTTGAGGTCTGAGCCAGCACACAAACGCTTTGTGGGGCTGGCACCAATCCAAACAACTGACATTTGACTCCGGCAGAAGACACAGAAATGTTCACAGGCATGTCCACTTCAAACAGCACAAAGACTTACACTCAGGTCTTTCTTTGTGCCGACGATGAACAGCTGAACAGCGGTGGGGTCGTTCTCTCTCAAGGCGTCTTCCAGCCACTGCCTGCAGGCAGACAAACGCGACTTTAAGCCCTCCAGCCGGGAAAAAAAAAAGCACCAACAACAAGCTGCTCATAATGCAGAAGCTTACCTCACGTGGCCCAAAGAGGCCACATCATTTACATCAAACACGATAATGACAACTGGAAGAAGAACAGAAAACATGACAGCAATGAAAATGCTACTAAAATGTGTTGTTTTAGCATGTTAGCATTTTGTGTGTAGAAAGAGTTCATTGGTTTGCTGCTCTAAAACACTTTAATCTCTCACCCTGAGCTCCTCTGTAGTATGTAGAAGCAATGCACTTGAACCTCTCTTGGCCTGCAGTGTCCCACCTGTAACACAGAGAGAGACTGATGAGCAATGACACATCAGGCAGACTTTGTTTTACGTATCATAGCGCAGACTTACAGCTGTAGGCTGAAAGGAACACCCAGCACCTCGAAGCGCTCCATCTCGAAGTCGACACCGATCGTTGCCTTGTAGTTCTTATCAAAAGCATCTTTGCAAAATCTGGAAACATACAAAATGTCTTCAAACCAATCCAGGAACTAGACAGGTGCGTGGTATATCACAGTAGGTCTGTAATTGTTTGATAGTAATAACCTCAATGAAGGAAGTTATGTATTTGACACAATTCGTTTGTCAAGATGTCCTGAAAAACCGCCATTCATTTTCACATCCACACATGAATCAGTTGTGAGCATCCAGTGCTTTGCGCACCATAAAAAAAAAGCTCTATTCAACCTTAATGTACTGTGTTGGAAAAAGACATTTTAGAGATGGCTACATCACGGAAGTAAGTAAGAAAATATGTCTTTTTAATTAGGGTGAACTGACCCTTTAAAGGACTGTGAGATTACAAAGGTAGTTCATTTGTAATTTTCTCATGAACTGCTGAATTGATCTCATTAAACAAGCTTTGCCACATGCATCTCAGTAGTTCTTTTACTTCAGTAAAAGCAGCAATACCACATTGGAGAATCAAATGAAAGTATTAAAGTAAAAGATCAGCTTCTTGTAGGAGCAACATGTTCTCTGACGTCTTTCCTGAAGTTATTTATTTCCCAGAACTGCACCTCAGCCTGCGTTCACACGGTGAGCGACTGCAATTGAGCTTACCTATTAATCAGACAGGTTTTCCCCACAGCCAGGTCACCCACCACGATGACCTTAGAGATCTTAAATCTGCTGAGAGATTTTAAAAGAAGAAGAAGCAGCGGGTAAATAAGTGCTAAAACAACACCCCACCTCCGGCGTCATCCGGCCTGCGGTCGCTGTGCTCACCCCACAGTGCCGGTGCGCTGCTCCTGGCAGGCAGTCTTCACTTTGTTGCTGAAATCCTCCTTCGTGTGCAGAGCTGCCTCTTTCCTGAAGTACTACAAGAGAAGACGATGCGTGAGGCCGTGCACGGCTTTAGGGAGGCAGCGAGGCTATGATGGTAGGTGATCTTACCGGAGGGAGCTGAGCGATGATGCGGTCCCTTCGGACAGGAGGAAGAACACTCATGGCTGAAACTCGGACAGACATGAAGCTTCACCGTAAACGTTCAGCATTTGTGGAGAGAGAAAGAGAGCAGCATCAACAATCTGACAGTCCAACTACTTAAAGCTGCTTCTTCATAATATCCAGACTGCAGCGACTGATTTTCAGGCCTATTTCTAACTTCCAAACATGAAGAGATAAAAATAAACAAAAATTTATTTCTGCCGGTATTTCTTGTTCCAGTCCAGGATTTAATTTGGATCCTGTAGTGCTGAAACGATCAAGCAATTAATAAGTTGTTCAATCAACAGACAATTATGCAACAAACTGTTCTGATGGCCAATTAAGTGCTTGACTGATTTTTTAAGCAAAAACAAACTTCTTCAGCAATGCTGCTTTTCTCTGTTTTATATCATTATATTGATGTAATTCTAAGAGTGTCTTAGATACTCTCAACTATTTGGAGAATTGATTGATTGTTTCTGTCACTCTGTCATAGCAAACTAAGTTTTAAACTACAGGCTGAACAAAACGGACAATCAGAAGACATTAACTTTCTGGGAAACTAGGATCAGCATTTTCACAAAACATTTAACCAAAAAATTATATTATATTACATTATGAGGTGAATCAATAATGACAATGATCACTGGTTAAAGCTCTGTTGTCACACATGTTTATGGTTTGTTTTTATGTTGCCTTGAGGCAGAAACAATCTCCTCTTGTGGGACAATAAAGATCTCAGCTGAACTGGAGCGAGTTGCCATAACAGAGATATTGATCACCGCCTCATATGTAAAAGATTTGTTCCAAACTAGCACAAAGAAACTGAGGAAGCACTTTTCAGTGAAACAAACTGTATTTGTTCCTATTAAGTTTGGGTAAATAAACTGGCTCATGTTCTCTTCCTCTGCCATCTTTGCCTCAGGCTTTACATTCACTTCATTTTCCCAGGCAACCAGAACATAGACTGCACCCTTAAAATGCACACGCACACACACACACACACACCCTGTCAGTCACAGTGTAGAAATAGACACATCCAGGCAAAGGCCCAAGTCAAACAACACTGTGATGAGAGAAAATATTTGTTATCCATTGTGCAGCTACATGACCACAAACAGAGTCCGGCCAGACAACTGTAATCAGAGTTGATCCACTTACTGTGCAGATCTGTTTTAATCCCATTGTTCATCAAAGCTCCTGGTAAAGAAGAGCTCTAATTTACTAGATCTGGTTTGCTTCACCATAAAACTGAAACTTTAAAACTCAACTTTCCGTCCAAGCAGCAGCTAAAGCATCTCATCATCTCGGCGAAGTTCCACGTTCAGAGGAGTTTTACGCACACATAACCAGATACAAACTTTGGAAAACAGCGCGTTTAAAACTGCGATACCTCAACGAGACAGGATGGTCCGCTCAGGTTTGCTCTTCTCTCTTCAGTCTTGCGCCTTCTTGCTGTGATTTAGACCCATCCGAGCTCACGGCTGAGTGTTGAAGCGTTGAGTTTGCGGTGCGCAGAGCTGAAGTCGGTCCGCGGAAGTTGAGGGGGAGCAGCAGACTGGACCCGCCGCCGCGCTGACTCAGTCCCCGGGATTTTTTTTCCCTCTTTCCTCCCACATTTTCTCTGCTCGGGCCCCTGCTGGAGGAAATGAGCAATAACAGAGAAAACACATCTATCTATACCTGAAAGTGTAAAACAAATGTATAGGATTTATACTGTTTTTTTTTATTCTTTTTGTTATATGTATCTTATACTTCAGTCCAGAATATATATATATATATATATATATATATATATATATATATATATATATATATATATATATATATATATATATATATATATATATATATATATATATATATATATATTCTTCTCTAACATCATTTTTTGCCTGTTTATTGTGCTGTGTTTGTAAAGCAAAAAGAGTAAAGAAAAGACTGAGAGTAATTCTTAGGAAAACTTCATTATATTACTGTTTCTACACGACGCGAGCCTTATTTGCATGCGTCTTCGTGCGTCTGTATGTGCTTGTGTTTGCATGAAAGGCAAAATCCCCTCCCCGAAATTACTGCAACCGTTTTTGAGCGTTTCCTGTCCAATTAAATATGTCGACTATAGAGAGCGCTCTAAGCCTCTTCTGACTGATTCCTGCCTGGTTATAAAACACCAAGTCTGTGTCCATCTGTCTGGTAGTCAGTGGTGGATGGAGTCAGAGTAATTATACCACACTATAAAAGCACTCCATTGCAAGCAAAAGCCCTGTATTTAAGTATAACCATGAAAATGTACTTAAAGTATCAAAGGTAAAACTAATCAAAGCAGAAAAGGTTTCCTGTGACTGCTACACTGTTATCTATTAAACTGTTTGATAATTAAATTAAAGATTAATTAAGTCAAAATAAATGTATTAAAAAAACAGCAAATCCTCGTATTTGTGAAACTGGAATGATGAAGTGATTATCTAAACAGTCATAGCCATTCATTTTGAAGTAGATTTGATGGCAGAACAGTTGGTTTGGCTTGCATTAGATGGCACATATGTGCCTAATAAAGTGGCCACTGACTGCATACACAGTGAGGGAGTTTTTGGTCCCTCTCACAAGGCTCCTTCAGTCTGGGTTAGTCCAGTCTAATACGAATTTATATTATTAGCTCAACTTTAAAACAGATTTGGACACAGAAACAGGAATTTGAGGATTTTACCCCGTCGCATGACGACATCCTTTAAACCAGCAGTTTCCAACATTTTTGTCTTCTGACCCCTGACAGAAAAGCAGTATTTAGTTGTGACTTCTTGCCACGTTTTCCAGATGTCTATGAGGGATGTTTCCCCTCTGAACGTCTCAGAAGGTTTACTTTGGTAACTGCTTGTGGCTCACAGAGGTCAAATTAGCCAATACTTCACAAATAAAGCAAAGATTAGGGGAAAAAAAGTCCTTCTTTTCTCTTCCATTTATTATCTCATGGCCCCTCAGATTTATCATGTGACCTTTTAGAGGTGAAAAGTACCTGACTGTATCTAGTCAAAATGACCAAATACAACAGTAAAATGCTACTTACAAATTGTGCATCAGTATCAACAATAATCTCTTATAATATCAGCCGCTTTTGCTACTTAAAGTATATTTTGCCAATAAGCAGGATCTTGAATGAAGGACCTTTACTTGTAATGCAGTATTTTTACATTGTTGTACATGTACTACTCTATTATCTGGCAATGCAGCATCTGACTGTATCTTTTAAAAGTGACGACATGGATGTAAAACAGAGGAAAAATGCACAAAACCTTCCCTTATCAGTGTATAATTATGAAAATATACAACAACATCCCAGTGATTTTAAATAATCTTTTAATTCATGGTATCACTCAACCATCCAAAATAAGGGGCTCCTGAAAAACAGTTGTCACTGTAGCACGAGATACATTATTGTGGCCAGATAGTCAAATGAATTCACATGATGCTTGTCTCATAAATCTCTGTTCTTGGCCGAGCTTTTACAAAAGCACACAGATATCATTCAGACCTATATCTACACTTCCATGATCTTCATCTGTGCTCTGTTCTTGTTTTTCAAAAGGCACTGCGGTAAAGGCACTGAAGCACAGGTCGGACACTTCTCGACTCTGGACTTTCTCACCGTTGGCTGAGATAGAAAATGAAATGTACCGATCACGAAGTTTTTAAATGACACTTATGATTCATGGCGTGATTAGGAAGCATTTAAAGTCCACTAATGTTGTTTACTTGTATTATCATTTGAGATCTATCAAATCAGAATGCGCATTTGGGGACATTATTTACAAAACATAAATTTTTGAGGAAAGAGGAGGAAGAGGAAACGTATCTTCATCTGAGGGTCGTCATTTAATCGCCTAAAACAATGGATCTATTCTGTTAAAAGAGTTATTATTTTGCAAAGAAGCAAATAAGGTACTCTACTATTACTTCACATCAAGTCTAACTACCGCCTGTGATGGAATTTTCTGTCACTTGACTACACCTAGTGGGGGCCTCAGGGTCGTGGTCAGGCAAAGGGGTCGTCTTCGGGCCAGCTCGGGATCCAGGTGAAAGGACGGGTCTGTTTTGCTCTGCTGGAGTACAATGCAGCTGTTGGGTTGTTTAGGGAGATTGGCGCCCTTCGGATAGGGAGAGAAGCCACGTTGCTGAGGCGACAAAGGTGATAAGATGTGCCGTCCTCTAGACTTTGCGGGGCAGACCGTCCCCTGTTAGAGGAATGTGTTGATGGCGACCTGAAGACGCCTGCACCGTGAGCTGGGGGACGTGGATGAGCATAGCTCCTTGTTTTAGGTATGAAGAGCCAATCACCTGAGCATGCACAATCTTGAATGACTACACTTGGGCATGAAGCAGATCTAGCACAAAGTCTCCAGACAGCTTTCCTTGGGAGGGCACAAGTAGACCAAATACAACATTTTCTTTCACGCTGCAGATGAAATATCAGTAATGATTGTGCTGCTGTCTGCTCTTATTATGAAGGGTTTCTCATGATGCCCACTCCTTCATGAGCTCAGGTATCCGGCTATTAGATTACAGGAAGATCCAGCTTCAACCCTGCTTGTGTTAAATATCAACAGATTTCATATGAGAACCTTTAGAGGACCATAAATTGTCCTGCATTCTCGTGTGTTATCAGACACAGCAGTGTGTCTTATGTACCAGCTCAGTGTCTCTTCAGCCACGAATGGCATCATAGAGACAGAGAGAGGACATACTGTACATACACACTGGCGAATATTAAAATGTGGCTGCTAAAATTCAAAGATCGCTGTCAGAAAATACCAGCTGGCAGGTTGTTACCACATAAAAACACTGCTCCTTTTGCAAATTTTAAAGATAAGGCAACATACAGGCTAGCCAGGTTGTCAGATAATATTCTGTGTCAGACCACAGGTCTAGTTTGACATTTTTGGGATGTACGCTTATCTGTTTTCTTGCCGAGATTTAGATGAGAAAATTGACACCGCTCTTGTAGCACTGCACTAAAGCTACGCCCAGTAGCCAGTTAGCTTAGCTTAGCAAAAAAGACTGAAAACAAAGGGATACACTAGCCTGGCTCTGTGCAACGGCAAAGACCTTTACCTACCAACAAACTCTCTTGTTGAGTTTGCTGGTAAGTACCTTGGACCTTGAACAGAACAAAACCATCTGTTTCCCCCTGTTTTCAATCTTTAAGCTAAGCTAAGCTAGCTGGCGGCTATAGATGTTCACTGTATAGAGTGGTATAAATCAAGAAAGTGAATCAACATACTTCACAAAATGTCAGACGATTACTTAAAGGTTCCATGATGCTGAAATGTGGTTGACATTTTGGGAAATTGCTGAGAGTTAGCGGAAGAGATTAATATCACTCTTATATCTGTACTCTGATTATAAGAATATAAGGCTACAGTCATGACCTGTTAGCTTAGCTTAACATAGCCTAAATGTTATATACTGCATATTGATTGATGAATTGTACAAAAACAAGTGGAACATTTATTCTCATCATTGCACAGTGCCAGGCAAGCTGTTTTCAGTCTTTGCGCTAAGCTAAGCTAAGCTAACTAGCTGTTAAGTGTAGCCTCATGCTTACCATACCAACATGAGGGCGGTATCAGTCTCTTCATCTAACGCTTCCCAAGAAAGCCACTAGGTGTATTTTCCAAAACGTCTACTTGTTCCTTTGAGATTACATAATGCTTGGTAACATCTCAAGGGTTTGAGAAACATTGAATTTAACTCAGAATTTTGTATCAATTACAGCACTGTTGCATTGTTTTTTCCCCCTTGCAACCCTTAATTTTCAACATCTCTGGAACACTGCTCCTGAACAAGGCTACAGCTTGTGCCACCAACAGATGTTTTGTGGGGTATGTTTTTGGCAGTGAGACACAATAACCTGACATCACAAGGAATGGTCTGGAGAAAGACAAAATGTGTAACCACCCACCCTGAATGAAAACATAATAAAATAGTCCTATACACCTTCCTCCATCAATCACTGAGAAACTTTCTGGAGTTGTTGTTATGTATCCAGTTCGGTCGCACCGAGCTCTTACTCCAGGAGAAGAAGTCAGCACGCAGCAGGCGGTAGAAATAGATCAGGATCATGATATTCATTACTATCATGGAGAAGAGAAAGTATCCACCGTTATCCAGCCAGGAGTAATTGTGCATGATGTACCAGGTGAGGTAGAACTGTGTGCTCAGGCGAAATGTGACGTAGGTTAAGATGTTGGCGAACTTGTTGATGTGGTACATGGTGGAGGACTGAGCTCCCGCCAGCTTCAGCATCAGCCTCAGGTGCAGGGTGACGCTGTTGACCTCTACAAAGAGGGCTATCACGGCACCGGCTACATACAGCTGAGTGAAGAGGGCGTAGAGGAAACACCCGATCACCTGAAGAGGAGACAGACACAGACTGGTTTTTCTTGCTCAGTTACCTCTTTTCCCTTTTAAAGCACTTTGTTAACTAACAACTTTGTTAAGAAAATTGCAACACAAATAAAGTTTGACATGTAACCCTTTGCATGCTCTCATCCAAAATCTTTCAAAAATATTCATGACACCTCCAAGAAAAAGGAGTCATTTGAATGTCAAAATTAGTTTGTGTATGAGCGCTTCCCCTTTTGCAGACTTGGGTGTAAAGACTTGTTCAACTGCAGATACATTTGAAGTCGACTTTTAAGAACCGATAAAAGTTGGGCTTGTGTTTAATCATCAGCAGTCAACCCTTTTAAGCAGCACAATAAGCTTTAATGAAACTGAGCGTCGTCTTGGTCGTTCTTTGAGTGTTAAGCTGATTAAATGGCAGTAAATAAGCTGTTGTTGGATGGAAAATATACAGAGAGCTTTATTCTAGTTTCATGTCAGTGCAGGTTTAAGCCACTGTTCGGATCTAGAACTGTAGGTATGGAAAGCATAATCAAAGAGTTAAAAATGTACATTATGGCATTGCTTGTGAGTTAAGATTAGCATTAGCTTTGGTTTTTGGTTTGCTCTTTCATCCCAGTATCAGGGAAGTTTTTGAAATAGTCCAGAAAGGAAATAGTTGTTTTAACCCAAACCGTAATTATTCTATTAATTCATGTTTCTCTGCAAACTTTATTTTGAAAGTCTTGCCGGACATTGCATATTTATTATTGCTAACTTATTGCACGAAAAATACTTCCAATTGAAATACATTAGTTTGGAAGTGTCACAAAAGAAATGGAGGATTTGTGTCCATGTGCACGAAGAGACTATATTGGCTCTTTCAGTACAGTCACAATGATCTTCTGCTCGGTGGCAACATGCCTCATTCAGCTCAGCTCAGCCCTGTAATCATTCTCTCCACTCTGGATTTGTTTGTTCAGTGGAAACTTGATTAATAATTAATCGGCAGCATAGCAGCATAAAAAAGAAATCTTTAAGCCTTTAAGTTTTTTCTCAAAATAACACCTCACTTTCTCTTCTTCTCTATTCATCTTTTACACACATCTGAAACAAATCACCTGCATGTATCACCTGCATGTATTCTCTTGTTGAGTTGCTGAACCTGACAAAGTCACCTGAAGCAGAAATGCAACCTTTCTAGATTTAAAAAAGAAAACATGCCTCCAGGCATGCTGTCTTACCAGTGCATGATGGACTAAGAATTCCCATGATCCTCTTGCGTGTCCTGTCAGGATAATATCACCTGCATCTTGCACAAAGTACCCTAAGAGGGAAGAGAAAAGGACATTGTCTCTGTCAGTGCTATGAATCATGCAGGGTGAATCAGCTAAATACTTTTATCTGGACTGCTGATAGTGAAGCCAGTATCATGTAGCTGCTGCTGAAGATGGGCCCAGATTCAGGTGATACAAATATAGATACATAGATATCAGTAACAGTCTTTACAGGTGTCATCCATTCACAAGTGCAGGATGATGACAGGAAGGAGATGTAGATGAGAATAAAATCCAGTTTATATTTGCAAGTTAAACTTTTCCTGAAAATGTTTGCAGGACATCCCAGTCTGTCGGTCTGACATATGGACACAGACTATTTGTACATGCAGGGTCTTTATTTTACAGTTTCCGTTGCTTATCATCAACATATGACAACACTGCATGCTGAATTTGTTATCTGACATATGTTTTGACACATATGAGCACGGCAGCATGTATTTGCTTTCCTTTTGTTTCCTCTTGCTTCTGTATGTGCTGTAACTGATGTCCCCTGAGCCTGTGTAAACTGAGCGCCTTTGGCTGCATAAAGGTTCTTCGTTTGCGTATGAAATGTTTATGAGTTTGGAGGCATTTTTCTTTTTTTTGCCAGTTTCGCTTGACTTTCATGTTAAATCTGTGTGCATGATTTTAGGCTGGTTGAAGTGGTTCAAGTGCAGCCTGAAAATGGAAAGCAAAGATGGTAGAGAAGCCATTCATGTGTTTGTACAGTACTGCTGATTACTGAGTACTGTCTTTTGTCACATCAGCCGACCAGGCAAAGTGAATGTAAATGTCATGTTGGCTGAGGTGTTCAGTTAAGAGGTGTGTGTGCAGGTGTGACTTGATAAACCAAACAAATGTGTGGCTGTCCAAGCAACGGCTGTCTTGTTTTCACGCTTCACTTGACTCCACCATAAAAATGGAACAAGTAAGAAATCATTGAAAAACGAGGGATTTCATCTAAAAGAGACAAAACACGGATAAAATAATCTCTTAGATATGATGACTTTCAACTTGTTTCCTGTTTTGTCCAAAATAAGAGCAGCTTTGAATTCACAGGAGGGTTTTTATATAAAAGTTAATGTGCAAACATTAACTTTTTGTTACCTATTATTTGCATCAGTTGAGTATCACCACCAGACCATTCAGTCATCACACGTTTTGTTTTTGTTACTAACTTTTTACGTGACCATGTTGAATATATCTGACATTACAATGCAAGATTTCCCTTGTGTTACTTGTTGTCCACCAGGAGATCATCAAGAGGCATTAAGAGTCAATGTTTGTTGAACTACTCTGACGGCAGAGTTAATTATTCCTCCTTGTTTTAAGAAGATGCCAGCAGAACAATTCACAACATATCCATGGTTAAATCTCATTTAGCTGGAAGTATTTAAGTGAATACGAGCCCCCACAAGCCTCTGTATGACTGGCAAGCTGTGGCTACACAATCGGCCCCAGTGTTAAAGAACATGACCTCTGGTATCTGGCTGGCTTTGGCCTCAGTGGAGCTAATAGCTGTTTGCGGTTGTTAGGGCAGATCTCCACAGATTTGCATCTTCATGGTAACACAGAGATACACATAAGACCCAGCCACATTCAGCACAGCTCAACCAGACCACCGAGTCCTTGGTGGATTGTCTTTGGTGTCCATGGTGATTGGGAGGAGACGCCCATTCGTCTGTTCTGAGAATCAGGTGAGAGGGGCGGACCTTTCTGTTGTTTCTTTGAAAAGCCGAAACTGGAAAGGTGGGAGTTTTGTGCCCTCAGGACAGGGGGGTTTAGTTCAGATGAAGAGTGGATGTGAAAATTCTGTCAATTAACACCTGCCACTTTTCCTCCTCATTTGTTAAACTAGAGCTGTAACACGTAGTCAATCAATCAACTGACAGAAAATGAGTCTGCAGCTATTTTGAGAACTGATTAATTGTTTTACCGTATTTCCAAGTAAACATTTGCAACATTTGTTGGTTTCACCTTCTCAAATGTAAAGATTTGCTTCTTTTCTTTGTCAGACACAATAACTGCCAGATGAATCACTCGTGAAAATAATCCTTTGTTGCAGCCTCACATTACGAGCAAGGACATTTCTCTTTAGACTGCAGCATTCCTAAAATCCACAAAAACATGCAAAAAAACGAGTTCCTTTTCCACCGTGCGTGCACTGACCTGTTGAAACGCAGACCAGCAGGTAGGACAGAGGGGTGTGGTAAGAGTGGATGTTGCTCAACGTCTCAGGCCAAACCACCACACTGGAGAGGGACACATGTTATGGGTAGATGGGGCTGTATTCACCTCAGTCACACATACATGGGCTCACTCCTGGAGAGAAGCCTGACTAAGCAGAGACATTAATATCAGGTGTTTTAGCTTTTTTAACTCCCTTACCAAGAGATACCCCTCCTTTTAGTAGTTGTAGAAAAAGTTCATTTTAATACTATTGACAGTCTAGTTTCTATCTCTGTCTATATATCTAAACTAATACCATTATTTCTATAATTCTGCCACTGTTTTTCTCTAAAACAGCCTCTGATTTTGCAAAATTATTTGTTACTTCTTTACTGAGTACTGTCTTTTGTCAGACCAGGCAAAGTGAATGTAAATGTCATGCTGCCATTTGGCACAAGAGGCACACCTCCAATAGCAAAGGTTTCTCTGTGTCCCCTCCCTGTATAAACACACCATGACATAATTATTGTTAATAAATGACTTAAAGACCTGCAAAATCTAAAGCAGTGTGCTGTTCAGCATGTCTCCTTGCCACTACAAAAACCTCCTTTTGAATGTGAAAACTTTGCTTCTTTCACCTCTCAGTCGTTACATATCATACTGTCACATATTAAGTGCAAAACACACAGAAGGTGCAGACAGCTTTGAAAAATGTGGCCTAGGTTGCACTTCTTGATGTTAAAGATGAGTCACAAGCACCGTCCCCACCCCGAAAAATAGTTTCTCACGATGCTTTCACAAGAATCCTTTCGCCAGCAGGTTTTTCCAGTTGATATATCTGTTGGCTGTTGCTTGAGCTGCCCTGACTGCTCCCTGAATGTGGGACTGAAAATATTTGTTTGTTTTTTGTTTTTGTTTTGTTTTTTTTACAAATCTCAGAGACTGACACAAATTCACCAGCACAGGCAAACGGCAATAACAGCCTTGTGTGGTTCGTGGTGTACAGTGGCATTTCCCTCCCCACTTACAAATGCCATTGTCTCCCCCATCCCTCACCCTGTCTGAACATGCCCTTCTTCTCCTGGCTGCCACAGACTGTCACTGCACACCCACAGCCGCACACACAACACATCATGTGGACTGTGAATAGACAATGGTGTCCCAGTGTGGACAGACAGATGTTTGGATGGCGACTCACCAGGTCAGGGCCCATGTCCCAGTCAGCAGGGAGTGCACCATTGAGACAGAGAGGTTCCTCCACTTCCAGGAGTGGAGGTCATTCTGCTTAACCACTTTGGGCACTGGCAGGCTTTGCAGCAACCGGTGCACCACCCTGAAAAGCAGAGAGAACACCAGCACTGACGGGCCTGGGTGACTCTTCAGCACAGGAAGCAGGGCGTCCATCCTCCCGACCCTTGCTCGCCCTCTGTGTCTGGGCGCTTACTCTCTACTTCCCTTCGTCCTTTGGCTGTATCGCGCTCCTGACAACGTCTCCTGTTGATGGACGGTGTCTGATGTTCTCCAGGAAAGGGGTCTGCAGAGAGATGATCCTCTGTTTTTATTTTTTCCAAGTCTTTTCTCAAGTGCAAAGCCAGTGTCCGACTGATGCTGGAGACTTTTTCTTCTCACGCTTTCAGCGTTCAGGGCTTAAACAGGAAGGCTTGCCGGGGATTCCCGTCGCAGCTCATTCCACTGCGACGGCGTTTGTCTTCACGCCTTGTAATGTTATGTGCTGCCGCGCTCAGCCCGCCTGTCTGAGCAGACTGAAGGGGGGAGTGGTGGAGAGGGAGCGGGGTGGGTGGTGCTGCCGTTGCTGCACCCTTTAACCATAGAAACAAGGAGGGGCAGACACTGCGATCAAGTTACGCAAGGAATAAAATCACAGAGCAGAGTTGAGGCGTGATTTTGGTTAAGAATGTCGTGAAAGGCATATACCAATGTCAAATGGCTGCACTGTAACTCTTATGGCCACCAGCGTTAACGCACCGTGCGTAAAGGCCGAGTTTCCCTGCGTCATGCTTTAAGTGTATTAATAATAACAAAAATACAGGCTCCAATAATTTTGCCCAAGCCAGGTTGGGCTCCATTCGTTATTAGCCTGAAGGACTATACAGGAACTAGTCATTTACAAGCCACATTCACAGTTTCGGTATTTGGACAATCTGTTTACGCTGTTCCAGCGGTAGTGGAAGTATACAGATCCTTTAATTAACAGTAGGAATACCACAACGGCAAAATACCCCATGTCAAGTAAAAGTAATGCGTGAGGTGAAGCTTTTTTTTTTTTTTTTTTTTTAAAAGACTTAATCCTCAAAGAAACTGAATGCAGCTGTGAAATAAACGTAGTGAAGTAAAGAAAAATGCTTCTGTAATGTACTGAAGTAGGTGTATATACGTTGTATAAATTGGACATAATACATGTAATCTGTACTATACAGTACTTGAGTAAAAAAGTACTTTGTTACTCTCCTCTGTGTTACTATCTAAGAGACAAGATTATGCATTGAAGACAAATGGAGAGAGCGTGATGGAAGAATGTGATACTCCACCATAAATGATCATTAAGTGAATATTAGCATAAAGTGGTACTTTAGATCCACATAGTGATCAAGTACAGAATTGGATTTTTTATTTTATTTAAATTGGTGGCAATGCCAGCAGTAAGCAATGTTTCTGTAAATATGATGATGGTAATATAACCATATACATCTTTGTTATGTTTGGAGAACAACAATATAAATCTGGCATGTTAAACAGGCAGCCGAACAGTAACACCCTCGTCTCTTGGCCATAACTCTTTCCATAAACACAGCGTGGCTCTCGTTCCCCACAGCAGGGCCTCTCTGCTGCCCGGTGGGGAAAAAGGAAGCGAGGAGCTAAGACCCTTCATGACCACCTGCACCACAGCTGTCTGTGAGAAATATGAACCCATACAAGGCGTTCACTTGTCTTTACATGCCAGACGTTTGTTGTGTTCATTCACAACTCATGTGTTTTTTAATCTTATTTGCACATTTTTATTTTGATCCCTTGTTTATTTTCCAGCTCTTTCTTATTCATAATTTATGTCTGCTTTTCTTCTTTCCTCTGAAATTAAATATCTTTTGCTCATATGCTGCTTTTTCACATCTGTTCCACATTTACTGATTGATTTCACATAGAAAAACAAACAAACAGATAAATTAAAATGTTGCCCCTAAATCAGAAAAAAAACTGTGTCTGTTCTGAAGATGTACTACTGAAACATTGAGTCAAACTTATGCAATGTTGAAAAAAAATCTTTGTTGCCTTACAGCGTACTCACTGCATTTCCACCGTGCCCTTCATTTTATGATGCCTGCAATTGTAGTTTTAGCATATCTTTGGCACAGATTGTTATAATACGGGACTTTTGTTGCAAGTTACCCAAACCCCTCTCTCCCCTTATTTCCTGTTACCTCTCGACTCTCTGTTCAACCTCTCAAATCATAAAGAGCACAAGCTACAGTATAAAAAGACACAACCAGATGGCAGCAAAACCTCATGTGAAGAACAAACACCTCTGAGGAGCAGATTCTGTTTTTCAGCTCAGTGGCTCGCAATTCTTCATCAGACCACTTGGGGGCGTCTCTCTCTCTAAAAAAACGAAAACCCTAGGAGGACTCCCCACGATGAGGAATTGATTGTTCAGATGTGCTAGAAAATTCCCTGTGATTCATTATGGCTGCAATTCCCTTCATGTGAAGTTGTACAGCTCTCCATTAATAATTGCAAATAAATACAAATGTAATTAATTTCATGTGTCTGAGAGAGAGAGAATCAAAAAAGGAAGAGAAGACTGAATGTGTAAGGTCTAATTCTTCTTTTTCTTCTTTGAAACTTCAACTGTGAAACATGAACCATATAATTAATCTAATCTGAGTATTAATCTACCATTGAGCACAGGCCTCTTGGTTACAAAAAACACCCGAGGTTAGAGAGAGAAATGTAACTCAATACCATTTCTCATGTTTCCTGGTTGCCTCATTGTAGTTGTTCAGTCGTGGTGTGAGAGAATGAGAGGCTGTTGCTTTCATAGTTTCATCGCAGAAACCTGTAGTTCCTCACAGCTTCAGGTTTCCAAAGAAACAGCTCAGGATTTGTGACCGAAGAAAAGGTTTCATACTGTGGTTGTTGCAGCCAGGCAAGGAGGTCTCCCGGTATCATGTATTGGTGTTTGAGATGGGACTCTTTGTGCCTGGCTCAGCACTGAACCATATTGATCTTTGGGTGATTTTTCTTTCCCCTGAGGGGCTGTTGAGAAACGGCTGCTGTGGAGACTCTGCAAGCAGCCAATAGAGAGAAAATCTAGGGGTTAATTGATTTCCAGCAAGTGCATCGTAAATAGCCAAACAAAAATAGGACTGTCTCGAGGAGAGGAAGATTCAGTTTCCTTCTCGGCCAGTAAAATAGTTCTTTTTCATTGCAGATTCTAGAAAAATGTGGGTTTGTGATAATTTATGAAATTTCTCTTAAAATACTTTGTTGACATTAAATAGACCTGCTGTGTTTATAACCCCCAAATTGTCATGTTTTAAGTGTTCGAGATGCTATTGTGAGAACTGTAACCATCAAAAATGGGAATTATTGCAATATAGAAGGAGAGAAAAACACATATATTATTAGTTACTTAATAGTTTCTTATAACATTAATGATTCAATTAATTGTATCATTCACACCTGTGCTTTTCCCACAATGACACACCATAATGTCTAGTGTGAAGCAGGCCTCTCGGTTACAGGTGATGGTAAAAGGTGAAATTATCACTGTGATGAAACAGCATCACCCACAACTTCCTGTCATGTCTTGAGAAATCTCCAGAGAATAATGGTTCCTCATGCACGGGTTCATACCTGAGGTTTAGCATCAGTTTCACTATCCATCACAGCACATTCCTGGTCACTGACATCTTGAGACAGATCTCCTGCTGACAGACGACAGGCCAAATATGTCGCTAAGCTGGTCTGTGGAGTAGCGTATATGCTGTAAGGCTCCTTTAGGCGCTCCTTTGTTGAGATATTATATCCCTGAGAAAGAGCAAACTATTGTTTGTAAAACCACCTACTCACCTATCTTCCCCCCACCTAACTTCATTTAAAAAACTGCAAATTGTAGAGAAAAGTTTCAATTACAAGAAGATCACTGTTTGTGGTGATATCTCATTATTTCAGATTGATGATAATAGTGGAGGTATGTACTTCAGCACAACAGAGAGGAGGCTTTGTCACGGCACAAAGCATTTATTATCCCCATTAGTGGCAGAGAGGGGAAACAGTGCTCATATAGCCTCCTTCCTGCTTATCTCAGACAAGGGGAAGACGCTTCATAATCATCAGGCGTCTGAATGTAAGACTGCAGTATCTGAGGTCCGTGCTGAAGACGCTACACTAATCACATCTGTCTCATTGTTTCTCTCGCTGTCTCCATTTCAGTTTTCACTTCACTTAATTTGTTTCCTGGCACAGTTCTTAGACAACACTGTACTTGAACAAAAGCAGTAATTTGGTTTGGTATCTCAAATACCGAGTCGCCTTACATAAAAGAGACATATATTATTTGGATGTGATCTTTCCTTTATCATGACTACAAAATCTAGGACAGGCCTCAGACAAGATTACTGTTGGTGGAAAAAAAGTGGATTTTACAAAATAATTTTTTTTGCCTTGTTCAGTGCACAACTATACAATTTCTGATGATTAAAGAAACATTTAGAGCCCACTCAAAGTTACTGGCACAAGAAGAAAGGACTACGTTTTCATAGGCCTTTTTCAAAGCAGACATTTTGACTTCACTGTAATAGCACAGGTGTAAATAATGAATGGATGAATTCAATTTAGCTGCCTCAGTTTCAGAGTCCTCACTTATTGAAACATTTGAATTGCTGAGCCATCGGTAATGTCACTAACACGTGTGGTAGGCCTAGTATTAACATGTACTCTGCTTCTAAAGCACATAGTGAGAATAGAAAGGTTGACAGAAAATAAAGGGTGTGGACACTACATTTATTTCTTAGTGACTGAAAACATGTATTTAACAGCATTCATTGTATTGTTTTATCTGTTTGACGTGTATGGTACATGGTATGGAAGAAGATTTCCCTTCGCCTGTTTTGTCCCTCGTTGCTTCCTGTAGTGGTAGGGACGGGTTGCCTGGAGACGACGGAGACGTTTGGGGCAGCGATGGAGAAGTATGAGAAAATCAAAGTTGTCGGAAGAGGAGCTTTCGGGTAAACTCTGAGTTTCCTTACACTTAGTTACACAGAGCTGTCATTTCTGCTGTATGCTCGAAAATACGACGTTGTCAAAGCTTAAACTTAGAAAGCGAGAAGTCCGTAAGGCCAAAGTTTTTCCCCCAAAATGTAACGGGACGCGTCAAATGTGCGCCGCCCCGGAGACACGTCTAGAAAAATACTGAAGAGAGTTTATAAAAATTGTTATTTTCAAAGTATGTGGCGGCTAGCTGCGTGATAAAGCCGCTCTGTGTTTCTAATATGTAAGCAAACTTTACAGGTTTTGTCAATTACCGTTTGTGTGGCTTTTCAACAGTTTTTTAGTTTGTAACTAGCTAGGCCGGTTACACCATAAGGCAACGTTAGGTAGTTAGCTGTTGCATTCAAATGCCTTTGTACTGCCACTGGCTGTACTTGACATTTGAAAGACAAAGTTGTTGTTAGAAGATAACGAGTTGCTGGAGAATGTCTGCAACATGAGACAACAGAATACATCAAACAGTCAACTGTAACTGGGTTTATAAAAAGCCTTTGAAGACTACGCTGCTCATTTTATAATTTACCTAAAACTATTTTAAGGAAATATTCAGTAGAAATGGAAAGCCATGAGGCATATTTACTCAGGTCCTGCACTGTACAACTGTACATGCAGTATATACATGGTACATCAATGGATATACTACAGCATTTCAGAGGGTAAATTTGTACTTTGTACACAACTAAATGTATTAGAAGTTGCAGCAGTTACTCTGTAAATTAAAACTTTAGATTAAACAATCATGAGGTAGACTCACAACATCCCGTAAATGAGTTTTAATGAGCCTATGTGACAGAAATTTGTATATTACATATTTATCTTTGCTTAATGTCTGGTGATCTTTCACACACAAATGGAAGCAACATGTTTGTGAGTCCTTTTGCATTATTTCCACCTTTTCAAGTTTACCAAAACCAGCAATGTGTGGAATTATTAGGTTACATACATCATTAAAATACAGTACAGTAGTAACACAACAATGATAAAGCCCCGTAAGTTGAAACATTCTTGTGTGATCCAAAAGGTATTTTTTTTTTAATGTATTTATTTTATTGGTACAATATTGCATTGTAGTGAAAGTATTTTTGCACCACTGACTAACTTGTCTACGTCTTTACATAATAGAACTGAAATGATCTTGGACTTTGGGAAACACTGATCAAATTTTTTTTTTTTACCATTTTCTGACATTCTATTGACCAAACAGCTAATTGATTAATCGAGGAAATATTTGACAGACTAATCGACAATGAAAATAATTGTTAGTTGCAGCCCTATGACATATTTTCTCTCCTCTAACCTCACAAAATGCTTGTTGATCAAGAACAAAACAAGCACCAATGCTCAGTAACACTGGCACACCAGATCTAAACTACCAAAGAACATCCCACTATGTTGTTTATGAAACAAAATGTACATTTGATTTTTCTTCGTTTTCCTCCCCTGTCAGGATCGTTCACCTGTGCCGCAGGCGCAGCGACGGGGCCTTTGTCATCCTGAAGGAGATCCCAGTGGAACAGATGTCACGAGATGAGCGCCTGGCTGCTCAGAACGAGTGTCAGGTCCTGAAACTGCTCAACCATCCAAATATCATAGAATATTATGAGAACTTCCTGGAGGACAAGGCCCTCATGATAGCTATGGAGTATGCACCAGGTAAGCTTACTGTAATATCTTGTTACATGACCCCCCTTTTGTTCATATCTAATGTTTCACTTTTCCCATGGTTTAGTGCTTTAGGGCACCGTACATTTTCTGGTTCCCATGTCAGGCCTAATGAGAACACCTCACATCAGTCTGTATGGTGGTGTTTTGTGGGACAATGTGATCAGATAATGTTTCTGTAATATTGCAAGGTATAACGTAAAGAAGGTAGATCGATTCAAAATTCTGTTGCAGGACCCAGAGCCAGTATTCAGCCTGAAATCCTCAGATGAGAAATGTATTAGCTCATCCTGTGTTTGGGTTAAAGCACAGACCTTTGCTGTCAAGGCTCCTAAAGGTCTGGACTCTCTCTAAATTACATTGTCTTGTCTCTGTGAAACTGCTACACATTGATAAGACTGATATATTGATATTGGTTTAATATATGAATGTGAAATACAAAAAGTTAAAGCAACTTGGTGGTTTTATAAACTTTTTATTTTCATCACTTTGTCTCAGATTTTATTGTGCCATCTTTACATCTTGGAGTCGTCTTTAATTTAATGTCCTCTTTATTACCTCAGAATCTCAACTAAACTAAACCAAACTAAACCAAACTAAACTGAATTAAAGTGAATTGGGGAAAAGGACAAAAATGTTACAGAAAAATGTGCAGTATTACATGCCTAGCTTTGCTAAAAATGGTTTAATAGGTCCAGTTTCCTGACATCAGGGGAAATCACTGATGGAGGTTGTAGAGTTTAGTTCAGTTTGTTCTGACCTTGAAGCTGGAATTGCGTATTAGCCTGAGATCCGAAGACACAGTCCTTCATTGTAGCAGCTAAAAAGATAAATATAATATTTAGTGATATTCCAGTAGATTATTATGTGGTGGATCCCTTTTTTGTTGATGGGGACACCTGTTATGTTCTCAAAGCCAGCTTTGATATCATCACACTGCTATGAACTAAACTTAGTTAGTAACTTAATCGATTTTGAAGTAATTATGGTTTTAAAAATGGAAATCATCTTTATTGTTTATTTTTTCCTCAATGTTTTCATCATGCAGGTGGAACACTGGCTGATTACATACAGAAGCGCTGTAATTCTCTACTGGATGAGGACACCATCCTTCACTTCTTTGTACAGATCTTACTTGCCCTGTACCACGTCCACAACAAACTTATCTTGCACAGAGACCTCAAGACGCAGAATATTCTTCTGGACAAGCACCAGATGATCGTCAAAATTGGAGATTTTGGCATCTCCAAAATCCTTGTCAGCAAGAGCAAAGCTTACACGGTGAGTAGATTGCTTTTAGCTTGGAGCTGTAATTACTTAAGCAACATACATTTCCCTAAATGTTGTATCCATGTGCTGGCACAAATCAATGCCTCCTATTTTCACTCTGCAGGTGGTCGGGACTCCATGCTACATCTCCCCAGAGCTGTGTGAGGGAAAGCCATATAACCAAAAGAGTGACATCTGGGCTTTGGGCTGCGTGCTCTATGAGCTGGCAAGCCTTAAGAGAGCATTCGAGGCTGCTGTACATAAAGCTTTTTCTTTACAAAAACTGATTCAAATATTGTGTGTTTGTGTCAGCGTTTGAAGTATTATCACTTTAATTCAATGTGTAATGCATGAAAGATTGCTGTACACAAAGGCAATGAAACATAACAACCGTCAGAGCAACACTATGTACACCATGGGAGATGGATTCTTACCATTTCTCAAAACATTTCGTTTGACAACCCCAGGTTATTCCGTGTTTAACTCAAAAGCAGATTACTGGGGCTTTTGACTTGAACACAGATCAATAATTTAACAACATTTCAGATAAGGTTTGTTTGCCCTTGAATCTGTCTTCACTATCAGTTCCTACAGTGAGGTCCTGATGTGATAATCTTTTTTTTTGGTAGGGATCTTGGGTAGAGGATTTATGCTTCTCCACACATTTTAATGCATTTTGTAATTTTACTCTATAACTCAATTTTGCTTTCAGAATCTACCCGCCCTCGTTTTGAAGATCATGAGTGGAACATTTGCTCCGATTTCAGACCGGTACAGCCCTGAACTCCGCCAACTCATCCTCAACATGCTCAATCTGGACCCATCCAAACGGCCTCAACTTAATGAAATAATGGCTCTCCCCATATGCATCAGGCCCCTGCTTAACCTCTACACAGATATAGGCAACGTCAAAATGCGCAGGTAGTGCCTTAATGCATTACTGATGACTACACAGATGGTTTACACGCATATTTAAGATTAAGATTTCCCATGTTTTGTCTGAGTTCTTTCTTCTGCTTTGTTCTATGAAATAAATCACCTCCTCTGGCTTTTTCCAGGATTGAGAAACCACTGTCTACTGTGCAAACTGGTCCTCAAGGAAGACCAGGAGGCAGAGTTCCTACCAACAGGTCCAGAGGTCAGGGACATATTCCATTATTATACAGCAGAACTAGCTGTACCAGGTTGATCACAGTGCTTAAATAACAAATGTGATATTTCTTGTTCCTAAACAGATGGATCGATTGGTTTAGGGTCAGGGAAGGTGCATTCCCTCCCGCTGTCCTCGGTGTATACGTGGGGAAGTGGAATCTCGGCTCCCCTCCGCCTGCCGATGCTCAACACTGAGGTGCTGCAAGTGTCTCTGGGCCGCACTCAGAAGATGGGAGTGACCAAGTCCGGCCGTCTGATTACATGGGAGGTCTGTGCAAATATTTTATATATTTCTGACTTGTTTACAAAGATGCTTTTATGATTCACTGAAGTAATGCACTATAAAGGAAAACCCCTCCCTATAACACTGACAGCTGTGATCTACAGTTGTTGTATCCTTTCTTATTCTCTTGCCAAAAACACTTTGGAAGCTGTCACATCAATATATTTTTAACAACTATAATGCAGTTCAATTTTTTCAGCTATTAAAAATCCAGTTTTGGTGTCAACCCTTCAGAGAGCTTCTTAGTAGATTGAAGGACCACCTTAGACTGGAAGATCCAGTGTTGGAGAGGCACAGATCTGAAATTCGACAGCAGCAGCTGCTTCAGTACAAACAGCCACCACAAACTGCTGAAAGCAACTTGTTTTTTAATTGTTTTTTTCCAGGAAATGTAGAGTTAAATGAGGCTGCCTGGGGAATTTGGGTATTTAATAATAAAACAACTGCTGGAGAGAATTGAACATCACAGACTGATGATCAGATCCCTAATGGTGCATCAGAGGGTGGATTTTTTTCTTTAACATTTTTAGTTACTTATGTTTTCCATGAAAGAGTTACATTCTCACTCATTTGCACCCATTAAGACTATTGATCATTTGTTGTCGCAGGCCCCATCAGTCGGGTCTGGTGAAGCCAGTCTGCCCGGTGTGGTGGAACAGATGCAGCCTCAGTTCATTTCACGTTTCCTTGAGGGACAATCTGGAGTCACCATCAAGTCTGTGTCCTGTGGGGATCTTTTTACCACCTGCATGACAGGTCGGTGGGCTGTTCCACTTTATATAACTAATCAGAATCATCACATCCATGCCCAGTCAGCCTAGCAGGGAGCTCAGTTAAAAAAGATCAGCGTTTATTCTCTGTTTTCTGCCCTCACACTGCACCACACGGCTGCAAAACACTGACAAACAGCATTTTCAGCGTACATATGAAATAGTGGATACAGTCAACCCTCCAACCAGTGGAGGCTGTCATCAGTCCGTCCAGCATTGTAAAGCAGATAACACTATACGAAACATTATATACACATAACACATCCTCTCAGTTCAGTTGCCTCTCTTTCATCACTTTTCACTGTAGTGACGCAGATTAGCTTTTCCTAGATAGGGATTAGAAGCACTCTGTTGGTCCACATAAGAATACACCTACCCTCATCAACTAATAGTGTCTTTAATCCCTTCTCTTTATTTTCAATTTGCAGACAGGGGCATTATCATGACATTTGGAAGTGGGAGCAATGGCTGTCTAGGACACGGTAACTTCAATGATGTAACACAGGTATGTGTCCACCATTTAAAGGAAAATATTGTCACACTCAAATGTACACAATGTTGAGTTTCAACAAAACAGTATAACATGCTTTAAAGCAGGATTTATTGCAGGACTGTTATTATGGCTATTGCTATTGATTTTAACTAGGTGTACCTAAGAACCGGCAGCTGAGTGTATATTTCTGGTATTTCTCCACTATGTAAACAGATCTACAGTGTTAATCATTACTTACAGCACTTTGTGATTTAAAGTACATGAAGTCATGTCACCATCTGGATTCCATTCAGTTCAAAACATCAGCATCTTTGTTAATCCAACATAATGTGCATTAATGCATCCATGTGTTTAGCAAAGTGACAGGTTTTATTTACTAGAGATTTGTGCTTCATACTGTATGTGCCTCAGAAGCAGATAATATAAATCTCACATGATGTGTCAAAATAGATAAGGTAAAGCACCAAATTAAGGAAGACATGCTTTAAAATGTTTTTTTTTACAGATATTGCAGAACAAAAAATGTTCAGTAAAAAAGACATTTGTGCTCCCGATACATTTTTAGGGGCATATTAACATTTACTGGACCATTGATTGTAGAGAGACAAGTGAGAGAAGTAGAGGGGTATGACATGCAACGAAACATGGATGATGAAGTTAGGTTGTACCTATTGAAGGTATTCCACCAGGACACTGGTGGACAACTAGTTCCAAGTTTTAAAAATCTGTAATCTGTAATATAAACACAGTGATGACCTTTCTTTGCTCTCTCTCTTGTTTTTGTGCTCAGCCTAAGATAGTTGAGGCACTCCTCGGCTATGAGCTGGTTCAGGTGTCATGTGGTGCTTCCCACGTACTCGCTGTGACCAATGAAAGAGAAGTATTTGCCTGGGGAAGGGGAGACAATGGTATAATAAATGAACCAGTTGTTTTCAAACTTACTCAGTCTCTCTAAGTATTCATCTTTTGTTATTTGCTTTTTATACAACTGATTTATGACAGCAGTGCACTATTCCTGTGTCTGGAAGGTCGCCTCGGGCTAGGCACCCAAGACACCCACAACTCTCCACAGCAGGTGTGTTTACCTGTGGAATTTGAGGCCCAGAGAGTGGTGTGTGGAATTGACTGCTCCATGATTATTAGCACCCAGTACAGCATTGTGGCATGTGGAAGCAACAGGTAATTATTCTGTTTTCCTTCACAAAACTACGGCCATTAGTCTCAGTATACATGTCACTGACTGGAATGAGCTAATGATCAGCCAGGGAAACATCTCATTTCACATTTAATGAGAAGACACTATGTTTTCCATAAATGATACATTTTGGTACATTTTGTGAAAGTGATCTTCTCTTTTACCTCCCATGGGCTTATGCAATAAACTTGCTCATGTGCATGGGGTGGTGTAAGATTAAAGGAGATGCCATGGTGCACAGAGATACTTTCATGTTGCACAACTTGTGAGGCAGCATTCTCCTAAAATGACAAACACTTTTCTCTCATTGTTAATCCCTCTATCTCAGAGAGGTTTTGGACAGGATGCAGAGCTTTGTGTGAGTCGGATAAGCAACAGTAAACACAACAGCGTTCATTTCAGGTCAGAGCAGCATTGTTCAGATACCTGCTGCTCAGCTATCTGCAGCAGACAAAGACAGAAATAGAAAATATTTAAAAGCTTTGTGATGAACATACATTGTATATTGAAGGAGTGGTTTAAAACAATAGAATAAATGCAGTGTTTCTCTATACCTGTTATACATACCTTGATTTTTTTTTGTTTTTGTCGTGGTCAGGTTCAACAAGCTCGGGCTGGATAAAATAGCAGCCGGAGATGAACCAAATCCCTCGAATCAGGTGGAAGAAGTTCATTCTTACACTCCTGTCCAATCAGCGCCACTGACCAGTGAGAAGATTGTTTACATTGACATTGGGACAGCCCATTCGGTTGCTGTTACAGGTAAAATCTCCCCAGTAATAATCAATCAAATCACATTTTTGTATGCATTTCTGTATGACTGCCTCCAGAATGGTATTAATAAGAGAACATCATCATCATTTAACACTAGCCAAACTAGTTTTCAAGGTTCTTGCAGCACAGAATTAAATGAGAGGCTACATGGAACAACCACTTTCAACATGTTAAATTCTTAAATGCAGCTAAAGTGCTAAACCTAAATACATATGTTAAGTGCAATCTTGTTATGCAAAACCTTTATGAAATCAAACATTCTCTCATTTATTGTCTTAAAGTCTTGATACTTGGATTGATATTAAAACCTAGCATCAGTACTTTCAGCCACATTTTCCTTGTCCAGAAAGGGGTCAGTGTTTTACCTTCGGCAGCAACCAGCATGGCCAGATGGGCTGTAGTTCCCGTCGTAGCAGCCGTGTACCCTACCTGGTCCCCGGGCTGCAGGGCATCACCATGGCTGCCTGTGGAGACGCCTTCACCTTAGCTATTGGATCTGGTGAGTAGAAGGAATTATATGGGATATTTTGATCTTTTCTGTTTTAAAAGGCGCCGCACGTCTCCACAGGTGTTTTCAGTTAATTCGCTCTGGTTGAAGATGGGCAGGGAAATACATGAGATCTTGAACCAATAAGAATGATGAAGGTCTTATTTGTCCCACATAGCTGGTACAACAAAGCTAACAGGAGAGGTATTAGTCAAGTACAGTCTGCACACACGCAGACCTGAGGCTGCAGTCAGACTGAAATCCATATGGCTAAATTTACAGTACTCGTGTGGTGTGGCCAAAAGCAGGAGGGACAGGAAATACTGTGGGCTCAGTAATTCAGCCGTCCAGCCAGCATTTTCTCAAACATTTCACTGACATTAATCTCTGTCACACTCACTGCAGCCACAGAGCACCCCTTCCTTCTCTGCTGCTTGGATTATTTCACCATGCAGTGACAAAACAAGAATATAAACAATATTTCCTGACTGACAGCTCAGTCTAACCTCCTCTCTCAAAACCAGCTGGTATTCAGACAGCTTTGCCATTTTGCTGATCACAGTTCAATCAAAATGAACTAGATGAAATGAAGGAGGTGGGGTATTTGACGACCAAATATGTCTCACCCTGTTCTGCATAGAAACCAACGAAAAGTGACATTCGGTCTGACTTCACCATTAGAAGAGGTCTAATGAGCTGGAGTAGGTGAAATCACCTGTGTATATGTAGCATAGGTGTGCAGGACCTTTAAAATGGGTGAATTGTCTTGTCACTGCATGTTATTGCTGTTGCATGCAAGGACTGATTTGAAACTTAACAGTGAGCTGTTGAAATAATAGCACACATGCATATATTCTAAAAAAGATAATGTGAATTTTATGTTTATGCATGAAATTGTTGCTGTTCTGCTTCGGACTTGAGATAGCAGTTTCCAACAATCAATTTTTCCCTGATGATTTACCCCTTCACCCCTTAACATTAAGTTGTTTAGCGGTACGTTTGAGTAGGAGTAAGCACAACCAAACATAACAGGGTTCACCTCAGCTCTGAACTGAGACAGCATTGTTCAGATATCTGTGGTTTAGCTGCTTTGGAAGAAAAGATGAGGCTTGTGGGATACTGAGGGTGATGCATTTTAACAAGAGTCACCCAGTTTCAAACAGTGTGAGCAGCTCTGTGATCACACAACAGTAGTGTAACTTTAAATAATGATTAAATGTTCACTGTGATGGGTTTTGTCATTTGAAAAAGTTTCAAGGCTTTGCATGTTTGTTTTCATGTCTTGTTGTTGAAACTTGTTGTTGCATGGAAAAAGGGTAACAGTGATGTAAGCTACACAGGGTTTTCAGCTAAGGGCCTAAACACACAAAACCTTTGATATGGTTCTTTAAACACATGGATTAACAGACAGGTAACAGATGTGTGTGTGTGTCTGTATATGTGTTTTGTTGTGAAATCTGAGGGTAAAATGTTAATAGTCATATTGTTCCAGAGATTGGCTCCCTAGGGAGAAAGCCAGCAGTGCCAGTCATGCCAGTAGGTTTCCTTTGTTAGGAGACGTCTTTGTTCATCTTTGACTTCCTACAGATAAAGCCGTTATGCTGCCGCTGCAGGAGAGGCAGCACTGTCAGTTAAAGATTTGTGTGAATTACTGCATCCTGAGGTTTGTGCTGAGAATTTGGACAAACAGTGACCGGCTCCTTCCTGTCTTTATACAGAGGGGGAGGCGTACACCTGGGGAAAGGGGGCCCGCGGCCGCCTCGGCAGAAAAGAGGAGGATTCTGGGATACCGAAGGCGGTGCAGCTCGACGAGAGTCACCCATTTGTGGTGACATCAGTGGCTTGTTGTCATGGCAACACTCTGCTGGCAGTGAAACGTAATATTTCGCTTATTACCTCTTTGTTAACAAACACTGTGAGATGTTGGGATGTGGTGAAATCTAACTGAGAGAGTACTAATCCCCAGATGAAGTAGAGGCTGAACTTGAGACAAGCTTCTCTTGATTATGTGGACAGAGACCCGTGTTTTTCCACGCAAAACTGTGAAAGGGCTCATTTGTAAGTTTGAAAGCTCACCGGCTAAAGACATGACTATAGCTTTGTTGCATACAGTTATACACAGGCGGCATGTCAAGCCGCTCTGTTTACGTTAACAAACAACTTCCTTTGAGCTATACCCTGCAAACTCAATCACAACCTTTCTGTCTGCCTGCCAAAACTGATAATTCAGTCCAATGTTTCATTGTGGCTGTTGATTTTAGACTGAGCTGAATGGCATGACTGTAGACCCGTTTTTCCCAGCAGTGATGGTGCCAAAGCCACAGATTCAGATGAAAACTGAAGAACAGGGAAGGTGGGATTAAATCGGCCCTCCACACTGCAAATTGAAAATAGCTGCAGATTTAGAGAAGATTAAACTGCATCACTATTTAATAAGTAACAGAGATGATAGTAATCCTGGCTGCAGGGCTGCTGTTTAAATGTTTCTTTGACCTGCACCATGTGACAAGGACATTGAGACCTACATGGACCAATACCCATAGAGGTCACTGGCAGGGTCTATATAATAACTGTGATACAGATCGGACCAGACCAGGAACTGATAATACAGCATCTTACTAAAACAGTCCAGATGACAGTGTTGATGCATGTTTTCATGCATAATGATGCTTTTGTAAAGGTTAGAGGATTAAAAGCAGTGTATTTGAACACAGAAACCCACAAACACTGTCATTTTACTAAATTAAATGCTTCCTGGATGATGAACGGACAGGGAGTGAGTCATGTCTTTGGAAGGAAAGAACACAATTAAAACTCAGCAAATGCATCCAAAAACACTTCGATCTACTTTCGAGCTTCTGTTATTTTATTTACAGAGCCCCCTCTGTTGGCAGGGCTTGTTTAAAGCTGACTAACAAACCAAATAATTATACAGAGGTGGTGACGCTGATTTGAGTCCAAAATGCTTTGACTTTGAATTTGAATATTTGAATTCAAGTACTAAATCTCACAAAAACATCAGAAATGTACTGGTATTGCAGGTGTAACTGTACAACCTGGATGCAAAAACACAGACATCTTTCTGGCCCAGGAGTTCAAAACAGTTAAATGACAGTTTTATTATCACAAACATTGTGATAACTTCACGGGAAGCATTTAACTGTGTCTTGTGCAGGCAGGTTTAACTCTGCAGCCATAAAATTAGGAGGTTCCTGTTTCATATTGAACAAACATGACGAGTTTGTATTGATATTTAATTAGCCATCAGCCACTATCGGCCTCATTATTGGCAAATTGATTTATCAGTCACAAGAGAAGCTGTGTTCTGACATTTAGGGCTGCAACTAATGATTCGTTTCATTATTGATTAAAATGCAGATTATTTTTTCTCAATTAAAAATAAAAAAATACTTTTTTCTGAGAAATGTCAGGAAATTGTGAAAAATGTTCCAGAGCCTAAGATGGCACCTTTAACTTTATTGTTTTATCGGACCATCAGCCCCCAGAGATATTTGGTTTCCTACCATATATGACAAAGAAAAACAACAGATCCCCACAATTAGACAATTACAAGATGGAACCACTGACATTATCAAAAAAACTGCCAATGAATTCTTTCGATCAGCAAATCAGCCGTACTGATGTTTTACTCTTGTCCCTTTGACCCTCTTGTTCCAGCTTTGCTTGAGGAACCTGTCCCGAGATGATTTTGTCCTAAAAGGGAGCCCACATTGGTCATGAAGCCCTGCAGTGGTATGAGGTGAAGGACAGCTTCCTTTGAATAACGCCTCCCAGAGGCCCATCTGTGCTGCATTTGAAAGATTCCCTTTCATGCTGCAGCTGCGGCCTCACACTTTCTCTCGGTCTTCCTCTCTATCGAGCCTTTCTTTTTTCCTCATTCAAGAATGAATGTTTGTTTCATTTGGTGGATTAACACCATGGAGCACAGAAAAAGGTCAGAACCTGTGTGCTGCAGCAGGTGTGTCTAACAACAGGTTTGTTAAAGGAATGTTTCTGAAGCTGGATAACAGGAAGTCATTAGGCAGCTGTCATGTGGTGAACTTTTGTCCTGTCTCACGTGCAGGCTTAGCATGATAAAGACCAGTTAAAGTCAAACTGGTTTGAGCTCTTTTAAGACACTGGTGAATGAGATGATCCAATACACACAAACGAAAAAAATGAAAGCCACTTCAGTGTTTAGTAAGTCATCAGTCAAATGACCCAAACACATTAATCTCGACGACGTCGTCAGTGGTCACATTGTGCTTTATTGGATTAGTCCTCGAATACATTTGTAACTGAACAGCAGAGGTCAAACCAGATAACGATGTGTTGTTTACGGTCCAGCTGAACTTAATGACTGCGTCTGAAATCACTCCCTTGTTCACTCATTCACTACAGCCCATATAATACACAATCAATAGTTTAAAGTGTGCAGTGAAGCAAGATTTCAGCCACATATGAGTCATCTTCGTTTTGCTTCATCACTGACATCTGTTCCATTGTGGCACTGCTAGCAGAGACCGGTGCACGCACCATGTATGCTACTGTTTTTGTTCCATTGTAGGAATCTTTGAGGCCATAAATATAGAAATATAAAGTATAAATGTCACTCACATATAATGGAGCGATTTCAGACACAGCCTTTGTGGTTTTTTTTATGAAATGGTATATGTATTATGCAAACTGTATTAATAGGATGATCCTAGACTGTTGAGAAAACAAAATGTGCCTATCAGTGGTGAAAGAAGTACTAGTTATTGATGCATTCATGTGTAAATGTCACTGACATTGCTGCTGGTAAAGGTGGAGCTAATTTTAAGTACTTAATGTACTGTCCCATGCCCTATTCTATCATAATACATCACAGTTTATTAGTTGGTGATGTTTTGTATTCATAACCTTGAATCTGCAAAGTAACTAGTAAGTAAAGGAATCAAATAAATGAAGTGGAGTAGAAGGTTAAACTGCCATAAAATGCAAATACCTCAAAATGAGTAAATGGACTCAGTCGCCTTCCACCACTAGCGATTTTGTAGTACATGAAGTGTTTTTATATTACCAGTTACCATGACATTTTCTGCTGTCAAAGCTTTCGTTGTCATGATTAAAAGGAGAAGAAGGATCTGAGAGTCTTCAGACAGAATCTGTCTGTTATCTGCTCTGTCAGAGAACATGATGTTAGTCGCTGCTAATGCTAGTCTGGAAACAAAGAGTTAAACATCCTCATCATGACCGGGAAGGTGGACTTTAAAATAAAACAAGTTGTACATGAGCAGTTTTAGATTAATAAGTAACTTCAAGTATGATGCCAAATTTCTCAGTGACAGGCTTTGCTTTATTCTGCCTACACAGTCCCCATTATTCTCACATTAATCACCCAGTCACACATTAATCTGTGTAATGTCCACAGAGCTGGTATCAGTTGATATGATTATTGTAACTGTTGTTGTATTTCCTGTTAAACTGCACATTAAAATGCATTTTTAAATCAAGATTCTAGTAAGATGTCAGATATTTTTCCAAATATAATTACGCTTTTGAAGTCATTTCTCTGTACTGAAGATGTTTTTAGACCTTTTCTGAGGACATGGATCGTTTACTATTGTTGTCTCATATGATGATGTAATGATGATGTAATCCGGTGGCAATACAGCAGGTGAAAAATGATCTAAATATGTGGATGTTGCTCTTTATTTCTACTGCCCTACAATGATGTGTGTTCTTTTGTTTGTTTTTAATCAGTGTGACGATTTAAGTTGTGTTTTATTTTTATGTATTAAGGCAACATTTTAACATTTTAAATATGGGGGGGGGGGGAATCTTGTATTTCTTTTTCTCTTTTTGTGTTTTTGCTCCACCACCAGAGGGCACCTGTCACCTCTGACTCCACTGTAGGCTTCTATAGTAGGTCAGTTTATATTTGACTTAAACCTTAACAACAAAACCCTCCTCGCCTCTGACTTTGATATTTATAACTATATATATATATATGTTTTTTCTAAAGGCATGACCAGTTTGTGTCCACATATTAAGGTATACAGGCTTATATCTGCAAAACAGATAATAAATATGAAATAAGAGCATGAAAAACAAGTAGTGCATTTCATTAGAGGCCGATGCAAACAGACAAAAGCCCGACTAAAGATCCATAAAGAGAGATGAGAGGGATAAAATGGTGTAAAACAGTGTCTCAGCTTCTTGACTCCTCCTGCGTGGAGGAGGAGGCGGGACTCGGTGCACCTAAACAGACGGAGGGGTTGTGCATTGAGCTCAGTGTGTCAGTGCTGCATCCAGTGAGGAGCGAGGCGAGTGGGCCACACACGGCCACATTAACCCTGAGCTGCAGACCTGCACACACACACACACAGACTAACAAACAAGAGGACGAATCTGTGATCATCCCTGCAGCCTTTCCGCGGACCGTGCCGCTCCTTTGTTGCCATCAATCCCCGGGCTGCAGGAGGAGAAGCTGGGCAGGACTCGCCTCCTTTAAAGCCCGATCGGTCGGTGGCGGAAGGGACGTGATATGAACCCCTCATCGGCTTAAACGGCAGTGCAGCTAAATAGCCCCGTTTTCAGGGGGGTGGGGGTTCACCGAGGATCAAAGAGGACATTTATACCTTTAACCTGCAGCTGAAGGCCGAGAGATATCGACGGAACCTGTAGCAATGCCCGGGTTTGATTACAAGTTTCTGGAAAAGCCAAAGAGACGGTTCCAGTGTCCGCTCTGCAGCAAGGCGATGCGGGAGCCGGTCCAAGTGTCTACCTGTGGACATCGGTTCTGTGACACCTGTCTGCAAGAATTTCTAAGGTACGGTTGTGTGTGCAGGGCAGACACAGAGAGATCCACCTCTCTGCAGGCGATACTGGAGAGTGCAGCCTCGTCTAGTTTCGGTCGAGCAACAGTAAATAAAGGATGTGTAGGTGTGTCTTGCTCACCTTTCCCCAGCAGGCTTTTGCATTAATTTGAAGTCTATTATGTCGCCACACAATGACATGACAGTACATGGGGCCTGGTAAACAGCGCCTGCACTGAACTCCCCTCCGTGCAGTTGCAGGTGTTGTTTCTCCTCTCCTCAAATGCAAGGATTTAATGCAGTTATGAGTCACTGTGTCAACATAAGCACAACCTAGGGGCCCGTGTGTTTTTTTTTTTTTTTTTTTCAGTCAGTCATGCGGGTATCTTTTAGGACAGGGCAAGTAGAGGATGTTATCATTGTTCTGACAAAGGAGCTGGTTTTTGTTATGGCTGCATCACCCATGAGTCAAAAAAAATGAGGCTAGCAATGATGCAAATTACTATTTAGATTGTGCATTTGCAGATTTTATTTATTTTTAGCTAATTAAATCTTCAGGATAAAGTGATTTAGTGTCAATATCTTTCATGTTGTGGTGGTTGTGTCCTGCAGAGGGCCCCTGTCTCCTCACCCTGTCTGTGTTTTTGCCCTGAGGTGGCTGAGTCTGCATGGGTTGAGGGTGATGAGGTTGAGGGTGTGTGTGTGTGTGTTTGTGTGTGTGTGTGTGTGTGCCCCCCCTCCTCACCTCCTAATCTGCTGAACATTGAAGTCAGTGTGAAGAACTGCAGAAAGAAAGTCTTTGTTTTAACTGTAGGTCCACTGTCCTGAAGCAGTCCATAGTTATCAGAGGAAGCTCATGTGATGCGCTGAATCTCAGTTTTAGTTCCAACAGCAGCTTACCTGCAAAGTGTCACCTTGTCAGTAAGTAAACTTCTGTAAGATGGAGCAGAGTTGACGTACCGGTCTGTGTGTGGTGTTTGTGAAGAGACAATCACGCTGTTTTTTTCTCCATGTGCAAAGGAGCTCTGTTCCATCTTTGAGGAAGTTCCGTCTGTGCACATGAACATTTTGTACTTTAATTGAACTTTGAAGAAAAATGATTCATATCTCATTTATGTGGAAGTCAAAGCTCTTTAGCTGCACAGAACAGAACTGGAGAAATGTTCAGACGGAAAACAGATTGACTGATTTGGTTTAAGTGGAAAGAGTCGTGTTGCATTTGCACAAACTGGGGCTGCAGCTAATGATTATCATTGATTGTCCTGATGATTATTTCCTTGATTAATCAGTTAGTTATATTATTACTTATTTTATCAATAAAATCTCAGAAAGTATCAAAAATGTTCATCAGTCAACAAAAATATCTTGTTTTCTTCAACCAAAAGTCTGAGATATTCAGTTAATGATGATACAAAACAAAGACCCTCTCATTGTAGAAGCTGGAACCAGAGGATGTCAGCAAATTAAGCAAGCCATCAATTAATAACCAGAATAGCTGCAGATTAGTTTGCTGTTAACCGATTAATTGATCATCTTTTTTAGCTCTAGTACGAGCGATGATGATTTAAGGGAGGTAATTTTGCATGAAATGGTTGACACTGAAATAATCTGGTGTGCGGATCATCAAAGTCACATAAAATAATCTGCAACTATTTTCATATTCAACAAACCATTTCCATTTTACAATTTTCAAGCCAAAGTGACAAAAAATGCTGATTTCAGGCTCTCGGATATAAAGATTTCCTGCCTTTTTCTGTGTTATGTCGTTGTAAACTGAATATCTTAAGGTTTTGGAGTGTTGAAACAAGATGTTCAAATATGTCGCCTTGCACTCTGTGTGGAAACTCTGATAGACATTTCACTATTCTTGGATATTTTATAGACTAAACAGTTAATTGAGAAAGTAATCGTCCGTTGCAGCACTGACTTTGTCTCAAAAGCATCTTTTTATTTGCATTTATCCTGCAGACTTTTTTGTAGTATTGATTGTAAATGTACACGTAGCACTGTGACTTACATGAGTTCATTGTAGTGTCCATACTTGCACACATGCCAAAATAGTAAAGGCTTCTTTAATTCAGCCTTTCATATGTTGTGAATGAAAGTGAACGTCCTTCCTTCACACTCGCAGGGCGGCCATGCTGTCGTTGAGTCATATCTAGCTGATAGAGAGGAGCAGCCTTCGAGCTGCAGATTAACACCGATGCTGATGTGTTGTGTGAATCAAATCTGAGCCTCACTGATGAAAGATAAACAGAGAAAGACAAAACAGAAACTTGCTGTTTGCTCATTTTTGTTTGAGACACTCTCGGCGGAGACGCCTTCAAGCTCTACTAGTTAAATTTAGCTTTTTGATTGTTAAAGTCCGTTTTACAGCCCGTAAAGATGCTGCGGTTTCTTGGTGTGCTGTATTTCTAGTGAGAAATCAACTCAATTTGACTGGTCTCTACTTTTATATTAGTTACAAAATTGGTCCTGCTGTTATTTAACTGCAACGAGTGCTTAGAAAGATCTTCAGTTTGACTTGATGAAATATGAAGAAGCAAATAAAACAACATTCGCTATCAGGATAGAGGGATATCTAATCTAATCCTAACATGTCGTCTTTCAGCTTTTTATGCTTTTCAAAACCTCCTTGTGTCAGAAAGACAGTCTACTAGTTGACAGGATAGTCGTGGAGATGTGAATTCATGCTCTGAATACATTAACTGCGCCGTCGTGAGCTCCTAGTTTGCACCTTGAGTCATCAGGAAGCCTCCTCCGGCTCACTAAACAGCAGCAAATTGCATCTGGTTGAAAAGCAGAAGCTCGGATGAACAAAGAGAGCGAGGGAGGAGCAGTGCTCGCCGCTGATCAATGAGTTTGGCCCGACGCTTTGTCTGCCTCATCCTGCCTGCCTCCGCCTTCGTCCTCCAGGTTACGCTCTTTTTTTTTTTTTTTTTTTTTTTTTTTTACTCCCACAGACTGAATTTAAAAAGTTCCACAAAGTTTTTGTTGAGTTACTGTTTCTGTGTAATTGGGATGTGAGTGCAGATATGAATCTGACTCGTCGCTGTCTCGCCTGCATGATCTGCTCACCCTTTATGCAACGAGTGCACAAATCTGCAAGTCTGAGAAGTAGTTCTAATTAGACAGATAAATCTGGGTCAAAATCAGTTTATTTACAACTTCTCATGATTAAAACCCTTCATTAGTTGCTTATTATCATTTCTATGACTGCATTTTTATGACTGCATTATTACCAAATGGAAAGGAAAACAGCAGCTAATGAGATTTTTCACAACCTGGCAACCTGAGAGTTTTTCTCACAATGTCGTATAAAATGATTTATTAACCATTAGCTACAGCCTGTAGACTTTTCATAAAGAGTGCCTTATTAAAAAGCGGTGCCTCGTTATCATATAACAGATTTTACATCAGATTGTGGTGCTGAAATGTCCGAACAAGTCGTTTCAATCAGTCCTGTTTTTCAGACAGTCCGAATGTTTCTGTCGCTTGATGTCAGCAATCACATGGTCTCCCAGTTAAGATACGAGTTCCTGGTTTACTTATCAGTTAGAATAAAGCCTAAATAAACCTTTATATCAGCAGCAGATGATATTTCAGCAGCTCTTTCTCTCACTGGCTCTAAACAAAGCCACTGCTGAGGCGACCGGCTGCATATTCACCTCTTTAATGAACAAAGTGTGCCAGTTTCAGCTCTCTTGGCCATCGAGCGCATGCGTCTTTTGTGAGGAGGGCTCGAGTTTATTGAGGCTGACGGACAGTAGTTAGCTAATGCTTCGCGCATTGTGCAACAAGGTTGATCCTTTTTCTCTAATTATTGAAGGTTGTGTAACATCCAGTCCGGGCTTGCCAGCCAACTCTGCCCTCTTCTGCGGCTCTGACAGTTCTTTCGACGTCCGTCGCTGCGCTGTTGCAACAAGCCGCCCAAGAATGCTGCTGCATGGCATTGCATCACAGTTAATCATCCTTTCTCAATAGTATTTCAATTATTACCTTACTGGTAACACTTAACTTTAACTCCCCCTATTTAGATTTATAAGTACTATATAAATAACTAATAAACGGGTTGCAACACACTGTAGTATAGTTGTAAGCAGATTTAAGTGTTTTTGAATGTTCTCTACTTTTCCTATGTAGACATATTTTATATTATTACATATTTTATATTATTATAATATTTTATATTATTACGACTGTTGTGTTTTACAATAAATTGTCATGTTATTATCTGTTTATACACCAGTAAGTCATTATTAAATAGTTTTAATCATCAGGTCTGCAGTTATAAATGTTAGTAAGTCATTAATTAATGGTTTTAATCCTCAGGTCTGCACGTATAAATGTTAATAACTTGTTAATAAATGGTTTTAGTCCTCAGGTCTGCACGTATAAATGTTAATAACTTGCTAATAAATGGTTTTAGTCCTCAGGTCTGCAGGTATAAATGTTAATAAGTCATTCTAAAGGTTGTAATAATATACAGTATGTCTTTTAAAAACTTTATAATGTAGATGTAAACAGATATAAGCTTCTTCTCTAAGTGTTTATTAATGTGTTGTGTTAGTGTCAACAATTCTATCTTCTCCTTCAAAGATTTATTGTTATTACAACTATTTTACATTATATATATTTATTACCTGTCAGACACCAGCGTCTACTTACAGGTGCTTCACAGGAGGACATGAATAAATCCTTATATCTGCATGACAGTGTGTTACAAACCATTTATTTAGTTTATATACTGCTAATAAATGCTACCCAGTTCTCAGTTAGTTTGAAAAGGGTTAAATGTGTATTTGTGTTTGTGCCTGCACTCCACTTGAAGTGGAACTTCCTTGAGAGGCACTCGAGGAAACACATGAATTGTTCTTGCTTCGCCGTGTCTCTGCACGCTGAAAAGAGCCGGTGTCCTCCTCCTCCGTGTCCACAGGCATGTTAGCATGTGATGCTAATGGGCCCTGTTTCCGCCCCGGGAGGAATGCGTAAATACTTAACGGCAGCAGCAGTCCTGGAGGCTGCCCCAGCTCCGAGGGAGAGTCACGGGGTGAACGCAGCCCGGCCCTGCAGCTTTAACACTCACTGCAATCAAATGTGAGTCACATGCTTCAGCAGCTCAGTGTGTGCTGTCCGGGGCAGGCCTTTGTTTTAGCAACACTGCCTCTTAAATAAAGCAGAATCAACACTTAATGGCAGGGCTTATGGCTGTGCAACACATGCCTGGTCTCGTGGCCCAACAGTCCGGGGTCCTCTGAGCCACAGCGATGCCGTGCAATGTGACAGCGGTGTCTCCGTGGGGATGATGCAGCGCTGTGCCACGGCCTTGACAGGGGTGTAATTGGTTTGTTCGGCTCGGGAGCGTCTTCCTACAGGCCTCCACGCAGTCGTGTCGTGCTGCTGACTTACCCAGAGTCACGAGGAACACCAAAGTGGGCTAATATGAGAATTTTTCAAGGCTCGATTATTCACTGTCCAAAAGCCAGGGGAGTGTTTTTTTTGTGTGTGTGTGTGTGTGTTTTAAATGGGCTGTGATTCATTGTAACTTTGACACATCTTCAGTGTGCAGTGCAGTTTTTCCCTCCTCATTGATGTAGGTGATACTCACTTTTTCTGCTGTGCTCTCCCACGCTTTCGTAGTCTGAATGCCCCGATGAACAATCACCAGCATCATAAGCACCACAGTCAGACGCCTCTTCCCTCTTTTACTGTTCTTCCACCAGCAACTGTCTGTCTTATTTGAATATATGGGCAGGCATAAATCGACACCACTTTTCTGATAAGTCACTTTACATGAAGGGTTTATAGGGTGTAACTGATGGCTGTGTTAACTGTTCATAAATCAATTAGTTAGGGCTGCAGCTATCGATTATTTTCATTGTTAACTAACTTTGTAGTCGACAAAATGTCAGAAAAGAGTAAAGGTGGCCTGTCACAATCACCTTTCACTCTCACAAAGCACCAAAAACCAAAGATATTCAATTTCAAATTTAAATGGAACTGAGAAAAGCAGCAAATACTCACAAGGATCAAGTATTGCTGCAAGATAAACAACTTAATCGGCTAATTTCAGCATGTTTCAGAGTTCCATTAAAAATGCATTTACGAATGAGCCACAAATCAGTTAGATCTGTGTAAAAAGCCAGCATTTAGGTTGCCAGGTTGTGTGAAATCCCTCTGTCTGGTGTTGGTCCTTTCTGTAATAGCGTGCTTATAAATGTTGTAATCTATAAGTCATGAACTCTGCAGTTACACATGTTAGTAAGGTTTGAGTTTTGAGCCAGGCTAGCTGCCTCCCCCTGCTTCCAGTTTTTATGCTAAGCTAAGCTAGCTGTCTTTAGATTCATATTCAACGTGCAGACATGAGAGTGGTATCAGTCTTTCCAGTGTCCTGCTGGAGGATAAAGACCTGCCAGAGGAATCTTTCACGACCTTGCAAACCAAGAGTTGCTTTGATTAACGGCTGATAACTGACTGTAAAGCTCAAACAACAGATGTGTCAACATGTGGTAATCTAGGCCACTTCTCCCCTTTAAACGCACGATGAATCCACTTCTGTCCATTGTGCGTGCAGCCATGCAGAGGGATGTATAGAGAGGCACTTTGGCCGCTCTGATGGGGCGTTTCTTAACGGGCTAAATGGAGCTGTGTTGCATTGGTGCCCAATGCTGTGTGTAAGTCTGCCACTTGAGGCAGCTGGGGCTTTGTGTCTCAGTGGGTATCTGTATCTGAATGGGAGCAGTGCCATGGATGGCTGATGAATGACTGTGTGTTCATTACCATCCCCGTCCCTCAGTCCCATGACAGAGACATTCACAGTCCCCCGCAGGTGTCTGAGGGCTGCGCAGGCATCCTGGGTCCAGATCCGGAGAGTTCAGGGGGACTCTGCTGTCCTATCCTTCTCTGACGACAACGGTGGTCAGTGAGCTGCACACACAGAGATGCTGTGTTTAGCTGAGTGAAAGCCCTCGGGCCTCCGCTCTGCGCTGCTGTGAAGGCCTCCTCTGAGGCCGCTGTCAGCTGATGTATTCGGGGTGACGGAGCTGGAAAGAGCCCAGTAAATCTTAACACATCAATGCATAGAAGGAGCCGCTCACTCGGACAAGAGAGACACGTGCAGAGAAAAGAAATGCTGCGAGATACAGCTGCATTTGCCTGGGAAGAGAACAGTCAGTGCTCTATACTCTAAATGGACCTACACTGCCATGATGTGCCGTACCTGCAAAAGTCAAGAGACAATCAAGTTGTGCCGCCCACTCGCGTCTCTTATTCTAGCAGCACTGTTTAGTTTCTAAATGTTCTTGAACGCAACACGTCATCACACTCGTGGACTTTGAAACTAATGACTCACTGATCTTTAAAGTTTAACATGGATGTTTACTTCCTGCTGCCTCAAACATACTACTTTCTGAATTAGAAACACCTGTCTGACATGTTTTATTCAAAATGTGGACTTTGGCTCATGGAGTTTGGTTAAGTTTAGGCATTATGAACGACAGATGAAGCCAACACCTATTTTGATGGCTGATTAATCTGCCAATTCCTGTGTTTTTTTAGTGAATCTGTGAATCATTTTATCTATAAACAGAAAATGGTTTAAAATGATATTCATTTAGCTTGTTTCATTCAAAAACAGTCTAAAACCCAAAAATAACGAGTTTACAAAATATATCAAACAGAGAAAAGCAGCAAATTCTCAGATTTGAGTGACTAGTCAACCAGTCAACGATTAATCAGTCATCCAAAAATTTAGTAAAATTTGTGCCAGTTCTAGTATGAAGGATGACATTTGAGTTTGAATGCACATTTAAGTAACTGCGCTAAGCTGAAAATGAAAGCCTGAGAGTGTAATCCAAACAAACAACAGGAAATGACCCTAAATCACAGTGTTTCATGGGTGTAAGGAAATGGATGTTGACATTCAATAGCTGGTAATTACCCATGTTTAGAAAAGCAAGCATGAAAAAAAATGAAGTCAAACTGCAGTTTTCACCCGCAACCTGCTTTAAAATGAGTCTGCTCACTTTGAATAAACACCAGAGCTGGTAGATTATGGCAGGCAAATATTTCAGCTTTTCTTACTACCACCAGGACAAGTGACGTGTGAGCCCATGTGACCTTCTTTCCCACGGTGGTTTGACGTAAAGAAAACAAAGTGCAGCATGCTGCTTCTCTGTGGCTTTGATGGACACGGTGACACTTGCAGGGGAAACTTGCTTCACGCAATACCCTCGCTGTTGTCAGTTTGCGAATTCTCTCCGAAAGGTTTCCTCTCCACCGAGCTCTGTCACCCAGAGGCAGGCAGACAGATGTTAGCCGGCCGCTTTCAGGACAAAGTAATCGCGGCGAATCTCCTGGGAGGAAGCTGAGAGGCTTCAGAGATGCAGCTGTGATGATGACATCGCTGAGAGAAAGTGCCCTGACCGTTTCACACAGCTGCAGAGATCCCCCCCGCCGCGGACGAGCCGTGTTACCACGCGGCTCTGGATGTATACTGACAGCTGTTTGCGTGAATGTAAAGAAGCGAGAGAAGGCACTTGTGTCAGGATGAGACTCTCAGAAGTTGGAGGCGCACCTGGGGTGGATTTTCTCGTTGAGCTGTTCCGGCCTCTTGTCGTGATGCTGCGGCTCGCCACGTGCCGCTTTCAGGTCATCCGTCTGCTGTGAGGGCGTTTATTAGTGGCAGCCAGTTCAAGCATAATTCACCTCTTTTGAAAGACTCTTGAAAGTGATTTGATTTGATCCGCACAAGCAAAACAGCCTTGAGAGCTCAGCCTGCCGCCGCTTCAGACGAGAACACATCCTAAATACTTGTTCATTTCTGAGCACTCTGACTTCAACGTGAACCGCGCCTGCTTGTCCAAATCAGTGACCGCACAGCGCGTCACCTATCGCTCCTGCGCGGTCGACGACGATGTGAACGTTTAGACGAAGGCAATTAGTGGTTTACAGAAAGTGTTCAAGCCGTGACTCAACCTCCACACACCTGAGTGCGCTCGCAGAGAACGACTTCAAACGGCTGCAATTGCTGTTTGACTTCATGTTGCGTGAAGAGCAGGTGCTTTGGTTGTGAATGGAGCATTTTATCTGCGGGCTTTCGTTGCTTCCTGTCAAAAAGAAGCCAAAAAAAATTGCAGACCAGATATTTGTGTGGTAGGTTAAACTTCGGCTATTCAGGATGAGGATTTGAGACTTGATTGGCACCATCAAAACCACAAAGGTGGTTTGTAAAAACTTGGGTGTTGTGTTTTGTTGCCTTTATTTCTAGTGCTTATGATGACGTTTCACTTAACATGTTAGCTGCTAAGATCTGGGAACACGGCTACGGTTGCTAAAGCAACAGGAGAGATCAAATGATCAAACAAGATAACAGCGAAGCACAGGAAGAGAAGAGTTATCAAGTCAGCGAAAAGACTCACTGCTGTCCGCTAGTTCAGCTGCATCTATGCCAAGTTACTAGTCAAGGTTGTACAAAACCATGTAGAATTGAGCAACTTTTCATTTCTAAGGAAAAATGTGTTATTTCCTCTTTCAGAAGTCACACAGTCTCATCTTAAGTCATCTTTTAAGTAGAAGTACCAAAAAAATCACTGTTTCCTGCTGTTTTCTTTGAGTCCTCTAAGATTTTAGTGGACAGACGAAACATTCAAGTTAGGTTGTCAGCTACGGCAAGTACAGTGGGTCAAGTTTGAGAAAGAAAATCAGCCTGTTGACGTTAACAGCAGACAGTTTGGGGAATAATTTAACCGTTTAGCTTCGTTTTCTCTTCCAAATAAGTTGAACTATTCAGGAGGTTCGTTTTTCATGTCTAAGCCTCTTTTTAATGATGCTGCTGTGTTCCCAGATCACAGCTGTTAACTTAGTGAGCTCAGTGTTATTATAACCAAGAGTACGTAGGACTGATGGCCAAAGTGGTAACGAACTGGAATGTATCTGTGAAGATCTCAGGTGTGTGTGTTGGATCTGGTGTATGTATAACTTTCTTGGTATTAATGTGATTTTTATTCATATTCCTGAATCAAATGAGCAGCAGCAGTGTGGATGCTGCCCTTTAAGAGCCAGTTACAGACATGCCTCAACTTGCCCTCCTCTATAAGAGCTCCTTTAAAATGAATCTCCCGGCCTTTTGGGCCAAACAAAGACGGAAAACATTCCAGCTATGCGGCGAAGTACCTTGCCCCTCACGCAGCGAGCATGCTGGGACCAAGCCACCAAACCCAGCCCTGCTGCTGCTGCTGGACTCCAGCCAGTTGGCCCAGATCTGAACAGCATGGCTAGTGCTTACATGTGCCTGGGTATGCATGCTATGTGAAAGAGCTCAGATAAAGGTATATTTATCAGAACACATTCATGCTCTGCTGCCTGTTCCCACTGCTGTGTGAGCCCCTCCAGAGGCTTGTAATGAGGGTTTGTAGCTGGGGTGTTAAACAGCAGATATTTGAAGGGTTTTTTTTAAAGTTCAAAACCATGTCAGTGCTTAGTCTGGCTTCATCAGCATTGTGCTCCCTATTTTATTAACTGACCCCCCTCCGCCGCCCAGTACACAGGTCACTGAACCAGCTAGAAAGCCGACAGACCCAGTGTGCATATGCATGCAGCAACACACGTGTTCAGACTCCCACAGAAATTATTCCAGCAGGATGATCTTTGTTTTTCTGATTTGCATCAAATGTTGTGTGTTTGTGTGTGTGTGTGTGTGTGTGTGTGTGTGTGTGCATAGTGTGCAGAACTGAATTTCCAAAACCGGGTGTTAAATGAGCTCCTGTCTGAAGAATGCAGAGTCAGACACCATCAAGCCCACATTAGGGCCCATTAGTTGATTAGTCTCAAATGAACGGGCAGCTATTTTGCTAATCAGTAAACTTGCTTTTCTTTGTCTCATCTGATCTGATCTTTGGGTTTTGGACTGTTGGTCGGACAAAACAAGCTATTTGCAACAGACATGTTTCACTATTTTCTGACATTTACTAATAGGCGGATTCATTTAATTAATAAAATAGTGAAAATAGTTGTTAGCTGCAACCCTTCCCACGATTATCTCATGCAATTTGCCAGTTAGGAAATAAATATAGAAAATGAAGTCAGGAAATATCTTGCAATCAGCAAGCATCTGAGTCAAATTGATGATTGTAACAGAAGTAATGTTAATATTCGTGTAGAAAGCATACACGTACTTTTCAGGAGCTTGTCTGCCGTTGCACAGAATGAGAAAAGCGCTTTAACACTACATATGCAGCATATACCAACATATTAGCGGTGTTAGCCGACTGAGGTGAGATGCCCCTGTGATGCTCCGACACAGGCCTTGTGGCGGCGTTGTCTTCATCGTAGCATGCGGCTGAGTGGCCGCTGCAGTGGTTGCTGAGCTGACATGCAGGCATGTGAGGAATCTGTGTCTGAGGTCTGAAAGGAGAGCAGCTGGGAGTGGGGCAGAGAGCGCGGGGAAGTGGGCGGCTCGCTGCCGAGACACCTGTCCCCAGTGAAAGGCTCCTCTGTAGAGCTGAACAGGTGTCGTAGAGCAGTTAAGCCCTTCACTTGAAGCAAACACACTCTGAATTATACTCATTTATCCACAGGGGCCGCATCAGTGTTAAGGTCATTGCCCAGTTGCCCCTCAGCCTTTCCGCCCCCCTCCCTCCAGCGAGGAGGGCTTCCTTCCTGCCAAGACTCTTCCTCTCATCAGCTGGTCTGTTTACTGTGGTGGTCCTTTAACCAAACAGCTCAATGACCCGTCAAGTACACTAACTCTCTTGTGTTGTGTCTCGCGCTCTCGCTCGCAGCTCATTCTCAGATATGTCAACACAGCGTTAATGCTCTGCACCTCCGTCTTCCTCCCTCTGCACAAGCAAACCATTGATCCCGTGAAAGGGAGCCGTGCAGGAAGTCGCTCTGTCAGGTGCGCGTCCGGATGGATCATTCAGTCAACCTCTTCAGGATGAAGGAGCGCTTGTTTCCTAGACTTTCTAAGCCCACCAACCATGGAAATGGCACTGGATTGACTGCTTGTGGTGGTAGATTAACAAGTGGGACACCTCACTTGGCAACTAATGATTATTTTAATTGTGGATTAATGTGCAGATGACTATCCCAATTAATCACTTAAGTGTTTGGCCTTGAAAATATCCGAAAATAGTAAAAAAAAGTACATTTTTGCCATTGATTACTCAATAAATAACAATATAAATGTGGTTGATTGCAGCCCTTCAGGAACACCTCTGCTTATTTAGACAACTTGTTGCAGAATACAACTCTAAAGACAGAAGCAGCTGAGTGGTACTCATTGCAGCTTTAAGCATTGCATATAATTTAGCTAACAGAGGAATGGGTGGAATGGGAATTGCCAATTCCTCTTTGTATTTTCATCTTTGCTCCTCTGCTGCTCTTTTATGCGCTGATTGAAAAATCTTGTCGTGTATCTCATTGTTGCTCCAAGCTACAGGGGCAGGTTGAAGAATTCACGCTAGACGAACAATGCAGCTGAGGCGTTTTGAAACAAAGGAGGCGATTTGACGTCAGCACCTCGCCTCTCCGAACAAAGAAATTGCCTCCACGGAGCAGAGAAGTGGACAACTGCAGGAGGCGCGGCTCTGAGCTGGCTCACAGTCAGTCAGAGGAGGGCTCGTACAGGCCGGGGGCGGGTTTCTGTATTGTTTTGGATGTTATCTATTTGTACTCTTCACAGATTCAGACTGATAAGAGAAAACAGGAGCCAGAGCATGTCTGAGATGTGATTATAGGGGCTGATAATAGAAGCAGCAAGCAGTGATTGTTTGTTTTTTGTGAATTAGTGCATGTGTCTGTGTATGCTCATTGTCTGCCAACTGCTCCCTCACACACACACACCGAAAAAGCCCTCACCTTCCCTCCCAGTTACCATGGACACAAAAGCACAGGACCTAAAATTGTCACTGCCAATGATGTGCACACCTCACAAACTGACAAATCAGGAAAAGGAGCTTTTCGGCTCGCAGTTCAATGGAAATGCAAATGAGCCGGAAGCCGCGACTCACATTATATAACGCAGTTTTCTTTTTGGGTATCTGAGGGGAAAGCGAGGCACCAATTTGACAACTTTCTGAAGGTAAGCAGCGTCGAGGAAGAAAGTTAAGACGAGGCTGAGAGGAACAAAAGTTTGCAGCTTTCTGCCGGAGAGGAACACAAGTGACTCATGACACATCAGACTCGTGGCTGTGCTTCCCGCACGCCGCTGTGATAACGGTGAATCACAGCGAGGCAGGTCACAGACTTTGACAAGGGAAAATCCAAATCATTATCCTATCTCCATTCTGCACCGTCTTCACTTCACCGTGGCCTCAGACACCCTCTGGCAGAGTCCAAGTGATGCAGAAACTAATGCTGCTTATCAGTTTCACAGCATTTGAATCCAACAATCAATGAGGTTGAGTCACTGCGTCGACACATAGAAAACATTTTGCACAATCGGACTCACCTCCACCTCCAGCTAATTAATGGGTGTGTCACAGAGGGCATTGCACATTTTTTTTCTGAAGGTGTTCTTGTGGGATCGGACTAAAATAACTCCCTCGCACGGCAAAGCTGATAATGATTTACCCACACCTGCTATCTCGTGCACACATAACAGGTCAGCTCGAGAGGTGTGTGTGTGTGTTTGTGTGTGTGTGTGCTTGTGTGTGTGTAGTGCTTATCTTTGAAGGACAGTGAAGAAAAAGACAGCTGGTTAATGACTGCAGAGCTGCTCTTGGTGTTAGGTGTTACCAGCAGTTTGATAAGTTCGTGTTCAAAGCACCAAACCAGCGGCGGCTGTGACCCACTGCGGGGAAACGACGATGGACGATCCTTTTCTCATACAGATGGAAACACAAAGATGCAGCACATGATGCAGCACAGTTAAAATCACAAATTGTAGTCAGGACCGCAGATCTTTTGTTTTTCATTTCCTTTTCCGGTGCACGGGGTGAGCAGGTGCAGGTTAATTAGATCTGTTGCCCACACGATGTGACTGGGCGGAGGGATTATCTGCACTGCCCACCTGCTGCTGTTGGTCGCGGTGGAGACGGTGCAGAAATGAGGTGAGATAATCTGCTCATTCCCCTCTTGGTTGTGATATGAGAAGCTATTGTGGTCCGTTTTCCCTGCAGAATTCAAGCACGGTTGCAGACATTGTGTTGTTTTCCCTCTCAGCTTGTTTACAACTCACTTTTGCTCCACATATTTTCAAAGGAGTGACAGTCACTCAGCAATAAAAGAATAGCCATAATTGAAGGGTGACGAGAGCTGTGTTGCTCTGAGGCTCTTTCCCTTGGGGGTGCACAGCAGATCTGCATGCATTAAAAACAACTGCCTTCTTTGTCTGCTGTTGGCTTTGGCACTGAGAGAAGACTCTCATAAACAAGTGAAGTGAAGCAGTCCGCGTACGAATTGCTATAAAATGTGATTCACGATGAGAGCAAGCAAAGCAGCAGCTCGCCTTTCCCTCCGCTGGTGCCGTGAGATCATGCGTCTATAGGTGCTGCTAAATCGTGAAACTTTACCTCTAAGTGGCCTGTGATTGATGCCTTGCCTCTGGTGGCCAAGAGTGGAGTAAATTCCCTTTAAAGAGAAACTGTCCCTCTTGGCTTCTGGGCTGGGCGAAACAGATCTTGGTGGTTTTGGAACTCATAAAACAAACCCCACGGAGAGCAAAAGGAGGTCGTTACGCAGGAATAATGAGTCGTTAGGACCAGCTAACAAGCCATTGGCACATTCCTCTTCATTCTTCCACAGGAGTTAAGACTGTCTTGACAAAAAAATAAACATTTTGAGGCATAATCCACACTGAAATCCACACCTCGAAAGTTTAGGCAGCGTCTTGTGAATGATCCTACTATGGGATGACCTCGTACACAGCGTCTTAATTGGTTAAAGGAGCATGAAACCCCAGGATATCAAATCCTTTTTTAGATTTTAATGGCTTTTTAGCACAAATGCCTTGTGGGATTTTGTGTCGGGGTTGATTTTTTTGTATCTGTATTAGTACTGTGAGGGAGGATAGTAGAAAGACTCCATTAAGATCCCATCCTGACTGATGGAGGTTTCATATTGCAAGGGTGGATGCTTGAACAGCAACTTTCCTGACTTATAAATCTTGTGGGAATCTCACATAAAGAAATGATTTATCTGCTACTTTCAGGGCATTAAACTCACCTCACTATCAATCATTTGTTATATTCTGGCCATCGACAATGCTTTAGTTCAGTCAGAAGTTCATAAAAACATTGAAAATTGCCAAGATACTTTTTCCATATCTGTCGCTACATATGAAGCTAATGTTACAGGCAGCAGCTGGTTAGCTTCTCTTAGTTTAGCATAAAGACTGGAAACTGTTTTTTGACTGGATTAAACACAGTTCATTTCCAAATTATTGCATTCTGTTTTTACACTTTGCACAGCATCCCAGCTTCTTTGGAATTGAAGTTTTAGCACAATTGGGCGACGCCAGGCTAGCTGTTCAGATAATTCAGCGAGACGGCTGTTGCTTCATATTTAGCAGACATATATGAGACACCAAGGAAAATTAGTGGCAAGGAATTGTGTAAACTCGGAGCTGACAGAAACAGAAACCACCTCAAACTGAACACCTGCACATTAGCAAGTTTCTGTTTTCTGGATGACACACCTTATTATTGCGGCATTCACATCCTGATTGAAAATGCCTAACATCCATTTTCTCTTTTTTTGATAGACAGCTTGTACAATAGCCCGAAGCGCACGCTGCTTCCACACTTAATCTGTATTAGTGCTGCGATTTCATGCTGCGCTTCTTGATGATTGTGGCTCCAATAGCTGATTCATTAATGCTGTTTGAAGGCGACTGTGTCTGGTACTCCTTTTCCAATGCCATATGCATGCCGTTGGCAGGCCGCTCTCCTTTTAATAGGCCAGGCTATGCCTTGGCAATCTCAGAGCCCCTCCGTCCAGTGCAGGCATTCCACAGGATTAGTGTGGCAGCTCCTCGAAGCCGGCCGCCATCGCTGCAGATCGCCCTTTTGAGCAGAAATCTGCCCTCTGAAGCTGAGCTAAAATTAGAGCAGCCATCTGCGATTAAAACAGCTAAAATTCACACGTGTCCGGAGAAATTTACGGCCTGTAACTGCTTCCATTTGGGCTGAGTTGGTGAATAGCAGTTGATCACTCTCTTGTTCTTTGGCATCATTTCGGTCTTCACAAATGTGCGACAGTGCGTAGTAAAATGGAGAGCGGGGTATTTCGCACCTAGTGCAACCTTGACAGCAGCTTTTAGCACTTCTCCACAGAGCAGTAGGTCCTTCTCACATGTGCGACATGTTAAAGCTCAGGACTTTCATTGATCTCCGGCGCAGTACTCCACCCACCCCGCCCCTCCACAAACCGCCCTTCAACCAGATCAAACGTAAAGCATCTCCTTTCAAGCCCTCCTTTCCTTTCATGTACGCGGTGCGGGCCCTCGTGCGTGTGGCTACGCCTCCGTTATGGTGGTCTCCTTTTTTTTCGCTGTGTACTGCGTGGGTGAGGGTGGCTGCACTCATGCATGCATGAGCTCAGCCCCCAGTACCACTGATGGGACAGACGTATTTCTGTCAACCCCCACCCTGTGCCCAGATCAGCAGCAGTTAATGAAAGTGGATTGATTTTCCTGTACCTCCTGCACACGGCGTATAATCTGGGGGTTGAAATCGACCAGGAAAACAAAAGATCCTACAGCAATCTATTACATTTGCAGTTTTATTTATTTGATGCCAGCCAAGCGCAGTAAAAAAACATCTGTATCGGTATGAACCTGCATAACTGGGGCTGAAAGCCAGATAATTTTAATCAGTTCTTTCAGCAGGCTGGTAGGTACTTTGACATTTTAGGAAATATGCGCTTTCTCTCTTACCCAAAGTTTGATGTGAAGATTGACACCACTCTCATGTCTGTATGGTACTGTAAAGCTAACAGTCACTTAGCTTAGCTTAGCACAAAGTCTGGAAACAGGGGGAAGCAGCTAGCCTTTAAAGCTCACTAATTAACCTATTATATATATTTGTATTTAAATTGTACAAAAACTAATGTATTAAAACATAGCAAAAGAAAAGAAAAAGAAAAAAGGGGGCTGATTATTTCTTGGGGGTGCTTTATGCTAAGCTAATTAAGCAGTCATAGCAAAGGTAATTGGCTGCTGGCAGTCTTTCTCTAAATATTCAGCTACACTCTTAACATCGCACGTGCACATTTTGTTAATAACTTTCCTTCAGACTTTTAGACTCTATAGGCTATCTCTTCCAAATATAAAGCTACAGCCTGCAGGCAGTTAGCTTAGCACAAAGACTTGAATCGGGGGAAACGGCTAGCCTCTCTCTATTTAAAGATAATTAATTAACTTGTTTGTTTAAGCTGCACAAACAACCTCAGATAGTGCCAGGTTAGCAGTTTCCAGACACAGGACTGGCGTCAATCTTCTCATCGAACACCCTGACACACAGCAAACAGCAAATTATTCCTCTGAATTTAGAATATCATAAACAAGCTGAATTCATAAAGGCTGCAAATTCCTAAAGGCAACAGAAACAAACTAAGATGAGCTGGATTAGCATTTCATGTTATAACCCTCCCCTGTCTGATAAGGACTGTGTGTCAAAACCCGATCACACTGATGGAAGGAGACAGTGCGAGGGGATTATAAATACTTCCAAGCGCTGCCTCCCCTCCTCACACACTTAAGGATGGATTATGGCATCTCACAGGCTTGCTCTCAGCCTACAGATGGCTGCTCCTCCTCCCTCTGACCCTCCCTCCACCTATTCATCCATCCTTCCTTCCTTCCTCTCCCCCCTCTCCTCCTACTACTCTGTTTTTGTAGCTCGTCCTCTGGCAGGTGGCTCTTTCCACGGTGCCGCACCTCTGGCGATGTGATGACTCGTCGTCTAATTGCTCACAAATTCAAACTGATTTGCTTCAGCGTTTTCTCAGAGATACTTTTATACTCACACAAGCAAATATTTCCATCCAGGAGATGTAGGTCTGCTTTACGGAAAGATCTTAATAAACTCATAGCACAAAAACATGACAGTCATTTGGAGCAGCACAGTATTTGTACAGGAACAGGGTATTTCAATGGCATAGGTTACATCTTTCACTTGCATTTTTTGCAGTGTAATGTTCGTATTTTAGTCTAAATGCAGTATTTAGTATGCGTTTCATTGACAACAGTCCAGTCTTTCTGTGTTGTCAGGGTTTGCCTGCAGCCATGTCTGTGTGATGGCTTTTGTGCTGGCAGCCAAAAGTGTTTAAAAGAGATATTCGTCCTGCGCCAGAAGATTATAAGGGATTTTGTAGGTATAATTTGACGAATGAATCAACTTCTGTTTCGAATATTTTCAGGATCTCTTCAACAATCTCTCGCCATCCTGTAAAAATAAAGGACTAAATCAGCTCCATCAGAGTTCTTAAACAACATACAGCACACAGTCATATTACTCTTTATCTGCTGCCAGTGCTTGTGCAAAGCTGACATTTAAGAAAAACAAACTGAGAATTTGTTAACGTTTGGAAGCTTTATAGCTGCGTGAACTCGCTCGCAGATGGCTTGTGCTCACAAATGTCAGCGCGGTGAGGTGAACTGCAAGGAGAAATGAATATCATTACATAAGCGATGATGGCATGAGCGGGGATGGCCTCAGGTGTCCTGACAGTCAGGATCTGCAGCGTGTGTTTGCGCGGTTGTAGAGTTATCTCTGCGTAGGAACATTACAAAGGAGAGGAAACAAAATCCCGGCAGCATCAGGACCTGCTTTCTTTTGTTCACGTTTTGTAGGTAGTGTCAGCGTGGATCACACTAAAAGCATCATTTTAATGGTTTTTCTATCTTGGTCCACATTTGGTCCCAGTGAGTGTGTTACATGGGGTGCTGGAGATGAAGCCAGGGAAAGAGGCCAGACATCCACCCACACACACACACACTCACAGTATACACTCTCATAGTAGTGCCTTTCTTCTACTTGCATCATTTTTTTTCTTGCTGCTTTGGCAAAGCAACACAATAAAAAATAGTATTCGTCTGGATGAGGAAGCATAAAGCAGAGATTTTAAACTACGCCTAAAAGTTTTGCTTGATTTGTATGAATAGGCTTGTGTGTGATCGCCACAGGAAGCTGTTTAATTTTCTTTTTAAGGTTGTCTGACACTGAGTCAGATGTAATTTATTTCTGTCTTGTTGACGACCATGACCTGCACTCTGTCAGCCATTGTTACCTAATATGAAACAGCTGTCAGTGGTTGTTAGTGACGAGCAGAGGAAGTCAGACGGTATTTTACAGGTGTCATATTATGGACGGGTGTCTGCCAAACTCAACAAACAGGTTCCTGAAATCAATCAGAAACTTTACTGTAGAAATGCATTTACGGGAGGAATGTGCCATTTGCAGCAGAGTAGAATTAACAGGTCAGAATTCATCTCTGTGCTTTTCTGATAATTAATGTGATAAATAAAAAGTCATATTTGAGGGTTTCACTCAGATTTACTGACTTTCTGAATACTCCTTCATCAAATGAATTGCTCTATTTGCCGCTCATGAAAAAAAGACCTAATTACTGAAATACTAAATCACACTGGACTAATATTCATCAGATGACCTTGTGTTTGTTGAAATATGGTCAGTAATTAATGACTTTACAAAGTAAGGACAGAGCACGTTGGAACAAGATTAAGCCAACAGATGACCTTTATTATATTTCATAAAATTACAGGAGGATGTCAGGTTGTACCAGTCCCATAAAATAAAAAATAATATCCTCTTTTCAGCCTCTCTTTCTAAAGAGTTAAGTATCCGCCGCTTAACTGGCTGAAAGGCTTTGCAGAGTGCAGGAAGGGCAGTAATAAGCTATACAAGAAGTGTTATCCTGCAAGAGTTTGCATCCTACTTGCTTTAGTTTTTGTGAATCAACAGATGACAGCGATAGCAACCAGTTTCAACTCTGGATTAGTATTTTATATACTTAAAAAACCTCTTACGCCATTACTCGCTAATGCTAACACGCTGATGTAGACATTTTAGATATATAGACATTAGCTTTGCCTTCCTATTATTAGTAGCAGAAGACAATGTCACTACAAACGTCAGAGAGGGTTTATGCACATATAGCAAACCCCAGGTATGGACAGCTTATCTTGTCAGTATTAAATCCCACACAAGAAGCTGTCACAGCATCACTCTGCGTGGATGTCCCACACAGAAAGCCTGTGACGGCGCAGTCAATCCACCTGTGGGCTCGTGTGTCATCACACTCCTGTGAAAGTAGGAGCTGCTCCTCCCTTTTCAGACAAACAGAGGCCTCGACTGAAAGGCGAAGCAGCCGTGGGCGACGGGAGCTCTGCGCTCACGGTGTATCGGGTTGCACAGGTGGAAACGCCACCCAGCCTCAGCCCCCGTCACTCGACCTCATTTAGAGGCCACTTTAGTCAGCTCCGACTGCTCACATTAGAGTTAATCCAGCTCGTCGTGAGGATGAGAGAAAGAGCTCCTGCAGGCCAAACACCTTCTGCAGCGTCATGGTTGAGGCAGTGAGAGCAAGTTGTTTTGAAGAGGGATTGTCAGGCGGTTTGAGAGCCTGCAGGGGCTGCTGGGAGGGGTTGCTACACCTTTAAGCTGCGCCCCAATTCCATAAGAACTAATTCAAGTTTTTCAGTATTTAGTCTGTTCATACTGTGCAAAATTAACTACACAGAAAGATGACAGCACACATACTAAATTAGCTTTATTCTGGAGTGGGTATGCGCCATTGTTCCAAATTGCTTGAGCACCAGAAATGTTGTGCTACTCACAGGCAGTTCCTCAATTCTCATTTGGAAGAAATGAAAACAAATTGTGGGTTGTGGTGAGACAGCTCCGGAGACAGCTGGGAAAACATAAAAATAAACTATTAAATCTTTGGAAAAACATTTTGCTTTCTCTTTGTGAAGTTTCCATAATTAAAGTGCAAGAACCGTCCAAAGTCACACATAATGTTAAAGTCAGCACAAAACTACTAAGTTGATTTCCTCTAGACTAAATACACTATACTTAAACATTCAGTATGGGTTTATGCAGTATTTTTTTAGTATTAGTAAAATGTGGAATTGGTTACACTGCTGTCAAAGATCTGTTTCCACAGTTGCATTCAGTTTGATTTGATTAATCAGCTTTGCCTCTTAATCATATGTCATTTAGTGAACGCAGTGGAGCCACAGTACTTCATCTCCTCTTTGCAGGACAGTCATACTTTGGTTCTGTGTAGTTTAAGGCACCAACAAAAGATTATCATTAAAGAAATAGTTTGACATTTCAGGAAACTTGCTCATTTTCTGTCTTGCAGAGGGTTAGACAAGAAGATTGATGTCTTTACCGTGAATATAAAGCTACAGCCAACAGCTTGTGAGCTTAGCTTAGCACAAAGACTGGAAATGGAGGGAAACAGCTAGCCTGACTCTGCCAAAACAAAATCCACACCTCTAATTAAGAAGTTAAACTTTGCATGTTTGAGGAAAAATCTGCAGATAATTTGTACATTTTTATGATTGATCAATCATGAAATTGTTGCAGATTGACTATTGACTATTAGTCACACACTGTACTAATTATTGTTCACAATAGGAGGCTCAGAAGAAAGAAGTCATGACTGCACACAGTCTTATACACACAAACTCAAATCCAGATGGATTTGGGAGATTATAGGAACTCAATCTGAGATAAAACAAAATTCCTGTTTTCTTCTAACTTCCTGAGAGGAGAGGCAGGGAGTTCGGTTTCAGCTGTGAGACCAAACGCCTGCACGGAGGGCACCGGTGGAATCTAAGGTTTTGTTTGTGTATATAAACGTTGATCCTGGTTATAACTTGAAAAGACACAAAGGGTTTAGCGCGAGGATGAACATGAAAGCTGGCGCTGAGCTCCAGCAGGAGATAAGTTCAGTCAAGGCTCCCGATGCTATCTGAGCCAATGAGAAAATACCTCGTGTGACAGAGGTCTGTTTAAAGTGTTAATGTGCCACAGATTTGTACTCTCCTCGTGCTTGAGATTGAGTTTGCTCCGTGTGTCTGGACAGCCCTGCCCGCTACAGTGGCAAGCACTGGAAGGTTTGTTTAGTGTCTGTGTTAGTTAGAGCAGGCTTCAAGGTAACGCTGTGGTGTCCGTCACCAACATGTGCCCTCCGCGCGGCCTGCAGGCCCTTCGCTGTCGCTCGACAAACACCCCTCTGCTCCGTGCCGGTGAGATTAAACCTGAGGGATTTGTAGTCTCACCGTCTGCCTGTCAGGAGCCGTGCGCAGAGTGACGAAGCATGTTGTGACGGCGGTCCTCGTGGTATCTGCTGCATGAATGGTTGGCTGTTTAATCTGAGCCTGAAAAGAAGATTTGAGGGAAGAGAGGGGGCAATAAGAGGCGAGAGAGACTCCAAGGCGATGATGGGTTTGACTAGTTAGGGGGGGTATGTTTTCCACAAGCTAACACAATGTGATAGCTTTGTGAATTTGAGGTGATTTAGACACGAGCGTCTCTGCAGCAGAGCAGCTGTAGAGCCTCCACTGCTCTCACAGAAGGAGGCAATGAAATTTTAATGAGGTGGTTGTACTCTGCCGTACGCTGTCCAGTCTTTAAGCTGCTCCTCTGCAACACTTGTTTTTCAGCCTCTCCGCCCGGATGTTCGTTGACGAGGGTGTGAACTGTGGTCAGAGATCAGTGGTAGACAAACATTTGTGTGAAACTTGTTTTAAAAGAACCTGAATGTGAGGCGCAAGTTCCCACTTGCAATGATGCAAACAAAGGAGTTTTCCCTTTGGGCTTAGTGAAACAGTTATGCTTATCCTTTAATGACTGCATCAGGGCTGCAAACTAATGATTAATGCCCACTGATTAACTTCTCTATTATTCTTACGATTAATCCAGAGCCCAAGGTGACATCTTCAGGTGCTTGTTGTGTCATATTGAAGAGGAAATCCTCACTTTTCAGAATCTGACTCGTGAATGTCATTTCTCACGACAGCCTTGAGGGAATTTCTTCAAACTTGGCGCGAATGTTCACTTGGATTCAAGGGTGAACTGATTTCATTTCGGTGGTCAAAGGTCAATGGGACCACACACAGCTCAAGAATTCATATGGTAATTATTACAACATTGTACACAAATGCCTCAGAGGATAAAATGATGAAGTGGTGGCATTTTGCATCCAAAAGGTCAACTTCACTGTGACATCATAATGTTCAGCAGAAACACTTTTCTGGGCGTTATTCAGCACCATAACTCGGGAACAGAAGGGGAGACTGTGACCATTTTTCCCATTTGGTCAGATACTGAATTGGTGACACTATTCTTTGGCGTCCACCTTGAAACTGTCCTGATTGCATGCATCTTTCCTTCTGCCGGGTTAAACAAGTTGTTGTTGTGAAGTTGTAGCTTCATTGCAGCAGTGTCCATGTGTGAAGCACTGTATTCCACCACAAGCTCATTGATTCTGCTGATATTGAGCTTCAGGTGATTGTAGTCGCGCCATGTGATGAAGCTCTCTATCAGTCCTCTGTACTGCTCTGTAAAAATAGTCTCTAAGTGAAGACAGCAGGTTTATACTGGAATCATACATACCAATATAGTCATAACTTCCATTTTACCAAAATACCTTTAATTGAGTTCCTTTGGCATTATGAGTTTGGCATGGATGTAAACTGCAGCTTGACTGGTTGGCGAAGACAAACAACCTTAAGGCGGTAATTGTAGTTTATCATTTGAACTATCGGTCAGATAAAACAAGGCATTTGAATCCTGAGGGTCTGGGATGCTGTAATAGCATTTTCTGCTCATTCCTGACATTTTCTTTCAGTACAAACAATCAATTGCTGTTCTCTTGTTTCAACTCGAAAGTAGTCAGAGGAATTGGTAGTCGCAGAAGCTGGATGAAACTGAAGAGGAGCTGTGCTTCACATCGGCTCCACCTTTCACTGCTAATGCGTTGTCACAAAGCGGCAGCGAGTTCGTCTCACGGGCGACCAAGAGAGTCGAGCGGTATTATCAGCAGTGGGGCCGAACACATGAATGTGTGGCTGCGGGAGCTTCTCTGCGACCAGGGCAGGAATCGTCCTGACAGTCTGTGACTAGGCTGTTTTCGCCTGTCTGCCTCTCTGTGCGTCAGATACGGGGCCCGAGCTAGACGGGGGCCTCTGGCTGTCCCCTGTCCGGAGCTGAGAGCATGTCGCTTCCCATCTCCTCTCGCCGCGTGGTTGTAGGACAGGCAGTGCTCGCTGTGCCTCTCCCTCCACAGCGTGAGATGATTCCTCGGCGATGGCGATGAGGACGGTAAATGACTTCACACTGCACATGAGATGCTGACTGGGTCCTCCTAGCCTCTAATCAATTGACCCTCTTTACAGCCCACTGTGGCTTGTTAATTGGTCTCCAGCTCCCTGCTGACACAGTGACCCTAATGGAGGAGAATTACTGCTGTCTCGTCATGCATTAACCTCCCTCCTCCACCCCCCTTTCATCAACCCTCCCTCCCTCTCAGGCCTAACCTCTGCTCCCATCCCCCCCTTCAGCACACTCCCTGGTTTCATAGCAGCTGGGTAGACGGGACGAAGTGCACATGCACTCCCGTCCTGTCACATGTCCCTGTGCCTCTGGGAGCCGCGGTCAGGTGACACTGCAGCCAAACATATTAAGGCACCAAGGGGCAAACAGTTACTGTTTGCACACTGTTGTCCCTTAATTAGTTTAAACATAATTCAGGCATGGTGGGGGTATGAGAGGCCTCTTGGCATGGGAGGTCAGATCAAGCTTCAGGGCATGTGATGTTTGAACAAAACACATTTTTGTGCATCCCCGTTGTCTGTAGCAGTAGATTTCATGTGGAAAAACAAAGTAAATATTGATGGTTAGGGCTTATTTTCAGTATCAGTGAAGCTGCAGATTACCTGGAACCAATGAGAATCCATGATAGCCCTGGAAATGAAGACAGTCTATGAGAATATCGCTGATCCAGACACAGCAGGGGAGCTCGAGACAGACGTGACACCGCTGACGTCTCGAGAGATCAGCCACAGATTGCCTTTTCTGTTTTTTGAAGTAACCTTTGTGCGTCCGGATGAGTTTGCGGCGCGACTGTGTGTAGCAGTTCACCTCCAGTGGCTGCTGCCTCCATTATTTACAAGTGTGAATATTTCATGATGACATCAGGGTAGGGACGTTGTGAGGGGGGCTGCCTTAATGAGCTGTGGCACTCGCTCATCTGGCCCTAAAATAGGCCAGTGAGGGCTCCTCCGTGGCGCCGCAGAAACTGCGCGGGGGCCTGTCGTAAAACGAGAGTTCAAGTCTTATTTTGGGTTAAACTGCTTAAGGGAGGAAAAGAACAAAAACCCACTCTCGCACCAGCAAAGCAGCGAATCGAAGAAGAGCCTCGAGCAGGAAGGCGAAGTTTGCACTGCTTTATTCTCAGGGAAACAGAAGCCTGTTGAAACTAGCACATTACCTGCGAAACAAGAGCAAAAATTAAACACTCACTCTAAGCTGTGAGAGAAGCAGAAAAAGCAGCTGGGAAGCGGATCATCAATCATCCCTTTATGTATTATAAATAAATCCGGCTCCAACGTGTAGTTTTGTCCTCTGCAGTAATAAAAATCTATCTCAAAGCCAGTGTCTCAAAGATCTGACTTTATTGTGCCGTGTGCGTGTATCTGAGTGTGTGTTTGTACGTCATACAATGTGATGAGTCAGAGAACTTCTCATATTAAGAGTGTTTGAAGAGACAGAATAAAACTGAGGGCAAAGCAGCGCTGCTCTCACAGACTGTCAAAGAAGTGCCTTTTAGCTCGGGTTGCTCTCGCTCAGGGTCACAGTTGGTAATCTCACTGAACGCTGAATGTGATTTAAAAATGGCCAATTCTCCCGGTTGAGATGCTTGTAAACAGTTTTTGTCTTTTATTCTGAGTGATTCCACCGATAATAAAACGTTTCTGCTCTTTTGTTGCAGTGAGGGTGTCTTCAAGTGTCCGGAGGATCAGCTGCCGCTGGACTATGCCAAGGTATGAGTTACACCGCATGACACACTTTCATTCACTCCTCATGAACTGAAGAATAGGTCACTTTAGAGTAGCGCTATAATTCAATCATTTACTCCTATAATAAGATAATAATAAACCTATTTATAAAGCACTTTTCTAACAGAGTTACAAAGTGCACAACAGTAAAACAACAGAGTAAACAATGATACAGCCAGCAGGCTGTACTTCAGCACAGCAGTGTTTTGAGCTAAATGCTAATGTCGGCATGCTAACATACTCATAATTACAATGCTAATTTGCTGATGTGATGCAGATATGGTGCTTGCTACGATCAGCATCTTAGCTTAGCATTTTAGCATGCAAACATTTGCCTGTTAGTGCGAAACACAAAGTACAGCTGAACTTCGCTTTTCAGGTATTTAATCATAAACCAAATTAAAACTTTGACCTGATGGTGAAGCTAGATCAAAAGGCAAAGTTATTGCACTCAATCTTAAAGAGTATGTGAATATCTTTACCAAATTTCATAGCAGTGTCAGTAGGATTCAGCCTCTGGGGATCGTGAATGTCTGAGAAAATCTTATGGCAATCCACCCACTAGCCTGACTGAAAATGCTAAAATATAAAACAAATGAGAAGCAAAGTACAAAATAAAACCCAAAAACGCTGTAAGAAGGGGAAAAGAAATCTGATGAAAAGTGATATAAGAATGAAAAATAGTCAAACTACAGGTGCTGCAGAAATGTAAATAGTAATAGTGTGTGTGCACTGGTCCAACCAGAAAAAAATGCAAATCAGAGGAGACAAGCAGCTCAGACGCTGATATAAATATAATCCTGCTACATAACATCTAGATGTGGCTGAGATATGAGGTGCACACTGGCAGATTTGAAGAGGAAAGCACATTCAGGATGGTGATTTTGACTTTAAAATGTTACTATAAAAAACTGAACATTTGTACTGGTGAATCTCTGGATAGCATATAAGCAATAATAATTAACCCAGACTTAGAGGTTGCATTTCCTTTCATTACAGTGGGAAAGCAGAGCGCTCAGATGATCTGAACCAATCCGTTTTTTTCCTCAGATAAATCCATCCCAGTCCAGAAAAGGAGAGCTGTGTCTTAATTTCAACTGAGCTCTTCTTCTCTTTGTTTTTTAAAGGCGGTTAATCAGATTGTGCCCGGAGGGGAGAAAGATAGTGACTAACTGTATTCAAAGTCAGAGGATGTCTCGCTCCCACGTGATGCCTCTGTTGTAAAGTGAGGATAAGGGTTTAATTCTGAGCTATGCATGGGAGAGCAGTAAATGATTGCCCCTGTTTCTGAGCAGCTTTTAGCATAGAATGAAAGTAGACCACTGTATGTAACGTTTCCATGCAGTTAGTTAGCATTAACCTGAATTAGCCATCGAGCCATTAACCCGGCTGCAGCAGGATCAGCGGGGCAGCAGTGCAGGTCTGCATGCTGTGCTGAGAGCGATGAGGGCGCCTGTAATAGCAGGGACTCCCCACGGGAAGGATGTGCTCATGGCACACCTGTCAGACGTTGTTATTTACCCTCACAGGCTCCCGGTCGCCTGCAAATTACCCCGTCCTGGTGGTCTACTGTCATGGTTATTGTAATGCTCGCTGCAGACTGTCCTTCAAAAACGTGCACAAACACAACCAGCAGAGAAAGAGTGTTGCAGTCATTAAAGGATTGTGCTGCTGTAGTAGTAGTAGTAGTGTGGGACTAACAATGGCTAAAGCAGACGGAATAAACCCCCAAGTTGGAGCTCCAAGGAGCTTAACCCCCCCCCCACCGATCTGCCTGGGACTAAGTTATTAAAAGGTCATCATTGCCGTCTCCCTGCAGATTCCAAGACTGGAACAATGAGAGAGTGTTTCAGTCTGCTTCAGAGGATTTTTCCTTCTTTGCTTCTCCTGAAAGAATGTGATCATGGCAGCAAAAAAACCCCCAAAAAATCACGTCTGCTTCTACTGTTTAAGTGCAGCAAGTCAAGCATGTGTTTTAATGTTAGATATATGTGTGCTTCTGCAGAGCACATTTAACAGGTTAAGGTTATGCTTTAATACACTTATTTATCTGTCTCCCAGCACAGCAGCTAGGAACAATGAGTGAGACGACCGGACGCGTTTTATTGCAGATGATTTTCCAAATGGCTCCCATGTTTCTGTGCAGAGGCACGTGAGCGCAGTCGGGCTGTTACTGAGCTGTTATTTGTTTAGAGGGCTGTTGTGACATTCTGAGGAAGTGGCTTTTCTTGTTTGACCAGTGCTCTGCTCGTGCGACAGCATGGGGGGATGGAGATGCAGAGCAGAGCTGTAAATCCTCAGGATGCATACTGTAGGGGAGGATTTGGGGTCTTTGGGCAGAAAACTGACTCATCTCCATCTCTCAGTGACCGAGGAAAAATAAATCTTTTCCTCTGCTCGCCATCTCTCTCTCTCTCTGCGTGTCTCTCAAAGGTCCCAGAAACCCATAAACTAACTCATTATCACTGCAGTGGCTGAGTCGACTCACTGCTGCAGATTTCTAACACAATCAGCGTGACTGTCTGTCTGTGTGTGTGTGTGTGTGTGTGTGTGTGTGTGTGTGTGTGTGTGTGTGTGTGTGGTGTGTGTGTGGTGTGTGTGTGTGTGTGTTTGTGTGTGGATTTTTCATACAGCTCAACATTCAGTCTTGTGTTGTCGTAGGTCTGTGACCCTCCTCCCAAGCAGGGTGCCCACTCATTTCCTTTCATTAAGCAAAAATATCAAAGCATTTCCTAAAAAATGTGAGAGACTGAGAGAAGGCAGGAAAGGGACAGAAGCAATTTGAGCTGGTAGGCAAGTGATACAGAGAGAACTTACAAGATACGACTGGTGATATGCTCCATTTTTGTTATTGTCAGTGGATCCCATGCAAAGAATAAAACCAAAAATCCATTAGTCAGCCCGACTTCCCTGCTGTTTGTGACTCTCAGCCCCGAGTCCATTTACTGAAGACTAACATCTTTAAAAACAGCTCACAAATACATCATATATATTTTCTTAAAAAGCTAATTAACTTCCTAAAGCAGCTGTGGTTTTAACACAAACAGGAGTGAAGAGTGTCTTTGTTGGGGACTATTTTCTCCCGTAAAGTCTGTACAGCTCCTGTGTTCATGAAAAAAATGTGTGTGGAGGATGTATCAGGGTTTCGTTGCACAGTCTGTTAGTAGAATCAGCTCATCGTTGGCCGGCTGACATATAAAACTACTTCTTGATTGGTCAACCTGATTGGTAGTCTCAGGTTCATAATGTTGCTTTTTTCAGATAATCCACTGAGTTTTTTTGTGGTTTATTTAGTTTAAGGAGTTGAGTTGCATTTTTATCTGAAAAATTCCAAATCACCAAACTTGGAGATGCATGGTTGTCATTGGACAGTGTCCTGTATGAAAGTGGCGTATAACAGCATGTCCTCTTGTCTAACACCTCGTGACCTCGTCCTGCTTTTCTTCTTCAGATCTACCCGGACCCGGAGCTGGAGCAGCAGATCCTGGCGCTGCCCATCCGCTGCATCCACAGCGAGGAGGGCTGCCGCTGGACCGGCCAGATGAAGCAGCTGCAGGTGAGAAGCTGGCTCTTCTCTCTCTATCAAACTCTCTCCTCCTGTATCTCCTCCTGGCGCCTGCTGCCGCCCTCCCTCACCTTTTGTTGTTGTCTGGCAGCGGCCTGGCTGGCCGCCCAACATGTGGGTGTGTGTGTCTAATGCCTCTCCGTCGCCGTGCCTCCCTCAGGGCCACTTCTCCACCTGCGCCTTCAATGTGATACCCTGCCCCAACCGCTGCTCCGTCAAGCTGACGCGCCGCGACTTGCCCGACCACCTGCAGCATGACTGCCCCAAGCGCAAGGTCAAGTGCGAGTTCTGTGGCAGCGAGTTCACCGGTGAAGCCTACGAGGTAAACACCACCTCCACACCTGTTTTCATGACTTTTCTTTTTTTCCTGCTGTTGCAACACGGCGGGAGCTTGACGTAAACAACCCAAAGTGCCGCCTCGTAATTTCCACCCATATATGAAAGACGTCTTTGTGAGAAGCAGCAGGGGAGACTGATGCACGTGTTGCACGGGCTTCAGAGCGCGTTGGTCTGTTTGAAATAACACGTGTGTTGGCAGAAGGAAAAAGCCTTGACTGGGTCTTTCATACTCCATGTGTTTTGCTCAGCGAGCGGGCTGATGGACCTCAGAGTCTCCTCACTAACACCTCCTCTACCACGCTGCCCCCTCTGTTTACTCTGGCCCACATGGTCCCCCCTCTGCACACAGTTACAGGGGCATTAATCCACCTTTTGGCTCTCACACTGGAATTATACAGTCGTGTTTGAACTGTGTATCATTCTTCCACCACTGCTTGAGTTTCAATACCAACACTGAAGTGATGCTGTTGTTAACGCTTTACTTTTTGCAGTATAAATACATCTTCTACTAAAAGTGTCATTCCTTAAAAAAACTACAGCATAAAACAACTGTACAGTAAGATTTCAAATCAAACTTGAAAACATGATGAGAGGTGTGTTAAAAAGATTGATACGTGGCATTTCCTTTGTCGTGCTGGCTTTGTTTTAATGTTTGTTTGAATCTATTAATACAGTTTTCTTATCAGGAGGTGTTTTTTTTTTCGGTTACTTGCTTTATATTCCCAGCAGCAGCTCAGCCTCATGCTTTCACAAAAACTATGTAGTTTGTTTATTTAAAGGCCCTTTCAAACGATGAACTCTGCAGTATATACACTTCGTTGATTTAATAACCCAGCTCTGAATGGTAATCACGTGTCCCCTTTCTATCCCAGAACCACCAGGGTGTGTGTCCACAGGAGAGTGTTTACTGTGAGAACAAGTGTGGGGCGAGGATGATGCGTCGCCTGCTGTCCCAGCACGGCATGGCCGAGTGTCCCAAGCGCACACAGCCCTGCAAGTACTGCGGCAAGGAGTTTGTCTTTGACACAATCCAGGTCGGTTTCACACACTCTTTACTGTCAGACATACATGTTACTAACTGGCTTATATTCGGCGTGATGGAGCCTGTGTCGGGACATATTTTCTCTCAGATTGTGACTCCTGTCAGTGTCGTTGCGCCTGTCATCTGTCCTGCATGTGGCTCACTGGAGGTTTCCATGTTGTCATCCATGGTGTCTCTGTCCTGTGGCAGCTGGATGGTAGTGCGAGCTGCTGTCTGGGCTTTTATGTGGAAGCACCTGCTTCTGAACACATCTGGCCAGAGGCTGAAAAGTCATGCTCCACTCCCCCATGTTCTGGGGCAAAGATGGAATAACCCAAGCTTGCTTTTTTTCCCCATTCATCATTTTATCTTTGCTCAGTTTGACGGTGATGATATGATCTTAAGGGATTCTTTATGATTTATTAATGTATGAGATCATAATTTGCATTGCATGATGGTAAATAAACACAGATTTCATTCTTGTCACTTTCTTCATAGGGCTGCAACTGATGGTTATTTTTATTGAGAGCTGCAATGTTTGGTCAATCAAGCGATTGTTAAAAAAATAATTGAAATATCTTGATAATAAAATAATTACTTAGGTCATTTTCAAGTCAATGTGCAAAAAAAAATGCTTTATCAGCAAATATTTTAGATCTTTTTCTCTGTTTTATATCATTGTAAATTTAATATATCTGGGTTTTGGACTGTTGGTCCAGCAAAACAAGACCTGTGAACATGATCTTAGACTGGAATGGATATTTTTCAGAATTGTCTGACTTTTATAGACAATTTGATTACATGATGAGTCAAAAAAAGATTAAGCTATAATTCAAAAAATCCTTAGTTCCTGCCCTGTTTTATCTTTTCATTTTATTTATTCAATTGCCCAAGCCGACCTTCTTTATATTGGCTCTGTTGTCCAACCAACAAAAACAAACAAAAACCCAAAGAAATTCACTCTGCTGGAATTTAACAAAAGGAAACGCAACCAACAAACCACAAAAAGTGACGTAAGCAATTAATCAGTTATCAGATTATTTGTCCATTATTTAATTTTTCAGTCTGTTTTCTACCACTCAGTTATTGAGTATTTCATTATATTGATTGAAAGATTTGCGTAGTTGCATTGATTTGTGTGTGTTGTTGGCAGTTTGGTCCCAACATTTGTGGCTTCAGGCTGCACGATTAGTTGTTTTCTATTTCATGGCCTCGTCTATTTTTACTGGCTCATTTTTAATACCGCACGTATTTTTTGAAACTTTCAAGGACATTTTTTCCCTGTGCAACCATTAATTTGCGACCCCGCTGTGCAGCATGTGTTCTTACCACTCATAGTAACACTGTCCCTGACTCCTCTGCAGAACCACCAGTACCACTGCCCTCGGTTTCCTGTCCAGTGCCCAAACCAGTGCGGCACACCCAACATCGCCCGAGAGGATCTGGCCAACCATGTGAAGGACAACTGCGGCAGCGCACTCGTTCTCTGCCCCTTCAAAGACGCCGGCTGCAAACACAGGGTAAGACTGACCTGCATGATTCAACCGTAAGAGACTAGTTCTGCCTCAGGAGGAACCTTTCTGTTAACACTGCTGCTGATATATTTTAATTTACTTGTTTGTTTACATGCTTGTTTTCATGATATTTCCTTCATATCCTTGCCCACTGTGTCCAAACTAATGATATTCTGAACATACAGTACTGCGCCTGCCTGTAGGGTCTATTTTAATGAGAGCAACACTTCTATATTCTGACAGCGCATTTCTGTCTATTTTTGAAACTGACGTCAATTTAAGAAAATGTGGACACACTCGAGGAAGAGCATCGTGCTCCGCGTTGTCGACTCCTCGCTCTGTTGAGAGTCACAAAGCATCTGGAAAGCTTGATGTGTAACATTTACAAATGGCCTGATGCAAAGCAGAAAGAACAGCAGAGTGACCATTAAATATAATAATCTAATGTCTGCATCTTTATCATGTTCAGCGTGTGGCAGACCCATAAATAGAAGTTGATCTGTGGTTCAGTTGTCAGCCTGGGGATGCATGACCAGATAATGCGCTCTGAACTGAACAGATATGGACAGCATCCACATTTATTGCACATTTTTCCAGCATGACTTTCCATTGTGCCCAAATATGAACACAAAGATTTTTTTTCAATTTTAAGGTCAGTATTCAGATATTATTCAGAGGTTAATCCTCTGTAACTTTCATCAGTCTTCACCAGATTATTTATGCAGTGGAGGATGAAACTGATGTTGCACAGATGTTATTTTTATCTCATGATCCGATACTGAAGCCTGGCACTGTGTGCGACTTAACAGTATCTGAGGAGCCGAAGTTAGGGATCGTCGCAAAAGTGCATGCAAAATGGCTGCAAGAGCTTTTGTCTCTCCAGCTTTACATTCAGAGACCTCCTTCCATTATAGACAAAACTCCAGCTTTTCAAGGAAGATCATGCAATATGTCCCAATTCAATTGTATTTTCCATTATTTACACTGTTCATTTCCACCTGGACCATTAACTGTTACATAGATTTTTAGCTCCAGTTTTCCAGTTTACTATGTAATTAATTTAGGTACATGTTAATGGTTTTCTGTTTATGACCAGTTATACTTCAACATAGACATATGATAAGTATAAATGGTTGCAGAAACAATTTGACATTACGTTAAGCAATCTAGATTCAGCAAATATGCAGTGTTGTGTGAAATAAATCTAAACAGATAGTAGGTTTGCATTACTTTATGGAGCTGTGTATGTGTGAAATGTACTTACTCACTGTGCGGCAGCTTTTATATAAAAAACCATTTTGCTGTTTCTGTGGCAGTGCCCCAAACTGGCTATCGGTCGTCACCTGGAAGACACCACTAAGTCTCACCTGACTATGATGTGCAACCTGGTAGGGCGTCAGCGGCAGGAGATCCTGGAGCTGCGGAGGGAGATGGAGGAGCTGTCCGTTAGTCACGACGGCGTCCTCATCTGGAAGCTCAACGACTACTCCCGCAAGCTCCAGGAGGCCAAACTCCGAAGCAACCACGAGTTCTTCAGCCCGCCCTTCTACACTCACCGATACGGCTACAAGCTGCAGGTGTCGGCCTTCCTCAACGGGAACGGCAGCGGCGAAGGCTCCCACCTGTCCGTCTACATCCGCGTGCTGCCGGGAGAGTACGACAGCCTGCTGGAGTGGCCCTTCTCCTACAAGGTGACTTTCTCCATCCTGGACCAGAGCGACCCGTCGCTCTCCAAACCCCAGCACATCACCGAGACCTTCAACCCTGACCCCAACTGGAAGAACTTCCAGAAGCCCTGCAGCAGCCGCAACTCGCTGGACGAGAGCACCCTGGGCTTCGGCTACCCCAAGTTCATCTCTCACGAGGAGATCAAGAAGAGGAACTACATCCGAGACAACTGCATCTTCATCAAGGCTTCTATAGAGATTCCCCAGAAGATAATGGCTTAAGATCCGACCTTCGTTTTCTTTTAATGAAGGAGAAAGATAGGTTTAAGACTGGAACTGATACTGAACCTTGAAAACTTCTACTCACTTACCCTTTAGATACTTTCTGCCCTGACAGCCTCTCCACCACAGAGCTTGAAGCGAGTCTGTTTGGCTGTGTGAGCTGACTCGGAGGACCTTGATATATCACAGAGGAGAAAGTGTTTGGTCTGCAGAACCATCACTCTCTGGTGTTTCTTTTTATTAATTTTTTTATCTGTTTGCTGACCTTTTATCACAGTCTACAACAAAAAGCCTTGGAAATCAAACAGTGCCTAGAGAGTTTATCCTAAGTTATATTTTTGTTGTTATTTCTGCAGTACAGATGTTAAAGATTATGGAAAAGATATAAAATTAGGGGTGAAGGGCTTCGCTAAGCCCCTGCACTTAGAGCAGAAAGTTAGAGGCTGGTTAGAGACGTCCCGTTGGGGTGATCTGAAGAAGGGGGAGCTCAGCAGACTCAAGCTCAAGCCCAACTGCCTTTTGTTTACACGCTCAAACAGTATACTCCCGTTGATCCCTTAACAAACACAGAGCCCTTGGTGGGATACTGCTTGTGAGGCTTGTGTACACACATGAAATCGATGTTTTCAATTGAGAAAGTCGCAGTGATTTTCATGTTTTAAGGGAGTAGTTTTTGGTTCAGTCCAGTGAGAAGATCGATACGACTCTCATGTCTGTCCAATCAATGTGAAGCTACAAACAGCAGCCTGTTAGCTTAGCTTTGAATCCAGGCTAGAAGAGGAGGAAACAGCTAGCCTTCACTGGTAGAAGATTACGTCTGTAGTTCACTAATTAAATCCTTTTATCTTTTTTTTTTTTTGTTTAATTTTTTTTTAATGACAATTTGCTGTTTTTAGGAGAGTTATGTACCTGGATTTTTGTGGTTATAACTTCCTGGAGTCTCATTGGTTGCCAGGCTCCAAAATGGCTAATTGTAACATTTCTTTTGTGCGGATTAACCATTCGAAGTATAACTTTTTAATTAGTGAGCTTTACAGGTGCTGGACGGCAATATTTTAACCTTTGGGTAGAGCCAGGCTAGATGTTTCCTTCTGTTTCCTTTCTTTATGCTAGGCTAAGCTAACTGGTTGTAGCTTCGTGTTGAAAAGAACTGTTATATGTGATTAGGAAACACACTTTGTCGCTTTCTTACCAAGAGTCAGATGAGAAGATGGATAGCACTTGTGTCTGTGTGAGCATATGCTTTTAAAGTCTTTTTGCTAGGCTAAGCTAACTAGCTGCTGGCTCTAGCCTTGCACTGAATGGAAAGATATGAGAGTGGTTTCCGTATTCTCATCTAAGCTCTCTCTGTAAGCAAAAAAAAGGGAATAAGCGTATTTCCCAAAATGCCAAGCTATTCCTTAACTTTTGGGATTTTAAGACCGCATTAAAAAACATTGTAGTTTCAGATCTGTCTCTTCCAGCTAACGGCTCCCGTCACAGGAGCCGTCTGTAGCTTGTGTTTATCAGTAGTTTGACGCAGTCGTAAAAAGCTTCAGGAGCCTGCAGATGTACCAAACACACACCTCATAGTGACCCTATGAGGCTTTGTGTCGATTGTCCACCAATAGGAAGAAAAAGCACCTTTTTGGTCTTTCGTTGGATGAGCAGAGCAGACAAAGAGGCCAGTTGTCAGAGTGCACGCCCATTTAATAGTGAAGGAAAAGCCATGTGGCCTTTTTATACAGTATGTCTTCGCATGAGGGTTTTAGGGGTGAGCAGGGCAACATAACACCTGCATGCTTCATGTGCTACCACCTGGACCACATTTTTGTACTGTAACCTGTATTCTTGAAATCCTCTCCTGTTGATGGCTACTTTGTCTCTTTTTTTGGACCATTTGAAAGTTGACAAATTGTCGAAAAGAATACGTTTATACGTTTTTTTGTTTTGTTTTGTTTTATATACAGAAAATGTGAACGCTGTAATATAACCTATAAAGACAATGAACACTTGGCTGTGAAGTGTATTGTTTTACATAGCCTGGGCATGGACAGTGTACTGTTTGAAAGGATGGTTAATGACAAGGTCCCTGCAAATATGTGGGTGTCTCGGGACTGACTGCACCTTTGTTGTTACCATGGTCACCGGTGTCTATCTTCAGCTCGGCACACAATGTGGCGACAAGGAGCACTTGGAGGGGTGTGATACACCTGTCTCCATCGCAGCACCATCAGAGGGGTGGAGGACTTTGATGATGCAGTACACTCATGATGTATGTGAATACTAATGTAAAAATGCAGAAGCACATTCTGTCTTTTTATTGTTATATACATGGAAAAATTCACGATTTCTTGTCATAATACCAGCTGATATTTTACAGTGATTTAAAGAAGTGAGAAGATAAAACTTTTTTGTAAGATTCTGTATTTTTAAAAATACTTAGCTGTTTTATACAAACACTTTTCGTTGGAGAATCGGGGTTGACTTTGGGAATTTTCAGACCCTTTCGTCTCTTGGACATTTGGATAATTTGTTTGTACTTGTGGTTTGAGCCTCACATACTCTGTCTGTATTATTTCCTCTTAAAAGTATTTATTTTAAGGAGCCGTCATGTGAGTTTGCATAGACGGCACAAATGTTTTAATATGTTGATTGATGAGTGCTTGTCAATTTCTTAATTGAAATAAAATACCATATATTATAGTTGTTTTAACATTTGGTGTTTTACACAGGGCAGACTCTAAAGAAGCCAGAAAATCAGCACACTGTTGGTTACTTGTCCTCACTTTTTTAAATACCCAAAACTTCATAAAATTCATACAGCAGCACCAGCTTTATATTCGTTCATCTGACCTGGAAAAAAAAACACCAATCACTGCAGACGTTTTCCAGTTTCATAGAATAAGAGGTAAAAAAGTCATCAAAATCAAAGCAAAAACTGAGACATCTTGACTTTTAGTCCCTAGAATGAGTCAACATTCAAAAAGCCTGGATCCTACACTTCCCATGATGCAGTTTCCCATGGTCTTTCTTTCGTCTTTTCGTCCCCTCATGCCTGATAAATTAACATCTTTCAATATATAAATGTAATTTCTAGGAGACATGGTTGCTGGAATTAGCTACATCACTGACCACTCAGACAGTACCGAGTGCATTTTAAACATGAGCATGGACTTAAAACCATTGAATTATTCATGAAATATATTATCAAGATTAATTCTTAATGATGCTGGAAGGCTATTAAGCTCATCTGAACATTCACATTCAGCTCAGTCCAGCGGAGTAGCCAAGTTATTACTTTAAAGTGTTTGTTTGCCTTCTTTAGGTCAGTAGTAGCATGTATAGGGTTTTGTTAAGCAGCTTCACAGTCCACCTTAATAATCCACTCAGTTTTCCTGTCGGATGTGCAGAAGTTTGTGCTGTTGTAGTGACTATTAAAAGTGAAAAACATTTCTGAGAGCTGTGAGTCCAAAAAGAGGCGCTGCTTCTGCACAATCCTCGGAAGCCAATTTGTTTCCATCTCAACTCCTACTCAGTGATGTAGGTTAGAGGTGAAAGCAGTTTCTGTCCTGCCCTTTTTTTTTTTTTGTAGTCTTTGCTCCGACACTGCTCGAGATGGAGGGCGGCAAAGGAGCAGAGGGAAGGGGGCAGAGGAAGTGAGGCAGACACCAGCCTTGCTTTGAAGCCGTGCCAGGGGTTTGCATTAGCTTGCAGTTTGGATGATGTTCAGTGCAGCAGGATTTAGGGAAGAAGAAAATGAGCTTTTAACGTGAAAGTCACTGAGAGGTCCCTCAGGAGGACAGTCCTGTTTTCCACTTACTTTACAATAGCTGGCCAACGTCTTCCTAAAACGTATAATCTTGACTCTCTCAGTCTATTTTTTTTTTCTCTTTAGAATGAAAACAACATCTGTTTTAGGAATACAGCCTGACTTTTCTTTACCTCTGTACAACATCTTCCTTTTCGAGGATATTGCTAATATCCTTGGGAAAAAAAAAAACCTCATGAGGGAACGTATTTTTCATTCAGGATAGCTGTTTTTAAGTTTCCCCACAGTGATCATTCATTCATTTCAGGGAGGGGTCCTCTGGTCAGGTCCAGGACAGTCCCCTCTGTCTTTCCCCAGACCAATACAGAGAGTACATAGCTGAAGTTTGGAGAGAGCCTCAAACTTTCCTGGCACGAGGTGCACAACCAACAGCCCCGTGCTGCTTCAGGGCAACGCAGAGTGAAAATAGTAACAGCTAATTACATGTTAGCAAGCTCCATGTTTCCCATGCAGAGTGGAGTCACGTGCAGCTCGGCGTACAGGGCTGCCCTTTGGCTTTGCTCTCTTTCGGCCCTCCACTCGCTCTGTAAATGATTTGCAGGTACAACCACGCTCTTGTACACACTGCGCACACATCAGAGCAGTTCCTGCTTGGTGAGCTCACCCAACCTTTGGTCAGTGTATGCTGAAAGTCAGATGCCAGCTGGGTTAAAGGAGGAGGAGGAGGTGGTTGCGAAGGCGGAGAAAGGCCCCACCCATGAGGCTTTCCTCTCCCATAAAAAAAAATAACACATCAAAATAAAAAAAATAACACATCAAAGAGGAGCTGCGGTTTGTGAAGCGGTGCCATGCTGTCGTCCCCCATGCTGGAGTCAAACAATTCTGCCTCGCAGTGCAGGAACTTAACGCGAGAGAGAAAAGCTCTCAGGAGTGGGAACCAGCAGGAGTTCACTCATGAGTTGGACAAATCATCGGAAAAGAAGCTCGCTGGTTGAGCATTAACCTTGGAAACAACAAAAGAATCACAGACTGAGAAGTGATTGAAAGCTTGCTTGAGTTAAAGGTCCAGTGTGTAGGATTTAGGCAGATCTATTGGCAGAAATGTAATACAATATTCACTGCTATGTTTTCATCAGCCTATAATCATCTGAAAGTAAGAATCGTTGTGCTTTTGCTACCTTAGATTGAGGTCTTTGTATCTACAGAGTGAGCAGGTCGTCTTACAAAGTTATTATCTCCTGATCTTCTAACCTCTTGCCTTACAGAACATGTTTTTTTCTCTGCAGGTATGCAGGAAGTATGATATCCATAACACATTTGAACTGGTTGCACTTTGAATGTGAACTGAAATCTGACAGGTTTGAGAATCACCTTATCAAGAAATATGACCTTCTTGCACGTTCTCTCTTGGATTATCCAAAATCTAATCTTCCATTAGTCACAGGCAGCTCCACCCCACCCATCCCTCCAAACCAAAAGGCATTAGCTGTGAGTCACTGATATAATTCCACTTATCTGCAACAAACTGGTGCAGCTGCAAAGGTGTAAAATGATTGTACATCATTTGTGAGTATTGTGACGTGCAGAGGATGTACTGAAAGCACATCTCATACATAAATCATTAAAAATATCTGAAATGCTCAGCTGAGACCGTAGCTATGTATGAGTCATCTGATTTAATGATAGGACTGTGTGATACTCTCACTGAGCAGCATCTACTGCTGCAGTAAATGTTATTTTCCACGTGAGACATTGTGTTTATTTTGATTAAAAGCTTGTAGACTACAGATATTACAAATAACCCGAGGCTTGATTTCTCTTAATTCTCCATAAACTCCTGTCAAAATGTTCCCAAGCACCTTTCTCCTGGATCGCAGCCTGGATGACACAGAGTTGTGGACCACGACTGTTTATGATAAGGTTGTCTGACCACACTGTCCTCACAGACCCAGCTGGCTTCTCTGATGCAACAGTTGGACTGAATACAAAAAAAAAGAGGCAAAGTACAGCAGGATGACTTGTTATTTGGAAAGAAAAAGACCTCTCCTGTGTATTGATTTATGCATTCCCTCTGATGTGCATCCACCCAGCGAGTGATTGATAGTTTTCATCTCTTTTGAAAACCAGTCGAGTAAGACCAGCAGCAGTGTCCTGGGGCCAAAGGTCAGGCAGACCCGTTGTGGCGACCTGCCAGCAGTACCATGCTGCTGGGCCTGGATCAATTACTGGCCTGGATGACTGGAATAATACACCAACCCCTGGAGAAGAAAACTGGAGGCATTCACAGGTCATAAACTAGCCCATACACATCAAACAAATCTCTGATTGATCACAATAAATGTGCTACAAATACTGCCTGGTTGATTCCACTAAACAGGATTATGGGGCAGAGTAAATTCAGCAACAAAAGTTCAAACATAATGTAAAATATGGAATATTATTTGCTTTGTTGTTACTATTCAGACACAGATGCTGAAACCTCAAGCACACATAAGACTCCAGCTGCTGTTTTATGATTTCTCCCCAAATTTCAACATTAGTTTTAGTGATCCAACATGTGATTGGTTCCTGTAACATCCACTCCCACATAATCCTGATTAACAAGAACACACACCACAGGAAAATCACAACCCCATTTCCAAAAAAGTTGGTACACTGATGAAAACACAAATAGAAACAGAATATGTTGATTTGCAAAACACCAAAATCCCATATTTAACTGAATATAGCACAAACATATCAAATGTTGACACTCAGAAATTTCTCTGTTTTGTGAAACTGATATCCTCATTTAGAATTTGATGCCAGCAACACATTTCAAGAAAGTTGGGATAAAAGAAAACACCTGGTGGGACATCAACAGCTAATTAGGTTAACTGGCAACAGGTTCGTAACATGATTGGGTATAAAAAGAGCCTCCCAGAGAGGCTGAGTCTCTGTCAGGTAAAGCTGGGGAGGGGGTCATCACTCTGTGACAAACTGTGCTGCATTATTACATCAAATTTGTTCTCACCTCGACTGGAAATACGGATCGAGGCTAATGTTCAATGGGCTCACTTGTTCAAGAAAAAACACTAAAAACACACAGATGTACTGCACATGGACACATTGCAAGCTCCTGCAAAATCATTTCAGACTCAACCCTGCTCATCATTGATATTTTCAGCAGTTTCTAAGAACACACTGCAAAAACAGACAGTATTTGACACCTCTGCGAGGATCCTCCGACAGCTCTGATACAAACATCCAGAGAGGTGTGAGAGTCTGTCGAGAGCTGTCTGTAAACCAGGAGAGTGTCTTTTGAGACGTGGTTTCTTGATTTCTCTTGATTCCTCAACTCTACACAGATCAACACAGAAACTGTAAGGTGTGCGTGTGATGTTTGCTCACTAATGCAGCCTGAAGGCCAAAACAGCAAATCACTTTTCTGCAGAGGTGGTTCTCCACTGCTAAAAACTTTTTGCATCTTTTAATGAGCCTGATATTTTAATCCCTGATGTCCAGCTACAGTATTTCTCCCTGACTGCATTTCGCAAACTATTGCAGCGAGCGAAGTGTGTGGCACAATGCACTGTGCAGGAATATTTTGTATGAAAAAAGCGAAACAGAGGTCGCACATTTACCCCTTGCATTGCCAAACATTCAGTGTCACCCACTGCATTAGATGACCTCCATGAAGCGTGTGAAATCTTTTTTTTTTCACCTATTTTGTACATCAGAATGAAACTCACTCCCAGGGTTTGGCATTTTAATGAGCACCTCGTTAGATACAACAGTGCATGTTTAACTTTCATGGTCATGTGCACAGAGTGCATGCAGGAGGTTTGCGGATTGAGTCGGTGAACCTGAAAGGGCCCTTCACTGACCGCTGCTTACATGAGTCGACATTCATGATGACAAATCATCCCAGCAGCGTGTGAACCTCTGGAGGCTTCCTGGTCATCCACATCAAAACCTCAGATGAAGAATGTCACTCTGACTGTACAGTGTGTCCCTGTGGCTCTCTATCCTCTACATTATTTTTCAAATTCCCCAACCACCCAAGCGGATCTTCAGTTTGTCATATCCAAAGTGAAAAGGAAACCCCTCTGTTTGAATCTTGACCTAAACTAGGCCAATATTTTTGTCATTTTATTCTCTTATTCTTGTTCTCAAGTTATTCTCACAGTGATCTTATTTGGAGTGGGGAAGACGCACTGAAATACTTTTTTAAAGAGTTGAATAGACCAAATTTTCAGGTTATTATTATTATGTGCAAACAATTGGTTTCATAGTGATGAAGAATTATCACCTGGGTCTGCAGCTCCCCTCAGCTTTGGGGAGCTTTACAGAGACTTTCAGCTCATACTTTAACTTTTTCGGCTCACTCTCACCACTCTCATAACAAAGTTGTTGACCGCAGCAGGCAGCTGTTTCAGCTCTAAAAAAGGCTCTAAAAAAACCCATGTACACTACCTTCTCAGCAACAGACACAGTTAGCAACTAGCTGGTGAACGCAGTGGAGCATTTAGCAGCTAAAAAGATGGATATTTCCCCCAGAGGTTGGTGGAGACCAAAGACAGAGCTAATATAGAGTGAATATTGGACTTAAATTCATCACATGAACACAAACACAAATCCAAATGAATGATAACGTTGCTCTGTAACAAACATAACAAACATTCTCAAGCAAAGTCTTGATAATTGCATTATTGCCTGGAACTGCATTTTCCCCCAAAGTAGATATATTTGCATCCATTCCCTGCAGGAATAAATGTAAACAGGAAGTGACATCAAGTTAAATGTCAGTTCATTGTTTTCAAATAGTAAAAGTAGCATTACATTATCACATTAATATGTTTAGAAGGATCAGATACCCATCTTTAGAGAGCTGGACAGGTTGTAGAGAGGGTAATCTTACTTTCTGCATATTTTATTTTATTATTAATAAGATAACTGAATACTGATGTGGTTTACATAGGATGCCTGTGGCTCATAAGCATGAGCCATTGAGCTCATCCCTCAGTCCCTGTTTACCTTCTTCTGGAAGGAGCTGCTGCTGTTAGTCATTTCTCTGGTTTTCCTTCTAACAACTGATACTGACTGAAACAAAGCCTCACTGACTCTGCCAGACATCAGTCCCATTGTTAGTGATGTATCACATTCACACTCAGAGTTGACAGGAAAAATAGCACAAATTTCCCCAGAAATTCAACTAAAATGTTCAGAATTAAATTAGCTTAATCTCAGATTTAACCGTTGCCACCCCAGAATCCTCTCACTACCAAACACAGTGTTGTGTTGTGCTTGTGAAACAAATCTCTTTGGCCCGAGGTCCTGCAGATAATCTTAACTCCTGCCTTCATCCCCTAAGTAATGGCTTTCTGTGGCTCCAACCATGCAACCCATAATCTGGCCGTATGGTAAAAGGCCACATGGCAGATACATGAGCAGCGCAAGAGACTTTAAGATCCCAAGAGTCCACACCAAAATAGACACTTTATGGTCTTCAGACCTATTTCTGTCTCCCAATTTCTGAAGTTCAACTGTATAGTTTTGAGAGATAACTAGCAGGTACTGACCAGCTAAAAGTGACATATAAAGTTATTTTTGAGCATGATGAAGCTGCTGCACATCCATTCATCCTAAACATCTCATCCCACACATGAGGCACTAGCCTGATGAGGCAGTTAAACTCATTTAATGCAAACAAAATCAGAGCTGTCTGTATTCGGTTTTGATGTGTGCTTATGTTGAGTTTCAGTAGTAACAAGATGTGATGCACAAGACACAATATAGCTTTGTTAAACATGGAGAATTTTAATAACTTGGTTTTTGAGTCAGTAATTTTGATGCTGTCATGAAAGCAAAGCAACCAATGAGTTTCAAGATCAAGAAAAACATATTTTAAAATATTATTTCAAAAACTGTTTAATTTTTGGACATTTCTTGCCTTCTGTTCAAGGTCATTGGTTCCCATTCACCTCTGTACAGTATGAAATTCTTAGAAGCCGACTCTTGCTTGAGTTGTGTAATCCTTTATGATACACATCACCTCTGAGGTTGTTTGTTCTTGTTTCTGTCAAAGTTAAGACCAAATAAGATAAAGTTTATTGATATCAAGAAGTTAAATTTAAGTGTTACTGCCACAGAAATACAAGAATGTAATAGTAACTTTATACATATCATGAGTGTCTATGATACGCAGATAAAAGCATGAAATATGAAAATAAAAGGATGCAAACATAAATAGTTGCTATTAGGTGTACTGAAACAAAATATAGACAAACATAAAAAAGAGACAAGGAAGTTATATCAGTAATTAAATATTAAATACTCTACTGTTGTGAAGTAATGTGCTGCAAACTTATTTCAAATCAATCTGCTCTTAAACTGCATCATCAACAATAACGATGACACAAACTTGATAACAGTGGGATGGATTATACAACTACAGCTGAAGCAAATTTCTAGAGTTGACTTTCAAACAGTGCAGGGGTGAGTGGAAAGCAATGGCTGCCTGGAAAATGATACTCTGCAGCATGCATTTAAAAAAAGGAAACACAATTTATATTTATGTTGCTAAAACTTGAATATACACGGGAAATTCTCTTTTTGCTGTTTAATTTGAAAAATTAATGTCATATTTTTTTTAAATGACTTGAACATTAAATATTCCTCAGTCCTGGCCATCCCAGTACAGTTGCAGCAGTATGCATCCTTTCAACAGTGTAATTCAGCGTTGTACTCATGGAGTAATGCCCTGCAGTAGCGATGTCACACTCCTGTCAAGCCCAGTTTAATCCTATTACAACCACTTTCATCATCACCAAGATATCTAGATTAAATTTCCTGTGTCAACAGAGATTATACTGGGATGGCAACGGGATTGCTGAAGCATCCAGATGGGCAGAAGCAACTGGAAGTGATCAGTAATAGCATAAGTATAGATTATATAGTTCACCACTGGCTTGGGATGCTGCACAAGCCACCCGTTCTGCTACAAATACCGTTCAAATATCCATTTGAAGCAGTAAATCATATCCATGTGACTTTTCAGTTAAATTTCAAGACTGCAAAAAAAAAAAAAAAAAATTTCATCTCTTCATGGGAAAAAGAGGAAATTAAGAGAAAAGACAGGAAAATCTTGACCAGATGGTCTGGCCAAGATTATCCTCTAAACATGGCCTCGCAGTCTCTCTGAGCCCCCGATGGCAACACTGTCGTTTCAAAGAAGCAGGAGAGTAAACACATGCAGCTCTGTGTCAAGCAGGTCTCTCCGCTGGGGGGTCTCCATGTTTAGTATCTGTGTGTGAATGTGTTCCTGTGTACGGATGTGTGTTTGCTCACACGCGGTCACAGAAGGGTTACTTAAATAAGTGTGGTTTGTCTTTTGACCCAGCTGCATCGAAACACACAGCACCACCCACACTTGTCTTGAGCTGTATTCCCACATCTGTGCTGTGGCTCAAATATCACTGCTTCCCCCCACAAGTGACAAAAGGTCTTCCAACAAGCAGGATATAGTATTAAAAAACACACACAATCCCCCTCCTCTGCTGGGTCATCCTGAGCTGCAGGAACGGCCAGTTTCACTTCACTGGTGGCCATTATTTTGGCCATCTGATGAAGACAGAGAGGATGGTGTGAGGACTGTCAGTGAGCGGAGGTAGAGTGGAGCGGTTGCCACGGTGAACGTGCTCCGTTTCACCAAGCTGGCCTCTGATTGGCCGCAGCCACGGCTGAGGGAAGGAAATTCTGCCAATTGGAAACAATTGATGTTTTGTTGCCGGGCCAAGCTGTCCTGACACAAAGCTGACACTTATTGGCAACAAGATTGCTCCTCAGGTTTGAAAAGGTGACACTTAAAAAAGGGCTCACAAATAAGGCCACTGGTGCTGCTGTTTGAATAGGCAGGTTTCTTTATATCAGTGGTGGGAGCAAATATTCTGACCTTTTGCTTCAACTAGTAAAAGTATCAATACTACAATGTAAAATACATCCTGCATTCCTATTTTCTTTTTCAAAAATACAGAGCAGCAAAATATATGCATTATGCAAAATGTCCCATTTCATATTATGATATCATTACCGATGATGTATAATTATCATTTTATATTACTGCTTCATTGGAGTGTAAGCAGCATTTTAATAAGATAAGTGGTGGGCGAACACCAGCCCCTCAGCCAAATTCGGCCCCTTTACATCAAATACTTTTACATGATTTTTCACAAGTTCACTGTAGCTAATATTGCAGATAAAAGGTTGCTATCAATCCCAATAAAGCATTCAAACTGCAGCTGCTCCGCCTCGTGCTGCACCAGGTTATTCGAACCACATGAATAACACAGATAAATAATTCAATGAAGTAGTCCTTGAATTCAAACGCTGTTTTAATTCTACGTCTTTAGCCTATAGAGTAGATTTAGGTGACAGCTGAACAGAAATGTGGTGTGGATGGCATTTATTTCAAAGGCAACAACTTCAGTCATAACTGCAGCAGGCCATGTGTAGATAACATGTTATGTGCATCTGTGGTCTCCAGTGCAGCACAGAACAAACATTCAAATGCACGAGTCTGTTTCAAAAAACAGACATGTACTTTATTCCACACATATATCTGCACTGTCAAACATGACTCTTACATTACCCATAATGCAACCCCAACTGCCGACAGTTCAGTCAGAGCTTCGGGTGTGTTATGCTAACAGCGGCTAATGTAGTTTTGAACCACTACCATCAAGCAGAGATGAGGAGCAGGCTGCAGAGGTATGGCAAGCTCCCAGATTTTTTTTTTCATTTTCAAAGCTGTAGTCTTCATCGCCAACCGACAATGACTCACACGACATCACTTGAGGCAATTTGTCAAACTGCACGCAGCTCCATCTTGATCCACAAACGGATTCATACAACTTTTTCACATCACAGTAGAACTCCCTAAGACCTGTAAACAGACTTTAAAATCAGTTCAGTCCTGCTGGGTATTGATTACTGAGGGCTGCCAGACAAGAAAAAATCAAATTTCTGCATTAAGTACATGTGGCATATAAAGCCTGTGTAGCATCAAACCCCTTGAGATAAGCAGCTAATGCTTGTATGATGCATAAATATTATTATAAAGTGTTCGCTGTTGCAGGTTAAGATGCTGATCTCATCTAAAAATGACTGCTATTGCCTCCAAATTCAGCTGAATATGTCAAACAAAGCTACATACTGTATATTTCAGGTTTCAGGAATTATTTTCATACTTTATTAAATCTGTGCAGTTCATACAAACACAATCTCCCTGCTTTTAATAAAATCACATCCCTCTGTGATTTCAGGCTGTTTGAAACTGTGGGACATGAACTTTCTGAACTCTGTGCATAAGATGAAAAACAATGAGCTCAGTGTCCTCCTCCGAGGTTTTTGTCCACCCAAAATATTCTTACTTTTTATTACCTCCTTTATAACTCGGGTGTGAGCAAGAAAACATATTTACAAAGACTTTTATTTCCTTCTTGCAATGTAAAACTGAAAAAAAAAAGAAGAAGCTGATAATAAAAGCCCTCTGGATGTATCATTAAATTAAATCTTTGCTGCTCCTGGTCTCACTTACTAGATCATGTTGCACTTTTAAGAGGGCAAATTGCAGTCACGCCACAGATTTCTCCATGTGTTGCTTTGAAGGAATCTGGTGTTATTTTGACACTGTGTCTGTGGAAACTCATGCAAGGGTGCAGTAATGCAAGGTGGAAGCATGTCCTGATGTCATTCATTAGTCGTGCATCTCACACAGCCAGACAGTAATTGCCAGCTGCACATGAGTAATTGAATTGGGCGGGCGTGCTTAAACAATTGGCTCTAATTGCATTACTCTTTTGGACCATGACAACTATTGTAAGGCTGAAATTTGCCCCTTCAGCACTGCTAATTGCATATGTAAATCGGCAATATTTGGCCGTTAACAAGAGGGGAGAGTTAATGCGATAAAGGAATTCGTCCACTGAGGTTGATTTACAGCAGGACTGGCATGCGTCCGCTGGTGGAGGTTGAAACAGACCACAGGGATCAAACTGGTTCAACATTGTTTGATTAATGTACACATCAGTGTATCAATCACAAGAGGGGATTTCATTGGCTATGTATTGGGGACTGTATTTAAATTATAAGGGATGGAAAGAGGGAGGGTATGGTCGTTTTTCCTTTGGTTAAAGGGTGAGTAGTTTGATGTTTTACTAATTAGGGGCATAGAATGGTAAAGTTATGCTACAATTCCATTAAGATATAAAGTGGAGTGCACCGTCTTTACGAATTGAAAGAAGGGTTTCGTAACTAAATGAATATATTTGACGTAGTGTGCATGACAGGAAAGTTGAAGAGAGTGGCAATTAGATCTCATCATGGTGGCATACTTTTACACGGGTCGTCGCTAAATAAGACGGACAGGCACATCAGCCTGATGGGGCCTAGACACTGCTGGTGGTGACAGAGTAAAGAACACAGGAAGGACCCACTGGACTGCTGATGAAACTGGAGGTGATTGAGGTGGAGGTAGGTCAAATAGATCAGACATTGTGATGAAAACTGACAGCATCAGATAAAGGAGAAGTTTGACTCTTGAGTTAAATGAGTTAAACCAATTTTACGTATTATTTTGCGGTTTCAGTCAAGAGGAGGGTCCCAAAAAGCATCAGTAACACTGGGCAGAGCCTTTGAAAGCTCCGACTTCTCAGAGTGAGTTATGTGTCACACTGGGCGGTGCAGGGAGCGTCGAGGACGACGGGGCGGAGGAGGAGGAGGAGGTCACGTTTCAATTTCCCCGGAGCAGTCTCCCCTCCCTCTCAATCCTGCTGCACAGTTTTCTTCATCCTCTTCCTCTGGGTGTGTTGAGCAGTCCTTCGCAGAGAGAGACAGATCACATCTGGAGCGGCAGCCATGGGGCCAAACACGGCGCCAGCCAACACCACAGAAACACACACAGAAACACACACTCGTCCCTGCATGTCCCAAAATGTTGTTCTGTGGTGGTACAAAAGACTTTGTTGCTCACACTTAACTCCTTATTCATGCGTACAGGAGTTCTGAAGTACTAGACGTACAGTTGGTTCAGTAATGCAAGGAGCGGTTCTCACTTGGCTCGACAAAGCAGGAAAGGAGTCACTCTTCTTTAAAAATTCCTCCCACTGAAGTGCCCTTAAAAGCTTCTTAAATTAATCCTGAGAAATTAACATAAGCAGATACCATTCCTTCCGCACTGAGGCAGGGCAGACACTCATGCATGTTAATTGTTCACAGCTTTTATAATCCAGTCTTCCACATGTGGGACCTGATCCAGCCTGCCTGTTTCTGATTAAGACCGGCCACGTGGGACGAGCGATGCTGAGAGAGGGATCTGTGGTACATTTTTCTGGGTTTGTGGGATTCAGAACTATTGTCTTGATTGGCCGGCCGAAACTTCACTGTCATGCTCACAACTTGATTTTTGCGCATTTCCCCAACTGAATGACAATGAAACATGCCAAATACGGCCGGATAATTACATCTGTGGAAAAGGCATATTGTGCAGATCAGGATTGGTTAATTACTCTGTTTTTAGGGGGAATATTTTGATCCTGCACCACCCTAAAACCTATAGTCTTGTACTTTTATGGGAATCCATTGTTCAGGGACTGTCTATCCAAATTTGTGTCCCTCTGTGGGAATGAAAATAAAAAGTATATGGGAAGAAAATGTCTAGCATGATGGTTAACACATGTTTATGTCTGTACACTGGGTCATGAAGGTACAATAAAGAGGAAACAATGGCAAGCAACTACTTAAAAACTTGCATTTTCTTTGTATGAATAACTGACCAAGCATAGACAGTTTCAAAAGATTTTTAGCTACATGGTTAGCACCACTAGCATGACATCTTAATCATCTGGTGAGTTGGTCCCCCATTGTGGTCCAGACCGAAACATCTCAACAATTATTGGATGGATTGACATGAAGTTTGGTACAGACATTCATGGTCTTCAGAGGTTGAATCCTACTGACGCTGGAGATCCCCCAACATTTCCTCTAGCACCACCAGCAGGTTGATATTTGTGGTTCAAGTGGCTCGACAATTAAAAGCAGGATTGCCGTAGACTCTGGTGATCCATAAAATCTGCAGGTTTACATTTGAATTTGTTAATGCATTGATTTATGACCAAACACCTCAGCTATATTTTGTGTTTGCTGCCAATTATCAAATTGTTGGCATGCACAAATGCTAAAATAAGATGCTTACACCTGCTAGCATTAGCATGTTAGCACAGAGCTGCTGCATTGGCTGTGGACTCGTTTTTAAATAGCAAGTGTGGGTCCATCGTTCAAAGCAATCGTTGCAAGAAGAAATTCTAACATAGAAGAGGCAAAGATATAAATGTCATTATTGACACCTCAATTGGCCAGAATGCAATATATATATATATATATATATATATATATATATATATATATATATATATATATATATATATATAAAAACTGAAGTAAGCTATAGCTGCATGTGTTTTTCAAACCAGCCTATTCTCCCAACCTGAGCTTACAATCCTACAGCTGCCTCTGTTGTCATTGATCTAAACATATTGACTTGCATCAAGTTCAGGTGTTGTTTGTGTATATTTTATGTTGTCCTGCAAAAGGCTTTTTTGGGAACTGAAAGAAATCAGTAAGACAGTGGGTACAAAAAACAAACAACTTGAGCATGACCAAACACATATATATGAGGTCTGACCAAAGTATCACACTTTGCCAGCCAGCGCCATTTACCAAATGATGACTGTGAGACATAGTTGAAAGCTCAGAAAAAGGTAGTTGAGATGGTTACAGAAAAAGCTGCTGAAATGAATGTAAGTGACATATCATCTAATATTCTAATCTTTATATTCTCTTTTTAAAAACGGACAATAATCAACTTCTATTTAAGTATCTGAAAACTTTTCTTTAAAAACAAAGATCAATGGCTAAAGTTAGTTGTCAACTGAACCCTGCCCACTCTCTCACTCATAGTAAGAAGAAGAAAATGAGTAGGAAAAGTAAGAAATTAGATTTTTGGGACCTTTAACTATGCAATCTATTGATGCCTGTGGCCCCTGTGGCCCCTTGTTTTATGTCCCCTGGCTGTAGCCTGCATGCTGGAGGCTGCATGTCTTGGGCAGGCTCGGTGATGGAAGATGAAGAATATGATCATTAGGCAGTGCTGTTGTATATTGATGGGTCACCGGGGAGCCTTCCATCACTGACGAGGCCATCCACGTTGCCTCCGCTCTCGGGCAGTGTGTCGAGTTTCATGCACATGGAGTGGATTAGCCATGTGTGACACTTCACTAAGGCGACGTCCACCTCACCCTGACTGAGCAGTGACTGGTTTGTTAGGAGGTCCTGCTTTGTTTTCTCTGTAAACACAGTGCACATTTAAGACTTGTTGTTGCAGGATGGTGCCCATTTACTGCAGCCGAGGCTACTGTTGTAAAGCAGCGTGAGGAATGTTGCTGGAATTTGGCACCTATTGTACAGAGAAGAGTAATTTCAGTAGGAGTAAACCACCACCAGCTTGTGGCTCCAGCTTCAGGTTTTACTTTTTCTTCCCTCAAATTAATGTAGTTTGCTTTTCTTTTTGATACAACTAATCCAAGTACATTGCGGATTGAGGACCGTAAGCACTTTAATGCAGTTTTTATATATATTTTTTTGGCCACTTGGGTCAGCAGAAGAAGCTGAGAACACACCAGTGACATATTATCCCCATATGAAGCTGATATGCCAAATGTCTGAGCACACAGTTTACTCATTCAGCAAAAATGATGCCAACATTAACATTTATTTGCATTCATAACATGCATAACATTCATTTTTCAGGCCAAACATCAAACATAAGTCAAATATTCTCTCTCTTTTAGCTCTGATTTTTTTTTGTCTCTACCAACTCCAGAGGCAAATATTTGGCTCTTTAGTTCAGTAGCTAAATGCTAGAGATAACTGTGAGTGTACAGTTGTCTTAGCAGAGCAAAACAATGACCTGAAAGATGCTAAAATGCTCAGCAGAGCTAACGGAAACTGTCAGGTTGGGTGATAATTCTCTGTGGGTTTGTCACTATAAGCAGCCCCTTTCATTTTACACATAGTAATTTCATCCATTGTTGACATAAAAATATTGAAAAGTGCAACTTTAAAGCCTCGATTACTGTTTTCTGAATATCCATCCATGAAATTTCATCATTTTGTGAGGCCATCAGCCACACCACTGCTTTTATAGAAACATCAATCTGTTTTTATGCTATAACTCAGGATCACTCTGGCATCCTCTTCTCCTTACATAGCAAGGTTTACAAAAATGTCTGTGGTATGAAACACAATTGCTCCATCTAAAGGGGAATATATAAAAGGGATTAAAGCGTGGGGTCAGCCACAGCGCAGTGTGTGTTTTGCTGAAGGACACTTCAGAAACCCTGTGAGACTTCATTTAGCTTTTGTGTACATTGCACGCTGACTTCATGGTTTGCTTTCATCCTCCGGTCCTGGACTGCATTCAACATTCCTGCTTTTTTAACATACTGTAGTGACTCCAGCGTCCTTTGTGTCACAGCAAAAGCTGCTCGGCATGAATCACAAATTCCATTTATATAGACGCAGACTTTACAACCGGGGGGAAGAGTAAAACATTAAACCACGTTCAACGGTCGAACAACTCAGGGACTTTCTGCCTGCATCATGGACCACCAATGAAACCGTTTATTAGCACAGCATCAGTGAACTCCCTTTCAGAGAATGCTTGGCTGCAGTCCCAGAGCATGGACACAATGGACCTGAAACTGCAAGGTGCTCTCCCACACTACAAAATGTTGTAGTCGAATTAAATGAAATAAGTGTTCTGTGAAACTCCCATGAAGGAGGGGGAGGTGATGAAGCTGTGAGAGCTGGTGAGTGTGTCAGGAGACAGCAGCGTAACGTCTGGTGTCCAGTTTCAAGCCGCACTCGGGTTTCCTTTTAACAAACTGAGCTCTTTGCCTGCTTGGCTTAAAATCAGCGAGCCGTTGTCCTTAGGCTAACAACACAAAGTGCTTTCCAAACATTTTGAAGGGTCAGTTCACCCACATTAAAATAAAAAGGATGTTTTTATCAGTTATGTTGTGTGGTAATAAAATCAAATTTTCACATCTGGGAGCACAACAAACAGAAGCTACATTAACTTCCATCGTATTTGCGATGGCGTCAGAAACCTCAGCACCAGATACCATAAAGGAATAGTTCCACATTTTGGGAAATACACTTACTTGCAGTCTTGATGAGAGTTAGCTGAGAAGACTGATACCACTCAAACCAGCAATCACTTAGCTTAGCTTAGCACAAAGACTGGAAAGAGGGGGAAACACCTCTGTCCAAAGGTAACAAAATCCACCCACCAGTACCTCTGAAGCTCAATAATTAACATGTTATATCTCATCTTTATGTAACCAAAGTGTTAAAACGACACATTGTGGTTTTGCATGGTGTGTTGGGAACGGTGACTCCCGGAGTCACAGTGAAAAGATAAGATAGAACTTCATTAATCGAGGGGAAAGTTGTTGTGCAGTCTCAGTACAAACTAGGAAAGAGTGCAAAGAGTACACAGAGTGCAAATATACATTAAAATGTGAAACGTCAACAAGGTGCACATCCAAAATACACAAAATGCCAATAAAATAAACAGGTTAACAGTAAGGATCATAAAACTTCAGGAATTTATTGCAGCCAACAAACGAGGTACAACATGTTAATTAGTGAGCTTTAAAGGTGCTGGGGTGTGCATGTTGTTTTACCTTTGGACAGAGCCAGGCTAGCTGTTTCCCCCTACTTCCAGTCTTTGTGCTAAGCTACACATGAAAGAAAACAAGCATATTTTGCACAATGTCTTGAACTCAAAACTTTTCCTTTAAGACTTTTCTTTTAAATGATTTAAGCAAAGTTGCACCTGATAATTCAAATCTAATACACAATATAAACATTTGGAGTAAAGAGAAAAGTGCAGGACTGAATCTGAAACAGAAAACAGGAAGAACAGTGTTCCAGCAGAGCAGTTTGCAGCCTGATTACAATCTGGGATATAAATCTTTAATAATCAGCAGTATAGATGGAAATGAGGTGATCAGCCCTGCAGAGGAGTTTTCACATTCTGCAGCACCCGGAGGATGAAAAATTGTGCCTTTGTCACTTCCCTGTCTATAACCCCTCTCCTCCACGTCTCCACGCTGCATACATAATAACAGGCTGAACTCAGTAAAGCCAACTGAAAATAGATAATGATGTGTTATCTCACTCGCTGAGGCTGTACAGTATGTAACCCTGGAGAAAACGTCAGCGAGGATGTCTCACATTTCCATCATGTTCCTTTAGATGCAGCTACGCTCTGCTGTGGTAATATTAGCGCTGTCTCATCAAGTCATATACGTCTGTAACAGTGTCACAGTGACAGGATGTACATGTGAAGGAGGGCACAGCTAATGCTGGCTGGCGTGGGATCTTTGAAGCGGGCTTATGAGTGACTCAGAGATGGTTATCTTTCGCTCGTGTTTATTTCAGGGGCGTAAACATGAAGATGAGGTCATTCACGTTCTCAGATTCAGTCAATCTCGTGTAGCACGAGAAGGGTCAATTCTACGCCCTCACACAAAAAAAATAGCTGCTCATGTGTTGTCTCGCCATGCGGATGGTTTTGGATTTATTCCCACAGGTTTTGAGATATGTTTCTGAGATTTCTGCCTGCACCATGGAAGCAAACAGACTCCTCTTTGTGGAGCTTGCAGCGCTGAAATAGACCTATAACATTAAAATTCAATAACTTGTCTTTCCAGAAACAGTGTCGTGATTACTCTGGATAATCCACTGGAAAAAAAAAAGATGGTGCTTGTGAATTTTTAAAAGTGTTTTTTCGTTATTATGAGCACCACAAACTGGGTGGAGGCAGAAATCTCAGAGGCAGACACGTTAAAACCTCAGCAGTTAAAACCAAAAGACCAAATACCACCAGAGGAGTGTGATACAATGTGCGGTTTTTGGATATTTATATGCATTTATTTATATATTTATAGCCAATTCCAAGCATATAAGAGTTGATTATTAGCATTCAGTATTTCTGTTGATGTGTGTGGTGAGCTGCTGCATATAATTGATCTTACGGGGATAAATCAAGGCACAAGTGTAGACCAGAAGGTGAGCTATGACATGATCCTCAAATTTAGTAACAAGTCAACCTCGAATGGAAGCGACAAAGCCTCTTAGCAGCCGTAGGAATTACAAAGCATTCAGAGACCGCTGTTCATTTCCCCGTTTCCAACCGCGAGCTAACGTTGTCTCTTTTAAAGCGTGACCAAGATTGTCCCTGAACTTTAGAAGAAGCCATTTTAATCCAAACCATGATCCTTTCCCAAACCCTAACGTGGTCGTTTTTGTGCCGAAACCTAACCAAACCTCAACCATACGATGTTGCCACATCATAAAATGCATCTATTTTTCAACAGTGATTTGTAAGCTCTTTGTAAGGCTCAGATCAGATCAGAAAACGCTTTGATGCGTCGCTGTCGAGGGCGCAGACAGGCACGCGCGATGCATTGTGCTGTTAAATTTGGAGGATTTGTCAAATTGCTGAAATTCTGTTATTGTTAATCTCTCCCCATATGTGGAGGTGAGGAGTTCAGCCTCTTTCGCAGGGATCTTTCCAACCTATAGCACATAATAGTGAGAGTGAGAATTCAACAACTGCATTTTAGTTTATCTTAAAGCACTTCATGAATCATATTATTAATTTATATAAACCTTGTTTGAGTCAATAAAAAGCACTAAATATGGCCTCTTCTTACAACATAGAATTCACCTGTACAACAGTACGTTACATTACAGGCATCATAAAATTTGACTTAATGGAGTTGGATTGCATTAGACTGTACTCTGCATCATAAAGTGGCCACTGAGTCCATTACAGCTGCATTAATTAAATTAAATGGTGAATAAAGAATAGTTTTTGGTCTTACACCAGATACAGTGATTGTTCACAACAGTCATTACTTCACCTTTAAGTTCAGGCTCAGGCTCTACATGAACTGTCCCACTGTAGCTGTCTTTCATGAAGATGTAATTCAAGATTCAGTCTTTTGCGGCAACCGCAGATTGAAACCATTTCACAATGCGTTCACAGTCTTCTCTCTCGCCTCCTCTTAAAGATATATGACACGTCTTAAAGCCACAAGGGAAAAGGACGTCGTCTCCAACTCAAACAAAGACTCCACTGTGGGCATCTCTAAGAAAAGGTTATGGTGGAAGACGCGACTGAATACTCAGCAACTCGCCAGTACATCAAAAGGTGGCGAGAAATTAGGACAATAACGTTGTAATGGCCTTGAGTGGATATAAATCTCGGTCCGCTGAGCCTTTTGAGGCAGCTGAGGATGAAGGAGCTGAGGTTGGAAGGTCATGAACTGTCTTTATGAGCTTTGTGGTGACAGACTAAATAAAGATAGATGATAGGTAGAAGAGGTGACTCACTCCTCGGCCTGTGAGTCAATCCATCTTCTGTCACAGTCACCAAAATAACAGTAGTTGAAGCCAAAGCCACTCCCCCTAAAGACATGAGTGAGCAGTTTCTGAGTAGCGCTGGAGGGGGGGCACCTGACAGAAAACACCTAACATTATCATAATGATGCAAAGATGAACTTGTGAAATTCTCCCTCGAAACAAAACAAACTGGATTATTACCTGTCCAACAGGAACGCACAACCCCATGCCTCACTTCCTTCACTTCAGATCCTGAACTCTACACTGAAAAGCTATGTCGACTCTGGTTGGACCGGTTTCTATATGCAACCTCTTTTTGGTCATAGCCTTTTCTGCTTCTGTCTTTCTTTTCTTGGTTTGTGTAGCAGTGCAAGCTGTTGAAGGTAAAGGTGGAGCTGGAGGGAAGGTGGCTGCACTGCGACCAGCTCGACACAGCTTTAGCAACATATCTGCTTTGCCTTGTGAGTCAGTGAGTGCATGGGCTCAGTGTGCACAGGTAGGCATGTATGCTGGACTTATTACAGCATTATTACATTGTTATTGATTGCTGTTCGGATGTAAAGAGATTTTCTTTAACACAATGAAACCTCTTAGCTGGGCAGAAGCAATCAGAAACAGAGCAGAAACCATCGAGGGAGGATGAAGAGTTGAAACCTAAGCTGTTGGTTTGATTCCAGCTTGCAGATGGATGCTGCCCTTTCCTCTGGCTGGCAGGGAGGGACCTGACCTTTGACCTCAGCTGAATGCCTATTCTTACAGGGGGGTTCCTCCCTGCTGCTGCTGAGCTGCTGTTTTGACAGCATAAGGAAAAAGTCTTCCGTCAGGGGAAACAGCCATATGTCTTTTAAAACCCCCACCCCAAACACCTCACATCTTCATCTGCTTGAGGCAGGACAGTATTGATTCCCTCTGAAGAGATTTACATCATGGGTCACATGTGAATAAGATTTACGTGATGGCAGTCCAGTGGCTGCTCTGACAAATACGCCTCACAGAGAGATTCACATGGGCCGTGTGTTCCTGTAATCTGCAGGCGAAATATTGAACAACAGGGTTGGGATTGAGGAGATAATGCCGTAATCCCCACCTGCAATTTTGAAATCCATTCAATTCAGGGTAATCCTGGTTAAAATGCGGAGTTGCGGGTTCGTGTAAGCACATCAAAACATTGCTATCTGTTATATGTTTAACCAGTGTGACACTATTTCTCCCCATACAGAAAGTCCCGTCCTGCATGAACAGCCTTGTTGTGATCTTATTTCTCCACTGACCATTCTACTTTTATGTTTGTGTGTCAACTTTCATTTTTATTTTAATCTAATTTAAGAATATGTACAATATCTAGTTGCATTAATGAAGCTTTAAATCTGGGGGAAGTGGGAGGATGCTGTGAACTTGTTAGCTAACACTCATTTGGGCTACGCATCCAGCAGTGATGGAGCAGCATTGGAATTCATTTGAAGTTGTATTCTCTCTCTTTTATCTCTGGTTTTGGTCTCTACCGACTGCTGAGGGAGGCATCTGGCTGTTTAGCAGTGAAAAGTTCACCAACTAGTCGGTAACTGTGTCCGTCTGTTGTTTTGTTTGACAGCTGCCAACTGCAGCTAAAAAAGACACTAATGCCAGGATCACCTGCATGATTTTTTTCATCTTTGTCGATGGTCGCTGTGTCAGATCTAACAATCGCGGCGCCATAAACTCTCGCCGTTTCCTGGTCGGGTGACTTGCAAGACTACACGTATGACCCCGACTAATCGCAGCACGTCTTACCTCACGATCACGCACCAGTTCAGATGTCATCAGGGAGGCGGTGAAGCAACTGTCACACTGACAGAAGCATTGTGTGAGATGCTGGCTGGTCTTTGGGACCAAAAAAAGAAGGAAAAGAAAGACAGTGGATGCGCTATAACGTTAAAAGCAAATGCAACAGGCAGTGTAAACTTCGGCTGTGTGCCACATCAAACAGGCTACTTTAGCATTAGATCTGGAATTAATCATAATTAACCTTTTTCCTGCAGTGAGGACTGAGGATAATGTTATGACAGCATAGCCAGCTGCCTGACATTTGTCTTTTTTGACTCGGTCATGGTAGTCCATCAAGGAAGCATCAAACAGATAAGAGCACTGTTGCCACACCTCAATGAACCTTTCCTCTCTTTCATTGTCCCACCTGACAGCAGCAACCTCAGCATCCCTCCTCCTCCTCCTACTCTTCGCCATGGTTAAATGACTTACTGTTGCTGGCTGTAGTAAACACAAGTAAAAAGTTTGTCAAAGTTGGGACAAACACGTCTTCATTTTAGAGGTCAAATTACATTACAGCCACCACAGATATCAGACGAAAAAGATGATCTTTGGGGCAAAGTTTGGCTCACAGCTAGCTCAACCAACCTAATTAACCTAATGATCGTTACAGCAGCAGCTTGATGTTTCTGTGGTGAAACTTTTTACAGGCTCTGACACTGAACTTATCAGTATGATGATGCGGATAATTAAGTTATACATGATTTTTACGGGCTGCACGGTGGCTCGGTGGTTAGCAGCGTCGCCTCACAGCTAGAAGGTCCCCGGTTCGATCCCGCCAGGGGTCTTTCTGTGTGGAGTTTGCATGTTCTCCCTGTGCAGCGTGGGTTTTCACCGGGTTCTCCGGCTTCCTCCCACAGTCCAAAAACATGCTGAGGTTAATTGATAACTCTAAATTGTCCGTAGGTGTGAATGAGTGGTGTGTGTGGTTGTATGTCTGTATATGTAGCCCTGTGGTAGGCTGGTGACCTGCCCAGGGTGTCCCCTGCCTTCGCCCGAGAGACGGCTGGGATAGGCTCCAGCCCCCCCGTGACCCTGCAAAGGATTCAGCGGTGTATAGATAATGGATGGATGGATGATTTTTACTTCACTGGTCCGAAAAAATCTGCATGAATTAAAGCACACATTTTCACCAAACTATTACAATATAATGTGAGTTGGATTTATTGTTGTTATACTAAAATTTCCCATATGTCATGATAGTTAACTGGTAATTTATCCAGTGATTCCCAGACTGACCATTTCCCCACCTGGACGTGTATCGAGGTAATCTCTCTGTGAGGTTCACGAGGACCTGAAGCTGCACGATTACCTCTCTGTGTGAAGCACCACTTCACATGCACTCAGGCAAAGTGCAGCAGCTCGCTGAATAACATCACCGGTCATGGACGACAGCACAAAGTGTGGACAAGTACTAAAAACAAGCTTTCACACAAAAAAAATCCCACTACCTTCATGTTTGCAGCTGTCAGCCTGCCTTGTGTGTGTGTGTTTTTTTTCCTCAAAATGCTTTTTGCTCTGCACTTATGTCACCGACCTCCAGCGTTAAATAATTGAAGTGGACACATTCTGGCATGTAGTCATGTAATACAGGGTTTTTTTTCTCCTCTGATACATTTAACTTGAGCGTTAAAGCATCAGAAGGAGTCGTGGCCTCTTCATGAATTAAACATTGTGCCATCAAAGCCCAGAGGGAGTGTTACCTTGCGATTCGCAGCAGCGGAGGAGCGGCCGGGTCTGTCTGTGCAAGACTCTCCAAACTTTAAAGTCAGACATCGCACTTTAGTTGCATCATCTCACCGACTTTGGTATTTATAACCCGCTGTAGTGCATCCTAAGGCTGATTTGCAACATTAAGCTTTATGAGCAGCCTCAGCACTTCTTCCCCCTGATTAACACACAAGATCAGCACTTTCATACCACACACTAACTTTTGGCACACTTTCTTTCTCTCTTTGTTATTGCAGAGAGTTTGCTGTGGTGAAGGTGCTGCTGGTGGTCCTGGTACGCCCGCAGCCTTTCCTGATGGCCCAGAACCGTGGGGTCCTAATGATAGTAACTTACCGCTGAAAGGCTGAGGGAGAGAAGCAAACAAGAGACGACCCAGCGGCCCAAACCGTGAGAGATCAGTCAACACAGTGGTAATATGTCAGTGTCAGCAGATACAGGAGACGGTGGGGAAGAAGGACAAGCGCAACAGAGAAAAGTTAAATACACACAAGGTTTGGGTTCAGAAGTCAGAGGTTCTTCAACAAGTAATGCTATTTTCCACAACTGTAGTTAAATAAATCTACAAGATGCAGCTTGTGGTGTTTTGGTGAATGAATCAAACTGAAACTATAAAAGTGAAGGGGGCAAACAGAAGATTTTGAACAGTTAGTCCCTGGAGGAAATGATGCTCTTGATCTCACAAACTGAATCTCATGACTGATTTCTTGTCCAGCATCTGTCTACTTTAAGTTAATGATTTATGGCTTAGTTTCATTGAAGAGTTTCAAGAAGGTTTACTGTTGGAATGTGTTTTATGTGCGTGAACCAGTGAGTCTTAAGGCCATGCTTGTGTCGCTGTGTGCTGAGCAGATAAGCAGACTGTTGAGAGGTTCAGTGCATCCACGGGGCTGTGAGGGAAGTCCTCTGGGTTATACAGGAAGCATGTAAACTGAGCTGGAGTACAAACAGGAAGCGGGTGATGAATTTCAGGTTTTGTTGCAGCGGAGACAGGAAGCGCTCGAGAGTTCCTCAATCGCCTCAGCACATGGTCGAGTTGTTAGAAAGCTGTTAAGTTGAAGGAGTTTCTGAGCTTGACTCAGAGGGTCACAGGGTCGCACCATGCAGTTCTTTAATTGATAAGACTTTGTACTTCAAGTGTTTTGTTTTGTTTTTTTTGTTATTTGAATCATGAATTTCATTTAAAAAACAAAAAATTTTACCAATAAAATATGAAGACAGCTGCAATTGTAGGAAATACTCTAATACTTGTACTACAGCAGTGTTAGCAGGTCTTGGTGGTCTAGGGGTCGTGACCCCCTGGACTGCAGCAGAGACAGGTGCTGCCACATTTTTCTCATCCCGATGCATCTGCTGCAGACAGTCATCCTCAAATTGAAGCAACCGTCTTAATGTGCGACTGGAAGTGTCCCCACATTCTCACCTCGAGTTAAACCCTTCTGCATGAGTGTTTCATTTGTTTGTCAAACTGTCTGCACCCATTGTAGGTGCTGTTGTATGATTTTACTTGAATATTATAGTCCGTTATTAATGTTCAAGAGAAGAATTTCCAGTCAAGAGTTTGGGATAAAGGGACCTTAGAGAGGAAACAAAGGGCGAGAAAGGGGAAGTGACATGCAACAAAGGTCCCTGGTCGGGCACCAAACAGGCGACTAAATCACTATCCTGCCATGATGTCACGATAGAAAGTGTTTTTTATAGTAACAAGCAACAACAACAACAACCTCTGATATTGCCATGGTATTTTCATTGATTTTCAGATATGCATTATCTCCCACTAGGTGCCTCAATATCACCGCTGTATTGAATACAAACTGGTTCACACTGAAAGCTGAAAGAGCACGAAACATAACTAGCCGGTACCTTCTGTAATCATCTGGAATGAAACCAATCAAAGTTGTCAAAAAGAAAGTTCAGCTTGTTTAATCAGTAACTTCAGCCGTTTTTTTTTTTTTTTTTTTTTGTAGTCAACAAAACAACCTTCATCATTAGATTGAACAACAAATGATGTCATTCGTGTGCCAAGCAGCTTCCTCTCAATTTCAACGAGTTGATTATTTGTGATGAATTCAGGATCTAATTAAATTTGGTTTGTGCGAGCCTGAGAAGAGAGCAGGAATCTGAATGGAAGGCTGATGCTGTCTTTTTACTGTCAGGGTATAAAAACACAGCTTCATGAGCTCTGTTTCAGAGGATCAACAACTGAGCCAAACCCACTGATGAGACAAACAGAAAACCCAGAGGTGGCTGGAGGCTCTTGATAACAGTGCAGCTTCCATCCTGGTTAATGTTAAATGCACCCATTGTATTTGTGCACATTTCTTTATCCCTTGGCTTGTATTTCTATACTTATATATGTGCACTGGTAATCTGTCTGGAAGACAGAGAAACACACCGCTCAGTCAAGTCTGACAGTTTCTGAAGCCTGCAGGCAGACACCTGCATGTGAGCTTTTTGTTCACATAGCTGATGAGCTCTCTGAGCACTGACTGTGCTTCTTTACCCTCAGTCGGAGAGTTCAGAGGTCAGATTCATACCTCTTTTTTACTTGTCTGTCTCTGGTGTCACATTCCCCTGAAACAGGTTCAGCTGACACAAAAGGTGGACCCATTCACAACTGACACACTAACTCACACACACCGGATTTGTTCTTTTTGCAATCAAGCACCTAGGATTCTGCTGATTACTATACAATCCACTGGCAAAAAAGAGTGAGTCAGTATCTCCTGTGGGAGCTCTTGCTCACGTAACCTGTTGCCATCAGTATCCAAGGAAGCAGTACACACTGAACAATGCTGCAGCAGGAACCTACCTGCTATCCTATTACAGTGAGTAGCATAATAATGACTTTGAGCATATCTGCGGCGCTGTGGAGGTAGATGCACATCCATGCTGTCTCTGACACGGAGAAGGATGAATGTGCATGCCTGCACAGTCCCCCTGTAATCAGCATCCTGGCTGCTGGAGATAAGACACAGTGGCACAGTGTGCAGGCTGCGGCTGGCTCTCTGCCAGGAGACTTCAGGCCAAAGCATCCACACCAGCAACACCACTGTGGACCCCTCTGCCAGCGAAGATAGTCGGACAATATACTGCTCCTCCACCATCATTATCAAGCACATTCCACCACCGTAACGTCTTTGCTGTATAAAATAATTACTGAAGAAAACTCACACAAGACTAAATCAGTCATCTAGGTCAGTGATTTGCAACCAGGGGAACGCTGCAGGGCACCTTTGCAGCTGCCAGGGGATACATGCAAAGATTCTCAGCTAATTTGAAAAGATAGAGATTATGATTTCATCAAAAAAAAAAATGATATCCGCACATTGAGTCAGCCACAGTGAACATCACTTGTTGCGATTGAGAATGGATGAAAAGCAGCTGGCAACCAATCCAGCAGGTAACAGCTAGTTCGCTACAATGGATGGACAAATGGTTGAAACGGCTAAAATGAGTAAATAACTGAAGCATTTGGCTTCTTGACAAATAAAAATGCAAAACTGGCCTTAATTTACACTGACAGTTTAATATGAAAGGAATTACTCTAATAATAGCCACTTTTAGATAATTACTATCAAATGAACACATCCAAACGTGTCGTCGATGAGAGGTCTGATATGGCTGTGAGGGTAACACTAACAAAAAAGGTTGTGAATGGGATCGAGTTTCTTTCCTCCCTCTATTATTCCAGTCAGTAAAAGCTGGAGATGCAGAATTTGTTTACCGTTTCCCCCAAGCAGCAATGAATTAAATTTTTTTAAAGAACATCTTCCAAAGATTTCAGAATTGGCTGACCGACAGCAGACGATTCACCGCAGTCAGACACAAAGGCTTAATTTGATTTTGTCATTTTCTCTGTTGCCACTGTTTCATCACACCTGAGTTTTGCGTTTTCATGTCAGTGCACGCATTATGATAGGCTGAGCTTCCCGTCCATCATCTGACGCAAGAAAAGAGAATAATCCCTCAAAAACAAGCCACCTGACAAACCTTTGTCTTACTATTTAGAGCATTTTGTCACCAGACATCAGTTATTTTTCACTCATAAAGTTTGCATTCATAAAAACAGCACACAATGAGCACACTAAAGGATCTATATGTACTACACACTTAAAAAAGTGTAAACCACATACAGGCTGTATGTGTTACTCAAATTGACACTACTATTCTTTAAACAGGAGGTTTGTGGAGCAAATGAAGAGCTTCAGTCATCTCTCCGAAACAGTATCTCTGTAAAACATCTTTTAGCACCTCGAAACAGTCATCTTTCCCCGCAGCTTTGACCCTAATTTACTTTCAATAACTTCCATTCCTCTCTGATTGCTGTTGGACGATCAGCACAAGGAGAGCTATTAGAAAAACAAAGCCCCGCTCCTCTAGCTTCACTTCAACAACAGCACTGTGCTATAAATCAGCTCCCAAACCCCTTAGTCAGGGAAAATACACTCCATGTGGAAGTTGTACTACGTTGCATCAGCCAAGAGAGTGGGGGGAAAAAAATGTTTTTTACATGCAAAGAGGGCTCTGTGTGGTTGTGTGAGCCAGGGGCAGCTCTTCAGCCAGAGCTCCATCTTTACGAGCCCACAGACACAATCACACTGGAACATGTGGTTTTGATCGGCTCACGTGCAAGGCCGAGGCCAGTTAAAGCGCCAGTACACAATGATCACTCACTATGCTGCAGCAATGAGAACCACATGCCAGATCAAACCCAAACGGCCTGATCCCAGTCCCTGTTTTCAGTCATGTCCTGTCCCGTGGGAGCCCTGTTCCCAAGCTTACAAACAATGGCTCTGTATTCATTCAACTTTTTCAAGCAGAGCCCCTCCCAAACATGTTTTATTGTGGTTCTGGATTATATATGACTGATGTCTTGAATATGGAATTTAGTAATTTGTCTGCCATAGTTTCAGGATGTTTTTTCTGACATCACCACACCTTTTTATCAATTAAGGTATTAAGATGATACTGGAAGTTAAATCAGCCTGACTGTGTTTGCCTCTGTGAGTATTTTCACTGCGAGATCAGACACGTTGAATCCAAATCTGACAGGCTCGACAACCCTCTGCTCCTCACGCAACAACAAACATGACGAAATCATTGCTCACCTGTTTATTGTACATCTGCCTCATTCGTGTCGTCCAGCCAGATATTGTTTAATCCTGCAATTAACAACTTTTTGCAGAAATTAATTACAAAGACTGTAAGCAAACAGTTGCTTTTTTACTCATCCAGCAGTTACAGGACAATACTTTTACACATTTGGACTTGTGTTTCTGTTTCCATCTGGATCTAACTCCAATATTCACTCTCATTTTAGCTCTGTTTTGGTCTCCAGCAACTCCTTAGGGAAATATCTGGCTCTTTAGCTGCTAAAATGCTTCACTGTGTTCACCAGCTAGTTGCTAACTGCGTCTGTCTCCGTAAAGAGGAGCAGCAGATTCAGGTGATAGTTCTCTGCAGGTTTAATCGTTATGACAGAGCGAGATCTGTTTCCCCCTCTTTATGCTAAGCTAAGATAACTAGCTGCTGGCTGTAACGTCAAATCAAAGAACAACATTTGATATGTTTTTATTATGAAAACATTGATCATAGCAGCTTTAAACACACGGTTTATTTCCAGTTCTTCTGCAGATGTGTATAAAATGAATGTGTAACATCCGGACATCCGGAATATTACATATTTCAATATTTTATGGAATTATTTAGTCATAAAAACATGGCTTCTTAGTTTTGAGTATTTACTCTGTGTAACACCATATAGTTTCAATGAAGTGTTGCAACAAGCTGGCAAGCAGAGCACATAATGAGTGTGCCAGACAGTCTGGATATAAGAGGATTTTTCCAACTTAAGAGCCCTTCCAGAGTAAATAAAAGTGGAAAAGTGGATGTTAAGGGGTTAAGTCAGAACAAATCCCAAGCCTTCTCTGTTTCCAGCTCCTCGAATGTAAGTTTTTTCTTTATGCTGCTATTGTATTTCACTTTTATTTTACATTACATATAATTATTATCAAAAATGATATAGTACCAGTATGAAAATCATTAGTTGCATCCCTAAGAGGCACATGAAATGCTGTGTAACAACACAATAACAAAACATCACTAGTAGGTCAGTGCCTCACATCACACCTTCTAACTGTACCACTGGGATGTACTAGTACATTCACCCCATTTGCCCCTGTCTGGGTTGTGACGTCTGCAAGTTGGTAACAGCATGTCATTACACTGCATCCACTGACCACAAGCAGATTGTTTCAATAGCACACTTCGTACTCTCGTAAACTGTCAACTGGGGAGGAAAAAAAACCTTCAAGTTCCCCCACCCAACAGCTGGCTAATCCCCTCCAGTGATCTGGTCCCACAGAAAACCCACAGCGGACACCCAGGCTGAGGCCAGTGATATACGTTTCTGCTGTGTAGTAGAAAGTGGCAAAGCCGACAGGTCGTAACCCTGAACTGGTGGCTGTGTGGGAATTCTGGTGATGTCTCAGCGACATGCCTCGGTCTTCGTCTTGCTGTCTCTGTCTGCCTGTCTCTCTCATGCTGTTGTCACTGCATTCCTGCTCTGACCCTGACAGCCATCCGCTGCTCGCTTCAGCACACGTTCGCTTCTAAAGAGCAGGTGACAACCAAGAATACTTTCTCTCTGTTGTCAAGCTGCGTGCCACTGTGAGGGGAGAACATAGTGATGACACGACACATATTTAGCCACCCGGTAAAAAGAAGACATTATAGATTAATGCGAGGCTCTACATGGTGTCCAATGAGGTCATGCAGTCACGCTCTGAGGATATTATTCTTCTCATTGAAGCTGTAGCTTGAGGGCTCAAGGCCATTCATGCTCCAGCTACAACAGATCAGCCTTTTATAATAAACTTTTTACATTGTCCCGCGTGACCCATCACTGTTATTTCTGTCCATTCTCCCAAACGCCACCATAGATAATGCATAATGCACGTCATCATTCTTTCCCCAGATTAAGCCGAGGGGTATATTGTGTTAGGGAGCCCTCTCCAATGCGCTGAGACCCAGGCAGGCTGAATGGGCTGCAGGGAGCGGGACTAAAGCAACAGGCCTGTGGAGTCTCTCCAGTGCGCCGCTGGGAGAGCCCGAGTGTGGAAACCATCAAGGCTCCAGCAGCTGATGCCTTGTGACAGTGTTGTGGTAGATCCGCTCTGCCGTAAGAGGTACATAGGAAACACGGTGTGGTTCACATGGGGAGCTCTTTTTCCATCCACAGCTCGGCCTCAGTGGGGTACCTCGTCTATGTGTGTGCCTGTGTGTGTGTGGGTAAGGCAACATTTCCGCATTTCAGCCACAGAAATATCTCCTCTTGGCTCTCCCATCATTTTCCCATTTCCGCTCTGCCCTCGTCAAAATTTTTCCTGCAGTGGTGCAAAGTAACTAAGTGCTTTAGTGCAGTTTTGAGTTAGTTGTGCTTTATTTGAATGTTTCTGTTACGTATATACTTTTTAATCCACTGCATTCATCTGACAGCTATAGTTACATTTAAGTTTTAGAATTTACATTTCAAAAAATGTATATGTCTATTAAAATTCAATAGACTGTTAAAGTGGTTCATAACCTCTTTGGATCGTGACACTTTACAAGAAAAAATCAGCATGCAAGCATGCTAACAGTGATGCTAACATGCTGATGTTTTGCATGCATAATGTCTACTATGTTGACCACTCTTAGCTAGCATGCTAATATAATAATATAATTAGCATTAAAGACAAATTACAGCCAAGGCTGATGGGAATTTGTTTTCCGGAAGTGGAATTTTGGATCACCAAAATTATTACAATTCGTGCTCAAGGTGATGTGGATGTGTGTACCAACAGTTGTTAACACATTCCCCTAAAAACCACACATGTCTAAGCAGGGTTGTTAAAGAAAACAATGGACTGAACAAGTGAAGTGAATACAACATATTTAAAGAGGAACTAAGCGGAATTTGCACTTCGAAGTCTGTTTACAGACCCTGAGCAGTACGACTGCATGTGTGAAAAAGTTGCATACAGCCTTTTGTGGCTCCAGGGGGCGCTGCATTAAGTCTATTATATTACCTCTAGTGATGTCACTTGAGTCAGTGTCTGTTGAAGACTCCAAGTTTGCAGCCATGGTCCTCACCTTTGAGGCTAGCAGCTTGAGGCTACATTTGCCGCTACTAGCACAACACGGCAACCAAACTGCCAATTGTTGCATTGTGCGTAATGAGGCTCCAGGTTTTTACAATGAGGAAGAATGGCTGCAACAAAAAAGACGATATCTCTGGTTCTGCAGCGTTGATTTTGATGCTTTGCTCTTTATCAAAACTCAGTCACAGCAGGCCATTTTTCTGCTGAGAGAGAACTTTCACTTTTCATACTTGAAGAACATTTTGCTGATAATACTTTTATACTTTTACTTAAAGGTCCGGTGTGTAGGATGTAGTGCCATCAAGCGATGAGGTTTGTTTGTGTTTGGTCCACGCAACATGGTGGACTCCATGGAAGCTCACTCTAAGGTAACAAAACATACATCCTGGCCACAGATCAGCCTAAATCTCATACACTGGACCTTTAAGTTGAGTTTTGAGTGCATGACTTATAACCGAGCATTTTTACATTGTTATATTTGTACTTAGGTAAAGGATCAGAGTACTTCCTCCTCCGTTGTCCTGCTCCCCAGAGTGTTTGAATTAACTCCTCCGGTTCCTCAGACACTTTGGATTAAACTTCCGAGCAGACCTCATGGAATTCCAGTTTGCCGTGCTGAGGCTGCACACATGTTTTCTCAGGGTTTGTGTGTCGAGGTACACCGCGTGGGAAATCCCTGCATTCCACACCCACTTGTTGACCTCCCTGAACTCTCGCTGTGCTGATTCCTCGGTGTTACCTTGGCCGTGGGGAGAGGATGTCCACCGAGCTCACGGGAAGGAGGAACATATGTAGGGGGGAGCCTCTCGCTCAGCAAAAATAAACTGATGACACATTTGTGTGGGAGTCATCTGTTTTCATTAATTTATTCACATCTTACACTGCTTGAGTGATTTGTAGATACTGAAAGAAGTGAGGTCACTCTGGATCATTATTGAAATTTAAATGGCCCTCGGTGCAGAGTAATCTTCATTTGTTCAACACCTCATGGTGTTGCATGTCATGTCCTTTTCAATCCCACTCAAAACTGTCATCTTAACACAAAGCCTACATGAAAGCACCACACACAACAGCAAAATGAAGTCCAACAGCTGCTCCCGCAATGATAAAAATGTGATTATTATCTAGAGTTTGATCAACACTCTCTGTTAAAATATATCTCTGTCCTGAGTCACTTTGCACCACGTGAGGATCTCCTGAGGGTCATTGATAGTATGTTGAACTTCTCTGTGTGGCTCCTTGGTCACATTGTGCTCCGTACCATAAAAATCTCCTCACACAGCAAAGATTAGTTTATGATTAACAGCAGGATCTCAGCTGATTGTAAACCCTGTGTAATCTCCACAGGGTGAATGAGTGTCACTTCATGCAGTTTTTTTGTCACTTCATGGAGGATGGATGATATGAGGCTTACCAAAGCAAGTGAAAAGTCATGAGTTCAGTTTCACTGAACTAAGCCAGGGTACATGCCAGATATTAAAGAGGTACTCCAGTGATTTAGTCTTACACTTCCATAAGGTTGGGGGATTTTCAAGAGAGAGATTAAAAGAGGAACTGTCCAAATTAATGCAGGAGAGTCCAATTATCCTGACTTCTGGACCCTAGTTTGGGTCAAGCTCCAAAAACTTTGGCTCCTAGGATTCCCATAATGCAACTCAATAGCATCTCTTTTTATGTCCCTGTACTTTGGGTTTAATTACAGTGAAGGTTAGTCATCTATGTCTGCTTGGGTTTTTAGGTAATTTAATATCATTAAGCATCAATTAGGAGGTGGAGTGCCCCTTTAGAAATGGAGGTAAACTCCAAATGTTTAAAGTGCCCTCATGCAAGGTGTTTCATCCCTGTCATCCTTCAGCCGCTGTGGGGGCGATGCTAAAAGACAAATTCAACTGTCTGCAGAACAGCCAATCATGAAAACTCCAATAACTTTCTATAGACTTCATTTGCATATTAAACTAACATTGCATCTATAATTTATATCTCATTATGGGACATCAGATTTTTAATTACCCTGCTACCTACAACTCCACATCACGCCGTCACTTTGTATAGATGTTTGTACTGTTTATAAAGTGAACATTTAGAATCAGGCTTCATGAAATGTTACAGACTTTACTGTGAATTACTTTCACTTGGAACCGATTCAATTGTTATGTATTCAATGTCTTAACGGTAGTTGCGAGTGCCACAAAAATATAATCAATAGGTCCAATAAAGTTTCTTCCCTGGACACATACTGTAAAAACAAAACACTTGTTTTCTCAAAGTACAATTAATTAATTCTATTCAGTATAGTGACAACAGAAAAAAAACCTTTTCCTGTGAACACAGCAACTGTATGTTAATTAGCGGTGGTGCCCAGATGGGGGCAGGTACCCAATAAATCTGAGCTGAAAGCATCCTTCAGAGAGTGATTATGCAATTACTGCTGAAATGTCCTTAATTTCAGAGTAAAGAAAGATAATTTTCTCTGCTGACCTTTACTCACGAAAGCAATTTGTAAAGCAAAGCTCTCAACATGTATGTCCACTCCAAGCAACCATTCATTGCGAGGATATCGACGTTGTCCAGGTGTCTCCTCCTGTTGAGTTTTGTCTGAACTTATTTAAGAGCTTGTGTTCATTTCACTAATTTTCTTTATTTTTTTCTGTTTTTAAAGAGCCTTAATCTTGTTTCAGACCATTTCCATGACAGGAGCAGTTTAACTCTTTTTCTTAGCCTCTAAGGCGTGTGCCAGATGCCCTCTTTTCTTCGGAGGGGCCCTCATATTCAAATCACAGCAGCTGGGAAGTGCTTTGGTAAGAGGCAAAGGAGTGGGCAGAGACTAGGGGAGTTTTTAAAGATGTAATGGGGATGGGGGTGTGCATTTGTTTGGCCGGTGTATAATGTGGCACACGTCTATAACAGAGAAACCCCAAGGCTCTCAGGCTTTGATCCACATAAGCAGTGTGGGGCCTGCAGGCCGGGGGGTTTGCCTGGTCTTTCAGGCCTTTTACTCTGGGTGTGAAGGCACAGGCAGCGGAGGGAGAGGGAAGAGAGAGAGGCACTGTGGGTAGGCGGGGGTGGCATGTGGCTGGAGAAGACAGCAGGTTGTCTGCCCACAGGCAGTGATGCTGCAGCAGGGGCCGTTGTAAGGGAGCACACATGTCACCCTGTGAGCCTGACATTATTTTCTTTGTTAGTCTCCATGTGGATAATGGATTCTGCCTTCATTCACTGCCAAGATGTGATTTTATACAGTATGCTCCCACATATGCTGACCCTGGCATTTCAAATTGGCTTCCAGTGACAATTGTGTTTTATTCAAGTCATATGGAGGCTACAGCACTGTCCTCATACAAATTGGGCTGCAGCAAGCTATACACTACACCACATGGCCAGAAGTAAGTGGACAACCCTCTTCACATACTTTTGTATACTTCTTGTGAGTTTTTCATGATTTAGCCTGACCCCTTAGTTCAAATTCAGGGACATGTTAATGCGACAATCAAATTTAGACAGCAAAGTTCTTCCTTTGCCGTGGAAGAAGTGGACTGGCCTGCGCAGAGCCCTGGCCCTCACCCTAACAACACTTCTGGTTTGAACTGGAACACTGAAAGCAAAGCCAGGCCTTATCACCTGACTAGCAGCACATTAACGCCCGGTGTTTTTGAATGAGATGTTCAGGGATCTCTCCTGGATGAAATGTTTGAGTGTCCATGTCGTTTTGGAGTTTTTTCATGTTTAAATACAGGGAAGATCGTCACCCACACACAATTTATATCCCCAACTGTCACACAGAAAAGAGAAGTTCCTCTTTTAAAGATAAATAAATCATAACGCTCTCACAGGATTGTTAAACAAACCCTGTTTCTGGCAGTAAACTGGAGATTCCACCGAGAGGGAAAGTACAACTGTCCCTTTATCGTGCACAGTCTGTCGAGAGGCCGCTTGGTCGTTACTCATGGATCTGCGTTGCTCCGGGCTCTCATGCCAACTGAGTCTCTCCCCAGAGGTCTAAAGCAGCCCCAGAGGGTCAGGAGATGGGACGAGGGGCACGCTGCAACTGAACGCACTTGTCACTGCAGATCGTCCTCAAAGAGATGGCTCAGGGTAACAAGGGGAAAGGAGAACACTCGGACTGAACCCAACATTTGCAGCTCTTACTGAGGGCGTTTGCTGTGTAAAATTTAACCATTAATATAAAGCATACATTAAACATTTTTGCCATCAACTATCATAAAATCTGAATAAAATTCCTCCCTCGATGTCGTAAGGCACACCTTTGGTTGTAAGATGATGGGCCTATTTTGACATCACTATTGTTCTGGTGCCAGCGCTCATCCTGTGAGATGCAACTGTTTCCAGCTAGCTGCTGATGTCACATCTGTGCTGAATCAAAGGGTCATTTTACCCAAATCACAAAAAGAAAACATACTTTCTCGCATACTTTTAGCGGCTTTGAGGCATGCAGAGTTGCAGTTTTATGTATCAAGGTCTTGACATATTTTGTTTTGCCAGGTCCCCTGATGTGCACCAGGGGTGTCCTTGAGAAGCAGGATTTATATTTGATTCAGGGGCCAAAGCTGGACATAGACACTGGAAAATATCATAGCTATTTATTGCATGAGAGTGAGCTGTTTTAAGCCTTTTTCAGGGCAAGCAGCACACCTGAAAGTCATTCTGCACTGGGGTGGATTTTATGGAGGGGGAAAACAGCTACAGAGCATGGGGGTGTAATGTAGTGCAGTTCAGAATCCATCATCTGTCTGTCCATTATCCAGCCTACTACACAGTGACCTAACCGAGGCTCAGGTGGTGGTGTGTGCTCAGAGAAAGACAAAGACAGACTTGCAAGGCATTCATTGTTTTCTTAACAGAAGTGGTACAAGATCGGCACCCTGTGGTAGAATGGAGAATGACAACAGTCACTTTTTTCCTTGAAGTATGATGGAAGTTTACACTATTCAGTGAAAAATTGTAAGTGTAGGCATTTAAAACACACAGTATTTCTTATAATGATGAAAGGGCATGTCCCTAATTTAAGTCGATCCTACTTCAATGAAAGGAGCCTCACACTAGGACGATGCTATGTCAACAAACTGCTTCCTCCTGAATGATGTGAAGGAGAAAAAGCACAGAACGGATGAGGTGAATGCAGTTTGTGAAATCATGAGCTGTGTGACGGTTTATTATCCAGTGAGAACAAATAGTACAAACAGAAATCTTTTGTCAGTAAACAGTCGCAGAAATTAATGTGGAAAGCCTGCAGCCTCAGAGGTACCTTACGATCCATTTTGGCTGGACTAGCTTCGTCTTCCTGATCAGGCTTACTTGCAAACATTTAAAAACAGAGGAAGGAACATGATGAAGCTAGCAGAGAGTGAGGGAAGGGAGGATGAGGTGAAGGTCCTGAAGGCAGGATTACTGGCTACAGCAATAAGATCTGAGGGAGAGGGACATAAGCAGCAACTAGTCAACTATTTGACGAATTTGAGAGTTCATGGAGCCTCCCCTGCAGCCACATTTTGGCTGGACGGGAGGTGCAACAGCAAAAAAAAAATTGGGACAATAGAGTAAAGAGTTTGGCCTGTAATGATAGCCTATAATCACAGTGTGTGTGGAAAGTCAGGTATCATAAACTGTACAACATGTGCATGACAGTTGCAGTAAAAGTACCGTTTAAGTAAAAATACTCATACAACAATCTCAAAATACTCCATTTCAAGTAAGGGTCCTCCATTCAAAATACTTACATATTAATGCATTAACTAAATGCATACAACTTTCTGTATGATTGGGTAGTTTGATCCAATATTATACATAATAATTAAGTATAAACAATTAACTTAAAATAAAGTACAAATACTTGAACACTGTATTTAAGTACAGTACTTGAGTAAGTGTTAGTTACTTTCCACCACTAGGAAATATATATCAGAAAGACTTGATGGAAGAAATTAAAAGATAAGGGCTAACAGAGCAGGCTTGTGGTGGAAATGGAAAAGGCACAAGATAAAAAGGTACAGAAAGGAAAAAAAAAAAATCCGACAAACCGGAAACTGCAGGAGTTAAATTTCTCCAAAAGATGGCAGTACTGTAACACGAAGAATGCGAGCTACCGTTAAACCTCAAAGAAGAAGAAGAACTCGCCCATTCTGGCATTAGTTTTATTTAAACATTTTCCTATGGACCGTCTGGCATCTTTTGGAAGTAAGTGTTGATAGCAATGTATAGTAAGATGCAGTCGCTGCAGCTTTACACTTAATATTCCGATCCTTTCTGGAGTTTTCTCTCTAGTTAGCTACATTAGCTTCACTCTAGCTACCAACGGTTAGCTAACGTTAGCATATAAGCTAGCTATGTTTACATATATAACGTTACATATTTGTCAGTCTTGGAATATGTATTGTTGCTAAAGCAGCATATGGCGTGGTTTCTTGTAGAATAACCTTCGGACACGCTGTGCTATAAACCCGAGATAGTTAAACCTAATGTTATATTAGCTATCATTAGCAGCGTTAACATGGTTAGCATTGAGGATTTCATTGTATGCGGTTGTTTGTTTACCATTTTCTCGCTTTAACTTTAGACTCTTTTGCGAGGCAACTGTAACAATAGCGTTTCCCACCTCATACTGAATTAACTATTTAGCTTAATGTTAGCATGATAGTTTGTCCTGTAAGTCAGTCGTAAGTAAACATTAACCACGGGTTTGTCCATTTCAGATGATCCATTTGATAAACCACCATGCAGAGGCTGCTCATCCTATCTAACTGAGCCCTACATCAAGTGTGCAGAATGCGGACCCTCACCTTTTTTACTCTGCCTCCAGGTTAGACCGTGACAAACAAACACAAATATTATCTGAGCTCTTGAGCACTCTGTCTAACCGAAATGAAACTTTATTTCAGTGTTTCACCAGAGGATTTGAATACAAGAAGCATGAGAGTGATCACAAATATGAAATCATGGTGAGTAAAATAAAAATTGCCTGCATGTACTGTATGTAGTCTCAAACACACCCACCACACACTCACTGTTTATCCTCGCTGTTCTCATCGGCTCTTAATACAGACATCAGACTTCCCCGTACTAGAGCCTGGATGGACAGCACAGGAGGAGATGGCCCTGTTAGAGGCGGTCATGGACTGTGGCTTTGGAAACTGGTGAGTGCTTTTTCAGTTTGTTCATAGCTGCTGCTTCTAACTTGCATGTCTTGGTCAGATGGTCTCCAAAAAAACAACTTAATTTCATGAAAGTGTTGATGCCCTGATGAAGGCTAAAATATATTACTCAAAAAGCTTCAATCATGTTTGCCTTCTGTTTTTTGTTTTTTGTTTTTTTTTGGAACATGCAGCCAGGAATATTTTTAGGACTTATACTGTATGTTATTATGCATTTGACATAATGTTGCCAAAAGTAAACACAATTAAAATATTTCATCATATAATACAAACTCAACCACATGCGTTTACATCAAGTGACCCAATAATCATGGCGATGCACTGCTGCGCTCCTGAACTGCCACTGTTTGTTCACAAGTTAAATGTTAAATGTTTGACTAACTAAATTTGAATTTCTAAATCTAGTTAAAGCGCTGCCCCAGACTGACAAATAATTAATGATAATGTTTGGGACATGGGAATTTTAGGACATTATAATTGGCTCACAGGTTATGAAATCCTGGCCAATCTGGTTGCAATTTAATTTAGGATTTATGATGAATGCTGTGCTCTTTCATCACAAAATTGGTCTTTTAACAAAATCTGTTTATGGACAGTCTGTAGAGAATTATATGACCAAAACAAGAATTTAGCAGGCTTAATTCCATTCTTGGATACCTTAAGTGGAAGGCGTTTCCAGTTTTTATTAAGATGAATAAGATGATATTAGGATGACTGAAATATGTTATGAAACAACCTCAGTCTACTATACTGTGAGATATGTATATATTTAGAATCCGTTGGATTTATTCACATAAATTGGCAAATTTTCTTAGATTTTTTGTTTGTTTGTTTGTGCACAGTAACAGTTTTTATTTGTGCCATTTTTGTTCTGCAGGCAGGATGTGGCATATCAGATGCGCACTAAAACCAAAGAGGAATGTGAGAGCCACTATATGAAGAATTTCATCAATAACCCACTCTTCTCCTCAACCTTGCTCAGCCTCCGGAAAGCAAAAGACTCTCGCTTTGCAGAGGGCGCTATTCCTTTCAAACGTCAGTATCTACATTACCTACCGTCATCTTTGTTTAAAGTTAATCCTTAAAGTTATCTTTTCTCACATCTCCACACAAGTTTAGGAACAGACAGAATTTCACAGTAGTTGCTTTATCTGTTGCCACCTCACACCAGTCATACCACCAGTCTTGAGTGCTGTCTGCTATTGATATTAGACAGTAGTCGGTTGAAGTTTAGAAAATGATGGTAGTGTTGATTATGGGCCTGCAGAGCAACCAGAAGAAAGATTTGCATTTAAAAAACTGAGGCGAACAGTTGGACAGAAGCAGTTGGTCAGTCAGGAACTTGTCTCAGTTCCTAGTGGGCTTCAGGTCTCCATCTGTCACAGTGTTTGACGAACATTTCACTGTCACACAGCAGTTGGCAAACTCGGGGCAGAGAGAGAAGGTCGTTAAGTTTCCAATGCAGTTTTAAGTAGTGGAAAACCAAATCTCGGTAGAGGTTTGCAGATGGCACATTTTTTGTTTTCATGCTTAATACAAAAAAAATGCGATGTATATTTAGCTTTTGATGTGTATTTTTCTGATGTTGCAGCCACTGATGACCCCCCTCGGCCCACATTTGACTCTGTGCTGTCTCGAGATATGGCCGGATACATGCCTGCCAGAGCAGACTTCATGGAGGTGAGGGGATACATGTGTGCTTTACTTTATAGTGTGTGTGTGTTAAGGTACCCCGTTAACATGAATAAATAATTGAATTGGCCACTAGATGGTTCATTATTAAATGTTATTGAAACACTGACTCATGCCCTTATTGCTGACTCACAGTGATGACTCATCCCATTGTTGGCTTATACTCAGAAATTGTTTTCGAATATGAGCACTTATCTGGGGCCATAGATTGGATTCATGTGAACTTGGATCAAACCGACAAATGACAAAAATCATTTTTCATTATCCTGTTAGGAGTTTGACAACTATGCAGAATGGGATTTGAAAGACATCGACTTTGTGGATGATGACTCAGACATCCTACGTGGTGAGACTTTTTTTTGTTTGTTTGTTTTTCATTGGCAAGTAAAAGATAATGGCGTGAACTACAACATTTACAATATGCTCTTGATGGTTTTGTGCATGTTGCTCTGTTTCAGCGCTCAAGCTTTCAGTTGTCGATATATATCATTCAAGATTAAAGGAGAGACAGCGGAGGAAAAAGTAAGTCCCTTTTTAGTTCACTTAATAGGGTACAGTGTTTATTTTTCAGCATCATGTAATGACCCCTAATGATCAGTAGATGGCATTGTAAGCCTCTATATTGGCCTTTGGAGCCTCATTCCCCACTGGTACTTCTTGTGCTTTCAGGTTGAATAAATTAATTTCATGCTGAATCAAAATGTACATTGCAATCATTTTTAAGCCCCTTGTCTGTATCTCAATATTAATGAATTCATAATGCTAATATATATTTATAATTTCTAATCTAAACTTTTTAATTAATATTTTGTTCAAAAGTCTTTAAATACATGAGTCCTATGAGACTGGGATTGTTGGAGTCAGCAGCGTGATTATAATTGCATATTTAAGCTTTTTTTCAGGCTCTCATTACGAGCCACAGGGAGTCATTCAGGTGCACCTTACAAGCTGCGGGAACATCTATCCAAACCTTGGAGTATTTTTGGAAATGGGGAAAATGTGTCCGTCTCTTGGTGAATGCTGTGCATGCCAGACTGTTTGCCTTTTTGCCCAGTTGTAGACTGACAAAGACTGGGTACTCACTGCAGGAGATTTGGAAATATTTTAAAAGCCCATATATGTATGGCGCCCATATAAGTATGTAATATATACATATGCATATTTTATGCATTTGCATTTCACATAAAAAGTAATGCCTCACTATAAGACTCCATATTAACAACTCACTTCAAGTTTAAGTTCAAAATGCACCATTAATGACTTAATTGGACACCTTTTATGCACATTTGCCCTTTGAGAGCTGAAACAATTGGTTAATTAAACAACAATTTGATAGAAAGAAAAATAATCGGCAACCGTTTTAATCAACTAATTGCTTATTTTGCAAACAAATATGCTAAATATTTCCAAGTTCCGTCTTTATGTGATAGTGACAGTTTATTAGTTACAGCTATAAATACAGCAGCCCTGCAGTAAAAGGCAGGACTGTGATTATGAAAGCTGAAATGTTCAGTTTTTATAATAAACTGCCAACAGAGTGTAGTTAATTAGTGTAGGTTTTGGATGGTTGGTCAAAGAAAACAAGCCGCCTGAAGACGTCACCTTGGGCTTTAAGAAATTGTGATTTTTCAGTTTTTTTTCTGTCATTTTATAGAGTTAATGACTAATCAATAGATTGATGGATGATGACAATACTTGTTAGCTGCAGCCTTTTTTTTGCATTGTTAATTTTCTGTAAAATACCGAATTTGCATTTGTTACCCTTTCCTTTTGAAGGTGCTGGTCAGAGAGTCTGCTTTCTGGAGAATCTCCACCACTTAGCTCTCCACTTAGCTGTCTTTCTTGGACATACACAATCAGTCCTTGCTGTAATGCGTCCACAACCAAATCAGCTTTAATGAGTTGGCCCTCCTGGAGCATGGAGGAATGGCATTTTCTGGCTTGGGAGGCATGTGTGTTTTGTATTTCCGTCCTCCCTCCATGACACTTATTTCATCTCTGTTAACTTGAAGCCTGTCAGAGAGGCTTCCAGGCTGGTGACACTGGCCAAGACCCTGAGCTCTGACCCGTGAGCCTCACAGTGCACTTTTGAGGGAGCCCATTGCAGACCTTTCAAGCTATTTGACTTTAGTCTCGAACCCAATTATAGAACAAATTTCACCTAGCTGCTGTGTACAAGACATATGTATATATTGGGTTTTCAAACGGCATAATGACTTCATAGACTGTATCAGCCAAGATAATTGCTTATATGAGTCCGTGCCAGGTTTCGTTTTTCAGAGACACTGCAATCAGAATATTAATTTGCATAATAATAAACCTACATCTCCATTTCTCCCAGGGTTATCCGAGACCATGGACTCATCAACCTGCGCAAATTCCAGAGTAAGTCCTCTCACAAAAGTCACACTGGCGACAGTATTCATAGCAACTCAGGGAGTCATCTGATCTACCAGCCAAATCACCGCTGAGAGTTTCTATGGAAGCATGCAAACACCTCCAGTGTAATAACCACTGTTAACCTCTGTGGCCCCTCGGGCAGCCGAAGTATGGCTACTGACGGTGCTCGTATTTACGATCAAGGCTGCGAATAGTCTACAGGGGCTGCGTGCCGCGGCATAATTGCTTCACTGTGACTGGATCCCCGTGCGATGAGCCCTGCGGCCGTGATGACTGAAATGCGAAGGGCTTCATTTATTGATCTACCTGTCACAGGTTGGATTTCATCGAGCTCAGTAATGTAATTCTTTGCATCTCTCGGGTTTTTGTATTAGAGGCCAAACAGACAGCGAGGGGCTGTATTTCTCCAATTAAACTCCCTTTTTTCAAAACTAAGCCCGACCACCCAGCCCATCGTTGTAGCGCCACGTGTTGCTATGTGAAATTGGCTGTGGTTTTGGAGTTGAAGAGTTCTCCCGTCATGTTTTATTTATGTATCCTCCAGCCTCCAGTTAGCCCTCCTCCCTTTTTCCCTCCACTCCCTTATCTCCCCAGTCTTTCAAGACAAAAGGGAACTCAGAGTTGCTGTAGAGCTGCAGACTGGTTGTCATGGAGACTGTCAAAGATTGTGTGTCTCGACTCTGTGTGTGTGTGTGTGTCGCATGCAATAATGGAAGCAGTATCCGAGCCTGGGAGGCTCACAGTATCATGTCTCAGTAACCGCTGGAGGCAGGTTGGCCAGTGTTGTTGTTTTAGAGCAGCAGTCTGTCTGAAGTCCTGTTAGAGCTTGTTACATTAAATGATTCAAGTCTGTTCTTTTGTGTGTGTGTGGCTGTTTTTGTTTGCAGTCAGTGTTTCTGTGCAACCACTGAAAAGTCCAGCGTTCATGTCTCCTTGGAGATGCAGACAACGTTGTTCTGTGTGTCCACTGTTTTGTTCAGTGTATGACTTCATGTGTTAAGCCTGAGATGGTGGCTGCTAATTACCGCTCACATTCAGGAGCCTGATGAAGGAACTTCACACACACAAGCAACCCTAACCTTTAAGTCTTCACTCTAAAATGTAATGAGTTATGTTATGGCAATGTGCGTTTTGTCCACCGTAACATAAGCAACACACACACACACACACACACGCAACCACTCCTCTCACACCCCCACAACAGCTTTCCTCTCCGGCTTTGACACTTGTCTGTTACTCAGCGACATGGGTGATGCTTTGAGACGAGCACAACAAGCTCTTCAGAGTGTGCATGCTTGTGGAGTGAGTTAAGTGGTGGTGAATACACATCTGTGACCTCGGAGAGGGGCGTTGATGCTTTTTCATGCAGCATGGTTGCTGGATCTGATGGTTTAATACATTTTCCCTGTTGTGCTCTTCAACCAGGCTCTGAATTAGACAAAGAAAAAGAATCTAAAAACAAAACACAACGTAGAACACTTGGCTCTCGCTCTCTTTAGAGATGCTATTCTGTAAAAATGGTCGATGATGATAATGAAAAGAGACGCTAAGAATAAGAATATGAACTTCAGGCTTGAATTGAATAAGTGTAAAAAATGTTGTCACTACAACCTCGTTACTCATAAAATCTAAGGCAGAATTAAAGCAAGTTAATGAGTAATGCATGTTTTTTAAGGTAAAAAAGATTTGTCTGCCTGGTGCATCCTAATGACAGCCAAAGCTAGCAGATAGCAAATAATATTCAATGTAAACACTGCAAAATCAATATACATAAAGCTGAGTTTACTGAGGGAGTAAACTTCTGGTTACTGTGTTTTAAAGATGCAGTACATAGTGTTCAGAGGTACCAGGAGTGGTGAGAGTTTAGTGGAGTGTAATCAGTGGTTTGGATAAAATGTACAGATCCAAAATCCAGTCTGTAACTCTAAGAGCTCTAAACACAGCGCATCCACAGAATTACTGTGATAATAGATAGTAGTAGTCATATTTCCGTGTGTACAAAGTGTTGATTCAGAGGTTCATGTAACGTCTCTTCTCCGGTGGTGATGTAGACAATGCAGCATGGGGGAAATCTAAAGAAATAAATGACAACACTTCTCCTCGATTGCACTGAAAACCACAAACTATCAATGTGAAAAAGTGTCTAAGGGGGTGGATTTTTCTTTCATGTTTCTGTGTTATATTTGTTTGTATCCACTGCCCACTCAGTTCTCTCCCCTCTCTCTTTCAGTGCTGGAGCGATGCTACCCAAAGGAGGTGCAGGAGCTGTATGATGTCATGAGACGATTTGCCAGAGTGGTTGGACCGACCGAACATGACAAATTCATCGAGAGTCACGCACGTTAGTATCTGGCTGGATACACATGGATAGACTCTGAGAATGTGTGCAACAGGCACAGGCACAGAAAATGAATTTAACCAGTTCTTTCCAAACTGCATCAAGATTGCCCGATGATCGAGGCCTCGAAAGATGTTATTTTTAATTTATGAGCCAACATGAAGTGTCGTCTTGTTGGTGAGCCTTCAGAACAGCTTCAGGCCTCTTTTGATTGATGGTGGCGAGCGCTTTCTAAAACATTGCTCCACAATCTTTTCAGTTGGGTTGAAATTTTGGAAAATGTGATGTGCATTGCTTATTAAGATTCACGTAGTTTTCATTGTGTGTATTCATTGTGTTTCCTTACTCATTTATTTGAGTTTTCCTTTTAAGTAAAATGAATATATCCATTTGGGGAAATTTGCTCATTTGTTTTTCTTGTGGAGAGTAAGATGAGAGGATTGATACCACTCATATCCAGTAAATATAAGGCTTAAGCCAGCTACCTTATTTTAGCTTAGCTTAGTTTAGCATAAAGACTCTGTTCAGCAGTAACAAAACACCTCTAAACCTACTGACAATTCACTGTTTAGTGGACAGTTTATGCCAGACTATTTCTTTGTTCTGATAAGTTGTCTTTTATTTATTAATTTACTGTATGTGCCACCTGGCAGCAGCGGAAAGAAGCTGTGAACACAACATTGACATACTATCATCTTTTAAGTTCATATGATAACTTGTTAGCAAACAACAACAAATGTAAGTCTCCCACTCTCCTTTAGCTCTGTTTTTGGTCTCCACCAACTCCTGGGAAAATACCTGGCTCTTTAGCTGCTTAATGCTCCACTGTGTTCACTAGCTTGCAGCTGCCTTTGTCCCTCTGCAGTTTGGTGCTGAACAAGTCGTGTACAGTAGATTTTTAGAGCTTTTTTGTAATAAAAGTGTCGCTATGAGAGCTGTGAGAGTGAACCGTGAAAGTAAAGCTCCAGACCAGACAGCTAAATAGTGACCTCAAATGTCATCACAACGACAGAGCCAGGCTAGCTGTTTCCCCCATTTACAGTCTTAAGGCTAGGCTAAGCTAACTGGTTGCTGGCTGCAGCTTCAATGTTTTCATCTAACTTTCTGCCAGTAAATGGCTTAGCTTGTTTCCCAAAATATCAAACATTTCCTGTGAATGTGTTTATAATCATCAACAACATGCACACTGTGCATGTAAGAAGAGATATTGGCAGCCTAAAATTCGTATGAACTCCTTTTGAATCGACTAAACGCTTATTCATTGTGTTGGATGAAGTGTCGAGGCTGGCGAGACCTGAGCTCTGGTTGTGTCAGACAGAGTTCAGGTAACTCTCTTTGTGACAGCATGTACAGATTTACCTTCATCTCCTTTCCTTGCAGTGGAGTTTGAGCTGCGGAGAGAGATCCGCAGGCTGCAGGAGTACAGAAAAGCAGGGATCAAGTCTTTCTGCAGTGAGTCTAGTCTGACCTTTTCACTCCTGTGTTCAACAAAACTTAATTTTGAAGTTGCAAGCCTCAGCAGGGAAGATGCGTTTATATTCAGATTCGAGCTATGCTGCAGTCTTTATTTTGAGTTAGGCTCTAAGTTGTTTTAATTACTTTTTACAGCAGCAGCACAGTGTATCAGGTCTTTGCATCATTTTTTGGAATTATGATGTTTGGCTGGTTTGTTGGCACACAAAGGAAAGCGCAACTGAATATTTTATTGAGCTGCTATAACAGCTGCTCTTGGAATAATATCAGAGAAGCACTGGCAGAATTAATGAAGGCGTTGAATATACCCTTTACATAATGAATTATTTCAGTAAATCTGTACTTATTCATTCAAAACAATGTTGTCTCACCTGAAAACCGCCGATTATCACACTGAGTGTGATAACCCCACTGTTGGGCTATATTTGACACAACACGCTTTTTTTGAATGCTGTCCCATGATGTTTCCACTGACCTCTCTGTGTAACCACTATCAGGTGCCAAGGTGTATGAGCGGGTGAAGCGAATGCGGGAGGATGAGCGGAGGAAGCGGACCATGTTGTGTGATGTGCTGCAGTACATCCAGGATGGCAGAGCCTGCCAGCAGTGGCTCAGTAAACAGGCTGCAATGTGAGACTCCAAACTTCCTGCTTGTTACCCAGCGTGTAACAGAGGGGCTGGTGAAGTCGTGCTCCCCGGAGACGCTGACCTCTATCATCACGCACAGCACCAGGCGTGCTGAGATGAATAGAGCAGATGTTTATATTACTGCGCATCCCACTTCAGCCTCGGTCTCTTAAGTATTTTTAGTCTTTTTAACGTGCCGCTGCTCTTGTTTTTTTCATCCAAGGCCTTGTCTTTGGTTGGCATCCAAGTTCTTCTAATTATTCTACCTTAAAAAAAAATCTTGAATGCGATGATTCATCTTTTTTGGATGACGATCTTGGAGTGAGAATAGTGAACAAAGCCCAGAAATGCTGTGTGTAAGTGGGACGTGTGTGTGTGTGTGTGTGTGTAAATATGATTGTAGACATGCTAACACTTTTCTTTCTGATTACAGCGATGCTGGCATCACTCCAGCTGTCACAACAATCACAGTGTCAGGTACAAAGCTCCTCTCCACCTTTCCCTCTGTACTCCCTCCTCTCTGTCGTCTTGGCATGGCCTCAGGCACAGTCACATTAATGTAGACGCTCCTCCATAAATACACTCGAAAAATAGGCCCCTACATGCATATTTATCTTGCTGTTTTTCCTTTCAAATAAGCTGCCGTTCCTTAACCTCTAGAGCACGAACGGGACACACACTCCCACAGGGCTATATTTACACAACTTGCACACCGTAGCTATTTATTCCCTTGTCTCTTCTAAGCAAAGGAATTACCTGCATTTTGTCAGCATGCTATTAAGTTATCTGAAGTGTGGACCAACGCTGGGGTGTCGCATGCCCGTTTAACTGTTGTTGAACTTCTGCTACACAGCAACAGGTAGGCGGAGCGCCCCTCCTCTCAACCTGACCGGGCTGCCGGGGACAGAGAAACTCAATGAGCGAGAAAAAGAGGTACAGCTACAGAGTCATACAGACAGACGAAGGCCTCAGTATGCTTCAAATGACGAAGGCTGTCTGATGTGTCGTCCGACTGCGTATAAAAGCAGAACTGTTTATAGTCATTAGGATTAAATTAAATTGGTGGACACACCCCCAGTTCTACCAGGGCTTCATTAGACACTGTTTAATGCACTTTGTCTGAAGCACACTGACGCCTTAAATGCGCTTTCAATCGCTGATGTCTGTTACTAATTTGTTTGCATTTGTTTTGTGCTTGTAGTTATGTCAGGTGGTGCGGCTGGTGCCAGGAGCCTACCTGGAATATAAGCAGGCCTTGCTGAATGAGTGCAGGCGGCAGGGCGGGCTGCGGCTCGCGCAGGCCCGGGCACTGATCAAGATCGACGTCAACAAGACGCGCAAAATCTACGATTTCCTAATCAAAGAGGGCTACATCACGAAGGCCTAGGAGCGTTTGATTGGACCACAGAGGAGAACAGACTGTGGTTTGTGGTTAGTGGTTTTTTTTGTTTCCTAATTTTGTAACATGGTTACAGATTATGTTTTTGAGAGGTTCATATTATTGCTGCTCCATTGAAATTTTGTAACATTTGTATGGTCTAGTTGTGTTTTTGAGTCTAAAATGTATTAAAATGGCAAATCTCTTTGTATAAGTCTGTGTCAGAAGAACGGGGGCTCATATTACAATGAGAATGTATTTATTTCTCCTGTCATAAAATGTTTATCAAAAACTGATTTGGTGTGTATGTTTGTATTTTAATTAATACAAATTAGGAATGTGCGGTAACACTTTATTTTACAGGTCCTGTAGCTTGGTACACTTTTAATTCAATACTTTCAGTTAATTTAAGTCTAAATTAAGCATCTTCCAAAACAACACAAATTATCTTACTGTAGCTGATAAGAGCAAGCTGGAGAATTAATGGATGTGAATCAGACTTGACAACAGAGAAACAACTTTATGAATTCACAGAATATTGATCCTCTGTAGCTATAACGACAGCTTTAAACTCGATAACAAGTTGCAAACTTGTCATTTTCTGTATAAAGTACATTATCGTGGGTTCCTGTCTGTGAATGGCCAGCACGTGTTTCCAGATGATGGATGATAGAGAGGCACAATCAGAGTCATACAGTTCAGCCTGATCAGTGCTGCTCTTGTCAGCTTTTTTTGAACGATGCTCCGCAGTGACACAGACAGCGGCATCGGTGACTCGATCATTTCTGTCTCCCATCTGTGGATGTGTGGGCGCGGTGTGACGTGGGAGAACTGTGACGAATCTAACACAGGCGGGAGGCCACCGGCCTCTGACGGGCTTATCTGAGCGGAGAGCAGCCTTCACATCAACCTCAGCCAACAGCCTGATTATAACAGCAGATTCAACCTTTGATGATAAGGACGGGACGGCCGTGAAGGGATTGAAGAGAATGTGAAAGGGAAGAAATCCAGACTTTTCTTACGCCTCTGTGTGGCTTATCAAATCAAGGTTCCACAACAAACAAGAAGCAGCAGAGTAAATTACTCCCTTCACTCCTGCTTATTTCACAGGATGCAGTTTCCCTCACGTCACACTTGAAGTCTTTACCCAAGAATCCAACCAGCCTCAACAAACTGGGCTGCGATCGATCCTTTCGCCCTTTTATTTTCCGTTTAAAGCTTACGCTCGCGGCAGTTGGTGTTTGGTCTGTGGTAAAAGCTGACGAACAAATGTGACCTGAATTTTCCGGATTCAGAAGTGAAGCACTGCAATCTGAACAAACTGATGCGCTGTACAAATGACTGACGAGGAAGCAACCACACAGTTTTTTATTATGCAATTACACGTCCAATTCTGATGTCGCAGTAGAACGAAAACATCCAACTGTGGTGTGGCAGTGGATCAAACGGGTGTGCAGTGAACTAACCACAATGGAGTTTTGACACATGTAGCCATGGATAATATAGTCATTGCATTAGCCAAGTAAAGGGTGTCAGTGATGGATATAGGTGACGCACATGATTGGTCCACAAACTAGAGAAGTGCATCTATGGGAAGGTACCCTAACTAGTATCGGGGAAGTCTTTTACCAAATTGTGGCTCTTACTGAAATCATAGGTGATTAACTCAGTCCACAATCACATTGTTCTTCATATTAAATCTTAAATATCCCTCTAATTCTTCTTTCTGTCTCTTCATTGTTGGCTTTGAAATCAATTTGTGCTAATTCCTTTTCACCTAGTATTTCCAAATCAGGTGCACAAGTCTGATTCAAGTGCAGCGAAAGAAAAGACGTAGCACTCTCAGGTCACGAGTTAACTACCTTTTCGACGCTGCACTAATGGCGTACTTATTCACCATCTAGAATATGTCTCATATTGCCAGTCAGGATGAGCAGACTCCTCACCTGTTTCACCCAGCACATGTTGTGTCACGCCCCCCCCCCCCCCCTCTGTCACTGCGGAGTCTGTGCTGTAAAGGCAGGAGAAGCAGATGGAGCAGATGTTAGTGTCAACGCTCTGCATGTGTGCAGAGATGCATTTCTCAACCCGCCCACACGCTGTCTTCTTCGACACACTGTTTGCCTCCTGCTCTCTGATGGTCTCAGTCTCCCTGCAAAGGTACATTGTTGCGGACTTCCTTAAAGAGGAAACTCAGGTGTGGATGTTAATGTTATGCTGAGACTCAAACAGGCTCATTCTGACAGTTTTCTGTCTTTCAAAATCTGAAACGTCTCAGCGGAAATATGGATAATCAGGGTCATGTGATGAAATGATAATCTGCACCAGGATTAATTATTTTTTCCCTCATTTGCCAGGACTCTGTGTTGTCAATTAAAAGAAACAGACAAATGCTTTTCAGGTGGGAAAATGATCAAAAATGTTATTCTTGTTATGATGAGATGGAAGCTTTTATATATTTATTTTGGTTTTGCCCTCATGTTATTGACTGCTTGATGATATTCAGAAGAGGAAGCCCTCTTGTCTTAAACAGTGCTGTGCTAGTGGCAACAGTCATTTTGTATGTAGGCGATAGAAGCTGAATGCTGTTATTTTTATCAATGATGAAAAAATCTCTAACACATTTCACAAGATCGGCAGATAATCAGGATCACAGAAATTAATGATAATCTGTATCAGGATTAATTAGTTGTTACTCTACAGAAAACAGAGGAAGGATGGCACACAGTATGCAGAGGAAATGATGTGATCTCGACTAAGATTTGTGACAGTTTGCAGTTAATTATATCTCCATTTAATGATTTGCATGGTTACAGTTACATATTCTCTCGTAATGTTGGAGCTGTTTGTGTTTTTTAGAGGAGCAAGTTTTGGGAATTAAAAGGAAAACACAACCCTCCTGAGAAAAATCAATCCATTGGTTTTAGAGCTTCTCCTCTGCCGGTGTCTTATTGATTTTTAACTTTGCAGCTATTCAGGGAAAAGGGAAAAAGATGTCTTCAACATATTTGCTCTGTGTTGTTGTAACCCTCTTTGAAAGGGCAAACTCCAACACTCACACACACACACACACACACATATATATATAATGTGTGTGTGTGTATATATATACACACACATATACATATATACGTATATGTATATATGGGTGTGTGTGTATAGAGAGAGAGAGAGAGACCCACCTGCCCCTGCTTTAGCCATTATTGCTGGGTAGTGATTAACACAGAGGTGAACCCATCAACACAAGAGGTTACCTTGGCAACCAGGTCTGTTTCATACTGAAGTCTGGGAGAAGACACATTCGCCCCGTTGCTCGTGCTCATTTGCTGGACAGAGGAGTCGTGACTAACCAGACCCCCCACCCCCACCCCCTTCTGTGTACGTGCTTTTTCTCACTGACTCACTATCATGACAGAAAGGCAGCATGTAAATGCAATCCATTCAGCACTCAGTGATGATAATAATAATAATGGACAACGATGAGATAACCTCCACTGTATTTCGTTGTCCCTTTGTGGATGGATGTTGACAGGATGTGTGTCTGAGCCGTCGTTCCTTTTGCACGGCAGCAAATGTGTTTGTTTGATGTCAGAGCCGCGCTGATCAGAGCGGCGGGGGCAGGGGGGCTCCATGCTGCGCCGAGGCTTCTCACATGTTGCCACAGCAAACACTTAGATCCCGTGTCTATTTACCGCCGTCACAGCTGGCGCGTCGGGGGCACCTGTGGGATCAGCAGCAACTTTATTTAGACAGCCCCCCCCCCTTTCCTCCTCCTTCTCCTCCTCCTGCACGGTCGAGCATCTCCACCACCACCGACCACAAAACACTTTCCACTCTCCTCATCTTACGGCCCCCCGACCCATCAGTCACACACATCTACACTGACTGACATAAGAATAGCAAAACAAGCCACCTGGGATCATCCTGGACGTTTACACTGCATCTTCACACACTTTGGCTGACTCTCTCTGGGATAGTCATTCATCAACTTAGCAGACGACACAAATACTCTGATAATCTGAAGCTCCGATCACACGCTCCTCAGGCCGGACTCTCGGCTTGTGCCAGCATTTCCAGACACAAGCGTGATTTTCTGATCCAGCTCTCATTTTCCGACGCCGACTCTAAAGTGAAGTATTCGCCAGCACTCTCCCTTAGTGGTTTTTAGCAGCCTGAGCGGGTCCACTGTGCTCATAATTTACTGTTTGGATTAACAGATCCCTGCTGGCTCTCACAAAGAGTAAATAAGTAGCCGTGGCTGGACAGCACAAGTTATTGAGGGTCCATACATTTGAGAGATGTGCAAGGGATTTTACGGTTAAATCACTGTGGCACCCTCCGCGCTGTCAAGCCCATCAGTTATCTTGTGTTACAGGCAGTCAGGGTTAATCAATGTCACTACCCGCTCATTCGGAGCAGACAGCTCCTTCAGAACGTGGCTGCAGGTGCTTGTTATTACGGTGATGGTGTCATTGTAAATTTTCAGCCTCCATGGCAGACTGTGGAGCCATATTAAACAGGAGCGTCTTCCCAGAATGCCTCTGACTCATCTGACATTTCAGTCTGAACCACAGTCTCTCCAGCCTGCAGCTCTATCGCTCTCCCTCGCTATCTCTCCATCCATCTGGCTTTTCACTGTTCTAATTCAAGGTTACAACTTTTTCAACATCCATCATCCCCTCGTCTTTTTTTACGTTGACTCCTTGCTCGTTCCGTTCGCAGACGCTTTGTGTCACCATTTCCTCGTCTCTTTAAACATTCATCAGGTGAGCTTCAATCAACATGAGCTCTTATCTCTCCCCTGTGCTGTAAAAGGGTGTACAGCATTTCAAGCCCAGGGTCAAAAATCAGCGTCAGCTGTCTCCTTTTCTTCCCTCATTCTGCAGAAACAGTCACCCTCACACCAGTTTGTGGTTGTGCCGCCTGGTACTGCTGTTTGTTTCCAGCTGATTGAATTTGGAATGTAATTAGGAGTGACTCTGAGGCAGGGGCCACGGGTTTATGGATAGCGTAATATCTCCCCCAGGAGCCCTTTGAAATAGGATTGACTTTGGAAGGCATGTCTAATTATGATTTTGTACACGGATATATTCACTGAGGGCGGCAGATGCAGCTGCAGTCTTGAAGGTCTCCGAGTTGGGGCCATATAGACGGTCAAAACGTCTCGCTGTCTCGAGGTCTGCGAGGATATCAGGCTGTTTCCTCCAGGGCAGGGCATAATGAGATTTGTAATAGCAGACCTAAAGAACAGACAGTATATTTGTTTTCCATATACGCGTGTGGTCCGCCAAGCCAGGGCAACATTTAAATTGGTAATGTGTGTATTTGTATGTGCGCTAAACAAGCGCACAGAATTAGATTTCAAGTCAGGAGCACACTGCAATGGAAACATATTGCCTGAGCCACAGCGGAGTGTGATCCTGCATTGTTTATGGCATCTGCAGCTCTGAGTTTACTCTCAGGCTTTTATAAGTTCAAGACCCGAAACATGATCACAGAGGTCTCTGCAGGCGGTCAAATAGACAGCTGACATTGGAAGTTTAAGCTACTGTATCAGTCTTTTGCACGGTCTGTAAACCTTTAGGTCCTATTAGGACATCAGTGTCAGTGGAGTTTAGTGTCTTAATGCTAAACAGCACACCAGGACGCTGAATGCATGCTGCAGCCCGAGTTATTGTACCAACTGCAGGTCATGTTTCCATACACTGTAGTACTGTAAGACCTGCGCTGCAAAATACAGCTTTTTAAACTGAATTCTGACAAGATAGCTGTCTATGCACCGGTCAGTCTATCATAGTTAACTTATCTGTCTGAAAATAAATGCGTAATGTATTTATTCAAAGGAGAATGTAACCGATAAGCAGTGCTGCACCATTGAGGACACCAAGATGTCCAGTATTTCTGGGAATTTTGAGGGTCTAATGTGCTTGAATGTGTGATTCAGACTGTTTTAAGTCAAAAACAAAATAAAGGGTATCAGCATAGAGGAGTCTTTGAAACAACATTCATGTTATGTGTAATTGGGAAGTCGGATTTCTTAAAATATATTAATTTTTTACAGCGTTTTGTTGGAAGCTAGTCAAAAATGATGTAAGTGGGTTGGTTTCAGCTCGGGGACTTTGGACTCATGACCTCTGTGTTTCTAAAATAGTGTCTACTGCCCTGATGATGTGCTCAGTTGTACGGTTTGCGCTCCACTAACCTCTGAGAAGAAGCACCAGCAGCATTTTGAGGAAAACAAATGGCCTCTTGTTTGGAAAGATTCAGAACTGTGAAAGCCAACAAGATGCAGTTCAGTCAGGCTTTGATGATTCTACTCATAGACAAGAGGTTTGTTTGTTCTGTAGTTGCAGCTCACCAATAATTTTCAGCATTGTGCTCTTGGGAGGTGCTTGATCCTCCCATCGCTTTGGTATGAAGAGTAATTGATGCCAGGGAGAAAGAACAAGCAGACTGTCTACAGATTCTGTATGACAGGTGCTTGTTCTCTCAAACCTGTACATCCACTCACCTGACTTCAGCAATTTCAACCAAAGATCAAAAAGATCATTTCAATCTCTGTCACAGCCGACTACAGTGACAGAGATTAATGACAGTCAAATGTTGATAAAAAGCTGTTTAATTTGCAGCTTTGTGTGTAGTTAGCACACTGCAAAGTGAGGAGAGAACAGAGAAACCATCACAAAAACAGAAAGCACAACCTGACACAGAAATGCTGCAGCTAGCAGAGGAGACTAAATAGTGATGAACACAACTGGGACACACTTGTTGTTGCCATGGTTTCTGACCCATGAACAAGCAGCAACCTCCGGAGGCTGGTTCCAACAGAGAGTCATTCCCCATAGACCCCATATTAAAATGGCCAACTTGACAGAAGACATAAACATGTTTACAGCCTGGTACAAAAAACTGTTCTGCTCTCTATAGCTACCTTCCCAGTTCATGACAACTGTGCAGGGGTGATTTTTTATATAAATAACATTTTTAATTATATCGAGGCTTAAAGTTGTGCATCATTATGCGCATGGCTGCTTTGAGTGACAGCTAGCTGCTAGGTTTCTGCAACCAGGCTTTATTCAGCCTGCCTCAGCTCCACCTCTTTGACCATTTTTGGATTAGCTGGCGGTTTGAGCTTCAAATTTGCTCCTCAGAAGTAGTCGCAGAGACTACCTCCATGTTTAATGGTCTGTGCTCATGAAGTCGTTAAAGTCAGCTAGCCTGAAGTGGTCTTAGAAAATGAAAAATGTTTGTGGTGGCTCATGTTCATCACTTTTTTCAGATTGTATAATTGTTGCACATGTGTTGTCAAATTGGTGAAGATGTTTCTTAACTTGTGTTGTGTCTGCCTGTATTTTCTTAAGCTGCAGTGTGTTGGGCTCTCAGGGCCACCGTACAGCTCAGATAGAGCAGAAACCTCACCTTTGTGCAGCTTCATGAAGTTTTGTTTTCGAGTGTGGAATGGACTCATTATGGAAACATTCAGAGGACCTGCTGTTCTCACGAACCATCGAGTAACTCCGGCCTCAGAGGGCGGTCGGCTCGGGTCACCAGTTTGCGGTGCGAAGGACACCATGCTCTGAAACCACCTCAGCAAGCTGCACAAAGATGAGCTTTATGGTTATATTCAGCTTTTTCAGTTTAACAAGAGCGAAACCTTCAAAGATGAGAACTAACTGGCTAGTTTTGCTGGTTAACCTTCTAACCTGTGATAAATAGCAGCACTCTGCAGCTTGACTGATATTTTCTGCAGGAACCATCCAGGACCATCTAAAGTACACCTGAAAAGCTTAGACAGACTCTCGACTCTAAGTTGCATCCTCCATCAGAAACGCCTGGACACACCTGCATATATGAGCGTGGCCCTCCCGCCCCCTCCTGCGTGCGGCACTGATCACACCTCATAGAAAGGCAGCGCTTCTGTACACGCCGCTCCTGGCAGCGGAGAAGCAGGCGGATGCACCGATGGCTCGTATTTCTGTTGACTTTCACATTATGTTGTTGCGTGTCGCGGTTTGTCTCCCAGCATCTGGCCTCTCGCCATCCCGCTGGCCGTCTGCATGATCGGACTGACTGCAGGTGTATGTCCGGAGTGTGGGAGCAGCCTGCCGGATCGGTGCAGGCAGTGAAGGCGCTTTGAAAACCTCCATCTCTGGCCGGGAGTCGACTGGTAAGTTGAGTTTTACATCTGATGGAGGCAGTTTATCGGCGTCATTTTGACTCAACCACAATTTGACCCAAATCAAACAAAGCGCTGATATTTGAACAAATAATATTACAGCTATTTACTGGGCAGGTTTTATTCTGATCAGTTTTATGATGTAAGATGGGTGAAACTGAAGAAACGAGCGCACCTGCCGCCTCACTTCTACGATGCCTTTAAAGACATGTTGCTGAATTCGGTCGTGTTGCTTTCAGGTGTCAGCATGACACTAACCCTAGCCTGCTTTTTTTTTTATTACTGTTATTTTTTTAATTTAACACCCATTACCAACTTGAACTTGTTAGCGCACGCACAGCTCGCGTCACGCGCACGGGGACGAGCAGCGCGTGCGCAGAGGAGCAGCCCTCATTCAGGGCTCAGTCATAAATTATTGAACTTGTGGAGTCATTCACTTAAAGCTCCACATTTTCACACACTGTGGTGGCGCGCTTTCCGTCCACACAGAGGCGGCCTGCAGTGTCCGAAGTTCAACAGCAGCAGTTATTTTAGTTTAAGAGTTAGTGAAATGTCCATTTAGTGATGCATGTGTCCACTATTACAGCTGCAGCCATTATTTCCATTATCAAGTAATCTGCAAGGTATATTGTCGGTTAAGTGATCATAAAGCAGTGAGAAAAAATTCTCCCAAGCAAGGTGTCATCTTCCTATTGTTTTTTCTTTCAGATCAACAGTTCAAAACTCAAAGATAGTGTGTTTCTTATCAGAGGTGACAAAGAAATTAGCCAGCATGCTTTTTCCCTTGGCATTTTTGCTTGAAAAATGAATTCAACTATTGATTAATTTTCAAATTTCCTAATTGTTTCAGCTCTATTTGATATTCACCGCCTCTAGCAGCAATTATGGGAAACGATGAGTCTGTCTGATTAGATTTTTCAACAGCGTGTCATTTCTTCATTGCTTATAAGTAGAGCAAAGTAGAGTCACTGCATTTATCTGTCTCTAGCGGTGGTTTGTTCCCACACAGAAGGCTTGTTTGTGTGACATGTCTGAGGAAGTGGAAGGAAAAAGGAATCGTCTGTATGTGCGCTGTCAGGAACACACAGTGTGTACGCTCGCCATCTCTCACTGCGTGACATGTGGCCTTGTCTCAGGCTGTTCGTGTGCGGTAGGCTACACGTGTCAGCATGCGACACGGTGAGGTGTGACACTGTGGACTGAGTGAGCGGCACCCAGTCGCTGCTGTGGCAGGAGGGTGCCGAAGCCGAACCCTGTCCTCGAGAGTATTTTGTCACTCCTGGTTCTACACGCGTTAACTCTACTCCTTCTCGACCTTTTGCAGCTGACAATCAAGCGATCTTGTCGTTTGTGGGTCGGAAAGCTGCGCCCAGTTGCGTTTGGATGAATGTGAGGAGCCCACCTGCAAAGAGAACCACCCTTGTCATTGCTCATTGTCTCCTGATTATCATCTCGACTGCAGGCAGCAGAGTCACTTTCAGGGATCGCTCAGACTGAACTAAATGGATTGCCTCTGATTGAGAGACAGTGCTGAGAGCAGCGTGTCTGCCGGTGCCTTTTCCAGTTATCTCAGCGCTTTCGCTCATCTCATTCTGTGGGGTGAGGGAGTGTTAGGCGGAAACGTGTTCTCAGCCAAGTCCAAGTCCCAGCTCAGGTCCGGTTGACGTTAAGTGTGGTGAGAGAGTCGTTGCCGTCAGATCTAGTTTTCCCGCAGGTGGGTCACGTTTCCAATTTGCGTTAGTGGAGGTGGAACCGGACCCCTGAGGAATTTCTCCCCGCAGAGATGGGAGCAGAGACATGCGTAAGACGATTTGCGAGGGGGGGGACCACCTGTTGGCAGGCTCGCTCTGAACGGCGTAGAAGAAGAAGACAAAGAAATGCCGTTTGGGTTGATTTGCCACAGGAAGAGTAAGAATGTGCAGTAACACAAGGAAAGCTGCTCCACTGACCCTCCTCACTGCCTTTTTTTTTGTAGTCCTCACAATGTATTTGATTGACAGCAAGCTGCAGCATCACCACTATCTCCAGCATTACAGTAGATTTTTCTGTGGTGACAGCCTCTGCATAATTCCTCCTCCTCCTCCTCCTCCGCTCTCTGCAGCCTCACTCCTGCCCTGCCCGGGGTATAAATAACCATGTGGATGGAGCAAATCTCAGCAAAGCCTGGCGCTCTGGTACATCAGTACTTTGAAGAGGGCCAGGGATTATTTGGTGCTCTCACATTCCTCATCTCTCTGTTGATGTTGCTGATGTGACTGTCTTATACTGTGGTCAGTAGGTTGTCACAGCAACACAGTTTGTACCTATCTCAGCTGATGGTATATAAATATATATGTGTGTGTGTGTGTGTGTTAGCTGTCTCCATGAATTAGTGCATCAGCTGTGCATCCCACTGAAACAGAAAATGTCTTGTGTTGGTAGTTCACTTTTTCAGTTTTAGCAAGATGTCACAGTTATTGTAGACTGATACCAGACTCTGAATCACTGCCCACATACCAGATTTTTTTCAGTGACTCAGATAAGCCTGGTGTTCTCGCTGACTACGTTTACAAGCACAAAGTATCCGGTTTTTGCCCATATACTGAAAAAGACAGTTTACAGGGCGAATGAATTCCACTCATCTTCCACATTGATAATATCCCATTTACATGCAGCCGTGCATACTCTGATTAACGTAACGACGTGCGTCATGTTGTCCTTTTGTTGCTTTCTTCCATCAAAATGGGATTCTAAAGCCTCTAAAGGTGGAGGACTTGTTCGACAGAGCAAACACAGCCTCCCTTTTTCATTCTATAAGCCACCGTCTTGAAAAGGTTGCAATATTTGGGCATATCTCAAAAACCTGCTGATATCCAAGTCTTTCGTAATGTTTGAAAGTAGGCCTGTTTCTTCGTCTGACCAGAAATGTGGGCTTTTCTTCTGTGCATGCATCTTGACCCCAGCCTGGCAAACTGTTGGCTAGTTGGCTTGTTTACCACACACAGAAGACAGGCAAGAGGCCATGTGTCGCAAACCGTGGTTAAAAACCCCAACTTGAGATGCAGTGTGAAGAACGCTCCTAAAACCCGAATAATATTGGCATATCCCACATGTCTTAATCGGAAATGCTCCATTCAGACTGAGGCCTAATTGGGAAAATCCAAATAAAATATGATGTTTATATGACCCCTTTCAAATCTGGAATACTGTTATATTCAGAATAATAGTGACAAACTAGTGTGCATGTAAAGACAGTCAGTGATTGCAATCGAGCTGATCAGAGTTTCGTAGGTGGGATCAGGGCAGCAACACACAGCTATATTGATTGTTCTAACTTAAAAATACATCTGAATTGACTTATTTCTACAGTTTGACGTTGCATGCATTCAACCCGCAGCAATAGAATCACTTGGGGGAGCACAGCACGCTGTAAACCCACTGTACTGTAGTGTTTTCTTTGCTGGAACCAAAACAATGAGCTGAAAGAGGCTAAAATGTCAGTTGGCAGTTCTCTCTGTGTGTTTATCACTGAGAGTACACTTTTCATATTACAAACAGAAGAAGTTTTCCATTTATTTGCATAAAAATATGGATTTGTGCTGCTTCAACTGCTCCGACAAACCGCTGCAGCATCCATGTGGACTGAAGAAGTATTCGTCAATGACTAATGATGGATTAGAGCAGGATAACACCCTGAACAAACAGGAAATGGCTGATATAAACACCATGTGAGAGTGAATGACGAAGTGGAGAACAAATGGCAGTTCTGTCTGATTATCAGGCTGCAGCTGTTGTTAGATTTGTACTCGTGCATTTCCTGTTTCCACATTCCATTTGGTCCATACAAACGCTTTGAGTGCTACGTTGCGGGCTGCAACTAACAATTATTTCATTGTCAATTAGCCCGATGATTATTCTCCAGATGGATCAATTGATCATGTTGTGAGTAAAAAGGAAAGAGTGAAGAAAAATGTCCTGATCAACAGTTCAAAACCCAAATATCACTGTCGGATAAGACAAAGAAAAGCAGCAAAGTCTCTTTTATCACTAACAATATTTTGTCAATAGTCTAATTGACGAGTCGACTGGTGCTCTCAGTCAGAGATATTTCTCCTACTTCGTTGTCATGAAGTATTTGACGCCTCTTGCAGAAATCTCTGTATCTCTGGCCGCCTTCTGCTGCGGATGATGGTAAGACTCGTTTCTCAGAGTCTGGCTCACTGTAACTGTTGTCTCGTCACCGGTGGCGACCAGTGCGGTGCAGCCACGGCGACCATTTCAGAGGCAAAGTGCAGGGTGATTGGCAACCGGGAGCGAGCCAGACAAACAGGGAGGGACACACTCATCATATGCCATTTGATCTTTTTTTTTGTTTTTTGTGAAAGAGAAGCAGACCCGGCTGAGGTGGCAAAGCTGCGATCAACAGGAGGAGGGAGGCTGCAGAGGAGATGGGCGAATTTCTTTATTCCTTCAGGAGATTAGGCAATAAAACCATTAAAAACTGAGGTTACAACCTGTTTGTTAGGTAGAGGATATCTAGCAGGGAAAAACAAAAGATTTGACAGCTGGTGTTTTTATTTTTCACGTTTTGTGATATGGTAACATTTAAGGCAACCATTAAAACAAAGGCAATATCTACTTGTGACCCTTCATCACCATTTGAATTAAAAAATGACCTTTATCCAGTAATCCATTAGAAAACTCTGAAATTTTGTGTAGCAGGATTATTTTTCAGGTTCCTATCTTGCTAAATAATACACAACCGCCTGCACTGATTTGAAATGGTATAAACTGAATTAAACTACAGTTTAATTAATAAGAAGAATCCCAGTCTGTCTCCGCGGTCTCTTTCTTCACAGGTGACAGCAGGTGACTTCTCTCTGCAGGTTGAATTCCAGTTGAAAGCAGTTGACCCGTGTGTCTTGTTAACCAGACTGTCGCAGAAAAAGAAAGAAAAAGACCTGCCGGCCAGACCGGTGCACATGGTGTGGATGACGCACGACAAGTGCAACAGCGTGTGCAGTAGCGCCTGGAGCTGTGGGCTCTCTGCTGATAACTTAAGTATTAGCGCAGGAGGCTTTTTCCATCATGTACAGTGCAGCCAGCAATGTCACATTACGGTTCCTAATAATATCTTTTTCTTCACAATCAGGCGTCTTCATGTTCACGCTGCAGCTCATAAAGGGAAGATTATTTAGATCAGCCTTTCTGGAAAAAGAAAACGGAATAAGATGAGGAAAATTTTGTGCTTAAATGAATTATATTATCGGCACACTTTGGTGTGAACGTGCAGTGTATGATTACTTTCCACCCTGCCGTTTGGTGCAGTCCAGAACCACATTAACAGCAGCAATAGGCAGAGAGGCGAGAGATGTAATCTGTATGTGTGGGTTGTGGATGGATGAACATGAGATGAGGTGAGCGTATGCCTCCAGGGGGTCGGCGCTCACATGGCAGGGGGAGGCACGTCTCAGTGTGCAGCACCGAGGCCGCCCGACCTCGATGTAGAGAGACGTACAGCAGAGACAGGCTGGTCTCTGCTGGTCTGTAGATAGTCAGCCGCAGCGACTGCTCTTTAATTGTCTCGTCTGTGTGGTGTTTTTAAAGTTTAAAGACTCAGACTGCAGGATAACACTGTCTGGAAAGCGCGTTGGAGCCTTTGCAAACCGTGGGGATGTTGCATAATTGTGAGGTGTTTGTACATTTGTCAGCCTGAGTGCTCAGCCTACAGTGAACTGTTTAATTTAGTTTCATGTTGAAAGTGGAATCTGTTTGTGTGTTCCAGGAGCTGTCTGGCTGGTCCCGCTGCACTACTATGACTCTGAGCTCCTGAAGATTTTGCTCTTATTAAAAACAATTCGCCGTCCCTCTTGCAGCCCACTTGATTCCTCGATGGGTTCCCGCAGCCAAGGCTTCTTCCACCACCACCACCACCACCACCACCGTAGCTCCATGGTGCCCGCTGCGGTGCCGAGGCTGCTGCCTGAGAACGGCAGCCTGCTGGGCGGCATCGCGCAAATCACCCCCAACCTCTTCCTCAGCAGAGGGAACGTGGCGTCCAACCGCAGCCTGCTGCTGTCCAAAGGCATCACCTGTGTGGTCAACGCCACCATCGAGCTCCCCAACTTCAACTGGCCTCACATGGAGTACGTAAAGGTCCCGCTGGCCGACATGCCTCACTCCCCCATCTCCTTGTACTTCGACAGCGTGGCTGATAAGATCCACAGCGTGGGACGAAAGCGGGGGGCGGTGCTGGTGCACTGTGCAGCGGGGGTAAGCCGCTCAGCCTCTCTGTGTCTGGCGTACCTCATGAAGTATCACCGCGTGTCTCTGGCCGAGGCCCACGCCTGGGTCAAAGCCCGCCGCCCCGTCATCAGGCCCAACGGCGGCTTCTGGCGCCAGCTCATCGAGTACGAGAGGAAGCTGTTCGGTAGAAACTCTGTAAAGATGGTGCAGACGCCCTACGGGGTCATACCTGATGTTTATGAGAGGGACCGCAGGAGCCTGGCTCCATACTGGGGCCTGTGAGGGAGGCTGCGCCGACCGTCCACAGCGAGGGATCGAGGAGGAAAGTGAAGATGAGCCCTCTTGTCCTCCTGGACCGCAGGTTCAGAACAGGCGAAGTGAGACGAGTGTGAGTGTACATCTGTGTGAAGCTTATTAAATACTGGTGCGTTTGGACAGAGGGAGTCTAACCACACACTGGTTGTTGATGGTGCTGCTGTTCATCCAACCAGCTGCCTCCATTAAGCCTTTGAGTGGAAGCAAGGCGACTTCAAGCCCAGAATCCTTAGGACCAAAGGATCGATTTGGACCACAATGATGTCAGACACCAAAACAAGATGAAACGAGTGCAGAAGTCGGTGCTGTCTTTCTCCTGGTCCGTTTTTTCCAGCTCCAGTGGAGGACGAGCGCCGTGTGAAGGTGTTGGCTGAGACTCTGCAGCTCTGACAGCGATGTGACTGAAGTCCTTTTCCTGACGTGATGTCATGTGGTGGTATTGTGCCAGTTTTGCAGTAGTCTTTAGTGTGGAGGGCAGCAGCATGCTCTCAATTTATGGTAGCATTTAAGATAAGTGTACAGAAAAAAAAAAAATATATAGACAAATTATTTTATTGGAATGTACTGATAGTGAGCAAAAAATGATTATGGCACAGTTTAACTGAACATTTAAAGATGTATATCTGCCTTTTTTAAGGTGAAAATCTAGAAGATGTGAGCTGAAAGTCGAGGTTTAGGGAAAAGTTCCTGTGTACCACAGGGTTGACTGTTCCAGCCTTTGCAGTGCTATTTGATGCTGTATTAACAAAAATATCTGCCGCCTCAAGGAAACTGGTAGCTCTATGATAGACGCTTGGAAGAATATTTTCTATTCCACTGTTTTTGCCTTGTGTCCAAGGTTGCAGAAAGTGCAGTACAGAAAACACGTTTTATTTCTCTGTGTGACCCGGCCTTCCTTTGTGGTTGCCCGTCTAAAGAGCGACGCAGCGCAGACTGAGAATCCTTTTTTTCATGTCGTCTGCTGGTTTTTAATTTTAATTTTGCTGCACATGCTGTCCACGCTCCAAAAGTACTGTTTAGCACTTAACAGTTGTCGCCTGAGACAAAAAAAAAATGATACTGCAATAAATCCTAATTCAGACCATCATCAAGACTGCCACCAATATTATCCATAAAAGAAAACAGAATGCAGCAAATAATGCAGTGAACATATGGATCCTTGCTTTTTTAAAAATTTGATGGTATATTTTCCTCTTAAAGGTGCCCTGTGGAGTTTAATTGTAAACAAAAGTTATATTTACATTCAGCAGCAAAACACACACTAAGGTCTAAGGTCTAACAACCTCATAAAACATATGCAAAGCCAAGTATTTCAAATCCAGCATTGTTTAGATCCGTGTTTACATGCTAGCAGCGTTCTTCTTCGCTGCCTTTTCTGGCGCGTTGCTTCGACCGTTGGCGTATTACTGCCACCTGCAGATCAAAGTGCGAAAGTGTGAAAGCTTTCGCAAGATTATGTGTCGTGTCGCCTGTGCGCAAAAGCTCCACAGGTTGCCTTTAACTGCAGCATATGAGGTGCATTAAAACACCCACACCCGTTGTTTTCCCCAGCAGCATACTGACACACATCCTTGCGAGTTGATGCATTTCAAGGCACCACTGTTCGATCTAGATTTGGCACTTCATGGCCCCCATAGAGTGACTTCTCCTTCTGTCTGTATGTGTGGTACAGGAGCCAACCTACGCGCCACGTAACATTGTGTCACGCCATGTTACAATGCTACGTGAAGCGTCCTCAGTGTGTGTAGCATTTCAATTGACATGTTCAAAGTGCTTATTTTGTCCAATGAAAGATGTAAAGATGTTTAAAATTACTTATAGAACAGAAGAAAGAGCTATTTCTCACATTTTAGATGCAGGGATAAATGATTAGCAAAATTGTTCTTAACAGTAATAATGATAATGTATCGTATGTTGCAGAATCACCCATACTGTGATACCATCGTTATCGTGGGCAGTGAATGTATCGTGATAGTTTTGTAGTATGATTTCTTGACTCTTGCCCCGACACTGTAGTGCAGTATAATGTCAGCGTTAGGTGTGGTCAGACATCTAGCAGACCACATGCAGCAGTGATGGTGGTCGTAGTCATAAGTGCAAAAGAGATGACATCTTAGACCCACAGAGATCAGTGCGAGCGATCCTCTGCCATAACACATTAAGTGTGATATTACCATTAAAATAAACATAAGGTCAGAGGTAAACAATTGTTAGCAGGAGAAAGATGCATAATCTGTAATCTGACTTCAAATTTTCATTCCCCAAAACAGTCATATTAAAATAATAAAAACAAATTCATGTCACTGTTTGTGTTCAGATTTTAAAGAAAAATCCACCTCTAACACACAGTTTGAGGATTTTACTGGACTCAGATTGTAGATGTGCTTGAAAGCAGCCGCACTTTTCCGATCCTTTTTTTCCCATGACGTCTCTGAGATGTTTTCACATGAAGCGGCTGCGGTGTTGCCTGTGATGAAGGCCTCCTGTTGTTCATTCTGCGCAGCCATTTTCCCCGCGAGATGTCTTCAGACGCCAAAGACATGTTCTGTCATTCATTTTCATTTGCTGTGGCTACAGAGCAGCAGACAGATATTGATGAGCGCTATTTGTCTTATGCCCACACTTCTGAGGGACCTCCGGAGTGGTCTCCACGATGAGTTCCATTACCCAGAGAGACGAGGCCTGTCTGATGACAGGCCAACCACCGTGGAGATGCACAAGTGATGGGCCCAAATTATACACCGCACACATGATTTTCTCATAGCAAAAAATAAAAAAATCATCTTTTTCTCCTCCAGCGTCTTCCTCAGCCTTTGCTGTGTTAATGTGAGTACATGCACGAGGTTTCCAGGGCATAGTCAAGCACTAAAAGTAAACACATCCCTCACCGGCGGCAGGATATTATCATCTATCATTAAAGCCGTAAGCAGAGCCATTTGCATCATCCTGGGCGTCAGCGGCAGGCCAGGCTCCAGGAGTGCAGACCATGCAGAACGAACAACGCCGATCACGTTTGAGGAGATGACATTCAGACTGCAGCGACTCAAAAGGATGCATCAGACACTGGTGAGCTGCAGCAAACTGCTGTGTGTTATATGCTTTTTTTCACTATATGTTAAGTTTTTTGTTTGATTAGTCAATTAATGATGATAAAATGTGAGCACTTGGTGAAATAAGTATAATAGTGAAATCGCAGCTTCCTCGAGCCCAAGGTGATGTGTTCAAATACCTTGTTTTATCTTAACCAACAGTTCAAAACGCAAATGTTTGGATGTGTTGCTTTGAAATTTTGTTAAACATAGTCCAGACCATAGACCATAGCACCATCGTCAGGTCAAACTTTTAATTTGTCTAATATTTTAGTTTATGACCAAATACCTGCAGAACTAATGACATTCTCATCAGCCTTAACTGTACTTTGAAATGTTAGCATGCTAGCAGGCTAAGCTAAGGTGGTGATTCTGGTAAATGTTACCTGCTGACATTAGCTGCGTTTCCGTTGCCCCTAGAAATGCGCAAATCCTAAATATCGCAATACGAAACTGGTAATGGAAACACCTATATTTTGAAAATCCTCTCAAATATCGCTAAAACATTTTTAAGCTCTCATGAGGTGGTTTTTCAGACGTGTCGACATAAAAGTGTATCGCAAAAGTGTAATGGAAACACTTTTTTCGCATTTACACGGCCATCTTCCTCAAAATGAAATCTAGCAGGATGGAGAATCTTGGCTGGTACGCAAAACACTGTTCAATGGAAACATCTGCAAGTAGCATTTGAACTTTGCCGAAATTTCAGAAATATCGCTTTTATTTTGCGAACAACTGTAATGGAAATGCAGCTTTTGTCATTGTGAGCCTGTTAGCATGCTAGCATTAAGACGTTAAACTACAACGGCGGACTTGGCAAACCATGTACCTCCTTTACAATGTCATGTTTGCATTTTCATCGCGTGTTAGCGTGCTAACTTAGCGTTTAGCTCAAAGCACCACTGTGCTTATGTACAGCCTCACAGCGCTGCTAGCATGTTTGAGTCTCGCAGACTTGTTGCTTTATGAACAATGTTATTGTTATAGTTAAAATTAAATTAGGAGCCTGTTTTGTTTTGGTGGCTGGTCAAATATCTTTGCGATGGTGGAGTATTTATCAAGTCCTGCTTGTGGACCTGGAATTTTTTCATCACTACTACAGTGTTTCATATCTGTCTGTGCAGGTTTTATTTCAGCCACAAAAAGCAAATATGGAACATCTGCTGTAGCTGCATTGAATAATTGAATCACGCCTTCTCTGGGCTTCAGATTATACGGCTTTTAATAATTCACCATAATCGGCATGAGCTGCAGCTCTACTCACATATCAATAGGTATAAACCTTGCATTTACATTTTAACAAGGCCGCACACACAAGGCCAGTTATTAATATAAACATGCTGCTCCTGCTGCATTTCAGGCTCACCACCCTCATTACAGTTGTAATTTGACAACCTGATATAGCCACACAGCAACATATGCTTTAACTGTTGGATGTGACTCAAATTGTGCATCAAAGAACAGTTGCAACATTAACAGCCACATGGAGAAAGCAGGTTATATGGCTGCCAACAGCACACACAATCCTTTATAAAAGTCCCAGAGGACAGTTTTTGAAGGCTGATAGCCTTTTCTGTAAAAATAATAGAAATGAAGCAGTAACATGAAGAATCCATAACTTGGCTTCTACAGTTTGGTCTATAGTGAAACACGCAAGTCTTCCTCATTGAGCAGCTGAATGAGCGTGCTGTGTCTGTGGTGTAACAGTGACTCATCCAGCCGTCGTCTGTAAAGCTTCAGCCGTCTGAACTGATTGATGACGCTGAGGCGAAGGACTGTGAGCCACGGAGCTGTAGTCATTTGTGTGTCCAGGTCACTAATGGTGAAACTGAGACATCATAGATCCACTAAATTGTCACCTGTTGGTGTTTTCTTTTAACTAATGGACAGAGGACAGAACTAGTAACTCTATTGATATTATCCAATTTTCTTAGTGTCAACAAATCCCATGAAAAGCCCAAAACCAACAGTGAGTTCATGCAACACGTCGTGCTGCTAAAACATATCTCATTCCTCTGTGTCATCAACCTCCAAAAACTGTTAAATGAGCCACACTGTTGCACAGGATGATGTCTCCCTTTATTACGATGAACATGAACACTGTGTGTGTGACTACTCAAGGATCACACATTGTTGGTTTTGGTCTTTTTGCAGGATTTATTTTAAGGAAGTATTTTAAGTCTTATCCTTGAAGTGGAACCAAATGAACTGCCCAAATGTACGTCATTGCAGATACACTCTGTTGGCAGTGTATTAAGATAAACTTAATAGCTAACACTTAAAAGTTGTCATGTTTCTCGTTATATTAATCCAATATTGTTACCCTCACTGATATGCATAGCGTAGGCAGAATATTAGAGACACCTCTCAGTAAAAGGTACTGTAAACAGTCCCAAAATTACCATAAAGTTGAATCAATGCTCTGAAACAGTTTCAATGAAAGCTGAATATTAAACCCTTATTTAAGATTGGATCTATTGTACAGCTGTTTAATTAGTCTACATTGTTTTAGCTCAGTGGGCCTATTAAATTGCATGTCTGGTATTAGCATATGTGTTGGTTGACAAATAACAAGAAAATTGCAGGAAAGAAAGGCTATAGTTTATCCCCTAGACAGCACTGACTAATGTATGTTTCAAATAATCAATGAATCATTTAGCCTGAAAAATAATGAAAATCCCCTTTACTATTTAAGGTGACGTCTTCTTTGGGTTTTGTCCAAGAGTCCAAAACCCAAATACATCTGATTTAAATTATATCGAACAGAGAAAGTACTCATATTTGAGAAGCTGGAACTTGTGAATGTTTAACATTTTTGCTTTATAAATGACTTAAACGTGTATATCTATTATCCAAGTTGTTGCTGATTAATTTAGAATCTTGACTAATTCACTGACAAGTCATTTTAGCTTAAATTGTCAATGTGTTTATTGAAAAATAATTTCTGGATTTATTAGATTTTTAAATATCACTATCAAGCTCAACAATCCTGAATGAAGTTACATCACTATTCATATTTCTCCCCCTACTGTTACCACAGTTTAATCCAGTAAAGTCTTAAAACATTTGTCATTGCTCTGTAAACTACCTTTCTTGAGCCTCTGTGGATAAATGGAAATGTTATCGAGAGAAAGTAAAGCAGGAAGCAACTCTATTCACATGGGTGAAGGCAATCGGATGAACTTAACGTGCAGAAGGAGGTGTTTTTTGATCAATAACGTGATTGACTATGGCCACGAAATGCCGAAGAGCAGCAGTCAATACAGCACAGCATCGCTTCAATCTCTCCTCTCTCCCAGAGTGATCGCTTCAGCGTGGCATCGCAGACAATAGGCGTGAAGATGACAGGCGCAGGAATGAGAGAGCTGCTGTGCATTTTGAATTACACAGTCTTATTCAGTAATTGATTTCAGCGCTTGTAATTTTCTGTAATCCCAGTGTTCACCGTGAGAGGAGAGGAATTCATTTTCTGCAGGAAATGAATTAGGGAACAGTGAGAGATAAAATGGATGTTGGAGAACACACCTGAACACAAGTGTTAGAACGATAATGAGACTGGTTTCACAGAGCCCCCAGACATCTCATTTGATTGGCTGAAGCTCAACCGCCAGCGATGGCCCGGCAGGCTTGTCGAAGGAAAATTTATTCCATTTTGTCACAAAGTGATGGAGATGAGGCCTCTCTGGCCGGAGAGAAAAGTACATTATTGAGTGAAATGACAGGGGGAAAATGTGCAGCAGCGTTCATGCATTTGGAAGAGGAAGCTTCATGGGAAAGCAGGCAGAATACGATCAAAGGCCACGTGAATTAAACCATCATCTCATTTCCAAGCTGTGATATGCTCATGCTTAAACAGAAATTCAGGATGAATTAATCCAAAAAACCAACATTTATAGTTATTAAAACACAAACATGAAGCTACCACCTGGGACACATAGCCTGGCTCTGGTTCGAAGTTAACAAAATCCCACAACCAGCAAACTCTAAAGCTCAATTATTAACACATTTTATCTTGCTTGTTTAATCTATATAAAAAACAAAAAAGTACATTGCAGTAAGTTACATATAACATATAAGTTTAATCTTTAAATATTGTTAAATATGTGATTTAAATATAACTTAACCAAGTCTGAGGCTACTCTGCTAATTAGGCTAGTAAGCTTTTAGCTTTACTTTATGTATTTAATTACATTTTTTATCCAAAACAACTTACGAATACACCAGCAAGCTGCAATAATTGGGGTCCAAGCAGATTGTTCACAATCGCAAAATTTGACAGTTTCAGAGCAGAAGACCAGAAGCAGCTGAGATAAAAAAAAAAAAAAAGAATTTCAACCGGTTTTCAAGATAACAGCGAAAACATAAACTTTAGGCCACTTTGAGGTCAAGTAGGTCATTTTATGTGCCATTGACCCTTTTAGCAGAGAACGAAAGAAAGAAGAACAAATAATGTACAAATTGTTTAATAACAGTGTGCTCCATTTTTGGGAAAGAAAAGGATGTGAGGATGCGTAGTAACTAGGGATGCACGATAATTATCGGGCCGATAGTTATCGGGCCGATAGTTATCGGGCCGATAACAGGAAATTATGATGTCATTCCGATAAGTCCGATATCATGACGAACCGCCCCGATAACATATGTGTTTTTGTCAGCACGGCAGTGCCTCGCTCCCACTATGAGACCCGAATGGCCTGCAGTGAATGCTGCGTTCAAGTGACGTTAGCATAATCATAAAAACTCCTTCTCACTGGGAAAAATCAAGAATACCCCCTCATGCCAGAAAACAACTCGTTAACTTGTTCATAATTTTGCTAGTTGCTGACTTGAATTAACATTCGCAGTATTTTTTCACATGTTACACACAAAAAATAGAAACATGAACTTAAATAGGCCGAAAGAACGACTGGCAAACGAGGAATGGGGGAATTTACGTTACACCTTGAATGCAGCATGCGGCACAGCGTGCTTATGAAAACAGAGTTCAGACTTCTTCAAAGTTTCCGAAGAAGATTCCAAGCGAGTTCCACTAGGAGCGAGAAATGGCACAAGCTTTAATACCTGATCAGTCACCTGAAACATAACCACTGCTTTGACGGAGTTTGGAAAGCGTATGAAGACGGCCGGCCTGCTAAAGACGCTAACGTTAGCAAGCCAGCCGCAAAGAAGCCACCGGGACTTCCGCGTCGGCGAGGCTTTCGAAAAGTCCAAAAAATTTGCCAAAGATGACCCACGGGCTAAGGTTATTGAAGATTTAATCATGGACGTGATGGTCCTTGATTTACTATGGACTGCCCTTCTTCAGTTTGTTTACTTAGATAAGTCTAAGTAAGGGATCATGTATCTTCTTTCAGGGCGACATAGAAGCCCGACGCGAAGCTTCTCCGTAGGAAACTGCTCACTATACGTTATCCCGCTTAGAACGCGGCTTACTACTAAAGCATTCAATAGTGTGACACAAAATACTGATTAAAACATATTTTATTGATTTAAAATTAGTCTACTCTTGCCTGTCACCGCTCTCACAGCGCAGCGGCTCTGAAAGTAAACACGTACGTTGCCTAGCAACCGCCTGTCACTGTGCGCAGGCCGACAGGCAGGAAAACTTATTTCTTTACAGATATTCAGCGAAATCATGTCAAATGTGAAGAAGTGACAGGATATCCCAGACCTGAGAGAGACGTAGCTGGAGACAGAGTTTGGTTTACCGCTATGTTTTCGGACTGATGGATAAAAGTCCTGCATCAGCTGATTTCTGCTTTCAGCGTCAGACATTAAAAAATCTGACTCCAGTTTTGTCTCCACTCAGCAGTCTTTTAGCAGACCGATCGTCCATGCTGTGTTTCTTTTGGTGTTTTTTTCGTGTCTGTCGGTTTCAATCTGGTCAATCTCTGCGTCCTCAAGTCTTTTGTGTCTTAATATCGCTCCTCCTGTCGGTCTAGCGTTGTTTTTTACTTTTCTCGTCCTTTTTGCTGGGGACATCATTCTCCAGCCAAGTGTTTGGTCCTCTCCAAACAAATTAAAAATAATGTACGGAAAATGCTCCATATTTTGCCTCTCAAATCAGCTGGGGATGTGTTATTGAGCTTGGTACATTAAAGGATAACTTTCGTTTTTTACAACCTGGACTTTATTTGTAGCATTAAATACGCCCATTTACTCACCCAGACAACTTTGGTGGCATTTGGAGTCGTTTTGAAGAAATTAGCCCCAGAGGTGCGGCGCGTATATCCGTATAACGCGAGTAATCGAGGCATCCGTGAATAGCCTCTTTAAACGTATAATCTGCGGCAAAACTCGTTCATATTCCAATATTTTGTTGTGATATGCTGGCGCTATTCCCCTCTGAGCCCGTGGTGGCATGTTATCAATATACAGCGTCTCGAGGAAACTACCTCTAACGTGGATGATGTCATTTTCGAGCGACGCGCGCTGCGAGTAACCAGCTACAACACGGCTAACTCTGCCGCGGTCGGCTAGTTTAGCTGTAGTTTGCGACTGTTATTTTTCACAAAATGGATGAATATTTTTCCGACTCTGAGGTGGTGGACGATGACTTTGTTTACGATGGACGTCCTTACCGTTTTGAGCCGCAGTACACGGACGAGGAGCTCGTTGAAAGGAGGATGTGGAGGCAGAGAGAGGAACAGCTGGCCAAACAACAACAAACGCTTATCTCCTGGCCGCAAGTCCCACTCTGAGCAACAGAGGCATTCCTCCTCTGTTGTCATCGATGAACATTGTCCATAAGAACACCACCAGCTGCCGTTTACTCGTGGACGCGCAGCCGTTTGTTGTTGTTTTGGCCAGCTGTCACAGTGTGTGATGTCAGTGTGTGATGTCACCGTGTGTGATGTCAGCGTGTGATGTCACAGTGTGTCACGTCACGGCATGTCGTCACAGTGTGTCACGTCACGGTGTGTCACGTCACGGTGTGACGTCACAGCGTGACATCACCATGTGATGTCAGTGTGTGATGTCACTGTGATGTCACTGTGTGATCTCTGATGTCACACTGTGATGTCACTGTGTGATGTCACTGTGTGATGTCACACTGTGATGTCACTGTGTGATGTCACTGTGTGATGTCACACTGTGATGTCACTGTGTCACGTCACGTCGTGACGTCACAGCGTGACATCACCATGTGATGTCACTGTGATGTCACTGTGTGATCTCTGATGTCACTGTGTGATGTCAGTGTGTGATGTCACACTGTGATGTCACACTGTGATGTCACACTGTGATGTCAGTGTGATGGTCATTTCTAATTATATCATTCTGAGATATGAAAATCATCGTTTGTAGGGATGCACGATAATTATCGGGCCGATAACAAGAAATTATGATGTCATTCCGATAAGTCCGATATCATGACGAACAGCCCCGATAACATATGTGTTTTTGTCAGCACGGCAGTGCCTCGCTCCCGCTATGAGACCCGAATGGCCTGCAGTGAATGCTGCGTTCAAGTGACGTTAGCATAATCATAAAAACTCCTTCTCACTGGGAAAAATCAAGAATACCCCCTCATGCCAGAAAACAACTCGTCAACTCGGCCATAATTTTGCTAGTTGCTGACTTGAATTAATATTCGCAGTATTTTTTCACATGTTACACACAAAAAATAGAAACATGAACTTAAATAGGCCGAAAGAACGACTGGCAAGCGAGGGAACGGGGGAATGTACGTTACACCTTGAATGCAGCATGCGGCACAGCGTGCTTATGAAAACAGAGTTCAGACTTTTTCAAAGTTTCTAAAGAAGATTGTTCGCTGGTAATTCGTAACAAATGATCCAAGCGAGTTCCACTAGGAGTGAGAAATTGCACGAGCTTTAATACCTGATCAGTCACCTGAAACATAACCACCGCTTTGACGGAGTTTGGAAAGCGTATGAGGACGGCCGGCCTGCTAAAGACGCTAACGTTAGCAAGGCAGCCGCAAAGAAGCCACCAGGACTTACGCGACGGCGAGGCTTTCGAAAAGTCCAAGAAATTTGCCAAAGATGACCCACGGGCACAGGTTATTGAAGATTTATTCATGGACGTGATGGTGCTTGACTTACTATGGACTGCCCTTCTTCAGTTTGTTTACTTAGATAAGTCTAAGTAAGGGATCATGTATCTTCCTTCAGGATGACATAGAAGCCCGACGCGAAGCTTCTCCGTAGGAAACTGCTCAGTATACGTTATCCCGCTTAGAACACGGCTTACTACTAAAGCATTCAATAGTGTGACACAAAATACTGATTAAAACATATTTTATTGATTTAAAATTAGTCTACTCTTGCCTGTCACCGCTCTCACTGCGCAGCGGCTCTGAAAGTAAACACGTACGTTGCCTAGCAACCGCCTGTCACTGTGCGCAGGCCGGCAGGAAAACTTATTTCTTTACAGATATTCAGCGAAATCATGTCAAATGTGGAGAAGTGACAGGATATCCCAGACCTGAGAGAGACGTAGCTGGAGACAGAGTTTGGTTTACCGCTATTTTTTCGGACTGATGGATAAAAGTCCTGCATCAGCTGATTTCTGCTTTCAGCGTCAGACATTAAAAAATCTGTCTCCAGTTTTGTCTCCACTAAGCAGTCTTTTAGCAGACCGATCGTCCATGCTGTGCTTCTTTTGGTGTTTTTTTCGTGTCTGTCGGCTTCAATCTGGTCAATCTCTGCGTCCTCAAGTCTTTTGTGTCTTAATATCGTTCCTCCTGTCGGTCCAGCGTTGTTTTTTACTTTTCTCGTCTTTTTTGCTGGGGACATCATTCTCCAGCCAAGTGTTTGGTCCTCTCCAAACAAATTAAAAATAATGTACGGAAAATGCTCCATATTTTGCCTCTCAAATCAGCTGGCGGTGTGTTATTGAGCTTGGTACATTAAAGGATAACTTTCGTTTTTTACAACCTGGACTTTATTTGTAGCATTAAATACGACCATTTAGACACCCAGACAACTTTGGTGGCATTTGGAGTCGTTTTGAAGAAATTAGCCCCAGAGGTGCGGCGCGTATATCCGTATAATGCGAGTAATCGAGGCATCCGTGAATAGCCTCTTTAAACGTATAATCTGCGGCGAAACTCGTTCATATTCCAATATTTTGTTGTGATATGCTGGCGCTATTCCCCTCTGAGCCCGTGGTGGCATGTTATCAATGTACAGCGTCTCGAGGAAACTACCTCTAACGTGGATGATGTCATTTTCGAGCGCCGCGCGCTGCGAGCAACCAGCTACAACACGGCTAACTCTGCCGCGGTCGGCTAGTTCAGCTGTAGTTTGCGACTGTTATTTTTCACAAAATGGATGAATATTTTTCCGACTCTGAGGTGGTAGACGATGACTTTGTTTACGATGGACGTCCTTACCGTTTTGAGCCAGAGTACACGGACGAGGAGCTCGTTGAAAGGAGGATGTGGAGGCAGAGAGAGGAACAGCTGACCAAACAACAACAAACGCTTATCTCCTGGCCGCAAGTCCCACTCTCAGAGGCGTTCCTCCTCTGTTGTCATCGATGAACATTGTCCATAAGAACACCACCAGTTGCCGTTTACTCGTGGACGCGCAGCCGTTTGTTGTCGTTTTGGCCAGCTGTCACAGTGTGTGATGTCACCGTGTGATGTCACAGTGTGTCACGTCACGGCGTGTCGTCACAGTGTGTCACGTCACAGTGTGTCACGTCACGGTGTGACGTCACAGCGTGACATCACCATGTGATGTCAGTGTGTGATGTCACTGTGTGATCTCTGATGTCACTGTGTGATGTCAGTGTGTGATGTCACAGTGTGTCACGTCACGGCGTGACGTCACAGCGTGACATCACCATGTGATGTCACTGTGATGTCACTGTGTGATCTCTGATGTCACTGTGTGACGTCACACTGTGATGTCACTGTGTGATGTCACTGTGTGACGTCACACTGTGATGTCACTGTGTGATGTCACAGTGTGTCACGTCACGGCGTGACGTCACAGCGTGACATCACCATGTGATGTCACTGTGATGTCACTGTGTGATCTCTGATGTCACTGTGTGACGTCACACTGTGATGTCACTGTGTGATGTCACTGTGTGATGTCACTGTGTGACGTCACACTGTGATGTCACTGTGTGATGTCACTGTGTGATGTCACTGTGTGACGTCACACTGTGATGTCACTGTGTGATGTCACGTCACTGTGTGATGTCACTGTGTGACGTCACACTGTGATGTCACTGTGTGATGTCACGTCACGGCGTGACGTCACAGCGTGACATCACCATGTGATGTCACTGTGATGTCACTGTGTGATCTCTGATGTCACACTGTGATGTCACTGTGTGATGTCACTGTGTGATGTCACACTGTGATGTCACACTGTGATGTCAGTGTGATGGTCATTTCTAATCATATCATTCTGAGATATGAAAATCATCGTTTGTAGGGATGCACGATAATTATCGGGCCGATAACAAGAAATTATGATGTCATTCCGATAAGTCCGATATCATGACGAACAGCCCCGATAACATATGTGTTTTTGTCAGCACGGCAGTGCCTCGCTCCCACTATGAGACCCGAATGGCCTGCAGTGAATGCTGCGTTCAAGTGACGTTAGCATAATCATAAAAACTCCTTCTCACTGGGAAAAATCAAGAATACCCCCTCATGCCAGAAAACAACTCGTCAACTCGGTCATAATTTTGCTAGTTGCTGACTTGAATTAATATTCGCAGTATTTTTTCACATGTTACACACAAAAAATAGAAACATGAACTTAAATAGGCCGAAAGAACGACTGGCAAACGAGGGAACGGGGGAATGTACGTTACACCTTGTATGCAGCATGCGGCACAGCGTGCTTATGAAAACAGAGTTCAGACTTTTTCAAAGTTTCCAAAGAAGATTGTTCGCTGGTAATTCGTAACAAATGATCCAAGCGAGTTCCACTAGGAGTGAGAAATTGCACGAGCTTTAATACCTGATCAGTCACCTGAAACATAACCACTGCTTTGACGGAGTTTGGAAAGCGTATGAGGACGGCCGGCCTGCTAAAGACGCTAACGTTAGCAAGGCAGCCGCAAAGAAGCCACCAGAGGTCCGTTTCACAAAGCAGGTTTACTGAAAACTCCGAGTATGTTAACCCTGAAATGAGGGAAACTCTGAGTTTTCCGTTTCACATAGGAAGGTAAGTCAAACCAGAGAAAGAGGGGTAACTCAAGCCTGTTTCACAGACAGAGGTAAGTTAAACTCCGAGTCAGTTACCGCAGTAACTGACTCTATGAACCTAACCTGGTCGGGACCAGGTTTTACTCAAGGAACCTCGAGTTTCTCTGTGTCTCCGCCCTCTTTCAACCGCACACCGCATTCATTTCCTCATTCATTCATTCAGTCGGCAGACGAGTTTTGGCATAGTTCTGCCGTCTGTTATTAAAAAAAAATGATTAAAAATATCAGTCAGTGAGAAGTCCATTAGGCACAGTAGGTGGTGACTTTTTTCGTTAACATGGCATGTTAACGTCTTTTGATCATGATCCCGTGGATGAAGGTGCAGCGATACTGCGCAGAGAATGAAATATTCGTCGGGAGATAGTTATCAGACCACGATGTTCTTGCTTTTCCAGACAGTTATTGATTATCGGCCACCACCCGTTCTTCGTGAATCTGCCTTCTTTCTGTTGGCTGAGTAAAAGTCTGTGTTATTTTAAATATAGGCTTAATTATTTAACATAACATGATATAGATGAGAACACTTTTTTCATTTTTAAATTTTATTTCATTCGTTAACAAAAAACAAAACATTATATGAACACAATATAACCAATTTTACAATGAAAGGGAGCCACTTAATATTTACTTTACAATGTAAAACATGATCAAAATGAGGTAGCTACCTCCATGAGATCATGCAGAGGTCGTACCTGTTTGAACCATGTTTTTATATTTGAATTTAAGCTGCTGCCAAGTGCGCTTCTCCCCCGCGGGATTGCACCTAAATGAAATAAATTAATAGGCAACCATTCAAGCAGTTTTGCCCTGTAATATTATTGTGATTTCAAAGGCCTACATTTATACTCACGCATTGACCCGAGCAGCAAGGTTCTCCCACGCCGTCTCCCTCTCCTTCGCAGCTGCAGCGGTGTTGGACTTCCGTCTAAAAACGTGTTCATATTCGCTGTATGAGCGCATTAAAATGTCTAATTTCCAGTGGCGTGAAGTACGCAGCCTTCCGCTTCCCCGTTGCCATGGTGAATCCTTAAATCGGGGTTCCATTGATGCTGTCTTTTTAAAGTTGCGGTGCACGCGCTTAACTCGAGGTGAACCTACTCTGAGTTAATCAAACTAACTCAAATCTGCTGTTGTGGAATCGAAAACTCAGAGTTTCCTATCTCAGAGTAGATCAACTCAGAGTTCAGGGTTACACTCAGAGTTTGTTGAACCTGCTTTGTGAAACGGACCCCAGGACTTACGCGACGGCGAGGCTTTCGAAAAGTCCAAGAAATTTGCCAAAGATGACCCACGGGCACAGGTTATTGAAGATTTATTCATGGACGTGATGGTGCTTGACTTACTATGGACTGCCCTTCTTCAGTTTGTCTACATAGATAAGTCTAAGTAATCGATCATGTATCTTCCTTCAGGATGACATAGAAGCCCGACGCGAAGCTTCTCCGTAGGAAACTGCTCACTATACGTTATCCCGCTTAGAACACTGTCACCGCTCTCACTGCGCAGCGGCTCTGAAAGTAAACACGTACGTTGCCTAGCAACCGCCTGTCACTGTGCGCAGGCCGACTGGCAGGAAAACTTATTTCTTTACAGATATTCAGCGAAGTCATGTGGAGAAGTGACGGGATATCCCAGACCTGAGAGACACGTAGCTGGAGACAGTTTGGTTTACCGCTATGTTTTCGGACTGATGGATAAAAGTCCTGCATCAGCTGATTTCTGCTTTCAGCGTCAGACATTAAAAAAATCTGTCTCCAGTTTTGTCTCCACTCAGCAGTCTTTTAGCAGACCGATCGTCCATGCTGTGCTTCTTTTGGTGTTTTTTTCGTGTCTGTCGGCTTCAATCTGGTCAATCTCTGCGTCTTCAAGTCTTTTGTGTCTTAATATCGCTCCTCCTGTCGGTCTAGCGTTGTTTTTTACTTTTCTAGTCTTTTTTTCTGGGGACATCATTCTCCAGCCAAGTGTTTGGTCCTCTCCAAACAAATTAAAAATAATGTACGGAAAATGCTCCATATTTTGCCTCTCAAATCAGCTGGCGGTGTGTTATTGAGCTTGGTACATTAAGGGATTGCCCCTTTAGTCCGACTGTTAGGAACACCGCTGAATTTTCGCGATTGACCAATCAGAATTGAGTATTTAAGAGCGTCGTCTTCTAACTTCTGTCAGTACGATATGCACTGTGCATTATTTTTGTTGTCATTGAGGAATGCACTTTTTCAGTTTGTTTAAATAGAAATGTTTGAATCTAACTTGTGCCAGTGCATTAATTTTCTATGTGTATTTATTTTTTGTAAACTTCTGGAATACACTTTTTCAGTTTGTAATTCTGATGCATGTATTTGCATCATTTCAAGGGGCCTTTATTTTTTATATCAGTAAGTAATGCACCTTATTTAAATTGATGTGAGATATCAGATAGGTTTGTTTGATAGCTTTAAGAACATGTTTGAGAGGCTTACCAATAGTTTTTCATTGGAAAAATAAATATCTCTTCATTTAAAGAGTCAAAACTGTTTTTGGTTTTGTTTATGGTATTGATGTCATGATGTTAGGTATATGTGTGTGTTATCGGTTATCGGTATCTGCCTTTAGGAGCTGAAAGTTATCGGTATCGGTTTTAAAAAACAGTTATCGTGCATCCCTAGTGGTAACCGAGTGAGTTAGGCTAAATTGACACCTAATGCAAATTTGTCTGGCATTGTTGCAGTTTAAACAAACCAAATAAAGAGCCGCCATTACTGCTGTAAACATGATGGCACCTCAGCTCCCACACAGTTGATGTTAAAGTCATGAATAGGTATTCCTTTAATGTTACCCCTTCATAATAAAGTACTTAGCTAATGCCCCTTGCCTTTGGAAATAACACTATTACTACGGTAATCAACGCTGGGCACTAGGGCATGCTAACATTTGCTGCTTACATTAGATCAGATGAACAGAGCTGATTCCATTCTTTACACTTCTGACTTCTTTTTTAGCTTTGCAAGGATATTTAAATTTTACTTAAATTTAAACATCACCCTCCTCTTTGTGTACAGAGTATCACTCCTGTTACAGCCCCATGCACGCTGTTGCTGAGCTACGATTGGATAATCCCTGTTCTGGGGCGGGCTTTAGCGAAAAGTCAATTCCAGGGACCAATAACACTTCTAATGTGCACATGGGCATATGAGTATTGTTTAAAAACAGATGCTTTAAATAAACCGTATGCATATTTATTTACATCACATTCACATTACAGTTAGTCATAATTACAACGCTACAGCATGACACTGCAATATACAAAAAAGTGCTGCTGCGAGTTTAGTTCAGAATCACAGTCGACTTTTTCCAGACTTCCAGCTCTAGTTGCACAAAACAGCAAGACAGCAAAACAAAACCGCATGGTTCCCTTCAAGTCCCCAAATCACAACTTTTTCCCCTAAAAAATTTAAATACCCCAACATCTCAAATCTCAACAGTGCAAAAAACATTCAAGCAGTTAATTCAACACAGTTTATACAGATTTGCCTTAGTTTGAATGATAAAGATTTTAGAAAGATATTAAAACCGTAACAGCCACAGACCCGACCAACACATGTAATTCAAGTACAATATAGGCTTATGATTCAACAGCCCCGGTTCAGAGGGAACAAAGGGAGTCATGAATAAAATTCCTCTCAAACAGAAGCAAAGCAACAACTGACATTAAAAACCCAACATGTTTACAGATGTCTTCTGCCAGTCTTTTTAATGATATTGCACACCTAATTATTTAAATATGAGTCACTGACGAGAGATCAGTTGGTAAAACTGACTTTTTCAGCAGTGAAAATCAGTGGAAATCATCTTAAAAGCATCAGTAGTAACTGACTTAAATATGACCTTTATGTTATTAGGTAATGTGGAAGAACAAAAGGTAGTATCACCGTGGATTGTGATTATTTAGAGAAAGACTTTAAATTTGAACAAACTACCAGTTCTGCACATGAACTCGGGCTGAGCGACAGCCGAGTTTACCGCAGAATAAGAAACAAATAAATACTGAGGGATCCAGTGACTTAAACGGCCTTCTCTCAGTCCAAGGTGACAGCCCGTGCAGTGCCAGGCGCGTCGTTGCCCCACCTATCTGATGTTGATTAGCCTGTGTCCCGTTGCCATGGCAGCCGGAGCCAAAGCTCAGAGCAGGTCAGGCAGTATGAGGCCCGGGGGTTTGGGCTCCACACAGTTAATCCAGAAATTGGCACAGCTGGCGTGGTACTGGTGGCCCCCGTACAGCAGCTTGAAGTTGTCCGTCTCCGAGTTGAACGCCTGTCAGAGTGAAAGGGTGAAATATTACACACCTGAGCGACACAATAAACCCATCTGTGCACACAGGAGGAAAGGTGATGGATATTCAGGGTATGGACAAGGAATGAGATGCTTTCTTATCCCTTTACCACTAACACGCAACCGTGACCTATCAACCACTTATCAAACATCCTACGGTTTAAAGTTAGTGCTTATTTTTAGTATTCTAACGTTCACTTACAGCATGATTCACATCCTTTTTTTTATGAGCAGCACTGTGGTATGCAGTTCAGTATTAATGTAAATGACCCTGCTGTACATTCAAGTCACTTTAACGCGGGGGAAAAATCAGCTTCTGGCAAAAAGGATTTCAATACACGTGGGTTTGCATTCATGCAATACCTGCTGGGGAAGACTACTTTCTCATTTGTTTAAAATGGCCTGCATAAAACTGTGTGTGTGTACTTATGCAACGAAACGAAGGCTAAAAAAATCCACTGCGTATAAATAATACATAACCTCAAATAGGTACAGCTGGAAAGAGCAGCAAATCTGTATCTACAGAGGAGATGCACAAGTCACACTGCCACATATGGAAATGTTCCATCGGTACAGTGGAAGGCATCTCTTTACACACTTAATGCATTCGAGATTCAGTTTTCCACAGCTGACGTGTATGTGTGTGCTGAAGCAGTGAGGTGAGGCAGCTGCACACAGAATGGCTTAGTGTGGCGTTTCGGTTCGAAATGTGATTCTAATATCTAATAAAAAAACACTTAATGGGCTCGCACATTAAGATGCAAGATGTTTTAACCTGAAATCCTTGATCAAGACAGACAAGCGTGATCATTGCCTTGAGGCTGTATGTACAATCGGATGATGTTATGTCTACAGTTTTTTGAATAAGTGACAAATTCTATGCAAAAAATGTCTCACAAAAAATGACTGAGCAGAGAGCTTAAGTTTAAACGTCGAAGAAAGGAGAAATAGCCCAAAATATTTACACAACAAATGTATGTTAGCAAAGTTGTCTTTGCCTCAAACTTGACCCAATAAACTTGTGTAATGCTTTATCTCTCCATCTACAAAGACTGGGGTGAGAGTCTGAAAATATTCAATATCTGGTCAACTTCAATCTGCTTATCCATGGATCACTTCATTAATTTTCAGCCAAACCTGTTGCCTCATATTATGATTTACTTTTGCGTCTGAAAAGCTCAAAAAGCCGAACTTGTTATTCAAACTTTCATGACTCTTCTACATGTTAGAGCTACAATCGCCGTGGCTGTTCGGAAAATGAAATGTGGCGAGCTATCTGCATTTCCAGTGGGCCCAGCTATAGGACTGTGTGTGCGCCATCAGGAGATGCTAATGTGTGTGATGTGCAGTTTAAGAGTTTGCATCCCTGGTGAAATACTGGGAGCTGAAGCCGGAGAGAGGAATGAGTCATGTGCTGTGAATCATAGCCTCCCACGCAGAAGCAGAGGGGAGACGCATGCAGAAAGCAGCAACTGCATACAAAGTGCACCACAGCAACACACCATTAAGTCAGATACATCTCCACCTGCCCGAATGCAGTCTGCAGCCCAGATCTCCGCTGGATGAAGCGCTTTCTCACGCAAACTGAATGACACATTTCTACTCTCTGCTTTTTCTCACACGCTCACATTTCACAGGCAGAGCGATTTCCTTTCACAGCTCTTTTGTGCCCTGGCCTACTTGTTTCCACAAACCTGCACTTACGACAGCCAAAGCTGCAAACGTTGGAGGGAGGGGATGCAAAATGAAAGAGTGGTCGCACAAAGTACACACTGTAATACCTCCGCCTTTCACCGCAGAGCCTCTCCCTCTCAAACCTGCACTTTTCCATTCACTCGTTCACACTCCAGCTCCTCCTTAGACCTCACCTGTGTGGCGGTGAATAAAGGCCAATTTTGCCTGTTCGAACTAGACAGAGCCTTTTACGCAAGCAGCCACTAACCTGAGTCTGAAAAATGAATGAGAGTGTTCATGCTTTCTTATAAAACAGTGACAGTGAAATTCACCTGACCTTTGTCGCTGCACGTAAAGGCTTGGCATTCAGACTGAGCCACTATCTGCTTAGATAACAGTCATATCAACCCCGAATCTCCTATCTGCTTTTCCCTACTTCCAAAGAAATAAATGAGGCATAATTACCCTCAGCCTCCTGTCATTGTCTTTAGTCAGTGCCTGTAAGCACAAGAGGAGTCAGCATGTTGAGGTATATTCACACAATGGCCAGAGCACAGAGAAGTGTGCACAGAATGAGCAGCAAGCGAACGTTCAGATGAGCCGTTTCACCAGGACAGAGCTCCCGTTTCCCTTTTATTTGTGAGTGAAAGCATGAAAGAATCCATGTTTTTACCCTCAGGGCTCCTACACATTCAAGATTAAGAGATGCTGAGGGATTTCAGTCAGTGCTGAGTATCCTGTAGCAGACAAGCCGCTATTACTGTGAACTGCGTATAACACTGAAGTATATTAAAGATTAATTTTTTGTAAGTGACTTTGCCAAAAAGTCTGTCCAGCTGATCCTGTACGTTGAAAATATGGCCACAAATATTATTAAAATAAAGGTTATAATCCATAAAATTTAGATGTCTTTTCTGGGCTGTGCTGCTGTTATCAGCTCTTTCAAAAACAAACAGATATGGGGGGGGGCAGGTAAACACCTCTGATCTGTGAAATCTATTTTACTTTCATACATTTGTATTAAATCGTCTGTTTTCTGATCACATTCTGAGCAGCTTGCTGAAAAAAGGATCTGCCTCCGTGAGCCACCCTGCATATCTCTCGCTAGCTTGATAGCTGTCACTACCGCATCATGTGTTCCCAATTTTTATGAAATTTTAATTTCTTGTGATTACAATGAAAGAAATAATGTTGTTAGGTGATTTAAGCAAGCAAGCACTTCCAGCTGGGTTTCATTAGCTAATGTGACTCCGCACAGCACTGTCACATCCAAACTGATGGGAATGGACACAAGTGGTACGTTAATGTAACATCTAATGTCTGTCTGACTGATTTCAGGCTGGTGCTTCTTCCACATTCACATTAGCCCAAACATCGTCAGTGTAAACGAGTTCCACGGCAGTAATGGTGGCCAGAGATTCGTCTCTTCTTTACAGCCAGAAAATCTACATCTACATAGTCTGTTTTATATTTTTTTACTTTTCCAGTTAGGTATTGTGTTTTTTTTTTTAGGCCTGGTATTATCCAAATAATTTCTCTGACTGTCTCTAGCTGTGTAGGAACCCTGCTAACCTGAGGCACCTGATATAAAGCATGCTGAGTCAGAGATGGGCAACCAAAAAACAGATTGACAAACTAAGATTTTGAGGAGATGGGGACATTTGAGCACACAGTGTGGATCCAGAATTGGTTAGCACTGCTGTCAAACATACTCAAGTAAAAGCGACAGAAAATAATCAATCCAAATCCTTGAGGCACTTAGAAACCTGCATTAATATAAATGCAGGCCTGAAATGCTAAATTATTCACCTTAAAATCCCTTTCAGTGCTTCTCTGTGTAATTGCTCAAATTTGCATTTATCATTTAGCTGAAAAGTATCACTTATGATAAAACTTATAACTGCTGCTGCCTTTGACTAATAAACTGAGATGAGATGAAGCTGCTGCAGGCTGCCCATCCCTGCCTCCTGACCTGAAGGAGAAAAAGACATAACACGACTGCTGCATCCCATAATTATCGGTCCATTATTGTGGACAATTTCAACTCTTGACTGAATTTGACCAAATTAATTTGGCTCTATTTGTGTCAACGGAAAAAAAATTACAGAATCAGCCGCAAGATTAAAATTCACAGCACGAATTAAGCAGGAACCATTAAGTTCATCTGCTGTCAAGAATTTTTCACGTTTCTTTGATGCCACGTCAACATCTCCACCCTTCTGCACCTTTGGTTGAAAAACAAATCAGTGCCTCTTCACTAAAGGACAATGCAACAATCAGCGGCGTCTGCTGTAGCCAAAGCCGCTCTTTCACTTCATTATACTCTGAGGGGATGCTATTCTCCACTTGGCTTTTATGCATTCTTACCAGCGTGGCTCTGCCAAAAATGTAATTAAAAGATGGGTTATTAATCTCATGCTAGTGGCACAGAGACAAAATAAAACTGCATTAATTTTCAGCCTGCCTCACGAGTGAGAGACTGTGTCTGTGTGTGCAGGTCTATTATCAGCTGTACTCCCTGCTTATGACTAATGTGTAAGCCACATCTGTTCTCGTCCTAGATGCCTCTCAGTCAGCCATATCTTGCCCGGACCATCCATCTGGCTCTGGCTGAGCAGCAGAGGGAACGCGAGAAACAATCAGCGCCATCATCCTGCCCTCGAAACCGTAGGGTCCGAGAATACCATTAATGGCCCGCGTCGATGAAAATCAAAAACACCGTGGGCAAGGAGGTAGACATACAGCCATTCAGCACATAGCGCCGCAGTCAGAGTTAATAACTGAACAGTTATCAGAAACGCTGATGGTTGTTAGATGAAAGTGGCGAGGTGAGCAGTTACCCCCAGATAAAGGCGACAGAATAGAAAATGAAACCCTTCCAAGACAAAGTGACGACCTCTGTGACCTTGAAAAACCAATCCCAGAGTGCAAAAACTCACCCCGAGGTGCCAAAGTGACAACTCTCCTCTCCCACTTATTTCAGGAGTGCACATTATTATCCTTAGACACTTTTTAGTCATCTTTCAGTATAAAAGCTGGGAGACAACAACGACCTGCGCTGACTGTTCGCTAAGCCCCTCGTCCGAACGGTGATTGTCTAATCATGGCTTAGCAACCGTAACTAGGCATGTCAGGCCTGTCGAGCACTGAAATTCTCCTCATGTTGAAGTGGTGTTCACGGGGCTCTAATAAGAGCAACACCCAGCATTCAGAGAGCATGGAGGGTGTTTTTCTTTCTCGCTTTTCCTGAACCAAAGGTGAGAGTTAAGTAATGAGCACATTAAAAACAGTTTGTTTGTCTGGTCTGACGTAAGATGCCAGGCGTTAACACGTCAGGCTAACTAGCTTGCTACCTACAGTGGTAAACCGGTGAGAGTAACATTAACTATCTAGCTTAGTTTGTTCCCCGCTGTGTGCAAGCTGATCCTTGAGAGAGTTTAGGATAACGTCCGAGGTCTGTCCTGCTCTTTATTGGATTTGGATAAGTTTACACTCCAGCCAATGTTACTCGAGATAGTGTTGCATTAGCCAAACATAACGATTAAGTTAGTCCTCATCCTAAAATGTAACAAACATGTACAGCAGTCTGAACTTTCATTTTTCCTTATCATACTTACAATAAGAGGACGAACTAACCCTAAACTGCAACACAAGGACAAGTCTGACTTGTCATTGTTTAGATTGTACAGTTTTTATTTCTTTTTAATATATGTCTTGTCACAGAGGTTGAGAGTAACGTAATTTCGATTCGCTGTTTGTTTTGTACATACAGAATTAATAAAGCTGACTTTGACTTTGGTCTCGAACATTTAGCCTCAGTCTTTTCATGTATGTAGCCATTAATCCAGAGAGTTAAGAACATTAAAAAGTCAGCTGGAGACAGTCTTCAATAACCTGATGGCGCTAACTTTAGCTTACTTAGCTAGCTCGCTAACTACAGCTGATAAAATCTGCTCGTAAGTTGTGCTTACAGCAGATAAAATTGATGGTTGAGAAGCCTGCTTTGGCCTGTCTGAAATCCCATTGTTTCAGAAATCACTTTTGAGCAGTAAATCACTGTAAACTGCATTATGTGCCAGGTGAGAATGAAAAAGTTGACAGGCACAGCAGCATTAACTAAGAGGGGCGGGGCTTAGCGAACATGGTTTCGGCTGATTCTTTTTCAGTATGTATCTAGGCAGACGAGTGTTGTTCGCCTGCGAGAGAGCAGTGGAGAGAAGTGAGTCCTGTCACTTTGGCCCCCCCGCTGGGCTCGTCGGTAAGAGGAGAATAGGCCCCCCGAGGCCCCCAGTGGGAAAAGAGTGGAGCGAGATTTGCTTGACAGTTGACTGTCTCATACTCGTTTAAACAGACGTCCAATAGCGCTTTCTTCTTTGTTCTGCAAAACGTTTCAGAGTCAAAGAGATGTCAGTTGTTATCCGCTGTGGACGAGCACATTAACATTTATGTAAAAATGTATCCACTAGAACTTAATCTGTGTGTGTGTGTGTGTGCACGAACCTTGCTGCGAGCATCGACATTGAGCAGACACACCCCACAAGCCAACTCCTTGGCATTCTTGATGCCGTGCCTCAGAATACAGGAGGAGAAATCGAGGGAGCTCTCATCAGGCTACAGAGACAGAAAGCGCACACAGACATATTTAACTTCCTGCCGCAGGGCGAAATGTAGTCATTTCTATTCTTATAATAACAGCAGTGACAACAAGCCTGCTTACAGTAAACATCTCCAAGCATCATCAGCTTTTCATGAGGACTCTGCTTGACTTCAGCTACGTGGAGCAAAAACAAACAATATACATCTTTCTTCTTTGGAGAAAAAAAAAAAAAGCTACCAGCATGCTTCCATTAAACTTGAGTTCCAATTTTGTTTTATCTCTCAAGCTACTTAGGCAGTTCTGTGCAGTATAAGAGACAATATTCCTCCTCTGCACGAGCGCGAGCAGACAGCTGGGTAAATAAATCCATACAGTCTCTGTCATCCCTGTTGATCCGAACACCCGTCGACCAAAAGGCTCCGACAACCAAAATCAATGAATCATTGATTTTAAACTAATGGACCGACAATACTGGATTCACTAACATTTCATTATGTTATTGGCAGCCTTTTTATTGTGAATTGAGCCACAATGCTCTATTATCACGTGTTTGTGTACCTTCTGTCTGGGTGATAACAGAAGGCACGAAAAGCAGCTGTGCCCATAAATCAGGATATTTACTGTATAACTGTGCTCTATTTAGATTTTTTGGAGCATCTTACGGCGAGCTTGGCCAGCGACATGAAGCCCATGAGATTGTTCCACACGCGACTGATGTCCTTCAGCAGCTGCTGCAGCTTCTCGGAGCACACGGCCGTCGCCTTGATGCCCAGCTCCACGCGCCTGGTGACGCGATACACCTCCACCACGCCTGAGAGAAATAACACAACACAATTCACAAAAAAAACACTTTTTGTGGCTCTTTTTGTTACATTTTCAGGAGGCACACAGTCCCGCGCTGTGACACGTTTGCCACTCACAGCTCATTAAAAGCAGAAACACAGTTAGGGAGCAGGACCTTGTCAGACCAGGCAGAGATAAGCCATCACACCAGAGCTCGTTTTAATCTTGTCCTCTCTGTGCGTCTGTCCTTCAGAGGGTGTAAGGCCACACACAGGGTTCTTTAACAGTCCTGGCTTGTTTATAGTGGTGTGTGTGCGTGCGTGTGTGTGTGTGTGTGCGGTTTGAGAGTCCTCACCCAGCAGGTACTCCATGCCCTGAGCAGACTGGATGACCTCGGTGCAGACAGAGGAGCTGCTGATGCCGTTCAGGATGTTGTTAGCTTTGGTGATGACCTTAATGTGGGAAGACAGGAGCCAGAGTTGTGACGTCTACGCGCTGTTTTTGCTCATCATTAGCATTCAACAGTTGACCAACAATTTCATCAGAAGCCAAGGAGCGTATGCCTTCATCAATTTTTGTATGTTTTTGAGACGTCCTGCTACAAAAATAAGATGGATTTTGTCTTTAAAAATCTTTATAGAAATTCTAATGTTTATTGTTTACAGCAGGCATGTCCAAACTATTCCATAAAGGGCCGTGTGGCTGCAGGTTTTCGTTCCAACCAAGGAGGAGCACACCAGGCCAACCAATCAACATCAAGGGATCCCTTAGTTATCAGCTGAACACTGAGATCAGCTGATTAATTGATTCCAGCCTGGTGTGCTCCTCCTTGGTTGGAACGAAAACCTGCAGCCACACGGCCCTTTATGGAATGAGTTTGGACATGCCTGGTTTACAGTGTTTCGGTCTGTTAAAAGGTTAAACTGCAAATTAATAAATATTCCAGCAGGAGGCGAAAGCAGGCATTTTTATTCAAGTTGTGTGTTCCGCTGATGCACCTGTCACATATTCAGATGAGCAAAGACTTTTTGATTTTTTTTAGAGGACACTTTAAATAACTTGTTTTAAATCTAAATCCTGTTTGCAGGGTTGACGGAAGTAATTTGTCTCAAAACATACGCGATAAGAAAAATGTCAGCAGGTTGAAAAGCATTTCAGTGCCATTTGGTTATCTTAATTATTCTATGACATTTGTACAGCCACTCTCACAATTAAGTCTCACCGTGGGACAAGGTCAGACACAGGACACAAACAAATACAAACCTCCAGAGCATTTTCCAGACACCTTTGCCACTCGTAGGCGTAGCGCTCGCTCTCCTGCAACAACGCAGCAGAAAATTATCTCAAATGAACACAAAGGCAGAACAGAACAGAGGGAAATGTTTGTATTCTGCAGTCTTTAACAGTGAGTATTGTGCTGAAATCTAGCGGTTAATAACAGCGTTAACACGTGGCGCTGGGCCCTCCTCACCTCCACCTCCCCAGTCAGGTCCTTGTACTTGTCTCTGATGACAGGCAGGGCGGGCTTCTCGCTCAGGGTGTTGGATCGGTCTCTGAAGGGCTGCTCTGGAGCCGGAGAGGGGGGCGAACGCCCAATCTCCTTGTCGCCCAAACTGTGGCTGCGTTTGTGGGAGCCTGAGGCGGGAGAGACGAGGGAAATGAATAATGTTAGCGAGTAGCACAAACACATACATAAACTTTTTTTTTTTTGCTCCATATCAATTCAGCAACCCATGGCGATGACTCATTTTGAGATATGCACCTGTTTGTTTGCAATCATTATACTTCCATTCTGTTACGGCTAATTCCTCCCAGACAAGGACAGCATGAGTAAATACTTAATTTGTGACAAACAATAATTACGTTCAGAACAGAGGCACAAATATGCAGGTATGAATTATTCATAGGGACTCACAGACGGACAAATCCTGGCAGGGTACCACAACAAACACATGCTAAACCCAGACTATTCAAATGGGGCTGGCAGTAAGTGTGTGTGTGTGTGTGTGTGTGTGTGTGTGTCTTGTCCAGACACAGGTAATCCACCCCTCCAACTCCTCCACCACCCACAGAGACCTGCGTCATCCTCCCCACAACCCAGAAACCCCACCATGATCAGATTACTGTTTCACGGGGTGATGAGGAGTAAAGCCCTCTTCCTCACACAAATCAAATCCAGCACAGGGAGATAAATCTATGGGGCAAATGAGCTTTTATCACAGAGCAGGAAACTAATAAATTATTCGTGGAACATGACACCAGCAAACAGCAGTTAAGGAACAAACAGCTTTTCAGTGGATACGGTTAATTTCTGCTCATGGATTTGTTGGCCTCTGCTAATCCATCTCACCAGTCACTGCCATTAGAGCAGGGCTGTCATCTCAACACTGCCATCTAATGTCTGACAGCTTTATTACAAATCAGATGGGCCTAACAAGAGGGGGAGGGGTGGGAGAAGACGCTTGAGGAGATTGTTGCTGCACCATTTTAGGGCCAAGGGCTTCGAGTTGGCCAGGAGAGCCTCTTTGGTCACAATTTTGATATTAACATCACATTTCAGTGCGGAAACAAATGAGTTAATTAAGCAATTTGCTAATCCCCAGAAACTTTTGATAAAGATCTAAATTATCAAGCAAAAACACATAAATTCATACATTTGTTGCTTTTTGTAAACTTTGATTTTGGACAAATAAACCTCTGAAGACATGATCTTGGGTTCTGGTAAATGAGTGATTTTTCATTATGTTCCACCTGCTTTTAAAACAACTGATTTAGGGCTGCAATTAATGATTATTTTTGTGATTAACTGACTTGCTTGGTTTAGAAATTGTCAAATGTTCCCACAATCCAAGGTGACGGCAGATAAATGATTGATGGAAATCGCTATTAGCTGTATTTGTATCACATATAATAGCATCTCCATGATGACTGTGACTCACCTTGAACAGACAAGTCAAAGGTTGCCAGTTCGTTCTTGATCATCTCCTCACTGGACTTGACGTTGACCTGAGCGCTGGCCTTGAGGAAGTCAGACTTGCCAAACTTGGGCTTGTCACCCTGGAAGGCTCCAAACTCATCAGAGGCCTCACTTTGGTTTCCCTCGGAGCCCGCCTCAGCCAAGGCGGCGGGCGAGTCGGACTTTTCAGAAACAGTACTTGCAAAGTCCCCAAAGTCGTCCTCTGCATCTGCACCTGCCTGGTCGCCGGAGCCGAAATCAGCAAAGGCTTCAAACTTGTCATCTGTCGAAGAGCCGTCTTCGGTGGGGAAGGAGGTGGTGATCTTAGCTATGGAACTGCTTGTGATGTTTTCCGTGCTGCCAAAGGTCAGCTCCTTCCTCTGTGTTGGCACTAATGATGGAAGGGAAGCTCCTTCCAGGCCGTGCGACTTTCTGACCTCACTGGGCAGACAGTCCTCCCGGTCTGACCAGTCATAGCTGGCCAGGGTGCTGAGGGCCGACGTCCCAAAGGGGTCAAATTTCATGTCGTCTCCCTCTGTAATGACAACACAGACATACCAGTGGTTCCTAGGAATAGCACAGATGCTGTCATGATAGGCAGCAGACTTAGTATGATTTAAGTTGGATTATCACCATGTCACTTGTCTCCAATTCAAGTGTTTTCTCTTGTATCCTAATGGGAGAATGAGACAAACTTGGGCATGTCATGAATCATAAGGGGTCAGTTCACCTAAATTACAAAACATATTTTCTCACTTACAACCCGACCCCAAAGATGTTGGGATGCTGTGTAAATCAGAAAAAAACAAACAAACTGTGAGCTCATGTAGTAACATCCTTTATACAATCATGTGTTCACAAAGTGGTGAACCTCGCTTCATCCTCGCTTGTGAACGACTTCCAGGATGCCACTTTCTTACCCAATCATGATCCTATCACCTGTTACCAATCAACCTGTTTACCTGTGGAATGATCCAAACAGGTGTTTTTGGAGTATTCCACAACTTTCCCAGTCTTTAGTTGCTCCTAACCCAACTTGTTTGAAATGTGCTGCTGGCATCAAATTCAGAATAAGCAGATATTTGTAAAAATCACTGAAGCTGACAATAAATATATTGTCTTTGTTCTGTTTTCAAATCAGCATATGTCAAAAAGGATTAGCAAATGATCACAGTCTGTTTTATTTATGTTTCACAAAGCGTCCCAACTTTTTTGTAATCAGGGTTGTACCTCTAGTGTTGTCTAGCCATGCAGATGGTTTTAATTGTATTTGCCAGGTTTTGATGTATCTGAATTTTGTTTGTGGTGCTTACAGCATTAAAAAAAAAAAAAAAAGAAAAACAAGATAAATGTTCTACAAAAAATGTCCCAGGTTACCCTGCAGCTCACACAGTTTTCACTAGAACAACTTTCAACCAAAGAAACAGTTCCTATGAAAACATGTGGATCACACTGCGTAACTTTAACCCTGCTTGTGAAAACAGATATTTCTGTCGAATCTCTGAAATGTCATGTTTCAATCCTGTAGCACCACAAATGAAATTCCACTCCATACTGGGATGGAGGTGACAATCTTACAAATATCTCACACATGTGCAGCTGACACCACTGCATGTAAGAGAGAAATAGGTTGTTTTGTTATTTGGGAGAACTGACCCTCTAATTTAACATCCTGTGCAGCATCGCCTATGCTGCATCGTGCAAGAATAAGATCACATGTATCGTGAAAAGGACCCCCTCCCCATATTTTGCACTTTAAAGATGTGAAAACAAAGTCTGCAACACACAGGCAATCACAAACATCATAATTTAGCACATTTATGATGCCGACTGCTTCATTACTACACTCGCACTTGACTAATTCTTGTTGTTGTCACAGTAATAATACCTACTACGGTGAAGTAATACATCCTCTCGCTCACATTTTTGAGAGTTCTGTTTAATAAATGATCTCACGAAGGGTAAACAAGTTGTTTTGATGTCTTAGCTGAATCATGTTTATGGGAAGAAAATTACTGTCATCATTTTACTGAAACACAATGAACACTAACACTGCTTTTTTCCCTCTACTCCGGCTACGTGTTGACACTTGCCGTTCTCAATGGTGACAAACAGCTCGAACAACATCAATAAAAGATCTTTCCTGTCACTACATCTGCTCTGTTTCTCACACTGTGTCGTGCAGACGCGACACAGCTTGTGATCAGTTTCTTTAATATGAACTGACAAAGCTATGCAGCTCACACACATTTGTCAGCGCTTTAGTATTCAAGTCTCCCTCTCTTTCTCTCACACACTCACAAAGACACAAATCGACCTTGTTGAACCCTTCCTATTTTGCAAGACAGAACCCTTAGATAGAAAGAGCAATTTGTGAAATTGACAAGGACCTAGCGCTGTGAGCCTTGTGTCATTAGATCACTTAACGGCTTCTCAAGAAAGGAAAGGAGAAAATAAGACGGTACGCATTTCAGCAATACCAACAGTAATATTTATTACGACAACATGAGTAGAGAGAAAGAGAGAAAGGTCACAAAGTACTGTGAAAGAGGTCTATCATTACAAGAGGTTTGTCAAACTAACACTTGTAAAATTAGATTTCAGTCATTTAGAATACAAGGGCATGCAGAGTCAGGAGAAAAGGAAGGAAACAAACAGCGAGAAGGTAAAACAAAGATAATCCGAGGATATAGAAGCAGAAACCAGAATGAGAAGGCACATTCACAGACTAAAATCAGTACTTCTGGGAAGATGACAAACTTTGTTTTACTATTAGGGTATAAAGCAACAGGTGTTTTTTGGAAAAGATATGAATACAGAACACTTGAAAAGCCAGTTTGAAAAGATAATTCAAAGAACAAGCTCAAGGCAGGAAGCATTAACCCTTTGAGGACCTGAGGGCAGAAATACTGTAGGTAGAGCATCCCAATAATCAATGCTTGTTTGGAAAGGGACTTAAAAAAGGACTTACAAGCCACAATTTAAGAGGCTGACATTTTTATACATTTACAATTATGAAATAAGATAGTTTAGTCCTGTTGTTTATTCTAATAGCAAAATAAAAGCATATGATCACAATATCTGCACTAATCTGCCTGTAAAAAAAGTGAAGTGATCTTCATTCAAGCACTCAAAGGGTTACAGAAAAGAAAGAGGGCCATCCTTACACCTGACATCCCAGAGAGGGACTTCATTTCCATCCAATCACAGACGCAGAAACAGATTTAAAGAGACAGTATCCTTTTTCTCTTGCTACAGTGATTGTGTGTCAAAGCAGGCTAATGTGCACAAACTCTTATGATCCCCTAAATAATAGCACATCAATATTACTCAAGACAACAATTTTTAGCTTTCAATGTTAACCTAAAATATTTGAATTCACATTTTAATCTTACTAAATATGTAGGCTACATTTAAATTTTACATAGTTGGCAAATCACAACAAGATCAAGGAGTCTTTCGTACTAAGGTCTCATATTCCTGTAATAAAAATACACTATTAAATCTGTATGTATACATTTTTTTCTTTGATAAAAACAACTTGCAATACTGTTATGCATAAAATGCTATCTCGTATAATGTTCTTGTCAATTTCACAAATTGAAAAGGCAGGCACACTGCAGCAAAAAGCAAGGCAGGAAGGGTAATACTAACGTCATTATGTTCTCAGAGAGCCAGACCGTAGAGTCACACATGATAATTCATGCTGCAATATCACAGATAACGGTTAAAAAAGAAAGAAAGGAAGGAAGGAAATCAGATTCCTTTTGTGCTCCAGACTCAAAAGGAACCTCACAAAAGAAATACTGTCTCTTTAAGATTACGTACATGTCCAGAAACACAGTGCGAAGCATGGTGAAGTGCTCAAACTGCTAGGCCCGCTACACTTTAACAAAAAGTTATTCCCAGAGCTCTCCAAGAACAAGAATATCGGATAAATAAGGGTGGGAGGGACATGTGGAGCAGCTGTTACAGGAGTGTAAAAGCTTCTTAGGAATGTATCGATGTTAAACTGGGCCATCTTTGTCTGATCAGCTGTAGTATAACTGCCTTGCTGCAGCTCCATGGACTGGTTGAACACATCATCTTACTCTGTCAGAACAGTGAGGCCTGTTCAACCAAGTTCAACCACAGTACAGAAACTGAAATAAGGCAAAAGGGATGTTTACATTTTATGATTTCTTCTGGTCAGGAAGAGGATCAAGGAGCATCAATTCCTTGGATGAAATGATACGGTTTACATGTTGTTTAACTGATAAGTAACTGATATGTTGAAAAACCTAAAGCTTCCAAACAACTGCTGTCCATGCAGAAAGTTGAATGCATGAGTGACAAAATGTCACTGTTGTCAGGTGAAGCTTCCTCAAACTGTCTGAGCCTATAAAAGCATTTTACGAAATGAAAATCACAAATGTGTGAGTTGCAAGGCTTTTCCCCTGACAACAACTACATCCCGTCTCCGGTTACAGTAAGAATTAGTCTTGAATGTTTTCTGTGAAACATGAGCCATGACATGGAAGGTGAGATGCTCGATGAATAAATGATGAGCAGCAGAGAGGAGGAGGAGATGGGAGTGCTGACATGTACATTTCCTGATTATTACTGAAATAATAATGGGCCGATTTCCTTTTCATAAATGACCCAACAGCAAGAAGTTACAGGTAAACTTTAACTCCACTTTCATGGATGTGAGGTAAGGGAGACACAGACACAGCAGACACACTATTTTGGAAACATCTCATACTTAGAGGGCCAACTGACCCAAATAATACTGCATGGCAAGTCTGAAATACTGCAGGGTAATACAATATCTGGCATACATAAAGACATAAACACACACATGCACATTCAAACACTCTGGCTGGAAAATTGTATGGCATCCAGCTTTGATGTGCCAAACATCTCAGCTGCTTTTGTGACTCAATTCACTGTTGCTCTGTTTCAAAATAGCTTGTTTCTTGCTGTTGCGTGCCAAATGTTGTATTTTACGGAAACATTTCATTTGCAACTAATCAAAATTATATTACGTGCTACCCATTCAGCACAAACCCAATGTCAACAGTTAAAAAGGTGAATGATGGCTTACAGCTCGTACCTTTGGTAAACTGCATCCTATCGTGTGAAACCTGTGATTAGAATAAACAAGAGGATCATCACCGTAACACCTTCCTGTACTCTTCTGTATTCAAGTCAACCTTTCAGTTTGCGCTGCGCAACACGTCAACAACACGCACAATCATACACACGCAGAGTTCGCCCTGCGGAGACAAAAGGTACACTGAAAGGAAAGGAGATGTCTGGCGCTGCACCGTGGACACAACAAACAGGGACCTTATCCCAGTCACACAGACAGCAGCTGGGGACCTCGTCTATGACTGCCAACACATCAAAACCAGGCACTCGTCATCATTTGTAAATAAACAGAGATATGGCCCAGGACCTTTCTGTCAGTACAATAATAATATATGGAGGGAGCCAGGGAGGGGGATATGGAAATGAAAAGAGAAGAGACGAAGGAACTAAGGGTTCAAATAAATAAATAAATAAATAAATAAATCTGTACATAAAATGAGATGAATGATGACATGTAGATTGAAAGATGTGTCTAGTCTGATATGTTATTCATGTAGTGTTTTCAGTATTTGAGCATATTCAATTAAATTAGGACCTCATGACTCTGCCCTTTGACCCCTTGTTTGGTGATCACAACTGGGCACTGAGGTTGCAGTTGGCCATGGAATTAATACTGTGTGTGACTGGATGGGGCCTCACCAGAGCAATCGCACTAGTTCCTCACCTGTAGCGGGGGGCTGGTGGGCCGAGAGACCCGGCAAATCCAGAGAGCTGTCCGACATCACATGTTTCAGGTCTCCGCCCATGTCCGAGAGCTTCATGTCCAGCTGCACTGAGAGTGCGTCCTCCGAGTCGTCCTTTCCTACGCTGCTCCCCCCGATGGACGGGAGGTCGAGGGACTTAACAGAGGTGGAGTCCTCTTTGGCCTGTTTGAAAGCGGCCACCTTGTCCACCAGAGTCTTTTCTGAAGCCCCGAGCGCTGTGCAGAATTTCGAGGACTGAAAGTCAGCAAAGTCATCAGTGTCACTCTTCAGGGAAGAGAAGGAGCCGCCGCCGCTCTCCTTAGCATCATCATAGGCCAGACCTCCCTCCAGAGACAGCTGCTTGAAAACGTCGTATTTGTCTGTGCTCTGCTGAGGTCGCTGCTGAGTGGAGGTCTCCCCTTGGACCCCCACGCTGCTCTCGCCTTTAGGCTCCCCGCCAGAACTGCCAAATGCCATGAAGTCTGCAAAGTCGTCCTGAGGGGCTGCCACAGCTCCTCCTGCTGCTGAAGCTTGAGCAGCATCAGAGGAGGAGCCGAAGAGGGCAAAGTCACCAAAATCATCTGCACCTCCTCCCGGAGGTTTTGCTCCACCTGGTAGGAGCACTAGAGAGGGGGGCACGGACACCGAGGGGAATGTGCTGGGTTTTGTCTCAGTGGGGGCAGGAACGGAGGGAGCTATAGAAGAAAAAAGGTCCAGGTCGGCCATGTTGAGAGGATTTTTGGGCTGAGAAAGAGACACTGCTGGCTGCTGTTGCTGCTGTGGTAGATGCTGTAGAGACTGAGAGTTTGGGAAAGCAGAAGGGAAGGCAGGTTGAAAGATCTTAGGCTGCTCTGAGGGGTCTAGTGGAGAGACGCTGTCGGCGGTTTTAAAGTCTGTGAAGCCATCATCAGCGCTGACAGACTTGAAATCTGCAAATCCTTCCCCTGTAAACCAAAAAGAACCATTTCAGATCATCAAAAAGATTTATCATGGCAGAAAGACGTAATGGGAAACTGACTGAGACAATAAAGCCTCAGCTGCACCAGCCATGATTCAATCCTACAAGAAGGGAAGCATGTAGATTAGTTATAGCTCTCTCACGTGGTGAAACTTGCAGTCTTCTTATGAATTGTGGGCTGCAGTGTCCATAGGCTAGAACACATCACTGCACAAAAAAGCTATGTCATCTAAAGACACACTAACATGCAATGAACTATTCAAACTGGAACAGAGAATGACAAAGCAATTCTGCAAAGGAATGTCCATCTTAACAAGCTATTTGCTCTCCTTATGTCTGAATAGCCCTCAACTTAGCAAGTGAAAATTTCTCCCAGTGAAGTAACAGAAGCCAACTTTCTGCTAATGCTATTCCTGCCCTGATACAACAGGAAGCACTAGTTCTTTCCTGAGATGTCAAAATTTGACTTTACAGTCTTGGAAATCACCACTAATTTGGATAAATATCCTTAGTTTTATAATGTATAGTAGTTCTTTTAACTCTTTATATTAAGGTACACAAATTCACCATTAAATAGTTACTTATTCGAATTCGTATTAGTAGCATATTGGCTCTGTATTAGTCATTAAGAAGAAAGGGAACAAAGGTGTTTTCCCTAAATAACCTCCTAACTACTGCTCATTGACAGTAAGGATATTCTAATACACAAATTACAATAACCCTTAAATAACCCCAACCTCCAGAATAAGGCATTAATAAGTGCCTTATAATGACCATTTAAAGAGCCAATGTGCTACTAAGACGCATGCTAATAAGCACCTAGTTAATGCTGAATATGTGTACCTTAATATAAAGAGTTACCAGATTTTTTTTGTCGGTGAAGAAAGACAACATTTAAAAACTGAGTAGAAGCTGAAATAACCAGTTAAGATGGGTATCTTTTGCAATGAGAAAACTCCTGATAAACGCTAAAAAGAGCAGCAGAAACATTTTTGGAACAGAATCTTTTTGTCTCAAATTATTTGAAACACGCCGCTTGTATAAAGCACACAGAAAAAGGTCGGGATGCAGTCTTGAGTTTGAACGGCTGTTTATGCACTGTGGTATAATATAAGCATGGACTGAAACAGAATCTGTTCACGCTGCTGGTGTACGGTGAAGAAGAGATAACTAATGGGCTCATTAAGGAGATGGAGCCTGACAATGCCAAGGAAAGGTCACCGCAAAGCATGACTTACTGGAGTTGTAAGAGCTGTCCCCATCGGAAACTGTTCTAATGAAACAGGGACGGGAAACACACTGGTATCAAGCCTGCAGTCTTGCAAAACAAGGTACAGTATAAACATGGAACAATGGTAGCCTGACAGCTTTACCCAAATTATAAAACAGTGGCTCAAGGGAATCTTACACTCTTCCCTACAATCAAAAGCACACAAAGATTGTGATATTGATTTTGAAGGTCTCTCCTGTCCTTTAGCCACGTGCTTGCAGGGACCATCTCAGAGCCCAAAATGTCGTCTTTCTCTTTACGCGAAGAGACCACAAGGATCTGGGTCAGGAACCCAGAAAAGGATTTCAAAAACTGCTAACATGCTTTGCTAATATGAAAGTCAGTGTGTTTTTCAGAGAGTTGAACATGTAAGAAATGGTGGCTGAGTTTCTTACCGACTGGTTTCTTGTCAGCAGGTTGCTCAAGCTGTCTGAACACACTGTATTTGTCTCCAATATCTGGATCGGAACAAATGAAGAAGAATGGGGCAAGCATGAACAGAAAATACAACACATTCAACAAGGCAGGCAGGTGTTGCTTTAATGCAGTTTGCTATAGCGCTGTATTGTCCAAGGACCAAAACACTGAGTTTATAAGAAGTTCAAAACATTTCCATAAAACTGAAGGTGCACTCATTTAAGCTGCCCTGGGAATCCCTCCCCCTGCATTACAATTTAAGTAGACTTAAAGTTCCAGCAGGTAACCTTCAGGGATGAATATTATGTGCAAAAGTAATAAAAATGCAGTGTTAGGTGGTTAGAAAAGGAGGTTGCACTATCCCTCCACTGTGTCATGGTGAAATGTGTGGAAACCCATAGGAGGCACCTGGGGTGATGGTGTCAGAGAGGAGTGGGAGGTGTGTCATTATCTGTTCTGCTGCGTTAGTTTAAAGAAGTTCATATTTTTTCCCCTCTCCCAACCTACTTTATTTTTCCTCCCTTTTCTTTACCCTGGCTGGAGCACACAATGTTCCTAACATACCGTGGACCCTACTTTAGATATAGAAGGTACCTGAGGCAGGGGCTGCAGGCTCTGCAGGCTGATCCACAGACAGCTGCTTGAAGACTGCGTACTTATCAGAGGATGTGACGGAGGTGGAGGATGAACCAGAGACTGGAGTCAGCATGGCAGGTGCACTGCAGGGACACAATAGCTATAGTCAGACATCAGGAGGAATGAGGTTCAAGAGTAGAATTTAATCCCCATAAGCTGCTTGAGCTGATGGAACATTTGCCCTGAGCTGAAAAAGTTTGGAGAGTTTTGTTCATTCTACCTTAGTCCTAAATATTGTGGTGATTATAACTGATGCAAGCTTAGCGTACTTTTATAAATGTCTGTTATATTCATGCTAATACTGAAAAAGACTAAATCACACTTGGAGAGGTGAGTCATGTCAGTATTTGGCTGCCTTCATATACTATAAATGTCTGTTTTAACTTGTCTTGTCCAATTATCAAGGGTCAAGTCAACGTTTGGCATTATGTTATGATTTTAAGAAAAGTCTCCTTATTAAACATCTGTGCAGTTTCTTAAACCAAAGCTCCTCCAATTTGGGCACTGATGACTGGGCTTCTTTGAAGTTGTGTTGCTGTCAAATTCTGCCAAATGGCATTCAGCCCAATAAAGACCAGCTCTGCTGCAGTGTTTGCAATTGTGCATTTGGCTTTTAAGTTTTTTCACTTATCTTGCATCAAACCAAGTTAAATTAAATGACCAGTTTGACATTTTGGGAGACATGCTTCTTTGCTTTCTTGTCCACAGTCAAATGAGACGACTGACGCCTCTCTCTAGCCCTAACCCTAGTCTGGCACATAACTCCCCCCCCCCATAAGGCCACAAATGATCCTTTTTACACTCTGGTTTTTGTACAAATTAGTCAAACATGCCATAAAGTAGTTATTGAGTGAGCTTTGGTGGTGCTTAGACAGATTTTGTTACCTTTGGACAGAGCCAGGATAGCCATTGCCTTCTGTTTCTAGTGTTTGCGCTAAACTAAGCTAACTGGCCATTGGCAGCAGCTTCATATTTGTCATCAATCTTATCATCCAGCTCTCCACCAGAAAATAAATAAGCATATTCCCAAAATGTTGGACTGTTCATTTAAATGAAAACTGTTTCAGTATAAATGCATTACAAGAAAAACAAAATGACATGATGACCATTCATGATATGTTCTGATGCCCCTGTAAGATACAAAGAGCAATGCTGAACATTCAGTTTGCAACAGTGGCTGATCTGATGACATATTCGAATCAAGCACGAACAGAAATCATTTAGCTCGCGTTCCAGCGAATATTAGTTTCCTCAAAGCCCTTTCTGTGCAAGACATCTGACAGTAAGTCATGCCTGCCAGTTCAGACTGGTGAACCGACATGAGCTTTTCTGCCTCGCATTTAATCAAACAGCGATCCCAGACTGTGGGGAATTCTTGTTACATTGCTGAAATAGTCAGCAGTGTATGTTTTCAGGGGAGAAATAGGAGGGAATTTTTAAATTATTCTCTTTGTCTTTCAACAGATAATTGCCTTTCAGTTTCCTCTCTCCGTAAAAAGGATGGTCTCTCCATATGGGCTTGGAAAGTAATATAAAGAAATGAGCTTATCTACTGTCCACTGAAATGAATTCATTAAGATATGACCCTAACTCATTGTCATTCTGGGGAGGTTATTATGAGATACTAAGACAGTGTGTCTGACTGTATGGTTTCCAAGATAGACAATGCAAGACAAGTATTATGCAGATTCACTCAGCTATAAATAACCAACGAGGGCTGAATATGAGACCCTCATCACTGCAAACACTTCTTCAGAAAAGTAGAAGTTAAAGAGCAGAAGGACACAGAAATAATGAGGAACACTGATGCATATATTTTGTAATGCGAACTCAGCATGAGAGCCAGTAAAAATCTGTCAAACTGCAACTTACAGCTTTTTAAGACACTGCTAATTCTGCAAGATAGAATTTAAGATGAAAAAACAACTTTGTTTAGGACTGTCTGCACTGCACTGTACCTGTTTTGGTGCTGAGGTGCGATGGTGGTGGGGAAACTTCCACCTGACTCCCCCTGGAACTCAGTGAAGGCCTGGTCTCCTGCTCCTGGCTTTGGAGCCTCCTGGAAGTCCTGGAAGTCATCGTCATCGGCTTTTGTCGCCTGAGTCAACAACATGCTAGTGAGTAAAATGTGAATTATGACCAGCTAAAGGAAAATGTAGAACTGAAGGCAGTGTTACCTGAGCAGGAGGGAAACTTGCGATAAAGTTAGTGTTTGTGGGTGCTTGAGCCGGTGCGGCGGGAGTCATGGCCATGACTGGAGGAGCTGGTGTGGGCATGGCCATGGAGACTGGGGGCTTGGTCATCATGGGCTGCTGGTGCTGGGGCATGTGGGGGGCCATGGCCATAGCCAAGGCCGGCAGGTTGGGGACGGGTGGAGAAGGGAACTGACCGAGGATTTCCACATTCATTGCTGGGAGGCCATTCTGAAACAAATGAAACAGATTCAAAGGATACCATTTGAGATTTTTCATTATTATTATTGTCAACAAATCCAATGAAAAGCAGAACCAAATCAGAATGCCGAAAATAGCTTATTCCTCTGCACCACAAAACCATTAAAAACATATTGAGCTAAAGATTTGAGTTTGAAGACTTAATTTTTTGTTTGGAAAAAAGTGGTCAGGGCTAAGCGCCACAGATGGAATGAGTAAGTGAGTGAACACTGGGATGGAAACGAGGATTGTTGGTTTGGGTTTTTCATTGGATTTGTTGAGAAAAATGTACAATGACACCAACCTTTTCTGTAGAGTAAGTTTTACTGTTTAGAACTGCTAGAAATAAAATACAGTTTTTGATTTCACTCACAGGTGTCAGGGCACAGTGGCTACTCTGAATCTGAATTTTATTTGACGCTATCATGTATTTACTGAACAAGGGAAAAAAAGCAGAATTTTTGCATGGAAATGATTCAAAAAAGTCAAGTTTCTTCTGAGCAGATGTCACAGGCAGACTCAAACTTTTTCCCCTCACAAGAGAATGCACCTTGTTGTGGTTGTGTTTTAAGGCTCTTGAGGATTCACATCACCAAAGGTGTCTTATTATTCCTAGCATGGAAGTGGTGGCAAGAAGTGTTTCGTGAGCTGCCTGCAGATTTGCATCCTCCCAGGGGTGGTGGTGACAGGCCCAAGCTAAGGATGATAAGAAACCTCCTGCCAAAACTCGGCTGATGGGGACTCAGACATATATTTGGCTTACAATGCTTCACAAGCCGTGGGCTGGTTCACAGCACTTCCTCTGTCTCCCTATTTCTAGCTAAGCCTGATTTCAGTGTGGAGTTTATAGCGAAGCTCTGTGGTAGCCATGGAGGATGATTAGTGAAGTTCTCTTAGTGGATAATTTGTCTTGACTTCAGTGTTTACCTGTGCCACACCAATTAGTGCAAGTACAGTGTAGAGCTCTTCCTTGGTCAGCATGCCAGGTGTTGTGCGGTTGGCTGATGCCCAGATTTGCCCCAGTGCTTCCCTTGGAAGACCTGATGACATCAGTATTGGGTAGAGTTTGGCTGTGTCAATCCCTGCTGGAGTCATGGTGAATTCAAGAACCTTCTTGAACATTTCTAAGAAAAGAAAACAGAAAGGAAAATATTCATGTATGCCAGAAATTGAGAGGTTAAAAAACTCTGAATTGAACAGGAGATTTATAAAGTGGAGATTCATTTCCTTTCACAAAACACAGTGTAATGTCAAACGTTTACCTGGGACAAGGCTGTCATTGTAAACCCAGGCTGGCAGCATGGGCTGGATGTGCTCTTGTTGTGGGTACACACCAACACCTGCTGACACACACACACACACACACACACACACACACACACACACACACACAGTTAGTTGTGATAGCAAAAGCCTTGTCCAGGCATACGATTTGCCAAGCCTCTTGGCAGCTGAGCCCTGCTTGTACCGAACTCAACAAAAATCATACACCTGATGTCTGGAAGGCTCGGTGCAGATGCCATGCTCCCCTGCACTGAATCACAAGCGTCCTGCCACGTCAGACATCTATAAATCAGTCTGTGAGCCATTTCCAGCCTCCAGGAGACGGGAGAGGGGAGACTGCCTTGTAAAAAAAAAAATAACTAAAAATCTAATTTAACAGCTGACATTGACCTTAATAAACCTTTTTTTTCCAGCAAATAGACTAACAAATGTTTTGGAAAAAAGATGGGGCTCGTTTTGAGTGCCCAACACTGGCAAGGCATCTGTTTACTCAGGCAGCCACTTTGCACATAATACTCCCATCAGTCTTGGGCAGTTAAATGAATCTTATTACAAATCTCCCCAGTCTCCATAATGAGCCTCTATATTTCCCTCGATGACATGGACACAGACAAACAAATAACAGCACAAAGGAGTAGCCGAATGGCATGCACAATCAGGCTTGGATTATGTTTGGGCCCCAGCGGCACCTGCCAATACATGCGCATCCCTGTTAAACCAAAGCAGTCAGCATGCGCTAGAGGTCGTTCTCTGAGAGGGCGTTACACAGCGAGGGAACAGACGGCAGCTTATTGAGTCAGCAGGTATTACCCCAGGACCGCGACAGACACAGTCCATTTCCACAATGTGTGCAGAGAGCGCCAACATGAGAAGGCACCGCTAATGAGATTTGGCCTGAAGTGACAGAGGTATAAAGCGGGCAGAAATAAGAGCAGAGACTTGGCTGAGGAGAAGATGTTAAGACACCAGAGGGTACCTCAAAGACGCCGCCACTACATAACAATCTCAGAGGTGTAGAAAATGTCAGCGGGATTTCATTTAACAGCACATAGGCTACTACACTATGAAAGTCAGTCCAGAATCTGGTGTAAAAAAATCCTGATCCAAAGAGATTGAATAGATTAAGCCATTATAATACAGTAAGAGTGAAAATATTTCCCCAGGACAGAAAGAAAACCACTGCCTTGATTGTGTGTCAATATTGCAGCAAAGCAAGGGAGAGAAGAAGAAGCTATAGGTCTAATAAACAGGCACTTCTCTCACCACTGTCACTACTGGTTTGAGGAGACGAGTCAGCAGCTGGAAGGGGGACGCTGGGTGCTGACACCGGGGCATCAGGCAGCCTTTCTGCGACGAAGACAGAACTCAAGTCCTCAGGGGCCGCAGCCCAGTTCCTGGATTTAGTGCTGGATTGAAACTGGGTTGAAACTTTAGCTCTAGGACCCATTGTAGCCAAACTCTGCTTGGACTTAAAGCTAACCTGAGCCGTCTTATCAGCAGTAAGATCGCATGAGGAGAATAGCTTCTCTTCCAGGGATGGGCCTAGAGGGGTGAATGAGCAACAGGTTTCTTGATAACACACACTTGCTATCCACAGCATTTTGTTGCTATATTTAGGGGGATATTTACTAAGCCTTTGTGGTCCTTTTTTTGGTGCTTAACAGTCAAATTCAGTTTGCCCTTACTTACAAAAAGAACTGCACAGAGGTTTAATCAAAGAAAAGTGCTGCAAATGAAAAGTATCTGGTTTCATGTAATATGTTTTTAAGACAAAATAGTGTCTGAAATTTAACATCTGAAAAACTCAGGTGTAAAATCTGCAGCAGTGCTTTATCAGACCCATACAGACATATAGAGAGACTATAACCAGTCCAACTAGTGAATAAAAGAAATGTATGTACGTAAAGAAAAATTATTAAGTTGAATCTTTTTTAATCTCGTTACAGAAACGACTGTCAAAGGAGTTTAAACATTTTACAAAAAAAATCTCCTAAACTTATTTTTTAAAACCTATTTATTCTGATCTTTTTGTTGAGCTGATAACATCAGGCTGCTCAACGAATATTTCCTTACATACAGCCTTCCTCTTGCAGCATGAATACATGCTTGCAGTTCCAAAAGTGTCTTCTCTTCAACCATTCTCACAAGTTAGGTTGCACAGTTAGGTTTATATATAAGAGGAAGTGCGCCTGGGCTCATTTACATCTGTTTGTTTTATCTGCAGTAAATAACACTGAATGCAAGAACAGTAGTGATACAAAGTTTTGCATTCCTAATGAAATTTGAGACAGGCTTAGTGAAAATCCCCCATAATGTCTTTATATTTGGTTTACAGCATGTATTCCTGCACATAGTGTATTAATCCTGTATTATCACCGGGGCCAATTAACCATGTCAAATTTCTTATGTAACTTGCAATTTTGCTTTCACATTATCCGAACAAGGAAAGTTTGTCTATTTCCCACGTCAAGCTGCAAAATATATCCCGATGATCTCTCTTCACCTCTGTCAGAGGCAAGCGTGAGGCCATCTAATCTGCTTATTCCAGATGCTAAACAACTAGGTCAGAAATGTCTCAGAGGATTGGGGGATGACACTCAATGGAGGGCTAGCTGTTGCATTTCTCTGGACAGACGGTGATCTCTCCATCCTGTCATTCATAGTTTAGAGATGAGAGCTGTCACAGAGCAGCTGCTCGTCCGAGAGATTAGACGGCAGATGACACACGAGAGTGTCTTCTATCAGTGCACAAACCATAAATGGACTCAGTATCAATGGTGGATTCAGCTAGTATATGATAAAAAACCTACTGAGAAACTCTTTTAAATGATTAAGCAAGTTTGGTTTCTCATGTATTCTGCATCCTTGTTTGTCTAGTTTGTAATGTCTGGTAGCTTTAAAGCTTTAGGTAATGAGGCCAGGCCATCTGCTGTGCTGGCTGCATGCTCTCACACTGTGACGCAGGCCAAAACCAGCTCAAAATCCAGAAGCACCAGTGAAAATATTCAGCATCAGCACTAAAAGCAGAACTAAAAGTAAAAAAAAATCCTCCAGATTCATTTGAAGTGTAAATGGGTGAGTATAAATTATGAGGACGGGAGGGGGAGGTGTCAACAAAGCAAAAGAAGAGTTACCTTGAAATGTAGATTGGGAGCTGGTGTTGACAGCAGAGTGTTGGGTGACAGTGGGGATGGAGACAGAGGCAGGGAGGGACTGAGGGAGGGAGGAGGAAGAGGAGGGCAGACCTGCCCGAAGGGATGGGGACGAAGGTTGGACTTGGGCCTGAGAGCAGCCGTGGAGGTTGGAGGAAGGGAAAGCATTTAGAGGACCCTGAACAAAGTCACTAAAGTCGTCATCGTCCTCAGAGAAACCTGTCTTGGGAGCAGAAGACGAAGGCTGGACGTGGCCCTGAGAGGAGAGGCCGAAGGTGGAGGAAGTGGAGGAGGAGGGCAGAGGGAAGGAGGCGGGGGCGTCTAAAGGCCCCTGAAAGTCACTAAACTCGTCATTGTCCTCGCACAAAGCTGGGGGGAGGGAGTGAGTGGTGACAGACGAGTGTGATGGCGATGATTCTGCAAAAATGAAGAAATAATGATGATGGCACAACACATGACACACAGTACAATGGAGAATGAATTAAGGGCTGCACATTGCAAGAGTGGGGTAAGACTATTTTGCTCAAGACGGGAAATTGTAGAACTTTGAATTCAACCAAAATGTCTAGACATGCAGCATTTAATTAATATTTAGATTCAATAAAACGCTATTTAATTAAACTACAGATAATCAACCTTGAAAACCACCATTTGTATAAACTAGGGCTGTACCGAACGTCTTTTTTTTTTACATTCAAAGTTTCTATTGTGGTTTTCAGATGAGGATTTGAATGTCTGTCATGATATTTTATGACATCATCACTCTAGGAAAAAGTGAGTGAGCTCTAACAAAATCCTCAATTTGAATCACGTGAGTCATCAGATTACATAAAGTCTTTTTTTGATTATACTGACTTTCAATAATTAATAAAACTTGTCTTTTGTTCTGGACTTATCGGAAATTGGATCACACAAATCGTAAGAAATCCTACGCAGCCACTAGTGGAATCTAATTCTGCTAATAGTATCATATGAATGATATTAGTGTAGCCTAATCTTTATCTGCAACTGTGCAGAAACACTGGGTTTAAACAGAATCAACAGACATGCAAAAAAACAAAAAGGCTCGAAGCATACGAATGTTCATTTATAATTCGAATGTCAACATTACGAATGAAGCTACGAAGCTTCAAACTATTCGGCAAAGCCCTAGTATAAATGTCAACTCCAGAATAATCTGTGCTGTGGGTCTGGACCCCTCCAGTGGATCACAAGATAAGTCTGAGGGTGCTTTTCTCTCATCCCTGCTTTTTTTGTGTGAAATACTGGACAGTTTTAGCTTGTCTACTTGCTCGCAATTACTGAAATTAAACAATTTGACGGGTTTAAAGGTGAAATTCAATCTTCGATGAAACTGCTCACAACTCACAGACGTATGAAACTTGACAAGGAGCTGTTAAGTAGACACTGCTTCGTTTTAAGGTTTCACAACACAAAAAGGTTGAGAACCTCTGATGTAAAGCAGGACTTTGTGTTAAATGTGTGACTGCAATTATATGAAATGCACAGGAGTAAGTTCAGTGAAGGAAATCTATAGTTCTAAGACACTGTACAAAGTTCAGAGTGTGAACACTGAGGTTCATAAACACATGCTGTACATAAAAAAAAACCAAGACACTACTAAATAGTGATAATGACACTGACAGGTGTACAGATGAAGTGACAGATGGGAAAAATAAAGTGATAAAAGAAATGTGATTACGAATCTGTGTTGCATATTATATACTCAGACAGAAAATCCCAATTTTGGCTCGTCTGGCTGTCAGCTGGGCAGTCACCATGCTGACCTGCCTCTGACCCAGCCATTACTCTCAGGCGGAGGCTTTTCAGCAGAGCTACAGAGAGTTGATCTGCTGATGGAGAGGCACAACAGGAAAAAACCCTGGGATTACATTTAAAAGCGTTGAGGTGAAGGTACCTGGCTTCTTGGTCTGTGATGATGGAGTGGGGTGCATCTTCGCGTCTCTGCTGAAGCCATCCAGGTTGCCTTTGATTGCCTCCAAGGCATCATCGCGGCTCTTTTCTCCTGTCTGAGTACAGAACAATAGAGTATCAAGAGCCCAGAGGGTTAGTGGACATACCAGAAAAATAGCAGAATAAACATGCTGTGGAGAGAGATTCACCTTGGGTTTGACACTGCTGAGCAGCCTCAGCTTTTGTTTCTGCTCCTCAAATTGTCTTCTTTTCCTGTCCTCCTCCAGCATCTTCTGCTGCTGCTCTAGACGTTTTCTAAAGGGCAGGAAGAGCACAGACATTATATAAGAGCTGAGTAAATAACATTCTTGAGCAGGCTGGGCACAGAGCACATGCGATTTACTCCATGCAGACATCCAGATATGATATTGCCAAAACTGAAAAAGGGTTTTGAGGGTGAGTAAAATGCAGGGCAAAATCTGTATGCAGTTTTATCAACACATAAATAAATGGAGTGGAAAAACAGGAAAAAGGAGGCTCTCCAAAAAAAATAGTAGGTCCTTTTAGCTCCCATTTAAGGGGCCCATAAGTACGATAATAACCTCTTTCAATTGAACAACATAGCAATTAAAACCCTTGTTTAGTAACTTAAATGGCATTTTTTCTTGAAGCTATTACACATCACACACAAATATAACTAAATCTAAATTCATATCATACTATCAAGTATTTTGGGGGCATTTTAGCCTTTATTACAGTATTAGTAGACAGCAGAGAGCTGAGAGCATGAGAGAGACAAAGGATGAAATCTAACAAAGGGCTTGGACCAGGAACACTGCTATTACTTGGCCAGTATTTTAAACCCCCAAAGCACTGTGACACCTCCATATCATAAACATTTAAATCAAACATATGGTGTAATATTTAGATGCAATGATCAGGAATATATCTTTGGATAGAAACCACGCTGAAAATAAGTCAGTTTTTAAACAAGCGCAATTATACAACCTTGGAAGGGAAAAAGGACCATAAGAACATAAAGACCATAAAGTTATAAAATCAGTGGTAACCCAAGAGCAGCAGTGCTGAAGCTTTAAGTGATTCAGTGTCTCAGTAAAGTTTTTGTTCAGGGACGCAACATAATAAGGCTACCGCCACTCTTAACAGCTCTGTGAAGCTTCACAGCAGAGCTTTGAGCTAAATGCTATCATCAGCACAGGTTCAATGCCAACATACTGATTTTCAGTAGGTGTAATGTTTTCCTTGTTCACCATCTTAATTTAACCATCTTAGTACAGCTGAGGCTGATGGAAATGTGAGAAGTTACGCAGATATTTAGTCATAAATCAATGTACTGGAAAAACACCATATCACACTCAGCTGTGACGTTGGGTGGTGCTGGTGTTGCGTGTAATTCTATGATTATTCTCCTTCCAAAATTTAGTATGCTCTCATCTGGCTATATTGTACACAAGCAGATGCGAGCATCGATGCTTACAAACAGACTCTAAACAAACACACAAAGAAGAAGAAACATGATATTTGTGTAAAGATGTCTTACTGATGCTCCTCAGCCATTTGTTTCTGCATGTCAGCAGTGTACTGGGGTCCAGCAGGTCTCATACCCATAAACTGTGGCTGACCCAAGAACTGCATCCCAGTGGTCTGCATCCCAATAGCCATCCCACCCTGTCAAACACACACATACGACAGAAAAAAACATTCAAACAGCGGCTCAGAAACCTCATTAGCATTCCTACTGTCACACGCTTCCATTTCACATTAAACGCTCATACCAGGGGACAGCAATGCAATTCAGAATGATGCTAATGGACTTAAGTCATGTTAAAAATCACCAGGCTGCAATAAATTCTGTTAATGTGCTGAAGTAGAAGCAGTTTTAAAGCAGTTTGTGACTAGATTTGGTAGCAAATAGGGTTAAGAGGACCCAGGTCTCCACCGGAATGAAATCAGTTAAATCAATACAGCAGTGTTTCATTATTATTACTATTCATAAAGGGAAGCCCAAATTAGCAAGTTTGTTATAATACTACAATCACAAAACCCCTTAGGGGAAAATTTCACCTAAAAAAACAAATGGACAAATAAAGAATCAAGAAGATAAATGAAAACCCTGGGCTGTATCCTCACACATCACACCCACAACAGATATACAAGCTCACCTGCATTGGCATGGCTCCCGGGGGCATCTGTCCCCCAAAGTTCATTCCCATCATACCCTGCATGTTTGGCTGCATGACAGGAACCATGGGGAAGCCCTGCTGCTGCTGCTGCTGTTGTTGCTGCATGGGTACCATGCCTGCAGAAACACGCACAAACACTGTTATGATGTACTGTAGACATGAGAAGAATTATGCATCCAATTAATATTTGATGCAGGAAAGTAAGCCCAATTTATAGTACGCTGAAAAAAAACTTCATACAAGTCTGGAGTCTGAGGAAAAAAAAACATCTCCAGAGTCTGGACATGACTCAGTATTGCAAATCAATTTCCTGGACAGCTGGAAAAAGACACAGGCTCAGCAACAACCAAATCTGTTTTTCTGGTGACTACTGTGACAGCTTGGAGCAAAACAAGAGGAGTGAGGGGGAAAAAATTTGTTTGTTTTCACAGATGCTGTGTGAGCTGTCAGCCAGAGCTGAGCAGCCAGCTCCAAATGCAGCCTCCAGATGATTCGCCATGTTAAGGCTCCACAGGGCTGAGTAAGTGGCTTGTTTTGGAGGCTGCACACAATCTACTTTGTCTAAAATGACATGGCTAATGGGAGCATGTAATGACCCCTTAGAGATGCTTATCCCAGCGGTGTGTGGATGTTTATTCAGGAGCGTTACTGCAAAGTCAACAGCCTAAATATGACAAGCACACACAGCTGAATGATCTGATACATCTCAGGCCTGCAATGCACTACTCTGGGTGTGGGTGCGAAAGGTATGAGCTGCAAGGTACTGAATCCTTGTTGCTACTGCCAAATGACTTACGGTGATTTTAAATAGCAAAAACTAGGAAAGAGTAATGAGAAGCAAAGCAGAAACAACCTGGCCGGGGTTTGACAGACATCTATAATTAATCTTTAATGAGTGAATCCAGTACTACGACAAATGTGACACCCGACAGCTAAACTTGCTCTTCCTTTATGTGTGATCAGTGAAAGTGTGTGTTGTGATCTAAGTCTAAACTTTCGGAAGGTAAACTTTCGGGAAGTAAACTCGACTGGTTTGGAAATCAGGAAAACAGTAATTTTGACAGCAGAGTGACTCACCTTGTGGAGGTCCCAGACCCCCTCCAACAGGATACATGAAACTGAGGGGGGAAAAAGGAGAAATGTTGATTATGAGACTCAAACTAAGGCAACAGTAAAGAAACACAGATATATAATTGTACTTTAGGTCAGCTGTATCTAGCCACCAGGTTAGGGTAGGGTAACTTGTCATTTTCTCCATATATCAGCGTGTACCTTGCTACCTGAGAGGCTGTTGTTTCCCGTAGCGACAGGGATTTTGAATCCCTGTGGATATAAGCCTGCCATTGGCTGCCTAATTGCAGGCTTATATCCACAGTCTTCAACCAGTGAGTCAGACTAGGTCAGCTGCAACTTTTCTATGCAAACTCAAGATGTAAGGTACAGAAACAGCATCATGTCCCCTGCAGACTTGAACAATGTAAAGGATGAAGCCATCACTGCTTCATTCATTGTGCCTTTCTACTTTATGGTCCTACATTGTAGGAAATTTGGGTTGGGCTTTCACTTATGCTGAATCCATATAACATACATAAAAGACAGGGTAAGACAGTATACAAGAAGCTAAGATAATAGAACATACAGTAAAATCAATTTAAGAAGCCTCTGCAGCCATGACTGACATTTAACTAGAATAAAATCACAGAATTTCTGATCAGTGATTGTTGTTTTTTGTGCTGTAACGGGACATTTAAAGCTAGGCCAGTGACTGTCCCTACATATGTTATTTATACAGATATACTTCATGTATAGAATGATGTTAAGTTTTAAAATGAGGTAAAAGACTTGAAATTTGAAACTATGTTTGACTAAACATGGATAATCAGAGATTACATATGATCAAATTTGAGAGATCCGACATCACAAAGCAGAACAATAAATAAAAGTCTTGTTTGCTATTCAAACGTTGAAATTACGTTGTTAGATTTGAGTACACACAGCCACTTGAGAACAACTTTTCTTGAGGTGTCTTTTTCACCATCTCCTGCTCCGTTGAGTCAGACCTCATCTATATTCAGGTCGTATCTTATTGTGCTGTTGCCGTCATTCCAAACACTGCGTAAATAAAAGCTGCTTTTACTAAATCTGACAGGTAAAAGGCAAAATTGATCCTGAAATTGGTTGCTGTCGGCATCCACTAATCAGTTACAGCAGGTACAGAACAAGCCTTGCAATGAGCCTTTATTCTGCAAAGAGCAGGTTTAAGGTAAATATCTACAACATTAATGCCAAAAAGCAGTAAACTTGGTGCAGTTTCATTTCCACAGGCGACCGGGACTCCGTCACTGGGTCTGTGCTGAGAAACAGGCCTTTAAGAAATAATCTGAGGAAGCCTCTTCAAGTCGGCCAAGTCTCTCCTCACCACAGCCAACTCACACAGGCCTTCAGCTATTTGTCAAATAACTTATTACAACTCAGTTTTTCAGGCTGGAACTGATGATGCAGAGACAAAGAGAAGAAAGAGCCAGCTGGGTCTCTGCTTCCCTGACAGACTCTAAGCTAAATTTGAGCATCTAACAGCATCCAGCTAATCCAATGGGTGAGTGACATTTTCATATTGATAACTTTAGTACCAACAAAACGGCGCTAACAAAAGGGAGGCAGGGACTCATTGTAGCACAGTTCAGGCATTTGCCAATGCAATTACCAACTCCCCATGGCAAGTAAGGAATTATTTTGACTTACTTTGACAACGTGTATTTTTGTGCAGTACAGGTGATGAAAACTGTACACTAGAGCTCACTATTTTAAGACTAATAAGCCATCATATGATTGTGTATGTGAAATGGGTCTCTCGAAGTAGTGTCATGGTGTCTTTCAACTTATTGTTTCGGTTTTCTGGCTTGTTTATTGTTTTTGGTCAGTCCAACCGCTCTCTCACCAAAACTGTTTTCAGCAGCAACCCTTCTGTACACTTCCTGCTCGACAGCAGACAAAGTTAGCGACTAGCCGGTGAAGCTAAAGAGCCAGATATTTCTCTCAGGAGGAAAACAGAGCTACAAGGAGAGTAAATATTGAAGTTACATTCATCAGGTGGACACATTCACTATTCAAAATCGATGCTAATGTTGCTCCGTGTCAGCTGTGTGTGTAAACAGGCAACTGCTTGCTATAAATTCAACATTAAATAAAGAGACAATATGGCAGTGTTGTGTTTACAGTTTGTTTCTGCTGCCCACATGAGGTAAAAAAGCAGTTAATGCAGGTTTAGATGTAAGAAAGATGGCTCTTTCAAAAGAGAGTTGTTTGTTTGCCTTTTATTTCAACATGTCTTGGCCCTGCTGATAAAAACTAGTCAATTTATGTCAATTTATTTGTCCTGTTGGTGCTAAATGAATAAAGCTTTCTGATATTAGGTGGTAGCTTCTTATATTGAATGAGATGACCTGAAAGCCTTTATAGTGGCATCTCTAATGTTTAGTGATTTAGATGACCTGTGTGTCCATGTAAAGGAAGTATTGATCCTGTTTATTCTGTGAAGTCATAATTTCAAAACACTGACTTATAGACAAAGACAAATGGTTGCCCTTCACAGCGTGTTAATGTAATACGACTGGGTGTTGTCTTCAGCGATGATGCTTGACTTGGAGAGGTTTAGACTCTCACATCTGCTCCCTGTAAGATTTGCAGCTTAAAAACCTTTTATAGGAACGCTACAGCGCTGCTGCCCACCATCCTGTAGCAAACAGCAGGTCATGGCTGGGCAGATTAACATAGAGGGAGATAAGCAGTAATAGCAGCTGTGGACGCAGGGCAGGCCACTGCCTTGTAAAAGGTCTGTAATCACCCAACAGCTATCATTAAATTGTTTTCAAAGCTGAGAGACAGACAGGAGTTTCAGTCAATGTCATCGTCACTGAAGAGGCTAAAATTGAAATTATTTTAGCTTGTTCACAAGCTTCTCTTGTGGTGGAATACACAGTGGACGTGAAACCACTGAGAAATACAGAGTGAGAAGTTGCAGTATGTGATAAACAGGTCACTGAACCTGTTATTTCTCTGCAGTTGTATCAAATAAAACGATATTAAAATATGTCAAACATTCTTTGGTTTCAGCTTCTCAAATGCAATTACTTGCTGTTTTATCACTGCAACACTTTTGAAAAATAACATGAAGTCATGCAGGGTTCTGAGGGGTTGTGATCGGTATTTTTCACCATTTCCTGATATTTAATTAATTGCTTAATTGACAAGTCAATCAAAAGCAAGTTACTTAGCAAATGTTTTGACAATTGGTTCATCATCTAAACATCTGCTGGCTGCATCTTGTCAAATGAAAGGATTTTCTGTCCATCTGTGTCATTTATGATGGTAAATAAAATGTCTTTGGGTTTAGGACTGCTGGCCGAACAAAACAAGCTATTTGAAGACATCACTTGGTTTTAGGACATTGCAATTCACTTTTTCTTACATTTTATAGACTAAATGATTAATCAAGAAAAATTATGTAAAGATAACTGATCATTAAAACAGTTACTTGCTGCCCCAAATGCAATGCACCTGCTAAGATGCAATACAATAAAATGCAATAACATTAAATGCATTAGTCGTGTTCTAAAGAACTCCAAAACCAGTGATGAACACATTATATTTCCAGTTACAAACTCGGAAATGTCAGCATTTAGAAAATGTACTCTTTAGGTCAATACAATAGGACATCAGCTGACACTGATGAAGTCTGACACATGGTGTGATCACACGGCTGCTGTAGACAAATCTGCATGGAGCCATTATCACCTCATAGGATTGATGTCATGCATTTCTGTGACTATCTCCATGGTGGAAATACAGCCACTGCAACTCTGACTGAACATCTCAGTATCATTGCATATATTCATTAACACATTTACTCCAAACACCAAACACACACAAAGGTTGCTTCAACTGGCAAGCAGGTTTTGTAAGCTGCACTACTGCTCCACCTCCTGGTTCTCCACTCTGGCACTCCTGCAGCCAAACACACTGCACTGAAACTATCCAAAACATCATCCCCTCATTCATATCCATTAGATTTGATGCACATCTGATAACATATGCACCAGGCTCATTATTATTCACGTTCTACTATCTTTGTCAAATTGTGCAAGAAAAGGGGACTGACACCCTACAAGCTGGCATCAAGTGGACATAAGAGAAGTAAACAAAAGTGACTTTAGCCAGGCAACATTATGGCACAAGTCAATAACTGTCAATCAGTTGTCAGCAGAATGATAAGCATACAAAAGAGAACTACAATTACCTCTAGGTCTTCACATTACATCTGCTTTTTCCTACTGCCCACTCTCATCTACAGTCTTGAGGGCTTTGGTTTCACCTGTCAGATCAGCGTCACCTGGCTAGTCGAGATGCTTGTACCCAGACCACATTCATTATTGAAGCTGCTCCAGTTCAGCTCATGAAAGAGTCATGAGTCTGGCCTTTTCATCTCCTGTACAGACCATCTCTACTCTAATAAGATACCTGTACACCTGCTACACTTTTACTAACACTTAATGGTTAAAGATGTGGAGTATGCAGGTGTGTCAGGGCTGACTGTGAGATTCAATGAATCATGATTCATTAAGCATAAAGCCGAGCAGGTTTATTCCTGGAGAGGAGCTGAAACATAGCAAGCATCTGCTGCTGGTGTGATGGAGAGAAAATCGGAGCTAATTTAGCAGCTTTTTATAGGATCTTCACTTCCCAGTTGCTTCCTTTTCTTAAATACCCAGCAGTGTAGCGATTTGATAGTAAATACCCCCATGGCAAACAATAAATTAGTCAGAAAGCCAAAGTTGATGAGGCCAGATATTAACAGCCGTCCACAGGCCTATCTGCACAGGTGCTAGCTGTTTTCTAACAATGCTACAACAGAGTGATGTACATTTGTTTTCAAGTAATATTATGTCGTATCACTGGATACCGTCAGCTGCAGGCATAATCACGATTACACACGACATGACACGTGAAATATGTTTGTATACGAACACTGTGGCATTATTTTAGTCCACTCTGAGCATGGACAGGCAGCAAGGAACAGCTAGCTAACCTTAGCTTCCCTAACGTTAGCTGTGACACCTGACAACCAGCCATCTCATCTCATCACCCTGCCTCGACAACAAAACCGGCCTTTATCGCTGTCTCTGAGGTCCTTCTCCGTGATTAATGTGTTGCTAGTCGGCACTCAGAGCCGGATATTTTACAAACTATTCACATTTTAGCGACAGAGTTCATTTTAAAAGGCTAAAATACCTGCTGCCTCCCCCAGATCCTGGCCGCAGCGCCATCTTGATAACAGCAGTCACTAGTGGAGAGATGACGTCAGCAGTGACGGCTCATGATTCCGGTAGTTTGGCCCTAAGTACAGTCTCTCAGGCACAGCTCCCTTATATTCCCAAGCTGCTCCTCAAACACTGCCTGTCAGTGATCAGTGGTGGAAAGTACATTTACTCAACTACTGTGATTAAGTACAAATTTGAGGTACTTGTATTTAACCTGAGTATGTTCATTTTATGCAACCTCATACTTCTACTTCACTGCATTGTTTTTTTTACTCCACTACATTTGTCTGACAGCTTTAGTTACTGCTTACTTTTGAGATTACAATTTTCATGTCCAGTGAAAACCATGTATCTCTAAATCTTGTGATTGTCATTATTCTGATAAGGATTAAGTGATCCTTCAGGGGTTGAGAAAATTCTCCCACTCCTTAAGATAAATAGTTTATTAGTTGTATCTTACATAATATGATAAAATTAGAGGTTATTTGTTATATACTTTTATACTACACACTAACAGAGGTCGCTCTTCTGCCTATAAAGTACTTTTACTTTTGATACTTTGTTTAAATTTTGCTGCCAAAACTTATGTACTTCTATGTAAGATTTTGAATGCCTTTACTTCGAGTGGAGCAATTTTGCAGTATAAGATCTGAATACTTATTCTACCGCTGCCAATCTTAAAGAAAGAGGAGGGACTAATACTCACCCTGGTAGAAAGAACTACCTGAGAGGCGTAACACAGGGCAGCACATTCCCGTTCAAATTGCCATTAGCTGCAATAACCGCCGTCTTCCAGCAGATGTCAGTGTTTAGCCTGTTTGTTCATGTGACGCCTGTGCCCAGCCATGATACATACACAACAACAGCCGACCAGGATGAGCTTTTGACAGGGTTGTCACTTGTCATATGAGGGTTTCTATGCACAGTTCTATCAGCCTGCTCTGGATGCTCTTATACTATTTCATACACATTTTCTACATTTCACTCCCACATACCAGATACCTTTTGAAGGAATAATGAAGTCTGCTTCAATTAGGTTTTGAACTTGATTTGTTTTGCAGACTCACTTCATCAGGATTTTAGCTACACACTACCAGTATTTCTGTACTGCATGTCTTTCCAATGCATGTATGAGTTTTTAAGCTTGCTTTTGTTCACTTGGGAGCCAAAACAATTTTTTAGCATCTATGGCAAATACAGTTGCATTTGCATTCTTAAAATGGCATTTATACAACCATTGTACATTTTAATTGAATTTTATCCATGTGGTAATCAATAATTACTCCTCTTGGGCAGGAAGAAAACGTCACCTGTTGTACTTCAACTGTACATTTGTATGAACTGTGTCATTAGATCACAATCTCTAATTCGCACCATTAGAAATATGTTATGTAAATTGGTATTTTTATTGTTGCCGTATTTCACGCCACCTTTATCTATCCCCTGATGTCTTGTCCAACATGTTTAGTGGCTGTTTGAAGTAATGAGGCCATTGTGCATTCTGACAAAGTGATTCAGTTGGCAATTCCATTGTTAGACCAATGACAAGGTGGAGCAACAAGGAAAGGCCTCTCTGGTATTGTCTTAGCAGGTGCTGTTGTGAAAGATTTACGGCTTAATGAGAGCAGTGTAAGGCAGTGGATGACAAGCCCGCTGCTATCCATCACCTGGTCTGCCCTCAACCTTTCCTATACCTAAGCTCTATTCAGCTGCGATGGCTCAGAGTCCATATACATTACAGAGGGACAAATGCAACCATTAAGGCTTCAGAGTGACTCTCAGCTACACAGATGAAGGCCTTCAAGAGCAAAATGCTCTGCAGTGTTATATGCAGGTCATTTTAAAGACAGTGTGGGCGAGTATTCTGTCATCATCGCAAAGAAAATTCTTCCTAACAGCTATCAGTGACGATAAAGTCAATGAAAAACATGGCTGACCACTTTTCTGTCAACAAAATGTAAGCTAATAGAAACCGAGGGGTGGATTTTGAGTTTTGCCGGGTGGGTGCAGGGCCTTATCGCCCGCTGAAGACAGTGAGGTCATGTCATCAGAGTTTTCTCTGGGGGTTTTACTGACCTGAGGGAAAGAAGGTGCACATGACGGCTGATTCGGACATTTTCGTAGGCTTTGTGCAAAAAAAGGATGAAAAAAATGATAGATGTAGTATTTCTCCACCACAATCATATTCCTAGCAGAGAGACATCACAGAGGTCGACATGTTCAGAGATAACACTTCAGTTGGATAAATGAGTAAATTTGGGGGGACTGGTGAAAAAATATAGGCTATCACTTTACTGGGCCACCCCTATACAGCCCTGCCTAATAATAATACCTTGTGTTGGGGAATATCAGCATGTTTTGACCTTTTTTCAAATTTAACAAAATATTTAAAACAGCTTGACACATCAGTGTTGAATAAAAAATAATATAATATTTCAATATTACAATCTAACCTAATGCAAGATTTTCTGATTTGTATTAGGAAAAATCAGATTTTAAAAAGTGCTAAGATAACATCTACAAAAAAACATTTCGGTTGGTGTTGAGGCTCAACGCTCTCAGGCTCAAACAGCCTTTAGCCTCTTCAAGTTTTGCCATGAAATTTACAGAATTTAACAGTTGGATGAATATGCAAAACATGAAACATCCACGTGATAATAAAAAGCACTCATGACTCGAGTGTTTCTCCTGGCTGCGGCTCTGCTTGGAATAACGATTGCTATTTAATTTGTCTGATTACCAAAATTAAATCTGCTCTTTCACTCCAGTTAAAAAAAATGCAGAATCAATGAATGTGCAAATATTTTTCATGTCTCCAACCTCACTAAAACTTCACTTCTCAGTGGATTTCAAGCTCCCACATGCTTCTTGTGTCAGTTACATGTTAGACTGTGACCGGAGTTATAAAATCTTGCCTGTTCATACGTGTGTTAAACTCATATTTACAGTGAGCACAGAGAAACTTTCCCTCCTCAGCAGACGACTGTGAAGGCAGACTTCTGCACAGTGAAGGTCAAACGGTCGGGTGAAGAAACATTTTTGAGTGGAAGTGGACTTTAACCATCACCTGAGTGGCTGGTTTGTTTATGTGAGCTCATTCCAGCAGGCTGGATCATTTTCTGCTGCTCTTTATTGCTTCCATTAAAGGGACGATTAGGCCTCGTCAGTCTCCCGTCACCTCCCCTTCTCCGAGTCCATTCACAGGCCCCCGAGAGCAGAGTGTGGGTTCCCTCCCTGCCGTGCCTGGCGGGTTTAGCTGGAGGCCGGCCGAGTCAGTCAGTCACGTCCCCTCGACGGTTGGATCTGGACTGGCCGTGGGCAGCCCCCCCAGAGAGGAGGTCCGGCGAGGAAAGGTGAACATTAACCCAGGTCCCATTCTGGGCATCCCACTTTTCCCCATAAATCATTAACCCATCCAGCATCGAGCTGTGACAGCATCAGCATGACAACATCAATCTGTCAGGATTCCTCTAAACCAGGGGTTCTTACAGGTTTCCGGCCTCAGATGCAAATCGAGTGTATTTTGACTCATTCTGGTGAAAACAGACTTGCACTTTTGCCCTGCGGCGACTCGTCGGAAACACCCCCCACACACAACATTTAGTTTAATGCTTGTGTATGTGATTTCTGTCCCATAATCCCATAAACAAGCCTCATTTCTTATCCTCTTTATCAGGTCTTATTACTGTTGCTTTCTTGCACAGTGAAAAAGTGAATTTCCTCTTAATATTTAAGCATTAAACAAGATCATTAAAAGGTAGATGGGCCTTTAATCAAGTGCATGACAGGTTTCTAACAGCTGTCTCAGGTTGAAGACGAAACACGAGCGGAGCTCTATAGGATTTCTAAAATCATTAATCTGCCCAGATAGCTGGTTTTGTTAATTAAGCCTAAATTAACTTTTACAAATTTCCTTCTTTGAACTATCTCTTCTTCATTTTCTGTGGAAATTTACTTCAAAACAAATGTAAGGACATACGTGCACATTCAACAAAGCCCGGCCCTGAAGCATATGTCGTCACGCTGGTGTTCCTCCTTTGGCCACTGAGGCTGGCAAATTAAAAGATATTCAGGGGAAAAACAGATGTGAGCTGTTCAGGCGTGCAGATGATCAGTGCTTTATGTGTTTAATTTCACAAACTTTCTCTCAATCATGGAAAAGAAGGCAAGAGAGCCATCAGATTAAGTATTTAATTTGTGGCTTTTCAATTATTTGGGGATTTTTTTGTCAACACAAAAATAATTAGGTGTTGTTGCTTTATTTGTGGAGATTTTGTGACGTGTGCATTCTGGATCTGGTTGAAATGAATTAAAGGTGTCCTGTAAACCCATGCACACTGGGCTCAGTTGCAAGACAGTATGATAAAAAACATCATGTATGTGATCTTACATAAAGTGCCTTCTAACACAAAAACAAATTCCTCTAATTGACATGGAAGTGCTTAAAATCCTGTTATTTTTCTGCTGTATTAGAAAGTGTGGAAGCCTCCTATTTTGCTTTTTTGTCTGCTTCTTTGTCATTATTGGCTCTAAATTCATCTAACTGCCTGCTGTATGAAATATGTTATAAATGTTGCGCTGTTACAGTAACATGCTGAAGACTCTCTGACACTCTAGGAACTCTGTATGTATAAATGATTTTCTGATAGTTGATGGAGAGTAAATGAAGCTCAGAATCATGAATTATAGATTACAGATTTAGGCAAACTCAATACATGTTTCCCTCTTTCGTATCAAAGCTTAAAAAAGTGAATGCTAATGAGTTGAACTGAACTGAATGAAATAACTTGAGATCAAAAGCCACCAATCTTTTCACGAGTCCGGCCTAGCTGTCACTGTAGGTGGTGCTGGTGGCGATGTACGGTGAAGGGCACTGATTGTTACGACGGAGGCCTGACTGATCTCCATGACTGTGCAGGAGCACAACAGAGGCCTCCTTGAGCAGGGGGTTTTTGATGGAAGACTCCTGTCAGAGCAGCTCCATACATGTGTATGTATTTCTCCATAGAAAGGTTGGCGTTAACTCTGGTCGCAGTGACCAATTAGCCCTGGCAGAGAGTGGCCTCCTGACCCTTGACCCCTGCTGGGTAGTCTTATCCATTAACCCCCTCGGGCCTCAGCTGGAGTTGATGTAGTATCTTTTCTTCTGGCTCTGCTAAACACACGGCCACATTCAGGCCGCAGCTTCCACTTTCTGTCTCTTTGCCCCCCCTCCTCTGTTCCCCGGGTGTCAGCTCGCTCCTCGCGTTGACCTCTGGAGTCCTCGGCCGCTCTGGATCCACAGGTCCGCCATCACCTCACAGCTGCAGCAGAGCTACACTCTCCAACAGAGCATCTTCTGCACCGCACCTCTGTGTGGTGTTCACGCTGTCCTCATCTGTTTTTGTGAGCTTGTACCTCATTTATTGTTGTTTTTTTTAATTGACTCCGTCTTTCCCATTATTTTCTTTCTGATTTTATACTAAACTGTTTAGAGGGTGCTGCTGTAGCAGAGAGGGTATTTTCAGCCACCTCAGCTTGTATAAATAAAGGTTTAAAAAGTCTTTACTCATAAATAGAGCTATATTAACTTTAAAGACAATGCAGAGCAGTTACAGCTGTATGAATGTGGGAATTTATGTGCAAAAACACATTTCTCGCACTTTGCCGATCAATTATAAAATTACTTCCATGAGTTATAAATATGCACTATTTATATGCACCATAATTAGAGTTGTTTTGATGGTCTATCATAAAGAGGACAAAGTAATAAGACATTAGAGGACATGATGCACAGGGTAAAGGAAAAAAAGTGAAGTAGTAGCATGTTGTCTATGTATGTACACAGCTAGACCGAGACTTGTTTGGTCAAAATGAACTTTGCATGAATATTATATAAATATATCATATATTTTATCAATACTGTAACAAATACCTAGCAAGTATCAGCAGTAGTAGGTTGAAACAATCTGCAACAACTCCACCAGAAAGATGATTCAGACGAGCTTTAAGGAGAAACATCACAACCCACGAAAAGCAGCTGATTTGGCTAAATGTTGTGATCAACAGTATTAAAGGTCTTGAGATCTACAACGACTGCAGCACAATGTGGCTTCTGAGTAAGTGAGTTAACGTCAGTATAACAGCAGTTATTGCACCATGACCAGGTCTGCAGCCTGACTGCTGCACCTGAAGGACGTCGTTTTCAGGTGTGTAGTTGTGGGTTTGACAGGTGAGGACTTTAGACAGCTTAGATACAGGATAGGAACAACCTGAGCCTCTTTCCATATTATCATACAGAAGTATTAAAACCTGCATGATAATACCAGCTGAACCAGTATTAGTGTGAATAACGCTTGTCCTAGTTGCAGCATTATCAGTGTTAGTCGTAGCTGTACAGTCTTCCAACATGGCCGGATTACAAATGTGTGCAGAGCAGGTTCAGGGTCAAGTTTAATAACTTGGTACATTAAAAAAGTGATGAACTGGTTTGAATTATGGGCGAAGGGATGAACATCAAGCTTCCCTCGAGGACGTCATGTTTTGACTGACAACATTTGGTCAGTTTTGGCTCCGGCCAAAGTCGGGCGGTGCCGCTCTGCTGCCTTTGAGTCATGCCGGAGGTGAAGGGAGAGTCCAGGATCCACGGTTCCCTCAGAGTTCTGCGCTTTGATCAGACAGTTACGGAGGAGGCGACGTCTATCTCGAATGAACCGGTCGTGTCTTAAAGAGGGAAGTTCTTCACTTCAGTTCAACAGCTCAGTTTGAACACTGAATGGACTCAGTTGGGCATTAATCAAATATTAAGTAAGTAACTTGTGTAAAATGTTTCAAGTGATCATCAGTCAACATAACAGGACATGAGTGTTTACCCTCAGTTAAGTCACCAAAAGTATCCCCAAACTTGCCAAATAAATAAATAATAATTCTTTACTATAGTAATTATGACACCATATTTGAATTCCTAAATGAGTTATGGTGCCCCCTGCTGAAAAACATGGAGCATACTTATCATAATGAAAGCATTATTTATTAATATTAACATTGTATAAAATACAATCACAAACTTCACACCAGTGTTTCCCGATTCACACTTTGGGGGTTAAAGCTAATAAACTAATATGCTAATCTTTCTACTATCATCACTGATTGGTCAGAAAATATAAACTATGTTTGCAGGCAGAAAGTCATTCAGTTTGCATCCAAACCCCACTTCACAGCTGAATTAAATGTCATGTTTAGAGAGTTCAGTGTTGTGTTTCAAACTCTAACAGATGCTAATGAGCCTCCCAGTAATTCAGTTTCTTTTAGAGGAGAGGGTAAAGGGGACACGGTCAGATCTTCAGAGGCTTCCCGGGTCTAAAAATCAAAGGCCTCATTGAAAACCAAATAGAGCAACATCAGAGGATTACAAGGCCTCCCTCGGCAGGGCTCCATGGTGGAGGCTGCAGGTCAGCGCAGGGATAGAAAAGAAGAGTTAATGTAAGTAACAATCGCATTAGTTGTTAAAGTTTTATTGATGCAAACATAAAGCTGGTGTCTTTAACGCGGCTGTAACTACGTATCAAATGACCGCGTGTACCCTGAGAGGTGTCGCTTGTGGTGATGAACCTAAAGAGAGTTATCACCTGAATCTGCCGCTCCCCTCAGCTTTACAGAGATTCATGGAGAGTTTCAGGTCATTGCTTAGCTGTCCGCCATGTTGGCTGCCTTGGTTCACTCTCACCTGCCTCAAAGTGTCGGCTTTGGCTGCAGCAGGTAACTACAACCCAGTGTACGCTACCTGCTCAGCACCACACAGCAAGCAGACACAGCTGGCGACGACCTGGTGAACACAGTGGAGCATTTATGAGCTAAATTTCCTCCAGGAGATGGTGGAGACCAATAACAGAGCTAAAAGAGAGTGAATATTGGACCTACAATCATCAGGAGGCCAAATGAATGATAATGTCGCTCACTGACTGCTGGGTGTGTAAATAAGCAACTGTTTGCTAACAAGTTCAACGTAAAGGGTGATGATATGTCAGCGCTGTGTGAACAGTTCGTTCTCCCTGCCTGTGAGTGATGAAAAAATCAATGAATGAATGTTAGACTGTGGTGACATTTTGTTATGTTGAGGCAGAATCGGCCTGTAAACGTCTTAAAAATGAACATATCACACTTCACATGCAGATTCAAAGGTGATCACTCAAAACTCTTTGTCCGTTTTCCTCTACGTCCGTTTTCACTTTATAAAATACGTTTTAAAAACCTGGATCAATAATTCAGATTACACATTGTAGAAGTGAATTTATGGACCTTTTGCATTATGGGAGATAAATATGTACAAATGCTCTAAAACTTTCTTTGCCCATGAGTAGAAAACATTGCCTCCTGAACATGAAGCATAATGTGAAACGTGACACATATATGTTAAAATTAAGCAGCGTATTGACTTTATTTAAATGTGACCTTTATCTTGACTTAAACAAAGCTTTGTTTCTTGTCTGTACACGACCTATAATGACATCTATATTTTTTACAGAGGGGCTCTGTGTCAGTCCCAGATAAAGGCTGAAATTAATTATGCTATCGTAACATGTCGGGTTCAGTGAACCTGCTGCTTGAAATGCAATGTGCACTTTAGCTCCATGAAGTTCAAAGAGGCTATTTACTTATCTCACAGCGACAGCACATCTTTGTAGAGGCTATAAACAGACTCGGTGCACTGAGCTGTTCCTTCTTCCTCTTGGCAGCAGCTTCTGTTATTTTTTTGCAGTGCTGGAAGTTACTCAAGTACTAGACTTAAGTGCACGTTATATGTTTGTACTTCATACGTCCAGTCCACTATGTTTCAGGGGGTTATATGTATATGTTAGATTTTACTTCTAAACATAGCCAGTTATTAAAAAGTAATGTTAATAGAATTAAAAATGTAGATTTATTATTAAATATATGAGTATTAAATAATTCAAAGAGCTGAACCTGGATTCACTACAACATAAGTGCTGTTTACATCAGTTGCATAGAGCAATATATGAAATTTGGAAATGGGCCCATCTGCATGATGAGTAGTTTAAAGCCTGCTTTTCATGCTTTACATAATACTTCTATACTTTTGCTAAATTTTGGACTTGCTACTTGGTCCACCACTGTTTCTATCTATCTGTCAATCTATTAATCAATCATGCACGCAGAATAACCAAAACCATGTCTTCATTTTGGAAAAAAAAAACTTTACTTGAAATATCAACATTTTCTCAGAAAGTATAAATAATGATTTTTGATTGATTTCAATTTTATACAAAAATAATACATTAGGAGGAAAAAAAAAATCATGTCCTGCCACACAAGTATGAGTGCCCTCTGATCAGATGGCAGTAAATGTGCCTATAACAGTCACAAACCAACCGACATAATAATAATGTAATGACCTAATATTGAACAGGAGACTGATCTGCCACACTTACAACATGCAGGGTTAGAGGGGGGGGGGGGGCATGTCGATGTTTCCCATCCGCCTGCAGCTACATAAACTGTGACTTTGTGTTCAGACAGAAGTCAGTGGAAAGAAGACACTGGACGTGAATTCAGATGCAGGCGAATGTCTCCGCGAGGGGTGAAAAGGAAGAGAGAGACTGGAGAAAAATAACAGAGAAGAGGCAGAGTTTGTGGTGAGTTCAGTCAGAGGCTGAGCTGAACACAAACACAAGCAGCCACACTCCCACAGACGCCATTGGTTCGTCTGAGCTTGCTATCTTACAGATCTGTGCTGTTGGTACGTTCGCTGTTCGGGGCGAACAAACACAAACAGCACGAATGACGCTTCACTGTGAACCAAGCGACATCCTCTGGGGCTGAGAAAAAAAAGCCTGTGTCAAAGACTGCAGTTCCTCGAATGGCCACTGGAGGCTGGCTCCAAAAGTGTGTCTTCCCCATAGACTCCAATATTAAAATGGCCAACTTCACAGCCTGGTACAAAAACCAGATTTGGTCTCTAGCCGGAGCCACTGTCACTGAGTTTAAGAACCTATGAGTGACGTCACAGAGCCTGCGTCCATATTTTAAACGGTCTGTGGTCTGAACACACTTGATGAGTGCTCGTGTGGGCGTGTGGCCCCACAGCAGCTGCTCCTCTCCCCTACATTTCTCAGTCTCTGTGGATTCCTGCATGATTAGAGCAGCTGCTGTCACAACATTATCCTCTTTCATGTGTCTCTCCTTCACAAAATACCAGACTAAGATGACTGTTTTGTTTCTGAATACCTGCCAATGTTTTCATTCGACCCCGGTGGGGGGTCCTGCGCCATGATTTATGATTAACGATATTTTAGAATCTCTTCACATTGCAGCAGGAAGTGGGAGAGGGAGGAGGAGGGAGAGTCCCATTCCTGAAATTCACCTGAACCTGTGTGCAAACAACATGGAGGGGAAGGGCCACATTTGAAGAGTGTGAGTCAGTCCCCCCAAGGCAGACCTGGTTTACCGCGACCACAGGCCAACTATTGAAACACGTTGACAAATAGAAGCCGTACCTACACTCAACTCTTATTCTTTGGCAAATTTGTCACACGCATCTGCTTTTGTGTTATTTTACAGGCAGCTCCGGTGTACAATAATTGGTGGTGACTTCACTGATAGTGCATATTCATTTCCAGTCTCAAGTGTGTGGAGTTCTGTGCAGAATCCAGTTATACAAAGCATTGCATACACCTATAGACACATTGCATAGTCCTTCTAAGATTGTCAAAGTCTTTTCAATCACAGTATACACATTGAACAACTCGACGTGATGAATCCCTGCATTCATTGCCTGCACTAAAGCAAGTACAGTAAACTGAGTGTGAAAGAATGACGTGGAAGACTCCTTTAAAGCCCGGTAAGAAGATCAACGATCGGTTATTGTGATTGTCACACAGTTCTGCTCACGCGCGAGGCGATTTGCGACGCCGCCACAGGCGTCCGGGAACTTGCTGCGAGAGAATCGCCTTCACTGAGTCTTTCAGCCTTCACAGAGGCTGATTAGTGTCTCTGTTAGTGTCAGTGTGTCTTCATATTTCCATCTTTAATCACAGTGTAATATAAGTTGTCCCAGAGCCGTCACTCAGGTCCGTGCCACAGAGAGTTTATGAGCAGTTTTTTGGGTGCTTGGTTTTTGTTCCTTTGAAAAGGGGCATAAAAAAAACTGAATACTGTTTTCAAAGATTGCGTTAAAATCATACATCCTTGTTGATCATTTGTGTGCGACCGATGGGGGGATCCAGTCTCCTCACTTTCAGGTGCTGTGAGTTTCTTTTTTTCCTTTCTCCTCCTCTCTCCCCATTTCTCATCATTCACCGCCTGGCCCGCCGTCGTCACTCCTCTCGTTTGTTGACTGACTCATCATCCTGCCGCGTCGTTGCCGGTTATTAAGAGTTGTCATGGTTACGCCGGTGAGAGGGTGGAAAAATGTGCTCCGGTTGCCGGGCACCGAGCAAGTCAGGTGGACGCTCTCACCAAGCTTGAAGAGGACACTGAAAGGAGGAGGAGAGGGAGAGAAATGTCAGACAAAGTAGGTCTGTGTTACATAAAGCAATAAAAACAATCTGTCCAGTAACACAGGTATATACAGTATAATGTGCATCATTACCAAGGCTGCAAGGTAACTGAGTACATTTAACTAGATAATGTGCTAAAGTACATTTTTGACGTTCTTATACTTTGCTCGAGTTTATCCATTTAATGCAACTTTACACTTCTCCACTACATTTTAACGTCTTTAGAGATTAAGATTGCAAATACAAAACATAGTATAAGTTTAAAAATGTTATGCGTTGTTATAGGTTAAACTGCAACGTGTAGCAAGTAGAATTAGATCCACCTCAACCAGCTATAGCACTAAAGTGCCACTTACGTGTTAACGGTGCTGTAATATAAACCTGTTAAGATCCATTTTACTTTTAAGCACATTTTCTAGCTAACATTTCTATACTTTTATTGTCTAAAATTACCATTGAAGGACTTTTACTTGTAATGGAGTATTATTATAGTGTTGTATTGCTACTTTTACTTGAGTAAATAATTTGAATACTTCTTCCAACACTGGCAAATACATCACTCCTGCACCTTCATGTGCCACACCTGACCAAATACATTCCTCATCCCTCTTCTCTTGACTCTGAAAAGCCCTGTTTTCATTGAAATTCTCTCTTTTTTTGGATTGTTTGTGGAATTTATTTTCGTCCTGCCTCTCCAGGGGTGGAGGCAGGTGACCCTGGCGTGACCCTGCGGCCGGCAAACAGCTTCACCTGATAAAGCTGACCCGCAGCTAAGACTCGAGTCATTAGATGCCGGGCTCTTAGCAGAGGTGAGTTTCAAACAGACTCAGGTATAATGGAGGGTTCACGGTAAACAATGAGCGCTATAAAGCCTGAGCATGTTGGTCGTGTCACGAGAAGAAATCTGTCCCGTCCAAATAAAGTCCTGATAAGAAAATACCTGGGAGAGCCTGCTGGCTAATTGCTCTCTGAATAAATGTTTGTGAGATGCCACAGGGTGCTGATGCCAGTGATGGAAAGTAACCACCAGCACATTCACTCAAGTACTGTACTGAAGTACAGTTTTGAGGTACTTGTGTTTTACTTGAGTATTTCAATTTCATGCTACTTTATGATATGACTTTTTACTCAGCTACATTTCTGAGGGAAATGTTGTACTTTTTACTCCTCTACATTTATTCACAGATGTATTGAGTAGCTGCTTTGACGATTAAGATTTTACAAAAACATAAGATATTTTTTATAAAACATGGTGCATTAGAGCTGGAACAGTTACTACATTAGCTGATTAGTCAATCAGCAGAAAAGCAGTCGAGAAAAAAGACAAGAATGTGGTTGTTTTCAGGTTCTTTTCTACACTATAGGAAACTGAAAATTAAATTTGGGGTTTTTGTACTGTTGGTTAGACACATTTGATGATGTCTCCTTGTGCATTTTTCACTGTTTTATAGACTAAATGATTAATTTATTGAGAAAATGAAAAGAAAGCTGAAAAATAATGGTTAGCTGCAGCTGTACAATTCACTGTTAAAGATTAAACCAGTGGTTTCCAACTTTTTTGGTTTGTGATTCCTTACAAAAAGAAATTACAAAAGAAATTATAAATAATGTCTTTTCGATGAATGGTATTAGAAGTATTGATATCAATATTTTCCTTGGTATTATTTTGTGTATAACTTGAAATCACTAAAATATCTCATTTGCAAGAAGTTTCGCAGACAGAAAATAATAAATATTCTACACGTTCTGTCATCAAATTGACTTAGTGATTATGATTAAATAAAAGAATAATAGCTTGAGCCAGCTCAAGCTTATACAGTTTGATGGGTCACATTCATGTAGATTCACTCTAAGGCATTTTTACATTGTGGGTTTGGTACTTTTTTCAACACTGAGGTCAGTTTTTATCACAACATAACCTTCATTGTTCTGTGAAGTGTACCAATAAACATGCGCCTATTTCACGGCCTCACAGAGATCCGTTTGACTTCCTTCCGCCACAGAGGATACGCCCTGCTCTGAGCTACCATCCCATCAACCCATCAGTCTGTCAGTAGCAGCGCGGCGCTACGAGCGCTCGGCCTCAGCGTGGGAAATTGAGCGTGTGAAAGCACCGTGGACAGCATTTCAGGCTAGAGCGATCACGGAGAGCAGGGAGAAGTAGGAAAGAGGAAGAGGTGTAATTACCCAAAAAAAAAAGCCTCCACCCCCACCCAGCCCATCTCATCTCCAGCCTCACTGTAGCATGGAGGATAAGAGCAGGACACAAAGCTTGAGAACTTTGATTAACAGCGGGGTTCATTTCCTGATCGCAGAGGCAACTCTCACCAGGGAGAGGAAAGTGAAAGCAGGCATAATCAAGAGGCGTTCAGGCTGAGGGAACAGGTGATTGATTGGATGGCTGTTTAAGAGGAAATAGGAATTCTGAGGAGTATACTATCCATGTATCTGTCTCGTATACTAGTTTGGAGCCGTATGGAAGCATTTGAACACCGGCATCAGCCCCAAAGAAAAATTCTGACAAGTAAAAGTGCAATTTTGGTGATTTTACTCATTTAAAGTGTGTGACTGAACTGATGAAATTGTATTTACCCAGGAGAGACCCCCAAGTTGCACCATCTTGTTTACAGGAGCGTCCTAATGTGACAGGAATTAAACAAGTCAACACACAATCATAACACACACACACTTCTCCCAGTCATAATCTAGTTCCTGCTGTTAGCGTGTGTGCTGTTTCTCTCAATCAGAACAGGGTGGGGGTGATTTTTGTGCATCGGCAGGTAATGAGTGAGCTGATCAGAGTGTTAAAGTGCTTTTCGATAGAGAGATCCGATGACAAGATAGTACAATCTGATGCAAAATGTAAGAATTACTGCAATAACGTCTCAAATTTACTGCTGGTTCTCATGCAAATAGCCCCATAGTGATTCCAGACTTTTTCAATCTAAACCCCACAGTGGCAGGCAGACAGAGGTGAGAGCAAGCATCTAACTGTGGCCTCTGGGATGTGATGCGATGTGGGTTAAAGACTGACCGTCTTGCTCGAGGACATGGAGCTGAGGGTGCTGATGCTGTTGCCGTCTGTGACCACCATGGCCGAGGGGAAACGTGACGAGTGGGAATATTGCGGGGGCTCCTGCTTGTGAGGGTACACTGCGAAGGAGAGTCAGACAGATTATCAGATTTGCACACTTTTGTTTTTTTTCAAATACTCAGTTTTGAGGTTTAAATCGGCACTTTTTTCTGCAAAATGTCACATTTGACTGCTCACAGGATATGTAGTGTGATGTAAAAAAAACCCCACACAGGATGTTTATGTTGAGCAATGTGGGCAGTAATTCCTGAAGATACCAAGAGAAGTAAGATCTGGTGTAAATCTAGTTTGTGAGTGGAGCATTTTCTTTATGCTTTTAGCATTGAGAGAGAGTTTCCAGTGGCAAAAGATTCCTCCTCTCTCATCATGTGGGCAGAGATGAGTCCATGCATGGCACTAACATTGTATGTGGGCAAGAAAATCTTACCTAATAGAGTCTAACAAGGTGTTTTCTCTAGACTGCATTTTTAAAAATCTCATGTCTGAATTATTTTCTCTGACTTTTCTCCAGTTATTCATTTTTCTTGTGAAATACTGGACAGTTTTGTGAGCTGCTCATGACCTCATAGACAAAGGTTAACACATAGGCTGTAGATTTTAAAGCCACACAAGCTGATGTAAATGATTTACAGCGCACTAGAGGAGAGAGTAGAACTGTTACTGACTGTGCGAGTGTGTGACAGTCGCCATGAATGGCTGCTGGCTCATGTGGCTCGGGGACTGCTGCATCAGGCTCTGCTGGTGGGGGCTGTGGAGCTGCTGGGAAAACTGCACCGGCTGCAGCGCCGCGAGGCTGCCCGCCACGCTGTTGATCACTGGCACCGTCTGAGACTGCGACGTGTTTAAACCTGGGGAGGGACAGCGAAACCTCAGTCAAACCATGCTGTGATAAAACAAATGATTTTCTGTGTTGGTGCTCTGTGTGGAGGGACGGAGGACTTACTCTGTGCTATGGCCATGACTCCAGATAGAGGCATGATGAGGTTCTGCGTCTGCTGATGGCTGTGATGGGAACTGTGGATGTTGGTCAGCGTGCTGACTGGAGGAAGTCCTCCTCCTGAACCTGAAATCTGGAAAAAGAAGCAAATAAATAAAGTTACAACACGGTTTTATTGCTGGAATATTTGTTATAACAGACTACAACACTCAAAGTTATGAGAGCTTGAGTATCTGCTATGTAAATTCACATAAATGTATTTTCAAAGTGAAACAGATGTTGGCTGCAAAACAAACAACAGACATAAATGTTGACTTAGTTCAGATTCTTTTGTATAACACTACGCTTGTGTAACTCCACTCACACACAGCACACAAGCAAATACTGATAAGAAAGAAAGGCTGGAGAAAAAAAATCATACTGAAAATATCAGCATAGAGGACTGTGCATGGCTTTCTGTAGCACGTTGACAGTGTTTGTACCTGCATGTTGGTTTATCAAATGCTTAAAAGAACAAAACATCTATGCATGTACAGTAACGGCTATCCGGATCTGGATCTGCCCACTCGGAGGGGCTGCATCTATTTGACTACTGCCAGCTGCCCACAGAGGAGAGACTGGCCACAACTACAGATAAGAAACTGTCAGCTCTGACCTGCTGCACACTGCACTGCCTGCCCTAACTGTGGTCATTTCACATAACGCAGAGGGCAGACGCATTTTGATCAGACAGGGAAGTTAGTCAGTCCTGAATATTACAGCTGCATGACTTTATATTTGAACCTGAACAAGACAAGATAAATGGCTTAATTTTGTGTTGTATGGCAATTTTATTTTAACACTAAATCCCACATCATATATCAAAAGTAGCGTTGCACCTCTACTCAAAAGCTTTGGGTCCACGCACAGCTTTTCTTGTCACTGATCAAATATTGGACTAGGGCAGAAGGGAGAAACTCTGAAGTAGACAAAAAAAAAAAAAAAGCATCGGGCACAATCAAATGTTGGCGTCAGTTCTCTGGCAGAACAAGCAGTGCTCCACCTGTGGCTCCTCTTTGCGAGGCATTTAATCAATAAGAACAGAATGTTTCTTTGTCAGGTCTATTGGCTGAGCGATGTACATGCCTGGTGCACTCTGGTGAAGGCTGTGCGCTTGGGCCAGCCATGGCCTACCACCCCGGCTCCACCTTCCAAACAGAGCAGCACAATGCGCTAATTGTTGGCTCTTGCCAGTGGGTCCATGGGAGAGGAGGTTCAGGAACCTGCTTTGTACGTTTATGCTAAACGCTGGCCGGGTCTTATCTAATCTGAGGCCATGAGGGCCCAGGTGTGTTCACTCACCATCTTGGCATCAGGTGACAGCAGACTGTGGCTGTGGTCCAATCCTCCCGGAGACACCTGCTGGAGCACCGACTGGCTGGACGGCATGGCGTTGCTGCTGTGGTGACTGATGGACGTGGAGGAGGCGGCCTCACCGGGGCCTTGGCTGTAACGCACTGGGAGAAAGAGACACAGACAGTTAGCTTCACTTGGTTTGGCTCACAGCTGCTGCATCCCTCAACTAGAACAGTTATATAGGGCAGAGAGATAGTGGCGTCGCCCTCATTCTGCGCTGTCGCTCCAACCAACCAGCTCACCTGCTCTTTGACTCAGACAGCAGAGGAAAGAGCAAGCAAACACAGTGACCCGTCCACTGCTGCTATCTGCGTAGCTCAGCCAAGGACATGAACTGTGTACACGCACTCACTGCAGCAAGTTCCCATCAGACTCTCTGATCAGCACACAAGTGCTATTGACGATGTCTGCAATTACGTCAGCGGTGGAAGAAGCACTCAGGCCTTCTGTTTAAGTAAAAGTACCAATATGACAATATAAGTCCTGCACTCAAAGTCTAAAGTGAAAGTGCCTAAGTATTATCAACAAAATGTACTTAAAGTAGAAGTGAAAGTACTCATTCTGCAGAAAAGGGCCCCTGTGATCATTAGATTATTATATATTAGATTTGTATTACATTGTTCGGCCTAAATAAAACCATCTGAAAAATGTATTTTGTAAGCTTATCATAAATTTATGGAAAGTCTTTTACCATTTTTAAAGTAAGTAGATAGTTCTAGAATTCAGGGCTGTAAAAAGCAGACAAAATCTCCCTCTGACATGCAGTGGAAAGCTGTAGAAAATGCAAAATAATGATGCAAAGTACCTAAAAATTCTACTTGAGTAGATATACGCAGTCACTTATCTTTTCAGCATATTTTCACATATTCACAGTGACGGTGAAATGAAAATGAAATTTGTCTTTTTGTGCCATCACTTAATCCCGTGTCTAGACTCGTCTCTCATTGGAGGCCCAAAGGAATGCTTCACCCCGCCACAACCGACAATCAAATGCTTGTTTGCTGATGCAGACCCCCTCTGATACCAACAGAGTAAACATTACACAATTACAAACAATGTCAAACACATTCTTATCCTGTGGTCTCAGCCTCACACAGGCTCAGAGAGCGTCCCTCCCTCCCTCAGTGACAGTGTAGAGACAGACTCTGTTTGCACTCAGATCTCCCATCTTCCCCGAGCCCTCCGTCCATGACCCAGGTGTGTCAGCCTGAGTCGAAGTCGGGCCAGACATGACAGGAAGCATTGATATACAGCCGTTTTGAGATAAAATAGGGAGAGGCACTGACACTAAATGTGAGCAACGAGGGAGGCATTGATTTCCTGTCGCTGCTGGAAACTGGACCAGGATGTGTTTGCAAATCTGAAAGTTTGCTTCAGGTGCAAGGGGGGAAAAAACAGGCATTATTTTTATCAGAGAAAATCCTGCAGAATCATCTCTCTTTGAGTTGTAGGACCTACAACACACTACAGTAGCAATCCTTATTATCATGCATAAGATGCCACAGGGTTAATGCAATAGTTTGACATTTTTGGGAAACATTTGTTCTACTTTCTCTGTGCACATGAAGCTACAGCCAGGAGACAGCTAGCTTAGCTTATGATAAAGACTGGAAACAGGGGGAAAAAGCTAGCCCTCTGTCCGTAGCATCATATTCAGCATATAGACATGAGAGTAATATGAATCTTCTCATCTAATTCTAAGCAAGAAAACAAACAAGTGTGTTTTCCCTAATGTTGAACTGTTACTTAAGGTACAAATACTTAAAATACAGAGGCTGCACTGTCTGAAGCAAAGCCATAGAGCCATATTTCATCCTCTAAAGTACCTGTCCTCCATTTTGTTCAGTCCACAGACTTCATATTGTCTTCTGCAACATAGTAGCAACCCCACAACACTCCACCGTGCCTTGTAAACACTGCCACAGAACAATAAAGCACTCCATTGGACTCATGACCCCCATTGCCACACAATGGAAGAGCACTCATAAAAAGGCAGTTATCTTGGTGCTGGGCGACCTCTTAAAGTGTCAGAGGGAGAAAAGGATGCTATTCAGGCCAGTTTTGTTTCTTTGGGTTCGGCAGTAATTCTAACTGCAGGGAACCTCGGAGACTTCTACGATCTAAACTAAGAGACTCTGAGTTTCTGGAAAGCTAAAGTGGGAAGAGCAGGTTTTCCAGTGACCTGCCTAAAGTCTAGCGATTGCTTCTACAATTTCTGATGCACTACAATCATTTTAAAACCGTAAAACTTAACATTTGATGGGAAAATCCGTGAAAAAGTCCTTTCAAGAGCTGGGGGAGGGCGAGAACTCCAGAAGGGGAGTGGTAGCAAGGATCTTCAGCAGGTTTAAAAGGCTCTAGCTCCCTGTGTGACCCATGTAATATCAAAGCCTGCCTCCCCAACCCCAGGCAGTGCTCATTGTAGTGCCGCTGCATATGACAGACCACCTGGGTCTCTGCAGGACGTATCCAGTCTCTTCTTTGTGGCTCTCTGGGAGACACAGAGCAGTGGAAAGTGCAGAGCTAGGCCATCCTTTCTGTGTGTGGGTCCTGTTTGAAGCTTGCCTGAGGTGACGGAAAGCAATGCAATCCACAGACAATCCCCCCTACTACTGTATCTGATCTGGAACTTCTGAGTCTGCTCTTTTTTTAACGTGCAGAACGGTGAGCTTACACAGCAATGACTCAATTTTATGGTGACTTCAGCTGCCAAATTACCAGTGGGCGAACAAGCAAGTTTGTTTACTTAAGTAAAAGCCTTAATAATCCAAAAATCTTAAATTTCAAGCAAACGTCATGCATTCAAAAGCCTATATGAGTAAGAATTAGCAAAAAGTACTTCGTGTCAACAATAAAGGTTATGCAGAAAAATGGCCCCTGTGACTGAAGTTTTATTATATTTTACATTGTTGTAGATTGTTATTGATGAATCAATGTGTCGGCAGCATCCTACTGTTGTAGCAGATAAAGGTGGAGCTAATTTTAACTATTTTATATACACTGAGGTCGCTAAGTGCAGTGGCTCTGAGCCTAAAGGTCGGTCCCCTTCAAAGAATCAGGAGATATATAGGAGGTCGTGAAATGGTTAATGGTAGAGGAATTTTTTTTTTTTAATCTTCCCTGAGTTTTATCTTTTTAGTCATTGGGACCAAAGTTGTTGTTTTTTTTTTTAATAAAACCATCTGAGGATATTTTTGTACGATTGTCATATGTTTTTATGTAAAATCTTGATCTGAAAAGGTCTCAGTTGTCAAATAAATAAACTGAAGTAAAAAGTAGGTTAAAAAACATAAAAGGGAACACTCAAGTAAAGTACTAATGCCTCAGTACTCAGTATAGTACTTGGGAAAATGTACTTAATCACTTTCCACCACTACAAACAACCTTTACTTTAAATCACTTTTTGTGCAAGAAAATTTGTCATTTGTCAAAATACAAGTTTAAGTTATGATTTAGTCAACATGTTTATGACATTAACTTGTTGGTGGAGATCAATGCTTCAAAGCAAAAAAGCCATAAATAAGATGGATCGCTCGAGCTCAGTAAACGTTATTAGCGGATGAACAGCAGGTAAATATTGCATCAGAAATCACAGGTGTGTGCTCACATACGCCTGCTAACAAACTTTGTAATCTGCCCCAGATCAGTTTCATTTCTGAAAGTAAAAAAGGTCGCCACCAAAACTGCACGTCACACAGTTCGACTGTCTATCCAGTTGTGACCAACTGGCCAGTGAACTGTAGCAAAATCAATAAAAACTCCCAAAGTAAGAGGAGTTTCTTTGATCTGACCCAGCAGTGACCTCTCTCATATGACTGAAGGTGTGGCGATGCTTTAAGGAGGGGGTGACTAGCTTTCTCTATAGGCGAAGAAGGGGGTCATCAGTCCTGTCTGGCCAGAAAAGAGCCAATACCCCAGTGGACAGCTCCTGCTGGTCCAAGTCTGCACCCAGCCTCTGCAAATATACCAATGCCCATAAAGGTGATGGGGGAGGCTTTAAAATCAGTCCTCCTCAAGGCCCAGCAGAGATAAATGAACCTAGGTTACAGTCACTGCAGTCTTCTAATACACCACAGACAATGGGACCTCCTGCTGAGGCAGAGTATAGAGAGTAGAAGTCAGAGGAGCCCCTTATCAAAGGCCTGGGAGATGTAGTACCAAAGGATTTTAATTGTCCATTAAGCATGCATAATACAGGCCGTGCCCTAGCAACGCAATGAGACGCCCCGCTGGGATATTATTGTCAGACCGGGGGCTGACATTGAAAAACAGCTGATGCTGTCGGCAGGATGCCAGCAGGACACCTTGTAAGCAGCCAGCTGAGGGGTTTTTCAGGGGGAACAAAGTGCTTTCTGCCATGCACCAACCCTTCCCTTCTGCAACCTTATCGCTGACCCCTCTGGCTTTCCAACCTGAGGTCAATGCCTGGTCAGGTGTTCTGAGCAACAACAACAAAACAAAAAAAAAAACCTCAAGCAAACAGACAATCCAAAAGTGGGACCAGTTTATCCAAAGGTAAAAGAGCAAGCCAAGGCAAACAGTTTGTTTTCCCTTCAAAGCTCGCCTCGTGTTCGAACACGAGAGGACAACAATAGGCTCTGGGTGAGTCTCTCAAATCACAGTTTTATGGAGGGTGAGTGATGGCACGGAGGATAATGCTCTGTGAGGCCTATCAGCTTTGTTTTTATGTCGTATACCCCAGGTAGACTCGGTCAATACTAATTACTCCAAATGCAAACACCAGGTCAGGGTGAAATGGTCAGAGCAATAACACACAACATTTCCTTGTTTTGGCAACTCTCTGAGCTCGGTCATTAGCAACCCGCATGGGAGGAGGAAATGTGGAAATGACGGCGTTATGTGGAGGTAATCTGTATGGGTCTGTCCCCCCTCCCTGACCCTGGCCTGACCCTGGCCTGTCACAGGATTGCTGCCCTTTGTGTCATGCTTCTCCATGCTGACTTTGGAGTGGAGATTGCAGGTACAATGTGGATTGTTCTCAGTGTGTTTTCAAAGATCAGAATAACAATGGCATTTGCTCAGCTCACTCACTCACGCTCATTGATCACTTGTCCCCTCTCTCTCTTGCCCCTCTGATCACATCAGCGATGCTTCTCACTGTTTCTGACAGCATTTTCACACCGAGGAAAACCAAATCATCCACTTCTTTGCACTATTATGCACAATTTAGGGGTAAACACTTTAAATGCAAACTGATGTTAGCCTATGTTTTCATGCGTCCTCTGTCACTGGTTATATGGATTCTGTCAGAGTAGGTGATGAATCTGCACATATAACATTTAAAGGGGAACTCCACTGATTTTACACAATAATGTCTTTGGAAGTACTACAGCTCAGAGCTATATAAAGCATTTTGTGGCTCCAGAGAGATCATTGCAAAGCTGATCAATTGCCTGAAGTAATGTCACTTGAGTCAGCTTTATTTGGGTCTGTGGCGTTAGAAAGAAGCCAGGTTAACAGGCCTCTGTAGACCACTCCTCACCTATGCTTGACATTAGCAGCTCAAGGCTAAATTAGATGCTAGGAGCATAAAACACCCAAATCTCTGACCAAACTATGATTATGATGGTCCTCTTTTAACCAAAGAAAAAACTGTTATCATGACACATCCTGTCTGCTCTCTGTGATGCTCAACTACACGCAAAGCATCATCACCGGGCATCTTACTGGGAGGTGAAGCGCTGGTCTGGGGATGATGTGGCGAGCTGTGTGACAGCAGAGGGTTGATGGTGTGGGGCTGCGCCGTGATGGCGTCCATGGCCAACTTCTGCCTGAAGGCCTCCTCTTTGCGCCGGTTGGCAAACCAGTTATAGACTCGCACTTCGGTGACCAGATTAGAGCCGAGGCCCTGAGCTTTGGAGGGGGAGACGCCTCTCTGAATACACTCGGCTCTGTGGGAAACAGATGTGCGAGGTGAAAAAAATGGCATTGATGTTGTTTTGGGTAACGTTTCTCTAGGAAGGTGCGGGAATTTGTTTCTACCTGTTGCACTCTTCTACCAAAGCTTCCCGCTCCTCCTTGCTGGGGTTCTTCTGACGTTCATAGGCCTGGTACAGGATTTGCTGCGACGCAGGCCCCCATTTGAAACGGTTACGTCTAATTTTCTTGCTGGAGGGTTCGCTGCCGACCTCCTCACCAGGCTGACCAATGCCCTGACCAGACGGGTTGTACTCTGGGAAAAAAAACACCGGATCCTGATTGCCTTTGTCTGTCATATTGCTGCCAGAACCGTGCGCTGCCTGGTTGAACTCTGAAAAATAAAAAGTGGTACATTCAATAAAACTTTAACTGCAAAAACACAAAGGAAACATTATTTGGACATATGATAGTAGTGCTTTCTATCCATAAATATTTCGTTTTCCTTTTAGGATCTAGCACATGCTCATTGCTGTAGGAACATATACAGGCGACAAATTAAAGGGAAAACCATCATTTGGTGTTTTGATGATGTGGTGGAGAGCGCTGTGGGACACATTAGTCCAAAATCTCCTATGTGTGACTGCCATAGCATATAATTCACACCATTTTTATACCCATTAAACCATAAGCGGGGTCGTTATCATCCTGAAGGAGACCACTCCCATCAGGATAGAAATGCTTTATCACAGGATGAAGATGATCACTCACAGCAATTTCATTGGTTTGCAGAGACCCTTCCCTCTAAAGGGGACAAGTGGATCTTTAAACCATGCCAGCAAAATGCACCCCACAACATGACAGAGCCATCAGATCCCCTCACTGCAGGGGTCAAGGATGAAGGCCTGCACTGTTATTGTGGCACACGCCACACATCTTGTACGATGTGATTGTCAACAGACTGTTCTTGCTGACAGTCTGATCATGTCCTGCATCGACATTCTCAGTCACCTAAGGAAGAGTTGCTCTTCTGTTTATCCTTACATATCGCACTCATGCACGAGCATCATCAAATGTTCACTGATGCCCACAATTTCCAACACTATTTACTGATGTTTTTCCCTTAGATGTAAATACAGATGACACTTTAGTCATTGATCCTTTTGGAATATGAGCCTGTTGCGCAGTCGTGCAGTCATGCACAGCTACAACGAACACGATTGAAAGCATAAGCACCATTGCTACTGGCTCCATGGTGGAGGAGTCAGTTCCAAAAACAGGAGCATTTACAGTGGTGGTTTGGTTACAGGGGATCAGATGTACAACAAACCACGGTAATGTGTAAGAAGTGCAATACTTATTTCACCACCTCAGGTAGAAGCACCAGGTTGAGTACAAGGAGAGCCACAAATCCCACAAGGAGAGACCAGCAGCTATTCTCAGCTCATTATCTTTAACAAGCTGTACTCTGTATTTTGTCATATCAAAGAATATCATTATCACAGAAATACTCTGACATATCGTCTACCACCCCTACCACAGAGCATGATCGGATGTTGATAGCTTAATTGTACATGCAGAGCACCTGTGTAGAAGCATCTGCGTTTGTTATGTTTCTCCACTCATTTATTCAGGTTTTTTGCTTGAATTTGTCGCCGTCTGTATGTGACCCAGCGTGATGAGGAAATGCTCAATCCAACCTTATTCCCCTACAGGTCTGAAACCCAAATAAAGCGGCGTGCTGCTGCCAACTACGCATTACAGGCCAAGCTGTGAGAAACTCAAATATTAACTTACGTCGGAGAATTTCCCGCTGTTTCCTGACATACCAGGTGTAGAGGGCCGCTCGCTTCTGTGTTTTCATGGGCGTGCCTTTGTTGAGGTGCTGGGAGAGGTGAGACTGGTTCAGCCCCGTGATGTCCACCACCTCCCTTTGGGGGATGTTGTGCTGCTGCATGTAACCTTTGATCATGCGGGCAGCACGCCATGGATCCTCTCTGGGTTCAGATAAAACACAGGAGCAGAAAACACAGCTCATTTCACCACTGAACTACATGCAGCTCGCAGAGGGAAGAAGTAAACAGCAAAACAGCCTTTACTCAGATTTTATAGCTGGTCTATGTCTTTGGTCTATGTCATACTATTGATTTATACATACATACATAAAGATTTTCAGAGTTGATATGAAAAGTTGTTTATTTATATTTATCTCTCTACCTATCTATATATACCTATTTATACCTGCGCTCTGAAAATCTACAAATATAACAACATTCTGATCAAACATACATTAATTTGTTGCTTTCATTTAGCTCCACTGTTTCAAGGCCTCGGGTTTAAGGGGGCTGTTCCGATAATAAGTCCCCTCACAGACGGCCGTTTATCATTGTCGCCCGTTCAATAGGCTGTAAATATTTTCAAAGGTTAGTTCAAGTGGATCCAGGCAGGTTGAGAAACTTGGACTTAGTATTTGTCGCCTTAACGCATGATTTCAGCCTGGAAACAGGTGGACAGGTTGTTGTGAATTTAGAGCAAGGACCAGAAAACTGTGTAATAAAACACACTTCACATGCAGGCTGACAAAATACATAAGATATTTTTATATTTTCAGTGTCTGGAAAAACTATAAGACTTGTCCTCAGTCTACATGAGATAAAATGTATCTGCCGAAAAAAAGTATATAATAATATACATTTTATTTGTATTAATCAAGGTTTGACTCTATTAAAATAGCCTAAAACTGCATTTTCCTTCAAAGATAATCAAAGGATTACTTGAGGGCAGGATTACATGATGTTACAGCCACATAGTTACAACTACAGATACAATCTCAAAAAAAGGAAAAGTGCAGTTTAAGAAATGGCTCAATATTTATTTGTATCCATATAGAGTTTGACTGTAAACTTCCCATTAAAAACGTGCACGCTCTTACCTGTAGAATTAGCCATTCACATTATTCATCATGCGTCCATTTTTTTGCGGCACGAAAAAGCCAGAAACACAGTCGGATGTAAAATGGAGCCATAATCTACAATCGGAGACCAGCAGCTCCAGACACACTGACATCGGTAATTATTGCAAATCTACACGCGTCTGTTTGTTTTGGAGAATGTGGAGGCCTGCATCTAAGTCTGCGGGTTAAGTGGGAGATGTTAGTTTATAACTTTTGACAATGAATAACCAGATCTCCATTCACTCTAATCACACGCCACTGTGTATCTTTCAGTTGATGATTTATAGAATAAAATTAATAATAACTTAACTACACGTGGGTAAGTTTTGATATTCTTCCGGCCCTGTTAGAGCCTCAAATATTAGTTTTACAGTGAATCAAGTGGTTTGAGTGGAGATGATTAGAAAAAAATGGATTAAGAGGTCTGGTGTCAAATTAGGGATCGGCCACGTCACGATGAGTTCACTGACACCTGAATAAATTGAAAAATATTATACTTTAAAAAAAGTATTTAATTAATAAGTAAATAGTCTGATCAAATAAAATTACACTATTTTAGATTATTGTTATTGTTATTATTATTATTATTATTATTAGTGTTACTACTACTGTTATTGTTATTATTACTTCGAAGCTTTTATTATTTATTTTTTGAACTTTTTTGAAAAAAGCAAAAAGCAACATGCAGCCTGTTGCCGGATTTTTATCACAGAGAGGTGGAGTATAGTTAATAATAAATAGATCTAAGTTCAGCCGATATTTCCCAAAGGTACAGAAATAATAATCCATGTGGATAATTAGCAACCAGAATGTGAAAACCGAGCCGTGGCGGGTTATTTTAAAATTGTAAACAAATAAGGGGAAGCATATAAAAGCTTTTTTTTTATTTATTTATGGTTGATCGCGTTTTAAAATGGCTTAAATTAAGAGCATGTGGAGAGCGCTTATAACCCTGTCTGAGCGCTTTTTCGTGAGACTGCGATTTTTATTTAGTTTAACCCCGTTTGCGCACTTAAAGAAATCAGATTCAGTGGAAAAACTCACGCCAGCATGCGCTCCACCTCTGCCCTTTGCTCGGCGGCCTCCTCCGTGTTCAGCGACTGGAGCTCCTTCAGTATCGGCGGCGTGTCGTAGTCGTCCCCGTCCTCGGAGCCCTCGTCCCCGGACAGCTTGCCCTTGCTGTGGCCGTTGGTGAGCGTGTGGAAGACGGGCTTCGAGTCGGCGTCCGCCCCGTTCATCTTGCCGCTCTGAGGGTGAGCCGGCGACATGGGCAGGCTCTCCAGCTTTACTCCAAAGCCCGGCGGGCTCGGGTCCATATCGTCCAGGGCCTGGATCAGAACATCCTTGGTAACTCCTGAGTCCAGCAGGGCGCTGAGAAGCTCCTGCTGCAGGGATGTCAGCTTGGATACCATTTTAGAGAACATTAAAAACACAACATAGGCCTGCTGGGTGCGCGCTGCAGCAAAGGGGAGAGGGAGGAAAGAGGGGAAATAATAAAAAAAAGTAAAAATAAAGTTCCTCTCTTCCTCTCTAGTCCAGTGTTGTGGGGAGTTTACGAGTGCTGACACCTGCTCGGAGAAGCTGCTTCACTTCCCTGTTGAGGGGGAGGATGGAGCTACTTTGCCATGATGCTTTCTGAGTGCAGGGGGATATAAAACATGATAATGAGTGGGCCGGCTGATGGGAGCCTATGTAAATCCAGAGAAAAAGGCCCGTTCTGGGCCGAGGTAGACATGTGTTTACACTGCTGCACTGCTGCTTTTATTGGCTCCCCTTATCAGCAAAACTTTCATGGACTTTGGACCCTGTTGTATATGCCATAAAGACTTTTAAGAAAGGCGAGCTGCACATATTCACATCGCTGGATCTAATCTTCTCAACACTGGGTTTATTGTAGTTTTATTATAAGGCCTTTTAGGAGGAGTTCTGCGAGTAGAAGTAACGCTGTTTCTATTTATTTACTTTTATGCTATTCTAGTTATTATAATTTATGTTATTATTTAGGTATTTAAGCGCTCTCATTAGGCAATGGGATAATCGTAGGTGTTAATGAGGCGCTGTCGCTGTTTGTTTGCTTTTAATGAAGCCAAATAATCTCATTGATTTTAGGCTAATAGTCTCACATTAACATAGAGACAATGTTAATGTATTTACATTTTAGTTTAATTCAGTAAGAGAAAATAGTTTGACTTTAATAGATTTCATTTTCTATGACAAATAACAATAATTAGTAATAATAATTACTCCAGACGTCCACAAAAATCAATCGGGACTTCAGCATTACAGTAATAAAAAAAAAATATTTTTCAACTTAAAATATAAGCGATATTGTAACTACAGTATCTTATAATAGTCTTTAAACATGTTTAGGACCGAAAAAAATCACTTTAACATATAAATTGCCCCATTGGTCTCTTATCTGCGCTCAATGACAAGACACGGTCCCTTAAATTACAAAATATCTCAGTTTTATCTCACTTTGTAAATTTAAAAGAATAAAAAAACCCATAAAACCTCCAATTCACTCAGGAGTTAAACAAACCCTGAATCATTAATGTAAGAGCAGAAAGAGGTCATATTAGGGATCTCATTCTGTGTCGTTTCCCCTTTTCACCCCTTGTTTCCCTGTACAACTGCTCTGTAAATAAAAGTATAATAAAGTTGAGTTTGGTTGTTTATCCTCCTTTAAGCACAGTTAAACAAAGACGGAGGGATGAACTCACAGAGGCAGCGACTTAAAGGTTCAAACGAACCCATTTCCATTTACTTTTTAAAACTTTATTTCACATATTTTCGCTGCAAACATTAAAACGCGTCTTATTAATGCTGCATGTAGGGTAAACTGTAATTTGAAGGAGAAATAAGGGAAATAAACCCTGAAAAGTAGGATATAATAGGTGGATTTGCCTCATTCGCTGTTGATGATTTATATGACGCTGGATCCTTCTAAGGTAGGTTAAATTGTATCTGGACGTGTTGGAGGATCCTTAAATCTGCTGGATTTTTCACGGTGAGCTGGGCTTTTACACCGCAATCATTATAATTACATTCGTTTTCAGATAGGAATGGCTGTTGTTTAGTTTATTTTAGATGCGAACGTGTGTGTTAGTGGAGAATGTCAAAATAAAAACGTTCCTTAAGAAATAAATCTCAGGTCAGGCTCGTTTGAAACCAGATGTGGAGCCCGGATCACCTGAGGAATCAAACAGACGGCTGCGGTGTTCAGGGCCGCACGGAGAAACAAGCACTGTACGAAGAATGAAAACACAGAGAAAGTTAGTATAGCTGCATGTTGTTCATGATTACTGTGGACTGATGTGTTGCATCGTTGTATCAGACTTGCAGTGCGTATCAGAAGTGATAAACATTAAATGGCATTAAACAAAGCAACATCCTACAGTTTCTATGAGCTCTATTGTGCAACAACTTCATAGGCCTCTGATGGAAATACTGTTAAAAACTTCCATTCTCAGTTAAATGTATGACATTTCAAATGCGAGTTAGAGGTGAAAATGCTACTGGCATAATGACAAAGCACATTAGCTTTGAAAAAACTGATAGGCCTATTTTAATATTAATTGCAACAATTAAATAAATTACATAAATGTGGCAAAAAAAACATTATTTCTAATCTTTTCGACTGTAGTTTCTGCAGGCTTTACATAACACATGACTCAATATTACAGTACATTTTTTACATTTCTATGAGCTCAAATTCTTTTGACATCATAAGAAATATTCATATACTCTGTATATACTTTACTGTAGAAAATGTCATGTTTCAGTCATGCTGGTAGCACCTGTTGAAACCCATGGTTGAGAGCCAGAGGCTGAAAACTGACCTGGGACCAGAAGTCAAGATCAGTTTGACCTCCTGTTTAGCTGGTTAGTTTTAGCAGTGGTGGAATGTAACTAAGTAGATTCACACAAGTAGTGTGTCAAGGTACTCGTACTTTACTTGAGTATTTTCCATTTTATGCTACAGATTCATACAATCAGCAAATGAGATGTTCCATTAGATTTTTTAACAGAAAATCCAGTATTTTTCTGAATTATGATGAAAATACTAAGCAGTTGTCATCCTTATTTTGACCCTTTTTTGAATTATTCCATAACCAAATTGTCTGGTTTCTCACTGTGTCCCTCATGAAGCAGAGCGAGACACACAATTTGCTTATTAAATCTTCTTATTTCAGTGGAGATCAAAGCAAGTGAAGTGATCTTTTCTTTCAAACACAACTCTGTTGTAAACAAAAACAATGTGAGAAGCCACTGAACTCCTCTGTGAATATGTATGATGGTTTACAACAAGATACCTAGCCAATTATTGGTTAGACATGTAATCTTTCAGTGTAGTATCAATGTGGTTGATCATTAGTAATACACAGGATCGCCCTAAACCTATTATTACTGGAGCCAATATGATGCAGTGTCTTCAAAACAGCATGTGTTGCTTTGCAGAAAGTGGTCATGATGATTGTAATATAACTTTTATATGAATATGAATGAACTAAAATGACCTAAAATACAGGAAGAGATAAAAACACCATGAAATCCAATAAGATCATTAACAATCCACTGCTGAGTCCAAGAGACACAATAAAGGTCTGTGTCAGAATGCTAATGGTTTTATTATAGTGATGTCATATTAAAGGTACTTTTTGTTCTATTAGGACACACAACAAAGACCTGATAGTTGTCCATCTAAACGTCTGCTGCTGCTTTGGGTGCCTTTACACAAATTACACTGCTCTCTTATCTCCGGCTACTACTGTTGTATCAAGTTGTCCTGATGTACGCCTCAGCTGCCCTTCGCTCCGGCGTGTAAAGTGTTGCCGCTGTGTTATGTGGGTGAAGTTAATAACCCAGTGGAAACAGATAAATTAGAGTCTGTCTGCAGCTCCGTCATCTCCAGTGACAAGTTAATGACTAAAGAGTTTTTAGGGCCCACAGAAACTGATTGATTTTCTTAATAACAGAATAAATGGGGCGATTTGTTTCAAGACACCTTTTCACACAGAGTGAGAGAGACAAACAGAGAGTCAGTGTAAAAGTTAGGTTTGAAAATGAAGACATGTTGGGTTAATGAATGAAAGATCTAAAATACATGTTAAATGGAATTTAGTTGCAAAAAAATACAGGAGTTTTAATAAATATAACCATTTTGAACAGAGATGCCAATGTTACACTTGTGTTTAACTGTATTAGAACATTTTATGAAGCTAAGCTCCTCAAAAACATGCTTTGTGAAAGCCACTTTTTAACTTTCACATGTCTCCACGTAAAACCTGTCAACCATTAACGACAAATAATAACAAGCAGCAAAAACAGTTTATCCAGTACACAGGCCATCACCACGGTTGTGAAAGCAGCCTGTGCACTGGAGCGCAGCGTGGAACACGCACTGCCCATTACGCCTTCGCACAGATCGGGGACGCACAGGTTGAGCAACCAGGGACAAGGACTATCTGAGGCGGGGACAATCTACCTGTTCCTGTCTATACCTGTCCGTCCACCTGCAGTTATGTCAGGCTCAGACCAGCATTGCGGTGGCTTTAAGGTGAACACAATTAAGGCATAAAGATGGAATCAGTCTGTGTTTCTTATTAATTGCCATGAAACAACCAAAACTAACAATGTTTTTGAATAACAGGTATTATCTGTTTATCTTAAGTCTGATATATGTTATTCCTTTGTGTCATAGAGCACCACTGTTGTCCAAAAACTATTAAAACACATCAATGAGCCACACTGTTGCCCCGGTTGACATGTTCATGTACATTGTGATGAACATGGAACTGTTGTTTATTCTCACTAAATCCCTCATTCAACATCCTGCTGCTGTAAATACTCACTCGAGCACACAATGTGTATTAATTTAAGTCAAAAATAGTCCAAAACAAATGCACTGTTTATTCCTGTTTTAGTTTTTAGATTCACATCTTCGATAGCAACCAATGGACTTGGGCTCAGTGTAACAGACAGGATGGGGAAGTTGGCTTTATATTGTCAGCAGATGAGGACTAACATGGTAACACAACTGTCTTGATCCTGTAACAGTGAGGTTTAAGATGGGTGTCTGGCCAATGCTGTAAGTCTAAGGTTACCAGTATTGGAGTGTGGACCCCCAAAATCAACTGCAAGATAATACTGAGGGGTTGAAAGATGACTGAGATGGTTGCTTTTTGTTGCTTTTATAGAGGATAGTTTTACCTCCTCAAATATGTAGAACTTTCAGCTAAAGGAAAACTGTGGTGTATGTGAACTGAGCCGCTGCTTAATATAGGAGGGTCTACCTGTGGGCACCCAATTATTTATTTAAAATCATTATTTAATCTGTATTATTTCACCAAAACTGTCATCATGTCCACTAGTTGCTTCCAAATCCCAAAATAACAAGTCCATAAATGTCACATGTGTGCATCTTGAGGTTATAATGTTTTTTTTTTTGCTGTTTATATTTACATAGATATAATTATATTTGCATTTATTTGCCCCTTCCGTTTGGTTGACAGTATACTGACCATATTTGGTTTGACTGGCAAAACAATCTCACTGCAAGGTCCATTTAGTTGCCATTCTGAATTACAGTCTGAACCTGGATGCAACCAGCATAAACCTCTTCTCGGGGCCATTCTGATACTTTTAAGTGAGGCTTCAGTGGCACGCTGTGAGCTGCTGTTGTCTCAAGGTGTGCTTGGCTGCTTTCGATGTCTTCACTCACCTCTCACGACCTCTCGCTCCTCACCCCACAGCCTGGCCGGTGCACAGACCGGAACATTCGGAAAGTGACTGAAATGAAAAGGGCAAGGGCTACACAGTGCGTGCGTGCGATTCAGGAACCAGCGGCCATGTACCGTTCCACAGACTGAGCTGGACCTTACCCTCGACCTGAACCCTCCGACCGCTCATCTCATCTTCTCAGCGACTGGAGGCGACTGTTTGTTGTGAAATCCCGCTGCTGTCTGTATCTGAATGAAGAAGCAGACATGGAAAAGTGTTTCCTGAATTTTGTACAAAGTTTTGCTTCAAAGACATTTTGGGATATGCACTTACTTGTTTTCTTACCAGGAGTACGATGAGAAGATTGATACCACTCTCATGCCTGTACACTAAATATGAAGCTACAGCCAGGAGCCAGTTGCTTAGCTTAGCTTATGCTAGCACAAAATTGGAAACAGCTAGCTTGCCTCAGCCAGGAGTTACTACACCCTGGTTATCAGCACCTGTAAAGCTCATTAATCACTACACTGTATCCTGTTTGTTGATCCATATAAAACAGAAATCACACATTTACCATTTACATTTCTTGGCCAGAACTCCCTGGAGTCTCCACTGGTTGTCTGTGTAGCAGTTAGCTACTTATTACCTCTTGCTTTAGATATGTGGCACTTTTGTCTTCAACCAGCCATATATTCTGGTAACAACAAGATGAAATGAGGTCAAAGCCCAAAGCCAACTTCATGGTGACACACTCCCAAAAATACTAAAACAAATGAAAGAATATAATTTAGCTAACTGCTAGCTAGCAAGCCAGAGAACAGCAGCAAATAACACACAAGAAATACATGACCAGCATCATCATGGAAACTTTTGCAGTAGTAATAAGAAGCCCTTTGTTATATAAATAGATCAAACAAATGAATAAATGATATAATGGGTGAGCGATCTCTGATATTACAACAGTGATAATGGTGAGTATAGCAGAGACCTCAAGGTCATAAGAAAGATTTCAGAAGTTCACATTTCGTGGCCAAGAAAAAGCCTAGCACATGAAACAAATGAAGTGAAACCGCATATTGAGATATAACTTGTTAATAATGAGCTTTAGAGGTGCTGATAGCCAGATTTTATTACCTCTGGACAGAGCCAGATGTGCCGTTTCCCCCCTGTTTCTAGTCTTTAAGCTAAGCTATGCTAACAAGCTGCTGGCATGAGAGGGGTATCTATCTTCTCTTCTAACTCTTGGCAAGGAAGTGAAAGTTATGCTATAGCCAGCAGCCAGTCAGCGCAGATAGGTGGACTTTGTTACCTTTGGACAGAGCCGGGCTAGCTGTTGCTAAGCTAAGCTAGGTTGCTTCATATTCTTGAGTAGAACACAAATAGAACATTTCCTGAAACTACTTCTTATCAAGGAGGAAGTGAGCAGCACTGACAAGAGACAAACCAAACTTTAAATAAGAGGAACAAGTTTTTAGTATTAGTGTTACGCGCAGGAAAATGTCTCACTTGACTCAACCAGGAAGCGTCAGCAAGAAAAAGCAAACCTCTAAAGACAATTTACATTATAGAAATAGATTAAGAGTCTTAGTCAGAAGATCCCGATTCTCATCTGTTCTTTCAACTCCCCACACAAAACCTCATTAATCATGCAAATCCTCTGGCTATTTTATGATAATCACGGGTTGTTTCCACGTCGCCCTTCATAAGGCTATCTGTTTTAAATTCATCAGTGATGAGACTTTTCCACGAGTGCTTTGATTGAGTCACATTTTCTCTCTTCATTGGATGGAGCAGCAGCTTTGATCACTATCAGCGCGATGAGATTGCGTCAACACACCCATGAATAGCTGGGAGATGGCTGAATTGTAGCACATGATGGGAGAAAGACGGGGAGAGAGCATGTGTGTTTGCAGCTCACTGATACAAGCGAGGATAAGGAAGAGGAAAGTGATGGAAGACGGCGGCATCCATCCACTCCTCCCAATTCATAAACATGACCTGTGGGTGATCCTGCACTGGGAGAGCTGGGAAGGACTGCGGTGGTGTCACAAAGATGTTGTTGGCTCTGCAGCAGGGCGTGTGTGTGTGTCACTGAGCGTTTCTGAGGGTTTGACTCGAGCCAAAGACTTGAAAGTCTCTCAACTGTGTTTGCTCTTCATGCACAAGGTGCGTGTGTGTAGTCAGGGATTGATCTTTTTCCTCCTCTTTTCTTTTGTTAAATCACGCCAGATCAGAGCAGCTTTGAGGTTTGGCTGTTAGTCAAGTCACGGCAAATTGGTTTCTGTCTCAGCGTTGTTTGATTACGCCTTAACGTCCCGCTTGTGGAGGCTTTCTTTTTTTTATTTCTTGCAACGACAAAGCAGCTGATAAGAAACACCAAACAGACACAACGTATTTGGGATTTTCCAACCTGTGAAGTCACAAAGGCTCAAACATGAGAGAAAATACTGTAATGCAGTATTTTGTTCATCGGGGCAGCTCGACCCCCTCCCCAACAGTCTGATACTCCCACACTTTTAGTGTAACTGAGCCAAGCTGCTCCCAGACACAGCTGATGTATCCTGACAGAGCAAATCTTTTTGCATTCGCTGCACAAGTGGCCCTTACAGCTCCCATTATCTGAAGACACTGGGCGGAGATACTTGATGGCAAAGGTCACGAACCCTCTGCAGTTCAGCTGCAGAACCAAAAGGCCTATCATTACCTGTGGAGTCACAACCAGGACTAAAATCACCTGTCCTCCAGCTCACCCCACCACCCTAACCTCACATATATGGCGTGAATTAACACATTCCAATGCCTTTTGAGGTCAAATATATTAATTTGTGCTCCGGCCAGATCAAATTAAAATCATGGTCTACGTCGTTGGGTTGGATGTTTAGGTGTCTGGCTTCAACAAAAACTACCTGCAGACTAATAAAGCGTTTTCCAGGCGCTCTGTTTTCAGTGACCGAAAACTGTGTTTGTGTGGACAAAAGAAAAAGCAAAATTTTGACAAATACCTGTGTATGTGTGGAATCGCGACTTGTACGAGGTGGGGGACTAACTTTTTTTAAGCTTGTTCTTTTGGCATTTCTGCCTTTTTTTTGGCCGTTGTGGTAGAGAGAGAGACAGGAAAGGCCGGTCATGATGTGGAGCAAAGAGCCCAGGCTAGATTTGAACCCAGGCAGCTGTAAGGGCTCAGCTTTGATCCGTGGTACGCAGTCTACCTGGTGAGGCACTAGGGTGTCCCATTACAGCTTTAGTAGTTATTGATGGAAACCTCCCAAATGAAACAATCTCTACCACCTTAGTTAAATATAAATATGAGCCCAACTGGGTGGAAAACTGCCCAGTTTTGACAACACTTCACAGCATACACATGCTTTTCTGTTGACTTTTATGGATAATTAGCATTTCTGTCTTGTTAGGACTATGATTATGCTAGCGGATCATATCCAGACATGTTTAATAAACAGGCTGACATCTCAGTAGAGGCTCCTGTAAGCATCTGAACAAAACTAAAGCAAGTACAAGTGCAGGACTAGAGGGGCTCTTGAATAACTTGACTGTCATTTTATTTTATAAAATATTCAGGGAGAAATTAACTTTCTCGAGGTGGCTGTTTTTTAGAACATGGGTCAAGTTTCTTGTGCCATGTTAACCTGCTTTTGTGGATTTATGATTAAATGCTTTTTTACACTTACCTCCAGACTATGAGGCGCATTTCCTCTTTTTACATAACTTGCACATGCTTTGTTTTGTTTTGTTTTTTTTGACAAAGGCAATGGCCCACAACTGAACCTAATCCAAACATGTCTGTTAAAAATTCAATTTGTAGTTTACATTCTGTAATTTGTAGTGGAGGGGTACAGGTATAATATGTGCTCAATAATGTAATATAATATAATATCTCAGGCTCACAAGAGAGGATAAATAATCAATAACCACAAGATATTGACAGTATACTCAGGTTTATTTTTATGGTTTCATGACTGTATGTTTGTGTGTGGGTTTGTAGCTGGTGATGGTCCCCTGGCTCTCCTCCTCCTCCTCCTCCTCCTCCTCCCAGCTGCTGCTGCTGCTGCTTCTCTCTCCTGCTGGCTGCTGGTCAATATTGACTCAGGGATCGAAGCAACAGCCACTTTGTCAGGGTGCACAGGGGTGGGGGGGGCAGACCTGCCATCTCTATGGCATCAGGTGAAAACAGACAAAAGCTGCTCATCATAATATGTTAGAATTAAAAAATATATATAATAAAGACGGCACAGTTTTTAAAACAATGCGAAACGCTTGAATCGCAGCAACAGTTTAAAATATCGTGAAGCTTTTTTGACTTAAAAAATTGTACCACTGAGGATCCTGTTGGAGATTCAAATTAAGAAAATGGCCAGTTTAGTAACAATATGCCTTTTTCACAGTAAATATTTTGATTTGTCATAACAGGAAAAGCTCAGGCGCCCCAGTAACTCATGACTGTGTGACAGAGACAACATGCAGGACCTGAAACTCAGGGAGCAAAATGCAATTCAACCTCATTAGTTTCATTGTTTAGACCTGCGTGTGTCCTACTGTGTCCTCTGTGAAAAAGAGACCAACTGAGTACCAACTGCCGCATCAGGAGAAATGTTTGTCTCTATGGACATGATGCTAGTTTTATGTATGAAAGTTTCCTGTGTCCCTCACTGCTGAGACTCCTATGTCCAATATTAATAGGTGTAAAACTACGAGTGCTTATATGTAAAACTTCACTTCCATGTTGATTTTAATTCTTTGTCATTAGTATTATGACATTTTGTTGGATGTGAAACAACCTAAAACATCCAAAAAGCTTTCAGAAACAATGTCCTTGAGCATGAATGCAGGCGAAGAGGTCGACAGCAGCGTCACAGTCAGACAGATTGACTCTGAGAAAGTAAATGAGCCAAAAAGGCACACGCAGGCACAGAGGCATGAAAGGAAAACTCCCATCTGACGACGACGGGACAAACACGCTGTTGTTTTTGAGGTTAAACTAGATGTGGTGTCACCAATGTTAGTCCACAGATGTGATAGATAAATGTCTGAGATCAGCTTCTGACGGACACAGACAGACATTTGCTGATTTTACGCATCTATTTGGAGTGAACTCAAGAAGACTGAGCTCAAAAAGCGCAAGCAAAGCTGCTGAAGGCTTATCATCTTAACAGACAGAAGCTTTCTTTTGTTCATTTCACTTCTCTGAAATAAAATTTCTATTTTTTTTAATGAGCAGGTGCTTCCAACCTTCCACAGTCCTTCCTGAAAGGAGAAACAGTGTGCAGAGTATGGAGATATTTCATCTACCTGATATCCTCTAGTTATCTATTAGTGGCTGTAATACTGGTCGACTCTGGGGAGATTTGCATGACCCGGACACTGGCACATGAGCTCCATAACACTTTGGCCAACAGTTCCATACCAGTGGTTCATTTTGCATAGTTCTCCCAGTGAAGGCATAGAAACATAGGACTCCTTTTGTTTAAGAGTAAAGAGCTAAATGTTAGCTGCAGGATGTGAGGCTGTGGATTTCCTCTGAGCCTCTTGTTGAACTCACTGCTGTCACCTAGTGAACGACTGGACCAACAGCTCCCAGCACATCATGCAGGTAGGACTGAACACGGTGCACCCACTCTCCTGCATGCACCTGCAAAACTGTTACTGCCCAAGTATTTTTCTGTTATATTATGATGAATCATCTTCAATTCTTTATTCTTATTTGAGTTTAATTGCGCTGACTACACAGTGTGTCACCATAGTAGCAATAAAGTTCAAACACACACACACAGATCTATGCACAGTATCACCTCTGACCTTATTTTGAGCAGACAAACTGTACCAGGTCCATGTAAGGTGTGTCACCGTGCAATAAATCCTCTTTGAAAAGAACATGAGTGAATCAGATCCAAGCTGTTAGCTGCTGTACTCAGCGAGAAGTCACACACGCCTACAAGGAAGAGTTTGTGACGAATTAGGGCACGATAAGAAGGCTCTTTATTTGGAAACGAGACTGGAATGCAGTTATCAGATATTTGCTTTGTTCTCGTTGGCATCCAAAAGCTGTGTGAATTCTTTGTCATGCTTTGCAAGGAAAAAATCAGTCATTTGTGCAATAAGGCAACAATAGACTAAGACAGTGGTTAGTGCTTAGAGTGTGCACATGTGTTGAGTCCTTACTGCAGCAGCCTGGGCCCTCTGTGTGTCATCCCCTCTATCCCTCTGCACCTTTCCTGTCTCTCCAGCTGTCACCAGTGGAAAAAAAACATGAGTGAGCTGTGACAGGTTCTAAAAATGGAAATACAACAATGTAAAAATACTCTGTTTAAGTATTTAAGTCCTTCAAAATCTTACTTAAGTAAAAATATTATCAGCACAATTAATGCACTTAATTACTTAAAGTTAAAGGTCTCATTATACAGAAAAATGGCACTTGAGAGTTGTATATTATCATGGATCATGTTATTGTATTATTATTAGCAGTGCAGGAAGTGCAAGTGTAGGAAACCCTCCGAAATCTAATCATCAGTGAATACACAGAGTGTGTTTTATTTACAGGGACATCACTTACTCACACAGTATCTCATGTTTTATGGAGAACTTTTTACAGAAGAAACATTTTACTGAAGAATAGTTTTAGTGTTTGTGTGAAAAAATAGTGAAATAGTGAAATTTTTTACGACCTTAAACTGTTTTAATTTAATTAATCAGAATGAATGTTGCAGTGGTGGATGAAGTATTGAGATGCTTTAAAAGTAGTATATGTCGCAATACCACACTATAAAAAGTCAGAGTCTTGCATTCACTGTTACCAGCAATGTACTGAAAGTATCAAATTGAAAGTACTCCTTAAGGAAAAAATGGCCCATACACTTATCAGAGGATTACTGCTGATTAATGTGTAAGCAGCATTTTAATGTTGTCGCTGAATGAGGTGTAGATCATTTTGAACACTTAGGCATGCACTGATCCAATCCACTGGACAGGTATCTGCCCCGATATTAACCTTATTAAGTGGATTAGGTATGAGCCAGAGGTGACCGATGCACATTAAACCCCCTGTATTTGTCCTGTTTCTGTCATAGCTCACATCCAGTCAGTCACAGTCGCCTGCTGACACAATTGTAAGTATTTTTAGTATTGTATTATTTATCCCAATGAGTTTGGATTGGTGGATTGCTGGGTACAGTCTTGGTAAAGTCTTGATCTGCAAACTGCTGTCAAATAAAGGTAGTGGGATAAAAAGTGCATTTGGCTATGTACTGTAGTGGAGAATAAGTATAAAGTCATCATAAAATGGCTTGGCTTAGCTGAGTAGCATCTGGATGTATTTTCCTTCTGAAATAGATTAGTTATTTTTATATTATATTAGTAACTGCTGAGGGAAGGAAAAACACAGAACCAGTGAAACTAGAAATAAAACTCATCAGAAGAGTGGACCAGCTGTAGGCTACATGTGATCTCCGTCCATGGCTGCCTCCCTGCCTGGTGTATTGTTTTTTTTTCCTTGTCTGCACAATTAGAGATTCAAAAGCAATTACCTGCTCGGCTTCCTCTGCGATTAAATGGCATGTTCACAGCACCCTGATTAATGCAGAGGCACGCACACCTGCCATTAGCGGCCGTAAGAGGTGGAATGTTCTGACTGAAACCCTGCAGAACAAACACGCTGCTGTCCAAGCCTGCACGGCACAGAATTGCACAGCACGGGCAAAAATGTACACACAGGCGCATACACTCACTGCTCTGTGACACAGAATGGTGCAAAAATAATGTGCATGTAAAATGTTTCACGTCATTCTGATGTAACCGTTTAAAATTCAGAATAAACTATAAGAGCCTGTTGATTATTTCTAAGGCTCTGCGTGACCTTGCCCCCAGTTACATTTCTGATCTCCTCGTCCCGTATTCCACCTCTCGACTGCTCAACAAAAGGCAGTCATGACTTGGCTGTTCTAGCTCCAACCCTCTGGAATCATCTCCCCCCGTCTATCAGATTTGGACTGTTTTTAAAAATGTATTTTTTCTAGGCAAAAGATTTTAAGGATCCACATTGTCCCATTGTGCCGTGTGTGGCATCATATTGTATTTTTACCTTCTTTGTTTATTCATTTTTATCTTTTTGTGTGTGTTTTAAAAAGTGCTGTAGGGATAAATCTTTACTTACTTACACTGCACATACAGAGTGAAACAAGTGCACATATTATAAGGTAGTTAAATGATTCTCCACAACCTGCTTTCAGTGGTGGACTGCGACAAAGTACCTGAAAGTACTCATACTTTACTTAAGTATCCATTTAATGCTGCTTCTGACTTTACTTCACAACATTTCACAGGAAAAATATTCTCCTTTTTACTGCACAGCAGCGGTGGTTAGTAGTTACGTTGCAGATAGAAATTTTACATCCAAATAATGTAATGATCTTTAAAAAAAAATAAAAAAAAAAACAGTATGTAACGCAGTTCAAATTAGCAACATTCAAATGCTGGGTTTCACTTTTTAGACATGTGCTCACTTACTTTATATACAAAAGTTGCAAATGAATTTAATATTTAAATTAATTTGAATAATTATCAGTTGATGATAAACTGATAAACTGGACTCAGCTAAGCAATTAAAAGTTTTGACTGTTAAAATTCCCACGTGCCATTGTCACACCCGCTTGATGCTTTAAGACTTTTACTAACAACTAAGAATTTCTTATGAGCATAATTTTGAGCTGATGACATGTCTCAGAGGTCTGCTGTTGAAAATGACATATGACATCTGTTCGGGGTCTCAGAGACCGCAGCTGTACATGAAAAAATGTCATTATTTGATGTAATATCAGTGCTTTAACATCATGTCTGTATTAAGTCAACTTTATCTAATTTGCAAGTCCAGTTTGTGACAAAGTGAAGGGCCAGATATTTCCTACATAATGTTTTGATAATGGTAGAAAGTTTGGCTGATTTTGCCATTATTATCACTTTATAGGCCCTGTAAAGCGGTGGAGTCTGCGACCTCAAACAAAGAAGAAATAAAGCCAATGTCAACACAACACAGTTTTGATTATTTCCATCTTCTTCAAGATTTTACATACAAACAATGTAATGATATTACGCAATGTGCATTTCTATAGAATAATTTGCCCGACAGCATCTAACATAGTTAAATTTTAGACAGTAATTTAGATGTAATTAGGCCATTAATTGTGACATCTTGCCAGGTTTTAAAATGAAAGTATGTTTGGCTGCTGTTTATCCTCTTGTGTAAGAAGACTTTAAACTTTTATTGTGTTTAATTAAGTTTTGTTAATACGTCTGCACTTCTAATTCAGCACTATGAGTTTCACTTGTACTGGAGTATTTCTACACTTACTTTAGTACTTTAGTAAAAGATCAGAGTACTTGTATCCATAAAACCATCACGGTCACAATGAAAAAAACCTGTAAACTTCCAGTAATGAAATCTAAATTCACAAGCGTTAAATGTGGGCTGTTATGAGGCTATTCAAATCCATCTCCTCCTCTTCAAAAAGATATTTTAAAGGCACTTAAATTTATGAGTGGAATATCCTCTATCACTCGTACCACTATTGGACACCCATAGATTTTTATTTTGGCCATAAACCCACCAGTAACATGAAAATGTGACAGTAGCAACAATGACCTTTAGGGTCAAGATTATTTTTTCTGTCAGCAATTTATTTGCCTCCCCTGACAGACGCAGTAGCAGGTTATCTGTCCAAGTCTATGAGCTCTTTTTATTTCTTTCTTCTTTTTCTTTTTTTGTTAACAGTTAATGTATAACCGAGTGCGCGAGGATTCAGCACATTTCCTTTTACCTCACACACAGATCGATGTTGGTGTGGCTTCGCTAAATGGGATCATTGTAAAGGCAGCTACAGTAACGCGTCTCATCCTGTCTGTGAGTTTGATATGAGAGATGGGTGTAAAACTACAGGTGCAGTAAGAAATAACTAACTATTATCAGCATCTTCAAGAAACAGCGGAACAATATGAAACAGCCACCGGTGGCACAGACGTATCAGGTTCATCTGTGGCCACTACCTGTCAGCCTGTCATGATAAGCGCCAGTCTTTCCATTAGTATATAACCTGTTTTTACTGTAAACATGAACTTTGATAGGATGGGTCCCACAGGAGCTCCTCTGAATCTTCTTTGCTTATTTAAGTCAGCTTTTAAACGATTAAGATTCTGGCTTTGCGCCACATAATGTGGAATCCAAGTTATCTATTATATCATGAGTAAAGAGAAAAGCTTCACACTCAGTCGACCATGGCGTCTGTCTTGTCCCCCTGCGATTGCTTAAAGCACCTACAGTTACCGTCTTTGTGTGGTCATAAGACGTGACTCTCTATTCCGGTAAACCAAAACCCGTGAAAAGCTGCGTTTTATCCTGTTTATGTTATTTTGCTCTTTTTTTTTTTTGATCAAACCTGGCTAATTATTCCACAAAAGTGGTTTTCAGACCCCCTGAGAGGTCACAAGACACATAAAGGAATAAGTCAGAACAATTCAAAAGTCTATAGCCATGCTAGCAGCTCTATGAGACAGTGCAGCGGTGCTTTGAAATAAATGCTAATTTTTGATAACTAGCACTACACACAAAGTAGAGCTGAGGCTGTATCAGACAAACAGAAAAGTTAAAGAATCACCAAAGTTGCCACAAATCTTTCATCGTTCAGGACGTTTCACTCGAGACCACAAGTATCGACCTCATGGTGGCCCTAGAGGAAAAGTCAGGGGATCACCAAACTCAGAGATACAGCATCTGGTGACCATGAATAAGAAAGATTGTACATTTTTGTGCCAATCCGATTGTTCAGATGTTTCACAAGATAAGAGAAAAATTTGACTTGCAGGTGGCGCTGCATGAACCAAAGCCAGGATTCATCCTCAGGGGGCCACGAATGTCGGGCAACGTTGTCATGTCAATAGATCTAATAGGTGCTTTGATATTTCTGGCTGGACCAAAGTGGTCAACAGACATGACATGCCATTCTGCTAACATGGCGAGCAATGGCTCTTTGGTTCAATTGTTCATAGCTCCTCTCATGAGAGGTCACAGCTAAACAGAGGAAGGTTTCCTTCATATGAACGCACAGGGGGCTCATTTTCAGAGCCCAGACTGGAAATTTGATTTTTGATTTAGATCTGCACTCTGAAAGCCATTTTCCAGAGCAGCCCCCTTCCTCCCACCTCTCCACCGGTGGACTCTGGACCTCTGTCTCCACGCTCCTCTGCTCATCCCTAAAATTAATTCATCCGCACATCTCTGTCCCTCCAAGACGACATTAACCCCGACCACAGGAGGCATCCTGTCGGAAAAAAATGTCCCTCTCTGGCTTCACGGTGAAACATCATTTTGACCTTTCCACCTCAGACCCTCTCTCTCTGTTCCTTTCCCACCCTCACACTGCTGAGTGATCTCAAGGACTGAACAGAATCCAGCGCGGTATTGTAAGTGGGCAGAAAGGACTTTAAACATCAGTGTGTCCAAAGCATTTGATTCTCCCGCTGGGATTGTTAAATTAACAGAAAATTAAGCAGTCTCGCTCTCTAAACATTGTTGCCATGCATTTGTGAGGAAGACTCATTTCAGGGGGTCACGCCACACTGGCTGCTTTCTGGAGGACAGAGAATAATTGTAATTGGGGGCCATTAGCTGTTGCCCAAGACCAGTCATGCAGGGTCGGTTTGTAGATTGAGACATGGTGACTGCACAGTCCCACCGCCTGTATCAGTGTCCCCTACCTGTGTGACTTCCCCACCCCCCCGACCTCCCTGACCAAACCCCCTGCAGTCCCAACACCCCCCACCATGCACACACACACACATACCTCACCTCATGTCCTTTGGTTTTTGCATTGTCTTCAAACAGACCTTGAATGGAGTCAGGGCCAGCAAGACCCAACAGCAATCAAATAAAAAGTCACTTTTATAACAGCTTTAAAATTCAGTCAGGGCAACGTAAACCCATCAGTCACCTGTCTGACAGCACCTGCGCTGCTTTGTTGTGAGCGGGATCAGCTCCATCTTTACCTCTGGTTCAAACCTGTACTGTGACCGTAGCTGAGAAGCAGTACGAAAAGTTCGCTGGCCCGTCTGCCTGCACAGAGAGCGGCTGCACCCTTGAATCAGGTTGAGGGTTGCCGGGTTGTGGTGATGAGTTAAAATTGCATGTGTGTGGATAGTGGGTGTAGCGTTTTGTGCGTGCCGTGGCAACTAGGGTGAAGTCAGATAAACATGTAAAAGGTATGCATCCGTGTACAATGATTATTCATGAAAAACTTTGAATGCCGTGCAACGTTTCCCAGCAAAAATGACAAAACACAAAGACGCACCTTGAAATACGGGAGTGTTGTCAGGTGTGAATGCAGGGATACCAGAATGCTTTAATTCTGCACTGATGCAAGGATTTCATGTAGAAAACCGGAGTGGTTGCTAGTGTACTTGGGGTGTTAATTGCCACATCAGCAAAAAATAGTTTACATCTCTCTTTATCAATAAGACCAACTCTGCGGTGTGAACCAGGCATAAAGTTCACACAAGCTTTAATGTCAGAAATTTTTTGAAAACAATTCATTTATGAATATTCTGACAAATAAATAGCTAAAATAAATAAACGGAGTTAAGCTAAACTAAACTAGAAACAGCTGAATTAACTAAACTGTTATGCAAACTAAAAACTAATCTAAATCAGAACTAAACTAAGCTAGGGGTAAGCTAAACTAAGCTAAACTGAACAAAGCCAAGAAAGCTAAGCTAAGATCAACAAATATAAACTAAACTGCTAACCTATGGTACCTAAAAATGAATCTAAATTAAAAAAAGAACTAAGCTATTGTAGAATAAGCTTAACAACAAGATAAACTGGACTCGGCTAAGATATGCTAACTGCTAAAGTAAACAGAAATAAACTAAGCTCAGCAAAACTAAAGTAGACTAAATTAAGTTCAACTAAAGCTCACGTGATGTAAGTAGCCAACGTAAAACAAATACACAAACAAAGTATATATTATATATTACTAAATAACTCTTAATCTGGATAACAACTGCAAGAGAACAGAACGTCAGGACTCAAAGTGATCCCATCCTGGTGACCTTAATACAATGCAAAATATTGTTATCTTAATAAGTAGGCTGCTGATACCAGGTGAGCACTGAAATACTGATTACTCTCATATCATCTGCAAAGTGTACATGAGTTTTGTGCTTGTTATTAAACTCTTCTACCAAACTTATTCTTATTTTTTTCTTTTCTTTGTTTTTTTGCAGAAGCCCCTCTGCAGCCAAGGAGCCAAATCAGTGAAGCCAGAGTCTCACAGTCCCTCTCATAAAGAGTTGCCCTGCTTTATGGCCCTGTTGCCCAACATCACATGCCTTCAGTGCAGGGATATGATCTTAGATAAGGCAAGAAAGTACCGAAACAAGTCTCACTCTCCTCCTTCCTTAGGCTGCTCGTTCAGGGAAATGAATAGGATGGGGAACACATTAAAGTTCGGTTTTCAAGCTATTGTGACAGGTCGAATGAATGAAAGAAAGTCTTCTCTCATCTTCACGTTAGGTGGCAAGAACCGAGTCCACTCCTTTAAAAGATATCAAAGACGGTCCGAATCACTGAGATGCCCTTGTTGCATACAACTTTTATAAATCATGTCTTTATGATAAGCTGATTACCTTATCCTTGACAGCAGCGCACAGCGAGGGCAGTAAAGGTGCAGGATTACGATGGTCCATAAAGGGTTTGGCTCAGATAAGGCGGTTTGTGGGAGTGAGGGACTGGTGACTTTAGGTCAACAGAAACCAGGTTTTCTCATTGACGGGCTGACTCCGCCACAGATTACCGCAAAAACACCTGAATATGTGGTCGCACTTTTTTGATTTAGGAATCGTGGCGTTGAGTTTTTCCAGGAGCAAACTTTAGTTTGTGCGTTTCCAGTAGCATGTGATGCAGACAGGATCATAAAAATATAGCGGCCCATGAAAGGCAGCCATTTCAACCTTTAACCTCCTCCTCACTTAGTCATGCAGGATGTTTGCTAAGATGTGGTGACTTTAAAACTGAGTGTTATGTACTTGTTTGCATAAGCATGTTGTTTTTATGTTTTGCTTTGTCATCACACCTCCCAACAATCACAATGCAATGCCCCCTCGCAGATGAGCGGCTCTATTAATGGGCCTAATGGCATAAGAGTGATACCTGAGTGAAACTGCACGGGGTGACTGCTTCAGCAACTTCCCGTAATGCAATGCAAACTTCCATGGCTGCGCTCCATTCAGAGGAAACCATTAGAACAAACTGCTCTCAGGTGCAGCAAAGCAGACCGGACACCATCATTTATGAAGCAAATCACCTCTGGGTGCCCCATGCAAGGACAAAGCACCGACTGTCTGCATGCAAACTCTCACAGAGCAACGGTCAAGAAGACATGGAGGAATAAAAATGCTTTTTCATCTGTTTACATATCCATTTTTTATCCTATGTCTAGTCTTAATTGATAGCTTTTACTATTAAATTGCACTTTTTCTGCAAAATTCCTGTTGTATTTCATAATTATGTTTGACTGTGTAATGTATTCATGAAAGCTCTGTGTACACGGCAACGCAGCTAGAGTAATGGGCTGTGCAATCAATTTAACTTGGTACTGTGTTTGGGTGCAGCAGGTGTGCTTCAGAACATGCTGTGAATTTCACAAGAGAAGAAACAAGCCACCTCTTGAAAGTGAAAAGATGCAACAGTCACTAATGCAGCATGAATATACTCACTAACACTAGGTCATTTTAATCTGAACGTCCCCTTTTTCCTTTTTCTCACTCTCACAGCTCTACAACTGAACATTCAGGCCACATCCATGACATGGTAAGTTGTGAGAGTCTGCATTTCTGGTTTCATGGCTGTTCCTGGAACGACAAAATATACATCTTAGAATTTTCATGAACGTCAAAAAGGTAAATCAAATCTGAATCCTCATTTGTGTTCAATTAATCAAGCTTGTGATGACGTCTCCTGTCATTTCATGACTATGACTCACTGGAGCTCTAATTCCTATTTTAAAGAGCATTGCCAAGCTTTACAGCGGCGTTCAGACCTGAACACTGATCCCTCCTACATACCTATCATAAACAACAAGAGAGCCAGAAAGAAAAAGAGAGATCTATCATAAGGAGAAAGGTTTCCCTCTTGTGGTCAAAATGTGGAAGTGCACACCAATCAGAAATGCCTCACTGAGCATATCTGATGGGTGTATGTATGTATGTATGTATGTATCTATCTGTCTATCTATCTATCCATCCATCTATCTATGTATCTATCTATGCTTTTTACATGCATTTTACTTTAAAGCTGAGGGCAAGACTGTGCAACTGTATAAGGACAAACAGTTATGTAATACTGTTTAATGGTTATAATAATAGTAATGTAATATATTATTAAGGAGAAGAAAACAATCTGTCCAAATTTAAAACACCTGTAGCTCTGTACGGATGTCTGAAAATATCTCTTTCAACCAAATCCATATGAAATACATTGAGCCAAAACATAAATGCATGCAGGTCTGTGTATGTGGAGGCAACATTTCATGTAGATGTGTTTGGAATCAGCTGTGCAGCAGCACAGAAAGAGGAGACGATTCATGCAGAAAAAGCAAGGATGTGTTCTTTCTCACATCTAGATTGTTCCCCTGTTAATCGTATGTTAACAGATCCTCACTCGTGTCCTTGGAAAAAGAAAAAACACATAGCTTTCGGCACCATTTTCCACTTTTCAACCACTAAACACACAGCAGTCATGGGTGTAGAGGAGCGTGTTTTCATTTCCAAGGATTTCATGCAGTGATGCATTCAAACTTGATCTCCCCAGACAATAAAAACATGTGCTCCAACCTACACGCTGTGTTGTTCTGGCCCGTGTGTCCAGTTGCTGCTGTTAACACATTCATGTGGCACTTTTTTCCCCCCTTTTTTCCATCGACATCCCTGATGTTTGAGCCTGAGTCATTTGCCTCCTTGTTATTCCAGTGTTAAGTCCGCCCACTGGTCATCTCGCAGTCTATGAGGCAACTGCAGAGCACAAACATTCACCACATCAATGAGACCTACGCTCAACAAAACAGGAGGGTATTTTCAGCCTGAGCCACACAACAGCCTGTTTGGTGCAATTCAGGTTATTCAAATGTTTTTGAGGGCGACCACAAGAGGAGCTGAATAGAGCCATTTGAGAGCATATGGATAAAAATGGCGCACTAAAAGGATCTTTTTAAGACCATTCAGAGATCTGGATTTGAATACTTCATGTCTCAGTATGATGGAAATTCAGCAGCGTGAGATGCAGCTGGATTTGAAACTGCTTTAACACCATAATAAAGTGATCAATCTGATTTGTCCATCTGTTTGTCAGTCGGGAGTTTTAAGGCCACACTTCACATAAACTGAATGTTTATCATGCAAATGATCAAACTTAGTGTTTCAACCCACCTGAGAATATATATCTTAAAACATAAACTTTCAAGCCGCAGGGGTTAATTTCTCAGTCCAGTCAATTATCTGTGCGGTCTACATGTGAATGTGCTCTGACCAAGAATTACAGCTCTGTGTGGGAAGATGGATGCAGGCAGCCAGAGGCTACAGTATGAAAGAGAAGCAGGCAGGTACTGTATGTCGGGGGAGGAGACGCTGGTGGGAAAAACAACAGTGTAAAACATCAGTGATGGCTCGGTGAAAAAGCAGACAAACCTCTGATGCACTTCTGCTTAGCATGCGAGCGAACACAAACGTGAGACCGTTGTGATACATCTTGCTTCTGTATATTATTCAGTATGTCTGGGAAACAGGCAGCTCGGGCAGAGCGAAAGCTTTGATTTTGGAAGTGACTCCCAGGACATTAATGTGTAATAAGGAATCATTTTTGAGCTTCAAAGCTATGTAGAGATGGGACTCTCAAAGAGCGTTTTCTAATATTTAGGCAAAGTGTTCCAGTTGGCTCCACAGGGTATCTGATTTCACCCACTTTGACCTCAGTCTGTCTCTAGAAATTATTCATTAGCTACTTGTCCTTTAATTTGTCTGCTTTCTCAGCTCTGCATGCTCTTGTTTCTGCAGATTTGTACACACAGACATCACGTAACTTCAGGACAAACTGAAAACATCACGCAGGTGACACTCAATACTCCCGCAGCTGTTGTCAAAAAGAAAACATCTACCACAACACTGAAATAGTGCAAAATATCTCCAGTGTTGTTGTAGGTTGTGCTGCAGTCATGATTTGATATCAAACATAAAATCTGTCCCTTTTCTATAATTACGTCACATTGTAATTTATACCACTACATCAGCCCTGATCCTGACACATAATCTCTGGGTTGAAGCTGAGGTCCAGCTTCTGTTCCTGTGTGTCGTCTGCAGCCATGAGCCACGTGTACACAAGTGTTCATGCCAACCAAACAGCACCAGCTCCTCCGCTCGCTGAGTCCTCTCTGACTGAGGGTTCGCTTATCAGTGAAATCTGAAATGTGTAAAGTTGTCATCCTGCAGCTTCATATTGTCTGAGAGATCTATCTAGCCCCAAAAAACCTGCATTCTACATTTCCCATAATGCAACTTTTTGTTAGACTCTTCCTGCCTGGAAAACACCGACATTTTTCAACCCTTTGTTAAAACTTTGACGTCTTAAAGCCCAAGCTGAGATAACCCTGGTGACATCATCAGGGTTATTTTCTTGACTCTGGGGGCATTTTAAGTTGTGGTTCATGGTCAGCACCATTTTTCTGGTCCCGAAAGGGGGGCGATCAATCGGGCTTGCTCTGTGTTTCTGTTTTCACAATCATGGGTAGTACTCCTCCACATCAGGAAAAAAACAAAACTTAAAAAAACAAAACTAAATTTTTAAAAAATCAGTGGAGTGTCCCTTTAAGAAATTATGGACAATTTGGGAATCTAACTTGTCATTTCTGTGTGTTTTACTAAAGAATGTAATTTTCATGGTTAGGTCTGTCACGACTTGAACGTGCACCTCGCGGATGAGAGTCTTGGCGAGCCACATGGGCAACCAGCACAACGCTCCAGCGACTGACGTCACAGGTAGGTGGTTTGTGCTCCTCTTCTCTGAGTGAAGGTCTCACACTTGTTGCCATGGACTGTTGTTCACACAATAAGACTACCTGAGCCTCAGAGAGAACAAACACACAACAAATCCAGCACTACAGACATACTGTGTGCCCTGCAGCTTTAACACATGAACAAGGAAACCTATGTAGTGTGTCCTTCCCTTTATTATCTGTTTTCCTCAGTCAGAGCGCACTGCATGGATTTCTCTTGTCCCATTCTATTGTCTTTTGGGTTGTGATTTATTGTATGATTGCTGTATTTTCTTTTTTATAGGTCACATAATGCAGCTGCACAAGTAGCAAAAGCACAAAAGCGTCACGGTCCTTTTTTTAAAATAAACCTCTTATTTACCTCATGCTGGATACGTCTCAAGGTCTTAAACTGTTTTGAACCTGCAGTTCCAGCAAGATTCTTGCAGAAATCGCACGAGTATCATCGGTAAAGTTTAGGAATTATGAGGTATTCGCAATGGCTTCAGTAATATATTCATGTATTTGAAGTGTCTACACAAAATATGTTAGGAGATCTGAATTACCATAAATGAAAAAGAGACATTTATTTCTATGATGTGTTAATTAAGCAATTTTATTAGGAACTAAACTTTAAGAAAATAAAAAAGTCCAAAGTGACTTCCTCAAATTGATTGTTTTGTATGACAAACAGTGCAAAAATGATGTATTAATGGAAAAAATAATCAAATTCTAACATTGGTTCAGTAATTCTTCACCATTTTTGCTTTACAAAAACTTAACAGAAATCTGTTAACTCAATGCACTGCACAGTTTTACTTGGTCTGAAGTGACCAGCAGCTTATGCTGGCTAATGCTAGCTAATGTTAGCAAACTTTAGATAGATATTGGGTCAGTTCCCTGCCTTTACCAGTCTTGTCTACTTATGCTGCTGTGACACAACAGTTTAGCCACGGTACTATAGTTACTGTTTGTAAAGAAATGCTTTGACGTTTTGCGAAAAACAGAATTAGAGGAGAAGATTAACGCCACCCTCATTTCTCCACAATATACAAAGCTAGCGCCTGCAGCTTGCTAGCCTAGCTTAGCACAAAAATTGGAATAGGGAAAACAGCTAGTGATACAGACAGACAAATAAATGTGTTAATAAGTGAGCTTTAGAGGTGCTGATAGGCAGATTTTGTGAGCGGGTACACTTTCCAGTATGCTAAAGTAGGTTAGCCAAGGTAGCTTCATAGGCTATTGAATGGACAGCTATGAGGGTGATATCAATCTTTTAATCTAAGTTTTGGTAAGGACAGGCTACAAATAAGTGTGTTTTCCAAATGATCAAACTATTAACTTAAATATGAAGCTACAGCCAGTTAGCTTAGCTTAGCATGTGGACTGGAAAAGAGGGGTGGTGGGCAAGCCTGGGATTGTCCAAAGTTCAATAAATAAATAAATAAAAATAAACCTTCAGCACTTCTAAAGCTCATTAATATGTAAAATCTTATTTGCTAAAAAACAGAATTAAAAACTTTTGCCTGTGGGCTAATTTGGCTGCTGGCAAATGATGTCGAACTACTTCCTTAGATTCATTTTTGTCCATCAACCAATCAATCAGTGTTCTCAATGACAAAATAAAAGGCCACAGTGTAATAAGTCAACAATTAATTTTTATTTTATCGAGTGTATACGATTTTGGTTCTGTAGCAACCTACTGGATAATTCTAATGAAGTGCAATTGTACTCAAGCCAGTTACAGTTGAGAGCAATGACAGGCACATGTTTTGTGCAAATTTAACAGCATTGGAATGGCTCCTACATATACACAGCAAAAATACATGCCAGAGGAAAACAATACTAAATCAGTTTACATTGACAATAGTTAGGAAGACTTCCCGCGAACACAGTCTATCCAAGCTAACACTGAAGAGATACACATTTTACCCATTTGTTGGATTATGGGAGAGAAAGACTGAGTAAACATTCAGTCTTTGTGCACAGCGAGAAATGTGTGGTGTTATCCAACGCTATGGACTAAATCCCTCCAATCTGCCCTCCCAAAGAACACGTTTCATCAGAATCCAAGCATTGTGCATTGCCATTTCAAACTAATTATACCGACATGACAAAATGAATCAGTGCACTAGACATGAGATACATCTGCTTGCTTGTTGCTTTGAGAAGTCCCAACCATAAATGTTTTGTCTTTCCTGCATGTCTGGCAGTACGCTGGCAATGCAAAAATAAAGGGTGGGGGTTAATGCAACTTGAAGGTATCACAAGCCACACAAGACGACACAACTATCTGAAACACAGGGGTGTTGGTAGCCTTGGTAAAGTTGACTGCAGATGTTTTCATCTAAATCACCTTGCTAACGCTGCTTTAGAGCAATTACTGGGACAAGACACACATCAGCTCAGTCCGATATCTGCTTACTCAAAAGTGAAAGTTAAATAAATTACCAAGCTTCAAGATGAGCATTTGTTTGTGTCTGATGAAACTTAAAGAAAGTGTGGTTATTATCCTCCAAACATGCTGAAAAACGCAGGATTATAAGACTGAAATCCAGGATGGTGAGTCGGGAGATTTTGGTAACCAGTTTGTGGTGTTATTACATGAATGTTACAGGCTAAGGTCCATGTATGTGAGCTTTGTTTGCTCTGTCGTCCCTCACAGTGAAAATTAAAGAGCTGACAAACTAAACGACCCTGGAAATGCTTGCACTGGCTTGTGTTGGTTCCAAAATGTTCAGTGTGTTGGATGTTGTGACATCTTTTCCTGAAAGCCGCTGCTAAAATTTCACATCTGCCGGGGATTTTTTTTTAAAATCCAAATTGCAAACGTTAAAGGTTTTGTATTTGCATCAACAGACAACATAATTCATTTAAATTAGTGAAGTAATAAAGTGAACTCATGCTGTGTGCTCTCCTGGAGATCTAAGGAGGCCGCTAAGTCCCTCACTCAACTATTTTGCCCCATGAACCAACTTCTTTTCATGATCGCACATTAAAGTCTTGATAATGAATTGTTAAACTGGTGCGCGCAGCATGATTTAACCATCTAAACCGACAGATGGAGTCTCATAACAGGGTCTGGCAATGCCACTTGTGAAGGAAAGCAGATGCACCACTACATTCTACAGCTTTCCTTTATCGTACAATCAAGGGCCACGTCGAAATCTTTTACAACCTAGAATTTAACAGCATCAACAAAAACTACTTCAGTTGCAATCAAATGGCAACTATCGAAAAGTAAACTTACTGTAACATACATATTAAATAGTGTATAGTCCATGCAATTGCGCACGGCCGGTTTTGCATCGTTATGGTATGTCGTTAGTAGTGTATGGGAGACATCAGCCACCAGTGCATTTCCGATTCAGGTTCAGGGAGAAAGACTCCTCAGCACCCATCAGAAACTTCTCAGCCAGACTTGAAGAGCAAGATGGCCACTTGGCCCAAGTAGAAGTAAATGAAATGCTTTGTCTCGTGGGTGACGTAGCTGCCGAAGTTCCTCCCGACGATGCAGTGCCAGGTGGGGTTATACTTCTTGTCAAACTCCTAAAAAAAAAAAAAAAAAAATCAAAAGAAGACAATTACTGAATGTGGCGCAATCTCCGCTTCCTGCCTTAGACATCACGACCAAGGCCGTAGCTACCGCTGAGTACACTGAGGTTATTTGAGCTATTTCAGGTAAAAAAAAAATGCGCAAAAAGGCCAGAATACTTCCCAGTGCCCAAGGTGAAATCTTCACATTGCTTGTTTTATTCAACTGACAATATAAAACCCAGAGAGATAAAGTTTACTATCATATGTGACAGAAAAAAGGATCGAGTTCACACATTTGCGATGCCGACACACAAAAGTTTGGTATTTTTAGCTCTGTGCGGGAACAACTAATAATAAAATAAATTGAGGATTTTTGGAATGGCATCTGATAAATATGTTTCACGCTCAATGTTTAATCATTTTCTTGTTTTTTGTAATGTTTCTATCGATTCAGTTTTAGTGCGCACTTGTCTGTATCTGTAACTTTTACATGTCTGCCGTCTACTAGTCAGTCACCTGTAAAGCACTTTGAGTAGGACTAACCTGTGTGAAAGGTGCCACACTAGTAAGTTTTGATGTTTTGGTGTTTGAACATGAAACATCCAAACACTTGTGGACACCGTGGTTTTGACTGAAAGGTTCATAAACGTGGTGCGTTGGGGGATTCCTCGGTAATAAAATAAACTCCTGGCTACGGCCCTGATCATAAGAGCCTCGTCTCCACACTGACCAAAAATAGATCAGAGAATAAAAACGGCTCAGAATTTGCAGATCATGTGCACATGATGCAAGCTCGCAGGGCTCCGCTCGGATCCGTCCATGCACCCGTCCTGTCTCACCTTCTTGATGTAGGCTGCGATGTCCTTCTCTATGTTGTACTTCTCCATGGCCTGGGTGGCACAGTCCACCGCGTCCTGCTGCATGTCCTCGGACATGTCCGCGTTCTTGATCACAGCTTTCCTGTCAGTCATGGCTGATGATGATGATGATGCCCGCTGAGGAAGAAAAGGAGCACGTTCACTCAGACGGCACCGCACTGAAAATGAACACCGCACGTGGTGATGGGGATGGTTTAGGCCGGCCGGATCATCGCAAACAATCATACGCATAAGACTGGCCGTTTGGCACCGCGTTTTCGACCATCCGCACTGATTCCCAATCACAACTAAACGCTGCTGTGTTTCTGCCCATATTCTTAACTGCACGATGACTTGAGCGTTGCATAGATTGGCTGCGAAACTTGATACAGGTGGAGTTAAATTACTTGGCAAAATCACTTTCTGATAAAAGCAGCTTCTGCATCAGCAGAGCAAAAGTATTAAAATGTGTGTAATTGTGTGCCCGGGCACAACACGCCCGCTGCCGTCCACACACATATGTCCAAGCAGTCCAACTGAATTAAGACATACAGTAAAAGCTCACCATCGTAAGAGAAACTCGCATCAGAAATATTCCCAGGCATGCAAGTCAATCTTTTTCACATTAATAATTCTGCAACTCACCTTTTCTTGAGCCGCCTGGAAACACCTCTTTCCAAAAGAATATGTATTTCACCTGGCCACGGGGGGTGGAAGGTTTAGATGATGCTGCGGCTAATTGCTTTTTAAAGATTTACACAATAAGCATGTAGGTAGGCTGGCTCTCTGCTGCGCTGCTCCGACAGCTCCCCGCCCCTCTGCTGCATGCTGCGCGCTGCCATTGGCCGAGCTGCAGCCTCCCCGCGCGTTGCAAGCGTTTTTCTCCAGCTCCTGTCTGCCGGCATCTTATTTCATCCCACAATGCATCATTCACAGTATACACCACTGACTGTGGGCTAAAAGGAAACGAGACCTTGGCTGTGGGTAGGTATCGTTTGGCTTTGAGTGCAGGCTTTTTCATCAGTCACCGTCACAGCTGAGAGACACTGGAGCTTTGAATACTGAACATGTGAACTGGGATTTTCGATCACATCTGCAGCTGCAGTATGACTTTCATAGGGGAAAAACAGCCCACACTCCTGCTCCAGTGCTCAGTTGGGTTCAGCTTTATTGGATGATTTCTAATTCGCACTCATTGATCAGCTGTGGCTATAAATTCAAGTGGAAGCAATGCACTGTACCCTTAATTGCACAAACTGTAGAAAGCTTTAATTGACTTACTGTAATTGAAGTGTTCACGTTTCAAATAACGACAAACTGAAGTGTTCTTGTTTGAAAATGTTTTATTGAAAATGCCAAGAGAAAAAGAAAGATTAAGCAAAATAAATCATACAAACTACTCCCAAATAAAACCCTCTCCCAACCGCCCCAATTTTTAATTCCTTCATACCAGGCATCTACGATTCCATCCTTTGATCCAACTTCCTGGTCCTCTGTTTCGTTTTCTTGTAAAATAAAGCCATTACCACTGCAAAACTTTAAATAGGCGTGTGGGGGCCTAATAGGAAAAAAAAAAGTTGCTCTGGGACTCCCGTTAATTAGTTCTGAATTCAACTCTCATTTGAATCCTGGAAAACTGATCCCGTTCCGAGCATCCATCCTTGCCTATCCCTTCCCTAATCGATCCACTCATCCAGCTCCAAGGATTGGGATCCACTGAGCCACTCCTCCAATCAAAACCTTGAAATACCAGGAAGAAAATCAGAGGCAGACTGTTAGAATAAAATGTCAAGATTTTTGGGCCTAATTTTTTCCATTTTTGAGCACGCATATTCAAGATCAGATCAAGAAAAAAAAGAAAATGCCACTGAGCACAAAAACTATCGCTCCCTGAAGTTAAAACATTTTAACCAATGAGGACATTCAAGTTAAAAGTGGGACGCTTTTGCAACAAAGTAGTGATTCAGATTTTTTACATTTGACAGCAAAGATGTTACACTTACATCACAACACTTGATCTAGGACTGCTTACTCTGTCACAAGCCAGAGTAGCATGTTCAAAATTGTATATATAATAAAGTACAGCACATATGGCTTTGTTAAATATGACATGCATGATATGGCAACCTATCAAAACGTTCAATTTATGGAATATGAAGCGTACCATTGCCTCGACCTGATTGCTCCTCAATTAGATGTCCTATCCTGACCATACAAATGAAATGTGCTCCACAATGGTTTTATTCCAAATCACTTTAATCCTTCTCTTCAGATGTCTAAAGGAAGACACAAGGGTAAAATACAGTTAAGCATTGGGCTCCCCGTCCAAACAGCCCACCCCACATATTCAACGAGAAGCTATTAAAAAAAAAGAAAAGAAAAAACAAAACTCAATTTTCAATACTTGCAAAAACATTGAGTGTAGGTTATAACAACTCAACGTTTTTGAAGTTCAACACAGCACAATTCCTACTGTTGCAAAAATTGAGAGGACAGAAAGAAGGGGAGAGAGAGGGAGGAAACAAAAAGAGACAAAGCAGCTGAGAGGGTGGAGAGGCGGTGGGGTAACATCTACATACCAAGATCATCCACAAGGACATCGGGACATGAAATGCAAAAATTAAAAATCAACTGCTGACATCTGGAGGAACTCATAAGAGGTAAAAACAGGAGGGTATACATCAAAAGGGCAAAACATCGGTGGTAGAAAGGTTTAGGAACGGGAGCGAGAGCGGCTGTGACGAGGCGAGTAGCGGGGCGATCCTCTGCCACGGCCACGGGAATTGCTGCGGCTGCGGCTGGCGCTGCGACTGCGGCTCCTGCTCCGGCTGCCACGGCTTCGGGAGCGTGATCTTCCGTAACTTGGGCTGCGGGGACCGTCTAATTTCACACGAATGTAAGCAGTCTCTCCCTGGCGGACACAAGAGAACTTGACATTGAAAAGACAACATTCCTTCCTATGGTGGAAATACCATAGATGGAAATGAAGGGCCAGGGGTGCTTCAAACATGGAGCATTTTCTGAAGTACTCACCTCGACACAGCAAAGAAACATCCATGACAATCGATCAAATCAGTACACATACCTCATGTGAGCGGAATTTGGTGTTGTCCAGCTTTCGAACGGCATAGGTCATGTCTTCTTTGCGCACAAATTCTACAACTCCAGTTCCATCTCTGAAAACGTCGGCGTAGCACACGTCGCCCGCTTCACGCATGTGGTCTTTCAGGTCCTGCCAGCTGCCACTCTGAGGGAGTCCTGAAACACATCATCACGTCAGCGGACACGTGACAAACTTAATGGCTTTATTTGGGAAAACTTCGGGGTCTGCTGTGCCAAACTGTAGCCTCAAGAACTGTGTGATACAGGAGGATTTCAATTCATTGAATCTAGAACATAAAAATGGACGGGTTTAGCTTTAAAAACACAAAAAACATTTAGCACTAATTTTGCATGCATACTTTAAAATTTAGCGTGAATTGTTGCAAACTGTGTTAGACTGTGGCATTAATTGTGATGTGTACTGTACTACTTTGTGCACATTTATTATGTTGTTATGTCTCTTTCTATGGTTCCTTCTACACATCTGTCCAGTGAATGATCATTGTCCCTGTCTATCAATAAAAATAAGATCCTTATTGTAAAGTCTGGAATTATTGAGATCAATTGAGTCTTATAGCCACAACAGAATATAAGGACACATTGGTTTGTGTTCTCAGCAGTAATAACATTACTTTAAAATAAATGCCAACCACATCATGTTACTTTCACTTTGCACTTTCAGTACCTCCATAAGTTAACGCTCAGCCTAACCCAATTCCAACACTACATGCATCATATTAAAAACATTAAAACATTCACAATCCATATTTAAGCTATCCTATTCTACTGTGCTAAATGTACACCACAACAAAATTGAGCAAAGTTTGTTATGAACTCATCTCACAACTGCACTGACCGTGAAGTGAAAGTTACCCAGCAAAGATGCATTCAGCAACACAATGCTGCAGACAGCAGTCCGAGGGACAGGCTTCCTGCACAACAACCTGCATAACAGCCAAATAAATGACTGACTGGTTTGCATGCTTACCCGACACAATGACCCTGTACTCTGAGCGTCTGGACGGAGGCCCGTATCTGCCTCTGGGCGCTCCACCGATCCCGCCGAAGCCGCCTCTTGAACCCCTGCCGCTCCGAGGAAACTCCACACGCAGTCTGTAGCCGTCGTAGTCGTAACCATCACGTCCGTAGACTGCATCATCGGCGTCCCTGTTAACAAAACGGTGCAGTTCAAACGTTATTGGAGGGAAGCGCGCTTTTAACAGTACACATGCAGAAAAAATGCAGTCACGGACACAGTCAGCCATATTAGCGGGTAGCTTGATCTGGTTTACGTTTGCTAATCTGGCTTCCAGGCGTGCACACAACTAAGAGACACTGGACTTCAAATTGGTTATATATTAATACACTGGGTTTTTTTAGTCGTTGCAAAAGGCGGCACACTGCCATGAACATTATACAATCAAATGCAGCATCGTGAGTGCAGTAAGTTAACTTATTTACAAGCTAGACACAGGGCAAAGTCGCTGGTCGCGTGAACTACATGCACATACCGTAAAGGACGCAATGCTAACAGTATCAGCACAACAAAAGCGTTGTTTTTGAGTGGATACGCTAAAACTATATCGCAACCAGAAACACACACCGCATTTCACGACTAGAACTAGACATGTGGACCAGGGAATAGTCTGAGCCAGAGACCACAGAGTTAAGCACACGAGTCCGTTAGCCACACAATGGGGCTGCTCTGGCCTAACATGTTAACCGTTAGCCTAACGTTAGCTCCTCACCTGGGATCTTCGAATTCAATGAAGGCGAAAGGCGGGCCCCCTCTCCGGTTCTTCAGGTCGATATCTCGAATTGTCCCGTATTTGTAGAACACGTCTTCCACGTCTTTTGTGCGAATATCTGGTGGAAGATTTCCCACATAAATTCGGCAGTCGTTGTTCCCAGCAGGGCCTCGCACAACACCCGACATCGTTGCTAACTGATAGCTCGCTTCTTAAACTACGGTTTGCTGTTTGCAAGACCCTGAACAGCTGGCGGAGCCACACCGAGATTAGACTCCAATCGCTTGCAGATCGTCGATCGGGAAGGAGAAAGCAGTCAAATTGGTACCGATTTACGCTGCAATTTGCAGGGTATTAACTGGGTAGACAATACTCTCAATGAGGCGCCCTCCAGTCCTGTTTTTCTTCAGGAACCGCGCTCCTTTACCGAGGCATTCATGAAGACCGGAAACACTGCAGCCAGAGCTGACACATCCGCCTTACAAAGTAGTCCGCCAATTCAGCAGGTGTAGTGATAACAAGCAATCACTTCTTTAATAGCAGCGACACTGAAATAATGTTTGTCCACTGTACTATTATTTATTTTTAATTCTGAACTATTAACAGGGAGACAGCACATTTACAAATGCACCCACTGACTTTTTTTTCACCCTATTAGTCATCCTGTTCACACAGAAATCAGGTGTTTCAGAAAAGGTTTATGTGTCTATTTTAAAACATCCATGTTAATGGAACATGCACAAATCATTTATGTTGGTGAAAAAAAAAAACGTAGGCAAAGTCATATCGCTCCATTAAAATCTGGTTGCAACATCCAAAGCAGAGAATAATTAAATAAACACTGGTTGTATAGTCCCTTGTATAAAATGCACATATATATAGTCAGCTTTTATTTTGTATTTTGAATTTCTCTATTCCTGTTGCTATCTTTTTTCCACCTGCTATTTTCTGCTGCCTGTAATACCCGAATTTCCCTGGCTGGGGATTAATAAAGTCTTATATTATCTTACTGTGTCATTAATAATCACCGAGACTCACCTTGAATATACAGGTACAAATCAGAGGGCTAGCACCTAAATTGTAGATCTGTAGTTGTAACTATTGAGCCCACATACAATAGGCATAATAACATAAAAATATAATTACACATTCACACCTGCCTCATGAAACACTGGCTGTTTTTGCCATCCATTATACAATCTTTTGTTCTTTGAGTAAGTGTACAAATTCAGCAAAAGTGGTGAGAAAAAAATTCAAAAGCTACATTTCCTCCTTAAGTATTATGTATTGTCTTTGAAACTTATGGGAACCTTAATTACAGGTTATATGATCAATTAGAGGTAAATCTAGAAAACTAGTTCATGCAGAAGTGTTGCATTGATGATAAGCTTGTTTGAAAAATGCTGAAATAGCGTAAACTTTTCCATATCATCACACATATTTGTGACAGAATCAGTTAATTGAAGGTGTTAAAGACTTCACCTGTGGATTTTGAAATATGCAACTATTGTAAATGTACAGACCCTTTTGTCACACTCGGTATCCCAGGTGTCTTTATCCTTATTGCTACATACAAAAGATGCTAGCCAATTATGTGTCATAAGAAATCCCCTTTTAGTGCTTTTTCCATTGTCATTGTGCTACTTGAGTGTCTGTATTTGGTTGTGTTTTCTCACTTTAGGGTCATTTAGGGTCAAATTGGTGAAGCTGTTTAATGAATTTGCACGTGTTTTGTTCATTTGCGTGTGTCCAGTGCATTGAGCTCTCAGGGCCACCGTAGTTAAGACTACAGACTGTGAGACAGAAATTTAGAAATGTATTAACATAAAGGAAAACATCCACACCAGACTTAACCTCAACACTGTTTTATTATTTGAATCCTTACATTTGAACTAAATGCTTATCAAACTATTGGAGAATACTATTCGGAGCGACAACACACAAAATCATATTGTGCTGTAAGTTGTGCTGATTGTACTTTCTGCTCTGGGGCTGCAGATGCAAATGAGCTTGAAGCTGCTTCTGGTGCAACATTTCTAAATGTGCATGTCCACTAACAAAACTAAACTACACACACTCAAACACAGAGAAGTTTCAAAGAGATGCTTCAGTGAATTAAGTGGGGAGTTATGTGTCAGAAATTCACTTTTTTAAATTAACTTTGCTGTAAAGTACTGCCCTGTAGCCATAATTCAACTTTTCATACAGCACATGGCAAGTTAGTATCTATGATACTAAGCAGTAAATGCAGGATTTTAAAGGTTCAGTTATGGCACTGTCACAAGAGCATGCTGTATCCATAACAAAATTGAAGCAAACACCTTTCATTCAATACATGCATTAGAAATACCCAAGGCCATGTTCTGATTGTCCTCATTTGTCAAGGCAAGAAAACACGCTGTCACTTGTTTTCATGTAACATCGTCATGACTGTCAGAATTCTGAAATAACCTAATTGTCTACATCACAATTCACCCTTGTTATGGTAATAGAGGAACACGATGCTAATTGAAACATGGCTTCTCATCCTGTTTAGTATGCATGACAGGAACCATAGCTGCGCTGGCCAACCTCGCCATAGTTATCTCCACCAGTGTACTTCCCCTGACATGCCAGACTGTTCGCCTGTGAACAGAGAAGACATCATTAGTGGCACAGTAGAGCAAGTGGTCATCATCATTCATCTGCAGAAAATAAGAGGACATGCCTCTGCTCTCTTGATGAACTGCTCAGTGGCGGTTTTCTCGTTCTCTTTATGTCCTCTCCAGGCTCTGAGTGCAGACGCCTGCAGGGCTCGGCCAAAGGAGAACGTTAGGATCCAGGGTTTGGCCAGAGGGCAGTTGTTGATGGCGTTGAGGTGGACGGAGGCCTCCTCTTCACTCTGACCGCCTGAGAGAAAAGCCACTCCTGCATTGAACAGAAAACATCATTTCACTTTCCGTTGGTTCCTGCAAACTTCATGCATATCCGTTGAAATTCAGGCATGACAGCGGCCTGGTTTACCTGTGACCGCAGGGGGAACAGTACGACGTAAGGTGGTGACCGTTGCCATAGCAACCTGCTCAGGGCTGTACTTGGTGGGGCAGCTGTGTCCAGCAGTGACCATGTTGGGTTTGAGAAGAGTGCCTTCCAGATACACGTGGTGGTCCGACATGGCCTTGTACACTGCAGCCAGGACCTGCAACACCGAAGAGAGTTTGGTACTTTGGAAATATTCCCCCCCCTCTGTCTCACTTCACATTACCATAGTAACAGTGTCACACACACATGCACATGCAGTATGCAAAAAAAAAAAAAAAAAAAAAAACCCCACCTTCTCAGTGATGTACTGGCCACGTTTCAGGTCATGATCTCCATCAGGCAAAATCTCTGGCTCTATGATGGGCACGATGCCATGCTGGCCAAGAAAGGAGAGATTATCAGAATAATATGAAGATGTGCAGACGAGCTATTAGACTATATGAGTGAGGGTTCTGACCTGCTGGCAGATGCTGGAGTAGCGTGCAAGAACATTTGCATTCTCTGTGATAGCCAGTTTAGATGGATTGGTGTCACTGATTTTGAGCACGCAACGCCACTTTGCAAAGACGGCTCCATCCTTTTTATACTGCGCGCAGCGCTCTGACAGTCCATCCAGGCCTATGGAACAGGTTTAAAAAACATCTATAAATTGTCTTGTAACATGCGTTCCTCTGGCTGATATGAGTGCTGTCAGCAGTTTACTAAACCAAAGCTGACAGGTCTGACCCTGTGTGGTGGTTTCTCCAGATGTTCCTGCCAGGGGAACAACACCCTTGTCAACCTGAGGAATAAGGAATAGAGAAGCAATAATCATGTTTAATGCATATATGCAGAAACAATGAATAATCAGTCCAGAATGCACTGACACATTTGATCAGAAATGTTCACGTTAAGGTGAAAGGCTTGGTACGATTTGATACTTCACATTTATATAATTTGGGACTAAACTACCACACCTTGATGCCGACCAGGATGCCTCTGTCCCTGATCATTTTGACAAAGGGTACGCCGTTATCAGAGTGCTGGTACAGCGTCTCATGAAAGAAAATGACCCCTCCAATGCAGCTGTTGATGCGATCGTCAGCACTGAAGAGAATCTGCCTGTACTGTCTGCGGTTCTCCTCCGTGTTCTCCACTCCGACCTGGGCCAGCCGCTTAGCCATGCTGCCTGCGATCAACACATGTTGTTGAGTTGTTAATATCCATAGTGTGCACTCTTTGGACTTGGTGGCTGTTCATGCCAAACATGTTTTCCACTGTTAGAAAAGAAAGAGTGCTACAGACCCACAGACTCGTCTGCAGCCAGGATGCCCTTCCCTAGAGAAACTATGCGTAGAGCGGTCTCATGTAGCTCCCTCTTCTGCGCCTCGGAGAGTGTTGGGGTCTGGTGCGTCATCCTGAGTGACTGATTGTCCTACAGCCTCTGGTAGAAGATGTGACCTTATGAGAGCACAGATATTATCCATCCATGAAGCTTGTTAAGACAGATAATGTTGAAAATCCTTCAAATCAGCTTCTGGAGATGGTCTAAATGATGATCTAAAGTAAATGGACCTGGTATGCAAGGCAACCATAAAACTTATGTGCACAATTATTTCCATTCATCCATGATCTCTAACTGCTTATTCTTTGCAGGGTCATGCAGGGCAGATCGCAGGGGTGGGCAAGAGGTGCTCACCTGTACATGCAATTTAGAGCTACCAATGAAGCTGCATGTCTTTGGACTGTGGGAAGAAGCCCAAGCACCCGAAGGAAAGACACACCAATATGGGGGAACATGCAAACGATACACAGAAAGGCAACAACTGGCTGGCAGGTTCAAACCCAGAACTTTCTGGCTTTGAGGCAACAGTGTTCACCACTGCACCACTGTGCACAATTACTCAATAAAGGAAATAAAAGATTAATTACTTTAATTTCCCCCAAACAAGAAATAAATAGGTGGGAAACAGATGCAACAGAGGCATACAACAGTTTAAATGTAAAATTAAGGATGTAAAAGATGAGTTTTAGAGTTGCTGTAAGTAAAGATGCATCATTTTTGACCATTGCTGTCAACTAAAGAGATGATTGCTGAAAGTTCTTACCTGACAGACAGTGAAATCAAATGTGTCTGGTCCTCTGATGAGATGAGCACTGACGGAGCCTCTCAGTCAGCTCTAGTTTGTATCCAGCTCAAGTGTGTCACACCTCATAAGGCAACACCCCGTGGGCGGCGCTTGCACACCCACCTTCGTCCCACATAAATGAGAAGATTTTTGATGAATCATTGTTCTATTTAAATAAAGAACTTTTTTTTGCCAAGCAGCTGCTTGGTTTTCATGCTGATATGCCCATTTTAGCAGCCCACTTTGTGTTTAATACGTCAGTCCAGTGCTCCTAAATGTAGTGTATATTGGAGGCTCATATCCACAATTGTTTTACAACTTTAAGTTTTACATAGGTCTTTTAACTGAGCCATTTTGGGTCCCACTTCATATTCAGGCTGTGAAATAATGTATTCTGTCAGCACCCTCTACCCCTATAGCAACCCAATTTAAGCATCCAACCAAGCCCCCATGGCATGCTATTTTTATTCTAATTAGTAAAAATGTGCCTTGAGGAAAGTTTCAAGTCTCCTGATAATTTGGTCTTCACCCTCGAATTCACTGGGGTGTTTCAGTCTCAGAGCAATTCCTGCACTCAGTGGCTCCTTTTCATGAGCTTTAAACTGTAAAAAATATGATGAAAAGTGTCAGAAATAGAAATCATTTCTAGGTTCCACTCAATGTAAGTGAATATGGTAATATGGCCCAAATTAGACCAACATTTAGGCCAGCTACATCATTTCCCATTTTGAATTTTCAACTTTTTTCCCCTCTTTGTATCACAGGCTTATGTTTGAAAGCTAACAATTTTTAAAATAAATGATGCTTTTCTGCAAGCTAAACTCATTCCCATCTTTTAAATGTAGTTGTGATAAGTCGAGGGTGTTGAATCATGTTCATCCGCATCTGTGCAGTTTCTGCTGCGTTCAGGAAACTGCATGTTTTCTGCTGTGTGTTCTGTTATATAATGGCACTGTTTGGTTAGACTCAGTGGGACGACTTGCCTGCATTTCAGGGGACTCCTCTCTTCGCTATTGTGGGTCAGTGTGCCTCTGAAACTAGATATGGGTCACTGGACTGCCTGCCACTATAGAGCCACAACACAGACATGGTGGACCTGTCTAAGACAAGGGCCTGAGAGGGAATTCAATGTCAGGAGGCAGTGGGAGGAGGAGTTGGTGCACTCCCATTCAGGAGATACAGATTTAAATAGATACAGGACTTCAAGAAGTACAGCAATTATATGTGGCTGCATCCACTGGGATGCTCTATTTTTTTCTCTGTTACCTAATTAAAAGCATTTAATGATGATACTTTATCTGGTCCTCAATTTTCTGTCCTATTAAGTTTGTCCTCGATGGGTTTGGGAGTGCTCCTCTAAATAGGTCGACCCAAGGCTGAAAGTTGGCCAGAATGTATCCAGGTACAACATTCACATGATGACTGATTTAGAATGAGAGACTTGGTTTGTTTTACCCGGCAAATACAACAGCAGGACTGATTTATTTAACACAGGTGTCACTCGGAAGCATTTAAAATAGACACATTCAGTTTAATTTCTAAACCTGAAGAAGCAGAAGGCCTGAAAATGTGTTTTTTTTCCTCTCACCTTTATTCTTGTTAAACTATATTCATGTTGGCTTAAAAGTTTAATGGTCTTCTCTGAGGTCAAGAATGAACTTTCAGTCTCAGCTTTTCAGCCACCACAGACAAGATGTCTTTCAAGTGCCCATAATATATGAAAACTTCAATATCCACTGGTAACTATGATCATGGGATACAGCTGAAACCAAAAACAAACGATCATTGAAGCAAATGATCGAAGCAGTCCACTGAAATCCATGGCCAAACTGTGGGAGAAAATTTCACTCTTAACTGAGCCGAAAAGGTTGTGAACTGCTACATTTGCAAAGCTGGGAGCACATCAGTGATGCTGGAGCATTAAAAGAGGAGGCTCGCTCTCTTAATGGTAAAAGCCTTGTTACTTCACGTTATGAGCGATAACATTTTGAAATACAGCTGATAATAATGATAATAGCAAATTCTAATTCATCCTGGTCACATTTCAAATGTGCCTGGACGCTACAATCTTGTCATATTGTGACATTTACGGCTGCAGAATGTGTAGCTGCAGAGTGCACAAGCTTTTAAACTGCACACAACTAAACCACCTGCAGCTGAATTCAAAAGCTAAAGAAGTCCAGTCAATGCAGTTCATAATCCAAATAGTTCCTTATTTGTTTCAAGAATCCATCAGTATCAGTTGCAGCCCTACTGCCAGGGGAGATGGCTCAGTTGGCATCATGTGACCGTACTGTATCACATCAGGAGGAAGACTGAGAGCTGCAACTGAAAGGTCTGGGAAAAACAGGTGAGTGGAAATTGACTTGAGATTTTCTTACCGTCACGAACTTCAGTGTTCTACTTTGTTATTTTCAGCATAATTTTGAGGAAACCTATATTTGTAAATGTGTGTGATTAGTAGATTTATTCTGACGAGACATTTGTGCTTTATTAACTGCTGGAGCCAAAAACACAGTGTAGTTAAGACATATACATACAGCAAATGACAATTCAATCAATTTCATTAAAGTACAGTAAAATAGAGTTCACATTCAAGGATTTAATGACTACACTGAATGAAGATGCACAGAAATATCACAAATTGCTTCATTATATACAGACAGCAATAAATCAAGGCCAAGAGGTGACACGTGTATCAGAGGAGTATTCATTATCTGCAGAGCTTCTGATTTCCAGTCAGCATCTGCATGCAGGCACAGAAACACAGTCCAGTCTCATGCTTCACATGTCTGCTCTGTGGCTGGGCTCAGGTCCACGCTGGCCAGAGCAGGAGACAGTTCACTGGGACTTGTAGGAGAACGCAGGATCTGATCACAGTCAAAGCTGTCAAAGTCGCCCGGCGAAAGGCCTCTCCTCGCTTTGGCTGCCCAATCAGGATGAGTCCTGAGCTCGAGGATGACGTCGACAGGTGTCTTTTGAAGGATGACAGGGTCAAACGAAGAGCCACGAAAGAAGGCCTGCATCTTAAAACACTCCAGGTTACGAAGCCGGTTGGCTGGATTCTTGCACAGAAGCTGCATCGATGAAGAGAAATTGAAACAGATAAACAATTCAGACGGATCACAGTGTATAAAGTAGAAAGAGGAGAATGACATTTACACACCTCATTGAGCAGGAAGATCAAAGCCGAGCTGAAGGTCTCAGGGAGGACATAAGGAAAAATTCTGACCTTGGTCAACATGGTACCGTGGTCCAGCTCTGCAGGGACTGGAAACTGCAAAAGGGAAAAACGCAAACTGCAATGACCAAGAGCTGACAGAGGAACACATGTAGGGCTAATAGATGCTGAGTTCATGTGCCCTCACCTTTCCTGTCACCAGTGAGAACAACATAATGCCAAGGGACCACCAGTCAGCAGCGTGGTTGTATGGACCCCCACCTAAAACCTCAGGAGCTGTTCAAACAAAAGAGGGGAAAAAAAACCTGAAGACAAAACCAGCATCATTTAGAAAATGAAAAGGGGGAAATCACAAAAAAATGCAGCACAGTGGAAACAAAAACATGTTTGCAGTTGAGCCTTGTTCAGGAAACCAAAAGCAAGAATGCATCACAGGTGCATCACATCCATAACTGGGTCAACTGAATCCAATGGGAGCAAAACGCAGGTGGGGCTCTGATGTTGCTCTAATGCAGCGAACCAATACATCCACAAATGGCACATCACTTCAAGTGAGAATATTCTGTCAAGAGATGTATTTTATTCATGGGAAAACGAAACCAAAATCTCACCCATGTATTGGAGGGTCCCACATATCGTGAACGCTCTTCCTCCTCGTTTTAGCCGCCGTGAGAGTCCGAAATCAGACAGACGAAGGTGACCTGGATCAAAAACCTTGCTGAAATTGATTGACTTCAACATGCTATTCTAGATCCAGTCTTATATTTATTGTATTTTTTGGCTCTGTTCTTAGGTGCATTGCTTTTGGCCAGCATTTTCCTCATGAATCAGCCAAATATGCATAGTTTTTTGTGTTAGCTTGCGTGTTGTCTTTCATCTGTTGCCTGCTCTGACCTGACTCACTCGTGTCCCTTTTGTTATTTGTCAATGTGCATGTGCAGGATTAATTAAGTTAAATAACTTAATCTGACTCTCTAAATGTTTTTACAGAACAGAAGTTTAAAAATATATATACGCAAACATTACCTCGATCACTTAAGAGAATGTTCTCCATCTGAAAAAAAGTCAAATTATTATCATGTAAAATCATAAATGGAGGATAAATATACTAAATTTTAAAAAGTCACACCTTTACATCTCTGTGCACAATCCCCAAGTCATGCAGGAATCCTAGAAACAACAAACAGAAGACAGAAAGTGGAAAGGAAGCCCATGTTTGTGACTCAAACACGACGTCTGCATCAATTGGTGACAGTCCGATGAACACAAACCCAGCGCACTGCCCAGCTCTGCAGCAAAGAGCCGGACCTCCTCTTCCTCAAACCGGCCCTTCAGTAACCAGTGAGTGTACAAGTCTCCCACGCCGCAGTAGTCGCACACTGCAGAGGACGAGACACACAGACACTTTTTATGTCTGATGATCGAACTCAGGGCAGCACAACATAAAATATCAGAAATGAGGAAACCATAAAAAGAAAAAAAATGCTTTCTCTTCATGTTGCTGGGAAAAGGAAGGAGGAAGGAATCAGGTTGAGTCCAGTCAAAAACAAACATGCTTCTGTTTATTCTCCTGTTAGCTGATTTAATAAAGTTCTTACTCAAAGTTGAGCTTATCCAGCTAACACCACTTACTGTGCTTAAAACTGGAAACACATAAATCCATGATCGTGGCTGATAAAAACTGGGAACTCATGCAGGCAGCACACCGAGCTTTACCCAGTTCTCTCATTAGATGGCAGTGTACCCCTTCAGTGTCCAGTGCTGAGATTTGTACGGGTCTATCTTTATGGGACCACACGAGGAAAAACTCAAAGAAAAGAGGGACAGTAGAGGGGAAGGGGATCGAACTGTGCCGTCGTTTAGATGCTTGATTAACTCACTAATGAAGAGGTGGCGCTGTGTCTGCCAGCAGTCCTGCAGATTGTGGATAAATGGGTGTTTGAGCTGCCGCTGCAATGCAACAGTCAACACACACACAGAGTGAGAGTGAGTATAACAGTGAGAGATAAACGGGGAACTTCCTGCAGTCCAGATGATGCCTTACGAAAGAGTGACGACCATGTGTCGAACAAAAACTGTCATACAGGCATTGATTTGTTAATTTCTAACAGGGGGGATGGTTCATACCCTAACCCAACTTCATACTAACACTAAATCTGTAGTGAGGTCACCCCTATAATATTTAGTTTCAGAGGTGGTTTGGTCTGGGGGTGTATTTCCAGCAGCACAGATGCCTCTGAATGATCATTGGAATATAATAGGAATATTATAGGAATACTGCAGGCAGCAGTGTGTCTCTATGATCCTCTCGCTCCTCTGCGACTACACATTGCTACTTGTCAGTTTGATCATGAAGGTGACTCCACTCTGTAGAGCATATAGACTACAATATAGAACAGAACTGAGTATTTATAGCATACAGTTTAGAGAATATTATAGAGCCGAGACCAAACTGACAGAAGGGGTGGACTGCGAGAAAAAGGCACAACTATATTCAGCACCACGGACAGCACAATACACAGCACAGTCAGGCTACTGATATTTCTGATCAATAAGTCAGAGTAGACTAACATATTCAACCAAACAGCCCCTCTGCCCCTGCACTCTCTCTGCTACTAGGGCATGACATGTTAACACGGGGAATGCATTTCGCTTATCTGACCCCCTTAAATCGCCTGCTGATGTCGTATAATACAGTCTTAATGGACTTGATGTAGCTCATTCAATCTCACGCATCCACAAATCCAGACAGTGATTATGCACGTTGCATTGTATTTCGATTTGCAGAAAAAATGTAATTTAAAGAGGAAGAGGAGGGTAATTTAGCTTTTTTAATTTTCCATTTAAGAAAAAGGACCATTTCCACTTTGACTTTTATCGGAGAGGAAAATAGCAGCGTATCCCTTCTTACTTGTAGTTTGCGCAGCTAAATTTATTCATTTTTTGCTGAGTGCTATCACTTCTGCTTCTTACTCTTCTACCCTGCTCTCAAATAATCATCGCAGCTCTAACAAAAGCATAAGAGCAGTAAAGTAACAATAGTTTGAGCCACAGCTGATCATCTTACACTGTGATACCTGAATGATGACTTCTTCTTTCGACTGCTCCACCACTCTGTGCTTCAAGATCTCTGACTTTGGGAGAACCTATGCAAAAAAGAAAATTATTTTCAAAAAGTATCCTATGTTTTTTAGTAATGAAGCTATAGCACTAATTACTGTAGCTGAACTAACCTTAACAGCAAAAGTCTTGTCTTTGAAAATGTCCTTCACTTTCAAGATGGGTCCATATGAGCCTTTGGCTATGAAGCCCAGGATCTGTGAGCACAGAGGTTCAGTTAACTCAGTGTTTGCACTGCTTCGTTTTAAATTCTGTTGAGCAGTCCTACGTTGTGGTCCAGAGTACCTGGAAGTGGTCTCGTCCAGGAAATGTCCGCTGTGGGAACTCAGGCAGAAAGACAGAGATGAAAGCTGGAGGACTCCCCGACGTCTCAGCGCCGTCCTCTGGAGGCAGCAGGAGTTTGGGGACGGACGGTCTGACGCTCGGTCCCACAGGCCGAGAAAATACAGCTGAGTGTCCAAGTCTGTGAGTGATGGAGACCCCCATGTTTGAGAGGAAGCCATGACTGAGTCGACGCTGAGCAGCTGGTCCCTCTCTCTAGATAATAAAACATGATCAGATGTGGAATGTGATGAAGTAGAATTACCCAAATCCTGTATTTAGTTACACTTTTGGAATACTTTTTACTTATACATTTTAGAGGGAACATTATAAAGATTAAGCAACCAAAGGTAGAGTTGCTAAAATTAAAATGCTGCTTACATGTTGATGCATAAGTAGTAATAGTCGTATTATTTAATATATAATAATACATCAATCTGAAAAGGTCTATTCTGCTGCACAATGTGTATTTTTTAAAGTATAATTTGTATACTTACTTGTATACTTGTATAAATTATATATTTTTACTGGATAAATCTTTTCAATGCAGAACTTCCTTTACATTGCAACAACTTTTACATATGAGAAAGATCTGAGTACTTCTACAACACTGCTTAAAAACTGCAGTAATTTCATGAGATACATCCTTGCGGCCATAGTATAAAAACATTTTTACTCTATATTTATTATTTTTAACTTACATGCTTTTTCTTAAAAAAAAAAAAAGATCTAATTATTTCAATTTAAAGTACAAAATGTTAAAATGTCTGACACATTTTCCAGTGCACACCTCATGTGCAGCTGACTAAATGAGCTCTGCACAAACTCAAACCAAGCATCGGCTGACTCTCATGCTGCTGGTCGGAGGGAAGGTCACTGATCACTTAACAGCTAATCAATAGCTCTATTTTTGTCAAGATTTCACTGTAGGTGGATAGGACCAACCCGGACATCTTGTATCATGGACTATAATCACTTTGCTGCACTTAAAACACAACAAAAATAATCCAGAAGCTTTGCCACAACATGAATTCCTTCATACTTCACTACATGTATTTAAAAAAAACAGAAAGTAAGTTGAACTTTACCACAAATTTAGTAGAATTTATGCGCAAGAGAAATATCCTGGTACTGCTGCAAACATCTTTGTCTACATTTTATCAACAGCATCCGTGATATCAGCATCTACAAATCTGTGACTCACCAGACTGAATCTCATTCACTCACCTTGCTGTTTCTAATGATGTCGTTTCCCATAAATAAACCAAAGCATTTCACACATAAATGAGGAAAAAAAAGCGGCAAACCGAGCCCTTCCTCTCGCAGTCCTGTCTCGGCCACGACAGCGTCTTTGATCCACGTGTTTGTGTGAGAGCAGAGAGAAATGTTTGCAGACAGTCATCCAGAGCGGGAAGAGCTCGATTCCGCTCCAGTTAAAGCTGTCACATTAATGATCAATCATCCCTCTGCTCCCCGACTTCCTGCGAGTCACAGACCTGCCCCTTTATTTTATATCTGCACACAAACCACAACCGCACCACTGACAGACTATAACACTTTTATTGACAGATAAACAATAAGCCACAGAGCTGACAGAAATGTGAATACATCTGCTGCGATATGATCCGTTTTAATTGAAATGTTCAGGGCATTTGTCTTTCTTTGTCTTAATAGAAATGTGACTGAAATAACAGGCCTAGCCGCACAGTCATACAAGTAATCCGAAAGAAGAAGAAGAAAAAAAAAAAACAACCCTGGTTACAAAAATATCAAAATACTTCGCATAAAAAAGTGCTTTAGTAATAAAATTACAAAACATACACTCAGTCGTTAGCTGCAACACATTTTTGTTTTTTTTTGCCACAATACCGTCAAACCAAGTGCCACAGTTAGCCAACACATTTAAAGTTTTTGCTGCTCCGTTCTTGCTATATTGCACTGGGGTGAGGTACGGCTAGCTGAGGGGAGCAGACTGTCATTTCCAGGTAAAATATAAAATAGCATCTTTTGGGAAAAGGCCTTCCTGCCAGAGTGACAGTCATACAGCCTACATACAACTTCTTTAAGCTCCAACTGATAAAACATATCTGATATATTTATTTATGGCATTTCAAAATCTTTTTTTTTTTTTACAGCTGGCAGCATTGAAGGTGCTTTTAATTGAGTCCTATGTATTCTAGCAAACTTAAACAGGTTTGACATACAGTGTTCCCGAACCAGCAGGAAAAGGTGCTCTCAGTCTCGCATTTCTAGAAGCAGAGGAAACAGTAACAGTGAAGTGCTAGCTACGCACTGTAAATCTTCCTCGCTACATTCAATGCAACGTGAGTGGTCGTCGTTTTGAAAGCTGCTGAGTGTTTGAAATGCAGAGTGAAATTTTAAATGGCACACAAATAAACGTGATTATATATATATATATATATATATATATATATATATATATATATATATATATATATATATATATTTGGTCAAAATGGGAGCTGTTTGAGTTCCCTGCAGAGATAAACTCAAATCTGAGACACATCAGGAGTATTAAGAAAAAAAAACATTAGAATTTCACTTTAATTTCAGCAGGCTCATTCGATACAGTATTTGAAATGATCCACCATCTCCCTAAGAGGCAGAACTGCGTTTTCCCTGATCCCCGTACTGAGGGAGTGTGGCAGCTGCTGTGGTGGATCATACAGTCGGGTTCTGGCGTGGTGTGAGTGTGCGAGTGTTTGCTGCTTCACTTGCGTCGGCTGAAGATGCTCTTCTTGCTGGAGCTTTTGTCTGCGGTGCTGAGGCCGATGAGGAGCCGTGCCTTCTCATCTTCCTCCTGCTGCTGCAGGCTGTTGTCAGATTTCCCTTCAGACGCTTTCCCCCGCAGGTCTGAGCCTGAAGCTGGTTTCAGACGCAGCTTCTCTTTTATCATCTGAGCATTGAGGAGCAAAAAGAGCACGTTCAGAAACGCACTTTGCAATGTCAGGACTAATTTATGTTGTTTCTGACCCTAGTCGGCCCTGGTAATGGTAAATAAATTAAATCAATTGAAAGCACACTGTCTGAAACAGGATAACTAACACTAGAATGGTTTAAAGCATTATAGAAGAGCCCATGTTGGTAATCTAATCTTAATTAGAACACCACGTTAATCTGTCTTCCTTCAATCACATCTTATGTGGGTTTCTAGTCCTACATGTTGTGTACCTGTGCTACGAGTGCTTTCCGGCTGTCCCTTTTCACAGCCATGGCAAAGTCGAGCCACGTCCAGGTGTTGTTATGGTACTCCAAACACGGCAAAACCAGGTTCAGGTCCTTCCAGTCCACACTGCTCTTTTCTCCCTAAACAAAGGGGATTTTATACAGTCAAACATTAGTTCAACAACAAAAAAAAGCCCCATCAGGTTAGAGGCAAAAGGTATCTCACTCTCAAAATGTACTTTTTAGCAAACAGTTGCATATTTCCAGATCCAGCAGTTATGGAGCAACATCATCTTTCATTTGTATTTGTGTTTCTGGTCACATGATGAATGCCAAGTCCAATATTTACTTTTTTTTATCTCTGTTTTTAATCTCTACTGCCTCCCTCCTCTGACTTTAGCTGCTGAACGCTGCACTCTGTACACCAGCTAGTCACCGTGTCCGTCTGCTGTTTGGTGCTGAGCAGGTAGTGTACAGTGGGTTTTTATAGCTTTTTTGAGAAAACCTTTCGATCTTGAATCCAGCAACATCATGTCATACAAATCCAAAAGGGCAAAATCAAAAAAAATTCATGTTAATAAACACAGTACCAAGGCGCCATCAACCTCAAGTACAGATAACTTTGTTTGAACGACCTGAGCTGTTTAGAGGTCAAGATATAACAGATTAATCCTTCTTAGTCTTATTTCTATGCTTCTTTCTATTCAAGCCCATTATCCATAGGGATGAACCGGGATTAAAAACATAACAGTCAATGTAGGACTCTGTAACGGCTGTTATGCACAGAAAACCCACCTTATAGCTGACACAGAGCGGCACTTGTGGAATCTTGATGTAGATGAAGGAGTTGTTCATTGCAGCTCGCTCCTTCATCTTATCGATGTCATCAACAGGATGCTGGTGGGGGGAAATTACAACATTTCTTTATTTTGTTTTGTTCTTGACGTCTGAGCACAATCAATCTAAAAAGCACAAATACCTCTGGAGGTTTCCTGAACGACCTCCTGACCCCTGCAGTGCGGTTCAGTCCCTGGGCGACACCTTTGCTGGGGCCCATAGGACCCATGGTGTCCTCTGACAACTGCCGAGGCTTGACAGGGATACCTGTGACACAGACCACATCAGCATCAGCACTGTGGCCTCTGGGTGACTCTGCACCCTACACCTTATACTCCCACTGAGTCTGTCTCTCTCTCTCTCACACACACACACCCACCACACCCACCACACACACCACACACACACACACACACACACACACACACACACACACACACACACACACACACACCTCAAGGTCATATCCAAAGTGACAGAGCCTTTTAATAGCTCAGAGGGATGACATAACACAGTAATGAGTTATTCAATACCACACTCACATCTGGCAGAGAAAATGGAAACTATTATTGATCAGATATTCGATATAGGTTACAGGCTGGTGATCCCACAGTGAGACAAAGTGCTGCTCATCTTACAGCTGTCATATTGCCACTGTTGCCAAAACGTACCCGTCGTAACCAATCTGAACTTGTCTTCCTCATCTGTGACCTCCTCCTCCTCAACATTTCTTCCAGGGAAGAAAAACCCCATCATCCTCTTGAAGAACTGGTACATCAGCTGGATGGTGAGAGGCACCACGTTCACCTGACGATGGGACACAATACAGCTTCAATAAAACACGATCCAAAGGTTTCGGTGAATGTGGCTGCAAGGGATGTTTCTTCACCTCAAAGTGCTCCTTAACAGAGATTCCTCCCACAGGGGGGCGCACTTTGCTGAAGATACGCAGCGCAAACTGGCGTCCGGACTGGCAGTTACTCTGCGGACGAAGGACGACCTGTAGAAGAAGAGGGAGTTCATTTCATCCTCAATGACAACTCAAAATAAATCCTACTGTGATGTCATTTTGAAAACTGAACTTTATGATATTATTGATGATATGAACACAGTATGGACGACACCATAATGTGAAAGGTGGAGTGAGCCATTCTGGAGAGATACTGCTGATATTTGAACTCTACAGCCAAACAAAAACACCCCTCCTCTTCAGTGCTCTTTCAGAAGCTACGCCCCCCCCCCTCCATCTGTCTTCATGCCTTTCAACTCTTGGGGGTCTCTCCAGCATTGGAAAGCTTCACAATCCTTCTTTTTCAGTTTTTGTTTTTCTAATTTTCTTCTCTTTGGCTGTTTCTCTGCCATCTCTCCTTCTTCAAAATGGGAATGTATGTTAGCATGTCCTAGATTTACTGTCCCTCTCGCTTCCCCCATCTCTTCTCCTGCACAGGCACAAGCGCCACCTGTTGCTGACTGGCTGGAAAAGGGAAAATGTGGCCATGGCTGCGTGCAAGCACCAGATTTATTTTTGCAGAGCACACACTGAACGGACAGCTAGTAGACTATGAGGAGATGTTTGCTGAATTTGACTATTTTGGACTAGAATGGCCGACCCACCTTTAAGTGAACTTGTAATGAGTCCTTGGTCACACATGCATAAATCAACTCTTGAGCGTGTGCATGCAACACTGAATGTTAAACTCTGAAGTGACACGGAACGATCCCATCTGACAAACAAGATGGAGCCAACACAGACATTAAGTCTTGTCACTGTAGCAGCACTGTACATACCCTCACACGCTGCACAGAGGAAACCAGGCAGACAGTCATAAATATTGCTACTGTAGGCAACGTTTTGACAACTGTCTGTCATGAAAGTAATTGTGTTTTGTATAATTAAGGCTTAAAAACAAACTAAAGTCAAGTGAAATGTTCTTTTTCATTTTGGTAACTGAACAAACAAAAAAACTCACAAAGCCAAATCTGAACACTGAGAGTCAAATGTACCTTGTACGCGGCATTGGGCAGCAGGTTGTTCATTGTGAACCACCCTAACTCCAAAAGATGCTCTGCTGTGTCATCAGACTTATTCAGCTGTGGGAAGAAAGTGTTCACAGTCATTTGCATTTCGGCAGTGATTTGGTAGAAGATGTCGGAAGCAAGATACCAAAAGATGCTGCAGTGCAAACTGTGTTTCTGCAGTTCAATTTCTTTGCATTGCATTAGATAAAAATACAGGAAATACAACAATAGGATATGTTATATATTCCTGTTATACTTGGATAAATACAAGCTAGAGCCGAGGTAAATATGAGCTACAGAGGGATGAAAGATAAGAAATGATTCTGCCGTCTTGTCTGTACTCTGATCATCAGCCAGTCCTTGTCCACTCTAGACTGATGTAGCTCTTAGCTGTGCCCACCTTACTGTACATGAATCGCTGCAGCTCCAACTCAGCAATGCCAAGCTGGCCGTCCTCTTCAGTCAAACACCAGCGGGCCTGGGCAAAGTAGATCTCGGTTCTCCTCGCCACGCTCACATCCTCTGGGGGCTTCCGCAGCTCCAGCTTGTTTGCCCGTTGCAGCTGGAAGTCCTTAAAACACCTGAAAGGAAAGAGTTTAGTGTTGACCTGTGTGCCAGATCCTCTCAGTATCTCATGTGAATGAGTGCTGATGTGAGACCTGATGAGAATGTTGAGCTCTTCGCTCTTCATCTGCATGTCATTCTTCTCCTGGTTCAGCTGGTTCTGCAGCCTTGTGTTGATCTCCATCAGTTCGTCACCGCTCAGCTCCTCTGGCTGTGCCTGCAAGATGATAAAGGGACAAAATGTTTCATGAATTAAAGAGTTATCCATTTATTTCGCATCTCACTCCTGTAACATTGTCAGATGGATGGGATTGATTCATTCATGTTTACATAATATATTTAAAGAAATAATCAGATTTCTGTTCATATAAACTCTCAGTTTAAAATAACAGTGATAACTTCAAGAGTAAATTACTGTCTAATAAAGCATGATGTGACTCACCCTGATGTTGGAGTAAATCTGTTTTTCCAGGCGTCTAATCTGGGCGAGGTGCTGCCTGACGGCCTCCTGGAGGTGCAGGATGCTGCTGCGCTGCTCCTCTGGGTTACTAGAAATTTCCAGTTGGAAACGCACACGCTGCTTTTTCTCACTGTGCTCCTACATGTCCCAAAGATAAAGACCACAATGTGATGAAACCTTGGTAAGGACATGGAAATCTTTTATATGCTGGGACGATTAGCCTACCTTGCGTCTGGGCTCCACGTGTAACAACAAGTTGTTGACGATGTCTAGGATCATAGCGTACTGAACAGGGTTAGTCGATATCTCCAGATCATGGTGAATGAGCGTGAATGTGTCCACAGCCCCTGTCAAATCAGCATAATAAAACTATTTGTAACTGGTTGTCAATAAAAAAAACATAGGAAGCTGCCCCTTTCACAAGAACCCAGGTGCATTCTTCCTTGCTAATGATATACAGTATGTAACTGACCACACATACCAGCCTGTTTTTTCAATAGGTCCTCTTTCTCATGATTGTTCCTCAGCTCTGGTGGTTTGATCTGCGTGGCCACCTCCGGGTTGATGTCATGACTGTAACTGATGTAGTGCATCCGGCAGCTACAGCGTGAGATGATACGCTGAACCTGCTGAGCCTCGTTCACCTGGGCTGGCTGGTTCCAGTCTACAGACACAGAAAAGAACATTTTTGTAATCCTTAAAAAAGAACAGTTAACGAGAGACCCCTCTACATGTTTATTGTTTGTGTATCCGGGAAAGTATTTTTATAGCCGTAGCAGTGTGGTCAGCGTCCCACAGGGCATATCTTTACAAAAACCAGTCTGTGGGATGAGGAGGTTGTGAAGGAGAACAATCCTGTGTTTGAGAAGTCATTTACCTGTAGTGGTGCTGACCATTCCTCCCACAGCCTGGCCACTTTCCATCAGCTCCAGCACTGAGTCGATGTTACGCTGCCTGTGCTCCTCTATGTTTTTCACCTAAACACAACCCAATGACAGAGCCATGAGAACATCAGAGCAGGAAGTCTTGGTTGTGATGATGTAGTTGAATAGTTAGTTTTCTTCATTTTGAAACACACATTTGAAAGCATCAATGGCGGCTCCTAAAGATGTAGGGGTACATGCTTCTATAGTATCAGTTATATCAGAACTGGACAGTATTTCTCTCCATGGAAATGGAATTTGCTCTTCTTCTGACTGGCCTTAACAAGAGTCCTACTACGTCATAAGGTTCATTGATCTGATTGATCACTTGCCAAGTGTTTTTTTCAACAAACCACACAGTGCGTCAGGTTACTTACCTCCAGCCACAACTGTCTGTCCTCTTGCTCAGACGGGTTGGGTTCCATGGTGGCAAAGTACTGCATGCCATCCAGCAGACAGGTCCAGGTGGTTTTCTGCTTCAGGGTGTCGCTGTACCAGGCTGGGTGGTGCTCACACTGGAGCAGCTGAGCCTTTGCCGCAGACACCAGCACACAGCCTGCAGTCTCTGTGCCGCGCAACATCATCTGGGTAAAGCAAAGTAGAGGAGGGTTAAAAACTGGGCCACCCAGATTATCGACCTGCATTTGTCATAGATTTGCGAGAAAAACCTCAATTCTCAAAGAGAGAAATCTTTACAGAACTATGATTTTTTTGGGGTTGATCCACACAGTTTTGACAAGGTTTCAGCAGCATTTACTGCAGGGTGTTGTAGATCATGTTACTGGATTTTTCTGTGGCAGAACTTGTGATCCTTCCATCACAGGTTTAACAAAAAACACAACAAAACTGGGCTCAACAAAACAAATAAAATAGAACAAAATAAAAAAAGCTATTATCAAGGCACCTGACAGTTGACCAGCTCGATAAACCAGTTGCGGTTATAAACATCATCGGTCTGACAGGCTGCGATGCCACACAGCTGGTCGCTGACACCTGAGTCCTCCTCTGAAAACACCACAAACTTGTCTGTTTCCTCAATCAGTTTCTGAAGCATCGATGTTCCTACAGAGTGAAGGAGGGAAAATGAAAAGAAAGAGGTTAGTGCATCTTAAAAAGACTCAGCTGTTGTCTTGTCTTAGTCAAGCTATTTCATCACCTTCATTTTGACTTTTTTCTGCTCGACTGACAGTGGGCATAACTGGCGTGGTAGGGGCGGTGGTGGGAGAGTAGTTAGAAGGAGAGCGTTTGAGCTTCTTGGTCTGAAGCTGTGTGTCGATCCTCAGACCCTTCAAAGCTTCAGTGGAGAGGTTTCTCTTCAGTACAGAGGCCTTTTTATAACCGTCATACAGCCCAAAGGCGATGTTCCTGTTAGTGGTGGTCCAGGAAGCACGCAGGTCCACCAGGCGCAGTTTGTGAGTGTAAGAGGCGTTCGTCTCATCCTTCTGGTTCACCTCCTGTCAGAAATATTCAAAAGGTTTTTGATTATGAATGCAGCAACGGTGAAAAGTGGGTTAAAACTCCAGCTAACTCTGGGGTTTTACCTCCTCCATGCGGTTGCTCTGTCGCTGGTAGCTCAGGGAGGACAGGCTGAGCAGGTGAGTCTTCTTCACCTGAGCGTTGATCTGGTGGTCAGCTGTCTCATCCCAGGTGGAGGCCATCAGGTGAACTGTCACCTGAGACAGTTCACTAACCATCTGAGTCACATTCCATTCAGAGATCAGCCTCCTCATCACAGTGCCAGCTGAGAGACATTATGAACACAGACACACAGACACACAACAAAAACATAAATACAACCACTTCATGTTCTGTTGTGAGTCTAAATTAAGTTTGTATGTATGAAGAATTTGTTTTTCTTGAATGGTATCATGTTGACGCCTGTACCCTGTGGAATAAGTCTCTGAGCCCCTCGAGTGAAGACATGGCCTTTGTTGCACTCCACTTGGATACCTCTCTGCTGGGCGAAGGAGGCCCAGTAATGCACCTGAAGGACAAACAATATGTAGAAATGTATGCATACGTGTAAAGAAATAAAGGGGAATAACTCAGTAAATTACCTGTCAGGAATCAAACTGTACTGTGCAAGCGAGTGTAAATGCAGACGACATGGTAAAAACTTGAAGCAGATTTTTAGTGGACTGTTGCTGGAGGGCAGCCTAGAAAAACACTTACTTGTAGTTGTGGGAAGGCAGCTGTGTAGGACATCTGTTTGTAGTGCTGACCCAGCTTCTTGCGGACAGGCCTGAGGCTGTGGAAGAGCTTGCCTCTGCAGATTGGTCGAGATACACCCGTCCAGGTCGCCCAAAAGTTCTGCATCCAGCGCAGTGTGCTGCTGTACAGAAGGATTCTAGGCTGGGATGATTCTACAAAGATAAAAATAAATATAGTTCATTACAGCAAAATACAGGTACAATACTGGTCTTCAAGTGTAGTGGGCTTTGTTTGGCTAGATAGAACAGTTGCACATACCTGTGCCACAGTGCTGGTTAAGGTCCATGGTGATGGAGAGGTTGAGGTTCTCAGAGCGAAAGGCTCTATAGGAGTCATGAGGTTGTCCTGAGGTTACATCTGCAACGTTCTCTGCACAGCAGAGCATTACAGCATGGTGGTCATGGGGGTTGCCATGGCAAAGCCACTGGAGGTCAAGGGTCATACACAGGTTCGGCAGGTGTAGAAAACAGATATCATCATACCTAGTATGGAAAAAAGACACCTATATTACTAAACGATTTTCTGCAAATACAGTTAAAAGTTGCATATAACCGCAATTTCACTACTGATGCTCCCACTTACTTTGATGCTGTCCTGACATTTACATCCAAATCTCCTTTAAAAACAAACTGCCCAGGATTCCAGTCGAAGTTCAGTTTATTCCACTCCCAGTGCAGGTTTTCTGTGGTGTTGTAAGGGTCCTGTAAGATTTAAAGATTCAGCTTTATATTAGCTTGGGTGATTCATTTAATTTTTCCTCACGTAACTCAGTTAACACAACAAGCTACAACATAATATACAGTATACGTTTTTTCTACACATTTTGTTTTCTTTTAATTTTAATTTTGCTTGTATAATACATAAATATATATAGTCAACTTTTTATTTTGTATTTTGTTTTTTGAATTTCTCTATCTCTGTTGCTATTTTTCTTTCCAACTGCTATTACATGCTGCTATAATACCTAAATTTCCCCGGCTGGGGATAAATAAAGTTCTATCTTATCTTATCTTATAAACAACTGGGAGGGTGCAGTATGTGTCTTAAAATATACACTCACTTTATTATGTACACCTACACAATCTAATGCAATCCAATACAACACATCTACCATCAATTCTACATTTACAGAGTTTAGAATGTTCATTTTTTGTAGACATTGTCAGAAATGTGTAAATTAAATTATATGTTTATTATTTAGGTAATAGTTAAGTTAGCACCAAAACTGGGCATTATTGGCATCATAAAACTTTATCAGAGATTAGTTGTATTGGATTGCATTTGATTGTACAGGGGCCCATGTGTGTAAAATGTCAAATGATTTAAAATGATTGAAAACATGATTTGTCACAAACATAACTCCATTAAACATCTTCCTGCAGAGATCTACTGAAGATTCACGACAGAGTTTCATTGTTTTACATTGTTTTACCTCTGTAGCCAGCTGATGAAGATTGGCCTGATCAATGTCCATAACCAAGCGTCCATGCAGCAGGAGACGACTTTTGTCCCACCAGGCCAGAGGAGGTGAGGGATCAACTGTGGGTTTAGTCAGCAGGTCAACGGACTGGCCAATCAAGGTCCAGGCAGGGTCCCAACATGGCCCCCACACAATGGTGTACAGATTTATGTTAGCTGCATGAAGAGAATATTCAGAGAGAGATATTAAATTGAGAGAGTAAACCCAACAGGATGACTTCACAACTTGCTTCATACTGTTTATGATTCACCACCATCACGACTATTAATAGCAATTTCCTGCCTTGAGTTCAGGAAACAAAATCATTTTATTTCTCTTTTGCACAAGAAGGACTGACAGCTGGAACAAAGTTTTGCTTTTACTCCTACTTTCTGTGTTACGTTCTGGTTATTTACTTTACTTATTTCACTTTCCTCTTTAACTATGGGCCTATGCATTGTATTACATATATTATTACACACATGCAGGATTTCCCTCTTCCTGTGCTCCTGCACATGACTTTTTAACTTCTTCTGCTTTTTTTTTTTTTTTACTTCTGCACCCTCAAAACCTGTGACTGGTTGGGCAGAATGAAGTACTGGGTATATCTGATGAGAACTGACAATGACAACCAAACAGACTGAGAATAGCATGGTGACAGCTTGATTTCCATCACTCACATTTGAAATCATAGTAGAACTTGAGTGGTGGCATATTCCTGTGGACCGTCACATCTCCCCATGGTGGACCAAGGGGGACAATCTGTTTGCGATGAGCCCTGGCCTGTCCGTCCTGCTCGGTCCCCATCAGGCGTCCTGACAGCCTCCAGTCCCGGATCTCAAACAGATAGCGAGGGTAATCCCGAATTCTCACTGGCACGTCAGAAAGAGAGGAAAGACATCATTTATGTTCATGTTAGTAAAAGTAAGCTTAAAACTGTGAGGCCTTTAATTAAGATAATTACATTTCATTTCTGATTTAGTCTCATCTAAACTCCATCTCATAACTGTAATTAATGTTTTAAATTTACCCAAAAAAGCAGCCAGTTGAAACTTGACAGCCCGGCACCACTGGACAACCAAAGGGAGTCCATCTCTGGGGAAGGGACTGATCCTGTCGATGTCCCTCAGCTGCTCTCTCACCTTCTCTGGCCCATGAAGAGAGTGATCAGCCAGAGCTACTAGCTCCAGGTCTGACACCGTCCAGGTCAGCAGGGATTTCCTCATGGGTGTGTTGGCGTAGAGGCGGCGCGAGCGCTGGATGTAGATCTCAATGTGCTTTTTCTCGAGTGAACTATACAGCTCTTCAATCTTTCTGGCAGGGAGAAGTTCTCCATGCTGCTTGCGCAGGTCTGCCACCTTCTTATCCAGAAGCTGAAGACGCTTCGCACTTTCTTTACTCTCGTCCTTCATTAACTCGTAGTTGTCTCGCAGTTTGATTTCAAAGATGTCGTCCAGGAAGACAAACGAGAACTGGCTGATTTTGAACACGAGGTCAGGAGGCAGACGTTGGACGGTCGTGGCTTGGTCGGGGGAGCGATGCAGAGTCTTCAGCCACTTCTGCACACTGATGGCCATGTCGAAGGTGTTTGAGAAATTGTACTGGTAGGGGAACTCGACAGCCAGACAGGGGCAAGTGAGGACCCAGACGCGGTTATGAGGAGTGGTGAGGAAGGGGAAGGTGTCTCTGTGAAGCTGCATCTCAGGCAGCTCTGCATGTGTTTCAACATCTACACCTTTAAAGGAGACGATGTTGTGGCCATCAAAGTTGAAGATCATGGAGGGAGAACGCATGTGAACGGAACCAGCATGCTTGGTTACTGAGAGGGCCTCTGTGTGCAGGAGAATATAGTTCTGCTCACTAACATGGGCTGTCAAACGAGTGCAGCCCAGTTCAACACGCACACACAGCCCTCTACTCTGGCCTGAAACAACCTCACTCTCCGCAGGTTTGGTCGGACTGTCCTCTCCTCTCTCCCCACGAAGCAAACGCCAACACACTTGAGCTTCAGTCAGGTGCTGATATAAGACCATGTGGTCTGGTGGTGTCCATTCGACGGTGAGCTCCTCTTCACATTGAATCTGATCAAGACACAAAATATGAAAGTTGACACAGAGACTCTTTCAGTTTAGAGAACTGAAACTGATCATGAAGTGATTTTGATTGATTTTCTTTACCTGGAAGGTGTGGGTGGTGATATGGTAGGTAAAGGCTATCACTGTGAGTTTGAGCACGGGGTTGGGGGTTTCAGAAGCAGGGCAACATGACTCCATGTTCTCTGTCAGGGTTTTGATCGCTGACAAGCTCACACCTTGAAGAGACACCGTGGAGCTCTCTGCAGAGCTCAGGACTTTGATCATATCCATGCGCAAAGACACGGCTCCTTAAGAAGACAGTTAATAAAGTTAATAAAAGATGATAATTAAAGGCAATGATTGACAGAGCAGAGAAATTTGCTAGTCAAACAACTATGAGGCACACTATAGACATACCCTAAAAACAGTACCGTTAATGTCCCACGTAATAAATTACTGGACAAAGCCATCAGAGTAGCAGAGACCACATTTTCACAGCGTGCATTCTAAAACATTCTGAAAAAAAAATCTTACCTGCCAGATTAGACAATGTGAACACATTAACATCCTCCAGACAACAGTCCAGTTTAAACAGCAGGGCTAGCTGTGAGGAAGGAGCGTGTTGGACAGCATCGTCACCAGAGGGAGACACAGAGGCCACATCTGACAGCTGTCCCGCGTCACGAGGGACACAGATGAGGGACAGCAGGCGAGACAGACACAGTGCACATGTCTCTGAAAGCTCCACTTGAAGCCCTTTCAGACTGGACTCCACACTCAAACTTGAAGAATGGCTACTGGACTCCACAAGGGGTCGGCTGAAACTCCCCTGGAGGGATGAGATTCAAAGCACACGAACATTAGCAATCAAGCATGCCAATAAATCCTCTAACTGACTTCCTATACATAAAAAGTAATTTTAAATTTTTCAACAGCTTGTTTGGTGTTAACAGCTTGGATCTAATTTTTGGTTGGAAAAACTGGCAAATTCAGGAAATCTGTATTGAGATTTATCTATATTGACTTTTTTAATACAATTCAATGAAACAAGTTTCTGAAGGCTCCCTAATAATCTGTGCTCCTACCTGAAGACTGAGCGAGTCTAAAATTAGCGCTTCTCCCCACACATGTTTACCAGGAGGGTGGGGTGCTTGTTGGATATGAGACCCCTGACCCACTCTCCACCAGAAGTTGTCCAGGGACAGTGAGGCACGCTGGTGCACATTCTGGGACTCTGGGCTCTCTGTTTCATCTTTAAGGTCAAGAAGATGCTGCAGTTCTACACACACAGGAGGCAAAAGTCATCATAAAGTATCATTTTGAGAAATGATATTCAAAGTTGCTGAAGTATAGCGACTTCAAACAAAAGCCATTCAGAGCTAAGAAAGGAGCGCAGGTTAATGTGTAACTTTTAATCTGCAATCTAAGAAAAGAATTTATCTAATCTAGTTTGTTTGAAAAAGGTTGACCTAAATGTTGCATTCAGAATAAAAGCTACAAAGATTTATTGAAGGAAAATTTGTTGCAACAATAGCACAGGGCTTACACATGACTTTACAGTTACATTACATGCTATTGCTTACCACGAGTGTTGAGGTTATACTTTAACGCAACAGTGCCCTCAATTTGCAATGTAGCAGTAACATCATATGATGTTCACATGCATCTCTCTTCTTTGCGCATGTGTACATGTGAAGCATGTGAAAGGCCTGCAGTACCTGCACTGGCAGAGAGGAAACCTAGAGCAAAAGGCGTTGTGTCTCCCAGCTGAACGGACACGTTAATGTTGGACACAGAGGTGACCACCATCACGGGAGCATCCAGGTGAGGGAGGCGCCTGATGGAAAGGAGGGTGGGAAAATAATCTAACGGACTACGCAACACAATAACGTCATGCGACAACACAATGCAGAATGAGTGATGGGCAAACACATACATGGATGAGAAAGAGAAGATAATAAAAAGGTGTTAAGATTATTATTTTCACTGCAGTGGGAGATCTTAAGACAAGCGGCGACTTCCATACAGCAATCAAACCTTCAAGTTTTACTTTTGCAACTTGCCTTTTTCTGTGTGCTGCCTTCCGGTGGATTAGCTGTTCCCATGGAAATAGATCTAGCCAGTGTGAGAACTCCTGGTGACGGTAGTGGATGATGCAAGTGTTGACAGTGAATGACCCTGAGATGTCCACTGATGTAACCTAAACGTAGAAAGACACAAGAGTCAACATAAGGTCAAACATGAGCTATATTCTTGTGATGTGATCAAGCATCTTCCTCACCTGCATGGTTGTCTTGAGAGTGTTCACACAAAGGATTCTTTGTCGACTTTGTGAGAGGAGAAGTCCATCTGCCGATAGAAAAAAATAAAAACCAAGAATGTGTTATTCATAGCTTTTTCCCTTCATCCAACTATCTCTGCATTGCGTCTGGCACCCAGCTGTCCACTAACCCTCTAGAAGGAGCTCCAGGCTGCTGTGGGGAAAGCTCAGCTCAGGAGTGAAGCTTTTAAGAGGAAGCTGCTCGTCGTCACGTCCATAGCAGACTTTTAAAGACTTCAGAGTCCAGTTCAGGTGTCTGCACAGGCAGGAAAAAGAGTCATGAAATGTTCAAATCAATAGCTCATTCAATAGAGAATAAAACTGCGCACAACCACAACTATGCAATTGATGGTAAGATGCTGACTCACTTTTTCTGGCTGTGCATGGACAGGGTTACATTTGTGTTATCAAATTCCACATTGACCTTGTGGGGAATCAGTTGATGAAAACGTTGCACAGCCTCAGTCTGGATGAACTCAGTGTTTTCACACTCTGAAAGGAAACAATATTAATACGATTAAATCAATATAGTATGTATGATATTATCAAAAACGCAAGAAAACCACAGATCATTTATCAGAAACACCAGCTAAAAACAGTAAGTAAGTAAGTTTCAAATATTCTCCAGCATATGATAAATACATCACATTTTAATTGAATAAGCATTTTTTTTGACATAGTGCATACTGTATGCCACCTGATAAAAGCCAATAGCAATTTGCAATATTGTGCAATGTGCATATTGTCTAGACCTCCTGCGTAGAAAAAGTATTCCACTTCACTTTTTAGTTATCTGAACAGCCAAAAAGCAGGTTTCAAATGTTGCAACTGTGCCAGTATACGTAAAGCATCTGGAAAAACTTTGATTGCAAGTTAAATCACTGACAGCGCAACGTTCATGCTTTGGTTTCTGATGATCTAAAAATATGTTTTGCATGGAACTACTTTAGTGTGTGTCATTTCCTCTTTTTTACCGTGTTAGTCTGTATTCATACGAACAAAACTTTAAAGATGTCTGTGCTACTGATGTTTTAGTTTTACATTTATTTAATATCTCATTCAGTGAGTAATGACCCCAAAAACCTGTAGATATATAGATAATAATGAAAAAAAACTATTATTTTGATATGATATGATTTCACCTGCATTTTTCTTACTATTTAAGTAAATGTATACCATATGCTTTATTCGATTTGGGAGGCTAAACTTTTTCTATTCATTCTTAACCATGTGGGCATTTCAGGCACCTACAGAGGTCAATGCAGCTCTATGATATGACCTTGTCCCCATTTTCTTGCTGTTTAGCAGAACAGCTAAAAATATCAGACAGAAAAGAAGCAAAAGATGTGAAACCAGTGGAAAACAACTATTAGTGCCATCATGGCTATAACTCATGATAATAAACACACGAGTAGAGAGAATTTGCTTGGGGAATACAGGAATACACCCATACAATCAACCCAGTTACATCTTGATGAGGTGAATTGTGCTGCTTTTTCTATGGTCTTGCTGAATTACGACAACAAGGCCTGATGTCCTCTAGCCATCTAATGTCTCAGCAAGGGGGACACTTGTGTAAGCTATAAGCACACTTGCCCTGAATTATGGCTTGAGGGACTGTTACATCAAATCTGGTGTGAAATTATGAAATAAGAAAAAAAAATGGACAAACTTGTGTGAAAATGGCTCAGAAAGGAAAGGAATCAGACAGCTCAAAAATAAGGTCAAAGGCTCACATTTGACCTTATTCTGCACTGCAATTAGAGGCAAAAGAAAAAGGCAAATAAATTTTAATCAGTAGTGAAGCAGTGCTTGATTGCCATGGCTCTTTTTTATTTCTCATTATAAATTTTTATGTGTCAAGAGATTAAACTTTGCGTTTACTCACCAGATGCATCCTGAATGCTCTTTTTGGGAGTCGGGGGCAGCAGGACTTGGCTAAGAAATAGACCCTCATGCAGCTCTGCTATAAGTGTCCTCACACTCAGAGACAAACAACCTGGCTTCATCTCTGGTAGGCTCACATCTCCAGACAGCAGCAGGCTCAGGGCCACTTCAGCCAAACATATATCCTACAACGGAAAGCACGTTAGTCACACTCACATTCAATCACAAGTCTCTATTTCAGTGAAAACAGAAGAACCTACCAACTGGCTGCTTTTAAGCACTTTACTGCTTAGCTGTCCCACTGAGAAGTCCCACGCCAGCCTGTAATGACAGACAAGAAATAAGAAAATTATAGTATGATCCTTGGTCGGGATAGTCTCTTTTCTCTTAAATTTAATAGTCAAATCACATTAATGCCAGACAGAGATGACAGAGTGTAAGCTGCGTAGCTACCTTTTACTCTGGTGGTCAAGCAGCAAAGTGATGCCTGCAATAGTCATGTGCCACAGAGACTCTGACAGTGCTATGTTCAGTACCATCACATTGATTGAGCTGATGTGGAAAGACAGCAGCTGAACACAAGAACACAAGACAGGAAGTGAGATATGGCCTACAAAATCAGATTAGCAAAATACTGACAAACAGCGCAGCTCCATACTTGTGACAGAAAGCGTAGCATTGTGGGGCTGACTGAAATCTTCCCTGACTTCTTTCCATGGCTCTTCTTCACCAAAGGCCTGAGTGGCGCTTGCAAGTCAAACCTAACTCTGGTATCCCCAACACACAATGCCAGGTATCTCCTGAAACGCAAACATGCAGTAACTGTCACAAAAGGGCCTAGCATCTATAACTGAAAGATTTTATCTCAAACTGACAAAGAAATGTGACAACTTACGGCAAATCCTGATTTAGAAGTTTACTTGAAATCCATATTCTGTCAATTTCCTGCCAGAAAGAGAGTCAGTGTTATGTTATAGTAGGTCTAAAAGGTACCTTTGATAATGTTTCCTGGCCATGACCGAGCCAAACATTTACCACTGATGTGGAAGCAGCCGCACTGAATGAGCTCACTACATAAATGTCATGTAAACACAGGGCGTCTCACCAGAGTATGCTGGGGGTGAAACTGGATACTGACTCCTTGGACTGAAAACAGCCCTACTGATTTGATCTTTAGATCAGCATTCAGTGCAGTCTGGAAGAATCGCACAGCCAGGGTGCATATGATCCACCTAATAGCAAAAGACAAGAACTGAAATCTTTGATTTTGCACTTAATTGCTCCTGAATAAAGAAAAATCTGGGTTAAATCTTAGAAGTTGTAATAGGTTAAAGTAAATCAGTGTTCTGTACAGAGTATCACTAGCTATCATAGATGTACTGTACACATTTCTTACCTGAAAATGACACATGACAACACAATCCCAAGCAGAAGAATTACAAGGAAGGATATCAGCAAGAGAGACATTGTGTCCCAAGTTGTTCACACCCAAATCTTGGACATGGGTCTGGCTGCTCCTCCGTCTGCTATCAGCTGCTGTCAAAGAGGAAGAGGTGCACTTCAGCTTCACCACACCTTACCTTCGGGTGCCTTTAGCTAAGTGGTTGCTAGAAAACCATAACTTGTCTGTCACTCTAGCTGGCCGAGGCAACATTTGCTACGCTAATTCAGTAACGTTAGTAGTGTGTTTGTCAGCTAACGGTAACAGCTGGCCTCACGGTGCTAACATTGCTAATTAACTACACTGTAGTTACAACCCGTACATCAAATAGCACGTAGCTAAACTTTATCACTCAACACTGTGTGAAACCTTCACCTAAACTTGCTCATTGTCCATTAACCACCGGTGGCAAGACAGTGATTCGTGGACAAGGGATAGGAGCATTAGCACAAACTAACCAAACGGGAAACAGTTAACGATATTTGCCGCCGCGTCATCCAAAAATCAGTCGCAAATCTGTGCTAGCATGCTAACGCTACGGCTAACTTAGCATAGCTGCGAGACTGGTACACAACTCTTGTTTGCTAACTATCGCAGATGTCCTGTAAGCTCCAGTGAGGTATCAAGCTTGCTTACCCTGACATATTCAACGTATTGGGTTTTTGCTTCACAGCATAATACTGCAGAGAGCAGTTTCATCGGATAGTCAGCGGTAACTCTGCTCACACGGGGTAAACACTTCGGCTCTCCTCTGGTCCGCCCTGCTCAGCTGGCTGCTCATTTAACCTGCAGCCGGGAACTAAGACAAGTGGGAGAGGAGCTGGTTCACCGCCAACAACTCTCTACAGGCAAATATTAACTTTTAACGATGCATTCAATCATAGAGGGTTCTTCAGTAGTTCACCTCCACTTCATATACATCCACTAAAACGACTTCATGCATAGACAAAATATACAGTAATAAACTATTTAACAAAGGTGGAAAGTTTAAGAGACAAATTTTATTTCAACCACATGAGTGACATGTAATTTTGCAAATAAGATTCAGTGTAACTCAAACACATGAATAAACAATTGCATGATGCTGAATGCATTTATCTGTAAACAGCATCCTCTTACAGCATCATGGTGCATTTCACCGCATACTTCAATGGTTGGTACCCAAGGCTGGATTTACAAGCAACTGCCCAGGGTCCCAAACCCCTAAAAGCTGCAGTAACACTGCATGTATCTAGGTTTTGGTTGTTTGATTAACTGCACATTTGTGGAGTTTTACTATGAAAACAACATAAGCAATAAGACAGCCTCTGTATTATTATGTCATGTTGCAGCCTTGTCTAAATCTACAATTAATGCCTTTATCATTTTACTTAATATTATGTTTGCATGGCATATGTTCCTAAATAAACTGACCCACAGAAATCTTGCAGCCAGGTAGTGTGACCTCAGTAATTAGAGCACTATTTGGAACACAATTTGGATACATGCTGCCCAGAAGGTGGTTGATGGAGGGTCATCAGGGGCCCAGAAGCAAAAGTGTGGGCTCATAATTTTTATGAATAAGTTGTGTTAAATTGACTTTTTGCCCACCACTGTTTATTGGAAAAATGTCCATCACACTGAACAAGTGGTCCTTTTACAAAGTGCTGTCAATGCAACTGTGCCTCATTGCATGTTTCCAGGGAAAAAAAAAATCTCATACTGCCAGCTGAAGGATAATTGAGTTGTCTACAGGTGCCTTGTACAGCAACTCATCATCAAGTGAACTGGTGAGAAATTGATGGTGCACAATTTCCAGGCAAGCCCCATCATCTCATGCAGCAGCTTTCTGTCTGTTGTGTTTGGCAAACCACTCGTCACTTTTATCTTCGGCCATGGCCTAAAAACACAAAAGCATAAAGGGCACAGGTCCAGTGAATTTCCAACACATTTTGCATATTTACTGTAGAGAGGAAAATATTGGAGCAAAACCAACCTTATCAAGCAAGTCATTTCCTTTGGGGTCCACCATGGACAGTTGCCTGAAAGCCTCATCTCCCACAAAGCAGATCTCATGACCATCCTAAAACAACCATTGTCCAGTTAACATTTTTTAACAGACTGCTCTCACTTGATTACAGCAGTATAATGGTAATGCACTTACTGGGTCAGCCAAAATAACCACTTCTACTGTGGCTTTTCCAGGAGTGTCCAGGCTGACCAATGGAGTGAGAATTTTCTGATTTTCCTTTTTCATCAAGGCTTCGAGGTCAGGCAGCTGTAGAATGTGATAAAATATTGATGACGAAAATTATGACAGTGACAATTATTTTTCTCAAATATTAACAGACATGAAGATGTATTCATGAAATAATATTTTTACCTGCTCTCGTGGGCATGAAAATGCTATTCTCCCAAACGCTGTTCCGTGATCTACTGTCCCACTGATATCATGAAGTTCCAGTTTACACTGCGTGTAGATAAAGAATAAAATTAAAACATCCAGACTAAAATAATTTCTTATTTATTAACATAGAACACAAAATGCAATTATTTCTTTGATACTTGACTCACTTGAGTGTCTGCAAATCCCATCAGCACTGTTTTCTTTTCTTCATTCTTTTCCATCACCTTCATCCCCAGGAGCGAAGTCCAGTAGTGGGTTGATCTCTGGAGGTTTGATACTCCGAGACAGACCTTCTGCACAGGGTCTGAGAACAAATGATCAAAGGTTACAGGTGATCAGTAACAGAGTTAAAAACAGTGCGCCATGGTTAAACATGTGCAATGACCAGATAGAGCCTCTTCCTTCATACTGCACTTGTTTCTGTGAGTAGTAATGTGCAAATTTTCATGCTGGTTGCAGTCATGAAATCCCCATTAAGGAAAAAATAACAGTGAGCATTACTTCAAGAAAATAAACCATGCTGCAGAGGCTTTAAGACAAAGTCATGACATGGTTATTTGTTACAGTAATTTCAGTTTTAATATATGTTAAAATATTTAAAGCTGCAAATGATATTTGTTTTTTATCTGAAATTATTATTTAATTTTCAATATTATCAATTAAGTTTTAATCAATGAATAATGAACTCTATAAAATACCAAATATATGTACATTTAGATATTGAGTCTGACTCATAGAATAAAATAAAATATCTCGTGCTATAATAAACAATAATCATATATTTTTAGGACAGCAAGCAACTGCTTGCATTTGTGAAGCTGTGACGTAAATTGTACTCTTGATTTCTGGAGAAACTACAATGACACTCACCACTGGGAGGCTGCTCTTTGTCCACAAGATAGAAGGGATACCCTCCTGGAGCCTGGGTCAGATAGAGAGCCTCTCCTACCTCAGTAAGAGGCCATCCCAGACGTTTAGCATTGCTTACAGCTTTGCTTGACTGTAGAGTGAGCCCCTAATGTGGAAACATATATGACAATATCCCTTTACAAGACTGCTGTACCCTTTATAACACATGTTCTCTCTAAAGCTTCCAAATGACCGCTCACCCACCAAGAAGTCATTGCCAAGTTGATACTCTCCCACCCCATAATTGTATGTCAGTTCAGCTACAAAATGGTCATCTTCTGGACCAAAGCCAACCATGGTTTTGCTCCATTTTCCATCGTAGGGGCTGTATGGATACAGGATGAGGGCAGTGGTCATTATAAGGATATTACCAGCTCTGTTAAACTTGTTATACAGCTTTGTGAGAGCAAAGTTCAGTTAGTTTAAGACGACTCATTATCTACCCATTACACGTTGCTTTGCAGCCTTCCTCAAACTCTTCATGACGCAAAATCTAAAATGGATAAGAGATGAAAGAACAAGCATTCATCAGGAGAACAAAAACACTCGAGTTTCACTCATATGAAAGAAGAGGAATTGGCTTTACTAGCTACGCAACGTTGTGCAACACTTAAGCTGAGACCACCCTATCAACAACAAAAGTTAATCAATGGTTTCAGTCACATCTGACCATTAAATGAAGCTCAGTAACAGTACCTTCATGCCAAGAACATCTCGGTAAAACGTGGCTGTTTTGGCCCTGTCACCAACTTTGAAAACAAAATGCAGCGCTCGTCTCAAAGCCATGTTTGTTGACAGATGTTATGCTATGATGTCTGAATTGCAGAGCGGTGTGTAGGGAACGATTAAGCTTCCTTGATGATCGATTTTTCTGTCGTCGATTGGTGTAAAGTAAATATAAAATTAGCAACCAGTTGGCATTTACCACTGCAAATACCAGATCCCAGGCAGTATTTCACCGTTTCTCATTATCATTGTAATGTATTATCATTATAATATTATTATGGACAAGTGCAACAACTTCAAGCAAGATAAAAAGTGATAAAACTACGTTTGCCACCCCTAGTTATGAGGGTTAATGGTATCACCCAGTATGTCGCATTCTCTCGCGATGTTACAGCTGAGCATCTACTTTGACGCGTTAGGATTGCGAGGAAAAAGAAGAGTAAAGTATGACTAAAGGGTGTAATTAACAAGTTTGATAATATTGTCGGGAAATAAATCCGCACGCAGTAAATTATTAATGTTATCCAGTAATCTAGATTCATTTTAGGTGTGTAAATGTACTTTTACCTACACTACAGCTGGTGGCGGTAAGTAGGGTAGCCTGTATTTGTACAGTATTCCGGTAAAAAAGAAAAGAGAAGAAGAAACGGGACAAACATGGCAGCGTACATGAGAAGCGTGATATGTCTTGCTTCTGTAGAGCGAAGTGCTTTTCTAACAAGAGCAAACGGCATTGTGGAATCTAAACGGTATGTACGCGGACTGAGGAGGAAACCTGTCAAAGTGTTGTTTCCTGAAAACGAGACGGGAGAAGTCGTCAAGCCGACGCCACAATCTCAGCCAGCAAAACAAAACCTCAAGAGGGAGAGGGAGGTAAAAGTCACAGCTACAACAAGGCATCATGAAGAACCTGACTTTGTCAAGGCGAGGACTAACGTGCAGTCATCTGCAAAGGATCGTCACGTTACTGTTTCAGAGGATCAGACTGATGGATTGCGCTTCGAGAGGGCTTTCCCTGGAGATAAAAGACTGGCGTAAGTGTCACTGCATGATGCAGCAGTGAATTATTTCCACGACGGGTCACGACACTGACATTCAAAGTAGAACGAATCTAATAGTTGACTATTAGATTTAATAACATTCGTCTCTGTCAGATTAGAGGATCATAAAAGTAAGTTCAGAATATCCAAGCACCATTGTACAATTTTTAGGGGCTTGTACTTCACATTTTATGCTAATTTGCATTTAGTCAAATACTTTTTCTTGACAACTATGGTTACTTGTTGTTTTCCAGATGAATATTTTACATTAAAACATGTGATTGGCCTATGAAATAATCATTTATTATTTAAGATTGAATTATCCAGCAGTGTGTAAGATAATTAGCTCGACCTCGACCAGCTACAGCATGAAAATGAAATGCGTTAATGCATCAGTAGGAATAATCCAGTAATATAATATATAGTTAACACTGAGAGGGGCCAAGCGGGGTGTAGAGCCTGGATAACTTTTTGGTACTGATCAGGATGTGTCCATAGATTAACCAATGTGTGGTCAGATTCATAATCTTGTTTACACATTCTTCAATCACATTGTGGCAGATTAAATAAAACATTGATATTTGATAAGTTTGCTGGCATCTTTTGAATGAAAAAATTGTAGAAAAATGTAATTTTGCTCAGAGCAAAGTATCCAAAAAGTATTATTTTGATATAAAAGCTTCCTGTAACTCACAATGTTTTTTAAATAGTGATCATAATTCTAATAATTATACATGTTCACACTTCCTGTAATCCATCTTCGCGTCTGCATCTCTGTCCTTCAGGAGGTTAGTGAGTGTTGCTCGTTCGAGGACGTTTCGGGAGCATCAGGGTAAAATCCTCCTGGAGGGCAGGCGTTTGATCTGTGACGCCCTTGATGCTGGAGCCAACCCACAGATGGTGTTCTTCAGTACAGTGGATCGGCTCCGAGAGCTGCCCTTAGACAAGCTGAAAAGGGCCACGCTGGTCAAAGTCAAGTTTGAGGACATCAAGATCTGGTCTGACCTTGTGGCGCCACAAGGGGTGATCGGTGAGGTTCACACTTTTTGTTTTGGTTCATTATGAAGCATAGATACTCCTGAGTTGGTGCTGACTTCCACATCTTCATCTGCAGCAATATTTTCTCGCCCGGACCCCTCACGCCTGGACTTCGCAAACAGAGGTCATTCGGTGCCGTTGTCCCTGATATGCGACAACATCCGAGACCCTGGCAACCTTGGGACTATGTTGCGATGTGCTGCTGCTGCTGGCTGCCATAATGTCCTGCTTACCAAGGGTATGCCCATGTTATCAGTTAGTGTTGTGAACAAGACAACTCCACCCTTTTAAAATGGCTTTGCTTCGTTGCTTGTAGTTTTTCAAATCTCTTTATTTTTTACACCAACAGGTTGTGTTGACGCTTGGGAGCCTAAAGTTCTGCGTGCAGCAATGGGCGCCCATTTCCGCCTTCCCATCTATCCCAGCTTGGGTTGGAATGATATTGAAAATCACCTCCCTAGACCTGTGACTGTCCATGTGGCTGACAGCAGCTGTGGTGCTGACATGAGTAGAGAAGCAAGCGATTCACAAGTTGATGTGTCTCACAAACCCTCCAAAGTAGGAGACTACGGCTGGACCAGCGCAAGGCCTAATCCCAATAACATGCGCTACGAGGATTACGATTCTGACTCTGACTCAGATTGTGAATCAGAGGGACTTTCACTTCCCCAAGTGGGCACAAAGTTGTACCATGAGAGTTGGGCTCAGAGCCCCACTGCTCTTGTGATAGGTGGAGAGACTCATGGCCTAAGTCTAGAGGCAGTCCAGTTGGCTGAGAAAACTGCCGGTCACAGGCTCTTCATTCCTGTCGTCCCTGTTATGGACAGCTTGAATTCAGCCATGGCCGCCAGTATCCTTCTGTTTGAGGGCAGGAAGCAGCTGTTAAAACTAATGCAGACATCTGGGAGACAAAGGAAATCTAAAGCTGAGCAGCAGTTATCGTGATATTGGCTCTAAATATTATAATGTGACTTCTGGTGTACCATTCGTCCTTATTAGTACAGACTGAACAGATTAATATGCATTTCCATTCTACATCCTGCCCTGCTAATAATAAAACACTGAATTTCAAGCAGGGATTTGTGAAATGATTCATATCCAGTGAATTTCTGCCTTGTTTAACTTTTTGTGTTTTCTTTCCTTTTTCGGGCTAAACCAAATAATTTGTTTTCATTGTCAATTAATCGGATTCCTTTGATTAGTCATTTTGTCTGGTCCCACACTCAGGCCGCCAGCTTCACTTCAGTTGTTGGTGGTGGTTACACAAATAACCCAGCACCAAGCTCTTTAGATAAACCTCTTTGTTGCCGTCTGTACCTACAGTTGAGAGGGGTGTTAATTTAGAACAAATTAAATTCAAAAAACAATCCATCATAGGAGTCAGTTATGTGGTCAAGTTACCTTTCCAGCCAATCGGAATCCAGAATTCTCAGTGGCCATGATGCAAGAGAAAAATCTTTCTGATTTGACCATTTTTTATGCAATGAAGCTCACGTTATATTAATAATACATAAATACAGGATTAGAAATATGACCCATCCCAAAACCCTCCATGCTCTCCAAGAAAAAAAAGTCTGACTACAGTCCTCCTTCCCTCCTAGTAATTTTCATACAGTCCCTCAGAGCCTTAAATAGATTCCTGCACTTGAGGCACAGTTCCTCCAGAAAGGACCAGACTCACTGCAACAGTCTGATGTCCATCCTTTATATCTGCAGTCGCATTGTCTATGCAAATATGCAGAGCTCTCAGTCACAACACATCTCACCTGGATTTCATACATGGACAAAAATGAGTCAGTCTGCACACTGCCTTCTATAATAACTGCAAGATTTGCATTGAGTATCTTTGAGACCGCAGGCCTTATTCAAACACATCTAACAAAGGAACTGGTGAGTCGCTGCATTGTGTGTATTTTACATATCCAAGAGCTAACTTTATTTGTTGAGCTTAAAAAGGAACAAAACTTTGCACTTACCAGTGAATTTTTAATGGATGTGAGAAGTCATGACTGAAGTACAGGGATTTATACATTCAACACTTTTCCAATGCCATTTTTGTGCCTTCAGAAATAACCTGGCCTTTTCATTAAGGGACCTTCACAGAAAATCCTCATAATGACTGAGATGAGAACCACCATTAACAACTGGCAAGAGATGACTTTCACTCACATCGTAACACACACAACAAGACACAGGGGGTTTAAAACATCAGTCATTGGTCTGGTACAAGCAGGTATAATGTGATTTTTACTGTATGTGCACCTGTCATAATGTTTTTTTTTTTTTTTTTTTTTTTTTTTTAAATAGGGCCATAGAGGCTTACGGCTACATCCAACTGAGGTTGAGCACATTTGCACTACAAGTGAATTACAACTGTAAAAATGCATCTTACTCTTTCTCAACATCATTCATGAACCAAAAGTAATGAGGATTTTGCAGACAAAACACAAAGCAAAGAATCAGCTGAATAAGTAGGTCCACTGGGTAATTCTCTGGTTTCCTATAGAGTTCAGAAAAGCTATCGAGTGAAAAAAACAAACAACAAAAAAACACTTTTCCTCAGGTCAAAACAAAAAAAGAACCAACAGAATCTCCATATATATTACTGTAGGGACTATCATCAATGCAAGGCACCACAGGAGAAAGAGGACTCCATGAAAAGAGGAACATGTCTAAAAAAAATGTTAAATGTCAGTAAAAAGTGAGACATCTCTCTAACAGTCTGACAAAGTCAGGGGGGAGGTGGGAGAGATAGTGGGAGGCTGGGAAGGGTGAGGGGCATAGCAACAGATCAGGGTTTCGATGATGGAGTGAGTCCCATATAGTATGTCCAATTTATATTTGGACTTCCTCTTTAGATGGGCTCCGGTTTGAGCTTTTCAGCCAGGAAGTCGCTGACAAACTGATCCACTACGGCCGGCGTGATCTCCTCTACGTCGCGAACGTACTTGGCACGGGCCGACATGTCCAGGATAGTGAGCAGAGGTGCTGCTTCTGGGAGGTTTGTGTAGTCCCGCAGGGAGTCAGTCATGTCATCCTGAGGCGAAGTAAAAAAAAGGAAAAAACAGTGATTGATGTGATATTGTGTGAAGGTGCGGCGGTATATTCTGAACATGCACGGTTGGATTACTTCCTACTGGGAACGGCCCCAAACCAGAGCCTCTATTTGAAGTGACTATTTTACAAGTTTTGTTGGAAAGTCAAAAAAGCTCAGTCTAAAGTGGGGACATCTTGATCACATTTCAAAGCAAATTCAAAAATGGTGGACTACAAAATAGCTCTGCTATAGTTTACTCTATAATATTGTGCGTAGGGCCATATAGTTAGTTCCCAAGATAAATCTGAGGGGTTAGAAGATGACAGGAAAACACAGAACTTTTTTCTATCTCTCAAAAGGAAGTGCTGAATTCCTGCACACTGTCAGCTTTTAGTCCACTGAACAACAACAGTCTATTGAGCAACACCGCAGTGCTGACAGTGTGTAGGAATTCAGCATTTTCTTTTGCATGACTTCATTTTCTTACTCAAAAGTTGACCAGATGAGCATTGGACAGCTCTTAGTTTGGGCTTGTTATCTTGTAACTGAATCAGACTTCTTCAGGCCTCTTAAAATTACTCAAATAAATCCTGTGCTTGGTCAAACTGGCCACAGCAACTTTCAGTATGCAAGCTGACAAGGGTTTCCTAGTACACATAGCTTTAAGGACTGTCAGTGAAAAAGATGCAATGTGATTGCGAGCAAAGCGGCTCTGTTTGTCTCCTAATCTATCCATTGCTCACATGGCATGTGAATGACTCTAACACACATGAAAGTCAAACACTGGGTACATTCCAGGAGAGAAATTACACTCTAAATTACCCATTTCTCTGCTGCTCATCAGTTCAGACTTGCTTTTGGCGAAGGAAACCACAGCGCCCATTACTTGAACTATGCTACATTCAGATTACCCCATAAAATTCAGAACTGCCTGGCACAATCTTTATTAATTCACACTTCTTGAAAGAGAATATGAAACTCTCTCTCCTGTCTTCCTGCAGGCAGCCTGCCCAGAGAGACCAGAGAGCTGGAGCTTAGTCATGCATCCTGCTGCGTGGAAAGACAGGAAGGAACCAGGTGGGGGTCCAACAACAGCTCTCCTTTTTCAAAAGCTCACTTACGTCAGATGTAAGTCTCATCACAGAGTATTTGAGCAGCACACGTGGGCAGGAGAGCGAGCAGCGCAGAGTTGTGAAGGAATGTGTTACAAATAGATAGCTGCCAGGTTTGGCTTTATTTATTTGCTTCACTCATGTTCTGCCTGAGGCTCGATGTCACCTTTCACCCTTTTACAAGTCGGGATTGCAGCCCCCGTAGCCACAGGTAACACAAATGAGCAGGCAAGCAGCAACTTTCAAACAAGCTTGAAAGGGCCATTAATTATTGAGACGGAATAAGAAATCACACCCTTTTGTAATTCAGCTTTGGTTCGAGCCAGGACTGCTTCTGGAAATCAGCATTCCTGCCCTGACACAGATCCATTATTCTCGTCATATCTTCTCAAAGTCAAATAGATTTGTAAGGTCGCACAGTTCACTTATTAGATATGTAATGCTTTTATCATTTGAGGCGTTCTCCTTTCTTCATGACAGCATTGGCCTGATTTCCCTTCAGCTTAGTTTGCTGGCGCAGAGGAAGACTCGCAGAGATTAAAGATCAGTTTCATATGGAAAAGATTATGTTGGGGATGCAGAACTAACAAGAAAGGGCCAGAGGGTGGCACTGCAACAAAGAGTTGGACTTCTCATGGAGGCAGCGCCTCTGATGTTAATACTGTTACTGATTTATGTGCCAATGTGAGTTTTGTCAAAACAAAGCCAAAGATAAAGAGACTTTGGATGGATTTCCTGCTGTATAAAACGCTCAAGCGTTCCCTCCATTCAGACCTCTCTGTTGTGTCTTCCCTGTTATCAGAAAATCCACAGCTATTCTTGCTAAATGGATCAAACCACACAATCAGCTCTCAGACTTCTCATTGAATAGCTTGGCTGTGCTGCTACCTAAAAAGGATAAGTATGCCAAGATGAAGTCTGTGACCTCTACTTTGCAAAACTGCTAACAGATGGAACAGATGAGTTGCAGTGTGGTATTTTGTTGTAGGCAGCTAACTTCCTCTGAACGGAGCCCATTTTATTATGCTACAAATCACCATACATTGACCACTTAATACTCACAGATGTAAGCTGTCACTAAGGACAATGTTATTACGAGTGAAATACTGCTCAATTCTCCTGCCACATATAAAAGCTTTGTCTTGCATGCTCACTTGCAGCCATACTAAGCATAGATTATAGATCATCTGGGCACGCAGTGTAAAGAAACCACAAAGAGCGAAATTCCACAATCTGTCACCGTGGCCTTTCCAGCCTCTCCGATATGAGAAGATGTAATCTCTGCATCGGTCTTCGCCCCCGTAGGAAGTCATGCATCTTCTTTTGTTTGGCTTCTCCGCTTGTGTAAACTGCTTCTAGTGAGGTGCAGCCATTCCAGAGGCCCCCCGCCCTCTGCAGCTCAGCTCAGAACAAAACAGACAAAGGGCCTCTCTGCTGTAGCCCGCACTCACAGCTGTGATAAGGCTCAGCGTGTGTTTACCGCGTGGAACCTGCTGGGCCATGTCAGGCTTATTCTGATTACTGATGCACTGTGGCATTTCACAGACGATGACCATCTGATAAGGCCTGAACTGAGAACGAGAGCAAACCTCCCCACTGGCCTCTGAGCTGGGGCTGCGTCCGTCTCACTGGCCAGCTTTGATGTCTTGGGGAGGAAAAGCCATCATTGTGAAATTTTGGATATTCTCAGCAGCAATTGCTCATCAGTGTATCGCTCAAAGTGAAGACATCTTTGGCTGGTGTGTGCAAATGTAGCATAAAAAGACAGCAGATTGAAACAACTGGGGTTGAGCTACAAAAAAAAGAGATAAAAAATAAAGGGATAAAAACACAAATTTTTAATGTGAGCCTACATAAAAAAGAGATGCACTCCTCATGATCTAAATACCAGTCCTCCCTTTAAAATATCAATGCTATGTGAAAATAAAAATAGTTGCATTTATTCATCTTTATTGATAAAGCCAGCTTATATTCAATGCAATGTTTTTTTTCGAGCAAATAAACAAGAAACTTTTATTGTGTTTATAATGAAACAATACTAACAGTCTACGTGTCGTGCCAACAGCTCTGTGGGGCTGCACTTAGCTTTGAGCTAAAAGCTAACACGAGCATGCTAACATACTCATAACGATATTACTAACATTGATATAATGCTTACCTTGCCCACCATCTTAGTTTAGCGTGTTAGCATGCACACCATTAGTTCTGCAGCCATTAGGTCATAAAATTAATGAACAAGCTAAAATTTTGACCTGATGACGGTGCTAGATATCACCACATTATTTCAGTTCATTCTTAATGAGGCATGATTATCTGTAGCACATTTCATATTAATTCATTTCATTGCTGGTGAGATATTTGACCCAATTAATCACAAATGTGAACAGAGCTGCAATTGACAATTATTTACTAATTATTGATTAATTGTTTAGTCTATAAAACATCAGAAACAATGAAAACTGCCCATCACAATGTCCCAGAGGCCGAGGTAACAGTCAAAACACCAAAATACTCAAATTACAGTTTGATGCAACCTGAAGAAGCTGCAAACTGTAACATTTGAGAGCCTGGATCAATCAAATATTTAGTATTTTTGCTTGAAAAAAACAGATGATTAATCGACCATCAAAATTAATCAAATTAGTTGACTTAAGTCATTAGGATTCATTCACTGGACACCATGAATGTCACTCAATACCAACCTCATGGTAGCGCAAAAGCAAAACTCAAGGGACCACAAAATACAGTGTCCGGTATATGTGGACCACAGCAATTTCATAGCACCCATATAATACTTGACGGCTGGTGTAGTGGACTGACTGAGACTGGCATGGCCCTCCCATACAAGCCACTTGGCTTGCATGGCTAAAAATATAATATTCATTGAGCTTTACACACATAATCACAGGCAACAGCTATTCCTGCTTGCCACAAAATCAATTAAATTCTTATGGGCCTGGATAATACCACTATAGTTCATTTTGCATGCAACAGCCACAGCACAGCAGAAATGAAAGAACAAAAGATCTTTCATTCTGCGTTTATAAGTCAGTGTGCTACTCTGTGGCGTATGGTTTTTTCAGTAGTGTAACAAGATCCTGTGTCATTCGGCTCAGCCTGGTCTGCTCAGCCTCCCCCTGAGAGACTGCAAACATACTGCTGTCTCATGGACACAGAAAACCCAGCAGCTGGCCTGGCAAGGAGCGTGCGACTACCAGGGCTAACCCGGGCCAAGGTGCAGGAATCTGAGCCCAGAGCCTGGAAGCTTCGCTCTCAGAACGCCTGAAACGGGAAGTGATATCTGACCATGAACCCGATCTGGAAATGAAGCCTGGTGATTTCATAGCCGGTTGAACAAGAGCCAGGAAATTATACCTGCGCTACATGGATGTAAAAATACCTGCCTTAGCATGTATGCCACAAGGGAAACAAAGCAAACGTAAGACTGCAGCTATAACACAAGACGCATCTGGATCACTACAAGCTCCAGTGCAACAATGTCTCTTTGTGTTAGGTCAAGTAAATATTGGCACACTGACAATGAACACGACACGCAAAACTTAAGCTTTTCTCCTTCTCTGTACGTATGTCAGTGACATTTCAAGGCTGACATCAGGGTGGAGGGACCTTGGACAGACACAGTGTCAGACAGTTAGCACATGTGCGAGCCCCACGGCCGAAACCTGAGCCTGCCCTTGAAGTGTGACACGAGAAACCAGCGCAGTCCTCCCAGACTGCTGGGCAGAGAGAACTGGGAGGAAGGGGAGCTGGAGGGCAGAGAGCAGGGGAGCTGGGGAGCTGGGGAGAGAAAGCTAATCTGGTAATTATGTCTGCTGCTGCTGCTAACTCCACCAGCTCTGGAAAGGTCAGGACAGAGCAAGATGAGATAACAAGAGTTACGGAAACTGCGGGGTCTGTCCCACACAGGGAAGACGTGGGAGGAGATAAAGACAGAGATGGAGGGATTATCTGGACGTAGTCTGAGGGAGTACAGAAAGTCTGCTGGCACGCTCGGGTCTACAAATCATGATAAGGGCACCCAGTTGAATTCGGGGTCATGGATAGGAGTGAGTGTCACTCATGCAGGCTCAAGAGGCTCAAAGAGGGGCCTCTATTGCTGCCATTTCAACAATGGCCAAGGTGTTGGGTGCAGACACAAACCAGAGACCTACAATATGTGGTTAGAGGCGGACTGATAAATAAACCAAATATTGGCCGATATTAGCTTATTACATCCATAATGGTATCCGTGTACTACATGTAGGCCCATAAGGAATCAGAAAAAAGCAAAGCTTGCCACTAAACTGCTTTGTTCACTCTCGCCACAGCAATTTTTGGCGGCAGGCAGCTGTTTTCAGCAAATAATAATAAAAATCAACTGTGCACTACCTGCTCAGCACCAAATGGCAGGTTAGCGACTAGCCTGTGAACACAGTGGAGCATTAACAGCTAAAGAGACAGATATTTCCCTCAGGAGTTGGTGGAGAGCAAAAGCAGAGGTAGAAGGAGAGGGGATATTGGATTTACATTAATCCACAACCTGAGACAAGACTTCAAATGAATTGTCCACCAGAGAGCACTGAGAAGGTTATTGTTTAACGTTGAGTGTTCCTGCTTCATACATACTTTGGTCATAATTCTAAAGGCTAGACTTCAGCTATGCAGGTTTGTGTGACACGGCATTTCACTCTGTCTTGAGTGGCCTCGAGGGGCTTATCTCACCTCTCCAGCCACAAAGAACAGCAGTGGCGTTTCCTCCTCCTTGGCTTTGTACTTGGCCATAAGCTTCTCCGCTATTGGCTGAATGAGCTCCTTGGCCGGCTCCAGTTCACCTTCCTCCTCAGCGTCTTGAGGAACCAGGAGAGAGACACAGACAGATGTTAAAAGTATGAAAAAATGACACCTGGGAGAGGAAAAATGCACAGACGAGTGAAGTGGGAAGCAGGGACAACTGGTGGACAGATACTACGTGAGCACCTGAAAGGAGCTGTACAGATGGTCTCTGTCTTGTTTTTTAGTCCAGTTTGACCTCAAGCGACACCAGGATGGTCTCAGTCCTCACAAAACAAGTAGCAAACTGTCCTACATTCATGTCTCAGTCATTTTTCTTTGCTTTTCACAAACCTCCAGCATTTTGCTTCTGTGCACCTCCTCTATTAGCATATAAATAGACTGATAAATACTAGAGCACTTCCCACAGACCTTTGGACCTTTTACCACTGGAAGAATTTTCTGACATTCAATATGCTCCACATAAATGCCACTTCATTCACACACAAGGAGCTCCAGGCAGAGCCCCATGCGGAGCTGCAGCGGCTTCACCATAAATGCGGGCCCACTCACCCACAAACAGGACGAGGCAGGGCCCCTCGTGGAGCTGCACGGCGTTGGACTCGCTGAGCTCCAGCACGGGCCGAGGGTGCCAGGGAAAGAGCCGGCACTCCGGGTCGTTCAGCACCTCCACGCGGCCCTGTCGCGTTATCATGTGACCTTCTGCGTCCAGCAGAATCAGCGTGGGAATACCTGGAGAGGGAGGAGGTGAAGATGGTGTGAGAAGAAGACAAAGAGGGGAGGGTAGGAAATGGGCAGGAGGTAGTTGGGGCCATTTCTGTTAATCATCGCCTCATGACGCAGCCTGCTCCCTCTCCCGCTGAGATTGTTTTGTTGTGAGGATGTTTTAGGCCATTTCTGACTGCTTCTTCCCTCTCTAGTGACTTTCACCTCTCTGCAGGGCTTTCTGGTTTCACTCTTGATGTTCCAACTCTTTTTTTTTCATGTCATCGCTTCCCAACATCCTTCTGATTATAATCTCCTTCCCTTATTAACGGCCTTATCAGAAACAGACACCATCCGGGAGTAAACAATGTGCGTGAGTGTGTTCTTGTCTGCGCATGTGGACTGCAGAGACAGAGGTGGGGGCCCATCGTGAACTGCATGGGTCTGAATGCGGGGGGGGGCAGCGTTGACCTGTTCCTCAGTGCATTCCTCACATTCTTTGCAGGAGAGGCCAGAGAGAGAGAGCCAGCGCTCTTGCTAACTTCATCCACAGTCCTCTGCACACACACAGAGGAGGGAATCAGGAGACGAGAGCGAGGCGCAGCACTTCTGTGGCGAACGAGACTGTGAACTTGATAACAGGCCCACATTCCTCAGGCTGCAGGGCAATCTGTGTTGCTGTTTGCCTGCCCAGCACAGAGAGCCGTGAGCCATCGTGCCAGCGTTTCACTGTGTGACATAACGAAGCTCTGCAGCTCTCTCTCAGCCTGAAGATCAGAAGAAGGAAGAGGCTGTAAAATACCTTGTATTCCATAGAGTCTGTTGAGTCGTGATCGCCGAGCCTCGTCTGGATATGGCACCGCCAGCCAAGGCATCTCGCTGAAGTACTGCTTAAAGGACTCCTCCGACCTGGACGTGGTTGGAAAGCACCAAACAGAACAGATGGTGGTTTGGTGGTCTCAATTAACAGCTGAGTAGAGAGGACTGATTATTTATGTCCTTGACAGACGGAGACAGATGTGCGTGTGTGTGTGTGTGTGTGTGTGTGTGTCAGTCGTACCTGTCAGCGCTGACAAACACGATCTCAAACTTCTGACCCGACTCTTTGACAGTTCGATACGATTCCACCAAGACCCGGGTCAAACTGCGGCAGGGTGGGCACTAACAGAGAGAGAAAGGGGGGAAGAAGGATGTGAGTGAGTGAACATACAGTACACAAAGACACAAACAGGATAGGCCGCCGCCGCAGCTTCTTTTACTCTGGGTATTTCCAAACTCTCGCTCCTGTATGTCACCAAACACCTTTCCACAAACTAGCAATTCTCTCTTGTTTTGTATCCAGCTTCTTTCAAATATAGCCCGGACCGCTTAAAACAGTAATCCTGCTGTAATGCTCAAGCTTGGGAGAGTATTTGATGCTGTGTGTGTGTGTGTGTGTGTGTGTGTGTTAGGAGAGCCCACACTCTCTCCAGGCAGGGGGAGCGGTGGTATGGCTGGCATTAAGATGACATCAGAGTGCCATGGCAGCAGGAGGGAAAACAAACCAGTCTTAACTTCCAACTTCTCTCTCTCATGTTCTTTCTGTCAGCTCCCCCACTGGTGAGATACAGACTAAAATACAAACACTGAACATTCACATCAGACAGTGTAAAGAACTTCAGATACTCTGCTACAAGAGACATCAGGAAAAGTCTCCCTCCACTGTTTCTGAGACGTAAGAGCAGATTTCCTGAAGGATTTTTTCAATATCACAAATTATCCTAAATATTATTTTATAAGGCTACATCACAGTTGCAAGATAACAACCTACTCCTCATGTCTATATTTTCTTAAGCTCTTAACAACTAATAGCATTCACTCAGAAAATATTGGCAGATTATTAATAGAAGTTTTTGGTAAAACATATTGATTTTATTAATATCACAAACCCTTACAATACCGATAAACAATGCATTAGTATGTTAGCAAGTTAATAAAAAAATAGTCTTAATTTTTTAAGAAGAGGTGTTTGGATATGTTTATTGTTTTATTTATTTATTTTATTTATTTAGAATTTATTGACTAGGTGCAGGCAGTACTTCATTACCAGTCAAGTGGATTATAGTGGATACAGTATGTCAAGCACTTTCATTGATCCAGTCACGAATACGCACCATACCAACACAAAGGCATGGCGGGAGTGAGAGTGTGAAGCAGCACAAAGCCTCGATCAATTCACTGCTCATTAACTGACTTCTTCCTCGGTTGCTCACAGGAGTAAACACTGTATATTGTGCTCTGTGCTCATTGTAGTTTGCACGATGTGGTGTAAATTCTAAAGCATCAGAAATCCGACTTGTGTGGGCTTTTATTTGCAGATGTTTGGGACTGAACTAGATTTTAGCTAAAGTTTTACTGTAATGAGTTAAAAGAAACATCCCTTCACACTGCAGGCAAAAAGCAAATGCACAGTAAAATATAGGTCATGTTTCTCTGCCACGGGCCATTTCAGGTCCCTAGAACACTAAGGGGAGAAAAAAACAACTTAACATGCACTTCTGTGTAAATGCAAGGCCAGGTGCTGGCAATCCATGTTTGTAAAATGACTTTAATAGTGGATAGATTTACATGAGTAACCGGGGGGAATGTGGTGTAAAAACGCCGCAAATAAACTCCCGTAATGGCTTTTGTGACTTGTCCTTTTCAATTTTGTATGAGTCTGGGGTGTGAGCCAGCCTTCAGGCGTCACCGTTCTGAAGAGACGGTCTCTGAGGCTGCGGCTCTGGCAGCTGCTGTGCTGACTGGCCTCGGAGCGCCTGCGCTGCATCTCATCAGGAACAGTCCGCCGATGATATAACGCCTTTCGTGCATCACTGAGTCATGACCTTTGCTGGATATCAGCAGGTCCAGTGGAGAAAGAGACAATGGTGATGTCAGTGGGGCGGGGTTACCAATGCCGACTTTACAAAGGCCAAGAGGTGGCGGTGAAAGGACTGACAGGGATGGCTGACCACTGTTAATGTAAACACACAAACACAATAGAGTCGCCTCCACCCTCCTGCTCCTCTCTCTTATCTGTCTCGATGAACTGCTCTGTCTCTTCCTGCTCCGCTCTGCTGGCGATGCCCTTTCTTCGCACCAGGAGACGGAGTTAGGAAGGCAGAAAAGTAAAAATCGAAAAAACTTTGTCCTCCTTCTCTCCTTTCTGTACTCACCCAGTGTGCTGAGAAATACACTCCCACGTAGTGTCCCTCCAGAGAGCTGCTGTCCGTCGTCTGCCTGTTGTTCCTGAGCAGAGGCCCTGCCACCACCTCTGCAAATGGCTTTGGTCCCCAGGGGAACTCCAGGCCTGGGAGAGGGTAGGAAAGTGGGGCGGGCGATGGAAAGGGAGAGATGCAGAGGGGGGGAAAATAAAATCATGCATAAAAAAAAGATAAGAAAACAGGATGAGGAGGAGTCTACAGCCATGCTAGCTCTGTGAGGCTGTATGAATGCATAACAGGTCACTGAGCTAAATGCTAACATGCTAACATGCTAATGTTTAGCTGGTATAATGTTTACCCTGTTCACCATCTTAGTTCTACGTGCTCACAATATTTACAATGCACAGCTGAGACTGTTGAGATTAAAACATGTTGGCCATGAACCAAAACACCTGATGACCTGATGAGGGTGTTAGATGAAAAGTCAGTGGATCACCAAATCATAACAAGTTATTCTGAGGGGAGCATGAATGTGTGGACCAAAATCCATCCATCCAGAATCCAAAACTTGTTGAGACATTTCATTTCAACCTCAAGGTGGCGCTAGGGAAAAAGTCAGGGGATCTCCTACAGTCATTACATATAGTCGAGCATCTGTACCAAATTTCAGGGCAATCTATCCAATAGCTGTTGACATATTTCGGTTTGGACCAATCAAAAGGATTGGTATTACTCTCCATAAAGCCACAGCACTGGAGTGGTTAAAAAACAGCAAAGTCGAAGAACTAGAGTGGAGCTGCAACTAATGATTATTTTCATTATCGATTCATCTGTCAAGTACTTTCTCCATTAATTGTTTGATTTAATCAGAAAATATTCACATTTGAGAAGCTGGAAACAGAATTTTGGTTTCTATTCAGCCAACTGCACATGACTATTCTGCCATTTCTGTCAAATCGGCTAATCGTTGCTCTAGTCCTGTGTACTTGTCATGTATGCATTACTTACAGGCTTTTTTGTGACATCTGTTCTTGGAAATAGACACCAGGCTCAAAATATGGTTTTAATGATGACTGAAAGCGTTGCCTCTCGAGCAAACGAAGGCTGCCAGAAATACTTCCCTCCCGCTCTCTTCCACACTTTCCATTTCCTCTTCATTGTTACCGTCAACCTCTAGAGATGTATTTGGTGCTGCCGAATTAAAAAGGAGGTAATCATAAATAAAACCTTGTATGGCCAGTTCATAATGGCCTCTTTATGCGAACGTGGTTGTCTAGGGCTTCATTAGGCAGGAATGACACGTCTGCGCCGCGCTGCCGCGGCCTTTTATTGTTGTCCTGATTGTAAAAGTGCACTCCATCTTTGCGCTGCAGGCTAGTCTGCCGCCACTCAAGTCAGGCCTTTCATCAGGAGTGAAAGGCAGAGGTGTCCTGAATCGTTCACCAGCCCCTCCCAGTCTCGATGCACGGCAAACTTTTAGTGCCCTTTTCCTCTCCTAAGCGTAGCTGCTGCAGCTGAATTGATTTGTCACATCAGGAACTGCACTCAGTCTGACTCTCAAATAACCTGAACATGAAAATATATCAAAATGCACGATAAAACAAAGAAGTAGGTCTGTTTTTCTTTGAAAGTGGTTGAGCATAGTCGGAGATTTAAGGCATAATTAACTGCCTGTGCCCATATTTGCTACTGAGGCCAGAGATTAATCTGTTCTCCAGCCACGTCAAGTTTGGAAGAACAGCTAATGAATCGTGGATAATACTGCAGGCTTGGACTGGCTTTCATTAACCAGGCTGCAAAATCTGTCACAATCATGTGAAATCCATTCTGCTTCACTGCTGTGCTGCTACAGTGCCGCTATTCTCCCTTCTCACATGACTAATGGCACTTTTTTTCATGCTGACCTAACAGGATCTGGAGAGGCAACGTTTTAAAATATTGAGCTCTTCGCAGCCACAGAGGACGTCCTCTGCACAGGAAAGGAATGCAAGCCCACTCTTGTTAATTCTCTGCCTCCACTTCAAAGTGCAGAAATTATAGGGTTTGCAGATGAGGGAGTGAGACGCGGACACGCTATAATATTCATGCAGCACCATAATTACGGCAGCATCAACACAAACGAGGGGGGAAAAGTTGTTGCAAAATGTTTTAGCCAAATGTTGAATGATGTGGCAGTGCAGTATCTCCGCAGGGAACTCTAGGTATGTGGTAAACATCATTACAGAGAATGAGGTGTGACTGTACTCACTGCATTTTGGTTTACTAAGATTTCTGAAGTTCATCTTACTCAGTTAAGTTGTGCTGCACAGTCCACTGAGGTTAATTAGATAACTCTAGTTGGAGGACTTCCACTTAATGATTTTGGACTGTTGCAGAGTTTAAGTTTTATTTTTATTAGCACCCACATTCACCCTATAAGAGGAAGAGACTTTCATCCACCTGTTTTCATGAACATTTTGGCTAAGGTGGAAAAGTTGGTGTATTGATAAAAAAAACAAAATGTGCCAAAGATATAATGACAACAGACTCAGTGACGATGTACAAGAAGCGCACTATTTAAAAGTCACTCAAGTGGCAGACAAAAACCTCAGATCTGCGTGGACTGTGGATGTATTCAGAGAGTTGGATACAACACGAAGCCTCTCAGCTTTGGCTGCCAATTAATCCCAGTGGCCACTCGCGACATTGCAATGGAAAAAATCCCCTGTGCATTTTCCCCATAGACCACCATTATAAAAGAAACGCCTGTAAAACCTTTGACAGAACACCTCCAACTGCAAAGAAAATCAATTATTGCTATTTGTATTATGAATATTTAAGTCCATGAAGGTTTGACTTTTGTCATCAACGCTCATGCACATGTGCAGCAGGACACTCGTCACGGAAGCAAGCTCTGAAACTTTTTTGGCTGATGTGCTCGGTGGGCAATTTACATTCCAGTGAGTGGGCGCCATCTTTGAGTCTGCTATCCAGTTCTTATAATACAACCTTGTAGCAAACTGGTGAGTACACTGGAGCGTCACTGTAACCTCAAATTAATACACAAAACAAGCAGAAATGCCATATTTCTGTCACATTTCCCACATGGTGCTCCATCATTTGAGGTTTGACTGACACTCTTTTACTGGCGTTACGTCATGTTGTTGCGCCCTCTTCTTCTGCAATAGTTTATTGTCAGCCAAATGGAGAATTAATACCAACTGCTGAGTATCTTCACGCGTCCGGCTTGTAACATTCACATAACAGCATTTATGTGCATTTTCTATTACATTTACTTTGCTCATTCATTCATCATGCCTCAGGGGACTTTTAGTTCTTCCCTGCTGCTGTTTTATGGGGGACAGGTGGAGGAGACAGTGTGATGTAAACCAAGAGTGAGTGATTTTGGGCGCGTTACTGTCTTGCAGGCGTTGGTTAAAGAGATTATTCAAGGAGAAGCAGCATCCCATTGAATACCCACAGCCCAGAGAGACTGAAGAACGCTAACCACTAAGAATTCAGGGTTAAACAGGTATGACAGACAAAGTGTGTGAGAGATTTATCTATGTCCATCTGTCCTTTTGACCCTCAAATGTCTTCCTATTACCTCATTAAAGAGCAGCATTTTTAGGGATGGATGGCTGGCGGTTGGGGTTGAGGTTAACCATTCAGTAAAGAGGATTAAGGTCAGAGCTTGAGGTCAGGGAATAAAAATAAATCGGCGTGTTGACGTATTCGCTAATAATATACTACAAGTGTGTGTGTGTGTGTGTGTGTGTGTGTGTGGCTTCCGATCTCACCTTTTGGGTCATCTCTGACCACCAGTAGACCATTTCGACACACCACCTTCCCCGTGGCTGCGTCCACAAACACCAGAGATGGAATACTGGTTACCTTGTACTTGTTCCACAGCTTCATCTGTAGAGAGAAAAAGAAGAGAGATGTTGGAAAAAGAAAAGCAACGTGGATGGAAAGACCTTAATGTTCATATTTATATTAATTTGAGAGCTGGAAGAACTGTTTAACCCAAATGTCAACTGAGCACCATATATATTTTATAGGACAAACACCCTCTTTGTTGTTTTAAAGAGACTCGGGAGACTAGAAGGTAGAATAAAAAATAGAGGAGTGCAGTCAGCCCTGAGGTGAATTAGCAGAGGGTGAGAAGCACACTGCTGCACTTTTAAGAGGCTGAACTGGAGCAAGCTCATGCTGTCCCTGCTGTGTCATGAATAAGAGTAAAAGAGGGTATGCAGCTGAAAGAAGAACGACTTCTGCTCTGCAGTAAAGAGGAAATTTGAGCCCTGCGAATTACTGGAGCTTCTTGGATAGACGATTCATACTTTCATAGGCATTTATGAGCACCCATTGGCCTTGAATTTAATCATAATACGTCCGATATGATGAGTTGATATTAAGACAGCCTCACAGAGTCAGAGGAGAAGCTTTATAGCCAGAAATCTGTGCATGAACCAACGCTATTTATGGAGTTCAGCGATCAGTGTAGTCCTTAACATCAAAGAGCAGATCAAGCATTTCACATATCTGAGACTCACTTTCCATATCAGAGGGAAGAGTCCTACGCTGTGAATAGAAAATAGCCGTGTCTTGTAAAGAGCGGCATTCTGCACGGTGCAATGTTGCTGCTTCAGCAAGTTCAGAAGAAGAAGGGGATCCCTCGCATGAAATCCCATACCAGCTCATAAAATTCAGACGGGAGAACGAAAATGAGAAACACAATCTTAACCTAGAATATCCTTCAGGTTCTGACCCTTTATTGAATAAAAATGCCTTAAATGACTTTGCAGGGATTAAAAGAAGAGACAGATTACAAAATTGTCAAAAGAGGAAAAAAAGTTAAACAACATTTAATACTGTACTGTCTGATTTATTACCTGCTGTACCAGCCAAACACTTAGGCACCCATAAAAACATAATGATTTGTGCTGTCTGGATGCTGCAGTAGTTGTTCTAATAGGTTGTTTGCCAAATGAAGTGAGGCCTGATTTTCTCAAGGCTCTGTGAAGTAAGTTTGGGGTTAGGTTACCATCGAGCTCCAGGTTGAAGAAAACCTTTCGTTGCTCTTTTTGTGAAAACTGTGACTTCACTTCAGCAGCCGAGCAGAAAGAATCACTGAGTGTGAGAGGAAAGCTTGCACAGTGTGTGTTTTGCTCATACTGTGTGTCTCCTCTTTGCACAAGTTCCACATATGTTGTCATACCCTCGCCAGAGGTCGACCACAGGCCCTCTCCGAGAGCAGAGGTCAGACGGTCTGTCCCATGGACAAGACGACCCGGAGCCTCCGACAATGTTGGTCTGGAAGTCCGTCAAAAGCGAACTTCAGCGTCTGCCACAGTCAACAGATTTACCACACGCTCCATGCTGCTCTGGAAACTCAATCTCGGCTCACAAATTGATGGGGTTAGGGGCATTAACTGTGACTGTCTCCGAGAGCTAACGTGCCTGACACCATTTCACTCAGCCGCCTGCTGTCATCCAGGCTGATGATGTGAGATTGAGAGCCGGATTTAGCTGAAAGAGTGTGCGGGAGCGACATGAGAGAGGTAAAAAAAAAAAGGCAGAGGGATAGGGTGATTGGTTCTGTACTAGCACTAAAATGTCAAGAAATGTATTGCATGTCAAGGCCCAGAGGTATCCACACTGAGGTATGCGACACGTAATACGATTTTGAAAACCGTCAGGTGTTCAAAGAATGACAAATAACATGCACTGTGAAAGTAAAAACATCTGCTGTTTCACTACATCACTTCCAAAATAAACTGCTTTTAGCTAACACTCTCTCACATTTAAATCAAGGTTTTTTGAGTGTTAGGACATGCCATGCTAGCTGCTCTGTGAGCACTTGCAGCTAAATGCTATGTCGACATGCTAACATGCTCACAATGATAATGCTCCCATGGTGTTGTATAATTTGTATGTGTTTGCCATCTCAGTTTGGCATGTTTGCACGCTAGCATTTGCTAACGAGCACAAAAAGTACAGCTAAGGCTAAAGGTAATTACTTAATTGTGCAGGTATTTGGTTATAAAACAAAGGATTAAAAAAAGTGCATTAATCCTGTGGGGATCATGAATGGCCGTTGAGATATTTCAATGGTGGACTAAAAACTGAGCAAAAATAGCGTCTATTGAGTTTACTGTCATTGCAATGCTAACTTTTTGATCCTTTTTAGCAATTATAAATAATATTAATAATAATAATACAGGTGAAAGAAGAAACCAGGACTGTATATGCAGTGGTGGACGAACTGACCAACTTACAACTAATGTTGCCTATTTATTTTAAGACTAGAGGAACCACTATATCTAAGGCTGTCTAGCTCGTTTTTCTCATGCTGCAGCATCAAGAGAGCAGTTGAAAGATTTGTGTAGCAACCTCAGAGGCAGAACAATTCCTCCTCTTTGTCTGGCCATTAATTTACTGCATCCTTGAATCATGGCTGTCTGGTGATTTGGCTGCAGATCAGAGTAGCCACGGATGAGCGCTAAATCCTTTCTAGGGTTCAGATCTGCCTTTAGAATGAAAGGGCTGCTATGATTCCAGGGGGGGATGGCTGACCTTGTAACTATAAAAGCAACATGTCCTGTAGTCTGTTGCAAACAAATGGATTTCAGCACCTTGAAAGACAAGGATTCACTATGCATGGGGGGTTGTAAGAGGAGGAATCTCACCCTTGCCACAGCTTTCACTGTCATCTACTTGTAAATCCAAAGTCTTCTTCCAAAACACTGAAGACACGGCGCTCACAATCGCTCTCTTCCCTCTTCTGTCCTCCTTGTTAATAGAAAACATGAGGATCACATGCCACAGCAATCCATTTCCCCAAAACACTGTTTCATTGTTGAGAGCCGCAGAGTGTCGACTATAACCAGGACAATAAATACAGAATGTGACATGTTGTACTAAAATACACACATAAATTATCTGACACACACAAATCTGGCCTCACTCCTTGGCTTGAGAAACCGCTTTCACCTTGCAGAAGTGGTGTTAAGCTTTTGTCTTTGTCAGGTTTTATCAGTCTGTAACATGACTCATATGATGTAAGCATTTTTTGTTTATGCGATGCTGTATGTAGAGCTGAGAATATCTCGCTGAGTGTTAAATGAGAGGATTGATACCACCCTCAAATCTGTATGATAAATATGAAGCTACAGCCAGCAGCCGGTTGGCTTAGCATGCAGGGGAAAACAGTTAGTCTGGCTCTGTCCTGAGGTATTCCTCACAAAACCCAGCCATGAAATATGTTGGCATATCCCTCCTGTAAATCAACAGCATGTAATTTTTTACACTTTTTAACATAAAATGTGTTAATTAGCAAGATTTAGAGGTGCTGGTAAGGCAGATTTGTTACCATTGGCAAGAGCCAGGTTAGCTAACTGCCTGCTGGCTGCAGCTTCATATTTACCATACAGATGTGTTTCCCAAAATGTCAAACTATTCCATTCAAATCTATCGCCACAGTTTTTGATAAGTGATTCATTTTTCTCATTTATCAATCAAAAACACTGTTTTGTATAATCGTAACCCGAGTATATTTAGGTTTTGGGCTGTTGGTGGGACAAAACCAACATCTGTCAACATGGACTATTGGAAAATTATATTTTTAATTATTTTCTGACATTTGCTAGACAATAGATTAATAAAGGAAATATTCTACAGAACCTATCATGAAAACAATTGTTAGTTGCAGTCCCAGGCTGCTCTTTTTACTGAGTCAGTAGCTAATTAACATGCAAACTGCTTGCAGACTGTATTCACTGCATTAAGACTGCATGTTGCCACTCCAGACTTTCTCTAAGGGTTCCTCTATTCATTATCAATAACATAGTGTGTAAGTGTGTGAAGCAGTAGGCTTGGCTATATAGCTACACACTGGTTTAAGGATATTAATAACCCCTGTAGAGAGCCCACCAACTGTTAAGACTCTAGGGATAGCTGGAAATCCATACTAACAATCCATTTATTCTCTTGAACATGCAGACATTAGTCTCACACTATGCTCGGTGCTCATCATGCTAATTGGATCATGCATGGCTGCGAATCCATATCCAGAAGAGGAGCAAATCAGCCCACTGTGGGGCCAGTAGATCAGTGCACAGACATACAGCAAAATCTGATCGCCCCAGTGATCAAAGAAAATGCTGATTCTTTTAAGATATAGATAAATTTGTTTGGTGGGATCAATGCCTGTATTAGTTTCCTACCGGTGTGCATTCTAAACTGTAAGTGAGCAAGGAAAGAAAAGGAGGGAAACAAACCCCTTCCCAAGATATCCACATTTCCACGTTAAACATCATGCGTAGCGATCGCTTTCACGCCTCTTTGCTCTGTTGAACTTTATGGCAACATTCTGCCCTTTAAGAGGAGATTAGTTTACGTGGAGAACCCCCAACAGATTTGAGTGCTAAAAGTTCTACATCTGCACACATCTGCTTCAGTTCTGATGCAGCCCTTTTGAGGCCGGGTCCTGCAGTGAAGCTACGTCACTAACCAGTGAGTCTTTGCAGTGGCTCCTGTGTGTTGAGAGAACTAGAGTGGAAGAAATTTCATCACTCAACGTGCCCAATTCACCTATCATCGTTCGAGCCCTATCTCCTCACAGATCTGCTTTCACTGGACCAGTCAAGCCCGAGGCATCTGCCAGACGCTCCCGTCGCTGCTTTATTACAGCAGTGCCACCACAAAGTAAAGTGAGTCGTTTACCGCAGAGGATATGAGAGGTGTCCTGCTGTGATTCTGATAGCTGCATAGCCCTTTATCTTTGAGTATTATATGAGGGACAAATGGTGATAATCCAATGGATGACTTGAAAAAGAAGGATGTTACATTTTCATGTTGTTCGCCCAGATTAACAATCCATTTCATGACCTAATAATATTGATTACTGGGCAAAAATGTTCCCCATATAATCTTTCCACTCATGTCAAGGGGAAATTTTTTGGCACAGTTTATAGAGGAGATGGGGAAAAAATGAGTACACATTATTCAGAGAGGACACAGAGGAAACCATATTCCAGTTTGATTCAATTTAAATCTTGGAATGAGGAGAGTTTTTCTAAATAAAATCAAATGTTTCAATTTGCACGATGATCTCCTGCACAGAGGAGGAAACAGGCAGGCGATCAATGCCTTTGCATCTTCCCATAAATCTTGGTTGTTAGTGTGTGAAAGTCGTTTGTTAGAAGATGGGAGGTTGTCTGTCTGATGGACTGATCAGCCCCCTCTAGACGTGTTCAACAAAAGCATTTGTCTTTTCCTGGGACTTTTTTATTGATAGTGCCTGCAGGCGGTGTGATCTCTGACCGTAAAGATTTACTGTAGTGGCGTAGGGGAGGGCAGGCTGGACTGGACTCTTAGCTTGCCTCTTGGCAGGCGCTAACACAGGCTTCTTTCTTTTTCGAGCTTATCACCTGTGCAACATGGATAACCTCATCTGCAAATGGATTCAAACTGGTGCACAGCAGCATCAGCGGTTCATTCATCATGTGTCAGGCAGCTTTCAGGTTAAAATCTAAACCATTCCGTATTTTCTTCTCAGTCAGGGTTGTAGACAGATGAGAAACAAACTTCTGCTAAATTCACTGCTGTAACTCCCTTTTGGCTGGGCCCCTGCAGCCAGTTTAGACTTACATTCCGGCACCTCACCTCTGCTCGATCTGCTCCCGAGGCTCTCAGTAACTGCCTGTATCCACTTCAAAACCCTGTTATGGCTCTTCACGGCTACAAAGGGAGCGCCTCCCACCCACCTCTTAGCCATACTCCAGCCAACACTATGCAGGCTAGTGTGTGTTACTTAGCGCTTCCATCTGTGCCGCTCTGACCTGACTATCACTTTACCCGGTCAAGAGTCTTCACTGCCATGGCTCCCCCGGTGGTGAAACACACATCTCAAAGTCTGTGACAGCTGCACAGTTGCTGCCCTTTCTCTAGACTGATGACCTATCTCTTCATATGTTCCAGCTTCATCTTGTTTCCATGTGCATGTCGTCTTGCCTTACATAAACCACAAGAACTGTACCTTCATTTTTAGGGCTTTACTGTCACAGATTTCTGCATCACCGTTGTCCGGTGATTTCACAAAATTGCGCCCAATTTTTCTATTTTCCGACCACTTCCATGTTCTTCCTCGAGTGTCATCTATATTCCTGAAATGTAAAAAGTACAGGCCACTCACTCCAACCTACTCCGCTGCACTCATTACAGTGGCTCATCCTGCCCCACACATCCATCCCGATGAGCAAAACGCACTTCCCCGAAATCCGTCGAGCTGAGAGAATAACAGCAGGCTTCACACCACGCCTCCTCAATGCAGAATGTTGCAGCGATCTTGTGCATTTTATTAATCGTTTAATATTCTCCCATCGAGCCATTTTCGTGGTGGATCCTCTAGAATGCAGACGGGAAAGATGCTGGCTAAATTGCTTTTTCGATAAAGGGCCCCTATTGCCATGGCAACCCACCTCCCCCCCGCCCAAGAAGTCAGGACATGTCACCGAGTGCCAGACACATTGTGGGCTCTTGGTTAATAATTCAGTGATAAATTAATGTTTTTGTGAGGAAAACAGGTGCCAGAATGCTAGAGGGCTTAGGGTAAATAACCCAGCAGAAAAAAGGGAGAATGGCGGAGTTAGAAATGGAGAGAGAGACAGAGGGAGAGAGAGAGAGGGAGAGAGAAGGAGTGAGCGAGAGGGAGGTGTGTGGGTGTTGCCCACTTCTAGCCTTGTGTGGAGACACAAAAGCAGCCCTCTGAATACAGGCTCCAAATCCACACTTGGACCCCGTATGGCCAGAAGTTTTTCTGTCGTAAAGAACGCGGCGTAAAAAAGCAGGAGGGATTGTAAAGGAGTAAAAAGCCAGTGCTCAATAGGTATCTGCAGCATTGTCTCTCCACAGGCGTGGGCAGCCCCTGAGGCCTACATTCGGCAAGGCCAAAGGTCAGGATGGCAGGGGGTGCATTCTTCCCTCCCAGTGCTGCCTCCCTGCCCCCTATAGACTTACTGTTCTTTACTTCTCTCCCCGGCTATCCCTCTCTCTTTATGATGCATTACAAAGAGCGAAGTGTAAACCTATTACACACACACACACGCACAAAGACACACAGGCCTTGTCCACACTAATGTGGAAAATATTTAAATTGCAACCATTTTCTCTCCGCTTTAGTTATCCGTCGACGCTAAACTGGCATTTTCAACCACAAAAATGCATTTTTTTAAAACTCTCTCTGTCCGAACAGAACAGCAATAAAAACACCAGTCTTCCTGACATCGATGTGTGATTATCATGTGATTTCAGGAATCTGTTTGTCATGTGATCCATTTTTGAGAATCCTGATTTGCTGCTGCACTCATTTCCCAGGCTATATTTTTGTAAATAACAATCCATGTTGTAGGAAAAACTGGAGAGCAGCTTGGTGGAATGGGACTAAGCTGATGTCTTGTGCCAACTACAGAAAACACTTCAGCAACCAAGTGTGGACATAACCTAAAATACAACTCAGACAGTGTCGAAAAACAGCATTGTACTTGTATTGGGTTAATCAAGTATCACACGAATGGTGCAGAAAATCAGGCTCATTTCATTCTAACATAACCCTGTTTGCTCCCATACAAATGTGAGATTTAAACTTTATTGTTCCTATTTATGAACAATATGTTTAAATTTTATTGTTACAAGAGAAAGGGCTTTTAGGATGAGGACTAAAAAAACCTAATGGTACCTCGGATAACAAATTTGGCTGAAGTGTTAACTTCCCCAAATTAAGTAAAGAGCAGAAAATAGAAGCTATTGTTATTATTGTTATTTAGAACTTGTAGCCCCATAAAATGTAGTTGGCTAATGAAATACTAATTGTAGTAATGCTAACGCTAGGTTAACTGGGTCCGGCTGGGCTGGGTTTACTAAAGTAAGATAGTTAGCCAGACATGCTAAAGTTTACACATACATACTACACAGTGGAATGGACTATTTATTATTATTATTATTATTATTATTATTATTATTATTACCATCATTATTATTATTTAGAACTGGTAGCCCCATAAAATATAGTTGGCTAATGAAATACCAACTGTAGTAATGCTAGCGCTAGGTCAGCTGGGTCCGGTTGGGCTGGGTTTACTAAAGTAAAATAGTTAGCCGGACATGCTAAAGTTTACACATACATATGACACAGTGGAAGGGACTGTTTATTATTATTATTATTATTATTATTATTATTATTATTATTATTATTATTATTCAATTACTACTGATACATTTACATAACTTTTAGCCCCTTAAAATGCAGTTGGCTAATGAAATACTAACTGTAGCAATGCTAACACTAGGTTAGCTGGGTCTGGCTGGGTTGGGATTACCACAGTAAGATAGTTAGCCAGACATACTAACGTTTACACATACATACTACACACTGGCAGGGCTAGCAATCAGAATGACAGTCTTTCCAACAACTTTCAGAAAAAAATGTGTGTCATCTTACACAAACAGTACACAGCGAGGAAGCTAATGTGTAACCTTTGTCATTTAGTCTCTGTGGTTCAATCATTAAATTCTACTGAAAGAACACCTCAAGTCAGCTGGAGTGATTTACCTCAATGCAGTTCACAAGATGACCGACTCTTGTTGTGTGAACACTGGGTCACGATTTCTCAGTTAGTTGTAACTCACACCTTCCTACCATCAGCCTGCATTTCATCAAGCCGAGGCCTGCAGGGTCTGACAGACAGACAGACAGATAGAGACGATATAAAGCTGGTCTGGCTCCGGACCAGCTGGACCTGCTCTATCAGTTACCTTAGCGTGACCCTCTGAAACTGGCATTATACGATCCCAGTGATCGGCCAACTCATGACCTGGAAAGCTCATTGCATTTTTGGAGTTTTCTATTTAATCACAATGCGTGCCAAAAGGTAATAGAACACATACTCTCCCTCAGCTGTAATTCAATACAGTGTGGAATGATTCTGGTCAGATATGTGCAGAAAGTATAAACGTCAGAACAGCACTTTGTATGGCCTCATTAAGTCTGTGCACTTGGGGACTCTCAGTCTTTTACATATTAATAATGAGACAAAACACACATTAGAATAAGCCTTAAAGCGCAACTTGATTTTTACGCATGTGCTTTTTACACTTACTGCTCAATTAGCTACACACAGCAAACAGACCCACAGCAACTGTGCATTAATTCTACCCATAAGCCTCCACATTAGTGTTTCTCCGGTACCTCGGTTTCCTGGAGCGCCGGCAGAGGGGAGGTGGTCGGGTGTCGGGTTTAGACAGCTTCCCCGCTGTGACCTCTGTTTGACCCCACATTTAACTCCCACCACTCCTCCTTGTGCTGAAGCCCTGGGAAGTCTCCCAGAGCCGCAGCTCAATCCCTGATCCCATCACAACACATTAATATTTATGGGAATTGAAGGGAACATTTCAGACACATTATCAGTGTTTTGTGCATAATCAGGGCTGCTGAATTCCACATACGACAATCTAACACATCCTTCCGCGTAGGTGGCTGTTAACAGTCCATTATGCATTTTTTCTGCCAATCTATAGCAAGAAAATATACTGCATGCATGTAAGTCTGGTATGAAACTGATTTATAATTGCATTTAAATACATTAAAAATGACCATATCATTGCATCCTGGCATTACTGAAGATAAAGGCGTCTTTTGACTGAGCAGTGACAAAAATGTTACACATTCACTGCAGTTCAGTAAACAAGGTTGATTGCTCATTGGCTCATCTTCGCACCAAAAAACCTCGAAAAAGGGAGAAGATGAGATTGTGAAGCTTGGTTGTAGCAAGGAAAAAAAGAGTGAAACATGAAAAGCAGACTTTGCAAAGTCAGTTTACGGTAAATAAGTTTTTATGGGTCTTAGCAGCAGTGAGATTGTGGTCCAAAATGTCTCACAGTACGACCTAAGAGCGCCATTTTTGACAAACAACCACAGATTTCCCCACACTTGTCTCAAGATTTTCAACTTTGCACAGTGCAAACGGCTCACGACCACCGAGAGATTTTACTATCTTCCCAAAAAAGCATGATAGCCTATTTAGATCTTGAATTATGTTCTGAACACATCCAATAAAGCATAGCAAGTGCCATGATGTTGAGACACCGTGTACTTGGCAGGGTACCATTCATTTTTTTGGTCCAATTGTACCCTCCACAGGCAGCGAGGAGCCTCATAAATCACAATGACACCCTGCGTCTGGTCTGCCTCGTAAAACAACACAGTCTTCTGACAGAGGCAGCACTCCGAGGCCTCAGCGTGTGAACATATACACACAAACACTCACACACACACATATATATACTATATATAGCCATATGAGCCTGACAACGACCTTCTGTTCCATGAAATAGAGAGTCCTACTTCTCACCTATCTTCAAATCTCACAAATCTAGCTTGTGCTGCTGTGGGCTATGATGCTTAATGATGGGTTGTCACATTGCCTCATTTCCTGTGGGAGACGATATTCTTACTCTTTCTGCCCATTACCTGCACGACATGCAGCTCTACGGTGACATTTGGTCACATGGTGACACTTTATATCCACCCATTAGCCTGTTTCCTCCTCTAGTCTTACGCTCATTAAAAGTCACATCTGTTTGGCTGCCGCTGCGGACCGGCCCCGTGCATTTTATGGCCGAGCTGTACATCCCCCCCCCCCCCGCTCGCCCGCCCTACTCCATGCATGCTTTATTCTTGGCTTATCCCGCTCCCTCCGCCCCCCCTCCCCAACACTTTTCACAGCAGCGGCGACAGATTCAGACTTCCATAAGCTCCCTCTCCAACAGAATCAGCCCATATTGGCCTGCTGAAGAGACTCTTGGGTACAGATTTCATTTCATCCAGATTAAGTATTGGACAAAACATCACACAAATCAAATTTCCATCAAGTCTGGGCCACATGTCAAGGGATGCGCTGGGAAAAAAACCTTGTACACAGGCACACAGTTTCAGTAACCAAAATGCCTCTATTTATGTTATTTAATCAAAGAATAACCATTTAATTACAGTCTATAATGAATGCAGATGACTATTAAAAATGGTAAAATGTCTGACTACTTGAAGGTCCTTAAATTTGATCTTAACTCCCACAATTTAATTGGGACATTGGGGATAGTATTTCACAGTGTTTACGTCAACTACAGAGCGCCTTATAAAGCAGGATTAAAAAAATAGTGAGAGAGATAAAAGGAAAACAAAGACAATGGAAATAAAAAAATAAATTGAGAGGAGACAGACAGGCTTGGAACAACGATAAAACATAGAACATTAAAGCACATTGTAAAAATGCTTCCCTGTACAACTGCGCTTTGAGAAGTGGTTTAAAAGATGCTACTGATCTGGCTAGCCTCAGCTCTGGCAGAGTGTTTCAGACCTCAGGAGCCTCGACAGCAAAGACCAGGTCACCTTTTGTTGAGCGCAGAGTCCTTGGAACAACCTGTAGTGCTCTGCCAGAAGACCCGAGGCTACGCTCCCCCTCATAAGAAGTTATAAAAAGGTCTGATGTGTAGCTCGGAGCCAAACCCCTGCTGAGCCTCAAAATAAACATCCATCAATTTTCTAGATACTTAAGGTCAGGACTGTGGTGGCAGCCCAGCAAGTAAAGTGTCTTTTTTTTCCCCTCTTACAACTTCCTCCAGCTTCTCTTGGGAGAGCTCCCACTAGTGCTGAGAGACTGGAGGGATGAGGGGGGGGATTTCTATCAGGTGCCTGAACCACCTCAACTGGCTCCGTTCAACATACTGAAGCAGTGTCTCGGGGTCCTGACACCTCATCATGACGCATAATCCCACTTGTTGCAGACACATTCTTACGTTACATTTGCACTCCCCAGAGCTCCTGGCCCATAGCTAAGGGTCACATTAGCAAAACCCAGTGCTCTGTTTTGCAGTTAAAAGGGTTGTGTTACACATTTTAACCCATTACTGTAGAGCTGCAGCGAACCATTATTTTCATTTTTGATGAATCTACTGATTATGTTCTCAATCAATTCATCATTTAGTCAATAAATTGTCAGAAAAAGGTGAAACATGCCCACCACGTTACATCAGATCTTTATATTGCATGTTTTCTGTGACCATCAATCCAAAATACAAAGATATTCAATGTACTATCACACAGGAGTATGAAGATCAGCACATCAGTTGATTTTTGTTCTTCCAGGAAACGCTTTCAAAAGTCTCCTTAGTATCAGCGTCAAAGACTCAGAACTGAGCCAGAAAGCATGTTTTCACAAGTTATGTTGCTGACAAAAACAAGCTCACCTTAAGGTCCATTAAGCAGCTGCTCTGGAGCTTTTGATCGTATCACATAATCTTCCTCAGCCGATCCGCCCGCTTAAGATATGTGATATGATCCAAAGCTCCAGAACAGCTCTCAAGCTGCCTTTCACGTGTTTTGTCAACAGCTGTTTCCAAGGTCAACAAGGAATTTTGAAAATCATCCAGTAGCAGGAATTTGGGTTTTTCTTATGCAAGATAGTTGCTGCTCAACAACTTTAAAATCTCAGATTGTCCTTGAACGCATCAACAGGGAGCTGTCAGAACAGTACCTGCACACCCATAAATTACTATAAACAATATACGTAATGTGAGAAAATAAGGGTGGTGAAGTGTTTATAGAGAAGGATTACGTATCTCAAACAAATCCATGTCTCTGCAGGTTGATTTTCAGTGAATGTCTTCTTTGCAGATAAAAAAAAAAAACAATCTCAAGTCTCACAGTACGCTTTGGACAAATAGTCAGCAGCAAAGTAAAACATTAATTTGTAGCTAAATTGGCTAAAACATGCAAAACCATGAGTAAAGCTTTGAAGTCAAGTTCATTCAAGGCATCAGAACCAGGAATAGAAAATCACATAATGACTCACAAGCAATGAGTGCTGCTAATGATACTGTGGCAGCAGTTTTTAGCCTGAAAGGCTTAGTGATCCTTCTTTCCTGCACAGCCAATAACCACCAGCCTGACAGTATGGTTACTATATGACTGTTGCTTTTCACACATGATTAGTTTAAAAGCTCACATAAGCACTGTTAAGTCCTTTACTGTTACATGATGCTATGCTCTGCTGTGTTAAATAAAAGGGTTAATAATCATAAACATCACATCAGCATCTCACAGTGAGAATGAACAATAACAGGCGCGATGAAAGAAGGGCAGAGCAGACACACAGACAAAAAGACAGACAGACAGAGGAGGGAGACAGACATGAGTGTCGATTTTCAGGGTCACGTCACGCCGGTGGAGGGCTGATCAGCAGGGCAAAGCACAGGTTCAAAGTTCAAGCCTTTAATAGCCCCGCTGAAACAACGGCGCCTTCATGTCATCCGTTCACGCCTAACCTCCGTGCAACCCCTGATCCTCCCCGACACAAACCTCTCGGCTTCTAAATGAAACTCTTACGAGGAAAAAAAACCTTTTGCATAAACATTTAGTAATCTCCCCTCTCGCCACCTTCCCAGCTTGCAGACCCGAGGGCCTCTTTTAGCGGGATTTGTCTTGTACGCACCTGTAAAGACTCTCAGAAGGAAACACAGCCAAGAATAAAAAGCAGCTCTGGCTTTCATTTTTTTTTCCTCCATTCACCGAGCTAAGGCAAGCCATCCAGCGTCTGCACTTGAAGCTTCCACTGCATCAAAAAAAAAACTGAGCGGCATCAGAGGAAAGCGCGCGCTCGGCGGCGTGTTTGTAATTCAGCTCCACGAGCCTGACAGACGGATCTGAGGCCTCCCACAGATGCAGGCAGAGGTCACCAGCCCTTGCTAAGCCTTGGTTTCCTACAGACTCTTCTGATATCTCATTTCAGCAGTTCAAGGGCTTTTTAGACAAGATGATGTAATCCTCAGGCACAAATCCTCAACACATCTCCTTTATTCATTTTCGTTTTTTACTGTTTTAGGCTTGAAATGCTTGAGACGCTGGCAATTAAAATAATATACCAGCATTATGACGTTTGGTTGAAAGTAATGGCCGTACAGCGGGGAAAGGAAATAAAGGGCAATGTGGAGGAAATGACAAGCTTGACATGGATTTAATGCAGCAAATGCTTGGCATGTGTCTTTGACTAATGAGCCAACAGGACATATCTGATTCCTGGTTTCCAATATAACTCACTATTTAAATTCCAGCAGGCTGTTGCACCACCTCTGTCTACATTCAAACATGGCTTAGTTGGAACATAGTGTGAGAGTTAGTCTTTAACTCTCTCATGTCAACAGACAAGCTAGTTATAAAACAGAGTTAGAGTAGTGGGTCATTCCTTATGAGCTGTTGTCATGGAAAAACGGTTAGAAACGACACCAACATGCACACGTGATCATCATTTATGCTGCATTCACTTGTTATGGGAATTCCTGACGGTACCGCTTCTGAAACGGATGGCCCGACATTAACACCCACTTTACGCCGCGATTGGCCAGATGTGCGGAGGTGAGAAAAGGTTTGAACGTTTCATGTGAACAGCCGAGTGCAACACTATACTGTCTGAAAATGTGATCCCCTACCCTCACGTTGTGTGTGAATGCTACTCTGGTTGAAACATCACTTTCACCAACAAGGTTTTGACGGTAGCTTAGTTAAGTAGCTGCACAAGTTGCAACTAACCAAAGTGGCGAGTTTAGTTTGGAGCTGAGTAGCAGCTTGACTTTAGACTGGAGCTTACGATCACACTCATGTCAGCCTTGAATCAACTAAGGTTCTACTACAACTGACTTTGAGAAGCTCATAAACAATATATTTCAATGACTGCCGCTTTGCAAAGACATGCTTACCTTGGTTCAGATGGCGAGACTCCTTTTTTTAAATTACTGTCCATCTCCAGTGTTTTTTTAGGCAGCGTAAAGCAGACCTTGAGATTTGTAATCAGGCTTAGCATTTAAAAGGAGGGGAAAACTCATTTAAAGCCTGCCAATAATCAGGAAGGTGATTAAAAAAAAGCCCGGCGCAGCTTTGTGTTTTATGATCTGTTCATTGCTTTTACCGACACAGAAACGGAGAAAAGGGTGACGAACATGAGAAGGAGCAACAGATCTTTATCTGTAAGTCTGTAGTCAAAATAAAGAGCAAACAAATAAACCCAGGCCTGAAATTAATAACAGGACGATACTGCTTTAATACTATACACCACTGGCTCATGGGACCTTTGTAGAGTGCAGAAAATGGATTCTGGTTCAAAGGGTGGGGAAGGGATGTCCTTTAGTGCTTGGACTTCCTCCAACAGTTCTCTGGAATCAGCTACAGGAAACCTGCACATAACTGCAGCCAGAACAAAATGGAAGAGGAGGAAGAAGAGGATGAAACTCAAATGACTCCCCTGAGCTGCTGGTGTAAGACACAAAAACTGTATCTTTTATACATGTTCATCAGTGCCTGGTGTGTTTGAAACAATTTAGGAAGCATAGGGAAACATGAGTAAACCGCATTTCCTGAGAGCGATCCACAGGCTGAAGATAAAGCAAATACGGTGTCCTGCTACCAAGAAAACCCTGAAAGCATCACCGTCCCATGCTGGTTTCGAAAAGCTGTCCAGGGAAATGTGATTAATGTTTTCCACAAACTCAGAAGAGGACGTCTAAGAAGATTTGGACAGAGAAAGAAAGAGAGTTGCACTTTTCAAAGTAGTCGAGTTCAGTAATAGGCTAACATTAAACTGAGGAATCCGCTGCCAAGGAAGGCGGCCCTCCCATTAATGAGTCATGGAAGACCACAAGCAGCGGTCATAAAAACGCAACAGCCGAGAGCAAATTAAACGGCGAAACGAGAAAAAAAGTGGAACGGAATGGTTTTCTGTGCATCACCAGAATCAGGGGGAAAAGACAATCAGCAGCTTTTGTCGTCTTCTTCGTTAGACCAGATGTGAGCGGCACCGAGCAGCGTCATCCCCGATCCCGGCTGCCAGGCTCGAGCTCCACGCGCAGACAAAGAGGACACACATGGGTGAGGTGCAGCTCTCCCTGCGTCTGTGGCAGCCTGGAATGTGCTGTGGGTTTACTGGGTTTATAAATAACCGTCAGAAACGGGCAGACACAAAAGGCGCCGCTGTTCTAAGCCGGACCGCTCTCGCAGAGCACCCCTCGCCACCCTCCCGGTTACTACCAGCGTCTCGCCGGGGCAGTTAGCACCAGTGCTCGACCCACCCAGCCCGCATGCATGTGTGTAGCCCTGCAGCCCCAGCATCGCCAGCCCTGCTCCATCTGAATGGTCAAAAGGAAGGAGTAGTCAAAGCAACCTTTAAGAGCATACAAGGTGGTATTGTGTGTGTGTGTGTGTGTGTGTGAGAGAGAGAGAGAGAGAGAGAGGGGGGATGCAGGTTAAGAGAGGAAGGAGGGAGGATTGGGTGTTACTGTTATTGTATTTTTTACAGAAACAAACTGTCAGTTTGTATTTGTATTGCTACCATACGGAGTAGCAGGATCTGGACTTTTCAACCATTTATCCAATACTTTTAGATATCTGTTTTAACTATTTTAACCATTTACCCGGCCATAGTATTAGAACACTACTTTTATCAATCTACTTCAACAATTTTCAATACTTAAAAGTAATGATTTCGAAGTTTTTCATCTAAATAAAGAATGAAGCAACACAATGGCGATGACTGATGACAGTATTGCAATATTTATATATTTGCAGTATTATGAACATTCCTGGAAAAATGCTGTATTAAGTTAATGCTATTACAAACTTTACATGTCCTACTGCTGCAGCTCCATATTAAAAGCACCCAACTGGCAAAATACAGCTTAACTTTTATGATGAAGCACTCACAGGAACCTCAGTGTGCTTGTCGGTAAGATTAGCAATTACCTCTTTCGTTCATCAAAAAGGATCAACTGCTTTCACCGCGCTCTGTTGTCTGCAGACTCGTGCCGTGTGCAGCATAAACTCAGGTCCCGTCTGCTCACAGAATGAAGGCCAATTATTGCCTGATTTCTTTATTAATAGAACTATAGTTTGCTTTTCTGCCCCCTTTAGAATTACATTTTTAAGCTGTTTCAACTGTCCATTATATGACCTTTATCTACATATTTTACCAATTTGTCTATAATCTTATTTTAGCTCATTTCAAGAAGCTATCCTTTACTTTAGCGAATGTAAAACATAACGTCTACATTTTAAGACATTGCTTGCTGACTTTTTCATGCACGTGATGTGTAGGTGTCATCACTGCCTGATCCGAGTTCTGCATGCGTGAGTGGTTGGGGTTAGGATTACCCATCAGTCACGTGTGAAAATCTGACCCATGCACATGTGCTACTCAGATGCCAGTGACAGGTGTTACAGGTGTCTAGGTGTGGGTGCATACATTTATATTTTTTTCCCAATTGTGTTGAGCTCCTTCCACATACCAACCAGCAACTGCAGAAGTATCCTCTGGGGTACAGAGATAAAACCCATCCGACTGGGACCAAACTGCCAGACAACACACCAACTCAAACAGCAATAAGGTAGTTTCGGAAACAATGAGACCATGTGGCTCTAAGTGTGTGGTTGTCCAGTATAATGGCATGAAAAGTGGCAGGCACTCATTTCGAAAAGCAGCGAGTGCGTCTGTGCTACTATTTTGCTGCGCCAGAGCTGATAGGACGGGATTATGACGAGAATCAATCCATGCTGCCACATTACAGCCTTCATCCCTTCGCTCCTGGTTGCTGGGGAGCAGGAGCCTGCTGCTGTCTGCGCCTGGAGCTCGACCAAGATAGAAATCAGTCTGGTTTTTATCTCTCGGTGCTCTCGTCACCTTTCCAGCCCTCCATTCGTCCCTTCTCTCCCTCCCCCACCTTTTTTTTTTTTTTTTTTTTTTTAAATGAAGGACAGTAATGGCATGCATTGAGCACACTAGAGAGGCAGGGAATGAGGGGGGGGGGGGGGGGTGTAAAGGTGATGGGCTGCACAATAGCTAGTCACACAGCATTTAAATGCTTTTCCCCAGCACACAGTAGAAATGGAAAGTGAGGCTGGCTGGACAATATGTCCTCATGTATGTCCTCGTCTTCGAGCTGTGGAAAATTGGATTGTGATGCCGATTCTGCTCTCCAGTGTGATTTGTCAGTGACACAGTTTTCTCTCGAAAAACACCACAAAGAAAATACATCATCCGAACCAGCTCTGTTTTCGCTGGCCAGGAAGCACAGTTCCTCTCCTTTTAGGGCGCTAGCACAGAGAGTCAACAATGACATGTAGGGAAAACAACCGAAAACAGATGTGTCTGTGTCAAATTTATCATGCCTGTTAACACCTCGATCCAACTTTTTCCCTCCTTAAATCAAACAGAGAAATAGAGCCATTTACAATCAGTCTGATCTCTGATTCCAAAAAAAGTTGGGACGTTGTGTAAAGCATAAATACAAACAGAAAGCAATCATTTGCAAACAAACTGTTTACAGACAACAGTTTTATGAAGTGAGTTCATGTAGTAACATCCTTTATCCAATCATGTGTTCACAAAGTGATGAACCTCACTCCATCCTCGCTTGTGAACGACTGAGCCTTTCCAGGATGATTCATACCCAATCATGATGCTATCACCTGTTACCAATCAACCTGTTTACCTGTGGAATGATTCAAACAGGTGTTTTTGGAGCGTTCCACATCTTTCCCAGTCTTTTGTTGCTCCTGTCCCAACGTGTTGCTGCATCGAATTCAGAATAAGCAGATATTTACAAAAATCTAAAATATCTTGCCTTTGTACTGTTTTCAATTGAGCATATGTCAAAAAGAATTAGCGAAGGATCACAATCTCCTTTGCTTATGTTTAGACAGCATCCAAACCTTTTTGGAATCAGTGTTGTATCCTGGGAGGTCCTTTTTTAAGAGCTGAAACAAAAAAATTCACTCAAACTATTGATTTCAGTCACCCGCCTTACAAAACAGTATCAATCATTCAGAAATAAAAGGACAACTTAATGTTTTCAGCACTGGCTGGATGAGACAACATTTTTAGGGCGCCATGTTTTCGAGTGGAACATTTCCTGGTAGAGATTTCCATTTCTCCCTGTGGGTGCGATGTGATTGACAGCGAGCAGAGCGCAGTTGTGTTGCATGCAGTGATGTGAAAATAGTCAGCTTGGGCAAAGTGAAACAGCAATACAACAGGGGAAACTGAAAAGCCAAACCTCAGTGTTTCGATGTGATGTCTTCTGCACCTCTTTCACACTGGCAGCTTTTTTTCATACAATACAAATACATAAATAAGAAGCAATAGCAGAGACCTCATATCTCCATCCAAGCTGACTGTGTTCAAACAAAGCAACTTGATGATTAATCTTGTGTGGCATTCAGCAAAGAAACAACTCAAAGCAACTGTTCCTTCAAGCTTCTCAAATGTGAGGATTGTTAAAATGGCATTATGTCGTCACACTGCGAATAAAGTTGTCCTTAAATGTTCTTTTTGACACTTACAGTCACTCTGTGGTTGCTGTGGCCCATTTCTTTAACTTTTACATGTCCATTCAAAGCCGTCGGCGCCTTAACTTTAGCAGTTAGCGACATGCAGTTATTTAGCAGACACAAACGCAGCTGCTTGATGCAGAGCGGATCTAATTAAATGCTGTTCCACATTAACAGGATTGAGCGAACCTACAGATTTCTGCCCGCTCCCTCCGGCCTGTGAGTGGCACTCGGTGTAATGCATACGAGCAGGAACCGGACGAAGCACGTCCTGGAATATACACACATCCTGCCAGACGCAAGCGAAACCGACATCCGTACACGCAGATGACCAGCGCGCATTGTGCCTTGGGCTGGTGGTACATGGCGGCGTGGCGGCAGCGTTACGGTCACACAATGGGCGAGTGGATGGATCGTCACAGTGAAGCTGCTTTTCAAGGCTTACAGTCTTTATGTAGCCCTGGGCGATATCGAGAGGTGTAACCTGTAATGTCACTCTCAATCTCAGTCTAATTACAGGTCTCGCTCTACCTCACTCATCTGGATTGAAATTAATATATTCTGTCTTTGCCTGCAGTCATTTTGTTGTCACTGGGCTTCGGGGCTCATGTATCAAAACCCGTGTAGCTCGTGTTTTGCTCTGATTGCTGCCAAATACCAACCAGGAAACTGTGGTCTGTCAAACACATAGTACATATGTGGTGGCCTACAGAGCACACTGTTTGTAAAGTGGTTGCATTTCCCAACATAAACCAGCTAAATCTGAGTGCCGAATGTGGCTTTGCTCTTACCGGATGAAGCACGTCTCAGCGAGAGCCGACAACGAGCTACATGCTAATTATCAGGCATCATGCATGACCCCGGCTCGAGAACAAACTCTGCAGCACAGCACTCAATTTTGGCAATGACTTCACATCTCCTCCTAGATCCAGGTGGAGAACTAAACCGTCTAAATGGACAAAATAAAAAGATATTTGAGCTGAGAGCTTTCTGATATAAACAACAGGCCAGTGCTCTTATAAATAGGGAGTTCGTACGCGAGATCTGCTGCACGACCGTCTCTCTTTGCTCTCTGTTTATGTGCTCACTCACGTTTGTTGAGACAACAGAGCAACTGGTCCAGATCTCAGGGTTTTGCTAGTTCACATGACTGACTGCAATGACGGGGCCGAAAAAGAAAGATTCAAATAATATTTATAATTTCTGGCAGATAACCTACCGCGAGCAGACCGCACAGCCTGCACTCTGGTGCTGCGTGTCACTCCCGCTTACCCCGAAATTTATGGACCTGAAACTTTTCCTGCTATTTCATTTTCCCCATACCATAACAGCCCACTTTAAAACAGCGTGAATTCACTCTGGCTCTCATAGGGGGACTAGAACAAGATATGTGAAGGAAAAGGCCTCCAAGGTCCTGACATTAATAATCTTCCCATTATTTTTACTGTATCATACGAGCGATAGCTGTAACATGCACCCTGAAGCATGTCACTGATCTATGAAACAAAACCCAAGCTTTTACCATTAGTTCACCATTAACTTTGTTGGCATTTGCTTCAATAAGAAACCTAAAAAAGGAGCAGTAACAGGCCATAGAGACTCTATTTAGCCATCACAGCCCACAAAACTATAACACTCTTCTCCTTCACATATTCGTCCTCACATGTAAAGACTAAACTTTCCGTCCCGCTGCTTTATCGCCTTTTCTTGTCAGGTTTTTGAAACATTGCTGCAGAGAATCCAAGCAAATGTCATGTGAATTTCCATGAAGTAAAACTTTTGCAACTTTTGACCCTTCCCTGATTTCGCATTGCTGGTCTGTCCTATGTTTCCCTAAATGCTTTGAGAAGTGATTCACTTGTGCCCCCTGAGAACAAGTTGCACAGGAATTTGCTTCACATGAGCAAGTCGTTACTGTGAAAGACAAAGACTAAAGCTGACAAGTCTGAAAATCAACAGGGTCCACCTTCTGAAGAGCATTAATGCATTCGTCAAGCTTTATCATCATCTGCCCATCAGATCAATATGGTGTTGGAGAGTGTTTGGGCCAGATGGCGACACTGAAGGGGTCAGCAAACGTTTGCCATTCCTTGTCTGGGGACTATGAACATCGACAGCAGCTAAGTCTGGGCATTTACTTTTTTGGGATACACGTTCTTACATCAAAGTGTATAAAGTGGCAGAGACACAAAGGAACACCAAACTCATTAGGAGACATCATCTAGAGACCAAGAGTATCCACCCTTCGTGGCATGTCTGGCCATGACTCTTTAAGAAGTAAAGCTTTGGACCATTATCTTACTTCATAATTAGCAGCCACGATCATTTGACATTAGAGGCCACTGGGTATCTTAATGCACTATTCAGCTTTTTGTTGTTTAGTCTTTTTGTCGCTGGCAAGAAATGAATCTGGAAAGCAGTTCTGCGACATGATCTTTTTTTTCCCAGAGGAATACAATGCTCACTTGTGAGGCCAGATCAGTCTGGGTGGTCCAGCCAAGCGAGCAGCAAATGGACCAGGCCGGACCGGTTCAGCCCAGATTGGACTTTTGTATGGGACGCTCTCTTTTGCCCTCCAAAGCATTTCTCTCCTGCGAAAATGACAGACCTGACAATGCTGCCATTTTTTTTTCCATTTTTAATGAGCTCACAAACGTCCTGAATTGCCCGACTGTTTCCACAAGGAGATTCAGTCAGCAGTTTTCATACATCACACAACAAAAACAAACAACCGAAAAACCCACACAAACAACCCACACTCCGGCCTGCATGGAATTACCGAGGAATATGAAGACAAAGGGGAAATGACGCAATGCTGCTTTTATAATTGATTCTGTTCCACAGTCCCTTCGATAATGGCCTACAGAAATCAAATAACTGCTAATTGCTCCTCCAAACATGAGCACTTGGCTTGTAATGACTGCATGCCTGTCACACTGTCAATTCTTTCTTATGTCTCTATAACTACTACAGCTCATCAGCTTCAACCCTGTAATGAATTCACAGCGCAGCAGCCCTCCCTTCTTAATCATTAAGTGAAGTAATTGCCCAAGATTGCTCAGGGTCCACTCGGCCATTACGAGCCCACGAGTTTGGTCCCTTAGCAACGGGGATCTGCAGGCTGAAGATGATCTCCTGCGTCAGTCAAATTGCAATCACAGAGTTTTATCCATTGTGAGAGCATCTGTCCTGCACAGCTGCCTCCATCCTGTAGAGCTGTAGAACTTCACGACGTTGCAGGGACATAGTGTTTACTTTTATACATATCTTAACCTTTAAATCTGTCCCTCTGTTTGTGGGTTGTTATGTCCAACTTAAACCTCTTAGCACGGCCACTGGACAGCAGACAAGAAAAAGTAATGCAAGCACAGATTTGTTTAAAAATCACACCCTATTTCACTATTTGGGAGAATGTAAACAGCACTCTTTACAGCAACGTCTGTGTCTCCTCTCTCCGGGAGAACCTAACATTGAGAAAAAGGCATCGGGAGGTTTATTTGATTAATTCCAAACAGCTGCTTAATTGCTGCAGCGTTGTGTGCCATTAGGCCATGATGAGCAGCACAGAGCCAGGCTTTAGAGGAGTGAGAAAATAAAGCAGATATCCTCGTCAAAGATCCCTTTCATTGTACTAATGATATCTCAGGCTGAAGGCGTTTGCCTGGTGGAAAGAAAAGACACTTTGAAGAGACTGGTGGGAGAAGATGACACACAGCCACTGTTTTCTGTACGTCTATATGATGTCGCGCTTCAATCATCAATACTGTATTCTTTATAGGCCTAATTATACATATCTGAATAAAAATATAGAACATCTACCGATGGCTGCAACATAACATCTGCAGCCAAATGTGGACACTGAACTAACTAAAGTCCACATACTTTTGAAAGATGATCATTTTGCAGTTCAGATTTCTGCTTACTCCACCACACATACACACACACCATAACAACAGGAGATAGTGATGAAGATAAATACGACTGTCATGAATTTATGTGGATTTCATTACAAATTTCCCTCAGCTGAATGATGAAATGAGACATCCCAGCCACTCTTAGTGCAACACCGTGGTTTTATGTTTGAAATGATGTCATCTCCATCATCCCACAACGGTTTATGGACTGATCGTAACCGTGACAATGCCGGATTGTGTAGCCATAAAGAAAAATAGCAAAGTTGTCCACCTCTGCAGCTGGAAAACGTGGTTCCTTTAAGGACACTGAAGTCACAAAGGGAGTGAGCGGTCGTCTGAGCGGGGACTTTATCAACGGTAATGGCCCATATTGAAATAAATCTCTGGAGCAGGGGTGTAGCATTGATGCTTAACAAGCCCTGTCAAGAGACGGCTTTGCATACATTGAGCAGCATTGTGGGAGCTGATGAGGCACCGCTCCAGTACTCAGGAGGAACGGGGTTCACATTCCTCTGCTATATCCAAACACAGGCATATTCAGAAACTAGTTCTTACGCATCACCTGGAAAACCTAAATGGCTTTCATCTGCAGCACCCTAAACCCTGCTTATAATTAATACCATCTCAACAGCAACGCTGCCTCTAAGTATACTCATAAAAGCCTATTAGCCCCATGCATCAGCATGCTCTAATTGTTTGTTTGAAGTGGATTTCTGGAGTGTCACTGCCTTTCAGGCCCCCCTCCAGCGCTCGCTCTCACTCAACTTGAGTGACAACGGCGCTCACTGCGGCCCGGGGGCAGAGGGCAGGAATCAGTCAGTGAGGGCTGAAATGAAAAGAGCAGCCCTAGCACGGTTGGCACGGGGCAAACCGCCAGAGAAGCTGCGAGCAGGGGTTGACTTAATAAGCAGCGCCGTTTTAAGTTCCCACCATGAGCGGCACATCAGCGGCCCACGGGCAGCGGCCGCCAAAGCCTGAGACCGAGCGCCAGCCCGCCAGCCCGCCAGCCCGCCCTCCCCCTCTGCCCCTAGCTCCAACATCCGTCCGGCACCCCAGCGCCCGGCCTTGATCTACTATTACCACCCGTCACTTGCCATTCCATTGAAGAAAAAAGGCCGTTTGTTGCATGAAGGGATAAATGGGTGAATAACTACGTTTCTAATCAAGCTGAAAGGATCTCTACAAGATAAAACGGGGCAGAGTTACAAGTGGACGAGAGATCTGCTGATCTGGAGGAAAGAGAAAGATCCACAGACCCCCCTGTGTGATAACAAGCTTCAACTATACTGTCATGTTTAACCTTCTGCGCTGCCAATAAATTATCCACCTGAGTGTGTCTCTGTTGAGTCACGCAAATACAGATGGAATATATGATGTGGAAAAGGAAAGCTACATTGATTTTTAGGACAAAAGCAGACTCAAGACAACGAAGAAGGAATGTGAAAAAATATTTCTTGAAAAGGGAGAAAACAAAGCATTTCAACTCATTGTTTTCCTTTTTTTCCCCCCTCTCTCTGGTCTGTGTCGAGGTTCCATGTTGAACAGAGAGCGATATCAAAGCACGTGAAAAACAATGCATGACAAACACTGCATACCGGAGTGAAGTCTACAGTGACGTCCATCTTGCTGTGGTAAGGCATAAAAAAAAGCTTGAGAACAACAACAAAAAAGCATCGGGAGAGAGCGGCGCCATCGCTACGCTACGGTCTTGATCACCTGTCGAAGGCGCCGGCTGCCATCAAGGAGCGCAAACGAAATAACGCGAGCAAAAAATGGCACCCAAACTCTGGCATGCAGGTGGGAAAGCAAGACTCTATCTGTAATTCAGCAAGTTTCAGTGAAACATCTAACAGATATTAAGGTTTCAAAGCCAAAGTATTTAACTTCCATATAAGCAGCTTTGCAGTATTTCCAAACATTTAAATTTGTAGCAGCTCTTAGCAGGATTGGTTGATGTTGACAACACAGCACGGCGCCTGGCCTATTGAGGGGAGCTTGTTGCAGAGAAGTTGGAGAGAGGAAAAGGTTTGGGGGGTGGGGGGTATGGCTTGGGGGGGCGGTAAAGAGGATTACGAGGGGCCAGCTACGAGGGGGTATTGTTAGAGCCTGAGAAAGTGTGCAGGAAGAGCAGCACACACTCTGGAAATGAAACTCTGGCCGTCCAGATGAATAACAGGATGCTGTGAGATACAGTTCTGCACAGTAACGCACACTCCTCGCCCACAATCGCTGAAATTACATTAATATTCACATCCCCATCTGTGCACGGGATGATTCATGAAGATGGGCGATCCCCGAAATGTGTTGAGCATAAAAAGATATACATATCATGGGAGCGCTGCAGTATTCGAGTGAACTGCCTGTTTAGCATAATTTTGACCAAAGCGATTGCCTGTTGGAGTGTTTCCATTTTGCAGCGGCTGCGTTTGGCAGGCTGAGATGACAGAGTGCTGCTCATCAGGGAAATAGCTGGGCAGGAGGATGTTGCTGAGAGGCAAAACCCACCGTGTCTGTATATGCAATTATCAAAAAGACCTTGAGCTGGGGCCATGAACGATGAATATGTGTCCACATCACAGCGCTACAAATTTGTGACAAAAGAGAATCCAATTCTGTTCTTATTACACATTAAAGGCCCTGAAAACACAATTTCTCGATTAGCTTCCTACTATGAGCGGGTCTGAAATAAACACACTTTTTCTGCCAAAGTGGTAAAGTTTTGATAAATTCATTAAAATATTGATTTGTCAGTGCTGCTTTTTTTTTAGCTCTTCACACCGGTTGGAAGTGGCTGAGCTCAGGTGGAAAACGGGGACCTTGCATACTTCCATGCAGCAGAGCTTTCGAGTGTTAAACTCTTAATAAATACTAACTGATGACTGCAGATGTTTGGTAGCTGCTTCTTAAGCCATGAACATTTATATGGCGGACAAATACTTTGTTTTGAAAGCGAGTTTTCCGGAGCTTTAAGGATTGATGATAATCTAAAAGCGGCTTTGGGTGCTGTAGCTGCACCGGAAAAAGAAACCGAACATGCAGATGCTTAAAGAGCTCTGACGAGTGTGTCATCAGGAGGAAGAAAACACATACATGGCATAAATAGAAAGAAACCTGACCCAGTTTGCTCGTTCTGCTCGCTTTTGTGTTGGTGGGAAGAGGACACTGCTGTGGGGGTGGAGTCTATAAAAAACACCATAGCAAAATGGTGTGAACGCAGTGTGTGTCCAAGCCCCTCAGGTTGATAATAAATCTTAAGAGTGGTCTTGTCCACACATAAGTGTCAGTTCCCAGTCCGGGTCGCAGCCTCTGACCATTAAACTTTAAATTCTATTTACTTTCCAAAGTGGAACCACAGTCCAGCAAACCCCCGCTGGGTAGTTATGACTCCACTTGTTAAAAAAAAAATTCCTGAAGCTACATTACATCCTTTGAAATTCTTTCAACAGCAAAGGAAACAGCTGCAGTTGTACGGTGTTGACTAAGCAAGCATGCTGCGGTAATTATTTCAGTCCTCATGCTGGCATCCTCCTACAGCTGCTCACACTTCACCACTGGTAAACACAGAAACAGGCCCAGGACCGTGGGTTGAAGCCTCGCTCTTGTTTCTTGTCTCTCAATCTGTTAACTTATTGCCAAGTACACAAACTGTATTCAACATCGCCTGCGCCACTAAAACCCTCCAAACCACCAGCATACTTCCCCCTGGCTTCTAGATAAACAAACTGTGACCGGAACAGATTTCCATCATTCAGATAAAGAAGCGTTATCTGCGTGTTTGCATAATGACCAGCAGGAGTACCTCTGACTGTACGACATAAATGCCGCTCAAAATCAGAAGTTACATTCATAAGCACAGCATGTCGATATCAAAGCCGAGTCTGAATGAACATCAAAAGCATGGTAATCTGAGGAATTTTACATGGAATATTACGACACGTAATGGCAGCAATTTGAAGATCAAAGATGGTGCAGATCATTGAAAATGCAGCATTTCCTTCCTTCTATTCATCGCCGTCTCTCAGCAAAGGAAAAAAGGTAAAAAGGGCTGCAGGTTTGCCTCCGACTCTCATGTCTTATTCTGATGTCGATACCAGAAGACAGGAATCGAGGAAGGGGAGGCAGTCTAATTAAAAGATGATTCTAGGACAGGCGGGTTAGGCTTTCAAGGCCAAAATAACTCAAGGGTCTCACAACCGAAGGGAGGCTGAATGGGTAGGAGAGCAGAAACAGACCACCCTCGACAGGAGGCTGTAAAGGAAGAATTAATAGAAACTGCACCAGAAGAAAATCAGACCAAACAGAAGGACGCACCTGCAAGAACTAATGTGTTTCACAGCGATGCTTGTGTTTTTCCTCCTGCAGACAAAAGGACTTTAAACATTTAGCGTACGCCTGCAGCAGCACAGCTCTCGCCCCATTTCGTAAAGATTCAAGGCACCGCTCTGATGCCAGAAGACTCCAGTTCAAAATGGTCACACTCGAGAAACCCCACTGTATTATTACCTAATATTCCACGATAATGTGTGGTGCACCAATTTCTCAAAACTGGCAACTAGCCGGCCACAAAAGACATGCAATCTGTTATCTCTATCCATGAACTTCCATGAACCGCCCGGCTTTTCCGCGGAAATACTCGGAGCTTTGAAGCCACGCCAGATATTTAACTTGGCTGCGCTTTCACTTTCTGTGATTGGACAAAGGAGGAACATGTAAAAGGAGGCCTGGAAAACGAGAGAATGTACAGCCAGTCACATTTCGCTTCAGCTCCACCTTTATTCCTAAAGCTTTATACATTGTTCCGCACTTCAAAACCATCATATTCTTCAGTTCTGCCTTGTGGGAATGACTGCAGCTTAAAAAGAGACCTGCAATAATAGCCTGTTGGCATGAGTGATGTCAAATGCTGCCTTGATATTTTGTGATTATGCTCTGATGCCAGTAATTGGAGGGTAATTACAGTACACATTATGAACGTATCTCCACCCCACTGGCAGGTCCCGACCCACATGTTTTCCTCTCACCACAACAAAGTTAAGAGGATTCCTCGCACTCGCTCAGCAGAGTTTCACAAAACACCTGTGAGGCTTTTGACAGCCTTGCAGAAACTTCTGGCTAATATTTTTCCGTGGATTTCCTTCCTTTTAAAACATATCTCTGGACACAGTTTCTATCTGCAGTTCATCTCGACTGCTCCGGCAGCGAACACCTGGAGCAACAAAGCGTTGAGGGGAAGCGATGAAGATGGCTTTGTTTCTCGAGGGGCTCGGCCACACAGCGAACTCTGCGGACTCGGAGAGAAATGATTCCACATGTGGGGTTTTCAGCTGCAATCGGCAACTCTTTGCACTCCGAGAAAGAAGCACAGATCAGAACTGCACCTTCTGGTTTGGGTCTCACCTCTCTCTTTGAGCCTGGATCTGCTCATACCAGGAAAACCTAGAGTCATATTTTCATTTGCAGCAATAATTCTCTGGTTTTATCCCACCCCTCTTTTCTTTTAAAACATAGTGCATACCTCTGGCTCTTGCTGCACACCATAATTATATGATAGATGAAAAGAGGAGGGGAATAGGTATATGACTTGGCAGAAACACCAACATTCCTCACATGAAACCTTCATCTGGCTTTTTTTTCTGCTTCACTTCATCAGCTTTGTACATTTCTATGGGGGATTGTGAGCACACAAACAGTTGGCTATTCATGCGGCTCCGCTAAAGGCACTTAATGATCCCAGCATAGCCTATATTCCACCTTTAGAAAAAGCAGGCTTACTGACCACAACAGACCGGGGTTGTCAGAGTGGAACCTGCTACCATTGGACTTAAAGGGCACACCTGCCGCTTCCAAAACCAGCAGCGCTGTCAAATGAGCAGGTGGCGAGTGACATACTGTGGAGCTGTGGAGCGGAGGGAGGGTTAAGTATTTTGTCTGTGTTCATCCACTCCTCTCCTGACTCAATTTAACACCTCACAGGCCACAAGTCACGTCAGCAGGGACGGTCCCACTTTCGGCTTCTGCGGTTCAGTTCCTTCGCAGAAAGAAACCATGAAAGACATGAGCCTCAAGTCCTGTCCACGTCTAGGATGACTAAAAACACAGAGCGACTGAGTTTTCATGTCTATCTTCGGGGGAATGTTTCTGAAGCTTTAACCTTTAACATTTCAACGAACAATGCAGGTCTTGTGCGTTAATATCAAATCTCTTGTATTACTATTTTAAAAAGAAGCCATATGAGTGGAAGGGATGAAATTGTGAGTCACAATCACTCCTGGCGGAAGAGGAAAATAACATGATTCTGATTTGACTCATCACTCAATCATAAAAACTGATATACTGTATGTGGGTGTAAACTGAAAATTATAAATCAAGATTTTTATTTCACTGCTGGATGAAATAACGAGGGTTTGCTGCATCTGTGGAATGTGAGTGAGAGAGTTTGTGTCACTCTGTAACAGCCAATAATATGGCATATCAATGTAGTAAATCAACTGAGAAACTGTGGGCGGCTGCAGCTGTGGAGGTAGCACAGCCGTCCACCAATCAGAATGCATGTCCACAACCATTACTAATATGAGTATCAGGCTCATCAGTAGAGTGGCGCGCAGCACTGAAACCACAACGAGCACAGAGGCCAAATCACCAGCCTTCAATATATTATATATATTATGGTCTGGACGTCTCTTTGGCTCGATGTCCACGGATACAACCCAATCCAGCTGCCACAGTGGCAACGTGCGAAGGGGGGAAATAATTGAGCCCAGAAAGAGCCGATAAATACGCTTTACAAAGCTACCATTTGTTTTCACATTAGCATATGTGCACATTACAAAAGTAAGGACTATGTTCTGACAAAGAACAAGAGATAAAGTGAAAATATGGCTACTGCTACAACATTTAACCATTGCATCACTATGTAGGAAAACAATAGTATGTAGCAACAGGTTTGAAGTCTATGATTTGATGTTGCATCGACTGAATCTTCCCCAGATAAGAGTCCCGTGACTGCGCTCGGTTACCTCCTCCTCCACAGCACCCATCGTGTGTCTCAACGGCGAGTGAACAATGCGCGGAACAAGAAAGAAGCCGGCCACGACTCTGTGTGCCAGTAATCTCTCTTTGAGGCCCCCGGCGTCTCTAATTGCCTGGACACTTGTGTCCGAGGGCTGCTCTCGTTCCTCGGAGAAAAGATGAGACCTCTCGTGCTCCTTACAACAGGCTTAAGCTGATAAACCCTTTCATTCAACATGGCCGTGGGATCGGTGCTCCGTGCAAACAGATTGGGTAAAAAAAGACTAATCAAAACAGCGATTAGCCCCCAACACAGAGGCAGAGCTAAGCCACAGCACAGCCTCAGCAGGGGGTCCGGTCTCTCAACCGCTGAAGGAGTCGGGTGATTTGTGAGGCTTTTCTGACAAACACATTCTTTAAAGCAACTACACGAGTTGGAGTATTTGTGGAATGCATGCGGTGGGGTTTTTATTGGACAAAGACGTAGCACAGTTTATTTCAAAATGGGATGTGACAGCTTAGAGAAATGTACGGATCGCTCTGAGGGCGAATCCCTCGCACTCAGACCTCCCATGACGCAGTTTCTTCCTGTCACCCAGCCGTCATGAGGCTTTCTTGTAATTTTTCTGCTTGTTACAGCCAACGCCACTGCCAGCACCTCCATATGGGCTACCATCAGGGCTTCATCTGGCCTGGTGCCCTTGTATATTATACAGTCTCCATGTGTTTCTCAGCAGCAAGGTCAAGTTTTGTGCTTGTTTACTTTACTTGCAGCTAAAGTGAACAAACAAGCTGGACTTCAACATCCACTGCATTCTGTGCAACTACTATAACAAAGGCCTGTGTTGTCTGGGGCAGATTTTATGCCTAAAAAATAGAGCTTTCAGTCTGCCAGATTATTTTGTTTTCTGACAGCAGATACATGCGATCAGTTGTGTTCTGATTGAAAAGAATTTAAGCATCTAAACTAATCACTAATCAATATTTCCATATAAACAGTGGATCAAATGACTGTGTAATGGGGACATTCCACTCGAAATCATGAGTTACTACCCAGTTCTGCAGTCCCCCTCAGCTCTGGCTCACTCCCACCATGTTTGTCACTAAATGTGTTTACATGTACAAAATATTCCGGGTTTTGCCTTTATTTCAAAAAAGACATATATCCCTACCAAGCTGCTTACAAGCCTAATGAAAACGCACATTCCACTGACATTTCCATATACATGCAGTCGTGCATACCCTGCTTAATGAACACGCTGTTCCTCTTTCATTCGTTCAACTAGAACAAAAAAAAAAAAACCAACTGCTGATATCCCAGTCTTTCATGAGGTTTAAAAGTAGTATTTCTCCTTCCAGTCAGAAATGTGACCTCCCCTTTCGCGGATGCATCTCTACCACCAGCCTTGTTGGCAAGGCAACGCACAGCTGACCGTAAACAGGCAAGAAGCCGGGTGTCACAAACTGAAAGACACGCAGATGAATGATGCTGAATAACTGCACTAATTGTAACACAGGATGACCTGATTTTTTTTTCTTTAATAAGATTCATGCCATCAGAATAATTTGAAAGATGCTGTGATGACTTAAAATTCCACAAAGAGGAGCTTTAAAATTACCAAAACTAAAATCACTAATAATCACATGCAGTAAGTGGCATTAGCAGGTTAAACATTCTACATCTGTGTAACCTGTCAAAGACAGTTACAGGCTTTCAATGCCAGGAAATATTGTGCAGCCAGCTGAAAAACAAGCCCGGCTTCATATGGTTCATGTAATGTTACTGATTATACAGCAGTATGAATCAATTTATAGGCAAGCGTGCAGCACCATCATTCGTTTTCCACATTGGCTTGCCCACCACTGACCTTGAGTAATAGCTCACAAATGTATTGTAAAGAGTCATGTGACTTGGGCGTGCACACACAGGCCATGACAGATACCAACAGGGAATATCAACATATCCATTTGTCCAAGTAAATATAACGTGCAGTTGCGTGTCATTGCTGCGGTGTCAAATAACAACGGCGCAGTAAACTCAGTGAACCTGGCTGCTGATGATTTGGGATGTTTAGATTAATCCTCAAAACAGAAACACGTTCAATTATCCAAATTCAAGAGCGTTTGTGTGTAATCTCCTGGAGGAGCGGGAGCGGGCGCGCCTGGAAATGATTCCAAGTGACTCTCTGGTTATTACAAAAATAATGAGCAAACTACAGGCCATGAGATCTGCTTCAGCCAGACTCCCCTCAAATTTTCTCCACTTTTTCTAGGACAGCATTTAAATTAGCCACACAATGCTCGAGTCTCCTCGAGTTGCTGAGCTCTGACAAAAGTTACATTTGAAGATGCTTACTTATAATTCTTCAGCAGCTGTTTGGACTCTTAACTTGCTCCCCATGCTGATTCAATATTATGGAAAAGATTCTTCTGGGAGGCTGTCTGAGGTGGCATCTGACCTTATTAGACACATGATACATCCTCAGCTGGCTCATTATCCTGCAGCAGATTAACAGCTCACTGTGAATGGAGCATCTGCCTCGGAGCAAAGTGAGGATCAACCAGCAACTAATCTGAATTATGTGGGGTCAGCACTGGAGAAGCATCACCTTTTTTTTCCATGTATATGAACTCAGTAAAAAGAGGAGAAAAGCTTATGTGAACTAGCGAGTTGAAATTGTGAAGAAGATGAAGAAGAATGACTTGGCCTGGTCTCTCGGTGCAGACGGGACGCCAGAGTGCAAGTTTCTTTCAGCTGTCAAAACCACTGCGACAAAGTGCTATTTCTGGATTTTAATATTGTTCAGATTCCTGTGGTGCTCTGAGTGAACATCTTCAGTCCATCCATGCTGAGCGACTGGGGTTGGCGGGTGCGTGAGTGCATGCACATGCTGACAGGTTGTCACGGGATGTCACCGTTGAGACGTGGCACACTGAAAATACTATCCAGTTATACTGTCAATATTTCATGAAGGAACTAGCTCAACACTTTGGGAAACACGCACATTTGTTTTCTTGCTGAGAGCTCGATGAGAAGGTCGACACCAATCTGGTGTCTGCATGGTGAATATGAAGCCAGAGCTAGCAGCCAGCTAGCCAGCTTAGCTTAGCTCTGTCACGTAGCCACCCATAAAAAACACACCGTGCCGCTTTGACACTTTGGGTTTTGCAGAGACTGAGCATGCGAGATACAACATGTTAGTGATCTTTACAGTCGCAGGTTGGCGGATTTTCTTTTCTTTGGCCAGAGCTGGCCAGCTGGTTTCCCCATTTCCAGTTTGTGCTAAGCTAAGCCGCTGCATTGCTTCATATTTACAGCACACGCACGGTGCAGTGGTTTCAATCTTTTCTGCAAGAAAGCACCTGAGCGTGTTTTCCAAAAGGTCAAACTATTCCTTTAAGAGTGAAAAGACGTTTGCCATTCAAAGAGATACTTTGACTGTGTCTGATACTGCAGATATCACAGCTTTATTACTCTCTTCATCCCTGCGCATTCATGCTATTTGTAAGGCTGGAATAAGCTGAAAAAATAACATGAAAACCAGAGGAACTTCACGGTGCTGCATCATGCTTAATGTTGAAGTACGGAAAATCACATAACATGATTTTACAACAACAGTAAAATCCCACAATGTAATTACAGTGACAGATTGACTGCGTTGCCCCTGTGTCTTAAAGTATATCTGTGTTTTTAGTTCCTGCAGGATGTGGCTGGATGCTGCGCTGCCTCCTGTCATGCAGCATGTGGAGGCCCTCAGAGCCCATAGGAGCAGAGTGGAGCATTTTCTCCATCCACATACAGTTCTCTCTCAGCCCGAGGGAGCGACTACCGTTTCGCTTTTCCTCGCCGTCCCTATAAAAACACAACCACTGGTCCTGACCTCGCAGCACAGAACAGCGGTTAATGTGCCCAAGCTTTTTTGTCAGGCATGCCGTGTCCCACTTCCCTATAAAGTACCCCTTCATCAGCACCACCCATCACGTTCAACTACAGAAAAGTGTTACAGTGATACATTATATATTGTAACACTAGTAAATATTTCATACAGTTGAATTGTCAATGTTGCTGAGTGGCAGGTTGGATGTTTGAACCACTGATCCATTGCTTCAAGCTTATTATTTCAACTGTTTAATCATCACTGGTAGCTAAATATTTCATTTCATATTGGGTTAGCCATTAGTTTAGTCAAGTATTTCAACCTTTTATCCAATAAGATGACTATTTCGAGCATTTATCCAGTACTTTGATCTAACTATTGCAGCCATTTCTTACTTCTAGCTGACTATTTCCACTGCTTATACATTTTTTTGAGCTAATTACTTCAACCGTTTTTCCATTTCTTTTGGCATCACACCATTTTTTAATCCGAATTGGATGTTTATTTTCCTCAAAAACACAAATATGTTGCTGATATGTTGTTTTTAATTAAGTCTAATTTGTGTTTTTTTTAATTGGTTGAGCTACTCCACAATGCAACCGCAGAAGTAGCCCTCGGTAAGTGTTTGGGAATCACAAGTGTACAAAGTTCAAGTGCAATTGAGCACAAAAATAGCATTATTTAGGCTAACTAAACCAGAAATGACAGAAAACAGCCTCACGCTCTGAGAAATCAGCCTTTTTCCTCACTTTGCCAGAGTGCATGTCTGTCAGTTGCTAGATAAAAATCAGTTCGCCACATGCAACAGCTAAACTGTAGGCAAGACAGCGGGGCTGGTGCCAGTGTGCCATGCTACACGCTGAGACAGTGGGTCTCTTTGTATGGTGAGCTTCTTTTTCGACAGGAGCAGGAGCTGCAGGAGCACTTACACTCGGATGAAAACACCACAGTGAGGGGGGTTTACAGCTTGCTTATACACCACAGCGCTGCCATCCTGGGAGCGGGGTGGTGGTCACAAGGAGGGGAAGGGGTTATCGTCCGAGGGGAAACTTGTCATGCCAGAAATTTTCATGCTATGAATAAATTTACATCAAATCAGCGCTGCCACTCACTGACAGAGCAGATATCCTGAAGCAGATAGGTTTCACTGAGTGTCAGAGATAAAGATGAGAATTTGCAGTGAGTGGAGAGAGTCCAAAGCATGAATCCATCATTGTGTCTCTTTCATTTAGCTTAAGAAATATGATCAGTGGTGGTGATGACGAGGGGGAAACTGGGCAATCACAAAGGCCAACATTCAATCTAGGAGAGATAACAAAAGGAGGACGAAAGACAGCTCTGGATGGCAGGATGCCCCTGGGGCGGCTATGCTGTTATTATGTTGGAAAGGGCTGCTGAGCTGCGGTGTGGGGCAATTAGGAGGACCGGAGGATTGAGTGGGGGAGGGTCCGGCACAACAACCCGTCCATGAAGTGTTCTCAGCTCAGAGAAAAGGAAGAACAAACCTCCCGGATACGGCGGCAGCGGCATTCCAAAAAAAACCAAAGACGTAGCAGATGATGGTGGATTTATGAATTGAAATAACAACCATCTGCTTATTTCCATGGAAAGAAGCTTGGATTAAGCTGCTTTTCCTCTCATCCAGAATCCAAAATGAATATCAAGCAATTGCATGCTGAACTTAATGCCACACTGTTTTGACTGATTTGACTGGTAAGTATGTGAGAACTGGGCTTGGTTTTGGATAGTGTGCGCAAGCAGATGAATCATCTGTTGTTCCCATCCAGAGCTACTGCAGACACTGCGAAGAACACATTAGCCATGTCTATTATCTTTAACGTCACTCCGCTTTGGAAAGTCCTGACTGAAAACCGCACAGAGTCCGGGAGCAGTCCAGCTGGAGAACACGGGGACAAAGAGGAAAAGTCAATCCCAGAGTATCGTTGCAGCGGTTCATGAGCCGCAGACAGAGGTCGCAGCCTTACAGCTATTGTGTGTTGTCTTTTAACGAGTAGATAACGGAAGTAGAAACAGATCGAGTTGCAAGGGGGAATGGGTTTTACGAGACACACAGAGCGACTGTTCCCCAAACTCTCACTTGGGTAACTTAAGCCTCTGAACTTCACCTCTAGTGAGATCTCTATTGTCGCCTCTCATAATATTACACATCTCCCAGTAAAGAGGACATAATGGGCAGTGAAAGGAGATAGTAACCGAAGCTCCGTGGTGTGAGATGTAACAGTTGGCATTGCCAAGCATCCTGAGCCCTCACAAACACACACAGTTTCCATGCCCTCTGGCCCTGAATGGCTTCAGCGGAGCAGGTGTCTGCCCACATTCTTTACATAAGCTCTTGTCAAACATGGCGCACAGCAACAAGGCCCCACAGCTGCGGGACAATGGAGTCACATTAAACTACAGCACTGCAGCCAAGCATGCACACGTCGAGCCTGAGTCAAGGTAGCAGTCTCCGCAAGGTCAGCTTGCCAAAACTGAAAAGGAAGAATTACATGTAACCCAGTGGCGTCAACTGGAATGTAGATGTAGAAGGGAAACAAAAGCCGTGCTGTTCATTTCATTACCAGGCAGCAAATGATATGCTGTTACTGGAGTGATCCACGTTCACAGGCGGGGGTTGAGGCTGTTGAGCAGACGCAAAACAAACATTGCGAACATCAAATCAGCCATAAAAAAACAAACAAACCGCACAATCATACCTGAATCCCAAATGCAGAGGTACAAAACATGATCAAATAAACGTCTGAGGCACTTCCTGTTGTTTCTACTGCCATAAAGAAGCCATAATATGTAATTTAAAGAAAATTACTATCTAGCTCCAGGTATTATGCCAACACACAGCTTCCTTTTCCTAAATCTAAGGCAGTATTTTAGACCGGAACCACGTTGGAAGAGTGAAAAGGGCCCATAAAACCCCTGCAGCACAGCCGAGTTTGGCAAAATAAATAAGTAAATAAATAAAATTAAAAACTTGGAATAATTATAATGTTTGCATGTAAATATGTACATTATGTAAATTATAAACCACACCTCCTCAGGTTTTCAAACACAACGACACTTCAGGTTAACCGTTGCTTCAGGGTTTCACTAGCTCTTTAATCTGCCAGGGTCAAATGCCTTGAAGTAAGGATTATCTTATTTTCCATTTAGTACCACAGCCAACTTCATAATAGGCTACTCACTGAACTGTCTGTGCTTTGATCAGAATCTAAAAGACGGTGCCGCTATTTCAGGTTCACAGCTTTATTTGGTGGAGTAGGCCATGTCAGAACGGTCTTGCTGACCTTGTTCTACTGGTATCCAAGGTACAGCTACTGCATTGCCTGATTTAGCTTTCAGGCTCCATACATAATCCTTAATTAACCTTCCTGAGGGGAAGTCACGGTCTTTGGATCTCAGGCATTCTCCATATTTTTAGGCTGATGTATTAATTTCCCCTTCGTTACTACCTACCTGGTGATCTTAACAACCTCAGTTTGACTTCAGTATGATACCATACATGAAGTTGGTCCCTATGAGCAGAAACTGGTGACGAATACATCCTCTCTGAATCCTACAATTAGCTCCAAAGCTCTCAATTACAGACGTCCCACATCACAGAAGCCTCAAAAATGTCACATTATGTTGACGTTAATAGCCCGCACTGTGCGAGCGAACACAACAAAGCAGAAAACATCTAACGATACGGGCCGAAAACCAAATGCAACACTGACAGATCAAGACGAGAGAATCACCACCTGCAGATAAAACAGCTCAGGCCCTTTTCAAGTCAGCTCTGCTGTCACAGAGCAAGCAGCTACGATGGGCTGGGTGCACTCCAGTTTTCAGCAGATCACTGACATACTGACGAAAGGCGTCCTTAGCCCCTCTCTGAAGCCCCTTTGCACCCTTAGCCCCTGGCTGCGGGCCGGCTCAAGAGCAGAAGCACCAACCAGGAAGACTTGAACAAGAGGCCTTTCTCTCCCTGCGATGCAACCCTCCCCCCCTCAGACTCCTGCAGAAACAGCCCTGGCAGCATCTCGGCTTGTTCGCCCCCTTTGGTCAAGTTGGGTTTTCACGTCGCCTTGGCCGAGGCTTTAATTGATTTACATGGAACTCTCTCACTCCTGCTGCACAAGTCCATGTAAGGCAGTGCCAGCAAGGCCAGATAGCCAGACAGCTGGCCGTGCCTGCACGACAACCAGACGTCCACCCACTGACAACGTGCTATTCCAGGGTCTGCAAAGACAAACAGTAGCGCATATCCTCCATGCTGCTCAGAAACAAAGTTCTGACCTCTTGGCATGTCTGGCATCATGAGTGACACCACCTTAAGAGTGGAAAATGTCAAACAGGAAAGAATACTGACATCTTCTTCTCCGCTAAGCACTCTATAACTGACCCAAGAGGAACCTCTATAAAAACAAAAAATGTCAGTCAGACATGCACATGAGGGGATAACTAAATTAAATTCACTGGCACCAAGATGTAAAGGTCAATTACACCTTTCAGTCTGTTTATGTTGGTTAGAAAAAACACCAGAGGACAGATTAAATATACCAGACTTTCCTTTGTCTCTGTATTTAATCAAGAATATTATCCCTACTTGATTAAATAACAAACATTTCCTGCAACGGGAAGGCCTGGATAACCCCCGAGTAAAAAGAAAAGAGGACAGCCTCTAGTGAGAGGTAGCTAGCCAAGTCAGTGCAGGGCAGTGGGAGGAGGAGGGGAGGTGCAGTCGGAGAGTCTTAGGTGGGCGGTGAGGCTCTGAAAGACGCGATTAAAGAGAAATCGCATCCGTCAGGAGAAGAGCTCAGCTCGCAGTCACAAGTCCGAAACAGCCTGAGAGGAGAGGTGAGGCGGCCACAACATCAACACGGCCCTCCGCTGGGTCAACATCACTCACCAGTGAGGTCAGTCTACAGCACACATACTGTACAGTAGATCCTCTTCAATTACTGTAACTATCACATTCAGACACGCCAGGACGTCTTCAGCAGTCTGTCTTCCTCTGTTCCTCAGAGACTTCATGTTGTCCAATTCTCTCACCAGATAACTTCACACTTCCTCGTTCGCAAAATATGAAACTTAGGCAGGAAATAGAAACATCTAATTATAACCCCAAAAAATGAAAATTTGTGCACGCCACATAAATCCCCACGAAACAGCCAAGCAATAAGGGCTGCAACAATTACTTTCATTATCAATTAATCTGCCAATTATGATTAGCTGTCAGAATATAGTGAACAATATGCATTATAAATACCCACAGCCCAATGTGATGTGTTCAAATACAGTCCAAATCCAAAAGATATTAAGTTAGGACAAATATTTGGCATTTTTGCTTTTTTTAAAAAAGTGACTAAAATGTGTAATTCATTATAAAAATAGATGCCAATTAATTTTCTGTTGATTAACTAACCGTTGCAGTTCCACAACTTATTAAAACAACAAAATCTATCAGGAAAAAAAAACAACTACCTGAATTATGACTAAAAACATTATATACAAGGTTCGCTGGTGATGAACACCAACCATTTGAACAGGAGAAAGGCTGCAGTGTAAATGAATGCACAGATTCCAGCATACATAGCAGTGCTGTTATAATAAAATTTAAATGCCAACATGCATAAATCATGAATTAACTAATGGAGTTGAGGGGCAACGACCCGCTCTGCACCTCTCAGGAGATGTCACATTTATAAAATACTGTTTCTGTAGTAAAGCTGCGGACTGAAACAGGAATTTTTACCGCAGTGTTTTAATGGTGAGAGAGAACAGGCCGACGGTTGGATGAAGCCCAGACTGAACCACTGTGCACAACTCTGTCCTCACAGGGCCGAGCCAGCCGACGGACCACCAACAACAGCATGAGCAGCGCTTGTGCTGATGCCACAGACATTTTCCTCAAGCAGTCAGAACACAATAACGCTGCACTGTGGTGATGGATGTGCTCCGCCCCAGACAACAACACGACAACCCCCCACTCCCCTGTCATCATCTCCCAGCCTTATTCACGCCTTGGCTTCATTATGAGGTGTAACGGAAATCATCACTGGCAATCTGAGAGAATTTACAAGACAATGACGCAGTCGAAGTCATGCCTCATCTGCACAAAGAGCAGTTAGGGGTGAATTGACTGGACGTGGTGGGGCTGATAAAGATACAGGCTCTCTGAGTGAATACAGACTGTGCTAAAGATTAGATGCAGGTTACTAAACATTTTAGGCCACTCTGATTTTACACAAATACTGTAGGACATAACTAAGGATACATTTTTTTTTTCTTTTTCCAAGAGGAAATATTTCCTCTTTAACGTCTAATCAGGCCTAATCTTCAAAAGCTGGGGGTCAATATCCTCTTTAGCATTATTTGGACAATTTTAAATCCATGGCAGCACTTTGCTGTGCACACAAAATCAGTATTCACTGACACGCATGACTAATACAATGCAAATACAGCTGAACACAGTGTCCTGGCTCATCTGCAGTTACATTTAGAGACCTGTGCTGCAGACAGGACACTGGGATGGCCCACCGACGTCCTGCAGCACATACACAATGTATGCGTGAGACTCTGCTTTATGCTTGTGCAGCTGCAGATATCACTGCCTGGTAAACTGGGCAAACCTCTGCTGTATGCATTCTTTGATTTCACATAAATAATAGTGATTTATTGAGAAGATGTCGGTGAGTGTTTTCTGTTCTTTTGAAAAGAAATGTAATATTTATTCTAATAATCGAAACTTCTACAGAAAACAGTTCATCAAAAGATGATTTCAGGCTACTCATAAATCTTGTGAGTGGATAAATGATGCAATTTAATAATACGGTATTGTCCAACAAAAAAAACAAAACAACATTTGTTTTGTTTTCGTTAAAATGCAAATATTTGCACATTTTAAAAATATATATATATAATCACAGAAAAATAAATCCAAGTTGCCTCATGGTTTAAATTAAGACAAATATGACAGCACTTAATATGTGAAAGAAATCAAAGCAGTGAACTTGAAATCCTCCAAGCACTGCAGTGTTGACACCATCAGCAAACCTATAGATGAGATGATGGCAAAATAAGAGGCCTTCACCGAGCAGGCTACACATGCAGCAACAAGGATAATATGATAGATGCAACAATAACAGTGCTCTGAGATGCTCAGCTGAAATATTATACACCAATAACTATTCCTTGAACTGAAGTGTGCAGACACAAGGAGATCAAGGCTTTCTGCTTCCTCTTTGGCTTGTTAATAAGTTAGGAATGTCTGGCCCGCCACATTCAGATCATCTCCACCAAATTAAGGCAAAGGATGAACGGTTCCTTCACAGGCTCCGCGTGTTATGCAAAAGCGTGAGATATGATTAGAAAATTCAATTCTCAGAAGATTTTTCTGCACAAACACTCGTGACATTTCACAGATCCTTTTCATTTCCCATTGGTTGAATGTGGGATCAAGTGGCTGCCTCTCTGACCCACTGGCTTTATTAGATTTGATCTGGTGTACATTGTCACACACATGAATAGATTCAGAGTTTTATCAATAATGAGCCTTACTTGGTTTATTAGACAGATAAATTGAAGATGGTAGAAGTCCAGTTGAATCAAGTCAGATTTGAGGGAATCTGACTGAAAAGAGGTCAATGGTGTGAGGAAGCCAAATTCATGACCCGAATTAAAGCATATACACCTGTGCACTGACAGGAGCAGCATACACGGCCTACATGGGGGTTTTCCGGTGCTTTCCAGCCCAATAAACAGAAAAAAAACCTCTTGAGGGATTAAGCAGTGATCTGCCAGTGTCCCTCTTCATCACCACGACCCATCTTACCTTTTTGTGTCTGTCTTTGAAAGGTAACGCAGGCCATGGCATCTCCTGCAAAAAGTCTTGCCAGTGTTTCTGGTCCTGATCAGACGAGATGAAGACGATTTCCAATTTGTCCTTGTGTTCAGACGTCTTTTTGAACCTGCTGTAAAACTCGCACAGGCTGCCGTTGAACTGCTTGCACGGGGCGTTCAGGCTGCACCCGAAGAAGAGCCCGACCAGGGACAGCTTGGCGCCCAGCGACTGCACGTCCACCTCGGCTTTCTCGCTGTTGACGAGCCGCTCCCCGAGCAGACTCACCAGAAACTCCGACATCGCGGCGCACAGTCCTCGAACACGCAACGTAACCCTCAGCCGAGGCTGCTGTGCGTGAAAACCCGCTATGCTCAGGCGACACCCAGCACTTCCTCCACCTCCGACGCGAGATTTTAGGTGAGCTCCCAGCCCCTGTGAGGCGTTGCGGTGTGTGCTTCACCGCGGCTCGTCCTCCGGTGTGAGCGCTGTGCAGGAATGCACTCCGCTTAAATCGCCTGACTGCAACAGCGGTTGCGCTCTTTTAACCACCAAAGCAAACACTTTCACCGTGACATCTGATTATTCTAATCACAGAGATGATACTTTATGCTGTATTCTGTGTATTTTTGATGTGTTAAGAATAGCAAACGCAGCTCAATTAATGTTTAATGTCTGAGTTCACGTTTTATATCCTCAAAATGTTCAGATGCAAAGCAGCTGGATTCTAGGTTTGACCTCAAAATTGCATTGTATTTTATGAAATGCTTGAGATTTCCTCACTTAATAAGTTTCACTCGAAAACTAAATTAAATCCTGCAAATTTCTGAAGGATAAGGCCACACTCTATTCCTATGGATGTGCTGCCACCTAGTGTTCATAAAAGGGAAATACCTGGGCTGCAGCAAATGTCAAAACTACCTCACCTACTTCCAAGGTGCATGGACAGGGAAAGGTGAAAAACACTTCCGGTATAGATAACACCTTTGTTCAAATGCTCCAGTGAGTGTCTCCCAGAACAACAACAACAAATCAAACATCATCAGCACTTAAAATGTCACTGTGAGACTTTTCAGCTTGCAGCCTTCATCAGTGTCATCATACCGCACGTTACAAAGAACATTTCCTTCTGCCACAAATGTTCAACATCGAGTGCCACTTTATTTGAGACCGACAAAGCAACAAAAATCACATGAAAAATGGACACAATAGAAAAAAAGAAGATATTTTCGTAATCAACTAGTGTGTCAGAGGAACATTGCATTTAAAGAAATGCATCACACTCAAGCTACAGAACAGGAGTGAATGTTTGCACAAAAAGCAGAACAAAAAAAAAGCATATAGTAGTGTGAGTTTCATCCACTCTACCTGTTTGTCTGTGCAGATATTCCAGTTTGGATTTAGCTGAACAGCTGAATATTACAAAGATATTTTGGTTGTAAACTTACACAGTTGCTGATTTTGAGCAAATCACAGTGTGCCATGTGCAAGATTATCAATAGTGCTGAAACTGAATGGTGGTAAACTTTACTGATTAATGGTGAAGAAATCCTGAATGCCCGTGTCGGATGTGAACAGCGCAGGATCCCTCAGTCCTCAGTGAACATCATCTTCACCAGGTCTGCTTTGAAGCATTCCTCCTCCACCAGCTTCTGAGGCTGAAACAGGTTTACAGAGGGAGGCTTTTAACATTTACACGGGTGAATGTGCTGCCAAGAGCACTCTAACTACAGCAATATCAGAGATTATGCTCATTCATATACAACATTTTATAAGAAACTGAATGCTACCTGAATCTGGTCACTTGTAATCTAATTTATATAAAACACTAACAGTCGACTGATCTTAGGCTAATCCACGTCAATAAGATAGTCAAGCAAATAGAAGTTATTCTTACTGTGCCGTATCGCAGCAGAGTGGGAACTCCACTCAACTTCAGTGTCTTCTTGAAGTCATTATTCTGATCCTTCCAACTGAAGCATGAAAAAGACATCATGAGACACATTTGAAAGAGCAGACTTGGCAAAAGATTTTTCAGCTTTCCAACATAAAGCTATATTTGCAAAAATGGGGACTAAATGCTTAATGGATTAATTTAAAAAGTCTGTGGAATAAGCAACACTTGGTGGTCAAATGTATGTAATACATTTAAATAGCAAACCATTTAAACTTTACAGAGATGCCTTTTTGTGTACAGTAGTCTATCATATGTTTGGTAGCACTACGATCTTATCAAATCCACAGTTGGTATGCAGATGTTCAGAATGGCTGTGCAGCTGCAAATATCACTAACTGGGAAACCTCTGCTGTATGCATTCATTCATTTTGCACAAATATTAATAATTCGTCCACAAGATGTCTGAGTGATTTCTGTTTTTGTGGAGCAGTTTTGGCTATGAGGAAAATAAACTCAATATTTATTTTAATATTACATTTCAGTCAAATTTATGACCCAGATTTAATGTTACACAGAGCTATGACTGCATGAGTGTAAATAAAGATCATAATACCAAAATCTATACCAAAGAAATATTTCTATTTTGACTATTAAAAGCTCAATAACTCTCTTGGCTACAACTCCTTTGGGTTGTAGAGGTATGATTATTCATATGAACCATACAGCTGTAAACCATACATCATTCTGGTGGCACAAGACTTTCTGGTTGTCTAGAAATGTAATATTTTACTGTGTTCACTGTACCTGGCTCTGTAGTTTATCAGTTGTCTAAAGTAAAAATGTAAAATGAGATCCAATATCATAATGTAATTCTGAAACCATCTGTTGATAAATCTATTAGTTGACCAACAAAAAAAGGTATCCAGTTTGGTAATCACATCATACTTTTTCTTTCAATTTATCAAATATACATATTTGCTACTGGCTAGTGGCTTCACAAATACAAATAATTACCTATCTTTCCATTTCATGATGTTTAAAAATAAAGTTAGCTCAAATCAATTAGTATTGTTTGTCAAACTGTCAGTTAACAGTTCTAAATGCATTATGTCGGGCTCTGATTTCCATTATTTATCTTATTTTATTGAGCAGATGATTGGAAAAATACTCAACAGATAAATGTAAGTGTTGATTGCAGCTCTAATATGATATGTCCTCGTGGCTTGCTATCACACATGTCTTCTGGGTGACAGAGGTTATACAGTTATGCAGAAGAATATTGAAATAAAGCAGAGTGAAATACTGACTAGGCCCTCTCTCCAACTTGACAGTAGATGAAGACCGAGCCCTCAGGAAGATGAGTCATCTCTCCTCTCACCACTGGCTCAGCTGGAAGGAAGAAAAACTTAATGAGAGTGCACTACACATGAAATAAATGTGTGTCATGATCCTTAAAAGCAAAACAGTTTACACCCAACTCTCTACGAGAACAATGAGAAGTTTTCCACGTGAGGTTAGATGACCAGATATTTCAAGTATAAAATGAAAGCACAAGCATATATTGCTGCATTATGCATGGTAACTCGTAATAGAACATATATATAGTTACCTTTCACACAGTCTGGACACCAGCTCTTTCCTTGGGCGTCTTTATCACCAGAGAAATAGGCAAAAATGTCCTTTCCTTTTCTTTCAGACACAGCCTGAGAGAATTCATCATATCCACGCACGTGTACTTCTTCGTAATGGGCCATTAGACTGAGTTAATGTGAAAATGCACGAATATAAACTATACAACTATGAGGCACAGGCAAATGTTAGAACAAAAACTGCTGCTCTGCACAGCGGACTTGCTAGAAATACTCGAAAACTTGACAGTACCACTTCCGGTCTGTGCAAAGGTTCTTAAAGTGACAGTGTACCTCAATAGCTTTATTAGGCATTTGAAATTGTCCTTAAACAAGACGAAGGTAAATTATTTAAATACTATCATTACATACACAATTACACATTCATAAAGTGTCACAGCAGATATTCACTTTAGATTAATAATGCGTCAATAAAAATGCGGTTGAGATGATGTTTGACTTCTTTGACGAGCCGTACTTAGTTAAAGACTACTTCCGTCTAACGGCGTTCTGTTGTTGTCATGGCGGCGTTTCAAACTGTTGTCAAGCCTGGATTATATTTTAGATAGTTAGCCATGTGCTATATTTTAATTAACCACCAGTTGGCGTTGCTATATGTATAGCTAATGTAGAATTTCTTTATATACTGAAAAGATAGTTACAAGTGAGGTCGAATTAGTCGAATGGATGATGTTGGGATTAATTTGACGTTGGCAAACTTCAAGTTAGCTTGCTAATGCTAATTCTCATTAGCATTACTAATATATCAAGGACTTAATGCTGGTTTGACAGAACTTGGTGGCTATTTTTGCTGCAATGACTGCGCAGTTCTTGGAGAGCAGTCCCAAGATTTCCGCAGGACAGCAAAGTCAAGTGAGAGACTGGGTTGTTTTACGCACAACCCCAAACGTTTACAACCACAGCGATTTAACTCACAGGATGTCCCAAACCAAGGTAAACACCAGTGGGATACATAAAATTATTTAAAACGTGTGAGTATTACACTGCATCTTTATTCCAGGTGGCTCATGCTATGTTCAGTACACTCAGTTGCCAGTTTGGTACAACTGTCGTTAGCTAAAATCCTGCTCAGTCCGATACATCAACCCCGCAGTAACGTTAAACCCGACCTCTTCATGAAGAATATAATGTGTTACGTCCACTTGACGTATCACTGACACTTGACTATATATTATCGAGACCTCTCCTTATAGCATAACAGAACCGAACAGTACAGACCCCCAAAGTAATGCTAAAGTTGATTCAACACTTATTTAAAACAGTTCAATCAAAAAACGTAATGAAGGTAGGATTTATTGTAGGGTTGCTGCTTCAGATTGCATTGAATTTAGATAATCGTAACAAACATGCTGGCAATTCAGTTCAAAATGCGTGAACGACAGAAATACCTGTTGAGAAAGTGGCGTGAAAAGCATAACTTGAGTACCACAAATATCTGTTAATGTCACGTACAAGACTGACTGGTATCTTATACACCACAGCTACTGTTCAATGAAGCTATCCCTGCAAGTGCTAGCAACCGTGCCACCCATGTACGCCCACCAGCCCCCATTGTGATCGAGAGGCTGCTGCCGCTGTCGGAGGAGCGTGAGAGGGTGGACAGCGCCCGAAGCTCCATCAGCTTCACCACCCTCTCTGAGGAGAGACTGCGCACTGCGGTTCAGCTGGCCAAGCGAGATCTGAGACGAAGGCGCCTCAAAACACTGATAGAATCCCCTGCCAGACCATCCCAGGAGGCCACCTCCACCCTTGAAACAAGTGATGTAGTTCTGCTTCAGGTAACTGATGTACATTCATGGTATAACGTGTATTATTTGTAGCTTAATTCTATATGTCCTATGTAAGGAATGATGACTTTTTCAGTCAGTGACCGAAAGGAGTTTCTTTCTCTCTCTGTAGGAACTTGCAGCCACTCCAAATAAGTTAAAGGCCTCTAGTCCAAAGGAAAAAATGGCCCAACCTGGAGCCAAGCTGTCTGTGCTCACATCCCAGAAGCATCCCATTTCTCCCATGCCTTGCATTGGCCAGTCACCCCCAAACAGAGACCCTGGCCCTGGAGCCAAACAGACTTCTCTAAGCCAGGAGATCCACAAGCTGCAACATGAGCTGGAAGTGTATATTCAAAAAGTAGAAGAGCTAGCCAACAGAGGTGACTCACAAAAAACAGCTTGTTACACTAGTCCCATGTATTACTGTTGATTATATGTTTAAAGGTACAGATTAGTTTGAAAAGGCTATCACAGTTGTGGCACCCACCACAATCAGCAAGCTTTTCATATGGTTTTACAATACACATGTAATTATGAGTAATAATGAATAATGGGAATTTAACAACAGGAGAGAAAATAGAGGAGCCACTAGAGCCTGAAGAGCAAAACAAGTTGGAGATACGCAGAGAGAAGCAGGCAGCTCGCTCAGCACGTGTCATCTATGTCCTCCAACAACAGGTATTTAAATTTCTACCACATGTAATTGGAAATAAACCTTTACTGACTTTTTAATCTACCCTGTATCTATAAATACTGTTTTACAAAATTGTTATTTTGAAGGTAAAAGAGATACAAGGAGATATAGAGAAACTACGAAGCCAGAGAACGTGGGACACCAAAAAGGTATGTCTTTGTCATTGTCACTGATTTATTGCTATGTACAGCTGAGACTGTTCATGTATTTGTTGATAATGATAAAGCACCAGTCCCACAAAAACTAATCTTCTAACTCACTTGTCCAAACACGTCAATGTGTGATCTGAGGCCTCACTTGTGTATATTTTTTTTTTCTATGACAGGCATTAAACTAAAAAAACTTTTTGTTATAACAGCAATGATGATGATTTCATGTATCAGTATGTTTACCACATTTAATAATTCTTGAAGTTAATGTTATTTTGAAGGCAGATTTTGTTTAGTTTTTCCAGTTCTGTTGCTGAGCAAAAATCATCTAGATTGTAAAGTGATTTACTATCTGTTCTTCTTTCAGTCCACAGCAATAAACAGGCTTGCAGCCGCCCACCGAGGGGCACTCAGGGCCTTACAGGTTGTTATCCACCAGCTTTCAGATCTATCTCTTGTCAAAGTACCCCCTTATTGCAAAGAGCTGGGCCAGCTGATTCGCCAGCTCTCTTTGTGCTCAGCCAAAGTTGAAGTAAAACAGGGTTCAGCTGTGCCTGGGAAGGCCCTTGAAATTCTGCAGAAACTAGAGGTGAGGAACATAAAGTATTAGAAAGTGTTAATAATATTTTTTCATTTCCTTGGCTCCAACACATTGGATTTTAACTATTGTATGTAGGACTTGTAGCTTTTTTTAAACATTGTGCCCCAATTATAGGACAATATAGCAGTACAATAATTCCAAACATACAACCTACTAAACAGTTTTTTCTAGCCAAACAGTGAAATTTTTTTATAGATCATATCAGTCACATGACTTCAATCTGAGTCACCTGTCATCTGACATCTATCTAACTGAGCATGTGTTTTACATACCAAATACAAACCTACGGGCAGAAGTTTGTAGGCTTCATAGGCTTTAGTTCACCAATCATTGGTAATGAGATGACTTTATTTAAGTCTTAGTTAATTTTTTCAGTTATTTATGTCCTCCAAAATTGTGAAATAATGTTGATATAAACACCCTCATATTATAGCTGAGAGTCAGCACTCAACTTGCTGTGTTTTGTTTCATTTCATTTATTCATATTTCATTCTCATACTTTATGACTTCCCTGCATGTGGCTGCATGTTTTTGATAGGACAGTAAACTTAAAAAATAACTTTGGTCTTTCTAAAGTGTTTTATTTGATTAATTGATGTTTTATGTTATTTGTCTACATATGCGTGTTATTTGATGGAGGGATTGTTTAGGGTTTTTTTACATGAATAATCCATGATTTTAATGTCACTCTATTCCTCTTAGACTTTGGATTCTGTCCTCAGTAAACAAGACATGCTGGAAAAGTTGCAGGCCCAAGCATGTCCTCCACACAGGAAGTCTCCTCATCGCAGCATGTCACCAACGAGAGCACCCAAAGGTCCCAGCACCTCATCTGTTCGAGGACCTCGCAAACCCAGAAATCCCAAAAGAGTGGTCCATGGTGAGTGTTTCTTTTGCCCTGATTAGGTAGCATGTTTAAAACCCCTTTACTTGTCTTCAGCAAGCCGTTTGTGCATGTGTTACTTAATTAATCTTTTTCTGTTCTGGTTCTAATTTTCTTTCCTCAGCAACTGTATTTATGAATACTATTGCAAACCTCAAGAGTCTAATATAAATGCAGTATTTTCCTTCATAATTTCCTACTTCAGGCATGATGTACTTGCTGCCGAAGTCTCTGATCACTGCACAGAGAGTAAATTGTATGTATGCCTTGTGATGAAGGCCAAAGCGTTTAGTCTCCCATGTATCTGGAAGTTGCCTCAGGGCTTTTGTGAGTTGTGTTTGGGCCTCCCACTGTGCTTAAATGGCTGCATCAGGCATAAAATTGATATGGAGTCGAGAAGAAGTGATGGAAAAACAGGAGGTGAAGTGCAGTACTCCGGCCTTTAGTCCCCTGCTGCTCAACCTTATGAGCAGTTATCTCCTGCAGGCTCCTATTGCGCTAAGAGGCATCCTGTGGAAGAGATGACACAAACACCTACAATGAGCTTTAGCTGCATTTAGATCTCCCTGGAAACAAACTCGTGTCCCTGTACCACTTATCTAGCAGTCAGTAGGAATCCAGCTGGTTGTTAAGAGTGCTAGCTAATTGGTGGTGTTGTGTTAGCGCGTAAAGCTTTAGGCCCCAGGTGTTTAATAGTGATGACAAAGAGTATGGTTTGTTTCTACTGTAGCTATTCCCAATTTTTAAAAAAAGTATCAAAATGAATCAAAGGTTTCATTTTTCATTTTGACAGCAGGTAGGAGAATGGCATCGCAGAAGCCCCAAACCACTTCCCACCAGCCCTTGAACAGAAGAGAGGTGCTCAGGGCTGGCCTGGAGAGCCTTGCCCAACAGAGGGAGCTGCGAGAGCTGCAGAGACGACCTCAGAAAAACACCGTCTGCAGAAAAGGGGGAGCTCTGCACTCTGAGAGAAGCAAGGCTGACTTTATAATGAAGGTGGTGGCTTGACACCCACAAAGTTGTATACAGAATTAAATAGTGTATGTATATGTAATAGTTTATTATTTAAGAAGCAGTGTGATTTGGCTTTTAAGAAAATTCACTGTGAAAAGGGGCATAAAGGTCCGTTAGAGGTCACTTCAAAGTTTCGAACAATATGAGGATCATGTAAACACTCTAAACATATATTTTATCATTTTTGTCATAGCGTAATCAGATACAAGATGCAGGTTTCCGGCAGCCTACAGTCTCCTCTCAGCTCAGAGTGAACCAGCTCCCTCAAAAAGAGCACTCCGTGCCCTGGATACCTACATCCCCTCACTCTCCTCCTCCACAGCGGTGAGCCTTTTATCTCTCCGCACAAGCTGATGACACATTGGATTTTTTAAAAATCATAACCTGTTATTGTTCACTCTCGGTGCAGGCTGGATGATTAACACCGTTACATAACTCAGGTTTTACTGTTGTAATGTCTGAAAGTCTTATCTCAAGGTAACAGTTTGCATGCGCTATGAATCTGTTTGTTAATGCATTGTGAATTAATGGCCTGTTGACACAACAACATTTAAAAATAGAAGGAGAAAAAAGGTGATCCATGCAAGCAGTGCCAGGAGAGACTTGTCTAACAAGTTGTTCATTTTTCATCCAGTAGGTGGACGTGAATAGAAAAATAGTATAATTAGCTGCTGGACTAATAGCTTCCATTCACTGTATGATTGTAGGCCCTGCTAAATTGGTATCCCCACAATATTAATGGAACTTATAATGATAAAGCAGAAAAACAAAAAAAACACTCATCATATCATCAGCCATGATGGCATACTAAATTTTCATTCATTCATTCAAAGTTAATACGATAATAGCTGGAAAAAAAGGGTTAGCAGAATGTTTGTTCCCTCAGGAATTGCAACTATGATATAAAAAATGTGGCATGAAAAAACTACAGTGTTGCAAATTTAGCCCTTTATCTTCAGCTTTCTTTGATTCTTCATCTCCATATTCTTCCAGCTCCATTTAAGCCGGTGTTTATTATTCCTTCATCCTTCTGCTATTTTCTCAGCAGATCCCCTCAAAGGAGAGGACCAGAGCCTCGATGTCTCTTCTCTCCTGTAAAGCCCTCAGTCAGTCCTCCGAAACAGAAGGTGGCCAGTGGTTTGGCAGCAGAGCAGCCGGCCTTGAGCTCAGACAAGAAGGAACAAGCTCAGAATGAAGCATTAAGGTGAAGCCAATCTAAAGATTTTTGGCTGATTTTAACCTCTTCTGTTTTAGCAAATACATTTTGTGTTTTTGTTATCACTTCATATGTACATCAGATTGTGTGTCTTAAAAAAGAGAGAGAAAAAAGCAGAATGGATGGATTCTAGGGAAAAGGAATCTTAATGTATTCAGTGATTTATTTCTAACCTCTGTAGCAGACCCCACTTGCTGAGAGCCACAGGCAATACTTTGATACTAATTCAAAGTTAATTCTTTCCAATAAATTAATCCAGGTGCCTGCTAGATTGAGGCCATTTCTCTTAATGAGTGATTAACATCTTGCCTGTTTTCAGTGCTTATAAGAACCTCATTGATTGAGTGCTTCACATACGTCTCTGTTTAATCAAATCTTAATTACTACAATTGTGCTTTGCCATTAATCAGGGGCCAGCAGACTGATTTTAGAGATTAGGATTATTCATTATATATGTGAAATATTTGATTGAGCTTGTGTTTTGCTTCATTTGATGATCACTGGCTTGTTACAGGAAAGCCTGGCTGGATAAGATGACGATGCAGAGACTAAAAGAGCTCAACCAGCTGAGTAGAGAAGAGGCTGAACGCATTCAGACATTAAGGTACAGTAGAAATATAATTGCAGTTTTAGCAGATTTAAAGCATCGGCGGGGATGCAAGGTGAAGGTCATAATGTTGCCTCAGTTGTTGCATATTGATCCAGTCAAAAAATTGATTGTTAATTAATCATTAATCCCATCTGTACCCAAACTGCAAACCTCCTGTACATTGACATTAAGACAGGAAGTACCAGAATTGGGAAAATATGCCACCAATTAAAACAGTTGACTGTGAAATAAAACAATTCCCTTAATGAGACAAATTCAATTTAGCTTGAAGGTTCCCTGTGGAGTTTCAGAGCTTTAGTTGTGCAAATGAGCTGTTTTTCTATGAGTGTGTCACACTGTTCCACTGATCAACAGGTGGCGGTATCAACAAGATATGCTGCAAAGATTGCAAGCTAGTAAACAATGCTGGACTAAAAATAATCATTCATTAATTCATAAATCAGCTTTGCAAATGTTTTTTGAGGAAGGAAATGCACTCGACATGTTCGTCAGACCTCAAAGATGCACACAATTTGTTTTGGTAACACTGAATGTTGATATAACTTTTGTTCACCATAAAACTCCACAGGCCCCTTTAATTTACCTGGCAACATTGGGATTTGAAAATAAGGGAACACTTTCCAGCGCCCCGCCATGGGCTGTCCCACCACCCTTACAACAGTCCATCAGCTCCTCGTCACGAGGTGTTAATATCTGTGTCTGATATTCTACATACTGCCATCTGCTGTACCTGAGGGGAATGTTGCAAACACATCAAACAGGCCATTATGCCTCCTGTCAACATTTTTTTAAAGGTTAAAAATGTGGGAGATTTAAAGAAAAATATTTAAACAGAATGACAACAGGAAAGATGGGTAAAATACAAGAGAATCTTGTGGAAACAGGAGGGTATGCCTTTAATGGGGACAGGATCACAGTAATATTGGCAGAAATAGTGGAGAGCTGTTTTCAGAGGTCCCGATTAATTACTGTACAATAAACATTACGGACTGTATAGCAATGCTAATAATAATGATAATATTTGCCTGGATGTGTTCTTGTCCTGTATAAAATAAATGAAGGTTGTTTAAGAAAAACATTTCCCACTAGTAATGCCACTGCCCAAATCAGTAATCCACACAGTAATCTGTTGTACAACTCAATGCACCAGGCCGTACAATTAAACAACAGCCACACTGGGGATTGCAACATGGACGTGATTACCCACGAACAATAGAACAGAAAATAACGCAGGTTGTGATTGCAGAAACATCCCCTCAGCCCAAGAGAGAGCATGTGTTCCTATAGATCGCCTCACATTTCCTAACAGTCACTGAGCAGTTTAACTCAGGCCAGTGTGAGCCATGCATAGTGTAGATTGTAGTCAACATTTGGTCCGTAGCGCTTTAATTATTTTATAACAAGCGTGCAGGTTTGTCTTTCATGCTTCCATTTTCTCACACACAGAGACACAGCCAGTAGACCTGGTCATTGTGCCTGGGAAAACACAGGTGTAGTGCCTTAATGGGACACTTGAATGGAATCGCATCATTGTTAATGTTATTTGTTCCACCTGGACATTCCTCGCTATGACCAGATAAAATGTCAACTGTGAAAATGATCTGCTGGGCCAATTAAATATTCTTAGTTAAGTTATAGTTAATTACCAAACCCATCAAAACAAAGTACAGCCACTCCATCAGTATGGACGGCAGGAAACAAGCTGCATCCTCGTGGCCTACTGTTTGCAGGCCTCTAAATTTAACAGTATTTTAGCATATTTAGCATGAGACTGAGCTTTTTTTGGGAAAAAAATACATGCCATGTAAATCTTACGGCGGAGAGCTGAAATCAGAGAGTCATCATGCCCTACTGTGTTTTGGAATAGAAGTGGGTTGCTCCCCCTATTAACAAGTGACAGGTATTGCACAAAACCTGTCACTTGTTAACAGGTGATAGCTATTGCACGATAGAACCCTTCACAGTTACAGATTATACCTTGCATGTAATGCTCACGTCACATTCATCGAATTAATCTCTTTTGAGTTATTATGCCCTGAAGAAATCTCAGCTGGAGTTGTTGTAAGTAGCATGTCAGGCTTTAGAGATTAGTTCATTGTTCACACAGTTTGTTTTGTCAGTTTTTGTCCTTGTTTAATCACAGTAATGTGAATATTTATGCCATTACAAGCCTGACAAATACTGCTTTTTGTACGTACAATCCCATCAGACTTGAAAAGCAATTTGAATGTGGCACAAACTAAGCATTTTTTTCTGTGTCCAAATCATTTTGTCTTCCATTACCATTTAACATCTATCGCTCAGAATCTAGAGTGGCCTAAAGTTTGACCCATTCAACAACTTTCTTGATATCACATAATAATAATGTTGTTGGGGGAATAACATGCCTCATTTGGTCTCTTAAAGTTAAATCTATACAGCCACAGAACTTCTCCTGTGACAGCTTGCTGTGTGGGTGTGTTTTGGTTTGCAGGTCTGAAGTTGTCTCGCCAACTCAGTGGGCTGAGAGAGCTGAGCAGAAGGCCAGAGAGAGAATTCAGCCCCTCCTGGATGAAGCACAAGTAGGAAGGTTTAATTGTTGCCTGGGGAGTGCCATTTTACTTGCCTTCCCTTGCTTTTATATGTCTCCGGTAGAAGAGAGAAACGATCAATCCATCTTATTTGTTCAAATTAAACAGTGCATGTATTTACCTTCTTACTTACCACAGTAAAATAAATTGTGACTTTTTGAGTATCAGTTTTGTTTTTATTGAGTAAGAGGGAGTAAATGATGTTTGCTTGCATCAGTGTCACTGGTTTTGTTTTTGTCTGTTTATCTCAGCAGATTGGTGAGTCCAGGAACAGGATGAGCTCTTCACTGAGGAATCGCCTGTCTGAGCAGGCTGCAGAGAGGGTGAGCAGCGCTGCTGTCACAAATTATTGACGGGGGGAGGAGAATCGGCCTTGCTTTTGAAGAAAGTTTGAATTTGATGGCCATGGCAAAGATTAAACGACAAGAACTGAGCAGTTGCACAATTAAGCTCAATATTCTGCTTATATTCTCTGTGTTTTTTTGTGTATGTTGTCCTCCACAGGCAGCAGAGAGTGCTGAGCAGCTGAGTGAGGCGCTGCTGGAAGATCTGTTGGAGGACACTGCACGGGCGGCGTGGGCGGCTGAGGCAGACAGACAGTTGGAGGGCATGGCTCAGAGTAGGCTGCAGGCCCCCACCCTGGAGTCTATGCTGCTTCGTATGGAGGAGATACAGGTGAGAGTTGCCCTACAGAGGGGCCCACCAACAGAAGGTTAGCGGAACCCGAAAAGGTCACCGGTGATGGGGGTTGTTATTTATAGTGAGCTGTTGTGACAGCTCTGGTCTGGTGTTGTTTACTGATGCAGTGTCTAGTCTTCATGACGCTCAGCCCGTCTGATATGGTTCACTAGTGGAAGGTGGTTTCTAAAATGTGTTTCTCTGTATGTGTCTGAGCAGAGAGATCAGGAGGAAGTGAGGAGACGGTTTGCCGCTATCACCTATTCAGACCCTCTTTATTGGGACCAATCAGGAACAGCAGGTAAAAAATCCTCATCCTCACTAACTGCATTTAGACAAATCATTTCCCTGATGTCTCCTGTAGGTGGAGACAGCGCTACAATGCAGAGGGTGAATACTTATCATTCTGACTCAGTGCTCTTTTTTTCCCCCCTCATCTGTCTGTCCCCTGATCCACCCCATCCCTCTCGACACACACTACCACCACCCCCTCCTCTCCTCCCTCTCTGTTTTTCCCAGGACCCCAGTGCAATGCTCCGGGCTCCAGGCCAGCCTCTCCTCAACCAATTAGGCTCACAAGGCCAGTGCTGAGGCAGAGCTCTGCAGCTGATATTGTCCTAGAGAAACCTGTGGAGACTGGGTGAGCTATTAACGTCCTTTGCCCTTATTTTACACTCAAATGATTTCTACTGCTAATGTTTTGCTGATGGCTCTCCCTTCATATTGTTTTATGAGTGTTCTCTGAATATTAACTGGAGTGCAGCATCAGGGTTTGACCTATTTAACTTCCTTCTCAATCATTTGAGCCAAAATTATACCCTGAGCCCCCAGTGATCATGTCTCTAGCACAATAGTGATGATGATGTGATATGATATAACCCTCAGTTTAACCAATATACATATGGAAATGTTGGATTTCGAATGCCTTAAAAGTCTCTGTCATTTTTTGTGAGAAAAATATTTAATTGCACTTAAGACGTCTTGTGGTTGTACAATAAAACTAAGAGCAGCAGGAAGGCACCCACCACTGTTTTAATTAGGCTTCCAAGATGAAAACTACAGTGGTTCATGTTTTTCCAACGATGCTAGTTGGTTAGTGTTTTTTTTTTTTTTTTTTTTTTTTTTTTTTTTTCCACATGACGTGTCATTGCCCTATAATCACTCTCCCAACGGGAGGCCTTACTCATCCCACAAAACTCACTTGGTGGCTACCGTACCCAGGGCAGAGTCTATTCCTGAGTCTGGCAGCAGACTCCACAGAGAGACCGTCCACTGCCCAGGGCTTTGGCTGCAGCTGCCGTACTGTTTCTATTAATGAGGAACTTGGAAGGAAGAGAAAAGACACTGGAAGGACTAGAAGTTGTTGACGCAGACAAGCTTGCGGGATGCTGCTTCTAACAAATTCCAGCAGCACCATTAGCAAATTAAAATCAGTCAGGCTTGGAGAGACTCAGGTGCAGTTCCCTTGATGGAAACTTTGCCCTCAGATCCACCGTGACTCATCTTATACTCTTCTTAACACATCCATCAAGTAATAGCTCTATTTTTTGGCAAACACAACACAGGCATTTTGAAGTATTTCGTGTCTGGTCTTTTTGAAGAGGTGTTTTGTTTTTCCATGACTTATTCTGGTTTCAGAGGTATCCAGGCTCGCAGCATCTTAGTAAGGACAAAGCCATTTGATAACTGAACTGCGAGCTCATTTGTTCTGAAACTCTCTGAATTCCTGTGACTTAAAACTGAGGCAGACCTGCTTGCATCGCTTTCATCCTCTGTCCAAATTACCGTGCCTTTTAAAAGTATTGGCACCCCGCTGGACTTTTTCATGTTAGCTTTTTCAATATTTTTTGACACTAATCAATAGAAGAAAACACTCTGATGTCAAAGTGAAAACTAATCTCTGCAAACTGACCTATATTCATTACAGATATCAAAGATAAAAGCATTTATTACTAAATACTAATAAGTGTATCGACCTCTAATCAAGTTTCAAGTATTTTTCATAAGATAAATACTTATCCAGTTACAAATAATGCATATTTTTAGTGAAGGAAAATGTTTATATAAGTGTGCTGTGGTGTAGTATTACAAAACTGGGTGTTCTAAATTAGATTTCAAACACATTGTGATGGAATTTTTACATGTTTCTATACTTTTCTATTTGTTTTCCTAGTTTATATAGTTGATCTGTAGTCTTAGCTGTTTTACTGTTATATTGACTAGAGGATGTCCTGGTGGATTTGTTGTTGTAACCTACTGCAATTAACTCCCAGGGGTGCCAAAGTATATGACCTGATGTTATCACACCTAACTGTAAATTCCCGAGAACAGGACATCATCAAGTTTTATTGCAGACAACTGTTTTTCTGGTGCCATCTGTTATACCAGTTCTGTTAAGACCAAAGGCATGTCAGACTATAAGAATGGGGTGAAAACATCTGATCAGGGAGCACAACTCTGAACTGCTTACTGCCGTGTGGTTCTGTAGCTGTGTCTCCTCTCTATAGAGATTAAACACTTCGTGCATGTTACTTGCTTTCCAGAGTGGTTTGTTTGGCTCTCTATAGGCAGACCGGGAAATTTTTCCACAACACACATCATTAGTCAATTAATCAGCTCAGCTTTTCAGCACGAGTCTGCTTTTATAAGAAGTGGTTGACATGAATTCGCTACAAGGTGAATTTGTTGCTTGGTGTTTTTATGGGAACATCAGAGATTTCTTGGCCATAATTGGATATATGACTGTTGGTCTGTTGGTACATTGATCAGCATAGACTCAGTAGACACTGATGGTGACAGACAGCCATTCAGCAAAATGGAGAGTGTGTAACTTTGCTGTCTGCTCACTCACACATCATGGCAGCGCAGAATCTCTTTTCCATTAGATGCTCCTCAATATTTCCAGTGCAGTAATGAGACAGATAGATGGCGGGGGAGGTGATAAAAATGTTCTACTCAACAAGACAGCACAACTTTGTTTGTATTGATGGTGGCCATGTATATGAAATGTGCCTGCACCATATTTTGTAGCTCATAGATCGCTTGCCAGGCAGGAATTGTACTCCTTATCATTCGAAAAACAATTACCATCGATTCAAAACATTTCCCACATTAGTCACCTCATCCCCGCTCTGAATGAACACCCAGCCAGCTGCTTTTGTCTGGAGAAAGTCTTACTTCTAATATTTAATTTAAAATGAATTTAAGTGGCAATGTTTTTTTTTCTGTGCAGGCACAAGTATATCTTTGTGTATCAAAAGGGCTGACAGAGAAAGATGCTGCCAATAAATGTATCACTTGTTGCACTTAGTGGACCCTACTACAGTCACACAAATGCATGGTTTGTTTCACGATGGAGTTTTCTTAATCTCTACGACGAGGTGCGAACAGAAACTTGGCGTAGGCAGACAACAACTTTTCCTCAGTGCTTCGTCCCCGAAGAAGTAATAAAGCTGGAAGCGGGGAGTCGTTTGGTGTGAGATAGAAAGAGAAACTGTGCTTATTAGGCACATCGCTTTATAGAACTGTCTTTAGGGGCCAAGACGTTCCTTTGTAAACTGACCTGAGCTGCAAGGGAGATGAGTCAGCTACCTGTGCTGCGGTGTTGCTGGCTAAAATGACCCATTTTACAACACATAACAGAGGGGATGAAGTGAAGAAAAGTTTTGATTACAGAACTCAATACCAAAAACAAAAATCCACATAACACAATACACCAAGAACAAATTAACAATTATAACCAGCATGTTAAATTCAGCTTTTTTTTTAGCCCTTTGAACCCCACAACCCACCAGTAAGTTTGAAAAGCTATTTATTGACATATTTTCAAATTTGCGACTGTCCTTTAATGTGTAATGAACACCTCCATCAGGAGAAATAACTAAATCTAAGCTTAAAATAGTGATATTTCATCAAAATGTCTTTATTCAACGTGTCTCATTTCAAATGTCATGCTCCTTGGTGCAACTGGAAAGCCTTGAATGACTAGGCTGAGACCTATAGTCACTAAAGTCAACTGAACTGCAGGCTGTGTTTTCACAGAGCAGAGAGCTGAGTGTGTAGAGGTTGTAAAAATGTATGTTTTTTATGATTTTGAGTTCTCTCTAGTTGTAGCTGTTTCCACAGAGGTGCAGGACTTTTATATTGCAGAGAAAAATGAGCCATAGTGAGTAATGCTGTGACAAGAGCAAAAGAAACGGCCAGAAACTGCTTGGGGTTCTGAGGTTTAATGTCAACATGTCTTTAACAGGAAGTAACAGGGACTGAGCTTCACAGTTCAGACAATTGTGAAGTGACGTTTGACAGTTAGTTTCCATCTGCAGCCTGAGGAAATGAGCTGCATTAGTGTCCAAGAAAACATTCTAGATTTAATGGTAATGCCTCACTTTGTTGCCAGAGACTAACCAGTCAACCCACTGACCTCATTAAGGGAAGTAATTCTCCAGATAATGACAAATATTATTTTAAAAAACACTTACGTCCCAGTAGGTGTTCAAAAGTGCAGCCAGCTGCAGTTCAGTCCAGATATTTGTATACCTGTCAACAGTTAAGATAATTAATACTTTTGTGCAGTAGTCAGCAGAAAGTAAACACTAGGCTGTACAAGAGAGGAAATTGTGGATGAGACTGAATGGAACATTATTGTTGACATTCAGAAAATTCTGCCTTCATGTTGCTTATATGGCAGCTGAGCTGCTGATTAAAAGCGTCAGTTCCTATGAAGGAATATAGCCTCAAAATCCAGTTTGCCTTTGTATTGGTGTTGGATTGTGCTAAACCTCCATCAGTGTTCAGTGGAGCAGAATGGAGAGGTTTCATTTTGGGGGTTTGGAATGGCAAAATGCGTGAAGATCTCATCACGTGTGCCGTCTCAGACCTGATTGGTTGCTTATTGCCCACATTTCTCAGCCCCGAGTCACATCAGTCGCTGCCGTCAGCAGGAAAACAGAGTCATGCATTCAATCATGTGCCCAACACACACACACACACCAAGAAAGTCACTGGAGGCTTCTTTGATTGTATTGTCTGATGACTAATAGGGACACTCGCAGGCTATTATCAGTTATCATGGCTTTCCTGATTATTTTTGATTTAGTTGCTGTTATAGAGGCACAGAGTTGATGAAGGAAAGGACTGATGTGGGCATGCAATTTTTAAAGGACTGTCAGCTGATTTCCAAAATAAAGATATAGTGCAGATCTCATTTTATTGTTTACAAGTGTTCAGGCTAATCTTTAGTCTCTGCCGAGGCTCGTTACGGTTTATTCTGTGCCATGACAACAGCAGGGCCTATCAGACAAGAGTTTTTCTTCACTATTTGTGAGAAGGTGCTTGCTTACACTAAAGCGGTATTTTAACACTTCCATTATCCAGTTCCAAAACAGCATTGATTAATGTTTACCAATGCTGCCTTTGTGCTTGTGCTTGAGTGCTATGAAACGACCACAGAGACAATGGAGTGAGAGATTTCATCTTTGAAGACATCAGCAGAGCCGCAGATAACGTTTATGTATCCATGGTGAGGAGTTCAGATACAGACCCCGATTGTCTCCCATCTCGGTTAATGCTGACTGGCCCACAGCAGCTCCGTCAGCAGGTGAAACAAATCAATGAAAAGATGAAAGCCCAGCTCAGCAATATTCTAAACCTTTCATGTGTTTTATTTATTTATTTATTTTTTTAATCTGCTCTCCCACTTCCTGCTCCTGCATCTTTGTTTACAGCTGCAGTTCTCCTCTCAGGCCTAAGTATGTGTTGTACAGTCCATGGCTGCTCGGTAGATTTGCGGTTGTGATGGCTCTCGCCCCCTGCATTGCAATAATCTATACATTGTCCTCCACACTATTCATCCTCCATCTGTTTCTTACCACACTGATCGTTGCTGCTGTTCCCCAAAGCTTACCAGTCTCGCTCGAATCACTCCCTGCGATCTCCGAGCCACATTTGTCTTTGTCCAACTCAGCCCACATCCGTTTTGACATGTCGCATATGGCACCTTCCTTTGCCAGATCCTCTGCTTCCACAGCGATGCAAGGCTTGGGTTTTTGTAGGAAGTGAGAAGACCAACTTGAGGTGATCTCTTGCAGGTGCTATTTGTCTGTTTTGTGTATATCTTGTGCAGGCCAAGTTGTAGGTGGGCGAGTGTGATGGGCAGAGGATATCCAATTTGTACTCCCCTGTCAATCACAGCCCACGCAGAAACACACACACCCTTATGAATGCACAGATTTAATGAAATATTCACTGTAGATATTAGTAGATGTTCCTTGGCCTTCTCCTCTCATTGAGCTCCATAGGGCAGAATATCGTGAGAAGTTACGAGGCAATTGAATCATATATTGACAATTGAAGGGATGGTCAGCCATTGTTTTTTCCTACGCAGATATTATTGTGATTTTAACTAACTTCCTATCAGAACTAAGACATTATAAAGATAATCTCTACAGGTGTTTCTGGTGGAGCGGCATGTCCGCCCACAGTGACGAGTGAATTTTATATTAATTGCAAACCAGTTCGCTATCTCTTTTCCATGGATCTGACTAGGGATGTCAGTTTCGGTTAATTTTTGCTTTTGATAGCCCTACAGCAATTAATTGGAAACCAAGTGGTTAGTTTTGCGCTAAGGAGTGTGCTGGACTGCATCTCCTAGTCAGTCGTATCCTGGATGATTTCAGTGTCGCAGACAAACGGGAGAAATTCCAGTCAAATATTGTCTTTGTTTATGGACCATATTTTCCCAGTGTGTTTGTGTCTAAGTGACTAATGGGAGCAACATTTTTTTAGATTGATCCAGTATTAAGCGAGAACGCTGCAGATGGCAGCTACAGAATGGGCTGCAACGTAATCCTTCTGTGCATTTGAACACCGTCAATGTATGTCCACTGAAAGTGTTTGCTTTTGGCACTGACAGGCTCAGATTGCGTCTGACGAACATTGCGAAAGGTTCCATACAGAACAATGTAAGGTTCTTCCTTACGTGCATTGTTCCAACAATCACCACAACCACACCTGTGGTTTATGGATATGACTTGGAATGTGATATTAAAGATAAGATAATAATGTTAAACAGAACATAATGCTGTGATATGGTCGTTCCAAGCAGACACACAGACTTTTACACAGCTTGCAGATGGGCTGTGTAATATCCTTAGGCTCACCTTTGGCATCTGGGTAAAACCCAGAATATTCCCAAATGCAAGATGTTACATTTGTCTCCGACATTAACACTAAATCTTTCATGCTGGCATTTCACTGGCGAGTAACCACAATTAGACGATATGAAAATAGAAACCACCACTCAACCCTAGAAGGTACCACTAACACTTTGTACTTGTTTCTGTTCTGTGTTTGCTTTTTTTTTTCATTCACATATACAGAGATATATGTGCAACATCAATCTTGCCATTAAAGACGCCACAATGTCTGAATGGTGTTTGGTGACAGGAAAGACAGCCTGGTGCTTGTTCGTGCGTGAATATGGCACAAAAAATGTGGGTGCCGTCCTGACCTTATAAATAGGAAATGGATTTGCTGGGTACTGTTTTCTTGGTGTTTGCCACATTGGATGCCCAGCGGACAGCAAATCGACCCATTTCGGACTGGAAGCAGAGTTAACTGTGCTGGCACTTTGATATTTATGGCCCCCCCACAGTTTGCAGTCCCCACAGTCAAAACAGATACAAGTTCAGCTGAGGCCGGGGAGCACAATAGAGAGGCACTTTGCTTTGGGAACTGCTGCTGCAACACTAAATATAGCAGCGAGAGCGCCGTCGCAGGAGCCAGGCTGATTTGTCCAAGCAGAGAGGATTATAAAGCCAGACCATGGCAATGCCCAGCTGAGCCCCTACTCACTCTGAGCAAGGGGCAGGCGAGAGAGCTGCCCTGTGCTCTGACACCTCTCCTAAATTCATCATCCTCAGCCTCATATCAGGCACAACAAGTGTTTCTGGTCAATGGCAGAACTGCGCTCCATTGTGGCTCCCTCATCAATAAACGAGTTTGCCTCTTCCTTGGAGCCATCAGAGCCCCTTCATCTAGTTCATAGAGTGTGAACGGTCGAGGTAATGAAAAGGTTTCTTGGAAAGCTACCTGTTTGCCTGGCCACATGAGCATCCTTTGTGTTTCCTCAGACACAGCACCCTCTCGGAGAACAGCCTGACAGAGGAGGCATCCCAGGATGAACTGCAGCCCAGACGCAGTGTCATGTTCCCAGGCCCAGTCGAGCGAAGCAGGGGGACTGTTATCTCTGTACCAGGCAGCATGCTAAGAAACATCCGACGGTACCGGGAAGACTACGAGGCCTACCTGCGCGTTGTGGCTCACGAGGCTGTTGGCAGCTTCAGCCCCTGGGCCGTGGCAGACAGGTAAAAAACTGACAGTGAAGGCAACAAGTAAAGGTTTTATCTTAACTCCCCTCTGGTTGACATAATATGTAGTTAAATGGTGTTAATAGTCAGTGCAGTCATGCTTTGTGTCTTTGAGCTTTCATAAAAATATTTCTACGACATATTAGCAGCATCACATGCTCAGAAGCCCACATAGAAACAAGATTGGTCCTTCCTTTTCTCTGTTTTGTCCCTGGACGTGTTTGACGGACATGATGTGCAGCCTGAAGAGCTTGCTCTGAGCGGATCATGCAGAGGTTATGGTTTGCATAGTGCGTCTCTGGTGTTCATCGGTGTTTCTCTCTCCCACTCACAAATTTGCATATTTAAGAGAATTCTTAAGTTGCTGCAGTGCAGAATGCAGAACGGTCCCTCTCATCCTTGCAAACATGCTGGATCCATATGTTTGATGTATCAGTCACAAACTTGTAAAATATAAGTCAGCCCTTTTTTCTCACTCTGTGTGTCAAAGATATGTGTAGGACTATGAACAGCTCAATAAATTGTTTTTGAGAGCTGAAAAAGTGTCGCCCAGTCCCGCCTTTGGGATCTGACTGCTTGTGTCGCCGGCTCATTATCAGTCCCACATCAATGAGCCGAAGTTTTCAAGAGATGGATCTGCACTTTTCTGAATTTTGGAATAAAACGAGGATATTGTGTGAAGAGAAGCCATCCAATTACCTCAGTGTTTTTGGAAAGAGAACACATACATACAGGCATGTACGCCACCTGCCACCTGCCACAGTGCAGAAACCTGTCTGCATGATGTGATGGTAATGAGCAGCCGAGTGCTGCTGTGGACCCAAACCCCCTGGAGGATCTCATTCACTCTGCCTGCAAACAGATTGATTTGCAAAATAGAAAAAAATTTCAGCACAGCCGAAACACAGAAAACATGCAAACTTGAGGCTATTTTAAGCTTCATTTGAAGTTCTTAAAATTATTTTTTACACCGTCAGCTCAGTGGTTGGACTTCATTGTATTTGGAGCCTTAAACATACAGCATACAGAATATGTGGAGTCATTCAGCAGCACTAGCGTGGCTTTTAACATACTCATGTTATTAGTATTTCCAAATGGCTGTTCCTAATCCATTAAGGTAGACTCTTGACTTCTTTTCACCCTGAATGCAGGGCTGACAGCAAAGTATTCTTGTATTGACTCTTCAAAGGTACAGGTAGTTCAACAACACACAATTACTCTGATTGTTTTGTTGCGCTGACAACTTAATGATTTGACATTTTTGGGGCCGTCTGGAGATCCAAGAATGTACAGCACTTTCACTTTTTCCTGTCCCTGCTTCAGGCTCTGCGTTTGTTGACTCAGATAATGATCAAAACACTGAAATTTAGCTCGCTGCTGCACCCAACTCACCATTCTTTTGACTTATTTTCCTTCATTTTACGCCTTTAATGGTAAGGTGCAAATTTCAGTGTTTTTCCGTCCAGCTGTGAAAGTCAGTAGACACACCATTTAGGAAAAACCTGCACCTTCTGCATTTTAAAGATAACGGCACAAGGCTGATTATTTACTTTTCCTCATATGCCACGTTTAAAGCGATGTATAAATCTTATTGTGTCTAAGTCCCTTGAGCTTGTTATTTAGCAATTTCAAAAAGTCTGTATATGTCTACGTACCGTAACTTTAAGAGGAGGCCGACTCTCAGGAGCTGTCTTTGCAACTTGGTTTCAAGGAAAATGACTTATTCTCTCTGATGTCTCTGTTGTTTCTCGACCCTCAGCCTGGCAGATGAGCTACTGTCGGAGGCTCTGGCTGACGTGGCAGCAGAGTTTCAGGATGTCGTGGAGGAATACGCCGAGGCCGTCTTCACCTCAGAGTTTCTTCAGCCGATCCAGTCGCCTCCTGCTTCGACTGCGGCTTTGGTCAGCCAATAGGATGTTACAGCATGCAGGAGTTTCTTACAAATTGCTTTGATATTTATTTATTTTGGTGGAAATCGTCTTTTTTTTTTGCAGATTTAGATATCAAGACTCTGGGATCATTTTGTCGACCAAGGACTATGATTATTTGCCATTTTTGTGTGTGCTTACTTTCTTAACGTGCAAAGATCTGCACATTAAGGAGTGTTTATAGGTCACTACTTTGATGTGACGACATATGACTTTATTTAATTGTCATTGTAGATATTTTTTAATGAAGCTGCAGCAGAGGGGATCGTTGAATTGCACAGGGAGCATTAGTCACATTACTCTTCATGGCCCATCTGTATCTGTGATTGAATTCCACTGGGAAAGTTAGTTTAGTTTAGATAAGCTTGGAGAGACCATTACGACATTACAGAGGATTATAAGATTACTGCCCTCCCCTTGCTCTTCGTTTAAATCTCCCTGAGGATTACTCACACTTTCTATTTTCACGTCGGAATATGGAAATAAATTAATTGCATACGGTCTCCACCCGAATGATGTAGGAATTCGAGGGCGTCATGTGTGTAATCTGTTGTATCACTATTTCCTCTTTTGCTTTAATGTCTAAATAAAGGGTCCAAAGGCAGCAAAAGGCTTCATTTCCCCTCACTAGTGAATGTTTATCCCAGTAAGTTATGACCACTGTGCGGAGATGGAGCACAGGAGAAGAAAGTGTTATGAAGTTCTTCTCTGTAGCGTTTTCAAGTGGTTTAGGACGACTTTTTAATGATCTTTTTTAGAGCTGTTGTTCATTTTTATTTCTTTTTTCCACAGAGTCAGCGTATGGCAGCTGGTTTATATTCTGTTGCTACTGACCAACTGAATCCAGCATAATAATGGTGTAAAATGTCAGTTCTGAATGCAAAATAAACAGGACGGGTTTGGCAGCCCAAGCAACTGTCTAGTCCCTTGAGAGCAACATGAAAGCCATGCAGACAGAGCAGAGGGGACACATCCAGATGTTTCGCTGGCCTGTGGGGACCAGCCTTTGACAGGGGACATGCAGTGACTGAATGAATTAGCTCACGTCGAATCAGCTGCCGCTATTTTCTCTCAGGCTGGGTTCCGCGTGGGCGTCTGAATACGTACGCGCTCGAGCTCCGTGCACATTTCTTCTTTTCGATCGAGGACAAATAGAAATGTGCGGGCTCAAAGCGAGGGCAGCGCTGCCGTCTTTGCTCTGACATGACCGAGGTCGTTCTGACACTGGGGAGAGGAAGAGGTGAAACACTTGAAATGATTCCGTTCATTTTCAAGAGCTCATTTCTAATTATTTTTCATTATTATGGTTCAGAAATTTCAAACATGTCTGCCAAGAGTGATTTATAAGACAAAGCCGAATATATTTTCATTTATGCCACCCCAGCAGGCCCCACTTAGCGTTTGTGTGTCAGCAAACCAGCGAACAGTGAAATCGGTTTCCTACTTTGTTATTTTAAATATGCATTTCTTTATTCACAGCGAACATTGTATTGATTTAATAATGTGGATTTTTTTACTCATTTTTACTTTTATTGATTCTAAGTATGAGCATTTACATAGAAGTAGCAGCGTTTTGCACATTATTCTAATCTGTAATGGTCATAGAGGGTCGACCTTGCCGCCAACCAGCGCTGACTCATTATCAGAACTAATTTCAGAAGTGGAGAGGACACAGTATCACTGCAATGTATGCATGGTGCTTTGAGGGGGCACTTTGCCGTACAGGTGCATCAAGGCAGATTTGTCACATCTGGGCGGCTTTCAAAACATTTTTAGCAGACGCTCGGTACTAAAACCCGATGGATGTAAAATCATTTATGTCTTGCTGTTGTTTGCTGTTCTCATGGGGTTTTTCTGCTGGAGCTGAAGTGTCAGAGGGATGAGAAAGGCCTTCACTGAGCGACCTGCCATGCAAATTCTATTCACAATATTTCCCATTTGAAACACCTGTGGCTGCGAGAAATCTTTGGCTGTTTCTGTCTTTAATTCATCACAGCTTTGCTTCGTTGGGATGATTTATGGTCTCAGACCAGCTGCTAGTTATGAGGTTATTGTCTGAAACAAGCAAAGAAGCAGCGATCCTGCAGAGAGCCGACTAAACTCACACTGATGGATTATGAGCCTGAAAAGATTATCTGTCAACCTCAAAGCAGATGTGAGCCTGAAGCAGAGTGGATGCAACAGAGTTATGTTTGTTTGTTGTAATTTTGTTTATTGCCGCGTGAGATGCAGTGGAGTGTGGACTCCACCACACAGAATAACAGCAGGAGGAGCAGCAGCGTGACCTTTTCCTCACCGGTACATCACTCATCAGCTTGTTAAACTTTCTGCTTTTCAACAGTCATCATGGTGAACAGCGCGGCTTCGGAGCCAAAGCCAACTACCGTCTGCAGAGCTAAGCCTCAGCTGTTTATTTAACGGTTTGCAATCAGAGCATAATTATCAGCCACGTCTTCATCATCACATCTGAAAGAAAAGGAGTCAAAGGAGATTTCATTAAATAGATTTTCATTATGTCCAATCAAAGGATAGAAGTATACACACACACAAAGTACTCATACAAAATAGTCCATTTCCCAGTGTAACAACTACAATTCTGGATTATTACTACTGATGAATGAACATGTAAGCACCATGTTAGAGTTGTCCAACTACTTTCTAAACTGTTTCATCTATAACAGTGGATCAACTTCATGTTTTGTACACCAAATCTTGATCTGCAAAGTAACCAGAAACTACAGCTGGGAAATGAGGGAGTAAAAGGTACAGAGTAACATAAAATATAACGGCTTATGTTAAATGCAAATATGTCCAAATTGTACTTGAGTAAATGCACTTAATTAATTTTCACTGCTGTGTTTGATGTTAGCAAGAAACATTTCTGGATGAAGTATTTAGTGCCTTTACTCAAGTAAAAGTACAAATACTGCACTGTGATAATACTCCACTAGAAGAAAGAGCCCTGTATTAAAACCTTACCTAAGTATTATCTGCAAATTGTACTAAAAGCATGAAAAGTAAAAGTACTCATTGTGCAGTAAAATGGTCCCTGTCCGTATTTTCCTGTTATATCTGATGTTTTGGATTAATATTATTATTTTAATGTTATTATTATTATAAGATCACCATATGTGTTTAGTATTGCTGTCCTGTGAGAACCACGTATCTCTAAAAAGTAAACTTTGCACAATAAAATCAGCCTGTTTTCAGCTTTGTGACAATGCATTTCACAGCTAATCCAGGAGGGTTTGTGATGGTTCAGATGAGAATACTCTCAACCCATAAAGTAACTCTTAATCCTTCAGTTTATCACAAACATTCACATCCAGCATCACCAAAGTTGGAGATACGTGGTTTTCACCGGACAGGAAGGCCATAAAAAATTGTAATCTGACAAGTAGCTCGAAACTTCGGATGTCAGGCAAATGCAGTAAAAAGTATAATATTTGTTTCTGAGATGCAGTGGAGTAGTAGTATAAAGTCTGCATAAGATGGAAATACTCAAGTTAAGTACCAGTACCTTGAATTTGGACTCAAGTAGCCTACACTACTTGAGTAAATGTACTTAGTTACATTCCACCACACTTCATATGTCATAAGTGTAAATATGCAGTGTGCAGGGCAATGCAAAGGACTCCCTGAGGTCACTGTGCTGGACAGGGTTAAGGTCAGAGGTCAGAGATCACCATCCTGATGAGACGATTCATTGAGCTTGTGCAGTAAACCAACGTTACTTCTCATTATCTACATAAAAGCTTTGATAGCAAGGACAAAAGTGTCATCACAACCGAATGAAATGTGTGCTTATACAGCACAAGTAGGAATATGTGATGTGTCACTCAGCACTGTCTGACTGTGAAGAAGTGCCAGTCTACTATCTCACCTTGTGTAAGAGCCGCTGTGACACATGGGAATATTTTAGTATAAATCATCATATAGTGCAGAGAGCTTTTGGTTTGGTACCAACGAAGCCGCTGGTTGTGCTTTTCCACCCACAAGGTCGCTGAATTGTCTTGTCAGACAGGAAACAACAAAAAATCTGCACTCCGGGTGCTAAATCCAGGTTTGCTGACTGCCAAGTATTGTGTTTTGTTTCTCTTTAATAATGGCTTCCGGAAAGCCTGATGTCGCTGAAACAGGTCCTGCCTTCATTTTCTAAAGTCTCAGAGTGGTAATTTACCACTATAAACATCTGTCTACAGGATGGACTTCCTGTCTGCCTGTGCTCCATGAATGTGCGCTGCCTCGATTCTTGTGCTCTAAATCATCACGAAAATGTGGGTTCCTTTTTGTTATGTGCATATTTTATTCATGGAATAAAATAAAAAAAAAACAAATAGACATGACAGAGTAGAAGAAAGTAAAGCTCACAGAAAAAACATGTCAATCCGTATGATGACTGATATGCCCACAAGTGGACTGAGGGACAGAAATAGAGTCCATGGAACCGAGGCCGACGAAGGCCCAAGACCAAGACTAGGATGCCGAAATCCCTGCAGATCAAAGCACAGAACAACACTGTCAGATACACTTAGCTGATGCCCGTCCCTCCTAATATCTTCGATAAAGTGTCACTAGGTGTTAAAAAGACGAGGTGGGCACTAGTCAAGCGAGGAGGGGAAAGTGATCTGATGAGGGCTTGTTCTGATGCATGGAGGAAGAGTCAAAGAGCAGTTGGAGCAACCCAACACCAGACAGAGACTGTCTGGAATGAGCTGCCTGCTGTGAATGTCGCTGTACAAATGACAAGTGACAGGGTTATTTTGATGTATTTCTCGTCCGTGTGTGTCGCAGCTGAAATCCGCCTCTGCTGATGTGGAAGTGCTGTAGAATTTGAGTGATGTCCTCAATGGCTTGAAGAGGATTTGAAAGAAAGAAAAGGAACTCACTTAATTCAATTAGCCTTTTTTCTCTCACTTGGATCCAGTCAGTACAGCCATTTGGTGTAATCAATGCAATCTGTCTTGCTGGCTTCCTGGCATTAAAGCTCTTTCCTATTAGTTGTTCTTCGTGGGATCTCAGCTCAGTGTTCTGGACCAGATATGTATTGTCACTGGCTTTCGTGATAAATAGAAATTGGCTGCATGTTTTCCGAGCAGAGTTTGGTAATGCAGTGCGCCGGCTCTCACGTTCCGGGTAATGGTTCGGCCACAGGCATTTTCCCTTTATCGATATTCATTTGTGTGGACGTGGCCACGGCCTGATCATCCTTCTGCGCCCTCACGTGTGGTCACCCGGGAGAAGAGCGATAAGCACGGCATCACCATTCACACTATCGAGCATACTGCGCGCCAGTGGGAAAAACCCGTTTTGCTGCAATTTGGGTCAAGTACAGCAGTTGCGCAGGTCAAGATAAGCTTAAAAATGAATTCGAGGCGCCCATTAGGTAAAGCATCTGTCAGATTAGACCAGATCTCGCCACTGGATTTAAAGGATTCAGAGCTGAGGGAACATGATTCATGCGCTTCATTTCCCTTTTATCCCTCGAAAAGCAAAAGAGGAGGGAAAAAAAAGAAATCAAACTTCATGCTTTGTTTTGAAGGGGTCGGTTGATTTTCTCTTCTGTCTGGGTGACTGCCCCGATGTGACCAAGGTGGCACCTGCTGCTCCAGTGATGGATGGTTGACAGGGGTGGTAGCTTTCACCCCTCCATCCTTAGGCCGCACTGATTTATTATCCTTCTGCTCTTATACCTCACATACTCCATATCCCCTTTTATACAGCAGACATGTAACCCCAGCCCTGCATAGGGAAAAATATACAACACGGCTGCTTGTGTGACATTAAAATGACTTTTATCTGCGTTAAATGTAATATTATGTTTAATTCATGCAATAGGCCTGTGCAGACCTGTGATTCATTGTCTCGTAACATATTCTCTTTATTTAGCCTAGATATGCAGTAATGCACCCTATATATGAGACGACACACTTGTGACACTCATTGACTTTCACCTACCGGTACTTTATATTTCATATTCTGCTAAAGTCATGTAATATTTGTGTGCAGACTTGTGATTAACTGCCCTGCTCTTCATCTTCATACCTCTTCTTCTCTATATCCTCTTCCGTAACAACCACACCCTGCATGGAAAAAAAAACATACAGGGGCTACTTGTGTGGCATTGCTTTTATCTGCTTTGTATCTCATTTTCTTTGTAATTCCTGAAACATTTGTGCACAGACTTGTGACTGCTGTGCTTGGCTAAATCCAATAAAATTGATTAAACCAATTAAATGAATCTTGCAAATGACAAACCACAGCTTTCACATTAAAGCTTCTGGAGTCACCAGAGCAGCTGTTTATTGTCCTTCGCTCAGGATACTTCTCGAGCATCCTGCAAAGTGAGGAAACGGTGTTTGGAAAGAGGACGGACGCCCTTCAGCAGCCGCAGCCGCGGACGTGCGCGCACCGCTGGAGGCAGTCGAGCTGCAGACCGTGGCTCGTTCGGAGGAACTCCGGCTGATGTTAGCGGCGGAGAGGAGCAAGCGAGCCGGAGCTGGGTGGGCATGACATGCGAGCCAAGTCTGCACAGATACAACAAATACCCAAAGTATGTCTGCGGCAGGGGCGGGTCGACGCTCTGAGGGACTTAACACAGGTGACTGAGCGCACAGCTGCGGATTCTCCGGTTTTCTGAATTTCTCTGTTTTTCCCCCCGCTTTCCACGGTGAGAGGAGACCGACACGGCCACCGGAGCTCCCCGCGCCTGCTTCACCCTGCTTCAGTCCGGCAGGCGTCAGGTGCAGCAGGCAGGAAGAGGGACGGAGGAAGAGCCGCTGCTTGATTAACTATCTGACAAAACGTCTCTGCGCAGAGCAACGCGACGCTGTTCCCGAGTGACCGCAGACAGGCAGAGACGCACAGGAGAGGACACTATGTCAAAGGAGACCAGGGGAAAAGGTAAGGGGACACTGCACGCAGTCTCGTGCTAACAGGTAGAAACGTGCGTCTCGTGCTGCCGGACGCTGGCGCGCACAGCCGCGTGCTGCATGGAGGCAATCTGTAGGAATGCGCGACGGTCTAAGCGGACCTGCGTCTGTCAGACAGCCCGGGTCGGTGGACTGTCCAGCCCGGTCCGTCCTTACATCTGTCTGTCTGCCATTCAGGCGCTCTGTCCTGTCTGTCTCTGCGCGTCACAACCAAATGTGTGACCCGTCAGATCCTGTGACGCTGCAGGGTCAAATGTAGAAGAAGAAGAAAAAAAAAAGATGAGGGATTCACCAAATATTGACACGTGAGCTGTTAGTGACCTACAGACACACCTGCAGACCTGAGGTCAAAGGTGTCTGCTATCAGCTGTCAGCGCTGTATGTGTGACCCTATCTAAATATGGCGGGTGACTCTGTTAGTAGTAACAGCTATTTAAATTAAGGAAGTGACCACATGGTAAAAAAAAAATAATAATAAAAAAGTGTAGCTGTAATTCTCATCAGGTCACAGAGCCTGCAGGTGGAAGACAAACACATTGTAGTCTATGCTGCTCTATTTCCAGCATTAGACAACAAAGCAGCCAGGACAAGGTTAAACCAGGAGAAATGAAAATGGATAATCCAGAGTCCGGTGCATTGCTAATAATAGCGGGCAGTTTTTCATGCAGCTCATTTGATTGTTAAATTGGACGCGTGGTATGTGAGAGAGTTCTGGCCGGACGGCATCAGCGAGGCCTCTGATGTTGTGACCTTTCTTTAGCATAAGAGCTTCATTGTTGCTCATTCAAAAGATTCTTTTGCGGCTCAAATGTGCCACCTGTTGCATTGTGGTGTAAATTTATGCAAAAAAAGAGAAGAAAATGCAGTGATTCAGGTTGTGTTTTTACTCTTTGTTAGGATTGCATCCTATGCACGGCATCATTTTGTTTCAGATTTTGTATTGTGTACAAGATTGCTGATATGTTGTTTGTTTCTTCCTTTCTAGACCTATTTTTGATGGTTTTTAATGATAGAGATAAATCCAAAGTTCAAAGGCACATGATATCGAGTTGGTGTAAAACCCTGTTAACCGTGCTAGCAGAAGCAGCGTGGTTGCGTTAATCGTACTGACACTTTCCTCGAGCCGGAGGTCCTGGCTTTATTCCCTTGTGTCGTCGCGCATCTGCCCTGCTGGAGAGCCTTTGAGCAAGTCACTGAAGCTCTTCCAGCTTCAGGCTTGCGGTTCTGTTCATGGTCTTTGTGCTCTGACCTTTTCCACGGGACGAGAGTAGAAGGGGAATTTCCCTTCAGGGATCAATTAAAATATCAGCACAACTCAGTGGAGGAAATAAGCCTCACATCAGAGGGGAGATTTTATGCAGCGTGGTTTGGGCTCTAAAATGTGCCTATGTTGGATTTACAGCAGCACCACCGCTTGATAGGAGGGTGCAGCGACATACAAAGTGGAACGTATCTGAAATATTTACCATTTTACAACAAGCTGATTCAAACAAAGAGCCAGGCAGAGATCAGGAGTTGCATTAACCCATTAGACTCTGGATTTCCCCATTAAATTCTCCATTTAAGTCTCCTGAATTTAGAAAGAATGTATTTTCTGTATCTGTTTGTTCAGCTAATGTATATAAATTTTGGTTGAGTGAGTTAATCCAGACAGAGACGAATATTTTTATGATGGCGCCTTTAAAACCAAGAGGAAATAATCAGCTTTTCTGCATCATTTTCCAAAGTTCTACAAACATGAAAGGGAAGCTCACGTCAAGGTCTGTTAACAGGTCTTGGGGAGTACCACTAACTCCCATGAAGCCTTTTTAGGCTTGACCAGGAGCTGCACAAATACTGATAAAGTGACTCAAGTGACATCACTTGAGTGATGTCACATGAGTCAGTGATGGTTGGTTTGTAAATAAAAGAAATCCGGTGGTGGGAAGAAATTAACTATGTCCTGTTCCTCATCTCTGCTTGAGGCTAACAGCTCAAGGCTACATTAGCTGATACTAGCATAACACCCCCACATCTCCAACTGAACTTGGTTGGTGGTCCAATTGTTGGCATTGTGGGTAATGTAGGCCACAGATTATGAGAAGGAAGAAGAATATGAAAAAAAAGACAATATCTCTGATCCTGCTGCATGGATTTTCGATTTGTTTCAACATTTTGAATCCATCAATGATTGAGGAGTGCAATCCTAAACCAGTGCAGAACTCTTTGAAGAAGCATTGGCAATGTCTCCAGAATTTGAGAAACAGTTATGAGGATTTGGACAAACACTGGCAGCACAGCACATTCAACATGAGGTATAAACTAATAAAAGGGTTTATAAAGGGTCCAATTCATGATAAAAATATAAAGGCGACTAACAAAAGATGCAGAAGATCCTCTTCATTGTGAAACTGCGGGCCACAGTTTGCTAAGGGTTTGTTTCTATGTTCATTATTTGTGTACCAGTTTGTTTAAATATACATTTTTGTACAAAATGTCAGCTACAGCCCCTCAGGCCGACGAGTTTGTTCTCCTCGAGAAATCAAGCAAGCGGTTCTTTTTTTAGGAGACAATCCCACAAGACAAATTAGATTCCCTGAGCGCATGGAAAAACTATTTTTTTATCTCAACAGCTGCAACTGGATGTCTTCTCCAGTTAATCTTAATTATGTTGCATTGATCCTCACCATAAAATTCACTCGCTAATGGAAGCTCCACTGTGAGGCTGTACATGATTTCAGCAGAGCTCTATAAAAACATGTTAACCCTGTGATTCTCCAGCAGGCCGGTGGCAGGTTGATGGCAGCCTTCAGTGTGTGTGAGGTTTCTGTTGGTACAGTCATATCTCGAGCATGCAGTGCATCATTATCGCTCGACCTCCGTTCACAGTGCGACTTTTGAAGTAGAGCTCGTAGAAACACTCACCAAGAAGGCCAGGACAGACTTTTAATTCCATGACTTTCACTTATGTACGCAGATGTTATCTCATCATTTTCAATTATCAGAGGGCTGCAGGGGATTCCATACATGTTCTTATTCTAGATTAAAATTTCTGTCTTTATTCTCTCGAGAGAACGTGCACTATTATCTAGAATGGGGCCCGTGGAACAAACAGCAAGGATGATATACACATATACGCATGGTGTGTATTTCATTATTGAACTATTACAGCCAGGGTTTATAGACTAGCTAAGCTTTACAGTTTGCAGTGCCTTTTTTCAGCTTCTGCAGAAACATGGCCTTGTGCCCAGATTCACCAACTGTCAATTAAAACCGAAGAGAGCCCCAGTTTTAATCATCTAAATATTGAAAGATAATTTGAGCAGAGTAATAAGGATTTAGGAATGACGAGGGCTGTGCTGAGCAAAGCTTCCTCGAAATGAAGCAGGTGCTGCGCAAACTTAAAAGAATATTAATGGATGTCTCATGTGGCCCGTTCAGATCCTCCACCGCATAGGTTTACGCTAAAATATCTCAACAACTACTCGATGGATTGTCTTGAAATTTTGTGAAGACATTCATTGTTCCAAGAGGATGAATCCTGATGATTTTGCTGAACCTCTGATTGTCCCTCTAGTGCCATCATGAGGTTAATATTTGCATTTTTAATTAAATTTCTTGACAAATATTTGCTGGATTCCCCCTGAGACTTGTGATCCCTTCACTTTTCCTCTAGCGCCACCATCAGGTGAAAATATTAGTGCTAATTAGCAAATGTTAAAATGCTAGCATGTTCAGCAAGGATCGTGAATATAGAAAATATACTTGCAAAACATTGAATTGTTAGTATTGCCATTGTTAGCATGCTGGCATTAGCATTTAGCTCAAAGCACCACTGTGGCTAATACAACCTCACACAGCTGCTAGCATTGCTGTAGCATGTTGCTGAATAAACATTCAACGAGGATAACTGGCTGTCAGCTATTTCACAACATGCTTCTTGTTTAATTTTGCTTTCTGTTGGACATACATACATATACAGATGCTCAGTCCCAGCCGCGCTCTTCTTCTCATTCAAACACTTTCACACCTGCGAACATCTTGCTCTTTTCATTGGCCGCTGAGGAGTCACATGACAACAGAGGCTGCATCTTTTAATGAGACCAGCTGGCATTGCAAGTCAAACCATACAGTCTTTAGTTACACACCTGTTTCTCTATCCTTGAGGCTGCCCCCACCCCTTTGCATGAGCCGTGGCTTGAAGCCATGCAGGTAATATGCTGCCAAATCTCTTTAAGAACTTTTGCATTTCTAATCACTCTCAGTCATCTCTGTCATACCCCCTCCCACAGTCTCACTGACCCCAACTGCTTGTCCTTCCTAAGACTTAATGGACCATTCCGGGCCTCACTGTGAGCCATAGCACCATTTTGCATTTTATATTCCTCATAGTTGATGAATCTGGATCAATCTGAAGGGTTTTTTTTACTTGTTGTCCAAATAAAATAAATGGGTAGCCTACCTGCTGTTTTTCTGGGATTCAGCATCAAGCTAAAAATAGAGCTGCAGGATGCTGATGAACAGTCTCTCTCTTTCTCTCCCTGCTTCCATCTCTCTCTCTCTCTACAGGTGAATAAAGTGAATGCTAACCATTTACCACTATTTTAGTGTTAGCATTTTCGTTTGATGCTCTAAGTGTCCACAAAGCCAGGTCTTTAAGGTTTAAGACATGATAAATACTTTATATATACAGTACTATACTGCAACAGCTTGCTGGGTGTAGTGCGGTCGCACTGGCAAATGGTCCCCAGACAGCCTGTTCAACAAGCAGCTCCACAATGTTCTCTGAATTCTACAGAGGCGTGTGCTAATGCATTCCGCCCATGACCTCTGTTATTTTATTTGATCATACAAAACAGTGTTAATTCAAATTTAATAGCTGTTTGTCATGGGGGAGCACACTGGGCCTGTGTCGGGGAGCAGCTATTCACAATGCACACAGCAGCTGGCCCGCTGCTATTTGAGGCTCACCTGGAGCCGGGCACCAGTCTACATGTTGTTTGTCACAGCCAAATGTCTTGACGTCAAACTGATTTCTGGATGCAGAGTGGAAGGCAGAAACCGCTTGTTTAGCCTCTCCCTTCAGATTTCTGGCTACGAGGAAGCACTCATGCTCTTGAAATAGACTTTTTGAAGGCACAATTACTCAGCTCTCTAATACTAGCCTCTTAGCAAACACATTTATTAAGTGGAGTAAATGTTTTAGGTGGGGTCATACATTTTGGGTTTCTGCTATTTTCCATCGCTGAGTGACTGGAAGCACCTGTCAGAGAGCATCTAGCTGAACTGTCAGTCACTCTGTCAACTTGTCAACTGGCTTATTTAAACTGTCCATACCAGAGCTGAAATGATTATTATTATTCAGAAAATAAGCATCAATTTTGATAATCAATTGAAATCATTTTTCAAGAAACGACAGCAAAAGACTTGTTGCTTCCACCCTCTTAAATGTGAACATTAACCACTCTTCTTTGCCTCATATGACAGTGAACCGAATGTCTTTAGGATTTGTCCAAAAGACATCACTTTGGGCTCTTGGAGCTTGTGATGGGCATTTTTCTGTTAGATTATTAGATTGTTATTGGATATCCTGATCAGGACACAATACTGTAAGCAATAAGACTACTGTGGAGATGAACTGTTGTTTTTTGACAAGCAGGTTTACAGAAATTTGGGCCATGAGGCTTTGGCTTTGGTCCGTTGGATTTATGACCCACCACTTTACTGTTTGGTTCTTTTTCAACACATAGGGTCATTTTCAGGCCAGCGGGCAGCAGCCTTCTTTAACAAAGCTCTGATAAACCCACTGTGCACCACCTGCCCAGCACCAAAAAGTTAGTGACTTGCTAGTGAACATAGTGGAGTATTTAGAAGCTATAAAACCAGATATTTTTTCCCAGGAGTTGGAGGAGACCAAAAATAGAGCTAAAAGAGGAGCGAATACTGGACTTTTATTTGCCAAGAGGACAGAAACATGGCCCAGAGGTTGTCAGATTTATCTGCACCGATTGGACGTTTTACAAACTATTGGCATCAGTGGAACGTGGCTCCGATTGTGGCTGATGGATTTTTATTAAGGTGTTTATTGCTTTCGTCTTGACGTTCAGTGATCCAGGTTTATTTATTTATTTAGGTATCTATTACTTTGACTTAGATATTCAGTTTGACAGTTACTCAGTTTCTAATAAAATCAAAGATTGTTCATTTCATTTTCTTTCGCTCTCTCTCGCCACACTCACACACACACACACTCCTCTATACCATTTCCAACAGTGTTTTTATCAGCCGATTAGTCGGCTATTGGCCTTCTCCGGCTACAAACCATCGTGATATTATTACCCCTTAAAAATCTACTATCGGTCGATGTCTATTTAGGACGCGGTCACAGCTGAGGTATACAGTTTGTGATCTTTCCACTGGGAAGCTGTGGTGAGCTGATTGCCTTCTCACCCAGTGCCTATCCAATTTAAAATCATTAGAGCATGGACTTAATAATATAACCCCTTCACATGCACTCATTCTCAGTCTGGACATACAGCACTAAATGTGGTCATTGTTGCATAGACTCAAGTGGAGGGTGTGCAGGCTTGGTAATGATGATTATCACCTAGTTGTAGCGTAGCAGTCCATTAAGAGTCAATGCCAAGTTCTGATCTGCGTAGCTGCAGCGCAGATAAATAGCATCCAGGAGGATAATGCCTGGAAGGTGAATCTGTGACTGATTCAACATTTTTGAGGAGAAATCAATCTCCTCTATGTCTCTCATTGGCTGCAGAGATTGATTTTAACTGTGTGCTGAAATGAGGTTTAATTAAATTACAGGACAAGCTATTAATAGCCATTTCCAGCCCGCAGAGGACCAGACAGACAGAATTGATTACCTTTTGCGGACCGTAGGATGTTTACTGTGGCATAAACAGACTCAGCAGACACAGAACCACTGTCGTCGTCCTTTTCTTCGTGTGGATTTGTGTACATTATCATGTCGAGTCAGGTCCTTGTGATTTTCATCTTCCCTGGGGCATGTTGGATGTTAAAATGAGGGGCAGAGGCACTTCTCATTTCCTCCCATTTCTCCGTGCACAGAAGGAAAACATCATTGGATTTCCTCTTGACGTGGGAGATATCGCACTTTGATGTGACTTGTCTAATATTCACGCGGATGCGGTTTGCATCATGAGAGAGCCCTCCTGTCCTCACTCTCTGCGTGACGGCAGCTGTCGCCATCTCTTATGACCCAGTAGCTCTTTCGGGTGATGTTGGTTACCACAAGTTTCTTGTGTATTAAATGCTACTAATTATAAATTGAGGAATTTACCATCTGGTTTGGAGTGAGGGCGATAAGAGGTGAGCTCCGGCTAAACTATTTGTGTGAGTGTTTTCTGACTCGCCGCCTCTTTTAGATTTGAGCAACCTATTTTCAGTATCTTCGTTTTCAATTTGTGCATAAAGCAAGAAGTGGAAATGGAGGAAATTTGAAGAAGAGTCCAAATATTGCAAAAAAGCTTAGACGCTTGGCTTAAGTGGAGAAGTCTGTGCACCCTTAACCTCCACCAACATCCACTTAACAAACAAAAAATGGCGGCAGATGAAAAGTCTTCGGATGTCTCAAGATGCACTAATTATTTGTTGAGTTGAGTTTAGACACTGCTGTGCTTTCATAAATATTTCACGCAGTTGTACTTGACTTTGGTATTTCCACTCCAGAGGAGATTAATCCATTTTGTGTCAGGAGTTGCCACACTTTCCACTCTGCGTTGGCTTTTTGAGACGCAAGTGCAGTTGTGGAGGAAATGCTTATGCATGTGTCCTGCGAGATGAATTCAACTGCAATTAAAGCCAGATGTGTGATGAACCCCTAGATGATCAGATACAGTATGAGGGACCCAGCGGCCACAAAACCAAATTAAAGACCATTGCACTTTTGACCTATATGGTTTTTATACATATATATAATATCTACTCAGAGCCCACTGGGGCCTGAGGTGCTAGATCTCAATTTCTGGGATAATTTGCTCTAAAAAATTGCTGCCCTTTAACTAACCCCTGAAAACACACACTTAACAGGCTTTGATATACTTTATCTTGTTTTTACCTCTATTGTTTGAATATTCACTGTTTAACATGGCTTTTACTTGTAATATTTTATGACATTCAACAATTCACCGAATAATCAAGTTTAATTTGTTGTAAAAGTTGGGTGGAGATGCATTTCCAACTCATTCTCTATACAGCTGGAGGCAGTTGTGCAGTCCAAAGTTAGTTATTATCTTTTTAGTATGAGTTTTGGCAGAGTAGTTGCGGCATATATGTGTAATAGGAAAGATAGAAAGATGAATGAGTTCAATTATAAATCTTTCAGGAGCTGCACTCGAGCTATTTCTTACTTCTCTCCCAGCTACCATCCCAAATCCGTCTTCAACAGCTGCCTTCCATAGAAAATTTTCCATTTATATTGCAGCCCTACAGCTTAATGCGTCTGCATTGAATTTGCCTTAAATCATATGTGTCTAGTGTGCAATTTACACTGAGAATCAGTGGAAAATGCCATATAGATTAGTAAATTATAGGGTTTGTTGCAGTAGAATAACCTACATCAGAGAGAGATGTTCTCCCATTGTGAAAACCATATAGCATATGACTCATACAGGGTGGAATATGTTCACTGATTATACTGTTAACATTCACTCATCACAGATAACTTGATTTAGCGTTTCAATTCATAAATACACTCTGGGCACATCTGCAGCAAATCATCACCACGGATACAGCTGGATATTGATTTAAATCCTGACCCGTCCTGTGTATTTATCTTTTAGGAAAAATGTCAATGTCGTAGAAACCCCTTTTATTTCTTTCTTCTATTTTCTTCCATCCATGAAAATGAAGCATGTGGTAGAATACTGTCTACAGATTTTTATATAATAACTGCAACATTTTCAGGTTCCTTTAAAACACCTGTTTAATTACTCTAACAGGAACTGTGCTGCGTCTGCCGCCTTCCCGCATGTGTTTAACAAAACCGAACTAAAGCATCTATCATTCACACCGCCAGACAAATACCCTCAAAGCAAAGCCAGGTGGCCTCTGCTGAGAGCCAACTGGAGGGTGAAAGATGCAGCCCACTAGGTTTTCTGTTTGCAGCGAGCTTCGGTGATTCTCCTCTGGTGGAGTCACTTCCTTTCTTTGTAAACTGCTTAGAGCATGATACCAGACCAGGGAAGGTACAAGTCCTTTTTGCTGTTTCTGTGGTTTAGTATCTAAAATGAATGTAGATTAAATTTTGCTTGGTGTGTTAAAAGGCCAGTGTCTAAGATTTACAGGGATTTATTAGCAGAAATGGAAGATATTAATCATAATTCTAATATCATCAGTGTATAATCACCTGAATAGGAATAATTGTGTTTTTGTCACCTATAGAATGAGCTCTTTATTTCTACAGAAATGTGTTAACACACATTAACCCTCCTGTTGTGTTTGGGTCCCTTTCTCATGCATTTCAACCAAGCAGTCCAGTCCAGTCCAGTTCAGTTTAGTTTAGTTGGTTTTACATCAGAACGTAGGAGCGGGCGCTTTGGCCAAAACCTTCAATCGCAATGCAGTATATGTGTTATTTTATATTATGGTAACGGTATACATCACAGTATAATTACTGTTAATTAAGAAATGGTTTGAAATAACCATACTAAACCATACTTCATCACATTTGATTATTACCATATAAACTAAAACAACGTCACTTGTGACACTTGAGTTAAAAACCAAAGACTCAAAACAATAAAATTAACTTCCTTTAAAAATGTAAGCTTTAAGGTTTCATATGAAAACAACAGAGGTGTATTATTACCACCAACTGTTGCTCTCAGGTCACGTGGTTTGGGCAGCTTACCGTGATCTCACGTGATTTGATGATCACGTGGACTGCCACATCGTGTTAAACAACCAGGATAAACAAGGAAGGTTCCTGCAGTATCTCTCCTCAGCACAAGCTGCCTCTCACTGAAGGAGCTGCCCAGAGTGTCCTGCATGGGGTGGGACATGTTCTCTATCAGGGATGATAGCTTAGCCTCATCATCCTCCTTTCTCCCACCACCTCCACCTGGTTGAGGAGGAATCCCGGGACAGAGCTGGCCTTCTTAACCACTGTGTTAAGTCTCCTCCTGTCAGTGGTCGAGTGCCCCCTGACTCCAAAAGGCCTGAGTCTCCTCAGCAGATTTGCTGCTGTGGCCTTTATGTGTACCACATTTGTATTCTCAGTCCAGACCTGTTTGTTATTCAGGTGAACACCCAGGTGCTTGTAAGATTCCATCAGCTCTATGTCCGTTCTCTGGATGTTGACTGGTGTAGGAGGGGAGTGTTTGCACCTGTGGAAGTGCACCACCAGCTCTTTGGTTTTCCCTGCATTGATCTGGAGGCGTTTCTGCTGGCACTAATCCACAACTCCCTGGGTCAGTTCTCTGCAGTCCGTGGCATCCCCATCTGTGATGAGGCGGACAATTGCAGAGTCCAGGATGCTCTTTTCATACCCAGTTATGATCCTATCACCTGTTACCAATCAACCTGTTTACCTGTGGAATGTTCCACACAGGTGTTTTGGAGCGTTCCACAACTTTCTCAGTCTTTTGTTGTTCCTGTCCCAACTTGTGTGAAGCATGTTACTGGCATCAAATTCAGAATAAGCAGATATTTGCAAAAATTAATGAAGTTGATCAAAAGAGCATACCTCAAAAAGGATTAGCAAACCATCACATTCAGTAAATCACTTGAGAAAAAGAAATGTATATCTTGGTTTTCCATTAATTAAAAAAAAAATATGTTCATGTAGATGCAGATCTTCGGATTTAACTTACAAACATGAAGACAGGTCTTGTTTTGCAACTTAGCTTGTTGGACAAGCCACCAGACAAACATTTACTGGGGAAACGTGCACTGCAAAAGTCAGCTTACAGGCCAGGTAGATAATTAGCTGCTCAGCTGCTGCACATCAAACAGCATGGAAACGGACCTGCAAATGACTTTGGTCCAGTTAGATACCGGTGTGGTCCGTAAAACCCCTGCTAATAGCTCACTGTCTGCCCATGACATGAAGGCTACAGTGCAAATTTGTTAACTTTGTGTCTCGTTGCCTCTGGTGTTTGACACTGGCAGCCTGCTGTTAATCAGCTGCTGTTAATCAAACACACCAACGTCCTCAGGCAGCTGAGAGAAAAACAAGCATTTCGGTTATTTTTTTGCATCCTTTTAATAATCATAAAAAAAAACCCTATAAATAAATATAAACTAAAACACACATTGGCATTATTTTTGATTACAAAAGATGATTATTCAGTTTGACTTTTTTATTTGGTTAAACCTGCAATGATTTAGTTTTTGGCTACTGCAATTTTCCCAGCTTGGGATAAATAAAGTCTGTCTGTCTGTCTGTCTGTCTGTCTATCTATCTATCTATCTATCTATCTATCTATCTATCTATCTATCTATCTATCTATCTATCTATCTATCTATCTATCTATCTATCTATCTATCTATCTATCTATCTATCTACTTCAACCCAAAAACACAATATTGTCTTGTTATTAGTTTGCAATTGCTGTTAAGTAATTAGTTAGTCTACATTACTCATTACATTACTTTACCCACATGTCAAATATTGTGCATTTAAAACATGTAGAAATACAAAATGGGACGCTGGTTTAACTAGAAGTCTACTGTACAGCCTACTGTTTGTCGTCACAAGCTAGGGGGTTCACACACACACCCTCCAATGCTCTGAACCGAACCTGGCAAGTCCTGATTGCAGGATTACCAGCGGATTACTTTAGCAAGGCAGCTAAGACACAACATATAAGTGAGACAGTTTAGTGGTTTTCTCCTCTTTTGCACCGAGCTAACACATCCAGCAACAGTGTGCTAACTGAATCCAGAGCGAGCCAATTTATATCAGCCCTCCATCAAATTCGTGGTAATCTTAACTGGGATTAGTAACTGTAATGTCCCAACGCTGTTACCAACACTGCAACACAGTCTATGATATCCCACAGACATGCAGCATCATAAGCTTTGTTTCTGACCACCTGATGACTCACTCTTATTTTAGCTCTGGTTTTTATCTCCACCAATAACTCAGGGTAATCTGGTTCTTTAGCGAATAAATGCTCCACTATGCTCATAAGTTAGTCGCTAACGGCGTCTGTCTGCTGTTTGGTGCTGGACAGGTATTTTACAGTTGATTTATCAGAGATTTTTAAACAGCTGCCTTCTGTGGCCGGACTGTATTGATCGGAGCAGCCTAAAAGTAATAAGAGAGAGAGAATAAGAGAGCAAAAAAGCGCTTTGCCTGAAATAGCATTTATGAAATAGCATTTGCAGGCACTATACTCTCAGAGTCTGCTGTAGAAGACACAGAAAATTCATATGACAGACTCACCCATCCTACTTTTACGTTAAGTCAAACATTTGAACCAGTCATGACCTACAACAAATCTCAGCACTACCTCCTCATGCATGTGTAGCGCTGCAGCCGTGTGTGTGTTGTAAGGCATCATAGAGTCATACCTGTCTGCAGGCGACAGATGCAGAGGACATAACCAGTGATTGCAATGGAGCTGCTCCAGGGTCAATGCTGTCGGCCCACCCTGTCCGCCCCTGCAGGCTTCAGTGTAACCTCTGCTGGAGGTGGATAATGGAAAGAAAGGGATGAAAGAAGGATGAGATGAATCACATGCAGCCTTGTGTTGTCTTGTTTTGAAGTAAATCCTTTTAAATACCTACGCACAGATTTCCTTTGAACGTAGCCCAATGATGTGCAGGGTCTCTCCCCGTCCCTCCCTGTCTCACTGTCAGTTTCCATCAGTTGCACAGTCAGTTTTAAAAGACAAGCTGTTTTGGCTTTGCATGCTTTACTTTTGCAGACAAAAGCAATTTGATCAAAGTAAATGATGAATTATCAAGTCCTGTGATTTTGTTTGAACACAGTGAAACAGAGTTCACATCTGTTTGACTGGTGAGAAGGACTGGAACATCCGACATCGTCCCTGACAATGCTTTGCTAATTCGTTTTACAGCACAAATCATTTCCATGACACATTATGCAAAGCAGAAATTGAGTCATTTTTTAAATAATAGTAAAAAAAATTGGTGTTGAAAGACTATGAGCATGATTTTCAAGCACAAAAATGCTTGTTTTGACAGGGAAAGCTCCATTATATCTGTCTTGACGTGTAATTAGACCAAAGTGCCTGAAAAGGCAAACAAATATGGGTGACTTGCGTCAGCCAACATCCATTAGTCAAAGTAATTAAAGCCAAGTTTAAGGAATATAGTGTGCCATGGCCTCGTCTGGGTGTTTAACTTTGATTCTTTCATCAGACCAGATGCATTAGCATCTTAGCATTTTTGATTTAATAGCATACAAACTATCCATTCAGCCATTTTTCAAAAACATTTATTTATCTTCAAAATGAGTAAACCTCATCCTTAAGTGTTCACAAAGTTGTGCATTAATGGGTAAAACAAATTTCAAGGACCGGCTTTTTTCACCTACATAACATTGCCAAAATCAGGCGCATCCTGTCTCAAATGATGCAGGAAAAACTAGTGCACTGCTTCTGCATTAGTTACTTCTCGGCTGGATTATTGCAATTCCTTACTATCCTGCTGCCCCAGTACATTGCTAAAGATGCTCCAGCTGATCCAGAACCCTGCAGCAACTAGAAAAAGATACTTACTTCTCCCATATTATCTTGTCTGCACTGGCTCCCTGTAAAATCCAGAATTTAATTTAAAATCCAACTCCTAACCTACAAAGCCACAAGTACCCTATTACCCCACTAGAATGCTGCAATCCCAAAATGCAGGGTCACTTGTGGTTCCTAGAGTCTTCAAAAGTCGAATGGGAGGCAAAATCCTCTCCTTCAGAACCAGATCCCAGTTTGGGTTTGGGAGGCAGACGCCTTCTCCACATTCAGGAGTAGGCTTAAAATTGGCATCTTTGATAAAGCTTTTAGATTTGTCTGGCTCGAACCAGCCGTTAGTTATGCTGCTATATGCATGGACTGCCGGGGGATTTCCCATGATGCACTGAGCTCCCCTCTCCTCCTCTCCCTCTCCATCTGTATGCATTTTTATCCCATCTATACATGAATGAAGGAGCCCTCTCCTCCCTGTAGTCCTCAGCAACCTGAAGCAACTTGCCAACTTACAGTGATTGGCTAGTAGATGTGAAGAGGAGGGACATCCTCTCACCATTGACAAAATCTTCCTAGTCCTTGCTCCTGTCTTCAAGGTACAAGCAGGATGGTCTGTTCATATTTGCACTCCTGCTGGTTGTGTGATCATAATCTGTAGTTCTTTCAAACGTTCACTCAGTATCTGCGGCGACATAGTGCACCGTAATGCCCTGCGGGGTGCTGCAGCAATCATTTTCATTACCCAGTGGGGAAGGCATCGCTTGGTGATAGGCGCTGCAGTGCCAGGCTCAAGCCACACAAATAGTTAGATTTCCTAAACCTTAGGACATTGAAAGTGTTTGTGCAGCTGCACGGGTAAACTGAGCGCACTACCAGCATCCACAGAATATACACGGGTATCTGTGCCAGCAGTGGGTCCATTGGATAAAAACAGTGCTTTAAAATCACTTGAAAGGCCTCATAAGGTGACCCACGGTGTATTCAGTGCACTCAACGAATCAAATCCCATGATAGAAAGCTGTTTGGCAGTTCCTTTAGTTCCTTTCCTTTGCTCATGCTGTGCACACCATCAGCTCCTCTTCCCACTCGGCATGTGCCTGCGGAGCTCTTGGCACTGTGGCGCACAGGGAACGCCTCTGCCTGTCCATGTGCCTCCTCAGGATGACTCCCTGCAATCGAGTGGAGAGCACGTAAGACAGTGACGGGGCAGATATTTGCAAGCGCGCAGGCCTACAGGTTTGTCCTTTGCAGCGTGTTTTTGTCTGCTCTAAAGCAGGTTGCAAACATTAGCAAGTCTGTAATTAACGTAACATAACAGGCACTTGACAGGCATAGCAATAGGTCTGTGTGATGTAAATTTTCCTCCATTTCATTGTGAATTTCATACTCATTTGGTATTAAAGTATGAAATGTTAATGAATAGTTGGGTAACTATACAAACTTCTGAGTACTTCCAATGTATTTATAGCTATTTCCATTTTGTTCAAGTGGGAAGAGACATTTCCAAAGAGGGAAGCAGTGTTTTCCTGAAAAAAAAAAAAAGAATTTTAATCTTATGTGCACTAATTATTTCTGTGTCAGCAGAGGATTGTATAATTTGGCCAGATTGCCCTTTGTATATATGTTGAGCTCCCCCACAGGCAGTTTAGTTGACACAAATTAGCAGTCAGGGATGGTATATAAGGGATTGCTGTGTAAGATTCAGGAGATGCTGCTGTCGGCTGGCAGTGCTGCTGCTGGTCTGTGTGTTGATGCACACTCAGCGCTCACACGTGGATTGAACTAATCCTCGCCAAGCCTCCTCACTCATCATTCAGTGTAGGCCAAGATGACAGGGTTAAGGACTGCAGCGGTTCAGGCATCCTGGAGAATGATTGGCTGACGGAAAGAGTTGCAGCTAAGTTATTTTTCCTGGAAAGGCTCAGTGGTTTCACAAGCAGGGATGGAGCGAGGTTCACCACGTTGTAAACACATGATTGTATAGAGGATGTCAGGAATATGTCATAAACCGTTTGTTTGCGAATGATTGCATTCTGTTTTTTATTTATGTTTTACACAGCGTCCCAACTGTTTTGGAATTGGGGTTGTACATCACATTGCACACGTGCTTGAACAATTTTCTATCTACTTTCAAGCAGGTAAATTTAGTAGAATTTAATGATGCCACTTGAGCTGGTTTGTTAAACATGATTTAATCCCCATGATTTATATCATAGTAGGAGTAATGGAGCAGTTTTTGCAATATTCCTTAGTCTCGCTCATGGCCACATGGCATGCCATTGTTCCAACTGCTGATTATTCTGAAACCCAAATGGTCCAAAAAATGTCCCACCAGAAAGCTCATTTTTGTGACAGCCTGTTATCCCCCAAAAAACGGGCATTGCTCTCAAACTCTGCACTCTCCCTGCATTTTTTTCCCACCCGGAGTCCGTGAAGACCTGCCCCTACTCTACCTCTGATTGGCTCTGACCTTGACATTTTTTTCTAACCCTAACCGTCTAGCCGAGCATTTACCCCAAACCCAAGCCAAGCAACGAACACTAGATCAGACGCAGAGTCGGGAGGGTCTTCCTGGAATGAGGGTGAGGAAAAAAAAAATCAAGGGATAATGTGTGTTTTTGGTGCTTTCTGTCCAATGGGACATGTCTTATCTATCATGTCAGGAAGGAGCAATGGACTCAGATAAAAATGGGAAAATTAAGCCTCAAGATGTGGCCCCTGGGCCAGAACATGGGAGACATGTGGTCCATTATGGCTACATCATCAGAGTGAGGAGGAGCTACTACTCTTGAAGAGTAACTCAACACCCACTGGAAGTCTTGTTTTTGCTGACCTCTAGTGGTTTAACTTTTCACCTCGATGCAGTGATGTACAGGTGCAGTCTCGGACACCATGGCACCACTGGTGGATGTGGTTACAGGTGCAACTAGTGCTTTGCAAAATGCTGCTTTTCAACCTAAAGTTGAATGAACGACATTTGGAGCCTGACAGTTGTAATCAATCCTGTGTCAACTCCAGAATCATTACTTAATTGAGTTTATTAACAACCTGAGCTTGTTTTCTCAGTTTCACCTGGCTGTTTCACTTTCTGCTCCATCATTTGCTGTACTCTGTTGTTTGCAATGGTTTTGTATCTGGGTACTCGAGGGTGAATATTGTCAACAAACGGAGAGTGCTCTAAATCCCTTTTTATCCCTGCTCTTGTATCAGAAGGTCATAAAAAACTCTGCCTGGCTTCCTTGCTGAGACACTTGTGTGCTGTGACACCGCTCAAAGGAAAGTCCATTCGTGTCTTTTCACCTGCTGTGATACTAGAAAGGCCATCTATCCCCACCTGGGGCATTCACGCTTTGCTTTTCACTCTGAAATTCTGAGAGCTATCAACCGAGAGGAAAAAATATAACCGCGCTTCGTTTGTCTATCCTTGAGTTCTGTGATTAATGGCACGATTCTGCTTGTCACTCCTCAGGTCTAAAAGCAGATTTTCTGAATGACTTTCTTTGTCTAACCCGCAGGATCACGAAAGCACAGCGCCACCCATTGGTGTCTGCAGAATATCGCACAAGAATCGGTTGACAGCTCTGATGAGGAGTTCTTTGATGCCAGAGGTTAGTGTTACATTTTATTTACACATTTTATCCTGACTTCAAGGTCAAAATAGAAATAGCCAGAAAACACTGAAGCAACACATTCATTTAATGCCATACACAGATGTAATTATAGTCAGATCCACTGGTGCCCTAATGATGGGGCAAGTGATATTATAAGACTGTTAATTTAGCGATTTTTTGCCAGCTGTGTCGCTGTTAGCCTGGATTGTGTGTTAACTTCTTTATGTTTGTCTATTATATTCTTTTAATTGACAAATGTGTCGCTCCTCTGCCAGTGGACTTGTCCATTTTTTGCGATTGGTCATGTGCTGCAAACACTTCCCCTTTCATGTGAACATGCTCACTGGGAAAATCGGGACCGCCTAAATAAAATAAATGATAAAAAGATATCCTGTGTTTCAGGCCCCAGGACAACCAAAAGAAAACCAATAAAAAACCATAGAGGACGCTTATTTAAACAAAGCAACATGTTGAGGTCCTTATGGGGCGTCTGTGACTCAGGAGGTAGATCAGGTAAAGCACTCTGAGTGGTCAAAGTAGACCAGAAAAGCGCTTCATAAATGCGTCCATTTGCGGTCCCTCACTGGTATTTGGGGCAAGGAGGCCAGAAAAACAAAAACAGGAAGGTTCCCGAGCATCTGGCAGCAGTACAGATGCTACACACAGCCAAACAGTGCAGGGGAACAAAATGTAAAAATGAAACAGAATGAAGGATCACAATCCACTCTGATGTGTAAACAGAAAAACCTGAGTGGTCTGATTATCTTTGACGGACCAGCTTTTGCTGCGGTGGTCCAGGATTCTACTGTGGCATATAGACGTATATCTCATGTATACTTTATTTCTAACAACAACTGCTTTCTTTACTCGCCAACCAAGCACAGCACAGTTACTTCTATTATTGGATAATCTGCTGTTTAATGTTGTGATCAATCATTTTGTCTATAATTGTCAGCAAAAATGCCCTTTAGGTTTCTAAAAGCATCTTTAAATGTCTTGTTTTGCCCAAGGAACACTAAAAATATTCAGTTCACGACAGTCTGAGACAAAGAAAAGCAGCAGATCGCCACAGCTAAGGAGCTGGAACTGGGGAATATTTGGCATTTTACTTGGAAAGAGTAGTCAAACGATTACATGATTATCAAAAGAGTTGCTATAATCAGCTGACTCACTGGTTAATCAAGGTAATGCTTCAGCTGTAGGAAAAGTGGAAGAACCTCGTACTTGCTATGCCCTATAAGGCTCTTAAAAGTTCATATTATGGAAGATCCAGGAGAATTTCTGACCGTCACTGCATGCTCTGCTTTGGGTTGGTATAAATTAATGTATAATGTATGTATGTAATGTATAATCACTGAATGGGTTAAATATTTTACTTCGGAGCTAACTGAATGAGCGAATGAACAAAAACCAGCTTCACTGTCCACTTTACTGCCGAAGATACTTGTGTGAATTTATTTAAGATGTAGGACTGACCAGAAATAGACACACTTGAGAGCTTGTTCAACTACTAGCCTTTTCACAGTCCCAGGGGGAGTTCATCAGCCAATAAGTGGAATACTTATCCCACCAATTATCCCCTCCAAGTGCTTATCCCCAAGAGACTGATGGTAGAGATACTAGTCAATTATGTGTTATTATTAGATAATACTCTTATTTTACATTAAGTCAGTCAATAGCCAGGGGTGTTGAGAGTTTCTGGTGTCCAACATTCCTTCACACGATGTAAAAACATGCTGAAAATGTGGCTGGTGGATTAGAGGCCATCTGGAACAGACTTTTTGTCCTTAGAGGAAATCTTAAGTGCCGTGGTTTAACGTCACATTTAACATCATATATAACTTTTTTCATCCTCTTCTGTCATTCACTTGCTTTTGTTTATCTCATTTCCCTTTCACTCCTTCCTGCCTCAATCAAAAATTCATTCGCTTCCCTCCCTTAATTCTGATTTCCCCTCGCCCCCGTTCCCTTGCATACTCTGTTTGCCAAAAAAGGCACGTTCGCTGCACACGCTCCTGGAAAGCATGAAATATTTACCCTTATCACAGCCGTCACAGGGCCGAGCTGAGCGCTGCTCGAAATGCATTTCGTGAGACCGAAGTCAAGGCGCCCGTCAGCGTCAAGGAATCGCCAGGGGATGAGATAATACGTGCGTGTGTTTTACGTGAACAGATGTACTGCCTCCTCATCCTCACACTATCTGCGGCTTCAGATTCCTCAGCTATCTCTTCACTGGATGTGAAGGGACAGTGATGAACAGAGATGTTCTGTAATCTCTCTCCATGGAACAGGGCGAGGACAGACTGCAGCAGCAAACAAAAGCAAACAAATGACCAAATGTTTCTGGCGTGTGGTTGCAATGCATTGCTTTTATGCATCATTTTGAGAGAGACACTTACTTGCTTTCTTGCCGAGTGTTAGATCAGACAATGGGCTCACTCATGTTTGGACAGTAAATATGAAGCTAATACAGCAAGCTTAGTTAGCTTAGTATAGCATATAGATTGGAAGCTGGGGGAGCAGCTAGCCTAGCTCTGTTCAAAGGGGAAAAAAATCTGGTTGCATGATCTTGTGTTGTGTCGTTTTTTACACTTTGCTTTTTGCATTATGTGTTACTCACTGAGCTTTAGAGGTGCTTGTAGGCGATTAAGACAGAACCAGGAAGCCCTTTTTCTAAGCTAAGCTAAAAGGCTAATGGCTGAAGCTTTAGCTTTCATTACACGTCAAGTGAACAAACAAGATATAACATGTTCACAAGCTTTGCTGGTGGATGTGTTTTGTTGCTGCTGGACAAAGCTAAGCTAGTTGTTGCTGCATGTTCTCAGTCTTTGTGCTAAGCTAACCAGCTGCTGGCTGTAACTTCAAATGAAAAGAGACAGAGCAGAACTGCCATGAGCAGATCTAGTTTTCGAGGGGCGTTATATCGTTTGATTTCTCATAAGTGACACGACTGTTGTTACAGCTTCGGTGTACGGTGTTAAAGGTTTGGAAACAAAGCCTCCAATTAAACTGTGAATGTGTATCATGCTTGTTTTGGTTTGCTGCAGCCAATCAGTGTGATGGCATTATATTTTAGCTATGAATTGGACAGTTTAGAGCAGAATTAGTCATTTTGAGGTTTCCACATCCATTTGTCATGAGATACAGATTATGCACACAAGACTTTGAGTCGAGGTGTTCGTAAGGTCACTTTTTGTTCCATCTTTCATTTCAGGCTTTCTTTCTTCTAACTCCAGATGGATTATTATTTGCTGCCTTGTTCTGCGGAGGCCAAACATTTTATGTCTCATTTTGTCGTCTCTCATTGATGCACAACATTAGAGGGACTGTGAGGCAGGCCGGTGTTTTTGAGGTCTGTTGCAATCAATAAAGAGGCTTCACATTGAAAGACGAAACACAACAAAGCTAGTTTAGCTTTGTAAAAGAAGATAAAGCCAGAAAACAAGAGGAGGGGTGCTTTTTCGATGTGCTTGCTGTGTGACTTCATTGTCTGAGGTCAGGGGGAAAAGAAGAGCTCAGCTCTGCAGAAAAGGCAACAGAGCAAGTTATTCCAAACATAAACATATGCTCAGTGTGAAGGATGCCCCCCTTAAAAGGGAAACTAGATCAAGGTCATGAAAGGCTTGTTGAAATTATGGCTCACCACAGCCGCTTGCTAACTGCAACGCCGCCACTCTCAATCTCAGCTGCACATAACTGCACGTCATTATTTCCACCAGGAACGCTGGATGTATGTTTTCTTTAGCCAAAGCTATTTCATCTTTTTATAGAAAAGAAAAAGTAAAAGATTTAGACTGGAGAGAGATTGAGGGGGTGTTTGTCACATTATTGGCCTACCACTCAAACCATCACAATAAGCTTTGGGGGGTTTTTATTTATGTGCTTATGATGGATGTTTTCATCCACTCTATGCAACCCAGCGGACCCACAAAAGCTATGAAAATGTATGAAGACTGTCAGATATTTACTCAGTTTTCTGCTAAGATGAGCCGTGGCTGTTATTTGTTTGTGTGTTTCATACTCTCTTATCACCTTTCTTGCTCCGTCTCCATACATATAATTATTAGCAAATGCAATACCTTGTCAGATGCCTCTTGTAAAACAAGATGATGCATCTCAAGTGGTTTATCCTGTGCACAATAAATTTTGGGTTTGAATTTAAGAAATGGCCATGTTTGATGCTCTTTATGGGTCTTTTTTGAGATGCTTTAATGTACATGGCCAGTGGCAGTGTAGAGCTGCCTCAGGCTGATCAAAGGCTGCTGTCGAAGTGCAGAGCTTTGTGTTCACAACAAATGCATCCACAAGCGCAGCCTACAAGTACTGTCTGACATTTTCTGCTGTTTTTCCTCTGTAATCCACCCGATTTGATTTGAAACGAAACAATGACCATAAGTGGGGCAGCAGTGGCTCAGCCCATAAGGACTTGGCTTTGGTCCGGTTTGAGACCAGCGTGGATTTGAACCAGGTAGCTAGAGAAGTGGCAGTTCAAGCAGTTCAGCAAGGCATCTAACCCCTAACTGCTCGGGGCGCTGCACTGTGGTGACCCGTCACTCTGACATCAGTCAGCGCGTGAAGATGAATCTCCCTCAATGGGGATTAATAAAGGAATTCTTCTTCAAGGTATAGGAGATTACGTATCCTGGAGGGTGTTTTAGGGTGTTCACAGTCATAACGGGTCACCAGTATAGGGCTGGTCCTCCTGTTTTATACATCGTACCCCAAGACTGCAGCAGGACAATGACCCTAAACATTAAGCCAGAACAACCCACCACTTCCCCTGCTGCCACATAAAAAATGCTGACCTCAAATGAACTGATGGTGTGTTTCATTTCTTGAAGAACCAGACTGGTCCCAACGTCCCAAACAAGAAGTGAGTCTGCATGTAGGTCTGGCGGAGCCTCATTAGGAAAGATGCCAAGTGTCTGCTGGGTCTGGGCCTCTAAGCCTCGAAGACTCCAGCCATTGATTTGCAACTAAACATCAAATACCATGACTTTATTTAAGAATGTGTTAATTTCTTCAACGACTTTGGTCTCCTGAAGCAGTTGATCACAGCAGATAGTTCATTTGAGTTTTTGAATACCGGATGTTGTCTGAGCACGAGCAGCCGTGCAAAAACATTCACTAAATACTATGCAGTTTAACACTTTTATATGATTTAGAGTAGAAACTGTTAAAAAATAAATATTTAGCAGTTTTCCTTTATCCAAATGGAGGAAATGGGGATGTTGTTGTGCTGTACAGATTGTAAAACCCTTTTAGGCAATTGTGATTTATGAATTAAACATATAAATATTCACTTGAGCAACAACAAGGACATAAAGAAGAATACAAATTTGAGCATTAGACGCCAGCACTAAACTTGGTACTCAGAACGGACTTTGTTCTGTACCAAAAACGTGTTTACAGATGGTAAAATATTAACAATGTGAATCTTGCTGCTGAACAGGGAAGCAGATAAGAAATCCATCAACATCTGCGTGTGTTGCTTCTAATGAGAACAGAGACTGAGGTCAGCTTGATGTTGTGCGTCAGTCAGTGTTTGTGCGACATGGTGTGGAGGCAGCACAGCTGTTGGCTGGATGGTTTGCTGCTGTCATCTCTGTTGTTCAACTCCTCTGACATCCGCACAGCTGCCCCTGGCAAAGCCCCCACGCATCGTCCCGGCCCCCTTGAGTTGGCCCCGCAGCGACGATGAAAACAGAAGTGCATCACAGGCCGCTGTCAGAGCAGAGAGCCGTGCTGACACATCGACAGATCAAAGCGAAGATGTTTAGTGGCGCCACCTCCACTGTCGAGCATAAAACGTTAATTTTCCAGTGGCAGGTAAAGCTCCGGTTTATCTGCAATACAGACACAAAAGCTCTCAAATGTGAGTGTTCAAATGAAAGGAAGGAGATAAGAAGACATTTGAAGCTCACGCTGAAGGAAGAAAAATAAAATGCAAAGCAGTCGCCTTGTGAAAATGTTGATCTTTTTATTCAGTGGATGCACTTTTCAACTATTGAATTGTTTGAAGCTCTGTGCTCAGTGAGGATGCTGCACGCAGAAACACATGGAGTGACCAGGAGTTTTACTTTGAACAAACCGACAGTTGTAAGCACAGGTGGGTCCACCTGCTGGCCAGTTCTACCTGATGCAGCCCCGACGGTGCCATTGTGCCGGCTGCAGGGTAGTTGGCCGGGCGCCACCCTTCACTGATGACGCTCCTTCAACCCCAGAACATCTCAAGGTGGTGGAGCAGTGGGAGGGACGTCTCCCCACACCCCCTGCAGCTGGCTAGGATACTTGGTTTCCTCACGCCTTATTTTTTTCTTCAGAGCCAGGCTGAAGCTCCCTTGTTGCGCCTCCTCCACCAGGAGAGCCTTCCTCAGCTTGGAGCACGTGATCCCAAGAGACTTCAGGAATCACTGGATGGATGTTCCAGTGTTAGCTCTGCAATCAGTTTCCTCTGGATGTGTGAACGCATCATACGAAGCTCAGCCCTGCCTGGGGCATCCTCCCTGTATGACCCTGTTGATCACAGCCTCCTAGATCTTCCATCTCCCTTGTTGCTGTTTGCACACAGCTCCGATTTTATAGCTATCCTCCTCCTCTTCTCAACTTCAGGCTGCAGCAATCCACCAATCCCCTGTTGTTTCAGATGATGGGCCTTGATTATTGGCCTGACAGATCCATAGAATAGAGGCTTTTTAAAGCACTTCTTTAAAGAGCGCCATGCATTTTTTTTCCTTTGATGTTGCCACCCCACAAAAAGACCTTTTACTGAATAATTTGTGCACACTTTAATATTGCAGGCCCTTTTCAAGATTTTGCTCACATTTCATGACTTTACTTTGTCAGTAGCACTAGCTCATCTGCGTCAGTTTGCTGAAAAAGCTCAGCGAGATTGAAGACTGCATTTTAAATATTTGTTTAACAAGATGAAACACTGTGCTCCATCCAGAAAACTCTGGCTTTGTTTTGGATTGAAGATAACAGTGTCAGTTTTGTTATTGAAGACTATAGGTTTCTGAAGCCTTGCATGTTTGCAGTGATAAATCTTATGAAGAAGTGCTTCATAAAATGACATTTCCTGATCTTTTAACCCAGATAATAGAAGAAAGTCTGGTAATAAATTGATCTGGTGTGTCAAATCTTTATATATATAATGGATTTTTCAGTGTTTCCAAGTGTTTCGGCTCTTTCATGGCTGTTCCTGCCACTGGCCAGCAGCAGCAGGGTCATTTATTCAGGCTTGCTTTTACTTCCTCTTTTTACCAAAGAATCTGATGAATTCTAATTACCCTCCACTTGACTGTTATAATAAAAGAAAAATTCAACCTCTCTTCCACCCAGCATACTGCTCCCTCCTTTCCACCTCCACCTGACAGCGCCCTCAGCATCACTCAGCCTCCATTTACGTCTCACACGTGTAAAACCACACAAGTTTGTGCACGAGTCTCATTTTTTATCGTGACTTAGTGCGCCCTCAGGCAGCTCGAGCGAATGCCAACTCAATTGCCACACTGTTTATTGATTTGAGCTGTTGACACATTTGTTGTGTGTTAATCCAGATTTGTTATTTGATGACATGAATTTAAATAATGAGGCGAATTGACAGATTGAGCCTGAAAGGAAATTCATGGTGTTGGCTGCTCCCGCAGTTTAATGCCATAATATATTGCCATGGGAGGTAAACCATGTTTGTATGCAAGTGGGACATTCATTTATTATAAGGCTGCTATCTTATTATGTTCCTGTATTCCACTCGGCACAGATTGAACCTGGGGTGACTGTGTTTTACCAGATGGGAAAGTCTCTTTGACAAATTTTGTTAATAAGGGTCATGAGGATAATCATAAATCTTGCTGGTACAATTATATATGCACATAATTACATAGTAAATTGAATTTTAACACATTTAAAGGAAAATTTCAACATTTTTGGGGGAAAAAACAACATTTTCCCACAACACACTCTCATGTCTTTCTATTCAATTATGAAGCTTTCAGTTACCTTACATAGCCAGGCTATGTTACCCCCTGTCTGCAGTCTTTATGTGAAGCTAAGCTAACCAGCTTCTGGCTGTAGCTTCATATTGAAGGAACAGATTTGAGAATGGTATCGATTTTCTCATCTGACTCTTGGCAAGAAAGCAAATAAGCATATTTCCCAAAATGTCAAGCTGTTCATTAAGACGTGTGATAGATGTTTACATCACTGACCAGAGTTGTAATATGTGGTGAGGGTTTTAATTAAGAAAGTCCAACGGGATGCAGAAAGGAGGATTTTATAATTTCACTTGCTCATCCACTTCCATTTTTAATTTCCTTTCTTTTTTTGTCTTGCACATGTGGCTGATTGCAGCATTTTATCTCCCCAACTCAAGAGAAAGTCACATGCGGAAGCAGCAGATACGAGTTTATGGTGAAGATTCCTTTAGGGCTCATCCTCCCACTCATCCCTTTTTCCCTTTAAACACGGATGGTTAAAACTTATGTTCCAAAACTGTCACGGTTATTTAGGTTTAAAACTAAAGCCGGTCCTCACAAAGAGAGAAGTACAATAGCAAACAGAGACGCTCGCACACATATCATTCCCTGCCGAGCTTGTTTGTCTGAGCTGTCGGTGACAGAGCGACAGTGTCTGCTCATCAGTGTCTGGAAGGTAATCCCCTCCATCCCCTCGCCTGTCTTCATTCACCTTAATCTTACATCTCTGTGACGGGTCTGACGGAGAGTACATGAAAGATAAACTCTGTCTTGTTTTCATATATTTTTGTTGCATGTAGCATAGATAGATTCATCAGCCTGTGGACTCGCCCTTCCTCTGTCTTCACTTCTTTCTGGAAAGAGACTGTTTTCATGCTTGTTTGTTCTACATTTTTAACAATCTGAAAAAGTTATGAGCAGAGGCGGATTTAACGCTCTGGACCAATAGACCTCCGACCCAACAACTGTTCATTACATTTTGGCAGCGATCCAGATCTTGGATTTCTTAGACAAGTGTTGTTTTTTATGCTGCTTTTGCATTCTGGTGGTTGAGTCCAAAATCCAGGTCCTCGCAGGCTAAACAGGGATTGATTTGTGTAGCGTTTTATTGGTAAATCAAACCAGGATTATGTAAAAATAAGCGATTTGGGAATTAGCCCGATTTTGTGCTTGATTGTACAGAAAAAGACCTCTTACTAGCACATCTCCTGCAGTGGATATGAACCATGTGCCACTGAAAGCCAGACGTTTCTCATTCCAAGCCAGTTCCTGCCCGTGGTGATCTCACTGATTAGTTCTTTCTCCCTGGTTGAAGTTTTTTTATGAGCAGTTAAATCAGCTGCTGCAGCGTGTCATTTTAATGAAACTGTTGCTGCACAACAACTGTCTCATGTGATGTGCTACACAGAATTGTAATGCAACTGCCACACACACACACACACACACACACACACACACACGCAGAGAATATACAGTAATCTTATTTGTGGGAACAAAAAAGAAGGGATGAAACTTTAATGATCCTCCTGGAGGGGGCAGTGAGTAAATACTGATGGGAATTTAGACTAAGAGATTACAAGTATGATAAGCTATATAGAAATAGCGACAAACATTAAAGTTTCATTAGCAACACAAAGTAAACAACATACGTATGATAAATTGTAAAGGCCACATACTAAGTATATGCATATAAAATAAGATATAGAAATATACTCACATAAAGTGCTGTGGCTTGCAGAAGCACACTATAAGAAGTGATTAAATACTGTTGTAACCCATCTGTAACAGTGGGTTACAGAATAGCTTTCGGATAAATGGGATACCAAGTGTCCCATATGAGAGAAGAACAGTGTAGAGGGAACTGACAGCATGTACAGAGAAGACAAGAGACTGTAGTTCATATCGAGCCAATATACAGTATATTATACACTTACATTGTTAACCACGGTCACCAACGTAGTTTAGTGTGTTCGCTTTCCTTACATTTCTAAAAACAAAGAAAAGCTAAATTTTGACCTGATGGTGGCGTTACATGCACTACAAAGAAAGAAAGGTCACAGGATCACCAAAGTCGTTAGGATCCACCGTCCGGGAACCATGAATGTCTGAACAAAAAATTTTAGCCAATCCATCGCATACATGTTGATGTATTAAACAGGATAAGTGGAATCTTTCACCTGCTGTTGGTGCTAGAGGAAACATCTAGGGATCAACAAAGTCAGTAGGATTCACCCTCTTGGATGAATTTGAACCAAATTTACAAGCAATCTTTCCAATTTTTGTTAAGATATTTCAGGACCAAAGGAGGGCACTGAACGACTGACATCCCTTGAGCCATGCTACCATCATGGCTAAATAACGCACATGTATAAGTACATTTGTGCATCTTTCCCAGAGCATGCAAACATTAGTATGAATACTGTAAGAATTAAATCATGACTCCATGTCTTTAATGCTTTTTTCCCCTTCATTTTTATATATCCAATTACAGAAACATTATCTGCTTCTGAGCTATGCTCGGAGTGTTTCAATGCCATCCTTCTTCTGCAGCCTACTTACCTGACTGCCTCATTCTGTTTATGCCATTTTACAGGATAATCCCCTAAGCAATGTCATTTTCATAGTGCGTCATCGGACGTAGAAGGGGCCTAAAATAAAGCCAGAAGTAGTATTTAGGTAATTCCACTGCTGCAACTAATGCATTATGATGAGATCGAGAAATTGAGAATTGAGAAAAATTAGAGCGGTAGAGGTCAAGCGAGGCCGTTTCGTCATCATTTAAAAATCACAGCATCTGTTCCTCTGTCTTCTACCCTGACACTTCCTCACTTTGAGCTGACAGGTTGAAGGATGTCTCTAAATCTCCCTTTTCTCCCTCGAGGCTGTCGGCTGCAGGCAAACCTCACACTTCTATTTCTCTTTTCGCCTGTTGTTCAAAACGGATTTTGCTGTTCTCTCATACCTAATTCCACGCAGATAACGGTAGCTTCAATCGGTTCGCTTTATTAGCTTCATTATTTGTGCGCGTCACATGCGTTGCGCTTGATTTCTGCAGATTGCCGGTTTTTAGTGTGTTTTATTCAGCTCAAACACGTTTTGCTTCTCAGAGGAGCTTCTGTTTTGGCTGCGAGCGCCTCTGCTCAGCTCTCCCTGCAGGAGATGATTCAGTAACCTGCGTTTTCAGGGTTTGGTGTAAAGCCTGCTTTGCATTCTCCCCGCCTGTCCAAACACAGGCTTTCATACATCCTGCAATGCTTTGTTCAGATCCAATATGCATCTCTCTGTGAGTCTTTTCCTCGCTCCTCTCCATTTTCTTTGTCCCTGTCTGTGTATATCTGAATCTGTAAGCATGTGTGTTATGTCCCTGCGTCGTTTAATTCAGCTCAGTATTGTATGCCCAGAGGGGAGAGAGGACACCAAAGCAGGGGGGAGTCGGAGCAGACAAACTGTGACCAGTAGAGCGGCAGCTCTGTGATCCAAATGGACAGGCTGTGTAGACCCATGTCAGTGCATTTCAGAGCTGCCAGGCAGGGATGTGCGAGAGAGGAGAGAAGTCTGCCAGGTAGAGGGGTTTTCTTCCTCCATGACTCATCCTGTCTCAGACTCTCTCTCGGATGACCCTCTGTGACGAGTAGACAACCATTTTGGTCAGGCAGAACCACACAGCACACCTGGCTTGTGTTTCTGCATAAGAGGTTTCAAATACTCTCCAGTATTTGTAGTAGTAGTATCATTTACCGTGACAATGTGGTGGTTCCGTGTTTTAAATGGCCTGGAAGTGACGTGAGGACTGTCACAAGGTGTGTACAAGGCAGCAAGGAACAGGACCTAAATGCAGACAACATGGCAGACAGGAACAGTAGTAAAATGGTTATGTTTAAGCTTACAGGCAGAGGTGGGAGGTCCAAGCATAGTGGCTGAGAAACCGCAGGTTAGCAGGTATGAGGCAAGTGAAAAGTAAAGACAGGTAGGTATGGACTTGAATTCGGATTGAGGTTCATGTTCAAGAGGCTGGAAAGCAAAGGCACAAAGCAACACTGATGATCCGGCAATTGACTGGCGACAAGGGGCCAGCACGCTGACTGGCCTGATCTGGAGGAAGAGGGAGTCAGGTGACCAGGATTGATGGAAAAGTCAGAGGGAATCTGGTGGGCAGGCAGAGAACGGCAATGACTGCAGAGCTGCATAGAAATGCAGGGGCCTGGGGAAGTGGGTGTGTGGCTGGAAGGGGTGGACAGAGAGGCAGATTTGGTAAAAGTGAAAACAACTGAGGCAGCTGGTGGCAGGATCACTAAACTATATGTGTGTAATGTCTATGTTTGACTAACCTTTTGTTTACACCCTGTTTGACTCTTCATGTTGGTGCCCTGAAGAACTTATTTGTTAGCAACGTTCTGAGATCCTGTGCAGTTTTTGGCCACTAGGGACACTATGGAGCAATGTATTGATAAACAAGTTTCTGTTTTTTTGTATCTCGCCTCTGATATCACATATGCGAGGACACATGTTCCAGCCGATGGTTTCACACTTTTCTACTGATCCATGGTTGATGGTGTTTAAGTCTCAATAACTGTCCCACCAAAGGGTAGGAAAGAATACGATTGTTTGATGATGTTAACATGGACAAAAACACTGCAGATTTCAGTGCATTACACATTGTGTTTTTGCAGAAAACAGCCGATGTAAAAATTAGCAGTGTTTGAACAAGGAAGCTCCACAGGGTACCTTCAAATGGAGTGCAGGCGACACAGGATGCAGCACGTATAACACTGAATCTTTATCAGCTAATAACCAAACAGCAGCCAGTAGTGTGGCTGAAGGTATAATATTGCTGCTCGTGGAGGATGATGCACTAGAAAAGACAGATAAATATGTGGTAGGCCATCTTGATAAACATGTTACACTGCTGTCTTTAGGGTATATTTAGTCTGTGTAAACATCACTCAGGCCAAATTTACATTTTTATCTCTGCACTGCCTGCAAGTTTTGGCAAAGGCAGCCAGTGGCTATTCCATTCGTGTTCAGCCACGACGAGCCATGTGAAAGACATGTGTTTGCCAGGCTCCCGTTGTTTGCCATGTTGTTTGCCGTCACGTGGCAGTTTTTGTTTATTCACTGCACATTAAGCTGTCCGTTCAGGTTGGCATAAGCAGCGTGCACCGTTTGGTAAGCCAAATTTAAATGGAGTGGAAACCACACCCATCTGGCACAGATCAGAGCCAGTGCTAGGATGCACCCTCTGATAAAGAGTCCACCCTAACAGGTGCCACAAAGCTAACGTGTGAGCGCACCTGTTAAGAGTATAATGTGGTACAATAAATCAACACACCTGGCTGAGTGAACTCTTGGTCTGTGCAGTCTGTTTCATGTTGTTCAGCTTTGATCAGTTTGGATTATTGATATGCAGAGGGAGGAACGGGATTTTATCTTTAATGCACTGTCTTACTCCTGTATGTGTGTGTGTGTGTGTGTGTGTGTGTGTGTGTGTGTGTGTGTGTGTGTCCCAGCAGATGTTATGGAGGGAAAGAGCGCCATTCTGCTGGGCATGAGTCAGTGGAACTCAAATGACCTGGTGGAGCAGATTGAAACTCTCGGACACATGGAGGACCAGTCACATGGTACACACACACACACACACACACACACACACACACACACACTCTTGTTTACATCACTTCAGGTGACATTACAATGACTTGCATTCATTTCCTGGAGACTCACCCTAATCACTACTTGCATATTACTATCCCTAACCTTAACCCAGGGCTTCGCCCTAATATGTAATGATTCACATTATGGGGACTTGTTTTGTCCCCAAAAAGAAGGTGAGTCCCCACAGATTTGACTGTGCAAACAGATTTATGTCCCCGCAACATGACTAATACACGTCTCACACACTCATGCACACACACACACACACAAGTTCTAATCACTCTGAGACACAAAAGCACGACGAGGTGTGCATTTTGCTTGCTCACATGTGAAGGTTCAGATTGTCTGGAATGAGCCTCTCACTGAATGATGATAATGGTGGACTGTAGCTTCTATTTAAAGCTGCATTTAGTCATTTTTGACCACAAGGGTTGTGGAAAGGGTCTGATTTCATCTTATCGAGGTGTGATGACTAACCCTTTCACACTATGCCGAGCCAATTGACACCATGTTAATATCAAAAGCGTCACGTACGACAGGTTTCATATCAAATCGAGGAAAAAGGACTTCCCAGAGATTAGATCCTCCGTGCTTGCAAAGGCTGAACATTTGGTGATTGATGCTTTAGATGAGCATGAATAAACAGAAGCACATAGTGAGCAGGAGATAAACATAAGGGTGGCTGAGATCTAATATGCAGATATGTGATGCATTTCCAGCTCCGTGCGCCGTCTCAGTGCTCCGCGATGCCCGAGGAAGCGCATTTAGCTGGAAACGTTCTGCACCGCAGAGTATTTATGTGCATCGAAAGCATCGCTTGAACACTTAAATAAAATTCCAGCAGTTCCAGTTCAAGTATTTTTCACTTCTGTTTAAGCCTTCTATCAAATTTCAAACAAACCACAGATCACAGATATGTGTGGACGCTCGTCTTCCTTGTGCTCTTTCTTCTTTTCCCCCTAAAGGAAATGAGCTAATGAGACACCACAGAAGTAAATATGGGAACATTTTCTTCCTTGCTCCCTGAACAGAATCTCCTTTGATTTTCCCCTCTTTCCTTCTTTTCTGTTCAGTGCAATGTCTGCCCTCCCTCAATGCTCTTACTTCAAGGCCCTGAGGACCAACGTGGCAAATGCTGTTAATTTTTTTATTGCCTGAGCCCCAGTTGATCGACTTTTCATGATCCTGTCTCAGAGAATAAGCTTCTCTCCTAATTCAGTAAATCAAGAACATCTACATCTGTCGTGTTTGTGTGTTGTGAGAAGAATCATCCGAAACAATAAACTAGACAGCTGCCTGTACAGAGCAGCGGTGAAACAATCCTATTCCAGCAGATTTTCATGTTCGACATCAACACAGATTAAATCAAGTGATTATTCTAATGAATTCTTCCTGGGACAAAGTTATTGAATTTATTTAACATATCAAAGTCTCTGGCGTGAACATCCAAGCTCAGTAACTGACTAACACATCGCCCAGAGATTTAACAGCGCCAGATTTTTCAGACAGAATAAGAGAAGTTCAGTTTGTGCCTTTAAAGATCATGAATCAGTGCTGGGATTCATGCAGATCAGTGGTTTTAATAGAAGTCAAACTCCCACAGCATCGGCTTTCATGTGAGAGAAAATTTGATCGCAGCAGTCAGGAATATATTTTTAACTTCTTACTCTCCATTATGGGTTTTAGTTGTGTGTGAAGGTTAAGTGATACAGATCATTATGCCACATATGCAAATAAAGATTCATATCAGGTTTTTTAAGCTGTTCAGGCTTTGTTCAGACTGCAGGCGAGTCAGATTCGTTTCTCAAAGCAGATCTTTAAGACAGATGGTCTGCGCTGTTAATTGCGAGTGATCGGATTGGATTTGTGTGTTCAGACATCACCAGCCTGCATCTGCACGGGTTGCTGTGGTAACGATGTAAGGCGCTTTCAGGCACAAGGCGACGAAGGCACCACTGTGCTCTGCAGCCCATCGTTTCCAATGACTCGCCCCCGAACTGATTCAAGTTTGGATGCAAGCTTGCCAACAAACCGCAGCTCACATCACGTTGTTTCTGAAAGGGCCTGTAGGCGTCACTAAGTACGTGCACTGGTGATGTGGCTCTAACCCGGAAGCATGAGAAATGGAGCCCCATCGTCTCGCTGTCCAAACAATCATGCTGGCACCAACCGTGACGCATCTGTAGAAATCTGATTAGAATCAATCACATTCAAACCACCTCCAAATGTGGCTTGGATCTGATTTTTTTTGCTGTCCTGACTTCAAAGAATCAGTCTGGATACAATCTGGACTCCGAAGTTTCTCTTCTTTTGCTTCATCAGCCAAAGATAATACACTGCTTCCCTCTATCATAAAACAACATGTGATAGAAACGGAGCGGTTTTAAATTGGCATCAGTTTAACCATATAGGACAAAATCACTGATAATAACATGCTTTACAGCTCGTCTGTCAGTCCAGTCCTGATAGCATGAAAGTGCCATGCTGGCTTCTGGTTTTGTTTACTGATAAATAGACCGGCTCTCATCGTAAAGGTCAGCTCTGAGATTTGACAAACTGGAGTGGACGCTTTTAATCACTGCAATTCAGTGGGAGTGTACTCCAGTCCTGCAGAGATGAAAGAATCCAGTCCTGCAGGGATGCTGGTCTAAGTCATGTGGTGATAACTGAAGAAGTGGGTACACTGTGAATATTTTACACCCCCCGCACACCCCATCAGCAGACCTCTCTCGAAACCAGTAATGACCTGTGAAGTACAGAGATATTCTAGTGCTTCAGAATAATGTTAGCAGCACCAGCATCTGCCAGAATAAAGGAAACAAATAAATATAAACGGTAGAAATATAGAAAAGCAGCAGTCTTGTTCTTTAATACGTTCCTCAGATGTCACATGTATGTCAAAGAAGTGTCCGTCGTTGCTTTGTGTGAAGTTTAGAACGCTTTTTAGTGCAACGTGTGGTGTAATTTCTCACACTGGGATCACGCTAAGATGGCATCACTTCATGATGACATGTTGGAGAAGAGGAATAATCACTCTTTCAGTTTTATATGTATAAAGCTAGAATTCAATTAAGATGATCCTCACCTATTCTAAAAACTATATTTTTGTGTCCTTTTGACTCATGAAATGCGCATCTTTTAGCTAAAGTGCCATAATGGATGATGAACCCACAGATTATTATCACCCGACTGGCAACGTTCAGCTCATTGTTCTGGCTTTACCGCACAGCTTGTTTTCAGCTGTAGCAGGTAGCTGTTAAACCCACTACAGCACTACCTGCTTAGCATCAAACAGCAAACAGACACAGCTAGCAACCAGCTGGTGAGTTCAGCGGAGCATTTAGCAGCCACAGAGCCAGCCATTTCCCTCAGGAGTTGGTGGAGACCAAAAACAGAGCTCTAAGGAGCGAATTTTGCACTTAAATTCATCAGGTCAATACAAACCGGACTCCAAGTTATTGCTTAAATTGCTTTGTGTTTGCTGAACGTGTAAAGAGGCTACCGTTCACCGTATCAACTTTATATTATGTCAGTGTCGTGTTCACAGCTTGCTTCTGGTGCCCCCCAAAATCATCTGCTATTGCAGGCTTAAGAACTTGAAGGAGATGATGTAAATTAATCTTTTGTTAATCAAATGAGTGGCTGTTCGGCAGCTATAAGCAGGTACACTCTGAGTAAAGTTACATCGATGCAAACAAACCCATTTAAAAACACACATATAAGCACACATAAAGGTGACTTCAGACAGCTGCTGATTGGATAGGAGGGAGGGTTATGTAGTTCAGAGCTTCCTGCTGCCACTGTCCTCAGTCACTGTTGAGCTGTTGGTTCTTGCATTGTTGGAGCTGGTACATACACGTCAGTGGTGCTTGAGGTGTTAAGTACACTCAATGCCCGCTGAAAAAAAAAGATTTTTTTTAACCTTAAATGGAGCGTGTGATGTATATGGTGTCTGCAGGGGTCTAAAGCTGGTGGGCATAGTGGGAGACGCTGACCCGAGACATTATTACATGGTCACACAGCGTCTCTTCTTTAAAACTGCATGTGCCCCCAGTTTCCCCAGACTCACACCCACTGAGATCATCTGTCTTTATCTTGTGTGATGCATGAAAAAAATCCACTGTTTTCACGAACAAACATACGAGTACGCTGTCCACTCCTCTTTGTGAAGCAGAAAGGGTGGCAAAGATTAGATGTTCCCACTGTAATTGAGTCAATGTGAAGCTGTGTCTCATACAGCAGGTGCTTTCCATTTCAATCACGCCACGCGACTGAAACGGCAAAGCATGTGTGCAAACGCGACTAATGCCACGTAAATTTGTTTTTCCAACAAACCTATTATCAGACGCTGAATTCAGCTCTGTGATCTCTTGTTCTACGGTATTTAAGACTCTCTGAGATGGAAAGAAAATACTGGGACTGCTGCACATTTATTCCCACACAATGCTGTTGAGAGTTTCACCTGGACTGTCTAAGTGATGGTAATGGCATTCTCCCTCTTTCCGTCTCTCATGCAACAAAGTCAAAGTTACCCAAAATAGAAACACTCCCAAACGTGGTGCTGCATACAAATGTGCATATGCCTGCTGAGGTTCTGTGTTGTCTGTTTGTTTACATCCTACACTCACGGAGGCACTGGAATATTAGACATAAATTTAGCTGAGCAAAGCCGGGCGTAGCAACAAAAAAAGATCTTAAAGCAACAGCAACAACAGCTACTGCAACAGAAGTGGCTGAAATCTTTTGGGAAATTAGGAACGGATTGGTCAGAGAGGTGCAGATATCCTCTAATAAGCTCAAGACGGTTGAATATTACCAGAATCGTGTGATGTTTTCAACCTGTTGAGTTGCACAGAGAATCAGTGTGCTCAACAGGTTTGACCAGAAATGTGATTTTAGTTCATCACAGATATATCAGTGCGCCTGCATCAGTGAATATGCTGACCAGCAACTAATAATGCAGAGCAGAAATGTCAAAGATTTTTTTTTTTTAATCATTTCCTGGTGCATTTCACGCCTTCATTAGACAGTGATAGACAGGAGGTGACAGGAGGTGAGGGAAGGGAAGATGCAATAAGCCTCTGCAGCCAGATTCAATCTTGATGTCGGGGTTCAGGGTCCTGCAGACATGGAGCAACATTAGCACTCATTTGGACTTCAGCCACCTGATCTCTTTTAGCTCTATTTTTGGTCTCTTTAGCGTCTAAACGCTCCACTGTGTTCACCAATTAGTCGCTAACTTTGTCTGTCTGCTCAGGTAGCGGTTCAGTGGGTTTCTAGAGCTTTCTTGCAGGAGACAGCTGCCTGCTGTGGCTGAAAGCGATGCGGTGAAAGCGAATCAAAACATTAAAGTTGGGCGCCAGAGTTGCGGGACCAAATCAATCTGTGAAAAGACTCCATAAAAGCTCCATAAAGCTGAAGGGAACTGCACAGTTGGGTGCTAACTATTTCTGGGCTTGAGTGACCCCTTTCACAGATACATGCAGTTATGTGATCGACAAATATTTATTATAGACACTGTCTCACATACTGTGTGTTGCTGTTGACCTTTAAAACTCCAGTAGCATTTGGGCGTTAGAACATACTGTGGAGTTTCCAGCCTCTATTTTGTCAGCTCGCTCTCTGTTGCAGGTAAAGAATGATGTTTCATTGTCCTGTCAAACAAATAATCAGCTAAAGCCACCTATTTACTTACTGACCTCTTTGCTTATGAATTATTGTCAGTGGTTCTAAATAAAAGGAGGAGAAGGAGACTATGTGGGATTGTTGTTGTGCAGGTCAGAACAAGGGTCAGCTTAGAGGTGCAGCAGGACTGCTCTTACTCTCTGCAGCGGTTGAGTGGTCACATCCACTTCCCTTTGATTACATACATTTGTCGGTTCCTCAGATGCATCTCTGGGTTTATAACCTCTCTCCCCTTTGCTCTCCATTATTCTTTCATTCTCCTTTTTGTCCTCCTCAGCTCCTCTAACCATCATTTTCCCTCTGGCCTCCCCGTTCCTTCGCTCTCTTCCCGTCACATCACCTCATCATGTTCTTATATCGCCCCCTCTCTGTCTTCCCTTCATTCATTACTCCACAAGCCACGAGCGACTGTAAACACTTTCCCTCTCAGTAGAAGCAACGGTGATGGAAACCTCAGTGGCAGAGAGGAATGCCTGAAGCACAACTGCCCCTTATTTTCCACTGTACTCGTCTTCTTCATCTCCGCTCAGTGACGTCCTACATCAGCCACTGCTCCAACGTCAGGCTCTCCATCTGTTCACCATGCAAACACTCTTATCTGTATATTTATGCAGCGCCACCTTTTTTTTTTCCACTTCATTCACCGACTGATGCTGTATCATATAGTCAAACCTGAAATAGCCACGTTACGTAAGTGATAAACAAAAACTACTGACTCTGACTTGGCTGATTTCTCGGTGCTTGCTGCCAAGGTGGGATAACATTAGCTAAACTGGCCACGTCAGTGGAAGTAGACAGTTTGGAGATGACTCAGTGATAAGCCCTGCCAAAAACAACCCAACACGGACCTTTTTTTTCCCAGCAACATGTAATATATGGTGGGAATATAATTCCACACAAAGTGACCTGGAGAGAAGTGTATTATATTGAATGGGAGACCGATTTCCTGTTTTCTGTGGCGCGTCACAGCTTTCTTCTGCATGCACCCTGAAGCTCTATTCAGACACACACGCAAAGAGGGAGTGACAGAAAACATAAATTTAAGGTCTGAGACTCATCTGTATTCTGCCCGCTGCCTCCCTCGTGGTCATTTTTAACACACAATCTTTGCATAGGCGCAGTTGTCATGTCACTTAAATTCCCATTAAATGAATGCTTTCTCTTTCTCTTGGAGAGAAAACAGCTTAGAGAGGCTTGAAAGCTGCAAAGACAAAAGCAATTTCTCTGCTAAATTATAATTAAAGACGGTAAACAAGAAAGAGTGAGAGGTGGGGTAATGATTACGAGTGACTGACCTGAAAGACTCAGCTCTCTACGTCCGCAGTATTGTTCTGCCTCGTCTTTTGTTATTACAGCCCCTTGGCAGTAATTGTACCGTTGTTGTTAGAGGCTTTTTCTCCCGTCTGTCTGTGTTTCTGTTGTTCTGTCCTCGTGTCTGTCGTCTGTCTGTAGTTGCGTGATTACATGTGCATTTGTGTGTACATGTGTACGTTTGTCTGACAGGATATGAAGTTAGAAATGTTGTGCGATCGCACATTGAGAGAAGATAATCGCACCCAAACAACACTGTCGTCGCCTGGAGCTCCAGAGGGGAGGGGTGGGGGCGCGGGAGGAGGGGAGAGACAGAGGGAGGTGGAGGGAGAGCGACTGCATGAAATGAAAATGAACAATCCCGTGAAGCTTCTCAGCTCTACATAGATTTCTCATGCTGATGGTTAACGCTTTCCTTGACCCGTTAGAAATGTCTATCGAGCGTCAGTGTTTATGTGCTGCAGAAATGCATGCAGCTGCCAGTCAGGTAGAAATGGGTCAATAGCACTTAAACCCTTCAACTTATCACACTTCATAACAGCACAGTGCTGTATGTCATTTGCTGCACAATTAATAATTAAATCTATTTCTTCACAGCATAATGTCTGTTGGCCTTTTTGAGTTTTTTTTTTTGTTCACATGGTGGAGTTTTAATTATATGAGTCAAGGTTTTAAGGATATAATGAGTCATATGTTTGAGAAAATGCAAAACCATCAAAGACAAATGCATAACCTTGGGTTATATAAATGAAACTCAATTTTCTCTTTAATATCCACTGAGCTGTGAATTTGCCTTTCATATGCATTTGCTTAAATTAGCTACATAAGCATATGTATCAGTGAGTGACCCATCAGTGAGTAAATGTCATGTCTGTGGTAGATATGAAGCTACAGCCACTGTTAGCTTATTAGCTCAGCATAAAGACTGGAAATAGGGGGGCATGGCTCGCCTCTTGATGTTGGATTTTGTACTGACAAACGAGATGTGACGTGATCTTTAGACGTGCTGGTAGGACTTTAGCCGTGATAGCAGTTTCCTCCTCTTTATGCTAAGCTAAGCTAAGATAACCATCTCCTGGCTGTAGCTTCAGATTTTACAAGGAAGCAAATAATCCTAGTTCCGAAAGTGTCATACTATTTCTTTAAGGTAGATTCTTGTTGCTTCCATCTGTGCTACTTTTGTTTTTCACACCTTCATCGTATTTCATTTTATTTCTGTTGCCCAAATGTCCGATAATTGCACTTCTTCAAACCCTTCTGTTTCCCTCTTTGCATTCTCTGATTTAGTTTTTTCCTCCTACTTTTAGAGCAAAATATCTGCATGCAGTTGTTGCTTCCACCTTCATCAATTATTTATATGACATTTCAGGGTGCATTTGTCAATAGTTTGTATTGCAGCTGTTTATGGTTTTTTCGGTTTTTGATCCAGTGCTTTTGGGCAAACGGATGCCGTTAGTGAATATCAGATCAGCACGTCTTGTCACTGAGTGAGGCTCTCCCGCCTCACTTCCGCCTGCTGTGTATGTGTTAGTGTGTGTGGGAGTGTTTGTTGCAGTACAGCGGCCGCAGCATATAGGCAGGGAGCAGCTGGGATTGTTAGGGATAGACTGCGAGTGTGCATGTGTGCATGTGTCAGAATATATATGTGTCTTTGACCAAGTTTATGTGCTGCATTTCCTTATGGCGTGTGTGTGTGTCTGTGTGGGTCAGCAGGTTTGTCATGCAGTGGAGCTGGTGGCGTCTCCTGGGGTCTTTTCACAGTAGGGCCTCACGACAGACCCTGATGCCAGCAGCAGTGAGCAGATGGCTGAGCGTGTTAGCATGCCTGTACTGTGCCAGGGGTCAGAGATGGCTGTTCAACCAGTCAGGGGACAACAATCCTCCAAATGAGCACCCTAACCTGTTGCTACTTAACGGCACAGACTCTCGAATCACAACAAAGTGGTGCATGACTTCTTCACCTCTCTAGATGATTCCCCCAGCATCTTACCTCTTCTAAGAAAATTCACTCATATTTTCATCACATAAACCCTCATTATATTCTCTTCCTCAGATGAGTCCCTATTGCCCAGTGGTCTACGATGCATGCAGTCCATGTAATCACGATGACCCTTTTATTCCCCTTTTTCAAATATTACACACGAACAAAAAATAATTCTTTCTATAGAGACCATGTATTATTTCCAGTGGTTACTGTACATGGCTGATAATGATTTGCAGAGAAAGTTTGTTGTAAAATTATTTCAGATTAGCCGAAACGATCATAAACAAACATAAAAACCTGTTGCAGATTCAGATCTGATCGTGCACTAGCTCTTAGGAAAATATTCTTCATTTCTGCGTGAGAGAAGCCAGTTTTTTGAGAGAAAAATTGAAGTTGCATCGAGCTTTTCAGATTCTCCCATCAATTAAGCTTGACTGCTTCTAGGGCTGAACTTCACCACCAGTGACCCTGAAAAATTGCGCTCAACGGACGTTTGAGCATCTTTCAGCTCATTTTTTTTTACGGCCCATGACTTGACTGTTTTGCTTCAGTCTCACTGCTCTCTTCGGCATTGTTTTTACTGAGTACTCACTACCTGTAGAGCAATGACTAACGTTAGCAGCTAGCTGGTGAACATAGCGGAGCATCTTCAGCAGCTGCTTAAGATCCAGATGTTTTTCTCAGGAGATTCTCGAGACAAAAACAAGGTTAAAAAAAAGGACAAGTCACGTTCTTCTGACGTTGTCATGTGAATTGAGTGAGTGGCTGAAGCCCAGAGGGGCTCTACCTCATTGCCAGAGCTGGTTATTGCCATAAGGACACTTAATAATATTATGAGCCCGTTGCAGTGTATTTACCACCAATGATTTCTTTATAATGACATACATTTATATAGATTATTGTCCCACACTGGTTTACAATAGGGTATTCATAATCAACTCCCACTAATGTAATCAGGGACTTATTTCTGCATTGTAAATTTCTTCTTTCTGCTTCTTGAAAACGTAGCATGTCTTGTTCAATTGAGGAAAAGATTTAGAGGCAAAAGTAATCTGCAAGAAGAAGCCAACGCTGCTGTTTTCTGTGGACGTCTTCCCAGGAACACAGATAATTCACCATGATACTGTAGCTCTCTAATGAGTTGATTCACACTCCAGCAGGCAGGAAACTTTGAGGGCATTTTGCCATTTTCATACTCCCTGGGAAGATTTGAATCCGTAGTCTGGAAGCCAATCTTCCTGATGATGAATGCAGTCTTTTGCCTTTCACTGTCATCCTCCCGCTTTTGTTTTTCTCTCATCTGCTCATGACGGTGAAAGAAGTGTCGAGACCTGACAGGAAGAGGCCGAGGCGAGTGAAACAGCAAACAAACGCTTCGCGTGCTGGAGAGAAAAAGAGACAGCGCTGAGTTTTATGGGAAAATGACATTTTAAATCACAGTAACACGGACAGAATGACACACAAGAGGGATCCATACAGGGATCAATACATCAATATTTCATCCTTTCTTATTCAGCTCGAGTCGACTTCTCTGGAGAGCCCTTTCATCTTCACAACCTTCTTTCTGGGGTCAATTTTTTCTTCCTCTCTCTCGGAAATATGAAGCATTATAACAGATGCGTTGGTGTAGTGGGAGTAGTGGCTGTGAGTGTCTGCCTTCCCTGGGCTTTAAGCCACTGGAAGTGGCCGTGCTGCTGCTGGACTACGGCACTGTCAACTTTCCACAGGGTGCTTTCTAGGTTAGGTCATTTGTTTGGAGGGAATGAGCACAGAGCGAGAGCTGCTAAATTCCACTAAGCTTCACAGAGCACATATTGACTGGCAGGACTCAGACCTCAGCGAGGAAGCACAAGAAAAGAAAACAAAAGACTTGCTGGATTGCTAGACTCCCCCTGCAGCAGCACAAATCTACTGCAGGAGGATAAAAAAAATCGGCCTCGTAACCGCAGGAAGCCAGTTTATATCGCTAAGCCGCGCTAACGGAAAGATGCTTTTGTCAGTTTGCTCCAATATCAATCAAATGTCTTACTTATCTCCGAATTCAGGAGCAGACCAGCATGTGTGCTGCTCTCACAGATGATGAGGTGTGCGAAGCTCTGCTATTTCCTCTGACTGTCTCTTCAGCAATCTGCTGAATGCAGCTGTTTGCTGCTGTTTGGCAGCTATGTTTGGCTGTGACTGAGTGAGTGCATGTTTGAACGCACTGTTATTGTCTTTTCTCATGTCTTCCGTGATAAAAGAGTTGTTCACCTTTGTATTTCACTTACTAAACTGAACTTCCTTCAAGATAAAGTTGGGACTGAATCACGATCCATAAATGTGAAGCTTCTCGGGGCGCCAGAAATCTAAACTACCGCTATAGCATTTCCTGCCTCCCAAAACAGAGAAGTCATATTTCACCCAATCAGCCACAGAAATTGTAGTCTGTGAAACCTATTTCAGCTTTTTGCTGTAAGGCATTGCACTAAACCACCTAATAATTTTATTTGGCTTTCAGTCCATACACACACGCACACGCACACACACAAACACACTGTTTCAGGGAATTTTGTTAGTGTGAAAATGATCAAATAGCAATTTCTAGAAGATTGGTCTTAACTTGAAAGTGCCCTCTGCCCACGTAGAATGTTTTCTATTTGAAGGTGCTCCAGTGCAGATGTTGGTATCACTTGATTTGAAATGTATACTTTTTTAAATATATATATATATATACATATATTTTTTAATTTCAGACCTTTGAACTTATTTATCTGGTGACTTAAGACCCAACAAAAACAGCTCAACTTTAAATCACTAAACGTCTCTCTGGTGTTGGCAAGGTTCATTGAAAAAAGCACATCTGTGCAACAATCTTGTGTAATATTACATATTTTTACTGCAATTATATATTTTTACTATGTTGTATGTTTTCTACTGTGCAATAGTACAAAAGCACTGTATGTTATTATTTATATCTTATTTTTGTGCAATTCAAACTCTTTCATTGTGAAACTGAACCATCCATCTCAAGGTAATATTATTTTTATACTCCTTTTATATATACACACACACGCACATAAAACTGATTTTTTTCTATATCCTTTTTCATTGTCTATTTGTCCTTCGTTTACATCTCCTTCCAGTCTGTCCGCTGAATGGGACCGAACTGACCCACCATCTGACTCTAAGCCTGTCCTTCAGTGTCAAAGCAACTGATTATTAACTGTAATGTCATTTGAAATGTGTAATGACACACTGCTCGTGACTGGAATCTCGTTACTCTGCCTCTCTTAAGCCTTTTGATTTGGGATGACATGATATCCTCCCCGAGTCAAAGATGACCAATTATACAGCAGCCAATCATGTTGCACAATTGGAGGCAAAGGAGCGTTAGTCAGTGCAGAGAAGAGCGTAGACAAACATTGTTTGTTTGAGACTTAACACATGATATTAAGACTTGGATGTGACTCTGGACGTCGAAGCCAAACCTTGACACTTACTTGTGACTTGTAAAACAATTAATTTTTCCCACCGCTGTCAAATATATAGCATTTATAATAAATGAGGGCTGCAACTAACGATTATTTTCATCATTTGTTAATCTGGAGTTTGATTAATCCATCAAATAATCTTTAAAATATCAGAAAAAGCGGGAAATCCTCAGACTGGAGGAACTGAAATCAGCGAATATAATATATAAATGTCTGATTGTTGCAGCTCTGTTGTAAATAGGTATATCAGTGTCTTCCCATCAAAAGAATTGGGTTTCAATCTAATGCCTTTCAATTTCAAACCAGCCCCACAAATAGGTACAACTGCCTTTAGATCAAACAAGGCAGTTTTTCTGCCCGCTGTCAAATCCCACATTGTTTCACCTCTCCTGCAGTGTTTGCACTCTAAAAGACTTTACAAGGTTTTTGGAGGAACTTTTCTGCCCTACCCCCCTCTTTCAGAGAAAAGAAAACCTCCCGCCATTGATTTCCTGTTACTTTGTGACCAAAATAGTTCAGTGTGCTGAGTCCCTTGTGTGTGCTGAGCAGTGCTAGACAAGCAGGCAGTCGGAGGCAGGCTGTGGGCTGGGAATGGAGTGGAGGGGAGATGACAGTGCGTGAGTCTGTGAGAGTCTCCCATGACAGCCGGTCCCAGACGAGGAGGCCAAATAAACAACGGGCGAGCGAGCAAAGCGCAGAGCCGTGCCTTGAGCCAGGAGAGAGAAAATAGAAAGAGAGACAGGAGAGATCTCAGGAATAAGATGACACAGCGTGCAGAGGCTTCCGGAGAGGGTAATGAGTTTGGCCGGGTTCCCATGATATGCTGCGCCACAGAGAGAGATGGGGGAGAGGAGCTGCTAGTTGTCATCCTTTCGTCTTTTGTCTGTAGAAAAGACGTCCATGGCTATTTAAAAGCCACATGTGATGGCTATAGATGCTGCAGCAGAGAGACAACCACGCTCCTGCTGTTTACTGCCAGTATCGACTTCTGAATCTCACTTGTGCCTTTTAAGCCTGTGGGTGCATAGACCCGTTCCCCCCGCTCAGAGTACGAATGAAGAGAGATGAAGAGGCGTTAGTAATATTGACCATATTCACAGATCGTTGTCCAATTATGCATCTGTTTCTGGTGCGGCTGGGTCAAGGGGCTCCTGCAGTGACCCTTTCTTTCCCCTTTTCTCTCTTTATTCCTCCATCTTTACCTTCCTGCCACTTCCTGCTTCTACCCTTTGCTCATCCAATACAGACGGCCTCTACCAGCTGGGTGGTCCACGCTGTGCCCCTCAGAGCAGCATTGAAGGACTGGAGGACATAGAGGTGGGATCATTACCAACAGCTTTTCAGTACATTCACCTGCAGCCAAGAACACGTAGAAGTACCCAGTTTCTTTGTCTTGCCGCTGCTTTCCCGAAATGCCGCCCCATCCCTTCCTCCCTTTGAGTCTCTCCTTTTAAGTTCTCTTTTTTCACCCTTTTGCAGAGGAAATGTAAGACGCACGTGCTGCTGCTGGTGGTGCACGGCGGAAACATCTTGGACACAGCAGGCGGAGACCCCAGCACAAAGGCCGGCGATGTGGCCACCCTGGCCTCAGTGCTGGAGAAGGTGACGCGGGTGCATTTTCAGGCCGCCAGCGAACACGTGATGATCAAGCTGGTGCCATGTCCGGCCGTGTGCGCTGAAGCCTTCTCCCTGGTGTCCAAGTGAGTGCTGTCGCCAGAGCATCTGCCCCCCTTTAGACTCCAAATCCAGATGTGGTTCAATACACTTTTTTTAAGTTTATACCCTTAAAGGAAAAACCTGATTAAATCACTGATGAAAGGCAGAATGAGTTGATGAGTTAAAAAAGGATATGAATCACATGCTGTGGCCTACACCAAATCTCCAATTTTATATCAACATGTTAGACAGCGCCCACCAATATCATCAAAACGACAAAGGAGGGTATATCTTTAGAAAGAATAATGGTCATCCCTCCAGTCCAGAGGGTGAATAATCCATCAACGAACATTAAAGCTGTTCTGGACTTTATTCACGTTATTAGTTGCCCCATGAAACCTTTAAGACTTCCATTTAGAGTTCTGTGAGAGTCAGCAGAATGCTACAGGTGTCTTCCCTGTCGTCTTTGGAGGAAATAAAGTAGGTGGCCTGTCGGTGTAACCACGTGCCTTTAAAAGCAGACAGGAACAGCCCCGTTTTGGCCACAAATGTAGTTTAGCTGCAAAAAGAACAAGTTGTCTCTTTTAGCCAGGTCACAGATCTGATTGCATCTATCATGCCTCCCCTGAGCTACATGCAAATCTAAATAGGTCATGCTGCTGCATCTTATAATGATTAGTAACTCCCAAAACATACCAGTGAAAATTTGTGCTAACAGCTAAGAACTTTATTAGCACAAACACACATAAGGAGATATTTTGTCAGTTAAAGATGGTTAATTTCAGTGTCACTCAAAGACGTAGTCCTTAACTTTTCAGTCCTGCTTAATTAGGCGACACCTGTAGTCAGTGATGGTAACGCAAATACGGTTTAATACAACAGGTCACAGCAAAACAAACAACCGGCCTTTTTCCTTCACTCATCTCCTTCTTGTCTCATTACTCCCTTCAGTATTTCTAACTGATTTGCTGTCAGAAAATGCTGAAAATGGCCGTCGTCTTGTGTGCCACGATAGCTGCGAGTGTAAAGCTCGCTGACACATTGCGCTCCCTGTGACAACATCATGATAATTTCACCAGTTTAATGCTTTTAATGTGCAGAATGTTTGGTTTGCATTAGCAGTCAGTTAATGCAGCATTTCTTCTAGTAATGTTGGGCCGTCACTCAGCTTGTGATGCTGCAAATGCATCAGTGTTCATCAGTTGGCCACAAGCTCAGTCACCATCGTGTTACCTCATTTGGCAATAGATGCGGACATTTATTTAATTGAAAATCTCTGAGATTATTACTTTCAATTGCTGTTATCATGTGCAACCACATCACAGCCTGCTTAGTGATACAGGGAGGCGTTCACACTTTGTGTGCAGCTATGGGAGGTGACTGTATTTATACCTTTTTAGCGTCAGAGACATGTCAAGCAAGTGACCTGTTATTGCAAATGTTCACTCAGCTAGATTTGGTGGAGGAAGCTCTCAAAGAGTCAACAGGGACTCTGCTAGGAGAGAAAACCCCCTCTAACGAGCAGACACATGAACATTAAATCTCAGATAAATCAACAATACCAAAAGCCGAACAGGTGACGAGGAGTTCGAGGTGGCGTCAGGTTGTATTGTCTGTGCTGAACACCTGCACGACGTCAGCTGGTGAATGTTTGAGTGATTGTGAGGCACGAATGGCTCAGATAATGTTTTCCTCTTCGCTGCATGGGCTTTTTTAAAATGTGAGAGTTTCACATGTTACTGGATGACAATCACATTTGTGATGGCTGGATTCATTTAAAACTGCTTCAGGTTCAGGTCCTGGTATTGCGCGTGTTGGCTTACAGTCACGCTGCCATGGCCAAAATGTCTGCTGCTGTGCGTTTGCTGAGGTGTTTTGAGCAATCTGTCAACAGTGGTTCATGGTTGCATTCCTGCTTTGCCTTTTTTGACATCAGATGGCAATCCAACCTGTCAGAGATGCATTAAATAGCGAAAGTGATTGCAGTTTCATTGAATCTGGTATTTATGTGCCACCAGGTGGTCCTTTATTTGTTTTTATTATTTTCTTTAAGTCTCCTGCTTCTGTTTTTTTATTAATCCGATGATCTCATGAGTTTGATAGACGGCCTTAATTACTTTCAAGCATTAAAGAATGAACTACACAGCACTGTACTGTTTAAGGGGACATTTTCCCAGTCTGAATGCACGAGTGCAAGAATTAGCATAGAGGCAAAAATGCCTTGTTGGCTAATGTGGTGAAGGTTAATTGAGAAAATATATTGACCAAAGACCCATAAACAGGCAATGTTAATCAGTATGCTGATGGCATTTCTCAGCCGCTGCAAGCTCGTGGCCATGTGGAATATTTAACTCCTAACCTTTTTAAACGCTGCTGGTTTTTAATTGTTAATTCACCCCTGAAGTCCTGCAGGTGGCTCCTTCGTGGACAAAGTAAACAGCTCAGTGACATTATACAGTTTCCATTGAGTCGCTGAGGTCTGCTGCAAGGAAACAGTGATGTCTGTCGAATTAGGTGCTGTTACTTTATGATCAGGTTTCATTTGTGGGATCATGTTCAAAGTGGAAATGGTCTGCAGGTTTCCTCAGTGATAAGCAGCCGTGAGTAGAAGAGTCTTCCCTTATAATAAATTATACAGTTTGTCTCCATCTTAAAAGTCTTATTCCTTGTAATCATCTCTGTAATGCAATGAAGTCATCTGCTGGACGATGTAAAAACGTGCATACATTCACGTGTTTGCTCCTTTTTCAGCCTCATCTGCTGCCTGTGCAGAGAGCCGCTTAGGCGTAGCTAATGATTTGATTTCGTGTTTAATGTCACATGTCCCAGTGGTCATCAGTTTTATCTCTGACAGCGTCACTTCGTTTTCGCTACTTTTCCAATTACATGCTGAGGATGTTTTTGTCTGAATTGTCACTAATCACAGTCGCTGAGAGAATGTGTTTGGCAGTCAAGTGAAGGCTTCTGTCTGGTTTTGCGATTGACGTTAGCAGGAGCGAAGTGCTGACTGGAAGCAAGACGAGTGTAAAGAGATTTGAGTGCTGTCGCTGCTCAGCAGCTTGACGTCCGCTTAGCTTTCACCACATCCGCGGATAAAATATTAAAAACAACAACTTCCCCTGGGAGACGAGCAGTTACTGCCGCATCCCAACTGCCTGCTCGTGCGTGTGGACACACACACACGCACACACACACAAACACATGAACACGTACACAATTAACACTCAGGCATGCATGAAATTTTGCTTGAAAAGAGACCCATTAATTTTAAAATGCTTTGTCACAAAGGACCAAAGCTGTCTTATTGGGAAATAAATTAAGTAATGAATGATTAAACACAATGGTCAAATGGAAAGAGAAATAAATAATTAAAAACAATAATTACAAATTGGGGAATAGGTTTAGCCCTGTGTAATACATTAATTCCACGTTATTTCTTTCGTCTTTAATTGTTCTATCAAGCTTTATTTTCCTGCAGGAGGTTTTGTTTTTTTCTGTTTTTTTCTTCAGCAGGATTCTTTTGCCAGGAGTTTGTTAAATGTCCAGATGAAACATAATAGCCGTAACTACGTTTTCATTAGTGTGTATCGGAGAATCGTGTTTTCGTTAGCTCTTCATATCTACAGAGGGAGCGGGTCTTCTTCCACGGAGTCCGCCATGTTTCTGCAGTCGCTCAAACCGTTAACATGTCGTTATGAGTTGTTATAACCTCAAAAATGCAGCTTGTGGTCTTCAGTTTGCAAGTTAAGGTTTGGTGTAACAAAAACCAATCATTGACAGTATGCAAATAAGGTTACAACCATGAGAATACACTTAGAAATACAGATCAAAACGGAGGATAAGATAAATATACTGTACATTTGGGAGAAAATGTGATAAAGTAGCTGCATCCTCCTCATGTGCTACACTTTTGATATTGTTGATTTTGCTAAGAACTAATGTTTGATAATGAACTCAAGTATTTCATAGTTGAGGAAGGGTCTGATCTCCCAGTATATTCAGTATGTATTCAGAGCAGTGTCTTACAAAGCTGTGCTGTATGACCATCTGCTAGAAATGGTACATTCCACTGCCGGACAGTGGAATGTACCATGTACCATTATTTGTGTCTCTCGTTTTGTTTATTCATGTATCTTTAAATCTACTAATTCATTCTTGATACTGATAATGACATTTGCAAGTTAAAAAAAAAAAATCTGATAACGAGTCATTATTTTTAAAACAAACCCATTACATAAAGAGCGATCTGGATGCAGCTCTCTTAGATCTGTTTTTGTTTTTAATGGTCATGGCAAAGATGCATACTAATTGGGACATTTCACAGATGAAAAACATATTTGTCAGTGTGTTTTAGCTCCCCACTGAAATTAAACAAAGCTTACTTATGCCCAGATGGCTCCAGGTCCCTACCATACTCTCACAATATGTGCAGTCGGTAGGCATTCATGCACGCCCACACAGCAACAAACAACACTTATTCAACTACACTTTTGTCAGTTAACAGTGTTTGCTCTAATGACAGTGTTGGACTTGTGGGCGTGCGGAGCCTCATTTATTTGCATGCCAACATAAACATCAGAGGAATAGGCAACCCTGCGGGAAGGAGTTGCTGTTGTGTTGGTAATTTACTCTCATTCTGGGTAACAGCTTGGCTGGAAATCGCACCGCCGAGTGAAGGTGGTAAAATCTCCTAGCGCCTCAAAGACAAACTTTCACATAAACACACCACTTTCAGCTCGGTGCCTGATGATTCCTTATGTACTGTAGGGTGTCCCAGTAGAGAATGAACATGTTTTTCAGCTTGTGTTGTCCTTGTTGCTATGTGTGTTGAAGGCCTGCTGTGCTCATTATTTGCTCTGCCTGCTAATGAACGTACCTGGCAGTGCTAGGAGCTGGGTGTCAAGACAACACACGTGTAATCCATAAACACACTTGCACAAGCACATCCGACACGAAAACAGTTAGAGAAGAGCACCGAATGTGTACTATTGCATCATCAGTGCATCCAATTAACAGCGATTTCCTCTCTGTGACGATTTGAAGAGAAAGAAACATTTGTATTAAAACCTCTATCTGAGCAGCAGGAGAGACGAATAAGATGGATTCTTGTCTCATTACATTCAGTGTCGGTGTGCAGCTTCAGAAGGAGGAGGAGGAGGAGGAAGTCCACTTGGCCGTGTGCTGTGACCTCAGTTCGGGGAGATAGAGACTCATTATTCTGGCGATCAGCGGCAGTGGACGTGCCGCCACAGCTTCTGCACCCTCTCTCTAATTAAAAAGACTCTGCAGAGGCCCGTCGCTGCTCATGTTAATTGTGCAAACGTTGTACGGTGCTAAGCCAGCCATTAGGAAACGGGGAGGGCAATTAAGCAGGAATCTGACAGACTTCAGAGTTTTCAGTTTGACATTATATGGCGAAAGGCAAGAGGGTGGTGGGGCAGCATAATGGAGTCTGTCCCAAGGTTATGCTGCACGAGATGAGGCTGATGTGAGGTTTAATCGGCCCACTCGGCCTTATCTTCTCCTTGCTGTTGTTAATGGATCTCCTCATCACCGCATTACCATTAAACCTTGAGGAAGACTCCTGTACATCTCTCAATATAGAACGGTTGAGTTAATTACTCTGCGTTTAGCTGTCTGTGGCATGAACGTGGTAATCACAGGCAAAGCGATAAACTAAAAGGCTCTCTCGGTTCAAAGATGAAGGATAACCAGACAGCCCGTCTACAGTCAAGTGTTGCTCCTAACAAAGCAGCAAATGAGGCTTTTTGAGGCTTCTTCCGTTATGTAAGTCTTAAAAGACGTTCACTCCAGTGACACCTCGACATGACCTCAGCATATTTGCAGTCAGTATCGCTTGCATTTCACTAATGAGAGCAGAGAGATGCAAGCGGGGGTAAATACCACCACTCGTGAGCAAATGACTCACATCTCGAAGGGGCAGACTTGTCATAGCGACGCTCCTCCGCCTTTCAAGGCTCGGTGGATGTGCCTGTATTGGGGAGCAGAAAAACCTCCAGAGTAGCACATTTTATTCATCTGCTTGTGCTGACTGATGGATGTCAAGTTTATCGCTTCTGTAGCCTGGTAGAGGACATTTTTGATGAACACATGCTCTTAATTAAGGATTTAAATCTACAGTCATATCCATTCTATAGAGCTCCATCTGCTACTGACAGCAAACACACCGCTCTCCAGGTTTGCTCCATCAAAACTCTACGCCTGGTATCACAGCAACTACTATATTGATCACTGGCATTTCAGAGGAAATTACTGAGGATTATTAAGATCAATTAAAGCCATTAAACGCAGATGGGATTCGGATGGTTTGGCGGAGCATCGTTCTCCAAAGTACATGTTTGTATAGACGAAGATGTTAATGATCGCCTGAAATTAATTAGGACCATCGATTCTGAACAGGGAACAACCTGCAGCCCTCAAGGACGTTATACCTCCAGACTGCCTTGGCAAACAGTTTGGCTCATGCACACACACACACACACACACACACACAGGACAAACAAATAATTTATGTGCACCCTTTTGAATGTAAAACAGTGGCTGCTCTGTGGTAGTGATACTAACAAGTGCTTGCATAATCAAGTAATTATGCAATGCAAATAATGAGTGTTTCACCTGACATTTGTTGAGCAGTGCAGCAGGTGTTAAACCCCTGTTCCTGTCCTGTGACTTGTGAACCCCGCTCACAGGTAGAGTGTGTTTGGAATATTAATCTGAGCTTTTTGTTTTGACTCCTCGGCGAGGAAGTGCGTGCGTGTTTGTGTTTGGGAGCGTGCGCGAGCAGCGGTTGTTAACAAGACTCCAAGATCAAGGCCGGGTGACTTGAAAGGTTGGACCAAACTCTCGGTGGCACTGAGCTGGGATGTGGGGATTTCACATTTCAGCACCAAAACTCATAAACAAGCACCTCATGAACAAATCATGGTGGTTTAAATTATGACACAGTCTTCCTCCTAGAGCAATACGTTACAACTTCTGTGCATGATTTTTCGGAACTGAATATTAAATACGGCGGCTTCTGTAGAAGGAGTGACACTGTTGTTATGCAAATAACTGTGTGCAGCACCGTTCCAGCGAAAACATAACAAAGGTTTCCCTTTTTTTCCTGTTTTCCTACAAATCTGCATGGAAGCGGCTGAAGGCGTAGAAAGCTGTCTCAAAAAAGCTGCCCTCGAGAGCAGGGTTCACGCTGTACCAGAGCTGACAGTGCAGAGGCAAACAGCATTTTAAGAGGCTTTATGTGATCTCTGCACAGTTTTCTGCTGACAGCTACATGTCAGAGCCGCATCCTGGAATGTGACTCCACTTATTGCTGCTAAATAGCAAATAGTCCAGTAGGAGACTGCCATGAGGGAAGCTACGCCAACAGAGAATACGCGTCATCTGCAGGTGAAACACACAGACTTTCATTGAGACTTTACTGTAAGAACATGAGAATCATAAGAAAACCTTCTTCCCACATTAAGCATTATACTAACCTAATAAAGTATGAGCTAGAGCGTGCTGATTGCAGCAGCATGGCTGACATTCTGTCTACTTCACCATCCCAAATATCACATTTGCTGCCTTTCTGCAAGTTATGTTCGCTCCCACATTTACATGTTAATTGAATTGTAACAGCCGTAATGTGATCAAGGCAATAAAGCAAAGGCAGCTCATGTAAACAATGTTATCTTACTACATTGATAGAATTCTTTTTGTAATTGAAGTAGGCATAATTGCTGTGCCTACATGCAACGTGTGATTATAGCTGATGTTTGTTTACATTATTTGCAGTATGATTACATACACATTTTTTTTTAATCTGTGCTCAAGTTGCACATTGATTTTCACCATCTAATCTTACATTTGCATGCAACTAAACTATTTTTAGTCCCTGCTCTCAGATAAACTTCTGAGTGTTCTCTTTTATTTTTACTGTTGCAGAGCGAGGTCTCTGTTGTCAGTTTCTGCAAGTTGCAGACAGAATAAATGCAGTGTCAAGATTTTAATTTTGTACTCATCTAACCAGTTTTTCATACTAAATGTTTTCAAATATGCATGCAAAGTAGGAATCGCTTATACTGAAATTCAAACATATTTATTTGAAGTGGCTGCGTGCATCATAAGAAGAGGTTGATTGGAAGTTTCTCACCATGATGTTAATGGTAAAGCTAACATTAAAAAAAATATATGTGCTTTAAATTAGTCAGACCAGTCACTAATCTTCTGAGATATTTAGCTGGTAGAAGTGCTGCTTTATCACATGCACATGCAGGAGTCGAGCCAAGCTAACCTCACGATTCACCATTCCTCAAGACAGCATATGGACATGAATACGGATGAGGTTTTCTGACTTCTGACTAATTCCTACTTAAATTCCCAATTATCCCTCTAAGGGCTGCATCTTTTGCTTTTCTCTCCTGCTCTTGCTTGATATCAACCAGCTGGGAGAAGAGGTGCAGTGCATCTATCAATGACACAGTGCAACAATGGCATCAGGTAGCATTGGTGTCCTAGCTTGCATCTGTCAACTGCTCGGGTTGTGTTCCGTGAGTTTTTTTTTTTTTTTTTTTTTTTTATGCGACTTTTCCAAGCAAAACACATGCAGGCAGACCTTATTAAACCTCAGCAAGTTTGCCAGTTTGATTTTCATGCATTTCTGTAAAGCAGAACAGGATGAGTTAAACATTTGTCAATCTATTTACTCTGGTGGCTGATGTAAATAATTGCTCTCCAACACAGATTCGTCACTGTTTGCTGTGATGTTGGCAGTGGGGATTGTGGAGGTGGCTTCATCTGCCGTGGATGTCACACACTGACTGCTGAACACTGTGTTGCTGGGAGCAAAACAAAAATCACATCTAGTGTCTCTTTTCTTCCCAACAGGTTTCCCAAAGCCTGCACTGTGGCACTTCATAATTGCAACAGAAGTTGGCCGTGGCTGCTAAAAAACCTGTGGCAGAGCAGAATCATGGTTGTAATTAGAAAAAAAAAGTGATGAGAAGGGAGCTGGATGTTTTTTAGCTGGATAATGACTTAAAGTTGCTCTGGTCCCAGTTGTTACCAGTGTAGGAGACACATTTTCTTGTGTAGCCGGTACACAGACGCAGAAATTTTCCTTTTCTGGGGTATTATTATTAGTAACCATGGCAACACAATGTTTGACTCTAATGAAATAAAGTCCAAAAATCCCCCAAGGCACAATAGGCCTGTGTTACTGGACCTACCTGTAAATCATAGCAGTCCAATTAGCAGAACAACACGAGCATCTCCCACTGTTTCATAAAAGCACTCATTTAGTCTGATTACATTAGAAGCTTAATTTAATATCTGTGTGTTCAGGGGAGACAGTGCTCCAGGATATGTTTCAGTTCAATTCAACTTTATTGTCATTGTACTTGCATACAATGAAACATAGTGTTTCCAGTGTGTCGGTCGTTCGAGCCACAGATGGTGCTGTATGTGACTGACTATTGATTAGCTGGAGCGAACGGGCGTGGAGCTGCTGAGAGTGTGGAAGCATCAAGAGACAGATTTCAAATGATTGCTCTTGGTCTTTTCATGGGAGTTGTTGACTAAGAAAAAAAAACAGTTTGGACGTTGTTGGGAGGCAGAGCCGGGTCAGCCCTTTCCTCTCCTTGCGTTCAGTTTTGGTGACTGGACAGAGATGAAATTATTATCGATCTGGTAATCTAAGCAGTAGCTGGGCTTCCCATCTACTGCAATGGTGTGCTTCCCAAAATGTCGCATCACATGCATTTTTATGTCAGTGCTACATGAAAACTGTGACCCTTCATACCTGAGGTGAGGTTGTGCCCTTCTGTGTGGTGAGGTGCACACGGTCGCTGACATATTTCAGTCATGGTGCAGCATCGCTGCCTCTTCCTGCAATCAGAGCATCTGATGGATGGTGACAGTGCTGCTCAAGGAAGGAGCACAGGGCAACACCATCTTTTACTGTTTCCGCACGCTGTCACATGAAGTGTCTCGCCCGATCCGCATCTGCACTGTCATTGTGACGCACACACACACACACACACATCCATTAATGTCTACACAGCAGTAAAGACACAAAGGCTTTGCTGCTACCTGTACAGGTTTGCTTGTGTTATATTCCTTGAGATAAGATCATTCCCTTATCTTCCTTTTGTACACACACACACACACACACACATACAAGTAGCATTCAAATCAGATAGAGTGTGTCATGAACAGACTGAACAAGACATTAATGAATGCAGTAAATTCAAGCGAATCAAAGCAGGAACACCGGAAGGATCTTTGATTTTCGACATCATGACCTTAATTAAATGAACGTGACCTTCATTTCTTTTGACATTAGTGTGTATCAGAAACCGATGACAGCATCTTACATCGTTATAAGCAAACACTCCCAAAGGGCTCAGCTAAGACATACAATTGTCATGTAATTTGTTGTGTTCCTTCGTGCTGCACCGTCCTTCATCCCCTTCCCCTCCCTCTTTCCTTGCTCCTTCCAGCCTGAACCCGTACAGCTACGACGAGAGCTGCGTGTCCAGCAGCGTGGACCACCTGCCCCTGGCCGCTCTCCCCCTCCTCGCCATCGTCTCGCCTCGCTACCAGGACGCTGTGGCGACCGTGATCGCCCGAGCCAACCAGGTCTACCACAGCTTCCTGCAGTCAGAGGACGGGCAGGGATTCACGGGTCAGGTCTGTCTCGCCGTCTTCTGGTTGGAGAGGAGAACGGAGAACTCCTTCACTCTAGTCTCTCATCATTGAATAATGAGCTGCAGGTGCTTTAATAGAAGTTAATGATTGTCAAAGGAAGTGGAGATTGCTTTTGAGTGGGCTGTGTAGGCTGTGGGAGCTCAGGCCCTCAGAGGCCTCTAGATCTCTATTGTTTAAGCGAACCATATTTTAGCTCTTTTGTACATAACATCCACTGGCCTCTTGGTAACAAGCTGTATTTTCTGCTGAGGTGTTGATCTGTCAGAAGTTTATTCACAACTGAGCTGCATTTAACAGCATTAAGTTAAGGCTCTGATAGAAAACTTTGCTTTGCTTAGCTTATATCTTATTGATTATTGTAGATGTAATTAAAAAGCCAGATCACCAAGTGTAACAACAGTGTCCAGCAAATAATGTTTTTTTCGCTGCAGTCTGTTTGCTGCTGCAGTTCAGCTGCTGTTTGAAATGAAAAGCCTCATATTCTCAGGTCTTTGTGATTGACACATGATTGAGACCCACTGGTTAGTACATTCCTGATTAGCCAATCAGCAACAACACAAGACATTACATACAGTCAAAATGTACAAGGTAACAACCCCACAGGTGATTACAGTGAAGGTGATTTGACCAGCATGTGTTATTTTTATTTTTGGCTGTTGCTGTTGTGATTGGATTGGTACTTTCTGGACTCTGTGTTATTTATTATTATATACTGTTAAAGGATATAGGCAGACATGTTTAGTGTTCCAGTCCAGTCTGTTTTCACCTTGTTGAGATGACTAAACTCAGTCTGCGTCCAGTCATCGCTCTGCAGTATTTTCTCTACATATTGATCTGTGTGTGATTGCCTTTATTACAATCAGCTGTTGGGTTTTTTGTTTTTTTCATTCCACCATTGTTGACTTGTAGCTGCTCATTGCCTGGTGATGCAGTAGCGTCACTTAACTGAAAAAAAAAAAAAACAGTTTTCAGCATGTAGAGTGTTTTCACTGCAAAAAGGACAAAATTGAAGATACCAAAAAGAACAAATACCAATGATGAATTCACCCAATATCAGCAGAATGGAATGAACGGGAAAATATAATCTAGCATAGTTTATTCTCACTTTTGAGTGGTCACACGTTATTCCAAGATGGTTAGAATATTTGTTTCAATAAGCTGAAGTGTCAGCAGCTATTTCAGCAGCGATCTGTTGACCCCTCTAGTTCTTTTCACCAAGCAAGGGATTTCATACAGTAGCTATCAGAAATCCCTGATACATCTGACTCGGAATTACAACCCAGAGGCCTACCTGGGTTATGTGCTTTCCCACTTGGCTGCTTGTAATTACACACTGAACGATGAGTTGTGAATGCAGCATTAAAAAAGTGCTTGGTTTTCTGAATGCAGTGCACACAGGAGAAGGAGAAGCTGCTCACAGCTGCAACACATTAGAATGAATTCAGAACTGTGGTCAAACAGCTGCAGGAAGGTACAGAGATAAGCAAAGTATTAAACTTTTAAACATCACATTTTCATTTCTGTTTGTGAATTGTTATCAGCAGTCTTGGTCTAAGCTTGTAGGCATGTTGCATCATTACCTGAAAGTTCAAAATGATAAAATACATTGATTTCTTGTGTAACCTGCTATCTTTCAAAAATAGCATACTTTGGCAGTTATGTAGTTATATAGTATGGAAGTGGGACGCAGGGAGTGTTTTTCCGTTGTTTAATTCCCTCTTGAGTTGCGCTCCTGTTAGGGCTTTTAATGACTGAGTGCACCATATGTGCAGGGCGTCTAAATTACTTATTTTTCGAGCAGGTATGCCTGATGGGCGACTGTGTGGGAGGTGTGCTGTGCTTCGACGCTTTGTGCTTCAGCAACCACCAGAGGCCTGGCAGCCCCAACAACAGCAGCAGGAACAACAGCACTGAGAGCCTGAAGGTAGGGATGACAGCGTGATGATGATGATGATGGCACACAGATCTGCACACGGGGTTGGGACGCGCTGAGCAGCTGGTGAAAGTGAAGACATTTTCCTGGTCGTGAATGATTAAGAGATCACTGCAGATGATCAAGATTACATGCCTGTGTGTTATACCTTGTTCTCATCAGTGGAGTTAATTACTACATGAGCATCAGGGGCAGCGTCCTTGGCACAACTCCCCGTCCTCTCTAGTAAACACAGAATTCATCTCTGATACGTCTTTTTTCCATCAGTTTTTAAGCACAGCGCCTCTATCAAGACACAGCTTTTAGAAATGACACCGCATGCTCGTGGCAATGTCTTTGGCACTATTTTTCTCTAAAAGTCTCATGTGTAAATGTTGCGAATAAAAGTCACAGGTGAGGTGAACATTGTGTGTGTACGTGGGGGTCTGAGCATCAGTTTAAGGAGTTTCCATGTAACACACAATACGTTGCATGATCCCCTCTTTCTGTCTGTTGCTCCCTCACTCTCTCCTCCTCCCATTTGATAAATCCACTCACATCTAATTGACTCGCACAGGCACAGTTTTAAACTGTTCACCTGGGAAAAACGCATCAGCTCCCATCTGATTATGTGTAATTTCCTGGTGTACCCGCTGCTGTGAGAGGATGAGGCTGAACAGCATGTTGCGCTTTCTCCTCCTTCCTCTCAGGATAACTCGGGCTTGCTCGGGGAGTCCGCCCTGGGTCTGAGTTCTAGCAAGAGGCTGAGTAAGAGCAACATCGATATCTCCGCCCCAAACGGAGGGGACGGCCAGGGCGAGCCGCCGCTCAGCCGCAAGCAGAGCGACTCGTATGATGGAGACACCTCGTCCACAGGCCAGCACAGCTTCTTCTCCAGGTGGGACAGTGTGCATGAACAGGCCCACGCAAAGGGCAATATGATCATATATACTGTGAGCATTGGAGTCTGTCCATTTGGGTATCAATGAATGGAATAACCTGGAAATGTTTCCAAACTAATGGTTATATACTAGAAATAGAAGAACAAAAACATGCACAGTACACAATCATGTGCACACACTATACTCAGTAAAAGCTTTGTTAACCTCAGCTCAGATCTCCGTCATTGCAGTTTTTTTATACTCCTCAAAGAATAAAGTGACCTTGCATGATTTCAGTCAAAAGCCAACAGTTTCATTTTTCATTGTTTCGTGCACTTACCCATACGTACATTTACACACACATTCATGCGTATGCAGTGCAGAAAAAGTCTGCAACATTACTCACAACGATGGTTGGTGCAGGAAGGGAAGTTTTAAAGAGACGGTGCACATGTACAATCAAATACAGCAGCAGTATAGCAGCAGTGTGCTACCTGGACAAGATAGTGGTCAATGCTGTTGGTCAAACTGGGAACAAGCTGTAGCAAAAGAAGATTTAGTGTTATGTGCAATAGTCAAAAATGACAAACATTCACAGATAATAAAGATTTACAGCATTCAGTGCAAATTTGAATGCTCTAAATTTATATTTATCTGTAGATATATACTAAAAAACAAAATTTAGTTCACACACCCCTCCCAAAAAAAAAAAAAAACACGTCAGACATATTAGTATTTCTGTCATCCATTTCTGCCAAACAGCATTTGTCATGAGTGTCATATGATGACCCAGATGTTGCATGCTGGCCCTCATCCAGGTTTTCCTGGAATGTGTCACCCTGTCTCGCCCTTGCTCTTTATCAATATTTGCAGCTTGACTGCCCCGCCTGCCTACCTGCCTCTGCTGGACTATAAATAGCCCGTTTGAGCCTGTGCCAGCCAGTTTGTATGGGAGACTGAGCGGTTGAATTTAGCTGGGTCAGGGTGGCTGGAGGGGGTGCTCCTGCCATGTCGACTCACTTCAGGCAACCAGTGCTCCCATTCCAAATCACATGCTCCACTAGGCTTACACCATCACAGTAACACAGTCGCTGAAGAGAGGAGCCCATCAGTTCACAGTTATGCCACATTGTGTTCATGGCGGTGCACATCTCACCTTTCACTTGCTGTTACACTCCTGATTAAGTCCAGGCCTCGCCGTGGGGAGGGTAACCTCTGTTCCTGGATGTGCTTGTTTCCCCTGCACATCTACTGCATATTCTCAGCCACCAGGAGGGCTTATTAAAGCTCCTTTTCCCACACTTTATCACTCGTATCAGAAAGGCCTGTCGTGTGACTGCCTACCTGTGGTTTACTCCATTCCAGACGTTTCAGTGTGCACTTTGCTCTGCTGTCGCTCTGACTGGAAATTGCCTGTGAGATCATGTGCAAATTTCTATTGAAAACCTAGGAGGTTTCAAACAGTGGGGCTGATTTCTTTTTAACTTTACCATGTCTTATACTTTATTTTGTCTACTTTTCCAGCAGTCTGTCTTTGTTAGGGATGTGTGTTTTGGCTAATTTCACTGATGTTAAACCAGATTGTAATAAACTGCCACCTAAATGGACATAATTGACAGCTTTAGACATCTATTTAGTTTGAAGTGCTCAGAAATAAAGATTTTGTGCAGTTAGAGCAGCAGAAAGGCTTATTGCATAATGCGCATAAAGAAATATATTTGCAATACTTTAGTGTAATAGGTAGGCATTATTGTCAGATCTATTTGCTGCTGCAGTGAAAAGCTGGGCAGTTTGACGCATGTCGTATGTTCATTGCTCATTATCCCTCATAAAAACATGTCAAGCATTCATTCAGTAACAGTTAGCCAATGTAATATTTGCCATGACTATTGAACATATTGGTAACAATCTGCAGTTAAGTGACAAGTGCGATAGCTGCAAAAAGGGAAATTAAAGCCCATGCAGGCAGCAAAAATAACACTTCCCTTTCTGCATGTTTTGTGTGCCAGTAAATGGAAAGTGCACTTGCTCAGAGGAGGGATTGTGTTGTCAACATGGCACATGAATCCATTTACAGAGTACTGTCCATGCAATACATGATCTCTAATCTCTTCAGATGCACAGATACAACCACAGGTAGTACTTTTTGCAGTTTAGACTAACATGGTAGGAAGACGTAAGTGGACACATCAGAAAAGAGAAGACAAAAACTAGAACGGAAGCAGAAAGCAATCAAAGCACTATTGATTTGGCTTTTAAAGATGCGGGGAGACTGTTTGCTAATCCTTTCTCCCCAAGCAGGACTTAATGGGGAAATGTTGTCTCGCTGGAGAGCAGAGAGATCTCGTCAGTCAGCAGAAGGTTGTGGCTGAGACCGGCTCTGCTGTTCAAACAGCTGTGAGCATGATTCAGCCTGTGAATGCTGAGTGAAGAGCTGCTCAGGCTGAGTCATAAAGGCCTGGTGCCGACAACGACCCCAGAATCTTTAAACAAGCCAACTGTTGAATCAGGACAAAGCAAAAGCTTCACTGGCTCATCTGTGCTGAGACCAAGACATTTGCCTTCCCAAATTCAGCATGAGCATCTCAGCTCACCCCTGCTTTCTCTTCAAATGTAAACAAAACTGTAACAGAGGGATTGTTCTTTGCCATCAAGTTAAGTGCTGCCCCATTAACACAGCCGACAGGAATTGTTACACCCCAAATTGATGATTTCTGTATTAATGACTTACCAAAAGCCACTTCTCCTGCCTTTACTTATTCTCATTGTTCTTGGTAAACACAGCCTTTAAAAGTGATGCCTGCAGCATAGTCGGAGTCTCAATCATGCATTTGAAAGCTTGGTACAACCCAGTTATCACATGATTAAGCCCATTCTGTATATTCTGTCCGTGTCTATCCCCCAGTTTGATGAAGGAGAGTGTGGAGGTGCGTGGCGGCAGTAGCACCAGCCTGGTGTTGAACCCAGGCCGTTTCGACTTTGAAGTGTCAGACTGCTTCCTGCTGGGCTGTCCGCTTGGCCTCGTGCTGGCCATGAGACGCACTGTGCTGCCTGCCGTCCAGGGTGAGGATCAGACGCGTGCAACATACACCAGAGAATGAACTTCTTCATACACACGCATCTGCAGATGTACACAGACAACAGTCATATTTGTGCTTGTGCATTAGTCTCCTATTGTTTTACTGTGTATTGTCTTATCTTTAGCTTGTCAGTCAACTGTAAAGCACTTTGAATGCGCTGACCTGTGAAGCAGGTTTGAGTGAAATGTTATTGCAGATACGACACCATTGGATGATTTCATCATTTTAATCTTTTTCCTCATTTGTTTCTGTAAAAATAGTCAACATTTCTGACTGGATCAAATCAATTCAAACTGATTTTCACCTGGATTTTACCTCACTACTCTAAAAGTTGATGTGTTTCCTGCTCCAAGGGGAAAATAAATGTGTTGTTTTTTTCCTGTAGTTCACTGCAAACAGCATAGATAGATAGATAGATAGATAGATAGATAATATAAATTTTGTGAAATCGGACTATAAAGAACAATAGAACAAGAACTATACATAATAAAAAATCTAAATAGCATGCAGTAAAAATTATATAAACAAATGTAGCAGACAAACAAAGGTCCTCTGATGGCGAGCAAAGCTCAGATTACGCTTCCACTCATAGAAGCAGGCAGAAAATGAGCTATGTGGCATTGCGTGTGTGTGAGTACTTCAAAGTAATAAAAAACAAACTTGAAACCTAACCCTAACCCTATTCACATAGATTTTTTTTATTTATGCTTTTTCTAAATCTGTGCACACCACACTTCGTGCTAAAATTGTGTTTTCTGTCCCTCAGTGAGCCAGCTCCATCCAGCCTGCTCTCAGATTTTCAACCTGTTCTACCCGTCGGACCCTTCAGCCTCCAGACTGGAGCCGCTGCTGCAGCCTCTCTTCCACAAGTTGCCACCATTTGCTGTGCCACGCTACCAGCGCTACCCTTTAGGAGACGGTCGCTCAATGCTCATCGGTAGGACGGATGGTTTGACCCTGGAAATCAATTTACCAGTGTGGGGAGACTGAATATTTCATAGCTTAATCTATTTCCTGGTGTAATTCTAATGCCGCATTAATAACCTTTTTGATTTTTGCATTTCAAAGCTGCCGTGAAACCTTTGAGGAATCCTGTTAATAAGACCAGATTAGAGTGGCAGAGAGATTCAATGACTTAGTAATGTGAATTTTCACAGGTGCACATGTGCGCAGAGCCTTGATCCCATCTGCGTGAGCCCACCCTGCAGAGGGGGGCTAAATCCTGCTCCCAAGGCCAGAAGTTTGAAGTAATTATACTTCATGTTCTTGTGGTGCATCACCTTCAGCCTGCAACTCCTCTCTGAGGATCAGGCACAGTATGTGAGATATCGGCCTGATATATGGCACAGAAGTGCTGCACTCCCCCAGGAGGGCTCGGTTGTAGAGACTCAGTCCTTAATGAGCCACTGATTTATTTGAAGCATGTTTTAGCCCACTTTTGGGACACAGGGACTCTCTCTAAAAAGCAGTCATGACGCATCGCCTGGTTTCTCTGTCTCTCTGTCCACCTACTTCAATGAGAGAAAGTAGGACAAGGACTGATCGCTTGCACGAACCAACAGCAGAAGACTTGGTTTGGTGCAAGATGTTGAAACATTTAAACCTTCTACTCAACATGCAATCATTAGAAAGAGTGTAACATGAAGACAGATTTGTCAAATGTGGAATCTCAGTGATATGGAAAGTTAATTTCCATTATCCTTTTTGCTTTATATTAGTGTGTTCTTTAATGAGACAAGAACAAAAACCGATTATTTCAACATGGACGAAGCTCAAAGAATATTGACTATTCATATGACACACAAAAGCCCTTCATCAGCGTAAAAATTAGGCTCTTAGAAAAAGTGGTTTCTTTGTTTCTTCTTCTACTATTTGGTGCACAATTTACATACAGTCAAGCATGTGTTACCTGAAATTATGTAGGTGTAGATATATGATTGTCTTGCTGTTTCCTGTTTGACACACAGTGATATCTTTCAATTCTGTGTGGGATGGACAAAAAGTTTTACATGAGACTGGATTAAAAATAAACTAACCAAGACCCCATTCAGGCACACTCCTTGTTATATAAATGTGGTGGCAATTTTACCTTATTTTAAATAATTAAAAGTCACAATGGCGGTCTAACTAGGTCAGACGTTGCAGTTCTGTCAGGTCCCAAAAAGCAAATATACGTACAAAGACTTCAGAATAATCATATTGCATAAAACATACCAAACAAAACTTCAGGACAACCGTACTGTACCATATGTAACGGGCTGACACTGAAAACCAAATGAAAGTTGTAAAATCCGTTCATAAAGAGTCTGCGAGTGGCGACAGTGACTCCTCTGACAAGATCTCAGCTGAGATCTGATCCAGGATCAGGTTTTCTTATACATTATTGACATAGAAAATGTACATGGTAAATATGGGTAGTTCCAAATCAGCTCTGTAATAATTTAAACTATGATATGTCAAAGTTATTGTACATTTAGGGGGTCTGAGTTTGAACTGCTGTAATGTTAACATGAAGGCCACAGCAGCACAATATGCAAATATGTTCCTTTTAAAAATTTGTAAAAAAATGTATGCTAACAAGTCCTGCAGCATGTCAGCAACTAGCAATGGAATGTGAGTTACCAGCTTTTTCTGCTGTATCGTGTGTTACAAAATCAGCTGCAGAATCGTCTTTGTAATGATGAAATTGATGAGAAAATGTATTAGTGAATTCGCTGCAAGAATTAGAGAGAAGGGGTCACAGTGGTCTTTACTGAAGGCTTCAAAGTCAATATAAGTGTTTAAAATCCATCAGCCATGCAGCCTATTAGAGAACAGAAGATGCTCTCTGCACTCCCTCTTGTGCACTAGTTGCCACATATCAAGCAGCGTTTTCTCTAAAACTCCTGTCATGTTTGAATAAAGCGGTTGCTGAACATATGTGATAGAACCTACATTTGAAAGCCAAAAAGCCATTACTTTTACAGATGGACGAGGCCTGTAATGGTTCTTGTTCCACGTCTGGAAAGAGCTTCACTCACTAATTAAGTCACTCAGTCACTTGAAATCATTGTACTGTGTACGTGTGGGATAAATCAGCTCCCATCAGCTCGTTTGTTTCCTGTTTAAACAGGAAGCCCGTGAGTAATCCGCGTGTCTCGCTCGTATGTGACACATGGTAGTAAATAACACAGTGTTTTTACTAAACTGGGTGCCCAAGCTGTGATTTATTGATTTAATCGAGTTCACAAAGCAGGATGCTAGTGGTGCTGATAAAGGTGATGGAGTGTAAAAGCAGGCGCACGTCGATGTGTTGCAGTTATACCGGGTTTTAATTACGGGTCTGCGTTTCTTTTCCACTGATCGAGCTCGGATGCTGTCAAATTATGTGTTAAATTAAAAACCATAGACAGGTGCACACGGAGGCGGAGGCAGATATACAAACACATAGAAGAAACGGTGGCACACGTCACCCATTTCCCGCTCTGTAATATGGTAATTAGTTGTTATGAAGGCACGGAGAGCCAATCAAATCAGGCTCCTGTGGGTATGAGTTCGACAGCAACACCCACCAACACTTGAGGGTTTATTATGATGAATGCTGCTAAAATAGAGAAAATGAGCCCTCTTCCTATTGATTTCCAGCTATGCTCCAATGGGAAATATGATCACCCGTGACAGCAAATGCATGTGTAATTGCACTCATTTTTATCAGTATTGATCTCATGGCTAACGGTGCATTAATGTAAAGATGGTGGTTTATCTTTTGCTCTGCCATGAAATGAGTCCCTAGCATGCTACTGTGTGTGGAGGCGAGAGCGTGGTGACGACTGGGGAGGGGAGAGGGGGGTGCTTAGTTAAAAGTCTCTTTCCGTTTCTTTTTGTTACAAGCATGTTCCAAGGCCATAGTGCAATCATCCTCCCTCGCCGAACGAATTCTCTGCTCGTCCTTCCTTTAACCGGTGTCATCAGCCGTTTCGCTCTCCCCTGCCTCCTGCTTAAATCATCGTCTTTCTTTTTCCATACTGGTCGTGTAATGGGACTGCTGTTTGAACTGGAATTTTTTGAACTTTAGCTTTTCACGCATGCCCTCGCCCCTTTCTCCTCCATTTCTTCGTCACCACGTGTCCCCACCTTTGATGCTCTGCTCTCTCGGCTTCGTCCCCAGCGCACATCTTTGGAGATGTCATGTGTGTGTGTGTGTGTGTGTGTTTGAGAAAATGCGTCAGACTCAGCGGGCTTTTCTCTCCCCTCTCTCTCTGTCCGTCAGAATAATCTCTCCCTCCCTCTCTGCCTCTCTCTGCTTATTGTGTTGTGGAAGAAAGACAAAGCTGTGCTCACGTTCCAGAGGCTGTAGAGAGAATGAGGCTCCTCTGAGCGGCGTGGGCCACATTAATGATAACAGATTGCAGTATGTGACCTCAGAGGAGGTTTAATTACTGAAATCACTGCGAACAGTATACAGTATATAAAATGACCTTGTCTTCAGATAAATGCACTGCATAGATTAAAGAATATGTGTTGGGTTTTGTGTGACATTCAGTCGTCATCATAACGGTCCGAACAGGTGGTCAGACAGAGTGGCATTTAATCTGTATTCTGCAAGCAGCAGCTTCCAGTGCTGAAAAATGAAGCCAATGTGGAAAAAGCTGCACTTCCTCTAATGGCCACTTGAAGCTGGCTCCAAAAGCGACTCAATCCCCATAGACCCCCATATTAAAATGCCCCATATTAATTAAATATATATTTGCAGTTTAAAATAAACATTGTGTGTTAACGTGTATGTATCATCCATCATTGTCAAATATAAACCTAAGCACACTGTATATACTCTATATAGACATGTATACATGCATAAACATAACCACCTATTGGGACTCTGTGTAAAACATAAATAGAAATAGAAGACAATCATTTGCAAACAAAACTGTGTTTACAGACAACAGTGTTATGAAGTGTTCCCGAGTCCATGTAGTAATCTCCTTTATCCAATCATGTGTTCACAAGTGGTTTACTTTGCTCCATCCTCGCTTGTGAACGACTGAGCCTTTCCAGGATGCCCCTTTCCTACCCAATCATGATTCTATCACCTGTCACCAATCAACCTGTTTACTTGTGGAATGATCCAAACAGGTGTTTTTGGAGCGTTCCCTGTCTTTTGTTGCTCCTGTCCCAACTTGTTTCAAATATTATTTACATAAATCAATGAAGCTGATGAGGTCAAACATTAATTATATTGTTTTTAATTAAGTATACATCAAAAAGGATCAGCAAGTTCTCACATTCTGTTTTACTTATGTTTTACACAGCGTCCCAACTTGTTTGGAATTGGCACTGTATTATGAACAAACTATGATTCTTTTCATAATTGATTAATCTGCAGATCAGTTTTTCGATCAGAAAACATATATAGTGCACTTATGTTAAGACAAGAGAAATCAGCAAAAGTTGACATTTGAGAAGCTGGAACCATCAAATCTTTGCAATTCTTTACTTGAAAAACACCCCAACATAATGGCGTGTCGTTCAATGCTCTTGGAGTGTTGGATGTTATTAAAAAAGGTTCACTAATAACATGAAATAATTCAAATTGACATGATAATGTATCAGTGGATTCACTGTGAGAGGAGGACAGTCGTTATGGCTTCAACTAACTCACCACTGTGAATTAAACTCTCTCTCTCTCTTTCTCTCTCTCTCTCTCTTGGCTCCCCCCAGGTGCCAAATATCACAGGAGCATGAGGCTCTTCCTGTAAATGTCCTGCAGCGTGTGAACGAACATTCAAGTGAAAGTCTCTGATGTCTCAATGACAAAATGCCTTCAAACACACACACACACACACACACATATTAATGCATTAAACCCTTGACGCGTGAATTTATTTAGAATTATATTAAAAAAATAATTCTTTGTGTTTTTGCTTTCAAATTGATCCTAAATTAAGAGGAGGTTGTTAATTTTTCTGTAGCACATACAATAGATATAAATTTAGGTATGATGCAAATTAGCGACAACAGGCATTAATGCTTAAATGCAATAAAAATCCTTTTTTTTTTCCAAAATTCATAAATGTGAAGCCATTCAAAATTCATTTATTTCACCAAAACAGCCACAAAATTGGCTTACAACCATTACATTGTAACAACAACACAACGGATGTAGTTTTCACTTTGACCGGTCCGACGAGAAACCAGTGCAAAAGGTTCCTAGGTGTGTGTTGAATATGCACAAACCAGCATTAGAGGAATGCATGCACGATTCGGCTGCAATGTGGATTAAAGCGGTGATGCAAATTCGCGACAATCAGCGTTAAGGGGTTAATGCTTCAGAAATGTGTTTGCCTGTACACAGAACACTGATAAATCCTACTTTCTATTCAACAATTGAACCCAGTGCATTTGAACATGTGCACTGAAGTAAAACATGTTGCAGTGTTATTCCTGGTATTTTTGTGCTTGAATAATGCCACATGCAAAAGTCACATTTTGACCCGACTGAAAGGAATTTAAATACATAAACAACCATTAAACCAGCTGAACCTTCCCAACCAACAAGATATTTTCTGCCCCTCAGAAGCAGACCCGTTCCATAGAAACCATCTATCCATCCATCATCCTCATGTGGCTGGTTCTTTGCCTTAACTGTGGGGATTTATTAACCACACCTGATTCTCCCTTCCTCTGAGAGTGCGGCTGTTAATCTGTATTCTGCTGCGGTAGCCGATCCTTCACAGACCGAACATAGGGCAACATGTGGATGCATCTGATGGCTTATTTATAGCCGTTACCACAGACTGCTTAGAGAGGGTTAATCTGCCCATAACTGGCTGCTTCATGAAGCAGGTCCGACTATTCTGGGTGATAATTTGATTCATGCAAACACACCAATTACAAAGACTGAACGCAGGCAGACGCACACACTGTCCACGAGTGGAGGTAACGTCTGCTTAATATTTGTTTTTAGTGTTAGTTGAAGTCATGTAAACAGAGAATTGTTAAGAAAATCCTTTTTTTCCAGACATGCAGCAAGATCCTCTCCCACAAAAGACCAACTCAGGCAGGCAAGCAGCCACTGTCATTTTATCTCAGCTCTTCTCAGCCGTGCTGCTCGCTGTTCAAGCTCCCGGTATATATATGTCTTGGCTTGTTTGTGACATACGTATTTGGATTACGTCCTTTTCAATTGTTTGGCAGAGTATGGATTGGGGTTATATGTTGTCATTGAGGTCAACACTTCATCTGTAGCGCACCGTGCAGCGCAGCGGTAGAATAGCGGCTCATTCAGACTGGAGTCAAGCCATGTCCAGTGTCATAATAGCTCCACAGCAGCATACGAGGCCTCGGCAACAGGATAATGAGTACCCTCCAGAGTCTTGTTGGAAAAACATTTACAGTTTCATAATACAGGTAGAAGAGGCGAGAGTGTTCTCAAATAAAGAGAGCAGCCTTATGGACGTGCTGTTCAGCTTCCTGCTGTTCAGCTATGTTAAGAAAATGCTGTTTGTTGGAAGTTGTATAACATTTGGTGCGAGTCTCTGTTTGTCCCCGGGATGTGTTGGGAGCTTTAAGATGAATGAGGGATTGAACAGAGCTGGGCGACACGGGCCTCTCTGACGATTGAATTATTGATGAATTATGCTTCTTCTGGGCTCTGCATCTTCAGAAATAACAAGTGGATCCATGATGTCTGCTGAAACCAGGTCTCCAGGGAACTCTTTTTCCTATTATGCAGTAAAAAATAGGAAAGATCTGCGAGAGACGTGCTGGTGAAAGAGAGGAAACCAACCTGATATAATTATTCTACTTGTCAGCAGGAGCTGAGAGCAAGATGCTTTTTAGGACCTCTAAATCCAATACAAATGGATTGAACCTCATGAGGACCAGAAGCAGCCTCTGTCATTGTACTCATACTTAGTGCTTGTCTTTGGTTTTCCTTGATAAAACGCAAAGCAAGTCGATACACAGCAAGAGCCCATCTTATTAGGCGAAATAACAGCATTGATTTAAAGACTGAGGCCAGTCAGTTGTTGTGTGATCAAAGCATTTCCTTTCCTCTTCCATCAATGTTTGTCCTTGTCTTTTCTTTTCCATCCTCTTCTCACCCTCCCCAGCGGAGAGTATCCAAGGCCATACGAATGTGTTTTTGGAAGGTGATCAAACTCCTGGAGGTCCACCTTCACAGCTGTCCTCTGAGACAAAGACTGAGGGAGGAGGAGAAGAAGGAGGTCGTAGAACCAGCGTGACCAGCGTGGAAAGTGAAATGTCGATTTGCTCCATGGGCCAGCTGGGAAACACCATTGCTAACAGTGAGTGGGAGGGAAGCTACACTGCCTGTCTCCTTCATTCAGTTATCTCCTCTAGATTAATTAAGGTTCATGAGGTTTCACAGCTCTTGAGTTGACCTCAGTTTTCCACATGTCTATTCCTGCGTATGTGTGTTTCCAGTTTCCAGTAGCTGGTGGGGCGCCAAGAGGCTGGATTATGCGTTGTACTGCCCTGATGTGCTGACCGCCTTCCCAACAGTGGCTCTGCCTCACCTTTTCCATGCCTCCTACTGGGAGTCCACTGACGTAGCAGCTTTTGTTCTCCGGCAGGTGGGCAAGCCTTATTTGACAGGCTTTTGTTTTTTTTCAGATTTTATATACTGGGACAAGTATACTTTCTGTGATTAGTGCACAGAGTCAAGCAAAGTCACAAAATGCAGTGTGGTCTCCAGTCTCAGTTTAGGCCATGAGTTTGCATATACAATCAAATGGCAGCAGCAGGAAACCACTTGCTATCATTTCCTCATTTTCCTCCTTTGTAGATGTTTGCTAAAGTGTGTCAAACTGCATTATATTGCATAATGTAACAAAACCAGCAACAAGAACGTTGTAGGAGGTAGAAAGTGGAGGCACTGGTCAGAGGCGTTAAGTTGGAAACAGTCTATTTTAATATAGTCTATTTGTTGCTGTAATATCCAGGGGGTTAGTTTTGGAAACTTGTTGGCATTTCTTGCAAGGTAAAGAATCAACAGGCTTGAATTCATAATCTGCATTGGTCTTGACATAAGAAGACACATTTTTTTAGTAATTTGTAAAGCACATTTGCACAGAATTGGTTTTGCTTTCTATAAGGCATGGAGGCAACATCAGGCTGAAAGACAAACAGAGGGAATTTAAATCTAAAAATGATCGAAAAGTAATTGCAGTATGTTGCAGATGAATGAAGTGGGTCCTATGATTGACCCTTGGGGAACTCCTCATGCCATTTTAGTTCGTTTTGATACATAATGTAGGTGAGATGCCGATGCCAATCCTCTTGCTCCCCAAAAAGCTGATCTGATGTTTTAAATGCTGCATCCTCATAGACTTCTCAGGTTTTACTGAGTTTTTACTGTCGTTTAAAGTACTAAAATGTGACTCTCTTCTTTTTTGAAATTCTTTGAACCAAATCCTGCTACAGCTGTTGTCATTTAATGATGTCTTCTTGCCGCAAAAACGACACAGCATAGAGGAAAGATGCTTCTTAGCTGTTCAAGGGCTCCTTCTGCACTGATGACTCTCTGAATATCTTAAATCCAGAAGTCTGGCAGCAAGCCAGTAATGTCGTCAACATTGTGACGACATTAATGGCTGTGGACAAAGTCAGTGACAAGAAATAAACAGTAAGATTTTGCCATTGACATTTGAACCATAAATATCATGTGAAGGCGTTTCAAGACATCTCACAGTATGTTGGGCTACAATCCAGTGCTGAGTCATGACATGTGGATCTGCAGCTCCGAGCACACGAGGCCCATTTTTCCCTTCATTTAGCCTTCATGAGTGATGGTCAAGATTGTGGAGATTGCGCGGTGGTCTGCAAAATGAAGGGAAGGTCACTATCAACACTTAATCTCGTATGAGCATGTTTAGGATTCGTCTCACGCCTCACAGTTGAGTCTCAGACAAGTGGGAGCCATTTTATCAAACGTGTTTGATTTTATTACTGAAATCTGAAAAAATCTTTCCAGCATTCTGGCATGACTGTGATCTGCAAAAGTCAGAATTTAAACGTGTGCTGCTAACTCTTTTTATGGTTGGTTAGGATTTGAAATGTCTGCGCATGTGTCCTCAGCTAAGGCGAGTCTCTGGAGATTTTCACGGGCGAAACCTTATAGTCTGACAGTGCCATCAGTGCATAAAGTTCTCACACTAAGTGGGAATTAAACCTTGAGCTCTGGCTCTGCCCAAGAATAAATCACATCTTTGACAGTGATTACATTCATGTGTAGTGTGTGTTTGTGCCTCAGTGGTAATGACAAGGATCACTGGCTCCTCACACCGCAACAAAGCAGAACAAAAAATAAAGAAATAAAACAAGTGTCAAGCGTCACGTCCTATTAAAAGCCACTGGAAACACTTGCAGTCTTTGAACTGCCTCATTATAAAGCAGAGCTCCTGGAGGACATAAACAGAGCGATTTTCTGTGCCTCCATGTCGGTCACGCTTTTAGGTTTATCTGTTTATCCGTACATACATCTATATGGCCATTCATATGCGTCCGTTCATCCCATTTTTGTGAATGCGATATCTCAGGAAATCCTTGAGGGAATTTCTTCAAATTTGGCACAAATGTCCTCTTGGACTCAAGGATGATCTGATTTTTTTTGGTGTTGACCTCACATTCATATGCTAATTAAAAAAACATTTCACACAAGTGTCTCACTGGATAAATTGATGAAGTGATGACATGTTATGTCAAAGGTCAGCTTCACTGTGACATCGTAACGTTCAACAAAAACACTTTTCTCATGTTTCACATTTGGTCAGATGCTGAATTGGTGACACTGTTCTTGGGCGTCCACCTTGAAGCTGTGGTGATTGTATAGATTTTCTGTGCTGTTGGGTTGAAGATATGTGTGAAGCATCCATATTTAAAGAACTGTAGTCCACCACAAACGCATTGATTCTGCTGATATTGAGCTTCAGGTGATGGCTGGAGCACCGTGTGATGAAGCTCTCTATCAGTCCTCTGTAAAAATCATCTCTAAGTGAAGACAGCAGGTTTCTACCTGGAAATGACTCACTGGAATCATACACATCAATATCCATTTTGCCCGAAAATACATGTGCTACCTTTTGTTAAATTTCTTCAAAGTCTTCACCACATGTGTGAGTCTGGACAGACATGGACGTAAATGCAACTTGACTGGCTGGCGGAGGCAAACAACCACGAGGCGGTAATCTGGTTTCACCTTGCCGCTGTCTGCTGCAGCGCGTCTTCTTTGTGAGAAAACATGAGAGGAATACGGAGCGCACGAAGGACAGAAGAAGTGCTGTTGACACTATAAGGGAGCTAATAATATTAAAGGATTGTCATGGAATTTAAGGGCTGCACAGAAAAAGCTGAATCGTGCGCTAAAAAGGGAGCATCCCTACATCCAATCAGTCAGGAATAATAAGCTTGGCCTCTTCCAAGTAGTGAGTGGTAATTTTCTTCAAGTGCTTCAAATCACCTCTTAACCCTTAATCTGTGGCAGTTCTGCGCTTGTCACAAAAGCTTTCCATTAGAATTGTGATTTATGATCCCTAAACAAAACTGCAGATTTAATTCTTCCTTATTATTATATTCTATGTGCAGAAAGCGCTCAGGTGAGACTAGCGTCGACTGGGAGGCAAACCCATTAACGCTAATTTGATTTGTTGAAGTGTTGAAATGCCAGATCTTATATATGCATGTGTTTATTTACAGCTCATGCGATGTGACTGCGTGAAGACACAGGAAGCGGACAATCTGGACTCGGCTCCTTTCTCTCCCTCCAGCCCACGAGAAAAATGGCTCCGAAGGAGGACACATGTCAAACTAAGGGTAATAAATAATTCAGCGCTTTACTATGCATATACTTTTGTCCTTTTATACCATGCTCTGCTGGCAAAGGCGCCAACACAAATGTGATTTTATGGCTACTCAATTAACTTTTAGAAGCTCACATTCAAACTTTATGTGAGCAAATTCATGAATATTTTAGCAAAGCACTTTGGCTTGGACACAATATATTACACAACCTGGAATATTGTCTCTAAGGTGCCTCTCATTCTCAGAAATGCAACCTCCCACCCACCCACACACACACACAACAGAAATTGTTCTTCTGCCACAGTAGCCTTGCATTCATAGAAACTAAAAATACATTTATCATTAAGTGCTGAGGTCATAGTGGCCTGCATTTTTTAAAATACTCCCACAGTTTCACCTTGAAGCACTGAAGCAGGCAGAGACACACAATTACTTGATGCCTCTGAAACCCTGCGGAGTAGAACAATCAAGGTCACATTGCTATCCACCAAATGCTCCTTTTATCTGCCATTTTCCAAAGACGAGTTTAGTGACTGCTTGCTTTTATTGAAGCTATAAATAGAACTGTGCAACCTGAGCACCATGGGAACATATCTATATTTCACTCTGCGAAGGTTTTCTTCTTTCACTGTAATCTTGTTCGCGCCTCACCTTGACCGGGTGATGTCTTTCTGATGTAAGTGCTTAAAGGAAAGTAGGTCTGAAAAAGTTGCCTCGTCCTGAGTGCGATTCAGCATGTGGAGATTTAGGAATCTGAATGTGGCAGCCAGCTCGTCTGCTGGGTGATGCTATTCAGAGAGGCTTCAAAAAAAAGCTCCCCTCCCTCCTTGGGAAGAGGTCTTTGTCACCACTAGTGCGGCTGTTGTTTTTCGTACATGCTGTTCTTTTGCAGGCAGGGGTCTGACTCTCCAACTCGTCTCTTCCACACTTCGTCTGTGAGTGGATGATGAGACTGAGGCATTTTCTTTTTCACATATGACCGCACGCAGTATCTAGTGAACTGTGCTGAGGAAATCTTAACTACATATTGAACACTGTCAGGCCTCCCCGAGTCACACAGTATTGCTGTGATGATGTCTATCCTGTGTGTGTGTGTGTGTGTGTGTATGTGCTGGCAAAGCAAAACAGCTGGAAATGTTAAACTTCTCTGTTAAATGTCACATCTTTTAAATCATTAGGCAGTATGTAAAATACCAACACATGCGTGAGCACTTTACAATGTTAGTGCTGTCAATAAAACCCTTCATTTTCAAGTAAACAATGTCGGAATTGACGGAGTCAGCCAATTAGAGTAAGTGGTGTTGCTTTTGTTTTCTCATGCAGTTCTGCTATGAGATAAGATAAGATAGGACTCTATAGATCCCATGCTGGGGAAATTCTAAAAATCAACTATAGAAGGCTATGTACATTATACACAAAAGGTGTAAAAAATATGGCCAAAAATGCAGTGTATCTGGGTTATTGCACAGTTATATATCTATATTTATCTATATATATGTATGTACAGATAGATATATTGATATCTATATATACACACACACACATCTCCAGGATGACCTAAAGGTTACAGACAAGTCGGTAGGAGAATTAAGATTTCTGTCATGGTGGCCTGTAACAGAGTCTAAGAATTATACATTAGTGTGCTGATAATATGCTATTAAAATGCAACCATCTCAGCAAGAAGAGATTTAGTGAGGGATTAGTGTTTCTCTGCTGGCTCACTCGGAGGTACTCACTGAATGGTGCAATATGGAGAAAAGAACAAGACAAGGAAGCTTAATAGAGAGTTAACCCTCTTTTCTGGAAGGTCCCGGAGTGCACACTTCAGAGGCATTTTGCTGGAAAACTGGATATGTAACACATCAAAGCAGGGAAAACTTTAGCCATTTCCCTCCTCTTGTATAGTCCTGTGTGTCTTAAGGGCTTGTAAAGACACCAGTGGTGATTTCAATGGATCCTCGTGGTAGTCCAGGCAGGCACAGAAGTAATTTCATAGTCACATGTTCTGACTTTATCGTTTATGTCTTATTGCCTTAGGTGGTCCACATAATGTGCCGTCACTTCCCCAGCCCTCTCCTCTTACATTTAGGTCTATGTGAATTTTAAATAGGTCTATAAGCTCTTGAAATGAAATGAATGAACTGGCCACTTTGGGGCAGCAGAAACAAGATGTAAACACAAAATTCACATATTATCACTTTCAAGTTGATGTGATTAACTTGTGAGCACATCAAGCATATGGAACAGCAGAGCATTCATTTTAGCTCTGTTTTACTCTCCACCGAGTCCTGAGGGAAATATCTGGCTCTTTAGCTGACACGCAACGCTGATGAGAGCAGCGAGAGTGAACCAAAGCAGTCAAGTTGCCGGCTGAAACCAAAACAATGAGCTGAGAGATGTTAAAAGATCCCGAGGGCTGAGATAAGCTGCAGAGGCGATAATTCTTCATGGGTTTATACCAGCCGCCTTCTGCACACTACACAAAGTCATTTGATCCATTGTTAATATGAGAACATTGAGTGTAGCAGCTTTAAATGTTGTGCATCGGTCTGTATGGTAGCTTTTCCAGAGCTTTCTATCTCATCTCATGGTCTTCATCAGTAAATGCGAAGATCTGTCCCTGAACATCACAGCAAAGAGCCATATCAGGTTAAAAAGACTCTTGGCTGAACTGTGTTTTATGCTTGTTATCTTGCAGAACGTCACCGCCAACCACAGGGTGAATGATGTCATTGCCACCGAGGACGGACCTCAGACTCTGGTTGGCCGCTTCATGTATGGACCCCTGGACATGGTCACTCTGACTGGAGAAAAGGTGAATCACAGACATGTGACTGATCACTACAGATGTGCATTTTTTTATGAAAGACTTGCTTTAATCTTGCCCGTTGACCCACCCTGCCCCTCTCAGGTGGACGTCCTGCTAATGACACAACCTCAGTCTGGCCGCTGGGTGCACTTTGACACAGAGGTGACCAACAGCAGCGGCAGGGTCACATACACCATACCCAAGAGCAAGAAGCTCGGCCTGGGAGTCTATCCAATTAAAATGGTGGTCAAGTAAGCATCCGTGTGGCGTGCCCTTTACAGACTGCTCCAAATAAAAAAAGATGTCGCACAGAAAAAGGAAAGAATTATTGAATTAAGTCCTATATTCATGCTCTATATCAGTGTGTGAGCTTCTAGCTAGAGGGTGCAGGATAAAGGGCCTTGAAGGGAGTAACACCCACGTGTAGCTAATGCAGTTTCTAACGCATTCTCTCTTTTTCCATCCAAAGGGGGGATCAAACAAGTGCCGAGGCCTACCTGACTGTGTTGCCACGGGGAATGGAGTGCGTGGTCTTCAGCATCGATGGCTCTTTTGCTGCCAGTGTGTCAATCATGGGCAGTGACCCCAAGGTGCGCCCTGGAGCTGTTGATGTCGTCAGGTAAGTGGAAGCAGCCTCTGAATGTCTGTGTGTGTGTGTGTGTTGGAGAGGTGGCCTTTGTGCATGCATGTCATGTATTCAAGTGTGTCATCTGTGTGATGGTGCCGCTACTGCTGATCAAAATGAATAACTCTGAAGCGTGTTTGATCTCATGCATTCACACGCAGGCACTGGCAGGACCTGGGCTATCTGATTATCTACATCACAGGCCGCCCTGACATGCAGAAGCAGCGTGTGGTATCGTGGCTGTCGCAGCACAATTTTCCCCACGGGATGATCTTCTTTTCTGAAGGCCTGGTTCATGATCCCCTGCGACAGAAGACCATCTTCCTCAGGAACCTCATTCAGGAGGTACCCCTTGAGACAAACCGTCGTCTGGGCAGTTAATCTTTCTTTTGCAAGCTCACATTGCTGTAGCCTTGTGCTGTGCTGCATGGAAATGCCACACACACATCTCCGAATGATTATTTCCTCTCTCTCACCAGTGTCACATTAAGATCAACTCTGCTTACGGCTCCATGAAGGATATCTCTGTTTACAACATGCTCGGCCTCAGCCCCTCACAGGTTTATATCGTTGGCAGACCTTCGAAGAAGTACCAGAATCAGTGCCAGGTAGGTCATTGCATTTGTGTTTTTTTAATCTCTTTCTTTTGTAGCATTTCTTAATGTTTCTGTCTGACTGTTTCAGTTGAGAGGTTTTGGTTTTCCTCTTGGTTTTCTGGTTTAATTTAATCTTCTTACTGCTCCCTTTCTCTGTGGGGTATATGTAGTTCCTGAGCGATGGCTATGCAGCGCACCTCTCCACCCTTCAGTTTGGGCACAGAGCCAGACCCAAGAAATCCCCCTCGGTTCGTATGGTCCTGAGGAAAGGCTCATTTGGTCTCTCAGCGAAGCCTGACTTCCTGTGTAAGCGCACCCACCTGCGCAGGACCATGTCAGTGCAACAGCCCGACCCGCCATGCACGCCCAACCCCAAGCCTGAGCGAGCCCAGAGCCAGCCGGAGTCAGATAAGGACCACGGGGGAGGAGGAGGCGGAGGAGGCGGAGGAGGCAGTGGACAAGTTGCATGGGGACGGGCCGCCATGCATCGTGGAGACACCACTCCATGACGTATAAAAAGAGATGGAAGGATTGCAGGAGGATAGAATTGGAAAACAAAGGGGTCTTAGTGTCCAGGGCCAAGGTGAGATCTCTCGCAGCAACTTGTGTCTTATTTTTGTACTTTTTTCCTACAGGTAATAACACCTTTGTTCTCTCCAAGTTAACTGCGGAGAACTCAGTGACATTGCTAAAAGGAATTCACACAGGAAAAGAAACAGAAGCAGTCAGACGATCAAATACAAGCTTCAGGCTGAGAAAACAAAGGCAAACAGACCAGATCGGACCCAAAATGTTTGTTGTAAACAGTTTATAGACCGAGTTCTTTAGAGACTTCATTCAAGGTCCAACCTCAACCTTGCATACATGCTGTTGTGTGCACACATTTCAGGCGCATTTCAGTAGATTATCTACCTAATCTGTTTCCCATTCGCTTGTTTGCAACCTGTCTGATCACTTGTTTCTTACCCTTTTGGGCATGCACAGCAGAGTGTGCCTCAGTGTATCAGATCAGTACAGCGTCCTTCATAAATGATGTAGGTCTCTCTTGGGGCAGACTGGTGCAATACAAATTCCACATTCCAAAATGGAGCAATAAGGTTGTTTGCAAGAAGCTGAATAACAGACAGATTAAAACAAAAAAAATGGTCAAATTCAAGGCAGCAGAGACTGAGATATCCTCACTTTTAGTCTCTCATATGAGTCAAGCTCTAAAAATGCTGCATCTTGCAAGTCTGCAACTTGAAAGAAGTCTTTAATTAGATTCCCCTCAATGGCCTCTTATATGAGACTCTACATCTCCAGCTTGTGAGCACAAACTGAGATGCAGCTGATGACATAATCAGTGTTATTTCAGACTTCAGCATCAGTCCCAATCAAAAACCCAATCAATTGTCGAGGTGGTGATAGATGATTGTGCCGCATTTTGACGGGTAGAAAGGTCCTGTGTGGTGCAAAGCAAACATCTTATTGTCAGAATACTGCCGCGACACCCGTGAGGTCTTGTTTTATCATTTCCCGCTTAAAAATAAGAATCACTGTCGCGTTAACGGCAGCAAACACTGAGGTAACATGAATAAATCCTCATTGAATAATACAGCCTTTCACCTTTTATTTAACTGCGTTGCCCGTTGAAGCCTTTAAGAGCTCGAGGCTCTGCAGAGCTTTGACGCAAACACAGATTGATTTTGCTCACTACTGTTGAGTTCCAGCAAAGTCAATAAGCGTCCACCGTGATTAGATTATGTTCTGTGATGTGCCTGATACATTACAGTCTTTACACTTTCAGTCACAGAGAGATTATTATTTTTATAAATACACTTAAGTCTGAGAGCACAAAAGAAAGTGATATTGAAAGAAGCAAAGATGGGAGCTGACAAACAATGAACAGTGAATTTTCTGGGTGCTTAATATTCCTGTGGCAACCTGAGTAGGAGATGCTATTATTAGCAGTAGCACCCTGAGAGGACTGAATGTAAATGATTATGATTATGCAAGTACTGATGAGCTACAACTGCAGTCTCCCCATGCTTGAAAATCCATTCATTTCTACATTTGGAAATATTGTTTGTCCGATTATGGAGATTAGAGCTTGTATCACCTCTAGGAACAAATACGCTGACATGTGTGTGACTTCGCTAATTTTCCTCTCTCATTTGACAGCATCACCTCTACTCACTGTACATATACAATGGATCCCCTGCTGGCGTCCCTCACAGCTCAGCTTTACCTCCTGCTTGGCCCTCTACACTTTGCCTCCCGTTCAGCCATTTTTTTGTGACCTGCTCGATGGATAATGTCACCTAGTCTTTGTGCCTGAAATTTGAAGTCATCGTCCGGGATGGCAATGATTTTTGCGAAAGTCTGTGTCAAGCTCAAATTGTGTAATTGTAAAATCAAAAGAATGTACTTCAGATAGTCAGTGTACACACATACTCATGCCCAAACAGACGCTTCAGAGGATGGAAGATGTGACGACGGTGGTGACTTTGAACCTATTGAGACTGTATCACAATCTGGCCCCATTCAGACTGCTGTGCCGACAGGTGGTCATGATGACGGACTCCTGCGCTCACCCCCCGCCCATGTAAATAGTCAACACACATCATCCCCATGTGGGCCCCTGGACACAGACGCACGGCGACATTTAGGTTCAGTCTGTGCACGAGCTCTGCGATCCGGAGCCCCAGTCAGCCGACCCATTTCACTCCCACTGTTAGATGTCTCCCTCGCATTGTGGCTGACTTACTACTTCCGCCCCTCCCTCAACAGTTCAGGCAGAACATGCCTTTTGACAGCCGCCTCAGACTGGGGTCGACAGCCCCCGGGGTTGCATTTGCACTATTGAAGTACACCACAGCGGTTCGTAATTTAGCTGCGGTACTTGCTTCAGAGACACAGAGTTGTATTTGTATTTTATCGTATTTGTAGTTTTTGTTTTTCCTGCAGATTGTGCACTGTCACTGTCTGTTGGTTACTGTAACTAGTGGAGGATTAAACAGAATATGTAGGAAAACGCTGGTTTGACCAAAAAATGTTTACAGAATGACAGACACAGCTGTAAAAAGTGATGAGAACTAAATTATCTGCATAATTAAAATGACAGTGTGTTATCGGCCACATTAGTTTAGCTGCTTGGTAGTTGCAGTGGCTTGCAGGATATTGTACAATAGACCCCACGCCAGTTGAATTTCCACCAGGATGCCCTTGCATCCATTTCCTACAGCTGCACTGGAACCAATAGATTTGTGATGAAATCTGATGCTGTCTTGTGCACACGAAGTTGAATTGAGTCTTATTGTGGCCATGTTTAAAACTCTGTGCAAGTCAAACATATTTTTCTATGAGGAAATATTGTAAAAAGAAATATTTTCAATGTATGTTTTTGAAAGTTTTGTTGTTTGATTGTTGAACGGTTCATTTCTGCCTTAAATTGTTTTGATGTTGTGTAGAAATACTTATAATTAGGTTTGTTTGACCAAAGTCTTGAGTTTCGCTGTTACTTCATGACAAAGTGCATTTTATCTAGTTGATATTTTGCTTTGACACGTTTTTAGATGCTGTGTACGTGTGTGCATGTGTGAGTGAGTGTCTACAGTAGGTATTTGTTGTAGTTGTATTTACAGCGACCATGAAGACAGCTATGACAAGTAAATCAAGGAATCGGAGGACGCAGGGAGGCCAGTGTTAACATACCTGCATGTTCTCACTGCAGCTCACTACCGCCGGCTTTTCAGAACAGCGCGTGTGTTCATGGGTTTGGATTGAAGCGGTGTGTCAGAGGATTACTTAGCCGAGGCTTTTATACCTGCTACGAAAGAAAAAGGGCTTTTGAGATTTTAGGGTGTAACTGAAAACCTGCATGGCGGAGTGGAACGTGCAATCCAGAGGAGAGCTGTCTTTGACTCCTTTCTTTCACTGCCTAGGTGGTCCGGTAATTAGCTATTTGATTACTACTAAGTATGTATGACTCCCTGTGGTGCCGCCCCTGTAATTGCAGTGCACCAATTAGCATTACTTGGTAATTGTATAATGTTGTAGAAACAATACTGAAATACTTAACTCGAATTTGTTTTGCATTTAGATTGTTGATACTGAAACATTGTTATCCAAGCAAGAAAATGATCATTCCCATCCATGTATACACAGTGATACAAGTATTTCCATAAGTCTGTATAACACATAGTGCTATTTTTCTGCAGTGATGACACACTGAAGGAGTGAAATATTCATGCTGGACAGCAACAATGTTAGTAAATGGCAAATAATGATCTAATGGTTAAATGGTGATTGCTCTGTGCATGTTAATTATTTGATATTGTTAAGTAACTTCTATCAATTGTCATGTTTGTGGTCCTCTGAACTAACGATAGAGTAGCTATTTGTAAATACGTGGTGAATAATAATTCATGGATGTAAGCTCCACCGCCAGATGAGTACACTCAAACGCAATACTTAAATTTAGGATAAGCAACGGTAATAACCGTAAATGCATTGTCGATTAAGATCGTGAAGTTACCTCTTCCTTTTACTTCAGACTTTCACTCATTTAATGGGATTCATGGAAACTGGAAGTCATATAAATTCATTTTATTCCTCAATACTAAAGGCTACTAATACAGAAATCACCAAGAAAAGAACAACAGGTTATATTACACAATGTAAAAGTTTTGTATTTAGCGCGAGATTTAAGTGTTACGCAGTTATTGTCTTCATATAAATATGAATAACCTCTCACTAAGTGCTAATTAATGTTGTCAAATGATTAGTATTCACCAAATCATGACTTAACTATTGGGTATTGACCTGATTTGCCATTTATTAACAGTTCTTACGACGTATAGAGTAAGATTTAGTAAATTAACCACGATGGCGTGGCAGCTTCTTTTGAAAATCCTTGATTTTATTTATTTTTGTGGTCTTACTTTTGGTCTTATGAGTATTTGACACTGGCCTTTTGACCAATAAGGAAAAAACAGCTGGTTTCACTGCTACGAAGTTTATTGTTTTGTACAGATCTCCTGTGATGATGAACATGTTATTGTGTTTATTGGACTCAGTCCGTCTTTCATTCTTGCATAAATAAAGATATTTCACAGTCGAAGAGTTTAGTTTTGCTCCAGGACAGTCTTATTATTCCTTCCATGTGCTCCTCATCTCCAGGGATGAATCACCTGCGATAAGCTTTTTTATACTTCAAGGTCAGGAGTTTGACTGTGGGGCAGCAGACTTGACTCCGATATCCTTTTATTTAGACTTTGTAACACTTACTGGGTTGGAAAGTTAAACTTAAAAACCTCTCTCCAACTTTCCTTTTGTTCACCATCCACTTACTGACCTGTACATAGCCGGTTTGACTTAGAACTGATAGATTACAGACATTAGGGAGGCTGACTTTTGCTGTAGCAGCCTCAGCTGTTGGCTTTATTCTGCCCTACAGCATTGTCAGAGCTGGACTGCTTCTTAACCAATAAATGGCCACAAGCCTTTACTTATTGCAGGAAATAAAACCAGTCATCCATTCACTGCCCAGGGCCTCACCACAGACTGCAGTGTTAATAGAAGGAGCATCAATTTCAGGCATGCACAAATCTAGGTTGCTTTAATATTGGGTTGAGTTAGTTCATTCTTGACCTTGGCAAGAGTTGACAAAAAAGATCTCACCACGCGGTCCATTTAATGGTGCTGAGATTATTTTGTTGGCTGCTGTTTTCAAAGTCAAGAGTCAACTTTCAAGCTAACATGGACAAGACGAGACAAGATTTCTGCTCAGTGACAGCATTACAGCTATGCTAATGGCTCTATGAGGCTGACCACTGGAGCTTTGAGCTAAATGTCGACATCAGTATGCTACATGCTCACAGTGACAATGCAGGTTTACCATGTTCGCCATCTTATTTTGATGTGTGAACAACAGCATTTCCAAATTAGCACAAACATATCGTGTTGCTGAGGTTTGTAATGTCATTGCAGATATTTAGGGGAAAATCCCATTTGCATTATCACCACCAAAGTTTTTAACATACATCCTGAGGGGAACATAAATGTATGAACCGAATTTCATGGCAGTTCAGCCAATAGTTTTCACTGCAAAACTGAAATGTCAACCTGCTGGAGGTGCTGCTGGAGGAAAGGTCAGGAGAACACTGACAAAACTCCAACATTAAATGGAAATTGATCCAGCCGTCGTTGGATCAATTGGTGGCTAAATGGAAATTTAAACCTCTATAGTTTGCTGATGAAGGTTGTGCTGGACCAGCTACTATAATATAATAATCTTTAGTGGTTTGATAAAATGTATGCTAGTGTTTTGTAATGGTTGAGGGAGCTCATTATGTAAACTATGTCAGGGGCATGTTTTTTGAGAAATATGTCTTTGCCCTAATAGTTCACTGCATATATCCTGAATAAATGAGCAATTTTGTGAAACTGATGAATTCCCTCAGACAATGACCTCTGTCTTGAATCTGTGTAAAGTGCTTTATCCAACCCCAAGCATCTGTCATAATGAGCAGGAGCTGTGATTCTCCAAGCCCCATTTAAGCATCATTACTAGCATATGGCCTGAAAAAACAGGCGAGGGATTGCCCCCTGGTGAAAAGAAGGACTGCTGGTTTCTTATTGTGCAAGCTTCGCATTAAAGACGGTTGAAGTCATTCACAGTGAACACTGAGATTTAAGTGATTAAAACTTAGCAACTGTTTCTAGCTCACAGTCCTCTCTAATCTCAATCCCCATTAGCTTCCACAGCGTGGTTGCGAGTCTTCCTGGGGTCCCCATTAACACGACTACAAAAAATACAAATAAAAATCACGCTGTATCAAGAGGACCAAAAAAATCAGTTTGAGCTCAGCAGAAAGTTCATAAAACAAATGAAATAATGCAACACAAACAACAGTAAGCTGTAATAGAGGCAAAAAAAAAAAAAAAATTGCAAAGAGACGTCACCTAAAATGAATAAATAACAAAAAAAGGTAAGAAAACAGCAATAATATCAATAACATGACAGAATAATGAATTCTCATAAGAAACTCTATTTTTGACCTGTTTGATGTTGTTAGGATGCATGTTCCCGACTGAAGAACCTCTATACAGAACAGTTCCCATTTTATGATTTGTTCAAAGACTACGTACTTCCAGCTGACCAGTTTTCACCGTCCACATACCCATGATGGTATATACTAGTTTCCCACTGGAGAACTGTCCATATGACAGTTTGCTTGAATAACAGAAGAGTTGACTTTAATTTGGCCTCCAGCAGAGTCGTTCATGCATCTCAAACCTCTTGATTTGTTTCCCTTGTTGTTCTACTCCTCTGTGCGAAAGAAATGCACCTTCTTTCTCTTCTCCTCTAGTTATTTGTTTTTTCCAAAAGTCACATCAGCTGATGAAGATCTTCAATCAAGGTAATTTTCCTTTGAGACTCTTTAGTAAGAGTGTACTGTCACTACTTCACTGATCAACTAGGCGCTCAAGTGACAGCTCTACATCACTAACCGCTTACTTGAAGCATCTGCACTTTCCTAAGATGACGTGTTTGGGTGCAGGGACTTCACGTGGGATTTTAAATCGCTTTGTCACTTGTGTTGATAAAAGAAAAGGAAAACATCTCTCTCACACTTCAATTAAACTGCCTCTTGGACCAGAAGAATTTTTTAAAGTGAGGTGTAAGGATCTGTCTTGACCCTGAAAAGATTAGTGGCTGTTCTGGAGCTTTTGATCATATCACATGGTCTTTATCACAAAACGTTCTGTTAAAAAAATCCTTAAAGTGTTCAGAAAAAAATGGAAATTCAAACATCTACGATGCCATAACAACTGGGCAAAGTTAATTTGTTGATGAAGATCATGCGATACGACTGAGAGCTCCAACAGATGCCTTTCTCAATCGTATTGTTATGTTTTATTTTACTGGTGCACTGAAGAAACTGTATTTAATGTGATCACATCTGGCTGACACCCAGTCCACAATCTAATGTGTCAACTGATCAGAAAATAAAATCACAGAGGAGCCACAACTAGACGAGCAGCAAGTGGGAGCATTTTGTCACCTTTATAGGAAAAGAGGGGGGCTGCAAATCAGCTTCAGCTGGACACCCACTTTACATCTGTTGCATTGCTTCTCTCTGTGTAACAATGCTTATTTGTATTTTCCCTGATAAGTAAACTTACATTTACTGTAAATCCCAAGAACTGACCGGTGCATTACTGTCATACTTGCTTTTGCAATGCTTCTGGATATCTTCCTCAGGTCACAAGGTCTGAATCTTGTTAGAGATGTATCTCACTTGTGCATCAATGTCCGCTTTTGTTGCAGGCATTTCGTCTTAGATGATGGTTTCACACTGAGCAAATGTGAGGCTTCCTCAGAGCCGCAGTCATGCAAAACATAGCATGCTGCAGCTACACTGCTGTAGCTGAGAATCACGAATCACTTTCTCGTATGCTGGATTTGATCTTTTTTAATGTAACACATGTAGAGCATTGGTGAAACAACCCAATGTAATGCTTGCATAAGAAAGAAACCGCTGCTGCGCAATACGAAACAAGTCAGTTACCTAGCAGCAACGTATGACCTCCAGCTCTGCTCTGCAGTGGCATCACTGAATCAGCCTTATCGTTATTCACGAAACAGCAGCGTGGGGTTTAATTTGTCCTGTGATCTGCTAGGTGATTTCAGGATGCCAGGGCAGCGGTGAGCAATGCATTAAAATCTGAATAGATCAGCAGTCCACAGACAGCAAGGGATAAATATATATAGCGAGATTTCTTAGAGCCAGGCAGCCCGATTCCTACACAACAGGAATAGTGTCAGATAGTGTGAATAACACTGCACACATTCTCAACCAAAGCACAATCCTGGGGTCAGCAAGGAGAGATAGAGATCAACTTTTGTACCTCTGGAAAGGCGGCTCTGCAGTTAAGGTCAGGCCTGGTTTCATATTATATTTTAATTTATTGAAATCTGCCTTATTTCACATTCTGTACGTGGTTGTTTGAATTCATTTCACTTTAAAATAGCTTTGCTCCTGCTTGTCATCCATCATGAGAAGGTTTTAGGACTTGCTGTAGTTTACCATTTGACCACAGTTGTCCACAGCCATGCTGATGCTGGAATAAAAGGTTTAGCTGTTTGGTGAAAGTCGAGGAAATGACCGAGGCGGTGGACTGCAGCAAGATTAAAAATAGGTCTCAGAATTATCCTGGAGGGCACAGCATTGGCTTGAAGCTTTGTCGCTCGAATGCTTACAACCCTGCTACATTAGCCTGCAACACACCCTCTGAATTCAGATGTGGGTCTCAAGAAGTGATGAAGAATTTGGAAACCTGCTGCCTTAGAATATTTTCAGGGGGAGAAGAACAATCTGTGGATTGCATTTGAGAAAGCAATTATCTAAAATGCCCCCATGAACTGAAGGTCAGATGCAGGCGCCACATATCACTGCTCACAGTGGCATCGGATGCGACAGACTGTGTCCCTTCATAGCAGAGCTCACATCTTCACTGCCATCATTAACCTAAGTCATCAATATTTAACTGAACATGAAGTTCTGACAGGTCTGGGAAAGGCTGCTTCAGGGCCTTTTCTGCTCTTTGTGTTCAAGAAGTTTAATGTAACTCAGTGCAAACAGCTACGCAAGTAGCATCATTTGTTTTGTTTGTTTGGTACCTGCAAGCAAGATGTCTCACAGTCGTGAAACACGCATTTCTACTGCATGTCCAGATTAGTTTTGCAGCTGTATTTCATTTCTTTTTAGCTGCTGTGGTATTTTATTTGAAATGCATGAGAGTCGATACAGGCATCTTTTATTGAAGATGTCTAGCCGTGTTGTCAGCTTAGTAGCTCATTAACACAAGATTATTTTACAAGGTTTACAGGGGTTTACCTGCAGCATTGCGAAAGACAAAATGAGAGTGAATAATTAAAGGAGAACCAAATGAATAAACAGTATGAGCCTCCTTAGAGGTATAATTCATTCAAATATGGATCATCAGTGGAATGAATTGTCAAAGAAAGATTTGGCTCTTGATCCTTTTATCCCCCTGAAAACCACAGGCAGTGCAGCTGTGCACAGTTTTTTGAAGTTTGGTTTTTAAGAAAAGCAGCCATGATAAGCTCATAAACTTGGAAGATTAATTTTTAACTTTGAAATGACTTGGTTGAGTTTAGAGAGCATCTTTTGTTGGACTGTATAACTTGGCTTAGTGATAAAGAGCTGGAGTTTCCCATGCTGGGTCATAGAAGGAGAGCGGTCACAGAAAAATTGAAAATGGGGAAACGGTTCTCACGGATGCCTAACTTTGAGCACATTGCTAAATGTCCTCTCTGCAGATGACTTTACACAGTGTGTCCTCATGGCGCTCGAAGACTGAGTGCTTCCTCTCCGTCTTCTGTGCTAGTGCCATGCATGGATTTGCAAGCACAGCACAGTCACAGACTTTTGAGCTTGAGACAAAACTGATAGGTTGACATATGGAGCTGAATATAAAGACTAAACTGATTTGATTTTAAAAATGTGACTATTTGCTGCTTTTACAAAGCTACTGAGAAGCTGTTACAGTGAGAGAGCCAATAAAATGACAACACCTTAACCTGATTACTTTGACCTCCTTGAACGTACCCTGTGTGAAACAGACAAAAGTTATGTTTACATTCAGCAAATGCTCTGTGTGTCCTTGAGGTCTTACAAACATGTTGAATTAATTTCCTTCCTCAGAAAGCATCACATCCATGTTTACATGGCAGCTCTTCTACACTGCCTTTGGTTGCACATCGCTGAGTTTCTTGGCGCTTTACAGCCAGTTGTGGACCAGTGGAAGAGTGTGAAAGCATTGGCAAGACTGTCGCTGTGTCCCAGTCCTGTACGTGTTCACAATGGGAAGGTGACAAAAGGAAAGTATACTCAAAGCAGACACTATGCACTCTAAATATGGCCGATTTTTTGTGGTGCACAACATTATTTCACAATGCAATGCACAAAGGAAATGGAGGAGATGCCCACAGCTGGAAAAAATGTAAATAAAATGTGTTTGTCAGACATTGGGTGGAATCAAGTGGGTTGGAGGAGTCGGGGGTAAATGGCGATGCTCTGACTTTACTTTAGTTTTCATGCTGCACCATCATCAGGTAAAAATGTGAATTTGTCCACTGGCTTATGAGCAAATAGCTGCACACCTAATGACATAAGCATCAGCTGCAATGAGTTCAGTGCTAATCAGAGAATGTTAGTATTTTGACATGCTAAGTTAAGATAGTGAACATCGTAAATCTGTTAAGCATCAGCATATCAGCATTTTCACTGTGAGCATGTTAGCATGTTGACGTTAGCATTTTGCTGAAAGCAGCACTGTGGCTAACGACAGCCTTACACAGCTGTTAGCATGGCTATTAGTCTTTTAACCATTATTCTGACTGACTCCACTGATGCTAATGTATTTTCTTATTTACAGGTACAGGAAGCACTTTTCGAGCGCCCTGCCATGTTAGCTCTTTGCTATACATACCTACATAATCATCGATCAAGATTTTGTGTGGTTTTTAAATTATACTTGATTGCTGCTGAAGTTTTCACTGAGTGGGCTCTGTAAAATTTATGTTATGTTTATTTTATATCATGCTAAAAAATGAAAATGCTCTGGCCATGCAATACAGAAAGGGTGCACTTGACAAAAAGTTTGCATGGGCAGAGACAATGAAGAGAGAGAGGAAGGAAGGAAGGGGAGACAGGCGGGAGGCAGGGGCACGGTCTGACTGAGATAGGGAGGCAGAGATATGAGGTGCCATCTGATGGACTCAGCAAACACAAAGGAAGAGCAGTGTTAGAGAAAATAACAAGTGACAGATACAAATCACTGGCACTGCAGCACATGCTATCCGTGGCACCCATTCCAGCAGCCTGATTGATTTAGTCAACATAAAGCCGAGAGGGCTTCGGGTTGTCACACTGCGGGGAGCTCTTTGCCTGTCAAACTGACACTGAAAGCCACATGTACAGAAATGCCATGTTTCGCTCGTCCTTCCCAGCTATCAGGGACGCATTCACAGCTAGAGCTCTGTAACCTTTTCTGATGTGGTGATGGTCGTATTCACTTAATCAGAGCTAGTTTGATCCTCTGATTCCTGTCTGGCAAAAACAATCTGGCCTTTTAATATAGTTTTTAATTTCTCATTACAGGGTATTTATAAAGCTTTGAAATTAGCATCACCTGGCCTTTCCCGATCATGATTGTGAACAAGCTCGTTAAAGGTCAGAGACCTTGGTAAAAGTTATCTGAGAGCTCAAATTTCTTGGGCTGCACAAACTTTTGCATCCAGTTCATCTTCTACTCACTTAAGTATTCACTTTTGCATGCCACCTGCTTCATCCTCTCCAGGGTGAGTCAATCCTGTCCTCCGGGGAGAAACCCATCACTTCACTCCTCTATGAGGCCAGAAGTCACATTCATACCTGAGAGAGCTGAGAGAATCAAAGTATGAGCCCTTCTAGCTGTGGATCATGGATTTCAACATCCACATGTGTTGTTTTCTTCTGTGAAACCTACTGCAACATCATTTTGCCAAAAACACGTACTTGTTGGGAAAGACTGAGCTGCTCAGAGACTTGTACTAACCAACTTTACCTTTACAGAGTATAATAGAAAGATTCAGAGATGAGAGATGGGTGGCATTACTTTCTAAAGCAGGCAATGACACAAGCAAATTGAGTGAGTGTGCATAAGCAGTTCCTGTCTCTAAGTGTAACACTATACACAGAGTGAATATGCTATTTCTTCAAGTCTTCATGCTTTTTGATTTTCAATGAGGGGGGCAATCAGAGTGACGCACTTGAGTTTGTGAAAACAATTTTATGTTTGTCTATAAAGCTTCTGCTCCATCTAGTGGAAATCGTGGATGCACCGATTCATCATCTTGCTGCCCACATGGAAAGATGAATTAGCCAAACACATTTTCACGTGCTGCTTAGTGCCCAAATCATCTTCATATAGAGGTAGATTTAGAGGGATCACTTCTGGGAAGCCTGACAATGAATATTTAAATCAGTTGAAAAACGAGCGTGTCATTTCATGTCTGCACAAATTCATTCTCCAGCTTTCGAGTTACCACAAGTCTTGTTTGTGTAAATGTGTTTTCTATCCGTGGAACAGGAAGCCACTTGCACTGATATATGCTATCACTCTGCCACGGATTGCTAGTTGAATGGGTTTTCTGCCTGATAGCAGCAGTGGGCTGCATCTCATTTTAGATGTTGCCAGAGCACTGACTGGTTAACCTTTACTGCTCATATGACATGTTAATGTTTTATATCCCCAAACACTTTAATGAACATGTCTGCCAGAATTGATTGGACTGATTTCACTTCTTCAAAGGAAACCTGTACAGTCATTAATATGCAAAAGCTGTTCATGAATAGTGATTACTTCACACCTTCTGTCTGTTCACATATCACATCTGACAAGACAGAGGTAGAATGAAGGCATGTAATGGTTATTTAGCATGCTTCCCACAGTGCTAACTATTGGCCAAATAGTCATGCCACAAATGAATACAATCAAATGCAAAATTGACTTTTAACTGCACTTGAATGTGAAATTTAATTGTGAATGTCATTTACATGCAGCCCTGGTATACCACCTAGAAAACACTGCATTAAACAGTGACTCATAAGGCGAACTTCGTTCCATGTAACACATTTACATAATGAAATTATTTTTGTCAACTGTTTTCCCACAATGTCAAACCTGAAGCTCAATTTGTGAAACTGCCCATGGGTGAATTAATTAGTAACATTCTCAGATGTTGAAATACTTGAATGCTTTTCCTGGGGAGACACACGTAGTGTTGCATGATCAGAAAGGACTGACGCTTCAGTGGAAAAGCCTGCATCAGCATCTGATCGTGCAGACATGGAGGGGTCCAGTGACGAGCTTTTCTGCTGCAGGTGGGTGCGCCACAGGGTTCCCCTGGCCCACAGAGAGGAGCTGTACCACATCCTCAGGATGACAGGGCCCCTGGTAAGGATTGGCACTGTTTCTTACCCTGCTCTGTCTGCAAGTGATTGTGTGGACTGAGTCCACAGTCAGTCCGGCTGTGGACTGACTCCTTTGTAATAAGCTACTGTGGACTAATTAAATGTTTCATGTCAGGAAAAAAGGGCTTTGAGTCTGTGTTATAGAAGCAGGAATCAGCCAGCCAAAAGCAGCGTTTGCCAGGTTTCAAACAGTGGCTGCAACCTGCCAATATGATGACTACATTTGCAAAGAGAGCCACGTTAACTAATCCCAACCCATGTTTACTGTAATTTACCTGTGAGCTGGTAGCTGTATCAACATGCACCTCTGTCAATGTTTGTCTTTCTAGTTGTTCTCTCGAATCCTCAATTACCTGCTTCCATTCGTGGTGACAATGTTCTGTGGGCGGCTGGGCAATGAGGTGATGGCTGGCTATGGATTAGCTTCTGCTGTAAGTGATCATCTGTATGCTCCGCAGCCTTGTGGAGGCTAACATGAGGATACGACAGCTGGAGATTTAATTTCGGGGAGAAAATGAAATATTACGACAATGAACTCATCTTCTCATGGTAGCTTTTACAATCCTCTCACAAACCTGATGATTTAATCAATATACAGTACATTTACTCGTGTGAGTCATAGAAATATTGGTTACATCAGAGTCCTCAAGCGTACCTCAGACTCATTCATGTTCCGTATATATTTCAGACCATTAATGTCACCACTGCAGCAACAGGTTGTGGTCTGGGACTGGCTTGTGACACTTTGGTGTCTCAGGTTTGGAAAACCCTTTTTTGTATCAATCCCCTCTCAAACTGCTCATTGCTCTACTTTCTAAAATGACTGACATTGTCTGCACTGTTGTGCAGACATTTGGTGGCAGGAACCTGCTGCGTGTGGGAGTGATCCTCCAGCGGGGCATCATCATCCTGCTGCTCTTCTGCCTGCCCTGCTGGGGTCTCCTCATTAATGCTGAGGCCGTCCTGTTATGCATGGGCCAGGACCCTGCGGTGACCAGGTACCTACCAGCACCAAACATGGAGTAACACCACTGCTGCCACCATCGGTGATGTGACTCAACTTTCACGAACACCGCCTCTGCAGTAGAATCAGATTCAGCATAAACAGAATCTGTATTCCAAATATTGATCTAATGACCTCTACAGCATCTGTGTAAAGTCAATATCACAACAGGAAATTAATCACACACACCTCTCCTGTATTGCAGGAGAGCCTCACACCACCATTTTATCACACTTCTTCAGGGTTGTCGATATACAAAAACTAAATATGATAATAAACTTGAACTTACAACGCCAAACTGTTTTTATTACCTTAAATAAATGATTTCTTCGGATCTGAATACAGCTTCTTGATTTCAGAATAGCCCAGCTGTATATGACAGCCTTCCTTCCAGGTGTACCAGTGAGTTATTCTCTCACCTTTTTAGTGAATGTTCAATACATTTGTAGTGATAAGTATCAAAAAACTTCAAGTATCAAGAGTTTTCATCTCTTTTTGTCTTTTAGGCAATGTTTCTGCACCAGCTTCAGGTGTCGTATCTGCAGAATCAGGTGCACTGATGTCCTGCGCACAGTTCTTTTATTTCAGTCAATCAAAACATGTGATCTTTATTAATCTAATTACTTGCCTGATGGGAAAGATATAAGTGGAACTCAATCCAATCATCTGCTGTTTGTGTACTCAGGGCATAATAATGCCACAAATGTACACTGCTGCCATGGCAAACATAGCAAATGCTGTGACGAACTACGTCTTCCTTTACTGGCTGGACCTGGGTGTTAGGTAGGTGTGCACACACACTCACTCACACTCACACTGAATAAAATGATTACACACACTGATATCATCATATCTGCATGTCTTACAGCGGATCTGCAGCAGCCAACACTCTGTCTCAGATTTACATCTGTGCTTTTCTGTTTGCTTACATTTGGTGGAAGAAGCTCCATGTGACAACATGGGGAGGTGACGGATTTGATATTCATGGTTTCCCTGTGCTTTCATGCTTTGCCCTGTTCATCCTCCATCTTTTTCAGCTGCATAAATAAGTTTCTCTCTCCCCCTGCAGGCTGGTCTATAGAATCGCTGCAGGAGTGGGGCTCCTACATGAAACTGGCCATTCCCAGTACATTAATGACATGTTTCGAGTGGTGGGTTTATGAGTTTGGGGGATTCTTTGCAGGTAATTCAAATATTGGATTTATTTTAGCCAATTAGCCATTTTATTTAATCAAACCACAAAGTCATGACCGTCCTTTTTGTCTTTGTCTCTGCTGATCAGGGATGTTGAGTGAAGAGGAGCTGGCAGCCCAGCATGCTGTGATAATGGTGGCTTTCATAACCTACATGGTACTAACAGCAAGTCAGAGCTTCACATTCTCACTTTATGAGTCTTCTCTGAACATGTCACAGATTTAGATCAGCTAAAAACAGAACTTTTACAAATTAATGCTGGAGTTTGTCTTGGAAACACTCTCAGGAGCAAACTCGTTTGCATGTCAGTGTTCCTGCTTTGTGATTCCTGAATGCATTGTTATCATGTTTTTCCAAACTGATGGATCCACAGTTCCCTCTCGGTATTCAAGCTGCAGCATGTGCACGGGTGGGAAATGCTCTGGGCGCAGGAGACACTGGCAGGGCGATCCTCACCAGCAAGATGTCACTCACTCTTGCGGGTCAGTTAGGCACATGTTCTGTTGTTGTAGCCTACACTGATAAATTTCTACAGCATTTTGTGCTCTTTGACAGCTCCTCTTTTGCAGGCTCTTTCGCAGTGGTTGAAGGTCTTGTGCTTGGCTCTACTAAAACAGTGATTGGCTTCATCTTCACCTCCGATGAGTGAGCCTCTACAGCTGCACTCACATTTCAATAACTGTATGCTGTAGCTGGTGCACACAATGACACCATCTGAAATTGTCGTTTCAGGAAGATTATAGGCCTGGTCTCCCATCTGATGAATGCTTACTGTTTCCTTCAATTCTTTGACGGCCTTGTGGTGAGTCTACAAGCCCTTCTTGTGTGCAGAGCAAAATCTGTTTGCAGTACGATTGCAAAAGCAAGTCATATGTGTCAAATCTGAAATTTGCTTTCATCCTAGTGCGTGTGCACGGGCATCTTCCTGGGCACGGGCAAACAGAAGATACCAGCTGTGGCTAATTTCATTGGATACTACTGCATAGGACTGTCACTGTGTGTTACTTTAATGTTTGTCGCAAAACTGAGAGTTTTAGGTAACTATGTGATGTGACCATGTTTTGTTTTGTTTTGTTTTGTTTTATCTTCAGAGACATTTAAGACAAATAAATGGCTGCACAGGAAGAGCAGGTTATTATAAAGGAAGCCTGCTGTGCCCTTGATAGACCAATTTGTCTTTTTCTCTGCAGGCTTTTGGCTGGGACTGCTCATTTGTGTCGTCGTACAATCCACCCTCTACATCACTGTCATCTTCAAACTGAACTGGAAGAGAATGACAGAGGAGGTATGCTACTGGCTAATCTAACAATCAGGATCACGCAGGGCCTCAGCTGTTGACATGTGCTGACAGAATGTGTTTCATTTCAACAGCCGAGACAAATCTGGTTAATTTCAGTCTCTATCTGTTAAGTGCAGGAATAAGGAGAAACTGGCAGTTGTGTTTTTTGTGTCTGTTTGTTTGCAGGCTGTGAAACGAGCTCAGAAACACAGTCACATGACATTAATAAGCACAGCCGCCCTGTCGGACACTGTAGATAAAAACACTGCTGACCAGACAGCAACTAAGGGGAGTGTAAGTGACCTGTTATTCTTAACAATAACACCCTCAATGGCTTTTCATAGCTTGCTTTGCACTGTTATCAATGGACCATTTTGCTTTCTGTGTAATACTTTCTATAGGACACTTATGTCAAGTATAGCAAATATCTAACAAACTTTCTTTTTAACTTTTACTGTGCTTGCGCTCCACACAACTTAATAAAATAAAGGAAATATGATCCTTTTTTCCTTCAAGCCAGTGGAAAGCTACATGTCTGTGAGCCAAGAGGACAATTATGGGAGCGCGGAGCTGCAGGGTGAGCACGTGGTCCAGCAGCAGACGGGCGGCCGTCTCTCCACCACCCAGCTGATCCTCAGGCGAGGCCTCACTATGTTTGCAGCGGTTGCCCTCCTGGCTGTGGGAGTGAGTGTGCACCTCCTCGTGCCCTTGCCAGAGACTCAGCATTCAGAGGCCAACTTAACTTCAGACTGGATCAATACCACATATACTCCTGATCAAATTTTCTCCACTGTGCTGGTCCCAACAGAAGAGACCGGGTAACCTTGATCAGCTTGATCGAGAGCCTTGATCATAAAATCAGTGTTTGTGCTCAATGTTAGATAAACACTGAATTTTAGACTCTTGTGGCAGAAAGTGGCAAAGCGCTGGCAGATTTGATGGAAAAATGAAGTGAATGAATGTTGGAAGTAATATTTTGCTAGAAGAGATTCATTAATTGTTTGATCATAAACATTTTTTGGGTTCTCTCTGCTTTTTTCTCATCTGCTCTCTCCTTTGACCTGTTAACCCTCCTGTTATGTTGCAGGTCAAATTGACTCATTTTAAAGTTAAAAAATGGTTGGTTGGTATGAAACTTCTTCTGCTTGGCTTAATAAGTGTAATCAACATATAAAATGAAAATGGTTCATTTCACATATTTGCAACCCTCCCCAAACTCCACCCACATTGAGGGGACACTCAGCAGGGGAGGGGCAGAACATATAAAGATTCTCCACACAGTGGTCTTCATCACTAAATATATGTACATGGCAAGATGGCTGCGCATTTAGGCAATGTATGCCTTCCAAACCAGCTAAATACGGCATGTTTTGTTGTTTTTGTACACTGGTTCAACAACAAATCCTCATGACTCATTTGTCTTGATTTTAAGTCAGTGGGTCAATTTGACCCTGAACAGATGAGGTGTCTCTGTTAATTTATAACATCACTTCATACAAAGAAAAAAAGTGTAAAATGAAATAAAAAAAAAATCAGTGTAATGTAAAACTATTGTATTTTATATGTAGGACTTTCCAAAGTGCATTAAAAAAAGTTTTAACATGCATTTATTATGAAAAACGAGTGATTTATCCTCATTGAACCATGATCTGTGAGAGGTAACTAAATATTGATTGGAATGGTTAGTAATGGAGTTACTGATGAGATATAAACAATGTTTATTGCATTTTTTTAGTTTCTGACACTTTTGGATCATTATCATGCCCCGCATCAAACTGACCCAGGAACATCACTGCTGTTCCTGAGAAACAAACACAACAGGAGCGTTAACAAACTGCTTGATAAATGTTTTACTCAAGTGAAGAATATTTTTACCATCCGTCCCGTGATTCAGATCTGCTCCAAGATTTAATGAGTTCTTCAGAGGAGCTTTGTGTTGTGGAAAGATGCAGGGCAGAATAAACCATAACACCTTTACTTTTGTTGGAGACTCTTCCTTGAGCTCTAAGTTAAAGTTTGATATATCACCTAAATACATGGTACTTTAACTATCTGAATCTCTAAAACAAACTTTATTTATGTATTTTTTATTTTAGCCAATGAGTTGGCTGTTCGACATTTCCGAAGTATGTGAAAAGCTTCTAAAGGATAAATGATTACACCGTCTCCAACAAGAATGTTTTATCTTTGGAGTAATGAACAACCTGATTATGTTGTTCTGGGAGAATTATCTCTTTCCTGACCCAGACTTGAGGTTGTGAGTAGGATCAAGCCATCCATCTTCGTCTTTGTTGTGATTGCAGACCTTTTTTCATGTTTTTAAAATCTGCCTTGTGTCAGCTTGCCTTGGCTCGCTTCCAGGGCAGCTGTGACCGCAGCAAGATTTCCATCCTTTCCGACATCCTGAGGAGCAACTTAGATAAGCTCGTGAGAGAAAAGACGGACACTTCAGTGCAGGGACCTGCGCTGGCATCTCGTGCTGCAGACATGGAGGGGTCCAGTGACAAGCTTTTCTGCTGCAGGTGGGTGCGCCACAGGGTTCCCCAGGCCCACAGAGAGGAGCTGTACCACATCCTGAAAATGACAGGGCCTCTGGTAAGGACTGGCTCTGTATATATAACCTGCTCTGTCTGTAAGGAACTGTTTGAACTGCTGTCATTCCTGAAAAGCTGATCAATGCAACAGAGGATTGATGACAGTCAAGGACAGGTTAAAGGAAAACAGACTTTGGTGTCTGACACTGACACAGAGTCAACAGACCTAAAACAGGTTTTGGCAGGTTTCAAACTGTGGTTGCAACCTGCCAAAGTGATGACTGTGTGGTAGCGTACTTGTCAAGGCATAGTCTGAGTGCCGTGATATTCAACTGCAACTCGTGTTTACTGCAATTTCCAACTGTGTGAGCTGGTAGCCGTATCAACCTGCACCTCTCTCGATGTTTGTCTTTCTAGCTGCTCTCTCGAATCCTCAATTACCTGCTTCCATTTGTGGTGACAATGTTCTGTGGGCGGCTGGGCAATGAAGTGATGGCTGGCTATGGATTAGCTTGTGCTGTAAGTGATCATCTGTATGCTCCGCAGCCTTGTGGAGGCTAACATGAGGATACGACAGCTGGAGATTTAATTTCGAGGGAGAAAATGAAATACTATGAACACGCCAACACAACATTTCTTACCTCGTACCTCAGACTCATTCATGTTCCGTATTCATTTCAGACCATTAATGTCACCACTGCAGCAACAGGTTGTGGTCTGGGACTGGCATGTGACACTTTGGTGTCTCAGGTTTGGAAAACCCTTTTGATATAATGATTGGATTTTTTTTTTTTATTCAATGACCCCTGCTGTTCATTACTGTCCTCCTTTCTAAAATGCTAATCATGTTGTGCAGACATTTGGTGGCAGGAACCTGCTGCGTGTGGGAGTGATCCTCCAGCGGGGCATCATCATCCTGCTGCTCTTCTGCCTGCCCTGCTGGGGTCTCCTCATTAATGCTGAAGCCGTCCTGTTATGCATGGGCCAGGACCCTGCGGTGACCAGGTAACAACCAGCACCAAACATGGAGTAACACCACTGCTGCCTCTGCACACAAACACCACCACCTCTGCATTAAAATCACTCCTGGTCCCCACAGATTCACTGAACAGATTCAGCATAAACAGAGAATCTGTATTCCAAATACTGAGCAGATGACCTCTGCAGCATCTGTGAAAAATCTATATCTATCATTGCACTCATTCTGCTCCACTATCTTTAATTCTTTAAAGTTCCTTCAAAGGAAATAGTTTTCAAACACTGCCAGAACCATATTTGACTTCAGCAGCTACTCACTGACTCTGTTACTCGTTTGGTTCTGGACAAGTAGAGTACAGTGATTATCAGAGCAAATGTAAACACAGCTGCCTGCTGCCTCTGCAGGGTACATGGCTGACCATATGAGAAAAGAAAGAGGGCTAAAAAGCTCTGTAGACCTGCAGATTTGGGTGAGAGTTCTCTGTGAGTTCTTCACAACAAGCAAATTCACATACATCCGTTATTTGGTTCAATTTTTTTTTAGAAAAAACATTGATTAATGCAGCTTTAACTTCATAGTTTTTCATTAAACAGGACATTTTCCATACTTCCCTGCTTCTGAGTGGCATTGAAAATAGATTAGACTAAACTAATGATTCTGAATCGTGTACATTACCCGCCTACGTCCTTGTTTGTCTTTAATTTGAACTGAATACAAACATCTTGATTTCAGAATAGCCCAGCTGTATATTACAGGCTTCCTTCCAGCAGTACCAGTAAGTGTCAATTTCAACACAAATTCAACAAATTTTAGTTATTATTTTCTGTTTTTCCTTTCTGTGCAAAATCTGTCTAATAAATTATAATGATCTTTCTCTGCAGGCATTGTTTCTATATCAGCTTCAGGCGTCTTACCTGCAGAATCAGGTGCATTGCCGACCGTAGCGCAGTCAGTGTTGATCCAAGTATCATCTTTTAGTATAACAATGATGTAAATCTTATTAAATCTGATTTGATTTCTGATGGCAAAGGTGGCAATAATCAAATCATCTGCTGTTTGTGTACTCAGGGTATAATAATGCCACAAATGTACGCTGCTGCCGTGGCAAACATAGCAAATGCTGTGACGAACTACATCTTCCTTTACTGGCTGGATCTGGGCGTTAGGTAGGTGTGCACACACACACACACACGTCAGTATAGCATTTTGAATCTGAATAAAACGGTCACACACACTGATATCTGTGTGCATGTCTTACAGCGGATCTGCAGCAGCCAACGCTCTGTCTCACATTTACATCTGTACTTTTATGTTTGCTTACATTTGGTGGAAGAAGCTCCACGTGACAACATGGGGAGGTGAGGGACAGTTATATTTAGCAGATATTTGTGTGGACCTTATGATCTCACGGACCGCTTTGTTCATCTGCCAAGTTTTTCTCTCGACATAAATAAGTTTCTCTCTCCCCCTGCAGGCTGGTCAACAGAATCGCTGCAGGAGTGGGGCTCCTACATGAAACTGGCCATTCCCAGTACATTAATGAAGTGCTTTGAGTGGTGGGTTTATGAGTTTGGGGGATTCTTTGCAGGTAATCCAAATATTAGATTTCGGTAAGCCATTTTATTTAATCAAACCACAAAGTCATGACCGTCCTTTTCGTCTTTGTCTCTGCTGATCAGGAATGTTGAGTGAAGATGAGCTGGCAGCCCAGCATGCTGTGATAATGGTGGCTTTCATAACCTACATGGTACTAACAGCAAGTCAGAGCTTCACATTCTCACTTCATGAGTCTTCTCTGAACATGTCACAGATTTAGATCAGCTAAAAACAGAACTTTTACAAATTAATGCTGGAGTTTGGCTTGGAAACACTCTCAGGAGCAAACTCGTTTGCATGTCAGTGTTCCTGCTTTGTGATTCCTGAATGCATTGTTATCATGTTTTTCCAAACTGATGGATCCACAGTTCCCTCTCGGTATTCAAGCTGCAGCATGTGCACGGGTGGGAAATGCTCTGGGTGCAGGAGACACTGGCAGGGCGATCCTCACCAGCAAGATGTCACTCACTCTCGCGGGTCAGTTAGACACGTTTTCTCAGATTGTACTTTGCATGCACACTAGAATCCTAGTTATGATGAAGTTTTCAGAGCATTCTGGTTTCGTGTTGCACATGTAAACAGCTTGTCCGGTCTTTGTTGGTACAGAGCATAGACACACCTGCACACAGACCATCAGGTACCTGATAAGAATAACCACATTTATCATGTTGCATGTAAACATCATATCCAGAATATGATCAGAAACAGGACAAGACTCCAAACCAGGATGCCAGTGTGCATGTACAGGCACTTCGTAATTCCTCTGCTGTTTGAGAATTCACAGCTCCTCTGTTCCAGGTAGCTTCGCAGTGGTTGAAGGTCTTGTGCTTGCCTCTACCAAATCAGTGATAGGCTTCATCTTCACCTCTGATGAGTGAGTCTCTACAGCTGCACTCTCATTTCACCCAGCGATGTCATACAGACGTTGGCTTAGGAAAAAACAGATCCTAATTATAAAACCTTATTTCAGGAAGATCATAGCTCTGGTCTCACACTTGATGAATGCTTACTGTTTCCTTCAGTTCTTTGATGGTCTTGTGGTGAGTTTAAACAGTTTAAATACATACATTTGCAAGCATAAAAGCATTTCATATAAGTTAAATATAAAATGTTTATCCATCCAGAAGTTACCACATGGTGGCCAATGGACTGACAGCACATAATAATGAGAGATGTGTCTGTTTACATCCTAGTGTGTTTGCACGGGCATCTTCCTGGGCACGGGCAAACAGAAGATACCAGCTGTGGCTAATTTCATTGGATACTACGGCATAGGACTGTCACTGTGTGTTACTTTAATATTTGTCGCAAAACTGAGAATTTTAGGTAATTGCACGAGGTGACCTTTTTTGTCATTCCTTGAGTCCTTTTTTTCTAAGGGAAGCCTGCTGTGCCCTTGACAGACTAATTGGTCTTTTTCTCCACAGGTTTTTGGCTGGGACTGCTCATTTGTGTCTCTTTGCAATCCACCCTCTACATCATTATCATCTTCAAGCTGAACTGGGAGAGAATGACACAGGAGGTATGCTAAGCCTTAGAGTTTGGACTTGCAGTCCTACAGAATTAGTTACTGAGCTTTGCTTGTAGGAATATGACAAATTAGGAATTTGGTTGTTTCTGCTTGTTTGCAGGCTGTGGATCGAGCACAGAAAAACACTCACACGACGTTATTAAGCACAGCTGCTGTGTCAGATGCTGCAGGTAGTGATGCTGCCAGCCAGACAGCAACCAGTAGGAGTGTAAGCAGCCTGTTAACTTGACCCTGGCAACAATTAATCTAAATTTATTTTCGCAGGCATTTTTCTATCACACTTTCCCTCTCTGAGTTTGACTCTGTTTGCTCTCCATATGACTCAGCAAGATCAAGTAATGCTCAGTATCTTTCTCCCAAGTCAGTGGACGGCTACATGTCTGTGAGCACCGAGGACAATGATGGGAACCCAGACTCGCAGGGCGCACACGTGGTCCAGCAGCAGGCGGGCGGCCGTCTCTCCACCACCCAGCTGATCCTCAGGCGAGGCCTCGCTATGTTCGCAGCGGTTGCCCTCCTGGCTGTGGGAGTGAGTGTGCACTTCCTCGTGCCTTTGCCAGAAACCCTGCGTTCAGAGGCCAACTTAACTTCAGACTGGATCAATACTACATATACTCCTGATCAGATTTTCTCCACTGTGCTGGTCCCGAATGAAGAGTCAGACTGACCTTGGCAGTCCACAGTATTTCTGTTTAATGTATTTAATACAAATGTTGTCAAACTCTCATTAGTTTGACTTCTTCTCTTTGACAGAATATGGCTGTGAGCTGATCACTGACAGATTCACTGGGAAATCTTTTGACAGAATGGAAACATTTTGCCTTGAGAGATTAATTCACTGATCACAGATCATTTCACTTTCTACTTTCTGCTCCTCTGCACTTGCCTCCTTCCTCTGCACATCCTGCTTAAACACCCTGCAATGCAAACATCTGCATCACACTGCGCACTGGTGGCTGAGGAGTCACTTCACTGAATTCAATCGACGTTTTCTCATGTTCATGTGACCAAGTTCGTGATCAGCACGTTCACAATGATTCCAGCAGCCAGGATCAATAGCATGAAAGCCAGAGCCAGGGCCCGACGCAGGACCAGGCTCCTGTGAGAGAGCCCCTCCTCCGCTGTCATCACTGCGAGCCCCGCCTCACTTTCAGCCAGCTCCACGGTGTCTGTTTGGCCCCGGGAGTCCCCTGAATCGTCTGGCTGGAGACCTGGACATACAAATGCAAATGTGACTATCATATTTTCACTGAAAAAAAATATGATATTGTGAACTTAGTATTACAAGATTCTAGCTTTTTGTCGAAACTGTATTATTCACATTAAATTAAACTCTTTGAAAAGTTGCTGTTAGTAAGTTTGTGTTGATTCACTTTCAGTTTTATGCACTGACAAAAAGTTGAAAGTGTAACCAGAACTTCCAGGTTCAAAATCCCATTGACACTGACCCTGAATTAACAGAAAGTGTATTCAGTATATATACTCTCAATTCTGAAAATAAGGAAAAGCTTCACAATGATATTGAACTTCTGACAGACTGAAAAGGTGCTACATGCATCATGTTAGCAATATCAATGTGCTACCATTAAACTACATTTCTTATCGTTTCAATTGGGTCTGAGGAAGAACGTATCATTCCTCATGCTAAGCAGGATAAATATTTTTCTTTAGCTGTATAAAATGTTTTAGTTGCGGCACCATATCTCTTACTTGCGTCTGCGCCGCTCCCACACAGTCCTGCTCTGATTTGAGCCTGGAAGAAAAAAGGCGAGTGAATGTCTGTTCATAAAGAAGCAGCTTCAGGCCATTTGGAGTGCGGGGATTTACATCTGAATACTAACCTCGACTGTAACTTTTTTCCAGTTCAATCTTACCAGGTATATGATCAGAAACAAGCACTGCAGAAACACACAGACACACAGGCCTGTCCACAGACCTGAGGGAAACAGACAGTTTCACATCCTGCTTTAAGGATAGCGAGTACTGTGGATGTTGATGGCATGGTAGATCTCTAGCTAAAAAAAGACTCTGGGGACAAAACTTAAAAATTACTAGTTAGGCAACGGTGTGGCAAAAAACAGCCGAAGGCTTAAAAACATCTCTGCTGTAATCTTACCCTTGATTCCTAATTTGGTTGCAAACATCAGTGGCACTCCAATAGGAAACCCAACTCCATAAAATCCCAAAATGTTGCAAACAGCTCCGACTTTCTGTTTACCTGCTCCTCTTATGATGCCTCCCGAGGCAGCCTAGTCACGCAAACAGAATAAAGACATGGTTAGACTTGACAAAAAACAAGCACCGGGTAATTTCCACGAGCAATACACGGGTATCTCACAAGATCTTGTTTGGGCGTAATGGCAGATGTACTTACTGATGTTGCATCTAGTAAGAGGAATGGAGCATAAAAAGCGATAACTTCAGCAACCCTTTCCCTGATTTGTCTGAAAGAGGAGTGACTCAAACGTTACAGTCTGACATTATAAGAGGGCCGACCAGAGAAAAGACATTATCATTTGATTTTTGAGTGATGTGTGATAAAGGGATCGGTCAATGCCCCTTAATCACAGTGATGCTACTGAGTGTAACTGAGCACAACTGCATGTTAATATTTAAAGGAATATGTAAGCAAAGGTCACTTTTACTGTGTGTACAATAATTGACATAATGGTGAAAGGTCATTTGAGACGCCTGTTATCTCTGTTAGACTTGACACCAGCTCTGTATCTGTTAACACAGCACGCCAAGGGAAAACACTGTGTTTATCAAAGAAAATGTGTTAAAGACATACTCACTCGTCATATGTAAAGACGTAAGAGATATGGTCCTTCAGGCTCCCGATGAAAACCGCCAGACATACAGAGACTGACACTGTGGCAAAAGGTGAGAGACTTAGGTATGCATCAGTTGCAGCATTCAGAAGGTGCTGAATCGATTTCTGTAAATGCACTCATTCATATTTACTCATATGTGCATCATATGGGAGTTAGTATGCTCCACTCACTTTTTTTGGTCACAAAGCTTCTTCTTTAACCCGTAAGCTACTCTTGCACTCATTTCTTGACAATATAACAATAATTTTATTACTATCTTAACTTCAGATACATGTAATTTTCATCAGATCTTACTATATATCATTGAGATGATGTTTGAGAGCGTACTGACCTGCACAGAACATTGTCAGTTTAGCAGACAGCTTGGCCTGATCTGTGTCTCCGGCTCCCAACGCATTTCCAACTCTTACATTGCCTGCGATACTGAAACCTAAAGGGAACTAATAACAAAATTACTATATTAACATCCTGCTACACTGCATGCACAATTGCATGATTAATGTCACACAATAACAATTTGGTGTATATTCAGTAAAGGACAGATTATTTCACACGACGGATATTACCATGTATGCAATATTTGACAGTTGGAACACAACTGATTGAGCTCCAAGTTCCACCTCATTTATTAAACCTGTCGATAACGAACAGCCGTGAGAATTCAGACAATCGTTACTTCACAGAAAAACACAAAGAGGCCAAAGTGACATTACCTGCCAGAAAACCTCCAATCTCATACGTCCACCATTCAACACACAGCATGACCATGCTGGGGATGGCCAAGTGGATGTATGAGCCCCAGTCCTGCAGGCACTCTTTAGACCAACCTGTGTGGTCAATCAGTGAATTAATAAATCATTCATTTCTGCTTTCCCACTCCTACCCCTCTGTTCTTGGATTTCTTAAATGAAGAAGTAAAACGGAGAAGAGAACAAAAAAGGGCTCATAGAATCGTTCAGTTCGGACTCTTCAGTCTAGTGACACAAATCTCCAGTATTAAGAATAAAACTATATATATATACACTATAGTTCATACCCTCAGGATCTCAAATATGGAGGACACTTTATCTTATTATGGCAGACAAATGGCGGAAAATAGAAATGTACTCCATGCCGCTTAACTAATCACAAACCTCACAGCTCACATACTGTATTTGCTTTACTCCAGCAACATCAAGTTCTGACCTTATGTCAAGGTCATGTATGTTTTGTGCTGCAGAGATATCTGCTGAAGTTAGCATGCTAAGCAGCTAGCAGAAGCCTGTCCTGTCTCGTAATACCACTTTGTACCTCAAGAGGCAATAGTGCAATGTTTCACAAGCTCTTTTAGCTTTTTTAATCTAATAAATTAGCAAAATAAACTCAGGAAATGTAAAGAAAGGACATATTCTTGCACCAATTTTACTTATTTCTGAAATCAAGAAAGTGTAGCAAGATGTGCAGGCGCTGTTCTCTCTGAGGCAACGTATTGCACACACGGACGATAGTCTCTGGGGATGGTGTTACGTTCTTTAAACACCTTTTACACACTTTGTTTTGCAGTCAGATAGCCTAAGACAATGATATCTGAAGTAGTCTGAAAAGCACTCCAGACTATTTGGTGCTTTCAGCTAAGACTACTGGGTTTCTTGACTACTGAGGTACAACACGATTAAACCACAATCCTCCCACTCTGAGTGTTTTCACTATTGTAACTCATTAACACATGCTGAGGGAAACAATAAGTGCCTGATTAAATCCAGCGTCAACATCCTCCAGTGCTAATGTTGTTCTCACCTCCCCAGGTGGCCTTGTGAAGACCTTTCCAAATGATGTAAGAATAGAGAATTGCAGCCATGCAGAACTGGGAAAGGGTGTTGGCGACAGCAGACCCTCTGTAAGAGCATTTCATCGCACAATGCTGGTTATGTGACGCGAGCAACAATGATGTGGCCGAAAGAGCCATGTGCAGATCAACAGGCGATACTCACGGTACTCCCAGATTTAATGGGTGGAGAAAGATGTAGTTGGTGAGAGCGTTAATAAGATTGACCACAATGCCTGTGATCACCTGTGGCCATATGATGCCCTTAAATAGAAGTGCCATGTGAATAAAAGGCAGAGTCTTATTTCAGCTCATCAGGGAATTACTTGAATATGTTGAATAATAATGGACTTACCTGGTTTTGCAGGTATCTTACTAGCAATGCATACATGAAAGTAGCCTAGAGAGAGGCACAAAGAAATGCATATAAAAAAATCAATCTCTGAATTGCATGTATCTGGACATAACAGGCATCAATACATAAGTTTTGTATAACTGCTTAATCTTACTCAGACTAATTTATGGCAGCATTTACAAGGCGAAATACTGAAAGGTTTGAAACACTTACAGGAAGTGCTGGCATAAAGATCTTCACATACAGCTGAGCCAATCTAGATAGAGATTCTCCATCAATATCAGTAAGAAATATGATTGTATAATAAAAAAAAAATACAACAGCAAACTAAAGCAGGAGAAGAGGTCAAGTTTGCTGACCTGGCCACCTCTGGTTCCTGTTTGACAGCCAGCAGAATGGGTTCTGTGTTAATGAGGATCGCCCAGCAGGGGAAACACGCCAGTATCAAAATGAGGATCGCCCGCTGCAGAATGACCCCGACTCTCAGGAGGTTACGGCTCCCAAAGGTCTGAAACCAGAGTTTGTTTGTTTTTTAATTTCTCATTACTTTTTCTGTTTTACAAGGCATGTCGTCAATATTGAAAACGTGTGACTGACAGGCTCGTACCTGAGAAATCAGAGTATCACATGCTGCCGACAAACCAATCCCAATAGAAATACCTGTAACATTAATAACCTGTGGATATAACACAAACACTGGTGGATTATGTCCTGTTATACCTCAGTCTGGGTGATTCTCACTGGCTGCAGAGTGTCCTTTAATTCCTGATAACGGACTCCTCGTCGGACATTATCACCTTCTGCTTCTATCGGTTCAATTTCACTATCAGATCATCACCGTGCTGTACTTACTGCTATGGCCAAAGACACTCCTGCCAGCTCTGTCCGCCCCAGGTGGCCACAGAAAACAGTACTGACAAAACCCACTGCAAAACTCATGAACTGGGAAATAAACTGACGAGAAAAGGCAAAAATTAATGAGAAGAAGCTGGGACAACAAAATGGTATTGATTAGTTTATTAGCTGGTGATTAGCGGTGTGGGCATATACTCCAACCTGAGTGGTACAAGCTTCCAGTGGTTAGTACATTTACTCAAGTATTGTACTTAGGTACAAATTTGTGGTTATTTTCTTTTCATGCTATATTTTCTACTTCTACGACCACAATTCTACTCTTTGCTCCACTACCGCTATCTGACAGCTTTATCTACCTGTGATTTTTACATAGAAAACCTGTGAGGACATTCTAAAATATATTTTGTTATTAACTGAACTACTCGACAGTATATGCAAGCAGTGCTGAAACGGTTGGTGGATTGATTGATTTGATTAAGTCATTATTCAGGTAAAAACTTTTTTTTTTTTAATAATTTAGAGGTTTGAACTATTGGATTGGACAAAACAAGCACTGTGAATGTGTCACTTTGGGCTCTGGGTAATTGTGACAGCATAGCTCACTATTTTCTGACTCTTTTATAAACTAAACTGTCAATTTATTAATCTGGAAAATGATCAGGATATTTTCCATTGGCAAATACTGTATATATATTATCGTTCCTTTGTATAAAATGTACATATATATAGTCAACTTTTTGTATTTTGTATTTTTCTTATTCCTGCTTCTATTGCCTGCTGCCTGAATTTCCTTGGCTGGGGATTCATAAAGTTTTGTCTTATCTGTCTTGTTGTTTGTACATATACAAATGAGTAATAATAATCAAATGATACATTCTGAATATACTTACATACTTTTACTGAAGTAACTAAGTATTTTTACAGTGTGGTAGTGTCCTGGCTTCATGGAGAGCCTGACTATTAATTTAATTGGATCATTGGTCTGTAATCGTCATAGTGATTGGACACTGACAGGACGTTTAATACAGGCTACTTACCACCGGTCCGGCCAGCTTAGATATCTCTTTTATTTCTGTCTTGAACCCGACAGGGACGAGCATGCGGATCCGCTTCATTCTAAAACAGTCAGTCCAGGTGGACACAGGTGAACTCTGCGCTCTGCTCTCCATGACGCACTGGCTACTGCTCTGCTCGCCGCGGTATGTTTCTGTATGAGCCCTTCAGGTCAGGGTGTATGATGCAAAGCTGCTGTCTATTGTGTGATCTCATGTGAGTCACGGGGTGGGTCAGTCGGTTACTACTTCCTCTCCGTAGGCTACTGTAACGGGTGCGCCTGAAGGCAAATCCGTTACTTTCGTGTGATCTGCGTTGTGTTCTTTGACGGTGATGACTGAAGGAAGGACCCAATACACAAACAGCTCCTGGTTGCTCCTTTAATGAACATGGCATGGTGGTGGCATGTGTACGAATCAATAAAAAAAAAACCCAAAAATGCTCTGTAACATGCAGGCTCTTCCTCACACACGGGTCATCGCTCCCCTGACGCACGTCTCCAATAAAACTTTAAAAAGTGCGTTTCTACTCAAATGACACAGCTGCTGCATGTTCTCAGTCTTAAGACTAACATGTATAACTGCATATTATTATGTTTTATTAACTACAGAGCAAAATAAATGTCCAATCATAGCCATGTAAATATACCTCCTCTCAGTGTGTTGTGGCGCCGCATCGACGTCAAAAAAGTTCGACGTCTTAAAGTGACAGTACAGGCATTAACGCCTCAATATGAACAGGTATCAAAACGCACCATAACGCTGCTCAAAGCAAAATTATTCAAGATTTATCAGGATTTGGTGAAGCTTCAACATAAAAATAAAGTTGCAATTTAGCAGGTAAGTCACACCTGACAGGTGGTAATCCTTGCGTAATGGGTCACTTGTCCCGTGCACCCACGCGTGTTAAAGCTCAACTTCTCCCACACAGCAATGAAAACCGGATTCCTCTGCCCGGTAACTCCTCGTCCTGAGACGCTGTCGTTAGTGCTGCATCGCGCCAGCAGATGGCGCCATTTCCCAATAACCCCAATGCAATCTGACCATACAGCCACAGAAAAATCAAGTGGCACAGTGACATGTCTCATCACCACTGAAATCACATGAACTGTTAGGCACCAAGTCTTTATACTGAGGGGTGCTTTGGTTTCCATTAAAACATGTAATTTATCCATAAATGTCCTTCATTTCTCTACAAAAACGACTGTAGACATGTCAAAGCCTAAAGAACTGTTGCTTAATTACATTGTTTAGGAAAATTCATGCAATCATTTTTATACCCTTTGTTAGACATTAACAAGGTTGATGATGAGTCACTAGCTTTATTATGCCAAACAAAAACAAGGTCCATTAAATAAGCCCTAAATCATTACTTGAAACTGTACTTAAGTTAACAACGCAATGATGCAAAGACCATTAGGCTCTTGATATGCCCTTAAATTAAGAAATAAGAAGTATTGATATTAAGGATGTTATAAATAGATAGATAATTTGCTGCCTCCATGAATTGTTATGTTGAATTATACCAGTTGTCAACCCCATCAGGAGGGTTTAGAATTAGACTAATTAAGGTCAATGTCAATGTAGGACAAGCATCTGCCAAATGAATATATGGAAATATAATTTGAAATCAAAGTTTTCCTTCAGGTCATTATGTAGTTTTTACAACTCTCCTAGTGTGCAGCCCACAAATTTTCTGTCCAGTTAATGTAAATTTGGGAAACAAAGCAAGTTGAAGGTAATTGGACACACAGATGTCATCCCACTGACAAACACTGTAGCTGCACCACAACATCGTGTGCTGGTTAGAGTCAGCTGTCATTTATTCTGGCCACCAGGGCATGACAACATTTACAAAGATCGCTGTCGTAATAGGCTTCAAGAGGAAAAACTGCTGTTTGTTGCATTGAGCAATCACGGCATCAGGTGATGTGGTCCTGCAGGAAAGACATGAACAACAAAATGTCTGTGCTTTGTTTTGACATGAAGGCCAAAAACAGACTTTGAATCAGCTGACTGTACCATGAATAAATACCATTAAAAAAAATCTGAGGCTAAATTGACAAGGCAGTCTCATCAAAACAGTCTATGCAGAACTTCAGAGAGACGGACACAATAGTAGGGTTGCAGTGCTTTAACCTCTTATTACACTTAAAAATGTCCCTTTTTTGTGAGTGAAGTGGTGCAAGTAACACGTGAACTGCGGTCATACGGGCCGATGAGTCATCCTTCACTCTGTTTTTGAGCACGTGTGTGGTACACGCAGAACAAGCGTCTAAAAGGGGAATGCTCCCTAAGGTGAAGGTTTCTGGGTGCCAGAGGAAGACTCCCATAGAAGTAAAGAAGCTACTCAGTAAACATGAAGCGACTCCTCTCTGAGATTCTGCAGTCCTCATGGATGACAGTGCCCCCATCTGAAGGGGTCTTGACTGGTTCCTTCAAGAAAAAATCATCCATTCAAGTTAAAAGGAAACTTTCTCTGGATTCCTTTGCTGCAATTTAAGCAGTGCGCTCACACCTGCTCAGAGGCTGGCAGGACCTTCCTACATACTTGAACCTGATTTGGTTAATGTTGGTAAATGAAATTAAAGTGAAAAAACATTTTCACTTGTTTTCATAGGGATGCCAGCTCCAACCACAGGGAGTCCCACACAACCTGCAAGAAATGGTACTTCACAGGGATGACTAGGCCCCGTAATCTGTCACCTCTTTCCACTTCCTGGCTGCACTCTTCTTCTGCTTAAAATCTCTCTCAGGAACTTTTGCACTGGGACACAAAGAGACGTCGCAGATGAACTTTAGCGATTCAGAGAAGAAATGCTAATTTCTACATCACATGAAAGACTTACATTAACATTTCTTGTTCTATAAGCAAAGTATAAATGACACACTTTATTTTATTATTTCACTGTTTCATTTGCAAGATATGTCAGATTATATTTCATTTTATATATTTTGATCTATAATATAGTTAGAGAAATATTCCAGGACACACTAAATCTTTTTGTTAGTAAATATTATGAGAATTTAAATTGAACCTGCTGTCATTATTGGATTAAATGCAAGTTTAAAAGTGTCTTGAACTTTATTTACATGGTCAGAAGAATGTCTCCTTGTACAAATGTTGTATAAATAGAGAAAATGGGATGAAAAAGTGTGTGTTTTTTGTGGTAAATTAGTGTAGTTTTGATTCAAAATATATTAAACTCAGCTAAAATTCAATCCCAGACACTCTTTTAATAATTGCGTCATGAAAATGTGGTACTTATTCAACATTTGGCATCAGGCAGCAGTGTGGATTCAATACTTCACAGCTGATCCAATCATACTTTGCTTTCTGGGTGGTTTCTCAGGCCACTGGCACCAAAGTGCTGGACAAACAAAAATTTTGACCTGACGATGGCGCTGACTGAAAAGTTATGGGATCACCAAAGTTATTCTACAGAATTCTTTCCAATATTCGCTGAGATATTTCAGTCTGGACCAAAGTGGTGGGCCGACTGGCTGACGGAGCCCCGGCGCTAACGAGGACTAGAATCATGTTGTTCCCGTTTCCTGTAATGAGCCAGTCAACGTGGACAACTCTCTTCCCATTTGTTATGTAATATCATCAAGATCACTCAAACTCATTATCTGGACATGTTTTGGAGTGTTCTTCATCGTCTTTTTCAGATCATGATGTAAACAGCTGCTCCATGACGAGCTCAGGTTTGCTTACTATTCATTTGTTCCTCATCACCTGTTTCTTGTCTTTGTGCCTTACAAATGTAAGGGGCAGCTTTATCTGTGCAAATCTGATGCTATGGATATTTTATCGACCTTTGGGGTATTAAAGGTGTAATGATTCACATATAATCCCACCAAGGGAATGATTGTGAAACCACTATTAGTTTAGCCTGGTCAGTACGAATGTGCTTTGGCCAAAAGGGTCCAAAGAAAGGCCCTCTGTCCTCTTCTGGATCCTTTAGATTTTGCCCTGTTGACTCCTGTCCAAAGGTTGATTGGATGCTCGAATTTCTAACTGAAACCATCTCTACACACAAGTCTTTATGTGCCAGGAAGGATTGATTTTATCAGACAGGCTGCATATTGTCCTCATGTGTAACTGATACAGAAAAGGTGGAAGGCCACTGTGGTTTTAAAGAGCCTTCCCATCCACAAATACTTCCAAATCCAGCAGGTGGATTCGACGCAAAATGTGCCGTTTGACCCTGTGCGTGCCTGGAAGATTTTCTTGATTCCCACATGACAGTATATTTGTCTGGAAGTCATTTATTAATCTTTCTACTTGCTTACTCAACAACCAGAGGGCCTTGTTTCTAATGATTTAATAGAAACATGTTTCTGGGTTCACCAGAGGTCTTGTGTGTGCAGTCAGTCGCGTGAAATGCCAGCAAAGAGAACAACTCCCAGGTTCAATTTCCTACTGAAGCCTTACATGTATATATAGCCAATACTGGAGGCTATGATACAAGAGGATGTGTTTCAATTGGATAATGAGTGGGTGGCTGGGAGGCAGCAAAAGGAGAGAAAGGCACTGTAATTACATAAGCTTTTTTTCCTAGTGGGACCCAAGATCATAGTGATCTGAACTGCCCTATGAACCCAACCGCTTGTTAACCACTTTTAAACCGTCTAACATTTTAATTGTCCAACAGAACTGAGGTCAGAATATTCATGTGATCCTTTCATTTCCTTCTCCCATTACCTTTGCAGCAGTGTAACATGTTTTCCTCAGTCACACGATACCACCAACATGGTTTCGTGCTGTTGTTGGTGCTGTGCCGTGAGGTGGAGACTTTCAGGTTTCTGAAATCCACAATCTCCCATGACCTGAAGTGGCCACTCGGCACAGACGCAATCATCACAAAGGCCCAGCAGAGGATGCACTTCCTGCGCCGGCTTAGGACGCTTGGCCTGCCTCGGGAGTTGCTGGACTCGCATCCATCACTGTCTGGTTTGGATCGGCCTCCAAACAGGACAGGAACAGACCACAGCAGACGGTCAGGACTGCAGAGAGAAGCGTTGGTGCCAACCTGCCCTCTGTTCAGGACTTTCACATCTCAAGAGACAGGAAAGTGGTAGGAAAGCATCACCGCCATCAAACCCAGGATGCAGACTGTTCCAACATCTGGCCTCTAGTAGGAGCTACGGAACACCGCATAGCAAAAACAACCATTAGAATGAACAATACTTTCCACAGGCCATCACCATGACAAACACTTAAATCAGTCATAGCGTGAACAACCCTGTAAAACATCTTCTTACTTTCAAATTATGACTCATATAGAGTTCAACACTGTATACACTGAATATAGACATTTATACATGCATATACTGTAAATAACCACCTACTTCATGTACAACATAAAGAATCTATTTGATTACACTTTTAATATTCATTTTCACTATTAGTCTACAATTTATAGACACACCTGACTTTTATATGTAGACATTCTTGCTTTTTTAAAATCATGTCCATTTCTACCTCCTATATTGCTGATATTTTTTCTTGGAGCAGCGTGCAAGTACAGTGAAAGCAACTGAAAACCAGAGTATGTGTACATATCCCTCTTACCGAGTCTAATGATTCATGATGATCCTTTGTCTTGCTCTAACACGTAACTCTCATCATGGTGATAGATACTTGCAGGGTTGTAATAAAGCTCTCTGGGGTCTTTAAGTGGAGCCATGTGAAATGTCTTCTCAGAGCTCATAATGTTTATGAGCGCTGGACAATAACTGCCTTGACCTTTGGCTCACGCAAAGTCTGGGCTAAAGGACAATGACACAGAACTCTTGGCTGCATACATTAGGTGTGCCCTTTCAGTCCGGGATTACTGTGGCTTTCCACACTGTGTTTACAGGATTATATCAGCTCTATGCATGAGACAAGATGTCACTAAGCAGGAGGCAGAGAAACACGTGTGCACTTTTAAACACAGGTAACTGTCGTGTGATGTTGAATGTTGTTGAAGAGTGATGAAAGTGGGATCATTTTGTTTTGGATGACACTGAGCAACGACAATGTTGTTTTTTAACAGCTAATGCCGAGTTGTCGTTCCACCTGCTTTATTAAATCCTCTCATTTGTTTAAGAGCCTAAACCAGGTCATTAATGATCTTGCTGTTAAATCAGTGCCTTAAAAATTAAACCAACTTTGGCAGAATTTACTGTAAAAACTCTCTGAGCGTGACTTGAACAAGGCAACATGACAAGCAAGAAACATTAAAACTTCTTAGTATAAAACTCTTTTATTTTCATAGTCTGTCACAGGCCACTGAAATGTACTTTATTCATCTTTATTCATTTTCCATGTACAAAAGTCTTGATATTGAAGAGGAAAAAAAAAAACGCACAGTGGTTCTTAAATAGTCTTATTACAATTCAAACAGAATTCATTGTTGCAGTGAGACATTTCACAATGTCAGCACACAGCGAACTGATCAAAATGTTGAAAATGTGTTTACAGTACAATAAGTCAGCACAAGCTTGCACAAAACATGTATGGGCTTGTTGTTTTGTAATGAGAGTATATTTCAAAGTTCAGCTGATGCTGGAACAAACAACCATATGTCTTGATATATAGGTCAGCGCAGGTCAGTTCGGACAGAAGGGGGGCAAAAGTACATGTTTACTTGTGGTCAAGTGTCAGCTGTATTGTGCATATTAGCCAATTATCTATAAATATCAAAATGGCAAACCTAACCAACACAGTGGTGGAGGAAGTACTTGGATTTTTTTTTGTTTGTTTTACTTAAGTGGCAGCAGTGTAAAAAATAATCCGTCATAAGTCTTGCAATAAATGTTTTACTTTTGTCAAAGTACAGATTTTGACACAGAAGTGTGTCAATAGTAAAGTTGCTCATTAGGCAGCTGAATTGCCCTCGTCAGTGTTACGTGTAACGATGTTGCATTATTTTACTAATGTATTTAACAGAATTTTAATGCTGGATCTGGTTGAGACGGGGCTGATGTGCGTGCAGTTGCATAGTTTAATCTATAGTCAAATGTCATATTATCACAATATGAAAAGTAACTAGAAAGTACAGCTGTTAGATAAATGTAATAGAGTAAAAAGGACGACATTTCCCTCTGAAATGCAGTGAAGTAAAGCAGAAGTGGCATAAGATGTAAATCCTTAAGTGAAGTACGAGTACCTTCAAAATTGTACTTAAGTGCATTACTTGAGTAAATGTGTGAAGTTAGGCTCTTATTTTATGCTGTACAGTTTATTGCTATCAAGATGTGGCTACATGTGGCTACGTGAAACATTTCTAACAACCTTGACCTCATGAAAAGCCCTTCCTATGATTCCTCTGACAAAAAATGAGTGGACTTGAATGGTGTTTCTAGAATTGGCTGCTTAGGTGACTAGAAAGTCTCTATTGGAAGATATACATAATTTAGAAGTGTAACTTCATTATGATGCAATGTAAATAGAAAAAGATTTGAATTTAATTCGCCGACAACTCTTCTTCCGTTCCTAATCGTATTCATCACCACTTTCTTTCACAAGCAAGACTCAGTTGTCAATGAAAACAAGCCTTGCGGGGCTTGTGTTCTAGCAGCAGTCGGGCGCATGTGGTCCACCGTGTGGTCCTGTGCTGTCGCTCTGACCAGAGGTCTTTGTCCGGCACCTGTGGATAGGGAGGGCAGTGTGTGCGTGGATCATCTCCCATGGCGGAACCAGGATCACACCCCGGTGACGTTGGCCCAGGCGGGGAAGGAGTCCAGGTTAAACATGGCCTTGCCCCAGCTGTTGATGGCCAGTGTAATACAGAGGATGCCAATGATGTTCATGACTATTCCTGTCCTGGCCTGAGGGAAAGGAAGAGTATGGTGTGATATTAAAGAAATAGTTAGGAGATACTTACTTTCTTGCTTGGAGTTACATGAGAAGTGTCATGTCTCTCTGTTACATATAAAGCTGCAGCCATCAGCTGGTTAGTATGACCAAAGCCAACAGAATTTGACTACCAGCACCTCAGCAGACTACTTCTTATTCCCCGTAAAGACAGCAAGACTTCAGGAAGTCTCTGCTCTCTAAGAAGAAATAGTTCAGTACACAGACCCCTGTTGAACAACCACAACTTTCCATTTATACTCATACTACAGAGAATGTGTTTATTTGTGAGGTTTAAAGGTGCTCACGGGCAGGTTGTGTTATCTTTGGACATAGCTAGGCCAGCAGTTTTACTGATTTCCAGTCTTCATAATAAGTTAAGTGAACCAGATGCTGGTGGTGGCTTCATACTAGCATGTAGACATAAACCAAAGTGAGATTTAGAGGTGATTAGACACAACTTCGCCACTGCAAAATGCTGTTAAGACATGTCCAAAATGAGAGAATTAAGAAAAAGAAGTGGAATCCCAGGTGAGCTGTGAGATCAGTCAGAGGCTGAGCTGCCTCACAAACACACAGACACGCTCAGCTTCAGTCATCTTACAGCTGACGTTACAGAGAGTCAGCACATCGTCTGGGGCACAACGACGGCGCAAACTGTCCAGTTGTGAATTTTTGTGAGAACGACATGCACCCTTACACCGCTTCCGTTCACATTCTCATCCGACCCTCAGCAAAAAGAGCAAATGTGTTTCCCCAAAACAGTGAGTTATTCCTTCAACAGTTTCAGGTCGCAACTGCAAATGACTGTGAACACACAGGTTCAGCGATCCCGACGGCGCAGCAGGGGCCCTAAACTGACGACTTTGCATGTTCAACATATAATTTACTGAATAAACATAGCAAACCACTGCCATACTCACCATGTCAGCAACCTTGAGGTATCCGTAAGAGAAGACTATTGCGTTTGGAGGTGTAGCAACAGGCAGCATGAAGGCGAAAGAGGCACTCAGTGTACAAGGCACCATGACGTACAGTGGGTTGATTCCAATGGACTGAGACTGCAATAATCACACAGAGAGCTTGAATAGTCTGAGACAGGGATGAACACAGACTTGATAACAAAATCCTCCACTCCTCCATCTGGCTATTTTTCTGCAGCCGTAATCACTGACTCATAACTCAGAGTGAAATGTGTGCAATTCTGCGTGGAGTGAAAACTCTCATTAGGTGGGTGTAATTAAGATGTAATTCCTGCAAGCTCGGGGCTGAGTCATGATATTCAAAATAGAAAAGCGGTACATATGTAGCGATAATGGCAGAGTACTAAGATGCAGAAAACATTACTCTGGAATTTGCTGCTGAATTACATGTCCCACAGCACAGTAGCTTACAAGTGCACAGTAATTTCTGGTTCTCAAAATAAACAAAGAGTGAAAAGACTTAAACTTTATAGTTGGACTTCTTCAAACTGTGGGCTGTATATCAGGTCACTGCGATGACAGTGTTTTGTCTTGTCTGATGTTTTTGTTTAAATCAAATGCTAAAGATTCACTTGACAGGATGACACAAAGTGACATACCACAAACCATGAGAGCCACAAAGTGTCATCTCCCCACTTTCAGCTGAGTATAACTGATCAGATGTTCTTTTCTTCTCTCTTTTCTTTCCATCCCTATTTTCACACAAAGGCTGGACACCTTCGCCCCTTTCATAAATATCTGTCTGAATACCCCTGCTTGGCACTGTCTTTCACAACCCAGCTTTGGCGTCCCCTCAAGTGCTCGACTAGCGGGCACAGTCATGCCATTCTTCAGCAGCAGCGGGGTGGGCAGCGTTACAAGGCGCTGGGCTGAATTGGAGTGTTTGGCAGGTTATTAATGGGAGGAGGGGCCCGGGGAAAGGGAACCAAACATATTCAGCCTGAATGACCAACTAGATGGGTAACCAAACAAGGGAAAATGGGCCGGCTCCTACTGGGAGTAGTTTCAATGCTGGACTCCAATTGGGGAAAATCGGTTCAAAAGAAATTACACATATGTCGCACTTCACCTCACTGAACCTCTGCTGCCAAACATAATAGTCTGTCTCCTGCAGTCTGAGATTCTGCCTCTGCCCTCATCAAATGCATTTCACTCTCTGTCTGAGAACTCACCATTGAGGCTAAGACAGGTAGGAAGAGCGTCGCAGTGGCCACATTACTGGTGCACTCGGTGAAGGTAGCAATCAGCAGGCATAAGATGATAGCAATTGCCCAGGGAGGGATGTTTTGCAGGGGAGTCATTTGATGTCCTATCCACTTAGAGAGTCCTGATTCCTACAGAGATATACATAATAAACATATACACAGTTAGTCTCTTCTGGAAATGTGCACAGCATTCATCTAAACAGCTGAGTTACCGTTTGCTCATTTGGTATGAGTATACTATAATTAGGGTTTGTGCATCGTATGGAGCACTTTCAAGTGTAACTCAGCGCTATTTGCAGCATGAAATTTAAAATGAAAAAACACAAGCAACACAGGCAACATTTGAACTTGCAGCAGTAGGAAATGTTCAGCTTGCAGAGCAGTAGCTAAATGGAGCTCTGATAGCTGAGCAAACTGTAAATAGTGAGTCTGATTCTTATGAGATAAAATTTTAAAAAGTGATGCTGGATTACATGCAGCGCCGTTTCCTGTGACTCCGTTGTGCATAAGCAATTTGAATCCGGTGCAGGAATGGCAGACTCTGCCACTAACAATAAAAACCACTGCAGAGAACCATGAAGCCACCACCACGCTCCCCCCTCCGGAGACGTTATTATTCATGCCATATTGTGTGTAAGCTCTCAGGCCAGTTTCCCATTAACAGTGTGGCTGTCACTGTCACTTACTTCACTGCCCTTGGCCAGAGCAAAGCCTCCTCCAAGAAGAAGCACGATGCCCCATGGTAGCTTCTTTTGGGCAACCTTCCAGGTGAGCAGACGAGGAGTTGGGCCAGCAGCTTGACGGGGTGCTACAGAGCCAATAAATCCAGTGACTGACGATTGAGTTATTGCACAGTCTCCACCTCTCAAAACACGATTATAACTACGTGACACATAATCTGTTTTCTTCCAGAATGAATAGCTATGAGTAGCTCACCTGTGTCAAAACTTTGGGTCCTCCACGAACAGAAACGCGGGGGTCTAGAGGGCAGGACAAAGAGAAGAACAGCAACGAAGACTGCCACTGTGGCGTCTGTCACATACCTGAGAAGCAGAGGGATGACGGAGGGAAGAAATTAAGCAAATAATTTACAAAAACTATGGCTCAGAATTAGAAATGGAAATTTGTTGTGTACAAACTCTGCTTTGGAGTTGAAGATATCTGTCGCCCAGCCGCTGACAAAGCCTGGGTCCCTCGTGAACCACATCACCACCAGCAGAACGAAGAGACCCAGGACACTTATCTCTCCAAAGGACATGGGCCCCAGCAGACGGTGCTCCTCGCGGATCACGTTATAGGCGGCAATGTCCTTCTCTGTCTTCATAGCCCCACAGCCCCACGTTTTCTTAAAGCTGGAGGGATCACATGGGAAAAATCTTTCTGTCACCTCTGCACTCAAACAAACTCCTGATGCGGCAAAAGTTTCTTGATGTTGGTTCAAGTCTCTGTCACTGTAATTAGGCTTTAACCATCACCAAACTCACTTGAATCCCATGAAGACAAACTGCAGCCAAAGCCACGCCAGCGTGAGCATGAGGATCATGTTTGGGAAGGCAAAGCCGAACCAGGAGGCAAAGTTAATCACGTCTCCGTTTTGGGGAAAGAGCCTATGGAAAGCAACAAAAGGGATTTTTTAGATTTCACAGAACAAGATTGAAAGAAATGCAGGATGACTAAACAATGCTTTGAGGAAACGCTCACTGGTTCATCTGGCCCTTGAGCACCAGATTGGGGCCGGTTCCTGTCAGTGTGGCGGTGCCTCCGATGCTCGCAGCGTAGCAAACACACAGGGTCATCCCTTTGCACATTCTCCTCTTTTCTGCCGCCTCCTTATGTCTCTCTGCCTCCGCTGAGGCATCTAAGAAAGTCACCACCACTGAGCCTTCAAACAAAGAGCAGAGGATAATAAGAGCTGTGCGTTTTCTGAAAAACGCCAACAGTGCTGTACTTGAAGGTGACCGTGGCTCACTTTGCCCCTCGCTCTGCTTCTCGGTCTGTTTGCTGTCGGCCTCTGATGTCTGGACCTGCTCCTCTGAGCTGAGAATCTGAGGTATCTCCGCCTCTCTGTCGTTTAGCTGCTCCAGCACTGCTTGGACAATAGGCACCATCATGGCTGTGGTTGCTGTGTTACTGATCCACATGGACAAGAAGGCTGTCACACCCATGAAACCCAGCATCAAACTGCCACGAAGATAAAGAAAAAACATAAATAGTGTTAGTGGCTTTGGATTGGGTTTCACAACAATCAGTAAATTAGAGGGAGAGAGATAAAAAAACGTCTTTATCTATAGCAGATGTTTTTGATGTCACAGTTGATTAGACATGTTTCCAAAATGTAGGTCTTAAAGATGACAAGCTAAACAGATACTCTGCCGTGGAGGTGAGCATCTGAGCCACTCACAGCGCTGGACGCACTCCAACAAAGAGCAGCACCCTCAAGGCGATGCGCTTGTGCAGATTCCAGTGCTCCACGGCTACTGCGACCATCAGTCCGCTCACAAACAACAGGTTTGCGTCCTTCAGGTACTGCATACACACCTGAGACAGCGGGGTCACAAAGAGGAGGATGAGCCGTGTGTGAGCAGAAACTCTGCACAGTGCTGAAGTGATTTTACTCACGTCTTTGGATCGCATAATGCCAAACAAGGGGAAGAGCAGGGCCGGGAGGAGAGCTGTCACAGACAGCGGGAGCACCTCCGTGCACCAGTAAACCGCCATCAGGACTATCACGTAGGCGCATTCTGCTTCCTGCATGAATAAATGCAAAAACATGAAAGCAAATTGCACACAGACATAAGACCCCTTCTGGAAAGATGCCATGTCAGGTGTAAAAACAGCCCCCGGGAGCAGGATTACATAATCTTTAATGGGATGTTATTATGGTTCAAAGGGTAAAGATAAGTGTGCTTGTTGTGCTATTGTTGCTGTCACTGCTTGCTAGATCATATGTCTGAGCTCCATAAACACCTCTTCAATTATCAGTACATGACATATTCATGTTGCCATGTTTTATTGCCTGCCTAATTAAGACATTTTACAGTTTTTTTTTTCAGGTAACAGAGCCCACTGGTTGCTTTCATGTTGCTTCTTGTTAAAAAATCCTTTGTCTTCACTTTTTGCAAAGTGAGGAAACAATCCTAAAGTTTGAGACCCCACATTCTCCTCCCCTCCCCTACCTCATATCTTTGTTCACGGCTGCAGTCTATGTCTATCATAACATGCCTACATGCCTGTGTGCATGTCTGTGTCACATGAAGGTGTAACATGGACAGAGCCCTTTGACTCCGTGTTCCCACGCTGGACATGACCCTTCATGTTAACAACTAGGAGTTAAAATAACAAGACTTCCGAGCGCTCCAGCCTCAGGCAACACTGGACAGTTCTCATGCATTTTGCTCCAAGTGCGCTGCGCACTTGTGAGCCGCATCAACAGGTGCACGAGGAAACCAGCGCAAATCACGCTCGATCTCAAACCTCATTTTTAGGCAAGAAATGTCAATCGCGCGCTGAATTTGCGCATAAATTTAGTTCATTCATGTGTTAAAACTGCATGCACACGAGGTGAAATGTTTCCTAATTAAGTTCTAAAAAAAACGTGTAAACCCAATTAAAGACATCCCGAGTGCAAATGTTGCCAGATAGCAACATTTCAATTATTCCATGCCAAAATCATTAACAATTACCGAAATTCTCCACCACAAAGTTTAATCCAAATAAACCCATTGTTCCATCCAAATCAGTTGCTACATACCGATGTCCCGATCACTAAAGGCAGTGGAAGTAGAAGAAATGGAGTTGAGAAGAGGATAAACTCATTCTTAACAGAGCGGAGATATTTGAAGAATGCCATTCTGAAGGAAAACGGTGAAAAGGAGGCTTTCGCACCATGGATCGCGCTTTTGAGGCGCAGAGGAGAGGAGGAGGGGGGAGTCCCACAGCAGATAAAGGACAGAGAGAGAGAGAGAGAGAGAGAGAGAGAGAGAGAGAGAGAGAGAGGGAGGGAGAGAGAGAGAAGCGAATCACAATGAAGAGAGAGAGAGAGAGAGAGAGAGCTGCTCACACCAAAACAAAAGAGCTGACTGACTGATTATTCTGAGAATCAACAAAAAAGGGTTCTTCCATCAGCAAACCTCCCAAATAATGACAAGAAATCCCGTCATCACTGATACTGGCTGAACTGCTGCAAACTTGGCAGAAAGTTGAGGAACTTGGAGCTCCTGCAGCTGCCACATCATATGGACAGGTGAACTGAAGCCTCTAACTCCTTTTGGTGTCCTGAAGAGGATTTCGTCAGTTGCGGCCGTTAAAGAAGTGCGTACAGTGAGCTGATTCATGTTTGAATCCTCCTGTGAATGAAGAAAAGATGAACACTTGTGTCCGTTGCATCAGATCAGACTATGACACACTTTAGTCTGTGACTCACTGTGGTGTGAATTAGAAAAATTGTCTCAGGCCAGCAGTGGGGCTGTGAATTTAAATCATCTTTATCATGGGCGTGTGTATTTTTTATAACAAATGATAAAGGCTGGGTCATGGCCTGGATTTTCAAAATACCGATATCATGAGTTCCACCTGCTGGAACTAGCCACAAAAAAACCAAAAAACCAAAACACTTAACTTTTCTGCTCATTTTATCTCCCCAGGTTGTCTAAATGCTGTTTCTAATGCCACTGCACACTGCCAGAATATAACAGTGTGAAAAAATAACAAATTCCTTTATTTATGTCTAAACACTTTAAAAGTCTGATAAGTCGATAGGTTGCTGTCGAGCCTGGTAGCTGCAGACCACTGAATACTCTGTCAAACCTTCAGCTGAGCTTCTGAAGAGTTAACTGGAACACAGGAGATAAAGCAGCCAACCTTGACAACATGTTGCAACCAAATAGCTGCCATTCAAGACTTTCGTGTCTGCACCAAATGACTTGTATTCTGCGCACTGATTAAGAAATTACATTTCACAATTATTTCAGTGAACAGCCCCCCCCCCCATTTCCTCGGTGTGTTCTGACCTGAATACTTCAGCCCCGCCTCTCTACAGCCTTTCAAATGCCTATTATCACAGTGAGTGTGTCAGTTTGAATCAGCTGCAAAAGGAATTGTCAGAAAGTGCTGCAACAGGTTCACAACACTGTGATAAATGGGTGAAGCATTTCTGACAAAATAGACACCACTTTCTCAGATATGTCAGAGTTCCAGCAGAGTAGATTGACTTCAATAGAGTAAAGCAGATTGTTTGCATGGTTGTTAAAATGTCATGTGATAATCCCACATGGAACATGAATACCCACCTGAGTGACCCGAAATGATATTAGTGTGTATTTGCATGTTTGGTCAACATCAGTGTGTTTCCCCCTCATGCCAGGAGGGGAAAGCCTGGCTTCCTCAAATTTGGTCCTATAAACGCTTTTTTTTTTTTTTTTTTTTACCAGCAGTCTACATATTTTGACAACCATGAGAATTTTTCTTTGCTGTATTGTGTAACTCACACAACTACCCTGGCTTTAAATGTAACCCTGCGGCGTCTGTTTTGGTTGGGTTTGTGGTGCCTGCTTTTCTTAATGCAGCCTCTTATTTCGTGGCACATTTTTACATTTGGCTCTTTGGTTCAAATTACAGTATTTACCAGTCAGTGGATGAGATGATTTTTGGTACGCAACTGCAGAAAAATGGAAATTGGGAAAAGTCTTGTGGTGGTTTGCTCGGTGCTGGTGAACAGACGGCTTGGAAGTCTTACCGGTAAAAATAGTCCTTCATGCCACTTGTGCCATCTCAGATTTACTGAGACTCATGACCACCGATTTGTGGCCAAATAATGTTTCTATATAATGTCAAATGCTTGTAAGAATTTGGCAACAAGGAAACCTTTTGAGAGTCGTCTGAATGTGCTTGTGCCAAACATTTATGAGGAGAACAGAAAAAAGCTTGCTGTGTTATGAGGGAGAACGTTGCTTTATAAATGGCTGACTGCACTCTCTGAACCGAAAAACCTTTTGTCGGCCTGAGACCTAACTTTCTACTAAATTTAACTTTTTTTTTTAGTCATCCAATTAACTAACAAGACAAACAAACCAAAAGGAACTATAACCATGCTGACAGAAATAATGATGCCAGAAGAAACAACTTTCATCTCTCTGGATTAGGGCAGTTTTCAACTTTCACGTTTCAAGTTTTGACCTTTTTTCAGTTTTCAGATTCTTTTTTTTTTTCCATGAAAACGTGTTTAGTTTTAGCTTAAACTCTCTGTGCATTTTTGAGCTTTTAAAGGGTGTAAAATGTCACTTCAAGCTATTTTCTCCCCTTACAGAAAACCACATATTCCTTCTTGTAACTTTATGAGGTGACACATTATTTTGAGTGATGTGACACAACAGAAAAGTACAAACAGTATTTATTGCACAGCTACTGTAACACAGACAAATGAAATGCACAATATGCCTCACGTGTCCAGCCTCTTTTTGTGCCCTGTGAGTTTAGGCCATTTGCAGCGAACGCTTTAAACCAAAACCAACACTGTGCTTTGGAACATAAAACACATTCTGCCTGGCAGTACTATAAAACTACGAAGAGCAGAACTAAGAGAAGAACATAATATGCTGAGCCAAGGAATGTCATGTTCTTTGGCTGCATCTTCTCTGTAAAAGTGCTGACAGTAATTATGTTGCATTGGTGGTATGCTGAGATGAGAGAAGCTTTTCATTTGTGCTCCTGTAATTGTGAGTCTACAAACCAGTGTGGGATTTCAACATTCATGCTTGCAGACTAATTTTTACCAATTCTGAAGACATGAAAAGGTTGTTAAAATCAGGACAGTCCACTTGTTGAGTTTTGACAATAATTGTTAAGTTCTGTTAAGTTAATTGTTAGTTCTGATCTGTTGCTTTTTAAAATCTTTATTTAATCATTTATTACTTTTATTATTGTTTACTTCCTACCTAAAATGATTGACCAGTCAAACTATGCTTTCAAAACATCCATACATAAAAATATGCACACTAAAATTATGTTTAAAATGTTAAAAGTTAATTAACAAAGTAGGGTTGCTTTTTGCACAGCATTCACAGGACTGTCTTCCCAGGTGCTGACAACAGCAGGACTCATACAGCAGCAAAAGCACAAATAGATTGTTGCACACAGGAATATGTCAATATTCTTCATAAAGTTTGTATTTATATCAACATAGCATTTTCTGGATAAATTAGAAATTGTGTTCTTTTAATAACTTGTGTATGACACTGTACTGTATTCTAATAAATGGATAGAAACCAATTAATTATATTCAGTCTAGTGCCAGAGATTTGGACTAAGTTTGTGGAAGAATAACTCGATGTAACGTTAATGGGAAATCAAGCATGCACATTAAATGTAGTGATGGAAATCCTGATTTTAATGTTGTACGAGTGAAGCAGTGATCACAACTGGTGACCAGCCATAAGTAATGGCCACCTGACAACACCAATTCTAGGTGTTCCGAAGGCAACTGGACGTGCTTGCGGTTCTAGAAGACGTTTTAACTGACTGGTGGGAGTCCAAGCAAGCAAGTCCAGCAGCCTTTGGAAGCACTTTGAAGTACCGTGACCTGGATGAATGAGAATATTCACAGACATGTGACACCATCACATTGTCAAAATAGGCCTACAAAAGTGGCACACAGAGGTCTTGATGCAGTTCTTTGCTTCTGGACATTACAAAATATTGAGTCAAAGCTGGAGCCAGCAAAACAAAATAAAAGATCAAATGACTGCAAATTAGTGTACTGTGTACACAATATGTCTGCAGAAGGCTGCTGAAAGATTTGTATGTGAAATTACACACATAATGCCACCTTGTGGAGATGACTATCATTACACAACAGTCAGGTAGCAGAAGCAAATATCACTTTATACTGGACATAGTGGAGGCTGCAATCTTGAAGAACTATAATTTTGGGAAGTACTTTATGATGGGCTGGTTCCTAAAATAAGATGAGGTGATTTCTTGGGATCTTAAGAAGCAGGCTATATTGGCTATATTTCATTCACCGTATTAGTTCAGTAAAATATAATAGCTTGCTATTTACAAAGTGACAAGCTCTCTCTCTCTCTCTCTCTCTCTCTCTCTCACACACACACACACACACACACACACACACACACTACTATGACCGTTTTTATTAGAATTTACTGTTAAATTAAATCAAACCACCGAGAGGTGTCTCTATTTTTCCACAGTAGCTGTCCCTACATACACACTACAGTCCACTGTCTTTTCTGCTCCATCAAGTAAGCACAAATATCATGTTTGGTGTATATAAAGTCTGACTTACAGGCCGCTGAGGACGCGGGTCTGTGCTGCTGCTGCTGCAGGGCAGCGGCAGTGGTCACATGAGATGGGGCTGATGTTGTGTCACGTGAGGTGTCGTTTCTAAAACATGGCTCCAACTAGCACAGAACAAAAACACCGTCGGCTGACTGACTGTGGTCTGCCTGCTGACACGCATCAGTAAGCATCACAAAATGGAGCCAGCAGTTAGATGTGGTCCCGCAGTATGTCCTCGTTTCATTAAGTTAATTTAGCACAAACTCACGATGCGTGAGACCGACGGTGCACCGTTAGCTTAACGCTAGCTAGCTGTCAACTGCTACAAGTGGTGAGAGGTGAGCTAAACATTAAGCAGTACGCTTTGTTGTTGTTTTTTTGTTGTTCTGTAATTACACTGCAGTTACATTTACATCGATGTCGCTGCTCTTGTTTAACTTTATGTCAGTGATGTTAGTAACTACATTGTGGATTTTTTCTTACTTGGACTTACGTATCATGACGTTAGCCACTTCGTTAAGCTAACTTTTAGCGTTAAGTTGATTCTACTTCCCCAATTGTCTTCCTAAAGCCACCAACTGACTTTCCGGGATTTATTACATGAGAGACAGGTTGCCATTAGCAGAATAACATTTATACGTTCAGTTTTGAAGATTGCAATAATTATATTCTCGGGTTAAGGTGGACTTTATTGTTTCTTGGATGTTATCTCTGCAACCAGCTAGCAGCCAAGCTAACGTACAAAATTTATTCTAACTTTTAAGAATTGGTGGTTTATGACCGTGTTGGGAACTTGTCGTAAGTAAAGTCAGTTGTACATTTAGTCAGAAGCATGTCATAAAGTTTACACTTTAAATCACAGCAAGTGGACGCTTTTAGCAAACTTGCCCCAGGGTAGAGAAGGTTTAAGGAGCAGAGCAGGTTCAGACATATGAACTGAGTTTAGCTCAAACTGCAGGTACTTGGAGAAGGAGAAGGAGAAGGAAAAGAAGTCGTGTGCATTCACCAACATCTCATCACTCTGTCATTGCAGCAACTACTGTTCTCCTCTCTAGATAACACCCATCTCTTCTTACAGCATTGCACAGCAGTCTCGTTGTTAAAGCATTACAAAAGCAGTAGTCGGATATATAATTGTCCATTTATGTTTTTCAGTTATATTCTCAGGCGGACAGTTGGAAGAGGAGATTTGGTCTGCCCTTGATGACTTTGATTTCCTCCTCCATGAATGTCTGAAAGTCGTCCTTGTGGGAGACAGAGAGGTCTACGCAGCAGGACATTGTGCGACTCTTAACAAGAGACTTGCCATGGATTGGCTGATGAATTCAGTTGAGAAAGACTTGGGGGTTGACCGACGGCAGCAAGGCCCAGGTCCCCGTCCCAGGGAGCTTGTAGCCCTTGTTCCTACACGCTGGGTGATGGGCCTGAGGGAGAGGAGGGTCATGCGCTGTACCCGATTTGACAGCATCAATGAGGCAGAAATCCGGACGTACCTTCAGTGTTCCCAAGCAAAGTTGCCACCTGGCTGGACACGTGTGTGCATTCAAGGTCTGAGGAAAAGCAAGCTGAGCTACAGATTGGCCAGAGACCCTTGCCCTCAACAAATGGAATTAATGTCACAGGATTCTTATGTCAAAACCATGCAGTGTGTGTCGCAACATAATGTCAGGTACTGTATATACTCTGATTTTCTACTGTAAAATGTGACTATACTTGTAACGTTACACCTGTGCTAACGTTCAATCAAAGTGAAAAATCTCCTTTAAAGATGATCCATCATTCCCTTAACAATTGACTTTTATTTGTGAACTCTCATCCAAAAGGATTAAAAAAGCTTTTGTGGTAAATTTTTGCAGAGCTGAAAGAATTGATAATCAATAAGTGGATGTACAGAAAGTTAATCAGCAACAATTTTAAATACTGAGTACTCATTAAAGTCATTTATCCAGCAAAAATGGCAAACATAGTCTGGTTCTACCATCTGAAAAGTGAGGATTTACTATTTTTCTCCATTTTATCGTTGGGCGGGCAAAACAAGTAATTGCAGATGTGACCTTGGGCTTTGGTAACATGTGCAACACATTTTTGACTCCTTTTCGAACATTTTTTAGATTGAATTATTAACCCAAAAAATAATGGTTAGATTAATTTGACAGTGCAAATAATTGTTAGTTGCAACTTGCCTTTGTGCATTCCTTTAAGATAAGATAAGAACAACTTTACTAATCTCCGGATGGCGAAATGATGTACTTTAGTGTTTATAAGTGTTGTTTTTGCAAATAATGAGCTTTATTCAGTCGCAATCATTTGTACCTTCTAATGTCATGTCAGGGTTTTTCATTTACTACTTTCATTCACAGTAATGTATCAGCTTTTTTTGTTTTTCCCCCTTTTCAGGAATCTGTGGCGTGAAGCTCATTACAAGCTTGTGCAGACATATGCAGGAGCCAGTGAGCAGATGCATACTGCGGCTGTAGATGCGGTGCGTCATGCTTTACAGAAGCTCTTCAATTCTACATTCTTCTCATCTGACAAGGTGTCTCCATCCCTTTCTCCAGCCAGAGAAAAGGAGAAAGAAAACTACTTCTCATCTGGTTCATCTTGCTTTTCCAAGTCCCAGTCAGACCATCTTTGTCCCAATGTTCTACCTGCAGAGTGTCTGCTGGAGACAGCAGAGATGCTCTATGTGATTCTACCATATACTCAGTATACACTCCATGATATTGTCTCCTTCAGCCCAGCCAAGCTTGCTAACAGCCATGCCAAAGTGTTGTTCATTCTGTACCAGTTACTGATTGCCCTGCAGGCATGTCACGCAGCAGGACTTTCTTGTGGAGAGCTCTCCCTGCAGGACATAGCTGTAGATGAGCAGCTCTGCAGCCGCCTCAGAATCAACCTAGCCCATTATGAGGAACTGGGGCCAGAAGGGGATGCAAACAGTGATGTTAGTGGCAGAGAAGTGCCAAAAAGTGTCCTGCCAAGGGACCACTCGTGTGTGAGCCAAGAGAACAAGAGACTTTGCAAAGACTGCTTTGGTGAACTCAAGATGTTGGTTCTTGACTGGGTCCATGGAAGAGTCAGTAACTTCCGCTACTTGATGGAACTGAACAGGCTGGCAGGACGCAGAGAAGGAGACCCTAATTATCACCCAGTGCTGCCTTGGGTGGTGGATTTCACTGTGCCATTTGGAAAATTCCGGGACCTCAGGAGGTCAAAGTTCAGGCTCAATAAAGGGGATAAGCAGCTGGACTTTACATACGAGATGACCAAAGAGGCTTTGGCAGCTGCGGTGGGTAATGGGGTGGGTGGAAGTGGTGTAGGCGGAGACCTCAGTGGCTCTGTAGGTGCTGGTGGTGCTGGACAGCCTGACCACCTCCATGTACCTCATCACATATCTGACGTGCTCTCAGACATTACCTACTATGTCTACAAAGCCCGGCAGACACCCAAGTCAGTGTTGTGCAGCCATGTTAGATCCCAGTGGGAGCCTAATGAATACCCAGCCAGTATGGAGCGCATGCAGAGTTGGACCCCTGATGAGTGCATTCCAGAGTTCTACACAGATCCCTCTATTTTCCGCTCTATCCACCCTGACATGCCAGACCTGGATGTGCCTTCCTGGTGCAAGTCGTGTGAGGAGTTTGTTGAGGTCCATCGACGCCTTCTGGAGAGCCGAGAGGTGTCCCAGCATTTGCATCACTGGATAGATCTCACGTTTGGTTATAAGCTTTCTGGTAAAGAAGCTGTCAAGGCCAAGAATGTGTGCCTGCACCTAGTGGACAACCACACCAATCTGACTACCTATGGTGTAGTTCAGCTGTTTGACCAGCCCCACCCACCCCGCTTATCTCCTTCCCAGTACGCCCCAGCAGAACCTCCTCTTCTTGGCCTTGCTGCTCTTACTGTGCCTTCTCTACACGTCCCTCAAATCAACACCATGGCTGACACTGTGGATGGAATGGTGCCAGAGTCCACAGGGTGTGAGTCCAGCGGATGGACCATGGTAGACAGAGATGAAGAGCTTGAACAAGGTATGGAAGCTTTGGACTCATTAGCATCCACAGGCTCTTCTGTTTCTGCGTCCTGCTCTGTCCCAATGCCAAGCACGGCGGGAGGAAAGATGGGAGCAGAGCACACAGCACTTATTGTATCTCAGTCCCCGAGTTCATTCCCTGGTGATTTCACAAGCGGCTTAGGCCCTGGTTTACGCAGTGCCATGTTACAAAGAGGTGGGCCAACGAACAAAAAACATGGGGAGGGCAGTGTGACTGCCAGCAGTGCAGAGGAAATCAGAATTACCCTCCCTGAGGGCTTCAACCCATTGCAGCCTTTGGAAGAGCTGGAGAAGTTGAACAATTTCCTGGTGAAGAGTCTGCATGCTGAAGTGTGGCATCCTGCAGGATCAAGTGACTGCATGAGAGACGGTGTGATATTTGAATCTCTACCTTCTCTGACACAGCTCTACCAAAGAGACATGCAGGCCCTTGGCGTTCTCATCGCTGAGATATTCTACTCCTCTAAACTGAGAGGACTGAAACCAGGCAACCCCCTCAGACAGCGTTTCCAAGCTGTTATGAAGCTATGCTCTGCCAGCCTCCGTGATGTGCCACTGTCTTTGCATCATGCTCTTGAGACACTGCTGCTGATGGAGAAGCACTCTGGTATAGCACACAGAGAAGTACCAGATTGCCCACGTCCACTTCTTTTCAAATATGACCCCATCTGCGATGGTCTGCCTCCCCCAAACCCCTGCCAGTTACTGAACTCAGTTATCTCCCCCCTCCCTTTCCCTTCTTATTTTGCAGCCCTTCATCATTTTATCTTTTCCTACCACGCCAAGATAGAGACTACGTGTAGTCTTCAAGGAAGAGATGTTGTCTTTCACCTCTGGCAGCAGCTTGAGACACTGTTGCGGGGAAACATTACAGCTGAGGGTCTTGAGATTCTCTTGCCTTTCATTTTAGCCCTAATGCTTGAGGAGTCCACTGCTGTCTATGCTGCTTGGTACCTTTTCGAGCCCATCTCTAGAGTACTGGGTCCCAGAAATGCAAACAAGTACTTACAGAAGCCACTGATCAATGTTTATGAAAACCCTCACTGCCTGCGAGGACGTTTCTATCTCTACACTGACTGCTTCATTCTGCAGCTGATTGTGAGGCTCGGCCTGCAAGCCTTTCTGTCCAGCCTACTCCCCCATGTGCTGCAGGTCATCACTGGCTTTGAAAGCTGCATCTCAGGCACTGGCGGGGAAGCTTGCAAAGGCCTCAGGGGTGGTACATGCAATCTAGGAGAGGAAGAGGAAGAGGACTTTCAGTGTGGTGAGGTGCGGTCATCTTCTGGGTCTGTTAGCGGGAATATGGGAGGTAGCAGTGGAGCCAGTGGAGGGGTCGTGGTAGGAGACGCAGGGCTGGTCGATTACTCCTCTGGCATCAGCCTAAATGACCAAGTGTTTCTCTCAGAGGCAGAGGACTTTCAGAATGGGTTCTATGTCAACAGTGGAGCAGGGGTGGCTGCTGGGAAACAGCAGAGCCAGAACTCTGCAGCCAAGGATCAAGACCAGGAGTCTTTAAGTGTTGGGAAACTAAGTGACAAAAGCAGCACAAGTGAGCTCTCACTGGGTGATGGAGACTCAATGCGGGATCGAGCCAGTCTCAAATCAGCTGACAGCAGTCAGGACCTGAAACATGCTAGTGAAGGAGAGGAGGGAGGAGAGCTTGAGGAAGAAGAGGTGACTGAGACTAATGAGGGTAAAGAGGGTACAGATGACCCTGCTGTACCCAACCTGGAGCTTACTCTCTCTGGTTGCACAGAAGCTTCAGGAGCCACAGTTGCCACTCTGGAGGGAGAGTTTGTGAATGGAATGGCACTGGAAGACACTGATAAAGGCAATGTGGGAGAGCAGGAGGAGGACCACGATCCATCAGAAGAGTCTGAGGAGAAAGAGCAAAAGATTCTTCTAGGTGAGTGAATCATTGAGGTATATCTCAAATTTTGTGTTACTGATTCATGTCTAATGTTTTTAATCATGTTTCTGCACACAGATACAGTCTGCAAAACAGTTCGATGGCTGTCAGCAAAGCTTGGACCAACAGTGACGTCTCGATACATTGCAAGAAATTTGCTGAGATTGCTTACAAATTGTTACATTGGTGCGTAAGTTTATAATATTAAAAGTTTCATTGCCACAATCATATTACACATGACAAAACCATGCTCTGGAGTTCTGTATATCAAACATGTTTCATCTGTTACTGCTTGTTTTTTCTTCACCCCATTTCCCTCCCACGTTCTCTGCCTGTAGGGCCGCAGAAGCACCAGTTTGTGACCCCTACATCTGAGGAGAGCAGTCTGGAGAGTGTGGGAATGAGCAGAGTATATGAGAAGAAACCTGTGGTTGGTGACCAAACTGCAGGGCCTGTGTTGGACTGTCTCATCTACATAGCTCAGCTTTATGGAGAGCCTGTACTCACTTACCAGTACCTGCCTTATATAGGATATCTGGTAAGGGGGATAAAGCAGCACTCATGCACAAAACATCATTTGGATTGTTAAGATAGAGAGGGTTTTTTGGAGGGGGGAAGGAAAATTGTACTAGAGCTTTTTAAGTTTATTATTTATCTGAGAACATTAACAAAATGTGCTCTGATTTCTTAATATGTTTTCAGGTTTGTCCACCTTCTTCACAGCGGCTTAACACACGAAAGGAGGCAAGTCTGCTGGGAGCTGTTGCACTTACACAGAAGATCGTTGTCTTTCTCTCCGATACCACTCTAATGGACATGCTCATGAAGATCAATCAGGATGTGCTCCTCCCACTGCTGGACCTACTCACCACCCCTCGTATGGGGTAAATAACACACATTACAACCGCGCACATACTCTAGATGTACGTTGAGGTTTCACTTATGGCAATGCCAGAATATTCAAATATTCAAGCACATGTCAAATTCTGGAACATTGCAAACAGATTGTTGTGCTTTTTATTTTTTATTTTTTTCCAAATGCAGCTCAAAGTGCTTTACAACAAAGACATCAAGTGCACCAAGTGCTACACACAGACAGATTGAACATAAAACAGGGCTAGAAAATTTGCACAAAATATGATGGAGAATAAATACACACTTGGCAATAGTCGTAAAAACAAGATGGAAAATAAAACCACTGAATAATAGTGGTAGAATACATTTAAAAATGGAGTACATAGGAGGCATAAAATCAATTAAATAACAACAATTTGGAATAAGTACAGCAGTGCATAAGTGCGAGGCAGAGCTCAAAAGTTCCAAGCTTTTATCAGGAAAGTCATAGCTAGTTAAAGGTTAAAGTGAAGAGATTTTTAGCTTTCTTTTAAAAGTGTTTAGCGAGCTGGCTTCCCTGATATCTATGGGCAGTATGTTCCAGACCTTTGGGGCATAATTAACAAAGGCTTCATCACTGATTTTCTTTTGGCTGTTGCTGGGAACCTCCAATAAACCAGCAGCAGATGATCACAGTGTTCTTGAAGGCAAATACTGAACAAGAGATTTAGCAGTGTAACTCGGTCGTAGCCCATTAAGGGCTTTGTACACAAGGATGAGGACCTTAAAATCAATTCTGAATGTTACAGGAAGCCAGTGCAGAGCAGCTAAAGCTGGACTAATGTGCTCGCTCTTATTGTTTCTGGTTAATAGCTGAGCTGCAGTGTTTCGAATGAGCTGAAGTCTCTTAGTGGTTATTTTCAGGAGACCAGTAAATAGTGCATTACAGTAATCGAGTTGGATTGAAATAAAGGCATGAATTAGTTTTTCAGCATCTTTTTGATTTATAAATGGTAATACTTTAGCTATGATAGAACTGTCATTCATCCTCTGCGTGGTTGTACCCATCCTGCTGTACTCAGGTTCCCCAGTGGGGTGCAGACACGCACCGCCGTCTGTCTCAAGACACTCAGCCTGATGGCTCTCATCTGTCTGCGCATTGGGAGGGAGATGGTGCAACAGCATATGGCCGACACTCTGCGTCGGTTCTTTGCTGTTTTCTCTCTGCTGCATTCACTGCAGCCCCAGGTATGCACGCACACTAACGCAGCACATGAAGACTGAATTCTAGAATGCTTTCAACAAGCAGATCTGTCACAAAGAGCCTGACAAAAACAAACAACACAAAGGCAGATTAAAATAAAAACGAGACAGGCACTTGGAATCCTGTCTATCTTACAGACAGGCAGATAAAGAGAGGAGATGCATTTGTGAGTGTGGCAGGATGTTTTTTCTTGTTGCATCAGATAATTAGAAGTTCCTTCACGTAGTTGCATCGACAGTGTTTGTTTTAAGATGGAACTGGAGATTTACAGATGTGGTGACTGTCTCTCTTACGCTGAAGTTGGACATGGCCCCTCGCAGAGTTGTGGGAGAAGTCGTTGTTGTGGACGTCTGCACACCCGAGGAGTCAAATGTCACATATGAGTTGGGGGTATTGGAGGAGCTGCAGACTGTTTTCAACCCTGAGATGGCTCATGTCTCCTACGTCACCTTCTCTTGTCTCATAGGTAGGGAACGCCTCATTTTGTGCCAAATACAAAATACCCTGTGTTGCAGGATGGAGGCTGTATCCACTGTGCTAAAATGAAACATATGCTGTATTGTGATTTCTGTAGGTGACATGGCAATTCCGAAACTGTTTCCTAACCATGAGCTGGTCTGGCAGTTGGCCCAGTCTTACCATCATAGTCTGAGTCAGGGGAGTCCAGAAACGAACCTCACAGCAGCATCCAGGGTGGAGCTACCTCCTTCCTCCATAGGACTCTCTTCGGGTTTTGCCAGACGTGCCGGTTGCAGCCCATTCCCTGCACCCTTGACTAGCTCCACCCAGCTCGGAGACTCCCTCCCTGAGTCAGGCACTTTTGGGAGCCACCTGGTAGGAAACCGTATACAAGTGTCATGTGACACTGATTATGACAGTAGCCTGAACCTGGGCTTAGCCAACTCTTGGGGACGCTCCAGCCATACCAACCCCATCATCACCACTGCCTCCACCTTCACCACTCCATCTGTTGGCAAAGTTTCCTCTTCTTCCTCCTGGGTGACAGACCCCAGCCTAGAAGTCAGTGCCCTGAAACAGGAGCTCCCTCGCAGTGGCCGCTCCCTGCAGGGCAACTGGCTGGCCTACTGGCAGTATGAGATTGGCCTCAACCAGCAGGATCCACATTTCCACTTCCACCAGATCCGACTGCAGAGCTTCCTGGGTCACTCAGGCACCACAAAGTGTTTGGCGCCACTGGCAGGAGAGGATTACTTCCTTTCTGGTAGTAAAGACAAGACTGTGAAACTTTGGCCCCTCTATAACCACGGTGATGGAACACAGGAGGTTGACCCCAGGCTGACGTACAACGACCATCGAAAGTCAGTCTTCTATGTGGGACAGCTGGAGGCGTCACAGGAGGTAGTCAGCTGTGATGGCACTGTGCACCTGTGGGACCAGTATACAGGTAATAGACATCAAGCACAATGCATTTCTGCTCGTGATTAGAACTGTAAAATTGTTTATTAGGTCCGTTAAAGGACACAAGACTCAAATCAATGGAATGAAATAACTAACTCCACTCTAACTGTTGTCCTCAGGCAAGCAGATCCGCTCGTATGAAGCCGTGGACGGTAAGAATCCCATCACAGCTGTCACCACCATGCCAGCTCCACACTGCAGTGTTGTGTTTGGCAGTGCGGATTCTGTTCTCCGCTTCATTGATCCTCGCAAACCAGGACTGCAGGTAGCAATTTCAATTAGCAAGCTCATTCTGTCTAGACCTACTCCACACAACATCCGCCAATTATCATTACTGTGTTTTCTATAATAGTAGCATGTTTTACACTTCTCCACTACAGAGTTATTTCAGCCTTTACAATGACAAATCTTCCCCTGTGTCCCCAGCATGAATTTCGTCTGGCATACAACAATGTGAGCGCCGGGCTCATCCGCTACCTGGCAGTGAGCCCTTCAGGGCGCACTGTGGCTGCAGGTTTCTCATCTGGCTTCATTGTTCTGCTAGATGCGCGTACTGGACTTATTCTGAAGGGCTGGCCGGCTCATGAGGGAGACATCCTCCAAATGAGGGTATAGTTACTGTGTGTGTGACTGTGTGTGTGTGTTTCTTTACATCTGTATAACTGAATGGGGCTGCCTCTGGGTAACATCTTTGTCAGTAGTCAGTGGTGTTTTGTAAATATGTTTTTTCTACTCAAAGATAATCAGTGAAGTAAAATAGACTCCATGAAGGTTTGACATTGACAACACTAGTTATGCATGCAATGAACAAGCGATTTTTATTTGTACTGTTTCAGGCATCTTTGGGTTTATTTAGATAGCAGACAGTGACGAGGAGATAAGAAATGGTGCAAGGAGAGGAGGGATGAAATGCAACAAAAAGTCTCTGCCCAACTGCATGGATATACCCGCAGGCCTCTATTCATTCATTTGAAATAGTTAATGATTAGTTAATGATATCATTCTGCAAAAGCTGTTTGTATCTTCAAAAACTCTAACAATGACAAACTGGGGTAGTTAATATTAGTTTCAATAGATTGGTTGAATGCGTAAATAAATGAGTGCCTACAGGATACTATCAACAACAGACTTTAGAAATGAAGAAAGAAAAGAAAGATGAGCAATAACCAAAGAAACATGAATAACTGAAAATGTTGCAGTTTGGCACTTAACACTTAAAGTGTCTTTAAATGCACCAAGAAGCAAAGTGTAAAAACAGTCCCACCTCTCTACTGCATTACCACGAAAGCAAAAATCTTACAAATCTAACAGCCTTACAACAACTCAATGTTGTATGCAATAAAGTGTGAAAAACTCAAAGTGGGTGAATATTAAATACTTATTTTAGGCTTTGTGTGTTCAAGTTACACAGAATTATCTGTGATTTGCTGATTGTAGGTTAGAACATGTGTTATTTTTATGTTTTAGAAAGTGATTCCTTGATCAAATGATGGCCACACATTAACTTGAACTCTCGTTACACAAAGTACTCATATTCAGCGTGTGTTTCCCAACACTGACATGCGTGGGACTCTTTACAGTCAAGTTGTTTACACAAGACTTGAGCTGGGGGACGCCGGTCATGCAGTGTGTCATATAAATGGGCGGTTGCTCTGCCAGATAAACTTGTAGCCAAACACTGGATAGTTTCTGAAACATGACTCCATTACTTTGTTCGGTTTGTAAGCATGGTGTGATTTCTGAAAGGCTGTATGGGTTTGAGGTGCAGCTGGATGATGGGTATACCATCAGGTACAACAGGCCTAAAGGCTTCTACTGTTGAGAAGATAACTTCTGTTTATGTGTTGTGCATTTAGCAGTAAACACTAGAAACTTAAACCAGTTAAAGTTTATAAAATCTGTCTGCCTGTCACAAGACATTTTGTCCTCCAGTAGCTGATTTGTAAATTCTGATGCATAGACCAGCAGAATCTGGTGGGTGTGAAATCCCAACCAGGCTTTCTGATAAACGGTGGTTGACCACAGCTGTGGAAATCACAACCTACGCAGTGACAGTTTGTCTCTTGGCACTGTTGTTGACTCATCTTCTCTGAGTGATCCACATTACATCAACATGAGTTACCTAGACCTCTTGGTGGGTTGTCTACATGGAATATTGGGTACTTTTATTCGGCTAAAGTAGTCTTTATATAGTACCATATATGTTAAACACCTGAGCCATTGTATGACATCAGTCCTGTCCCAAAAAATGTTCTAGACAACTGACCTGTTCCTGTATTCCCTGACCATCATATACTCAAACCAGAAGGTGTGGCTGTACGTTGTCAGTAGTCATGTGATAAATTTTTAAGAGGACGATCAGCCAAGTGGATTTATTTTGACATTCCACAAAGGAAGTGGTGGAGAGATGCGAAGCCGTGCAGAGATGGTGAAAGTTGTACCCAGCAAATCTGCTGTCAACAGAGCGCAAGGATGAGCAAACTTTATTTAACCCCAAATTAGGTCAAGGATTGTATCTCTAGTTTTAAAGGCACAAGTTTAGGCAAATATGGACAGAGGTTACTCATTAGAAAGACCACGTTAGTTCTCATTGGCGCATTTATGTTACTCAGACTTCCCCTCAATTGTTCCGTGTGTCAACCCCTGGCTGGTTTCATGTTTAGCTTTATTTAGCTGTAGGAAATAAAGATTATCAAACTAATTCAGCTTACTCCCAACTAAAGGTTCTTAGTTTGTGGGTGCAGGAACACAACGAGTCCAACGTGTCAGAAGTATATAAGCAAATAAGGCTGTAGGCTGTTGCCTTATTTATCTGTCTGAATATGCATGCTGCATATTTCTGTTTAATTCATTTTAATTTGAAATCACCATTAAAATAAAATAGTATAGTTCTTTGAAACATCTCTACTTTAAAAGTATTCAGATTTTTTTAATTACAGGGTGTTTACAAGGACATTAAATTGCACTACAAGTAATAATCACAGTTCTTGAAAAACAATGTTGTAAAGCTGGCAGTGTTCAGTCAGATAAGACTATATTTAACGCTGGGGAAATTCACCTGTTGAATGCTTGAATATAACATCAACAGTCAGTGACTTCCTTTCTTGTGTTGTTACTTTTCAGGCTGCAGAAGGAAACTTGGTCATCAGCTCCTCCACCGACTACACACTCACTGTGTGGAAAGATCTGGAACACAAGCCTTTTCGCCAGTACAAGTCGCAGTCCGACCCCATTCACGCCTTTGACCTTTACGGTTCAGAGATTGTAACCGGAACAGTGGCTAACAAGATCGGGGTGTACTCCATGGCGGATATCTCCCTGAGCCCTGTTAGCAGCACAAAGCTGAGCTCGGAGAACTTCCGCGGCACACTGACCAGCCTGGCAGTCCTGCCCACCAAGAGGCTCCTGCTGCTGGGCTCTGAGAACGGGGCCATCCGGTTATTAGCGTAGGGAAAATCAATAGCTCCCAGCTACTCGAAACACTCTTAGCCACTTCCACTATATTGCTTTTTGACTGAAGCAGCACAAACAACGGCATTGTATAAGCTTCATGTCTACTGAATCTTGCTACTCCGGCACCAAATTTGATGAACAGGAAATATGTGCCACACAGTTAACATTTATCATGTACAGTAAATCCCATGATATTTTAAAAGTCTATTGATGTATAGATAGTATATATTGGGAAATTCTTATCTTGACAAGGTCATTTGTTCTTTTGACTCGATCAGTTATTCTGTTCAAAAGAATGGATCAGAGGACGTGCTCAGGAAGGTGGAACCGAACACGGTTCTTATGTAGTGTTTACACTTTCCACATAGATGCATAACAACACCAAAAATACATTGACCTCAACTTTCATTTCCCTTGATGTTAGAATACATGCGTATCCAAATGCACTGATTAAACTATGCAGTATTTGTAGATCGAATCATTTGTTTGTGTTAGCGTCACGCCGTGTTTCATGAGAGATGTTTCACGTTAGATTGTTTATACTTCATGAACAATAAAAGTACACTCACTGTTTTGTCGACAGTCTCGGTGCATCTTCTCAGAGTGGAGACGCTTCAGTTGTCGTCGCATACAAGACTCAGTTACTGATGCGCAGCCTTCATTCTACTGCACAAGTATGGCCTGAATTGTACCATTAAGATTCTCACTCAGATTTTAAAAACTGAATGTTTTTATCCACTAATAAATTACTTGAAGTTGCTTTTGGATTTTTAAACAGTTGATTTAGCAGTCAGAACCTGTAGCAACATTATATTGGGAGTGCATATAGGCAGATACCACTTTGACTGCCAGTTCTTTCTAATTTCTGACTACAAAAGCTAACATAGGAGCAGTCAATGCCAAGATGAAGAGTTTTGTATTTTAACATTTATATGTAACTGCATATGAATATGTTGAGAAAATACGAACAAAACTTAACAATAAAAAATGTGGTTTAACTTGCTGCAGTAGAATTTTTTGTCTCTTAAACCCAGCCCAGTTTCCACAAAACGCTGAATAAATATCAGTTTTCAAAGGCCAACAGCATCTAATGAGCAAAGCTCTCCCCTTTTGTGTGATTTTTCAATCGCTGTCATGTTGTAAAACACAGTTTGCCTACTTTTCTAATTATTTGCCCAAAGCTCAAAATGCTCTAGAAGTGTATTACATCTTTTGATATTTTGTGTTTTATTTTTTTGTAAACCTGGAGTGAAAGCTCAATAATAATAATAAAGCAGCAAACTTGTTTTGAAAAATACAATTTGTAGTTTGTATTGATAATTGGTTATGATTTTCCCGCTATCTCTTTGAACATTTTAAGAAAAATCCAAGAAAACGCTTCTTTTTTTTAACTGGATTAATAAAAAAACCAAATTGCTTCCATGTTTTTTTTTTTTGCGTGTGTTCCAGTTGTTTTGTGTGATTCACCTGGATTCATCATGACTCCCACCGTTGCCTTCTGATCTTGGCTGAGTCACTCGAGCTCAGATTGGACAAAGTCCCCTCTTGTGTTTGCAGACGGCTGTCATGTGGTCTAGAAGATACCGCTTTTGCTCAGTGGTGAAATGTGACCAAATCAGCTGAATAAGTTTATTTTTTTTGGCTTAATTTCTTTCCCTCTCTTGAGCAGTCATTGATCATAGTATATAACCCCAGTTTTTAGACAGAGCAGTCAAGTTTAGCTGTCTGTTCTGTGAAGTTGGTAATCTGTCAAAGCCAGAGGGTTCTGGGAAATGTGAGCTTGTGTTCTCTCTAATCAAACGTGTAACTCTGGTGTCAGCAAGTTGTGTTTGTTTGCCCACACACAGTTGGATTAACCACACTTTTGCAATTAATCTGTAATGTGTCCCGTCATAGATTCGGTTGTGACATGACATTATCACCTGCCCATTGACATGCAAAATAACTAAGCGTGTCAGCCTTCAATATTTAACCCTGGATGAGTCTCAGTAGCTGCATTTACAAACAAATAGTGGCTTGAACAAGGCCCCAATCAATGCAAGTTGATATTTAACTGTTTGCTGAGCAAGTGCCAATCTTTTACTCTCAGGAATTCTGCCATCCTCAGTCACTTAGTCGCTCCTTTTTTGGACAAGGCAGGAGGTTTTTTTCTTATTTAAATTTAAGGTAAGATCAAATATGTTTTCGCAAACTTGTTGGGACGCTATTGTACATTTGAATAATTTGAAGACATGGTGGAATGTGCTAAATATTACTGTTATTCATGGATTTTTCATGTTAGTGTAAGGTCTGCAAAGGAGGCTATAGTGCTATACCAGTCAATACTTTTGATTTGTTTTTGCATATCATGTGTTGAATACATATATGTTCCTTGAAAGTGCGTACCCTGTAACAATGTTTCTTTGAACAATAAATCTGTAATATCAGCATGTGGTTGAGGACGGCGTGGATATGTGCTGAAAGCAAACACTTCACAGTTTCTGTGTGGAAGTTTTGGTGCACAGTCTAAAAAAAATCCTTTTGTTTGGCTCCCACGTTTTAGGCATACTTCCAGATGATCTGGGGTCCTTTAAAAAAGAGGGTGACTTAGTAAGAAAGTGTTTGAGACCTGCAGATAATACAGCAAAGAAACTATATACAAAAGGTGAGAGTTTTGTAAGAAGTTCAAGCGAGGGAGGTGTATTTGTTGTTTCATGAAAGTGACCAGGACACTTTTCTTTTTCAGCCAACATTATTTCTCTCTTCCACAGTTACGTTGTAAGGACATGGACCTTCATGTGACACTCCTGTTGATCTGTCTCTGCAGCCAAGGAATCACTGTAAACTTATAAGCTCATAAATCCCTTTCAAGATTATGCTAGATTGTGTAACGCTTGTATAAATTGTTATTTTATACTATCTTTCTGCTCAACAGAATGGTGAGGTGGCAGACAATGAGTCTATCCCTTTGGTGCCTCTCATTCCTTTGATACCCAGCCACCCCATAGAGGTAAGAGGCAAATTAGAAATGTTTGGAAAGTTTTTTTTTCCTCTCTCTTTCATAGTGCTTGTTGTCTCACAGCAGTTATTCTTGTTATCTAAGTTCACAGTTTTGAAAATGTGTCCTTATACTTAACATTTTGTCCTATCCTTGCTTTTAGAAAGTAGAAAACAAAAGTACACCACAACCAAAAACTGCAGATACCACAGACGTACCTGTAATTGCAACACCCATAACTAGCAGGCCCAACGGGGGCTCATCAGAGGAGGAACAAGATGAGGTTTGTCTGTCTATTGGCCGAAGCCCGCAGTCCATGGAGGCCATCGCTGCTGCCATTCAAAAGCTGGGAGTGCAGCTGCTGCAGAACCTGGAGGCAACGCCAGAGCAGCCAAACATAATCATATCTCCTTTCAGCATATCATTAGCGCTCTCCCAGCTGGCTTTAGGTATGCATGTCCTGCTGCAGCTTTTACACGACACATCGTACCTGATCAGCTTGTTTTCCTGCACACGTGTGATGACCTGTGTCAGCAAACACGTTTATAGTTGTCTGGAGACCGTCACCGTTCCCATCCAGTCATCGCAACCCTCTTCTTCACAGGTGCGGTGAATGAGACTCAGGAGCTGCTGATGCATCATCTCCACGAACACACTCTCTCCTGCTACCACGAGTCGATGCATAATGTGTTAGTGCAGCTCAGAGACAATGACCTGCAGATCGCCACACGCATCTTCCTGCGCCAAGGTTGCTTCCTGAAAAGGACACAGCTTTTGTCTAAATCATTTTTAAGATATGCTAAAAAGTTAAGACTACACAGCTCCTGCTTGCAGAAAGATTTATTTTCTTGTAATTTCTCTCATTAGCACTGACCTAAAGAACAGTTTTAAGAGGAAAAAAGCCTGAGTGGGTGTGTGTTCGTTATGTTTCAGGGTTTAAGCCAAAGCAGGAGTTTGTCAATGAATCCCAGCGGTTATATGACTCGGAGCCAGCAGTCTTGGAGAGCCTGCAGCAGATTAACGACTGGGTAGACAGCGCAACAAATGGAAAGATGACTGACTTCCTGTCTGCTTTGCCACTCAATCTGCTCCTCATGCTCATCAATGCTGTCCATTTCAAAGGTGAAATGTCGCCACATTCATATAATTAGCCTCTTTTCTAAGTTGCCATGTTTGCTGAGAGTACAATCCAAGTGGGAGCAACCAATCAAATCTCCGCTGTTTGCAAGTTTCCCTTCCTTTCCTGTCCTATGCTGCTGACTAAATGTGAGACCCCTTTCCCACGTTACCCGCAGGAGAGTGGAAAGCTCGTTTTGACCCGCGCTTCACCTCCAGGGGTGTCTTCTACCTTGACGACAAACACATGGTTGATGCTGAAGTGATGGAAGATGCCAAACATCCCTTGAGTTTATTTATTGATAATGAACTGGAGGCTCAGGTACAATGTCACTGTCCCCTAGGCACACTTGCGTCTTATCATACGGTTTGGAAAGAAACCTAAATTCCTTACTCCCTTTCTTTGTCCTGTGCAGGTAGCGAGCTTCCCCTTCCAGAAGTTCATGAGCTTGCTGGTGGTCATGCCTTTGTCCGGCCAGGTGAACGTGTCTTCTCTTTCCGCCAAGCTGAATGTCTCCGACCTGTATAATCGTTTGCCCAAGCAGAGGGCCGTTCAAGTTAAAGTCCCCAAATTCAAACTGGAGTATGCTCAAGAGCTGCAGGACGTTTTTACCAAATTGGGTAAGAGCTCCTTGTTTTCAGTGGTCTTAGTTATGACATTTTCACCCCACATACAAATAGTTTTTGAACACGCTGTGGACTAGAATTGACGCTGTCCTCTCTCCTCTGCGTTAGGCCTTGGAGAGATGTTCTCCCGTCCCAACCTGGCTGAGATAGCAGACGGCCCCCTGCTGGTGTCCAGTGTCATGCATAAGTCCAGCATGGAAATAAATGAGGAGGGTGCTGAGGCTGCTGCAGCCACCACTGTGATCATCTCGCGGGCGTCCAACCCTGTTTTCCACCTGACCCAACCCTTCTTCTTTGCCCTAATGGATGATATGACTCAAGTGCCGATTTTCATGGGTGTCATCAACAACCCGAATCCGGGAGCTCCTATCTTGCAGAGAGGAGAACCTGGGAGCAAAGATAAAGTGGGATTCCCAATTGATAAGAATCATGTTGGCTCATTCGGAGGCCCACCTAAGTAGGGGCTAATAACCACAGTGCTGTCCCAAGGAAAAGCCAGGCCAAGACCTCTGTGATTGTACAGATTAAATGTAAAATATCACTTAGCTGGATCAGAATGTGTATGAAAACATATGCTTTATGTCATTGTAGAATTGACACACTGAGGAGTCCAGTATCCCCTGTAAAAAACAAATATTTCTTAAGAAATGTCAGTTTTGCTGCATTAGATAACATGTCCCAGTAAAGCTACTCTTATTATTCTAATTAGATACAAGCAAAGGTTTATACCCAGAGTAAAATCAGTCCTCACCTTGTAATTGATTGATTAGACTTTAATCAATCAACGTTTTGGAAATGTAAGGTCAATGTCACAGCATTAACTGCACCATTTTGTATGGAGTTTGACTTTTAACGATGTCATCTAATGGGATAATAAATTGAATTGTTTTGAATCACAACCTGTCAAGGTTATGAGTTGTATTGTCTTCTTGAACTAAAAGCTCTTGTTGTAGTCTGAAGGTAAAGTGATGAATTGATGAAAGTTGGAAAAGACAAAACAAGGACAAGGCTGATGGTAACACAAGCATGGCTAGTTTTATTCAAATGCCAGCAATTTGTAGTTGCAGCTAAATTACCTTTTTGCGTACTTAGGTGACTAACTAGCTGGCATTTGGTGGTCCTACCCCACCAGTTTTCCCCTTATCTTTATTTGATTGATTCAAGCGATGAAACTGTTATAAAAACAGATATTAGAGTTGAATCATTTCATAACTTTCCATAATGTTTTACAATCATTATTATCGCTTTAACTTATTGTTGTCCATTTTTTTCCCACTATATCTCATATAGTATTTCCACAGTAAAAGAGTATGTGATGTAAAATAATTATGGATACTTCATGGATGACTTTGTCAAAAACGGTGTGTGAATGGTCATTGGATGTCTATTAGTGTGATGACCACGTTGAAAAAACATCCACTATACCATAACTTTAAAGGTATTAAACTCATAATTTCACAAATACTGCCATCCGACGTTTGCTTTAGCTCCATTGAAAAAAAAAAAAAACGCTATGGTGGAGTTTAAAATCTCCCATTTCCATGGAACGCATCACAGTAAGCGCCTGACGTCACGTTGTGTTTGGCGCTGATATTCATGCAACTGGTCTCCGGTCAGTTTTGGAGAGTTCACCAGGCATTCATATTCACGGTGCTGACAGGCTACAAACTGAAGTCAGAACGGTGAGCGGAAGCGGAAACTGAAGCAACATCGCGCGTTTGTCCAAGCTGTTGGCGCCAACGCCACAATTCACAAAGTACTGTCAGCGGCAGATGCAAAGCGTTGTCTGTCTATCTAACATTTCACTAAAGTTTTATTTTTATCGCTAAATCACCACCTCACAGACATGACGAAGCTCTCAGAGGGTGCGATAGAGGTAAGGTTTATCTTTTCAGAATAACTAATTAGCTAAAACACGATTTTTAAAACGTTAAAGTTGATTTTGTGCAGTTTGAAGTGCAGCTTTTGTTCAGCTGGCGTGTGTTAGCTAGCAGTCATTTGTTTGCATTCACACACCCTGTAACTGAATGACCAAAAAAACACGAAAGCCAACCAACGCTAGCTTAATGTAATATTAGCAGTATTGTTAACGCTTGTAACGTTGCCTTTTTTAAAGGTGTTAGCTTACTAACATTATTGTCAGGCACAGTAACGTTAGAAATGTGGCTCTAAGTTAGCATTAGATATGAAAGTAGAGTTAGTAGCTTCTGGAAAACTAGTAATTTTCCAAGTTGTTTCAGATGAAATTGGATCAAATATCGATCTTGAGAGCAAATTAAGCTAACTGGCGATTTGTGTTTGTAGGCTCTATCAAATGGCACCGGTGGCAGCGACGCAATGCTTCAGCTGGTGGTGAGTAGCAAAAACAGACCAGGATCACACGGTGTTTCCTCAATGTTACAGCCCCTATTATCACTGCTGACTTCTCTTTTCCTGTTTTTGGCAACAATAAAGATTGACACATGCACATACATTTGATCAACAGTCAACAATCTGTCAGAATCAAATTTGGGAAGCCTTCTGTAAACCAAAGCTGGATCCTATTCAGGGTGCTGGAAAAAAAAAAAGATCAAGACACTACTCATAATTCAAAATGCGGAGGAGAGACGGATCCTAACATGATGAGAGGTTGAGCTTGGATAATTGTATTTACAAAACAAAATAGCTACTTTGTACTTTAATTTTTGAACGTACCACACAACAAAACTATCTAAAACATATGTTGTCATAGGACGCAGGTTCACACAACCGGACGAACATAATATGTAGCAAGACAAATCTTGTTCTTTGAATATGTTGATCGGTCTCGCTTTCATTGTGTCATATGTTTCAGAACATTCGCAAGATAGAGGGAGGAAATGGTCCAGCTCGCTTTCGCGTGATGATGAGTGATGGACGGCACACTCTGTCCTGTGAGTACATATTTCTCTGACACAACTGTCGAAGCAGGAAAGCAGATTTGGATCCAAAGGATGTTGTGATGTGTGAAATAAGTTACAGCAAATTATTGTTATTTGTAGTGACTGATAATTAGATTAGATTTTTAATTGTTTATTGCTAAATCTGAACATGGTTTCCAGTATACAGGCAGGAAACCATATTTTTAGAGTTTTTCTGGATTGTAAGTCTCCTTAATACATACTGCATTATCTCATTAAAAGGTTAATGTGGTTGGCATTTAAATGACTGGTGCCCGACAAGTGTGCAGGGGGTTGATTGGCTTTTGTAGAAGCATGTGTGGTGATTTTCTTTTCTATGAGACACTGAATACCAGATGGATGTGGGGTTGTTTTTAGGAGCATTTATTCTCAAGAGCCCTGCAGTGAATGAACCTGTGCTGCCCCTGTGTGATTCTCTTTTCTCAATTTTCTACGCCTTTGCAGCCTTCATGCTCTCGACTCAGCTGAACTACATGGCTGAAGAGAACAGACTGGCCCCAAACTGCATCTGCGTACTGAAGAGGCATGTGACTAATATACTGAAGGATGGACGGTATGCAGTTTTTCTGTACATTTCTTATCTATCATATCCAGACTTTGCCTACAGTCTGCATAAATGTGTTGATAACTGTGAGCATATTTAAGAACTCTCCTCCAAAACTAAGCAGTTTTCTGCGGTTTATGGTGGTGTCTTACTACAGACGGGTGGTGATCATTCTGGAAATTGATGTCATCAAAGCTGCTGAAGATGTTGCTGGAAGAATAGGTGACCCCACCCCTTACACTGAGGGTAAGGCTTCAAAACACGTTTCATGATATTTGCTGCTTTCTGAATAATTAATGATTGTTTTGAAGCAGTGAATATGCTTATAAAGAGAGACTGGTATTGTCAGTCATACATAATGGTTCACAGTGTCACTGCAGGTTAATATTAATGTCAGCTCTTCCTTGCAGGTCAGACTAAAGGCCCACAGTCTGCAGCAAACCCTGAAATCCGCCCTCCGCTACAGCCACAAAACAGAAATGAAGGTGAGTGCAAGTTTTTATCTTCACTCGTTCAGACTTCACATTTTGTGGAAAAACACTGTGCACAAATAGTTCATAAATAACCACCAGATGGCGCCATTTCCCTACTGCTTTCTATAATTTGGGTGACCCACAGATTTACAGGACACAAGTAATTTTGACAGCCCCTTTGAGAAACGTTTTCAATTTTAGCCTTTTTAAACCCTTTTCAGGAGTTTTTTTCGTAGTGTTACTGGCACAGAGTGTCTCCTTTTTCATGTGAACGCTTGGTATCATAAACTTTTAACAACTGTGAGCTTGTGGTGAAAGGCAGCTGTCTCTGCCTGTGCATGTCAAGCATAACTCTCTTTTTAAATGCACAGTAGAATACACAAACAAACCAACAGGTAGCAACACAGGTTACCTGGAGGGAGTGTATTAACCCCCACGAACAAATAGACTTATTTTTCAAACAGTTGTTCATGTGAACGGTAAGTGGTGGATCACAGCAGAGCTTGGACCAGGAGAGATGTGCATTTCAGCTGTCAGAAGGGTTTTGCTGTCTTCCAACGTGTGTCATAGCAGGTATTCATCCCTCTAATCTGCCGTGTGGGAATTGAAGTTGTGGCAAGCACCCTCCTCATCGGCACAGTCATTGTTCATTTCTCTGTATGTGCTACTTGATCTGGGGGCTTAATTACCAGAAGTGCAGTGGTTGGCAAAGTAGGAGGACTTAAGTGGACACTTTGAACTCTAATCCTCCGCGTGAGACGCACACAAATCAAATGTGCAGCGCTTGTTCAAATGGAAAATCTCAAAGTCAGGCAGCGCTGCTCTCCTGGGGTAGAGCTGCTCCAGTTTGTTATAGCATTTCACACTCTGCCCTGATTCTGTGACATGTGAATCATCCTTCTCGCCGAAATGCTGGCTCATACATCTCCAACAACTCGCTTTGACAAGATTTTTGTTTCCTGCTCGAGTCTTTCCTCCTGCTCGACTCAAGAGTCAACAGCGGTAAATTTTCTTTAAGTCATTAGGCTTTTCTTTGATGAAACTTCCCTCATGAAGTGAGATAATTACAGTGATCAAGCAGTTGCAATCCAAAGAAATTGGATTTTTGTAATTCGTCTCTGATGAATAATGCATGTGCCTCTCTCTTGACTTCTCTCCATCACTGCTCTTCATGGATCATTTATTTCTCTCTTCATTCCTCCAGCAGTGAACAGAGGTTTCACTAAGGACTTTGGGAAGAAGGCCCCATCTGCCATGCCCAGTACTCCAGGGGGCAGCTCCAAAGTTGTACCCATCGCCAGCCTCAACCCCTACCAGTCCAAGTGAGTCTGTTTCCTAGTCGGTGAGAAATGTCATGTCAAAATGTTGTATATTTGTACAGTAACCACAAAAACCTGCAATGCATCAGCAAAACCATGTGAAGTGTTGCACGGTGAAGCAACAGAAGGTAGGTACAATATCAGGAACACAAATATGACCTAATGTGATTCTATGCAACAGCCCTGACACAGGGATAACATATGTGAAGCTTTCTATTCTGCTGTATCAGCATTGCACTGGTGTGCATGTTGACCGAAGTAACAAGAGAGGAGAACAGAAATGGCAAAGACGATATGATCGAAGTCGATCTCTGTCGTTTGTCCACTAGTGAGCACTGCAACTGCGTTTTCGAACTTTATCCTTCAATAATGTTTGTTGTATGTATTAAAAACAGCTGATATATCATTTTAGATTTTTAAACTCTGACAGACTGCAGTTGTTAATGCCAAATGCAAATGTTAAGTAGAACATATAGAAATAAAATGATAATCATAATGCCAATTTCAGACTATATAATATTTGGTCGTCACTGTCAGATTAGAGACAGAAATTGTTGATTTAATCGAGAGATGATATGTTGGTCCCTGACCAATCGTAGCTTGCCGTCTTTCATGACCTCCGTGACGTCATCGGGAAGAGGGTGCCAGGGACCGACTTGCGGGAACAAGAATCTTAAACAATGGCGTCTGAAGCGGTGTGTATGATACTGGCTGTTTGGTGAAAGCCTGAAAAACAGTCAGAAGAAAACCGCTGTGACCTTTCCTCTGTTTCACAGTCCCACCAGAAGCACAAACAGCATAATTGCTCTTTGCTTCCACAATTGAACAGTACAGGCCTGTCTCACAGAGGATGTGTGGATTTGCCAAACACAGGTGTTACTGATAACATTGCGTTCTGCTGAAGAGAGCCAGCGCAGGGCAAATGCTGCTGACTTCCTGGCATGCCTTAATGTAACAGAGCCATGGTTAATGCCATCAGCTACACCTGCGCTTTCTCTCCTGTGAGCAATCGAAACATTCCTGGGAAGCCTGTTGAAGTGGGGGCGAGTAAATGATGCATGTCATGTGATGGTCTTTACACATTGCCATTCATGCAAAAGGCCACCAGAGGGCAGATTATTAAAGGGTGTGTTGGTGGATGAATGAATGAAAGAATGAAATATGTATGTAGGGTTACAGTCTGGGTCCATGAGGTGCTCTATAAATGAACACTGACATTAGTGGACTTGTCTATGTCTGACAGGTGGACCATCCGCACCCGTGTAACCAACAAGAGCAGCATCCGTACGTGGAGCAACTCTCGCGGTGATGGCAAACTCTTCTCCATGGAGATTGTGGATGAGAGTGTGAGTGTTATTGTGGTCCCGCATTTTTTATTTTATGTAAATAACCTACAAGAGATCAAGTGAGTATGGTCCCTGACCGTCTGTAATATCTTATTCAAATTTTATGTTCTATTATAGGGAGAGATACGAGTGACTGGTTTCAACCAAGAGGTGGACAAGTTCTACAGCCTTATTGAGGTTGGCAAGGTGAGGCGTTCCTCCAGATAATGATTCACTATGTCCCAATTATCTGCCAAAACTGTCTTTCACAGTCCTGTTAAAGACGGATTTGGCCGCATACTGTTCTAGCAACAGCTGACAGTACTTTGTGAGTTAAACCACGGAGACTATGAATGAGTCATCTGGCTACACTGTACCCATACAATAAGCAGCTTATGATCATCTGCCAGCCTTTGTTGATCCCCCCCGACTGTCTGAAGTCGTATCTTGTTTGCACCATTCAGTCAGGTGAAATGCTCCCCAGATCTCTGATTAACACGTGGTTCATCCATCTGTACGGGCCAGGTCTACTACATCTCCAAGTGCTCCCTGAAGATCGCCAACAAGCAGTACACATCAGTGAAGAATGACTATGAGATGACACTCAATGGAGAGTCCACTGTCATCCCCTGTGAGGACAGCTGTGATGTTCCCATGGTGCAGTGTGACTTTGTCTCTATTGCTGATCTGGAGAGCAGAGAAAAAGATGCTGTTGTTGGTAAGGAGCATGAGTAACACACACACACACACACACACACACACACACACACAGAGCCATTTCTGAACCCAACCTGTGTCGTAAAATCCCCAGACAGATGTGATCGTTTCCCAGTTTCTTATGTTCCTGGACCAGGCCTGCAGCATAACAACATATAGAAACACATGGCATACTATCAAGACTAAAAGCCCTATGCATAGCCCCGAAATTTAATCAACAAAAATTGTGCAGACATCTTCAAGACATCAAGCATGAGGACTTCAGGAAAATTAGTCAACTATACAACAATTCAAGTATTATTTGATCCAGGTTGAAACTGTCAGCTTTAAACCCCTCAAAGTTCAATACTGTAACAAAGACAAGAGCTGAATAAAACATTCAACGCCTATGTGAGATGTTAAATAAAGCTAGCCTTCAGTTCTAACAGCTTGGAATATTTGTTAGAGGAATAAAGAAATTGGATCTGTTCATCCCTGTTCGGCTTGTTGTCTCTGTAGCCGACTTTATGGGCCTCTCAGCTAAAGCCCCATTTATTCCTCTGCCCCAACGCCTAAACTAAGTCTTATCTAACGGTATAAAATATTGTATATAAGCAACTAGTTAGACCAAAAATGACTTGAGACTGATTCGACTTTTGCTATTTGAGAAACCCGGCATGTCCTACCGCACACTGTGTCAGGGTCGTCTCTAATTTATCTCAATCTAACTGAAAGATAGGCCTCCGTTATTATTGACCACAGTCTTTGTCGAAAATTCCAACAAAAACCAAAGGATTTTTGTCCCTTTTTGTCAGCAGTTGCTTTATATGACTTACATGCAGCACTTGAATGTGGAGGTAAGGGGAGGGAATGACACATTTACCATTTCTGCAGGAGTAAATAGGACTGTGAATATTAAACCTCAGCTTGCTTTTTGAGTGCCAGTGCTTGTCAGATTATTTAGAAGGCAGAAATTCACCGCAGTGAAGTTAATTTTTTGGTGGATATTCGACAGACATTCACTCAGGATATAGCGTCATCTCACCTCTGGGCCCTCGCTCTTAACCACAGGGGTTTCACTTTGGGACCAATAAATTACTGTTTTTTTCCAATGGCTTCCATGTCATATGACCCACCTGTTGGTATCTATTCACTGGACACATTGGAAAGATCTTCTTCTGCAGCCTTTGCCTCTATTGTCACAAGAAAATCCAGGGAAGACCCTGTGGTCATGTCTGTAGCTCAGAGTGAAGCCTTGTAAACCCTTTCAGGGCAGAGCTTCAGGCTCCGTTTGTTCCCATGCTGCATCGTTGCAGCGGGATGATCCGTCTGGTATGAGCAGTTTTTCCACTTTGAATGGTGGCCATGTTTTGCCAACCCATTTTATGAGACATTAGCTGTGATGATGATATCACACTGTGATGTGTTCTGTGCCCTCAACAAATGTACAGAGGGCAGAGTTGTGTAGCAGTGCACAGGGGAGCCATAGTGTCATTGCATCAGTGAATGTACCCTGCGCTGAAGTGTACAGGTAGCTCATGCTTGTGTCCTCTGTTCCTGGTGTGCAAGTACACATTGTTTTAATTTTTATGAGGGGGGTGAGGCTCTGCGAGGCCTAAACATATCCTAATTCTCTCCAGTGCACTGCGAAAAAGCACAAACCAACCAACCGATACTCAGAGCCCAACTCCTACTGAGCTGTTCCCAACCACCTAATAATGAGCTATCAAAAGAAGCGCATAGAGTTTGTCCCAGAAAGTAGAGCCGGATATGCTGGGAGGTTGAGGTAATTACAGTATACGAGCAGAGAGATAAAAGTGGTATTAATAACACTGATGACAGTAATAGCCTGTAGTGCAGATTGACTTTGGGCCCTATGACAGAGCCGATGAGAAAACGAGAACCTGCTGTCACAGGTAAAATGAAGTAATAATAAGGAGTCTGCTTGTACTTCTTTTAATGAAGACTGCAGCTTGTACTGCTGTTTGAGTAATTTCTCTCCCACATAGCAGCTGGCATCAAACGTTAGTTTTGTTCATCATGCTTAAATGCATTTAAAATCCCTTTACTCAGTGGGGCCGGGGGTTTGTACTGTAGTTTATGAGTAATGTTGGCGCTGCCACTCTCACACTTTTACAGATAAATGGCTCTGCATCTATTATGCTCGACTGCATTGCTCAACAAAGTATGCCTGGAGTGCATTGGTGGAAACAATTAAAGCCTATTTCATGGCTTCTCTCGTACATAATGGATGTCAATTCCTGGTACGCAGGCCGGTGACCTTACACCTGATGTGAAAGGGATGAATCACTTATTTCCCAAGAGCCAATTTGTGCCGGAAACCATGGGACCGAGAGTGACCTGTAGACGCTAACACCACAATCAATATTTATGATGTGCATGTGTGGGAACAATCCTGTTGGTCTAGAAAATTAAACCATATGGTCTTCTCAAGAATGGCACATGCTGTACATGATGCAATCTCAAAGTTCCTCTCCAGGACTTGATTAAACCCCTAAAAACTCAACTCTGGTCTTCAAATTTCATGTTTAGAAGTTTTATACATAAAAAGAAAAAATCCCTTCGTGCTTTACATTTTATTATATTTAAGTCTACACCCTTGCCTTAATGTAGCATGCCTCCACCTCTGACTTCACCCACCCCTCTGCCGCTCGCCTGCTGCTTCGACTCTGCTCATCAAGCACTCAGACCTCATCAGCAGCAGAAATAGAAAAATACTGTTTTTTCCGCACTATAAGGCGCACCTAAAAGCCTTTAATTTTCTCAAAAACCGACAGTGCGCCTTATAATCCGATGCGCCTTTTATATGGATCATTATTGGTTAATTAAGGCTATTGTAGTCAGGGGGCGTGGCCGAAGTAACAGTGGTATTCCACTCTCTGCGTGCCGTCATCCTTTTACTGGCGCGTGCAGTCAGCTTTCAACCTGAATAATAAAATGACTGTTTCACTGAACAATGAAAAAATATGAATATGTGCTAAATAATATGCAATTAAAATATTAATCAAACATGGTTAATGTGATTTCTGCTCCTGAACCTCAGCGCACAGCGTCTGCACATCTGCGCTGTGCGCCGTCACCTGCATCTTTACGCAGGATAAGCGGTATTTGTTTCAAAACGAACAAACTAAAATAAAATACATTTTAAATAAATGGTCATTAATTATTTTCAGGAGCCGCGGGTCTGATCTAATGGATGCATATCGCAACCCCTGACACCACAGTGCGGGTTTCTTTCTATGCGCCTTATAATGCGGTGTGCCCTATATATGAAAGAAGTTTTAAAATAGGCCATTCATTGAAGGTGCGCGTTATAATCCGGTGTGCCTTACCGTGTGGAAAATACGGTAGATCCAGTGTCCGCTGCTAAAGTGCAACACTGATTCATGTTTTTTCGTTACAGATGTGATCGGCGTGTGTAAGGATGTGGACGACGTGACCCGCCTCACCACCAAGACCAACAGAGAGGTGTCCAAGAGGACGGTCAATCTGATGGACATGTCCGGGAAGGTGGTGGCTGTCACGCTGTGGGGAGAGGAAGTGAGTACAGACATTAGACGGAGAGTAAAAGGTGTAATGAAGTAGAGATGTTGTGTCTGGGGCTTTTTATTATAATTTATTACATGACTTATTTAAACCTTAAGACCTTTTTTCATTAGATGTAGGAGGGTGACCATGAACGACTGAGGCTACGCTATAGTTGGATCACACATTCAGGGATGGACACAGTGACATGAGCACCTGAAATAAATGCTACCTTTTCCAGATTTTGACAGGACTGTCTGAAAGGTGTTAATTAAGACGGTTGTTCAACACATTTTGCTGATGTTGAGCAGCTTGAGAAAAGGAGGAAAACAGCAGGTACAGTGTTGAATGAGGCGAATGTGGTTGGCTAAGTTCCCTGTCACAGGGTGATGAAGTAACTGTCCGACTGCAGTTGATTTTTACCTGTGGCTCAGAGGGACTGCGCTGAGTTCGCCACCATTTCTTTCCTCCTGACAAGCAGCACAGTGTTCCCTGTTTGTTTGTTCGACAGATACCCCTTTTCCAGAGGGACTTGCTGAGGCACACAAGATGTATAGTTTATAAAGAACAATGGCTATGCCAGAAAGCTAGTGTTGGATCTTCTCCAATCTCTGAGGGCTTTGCTGCTGCCCTCGTCCTCTCACAGTTGTTTTTTTACTCTGTTGGTGTCCTCAGGTTATTATGATAAAGAGCACTGAAAAGCTCTGAACCTGAAAACCAAGTAAACATGAAATATTTTAAAACAGCCATTTTGGAGCTGAAATAACAAAAAACTGTGTTGTAGTTCACAGCAGCATCGCTCTACGGGTGTCAGTGGTCTGACTTTTGGTCGCTCAGTCGGCCCACCGCTTTGGTTCGGACTGAAATATCTTGGATAAATTAAGGATACTTGTGTTCAGACATTAATGGTTCCAGATGATAAATCCTGCAGACTTTGGCGATCCTCTGAATTTTCACATTTGCATTCTCACTTAAATATCTCGACAGCTTTGCAATGATATTTGGTGCAGACATTCATGTTCTCATCATCTAATCATGCTCATTACCAAGTCACAGGATAAACCAAGATGGTGAACATCATACCTGCTAATTAACAGCATGTTAGCATCGGCATACTGAGCCTCTAAGCATGTTGATGTTTAACTCGAAGCACCACTACATTCTTCCTTCCTTTTTTAATTTTCCTAGTTTTAATTGTCTGTCCATATCTCTAGGCAGAGAAGTTTGATGGATCTGGACAGCCCATTGTAGCCATTAAGGGGGCAAAACTTTCAGACTTTGGAGGCCGATCCCTCTCTGCATCCTTCAGCAGCACCCTGATGATCAACCCAGACATCCCCGAGGCGTATAAACTCAGAGGCTGGTAAGTGAGCCTGACGTTCATAGATAATGCTGTGCAGAAAATTGCTTATATGTATGTTCGAGCAGCTGTATTTCCATGACAAAGTGCCTTTATAGTAGGTATGAAACATGGTTTATTTTTGATGCCAGAAGGCTTTCTGTTATGTATCCCCCCGGAATCCAACTTCTCAGATGCAAGTATTACTGTTAAAATTGAAGAACTGAAAGGATTTAAGTAGTGAGTTTCCATTTCCCAAGTTGCACGAGTGCATGCTCTGATTCTCATTATCAAGATTAGTTTTCCCCCATTAGCCACAATGTGGGGGGTGCCTCAATGAAGCATTACATATAAATGGAAATCATACTTAATCTGTGGAAATGTGTTTTTTACTCCCCTAATCGCCTTTCCAGATGAAATGAAATCCAGACTCATTTCTGTGTGATTATGTTGATTGTAGCATTTCTTTTCTTTTGGCGTGCGTGCGTGCGTGCGTGCGTGCGTGCGTGCGTGCGTGCGTGCGTGCGTGCGCATATTCTCATGTTTGTTTTCATTTGAGCACATAGCATTATGGGCAAATAAGCCAAGATACCTTTTTCTTAAAAATCAGTGGTTAACCGTGTACATGTAGTCATGCGTATTGCATTACAGTCGAATTTATTAGAAGAACTAGAGCCAAATGCACTTGTAGGATAGTGCACGAGCAGAATTGAGGCATGTGACTCCGTTCCTCGAAGATGTTTCTCGCAGTGGAAGAGAAAAACATTTAAGGCTCAAGCTTTCATCTTTTCTTCAGGCTCACGTGCCAGTTCCTCAGTTACTTCTGTTTTTTCCTCTCCCTGGTGTACGACATGACCAAAAATAAGCATGCAGTGCCATATGTGTATGTATTGTGTAGAGGTAAGGATAAGACATTTTTGTAATCTATTTTGAAACTAAGATGTCACCTGGTGTGAAGTCAAGGTTTATACAGGGACAGCTGTATGATTGATAGACGATGCGCTGGTCACATGGGCCGAGGTGGGGGCAGATACTCGCCTCACTCAGCACCGTGACACGCTGATCGATCTGTCGTCAGTATAGATCCCACTTAAACAGGCCGGGTCCGCCCCTCCCCTCTGACGTGTGAGCAGACGTCTCTGTTTGAGAGCGGAGATCCAATCGATTGTGTCCAAAGCGCTTCATTTGTTTACCACCCAATACCAGGCCTGCTCTTCTCTGACGATAAACACATTTATTTCATGACAAGTGCAGCGCAGTCTCTTCTTCCGCCGTGACGAATGTGGCGGTGAGTATTTATACACGATCAGAGGACCTGATCTGCATAATCAGAGCAGTGAAATGTGACTGCTTTTCAGGTGAGAAAGAGGCAAATCACAAAATATGCTCAGATGTGCCTCTTTAATCAGATCTCTTGGCTCATGGTAATTTCTTGATGATAGTTTTAGCTCCAACCTCTGCCTTCTCTGAATTTATATTTTTACTTCAATTCATTGCCTACTGTGAACTTTTTTTCATATTCACATTGTGATAGAAAGTGCTCCATTATCGGCACCACTCCTGGGGCTTCTGCTTTCTTTTACCTGAACACCATTAAGTCCTGAATCACGTTTCCACATCCCCACTGTTGCACAGGCTTTTTACACTTCCTGCTCTCTCTAGTTTAATGACAGAAGGTTGTTCCCCACTTTCTCCCATCACTTCTCACTTGGACAGCCAGAAATAATGATCCTTAAATCCTTGTGTTGGTTTATGCAGCACAGAGGACAGCTTGGCCTTGCGTGGGTCCTCTTTGGACGGTGGGTACCTGCAGGTTCGCAGGAATCCGCTAATGAACAGTTTAAAAGTCACAGATTGAAGGAGGCCAAACCTGACTCATTACTCTTGATCCAAGTCAATCCAAGTGAGAAGCGTGGTGTAGACGAGATCGTTATGCAGCTTGTCTGAGAGCTGTCGCCCAGCCAGCCTCTTGCTTTGAAGAGGACGGAGAGAATAGCCTCTGTAGTTATTTGTCTTTTGTTTTTTTTTTTTAAGGCTGCCTTACAGAGATGATATCTAGTGATGAGAAGTAAGTTGTCAGTATGTTTTCATTGGAAGACTGCCAGCTGTTGAATACATAATGTGTGCTTTGGTGATAAGCTTGGGTCTCAGGTTGGTACCCGTCCACAAAGTATGTCCCTCAAGGATTGTTCTGCAAGCCAAAATGTGAATTATGGAAAACAGAACAAGGAAGCAAATCAATTAAACTCTGAATGAATCTTTTTAAAGTTATTTAATCTTGCACAGAAGAACCCAGCGCGTTTTCTCTCCCAGCCAAAGAACCCTGAGCCTTTTCTCTCTCAGCCAAACAAAGATACGCCTTTACTGTACAGCCAAGCCTGCTGAAACATCATTGTTTTACTCATGCGGAGGCGTCTTAATTTGATTGTGTTTTGGCGCAGACCTTTGGGACTTCCTCAAATGAATAGTCTGTCCTTGGTGGGCTGTTGACTCAAACTCATGCAGAGTATTAGTGGTGCCACTCAGCACTTTCCAGTGTGCTTATAAATAAGAATGCTGCCCTATGCACTAATTATCTTGATGTTGGATTAATCTGGGGTCTTAGTGCGTTGTTAACGTGCATGTTCTGCACGCCCTCGCCCTCTTTTTGAGATTACTTGTCGCCAACCTGACGTTAAACCTAACATCAGGTTCCACCTCGTGAAAATGTTCAGTGTAAAACTCTGACTTCACACTTTGATCCATCTACCTGTGCAGATGCAGTTGTCCATTAGGTGGCAACAGCACATTTGGAGATGGTGCTGCTGCCTTCTTCCGAGCTGTCAGGCAGGACAGGCACTTTCCTGCTAACTACACTGTCACCTTTATTCTCAAAGCTCGATGCTGTCGTCCTCAGACATGCACCACCGACAAGTCCAAGCTGACATTGTCACCGCCTTCCTTATCACGACGCCAGCATTTCCACATGTACGGACCGCAGCACATAGTCGGGCCGGTAATTATGTCGGCCCAGAAGCAAACAAGCTTTAATACAGTAGTCTTGTGAATATGATACCTCATTATGTCACTGACTGTTATTTTACCCAAACGTTTCACTGTGCTGTCTGGATGTGAAAACAAGAATTACAAGCTGAGCTGCTGGTGGAGTTGGAGAGGAGCTGGCTGGAGTTATTAGCCGAATTGAGTTAGTAACTGACCTAATGAATGTTTTAAACCGAATTTGCGCACTCGCTCGTTTCAGTCACCATTTCCAAAGTACCCTTCAACTAAGGCTCCCGCATTACTCGGTCTGCTCGGTGCCACACAGAGCTGCCATTTAATTAGCACTATGCTGTGTTTTGTTTTTGACAAGAGCTCAAGGGTTTTGTCTAGCACTTTGGGTACTAATAGGTTGGGTTCTTGGGAAATTCTGATTATATTTTGTGACATTGTATAGACATTATTGATTCATCGGGAAAATAATTGGCAGGTGAAAGTAGTAGCTGCAGCCTTGTTTTTAACAACTAAAAATAATCTTATTCAATAAAGCTTACAAAGATGTGAACTGTCACTCTATCTAGTAACTTTGTGCTGGGGTCAAGTTTAGTTTGAAACACAGCAAAACAGCAGGTTAGCAGGGAGTTCAGTTTGCCGTATAGAAAAATACTATAGCATAACATCTTCTGTTCGCCCATGAAGTGCTTGGAGCTCTGTATGTGACAGATTCATTAAAATTCAACTGTTGTGGCCGTGTGCACTGATGCATGCAGAACCGTCCCGTGGTGGATGAATGACATGTAAATGTTAGATTGCTGTACTCTGTTCTCTTACACAAATGGTTTTAAAATTACAGCCTGTGTGGTCCGTCTGTTATGAGGAGAAACGGACACTTCGCTACGATTACATCAAAATGAGAACATCGGAAAACGTGCGTTCATCCATGTTTATGTTTGAATAAACTTAACGCAGTACCTTCTGTCATTAGCGGTCGCTCAATGTGTGACCACTTGTCACTCACCACAGACAAAGTGGCTAACCGCAAGTCACACACACAGCACAGAGTCATTGTGTTTTCGGTGTGTTCTCCACTCTCAACCCAGGCATTAGAGTCTTAGCCCGGAGCAGAAAACACAGCTTACTAGACTTTCCCATCACCCCCCCCTCGTGCCTCTCCCTCTGACACCTCTCTGCTCCTGCCCTGTCCTTGTTCATTGACACACCGACATTCGACATGTCTATGCCACGCACATGTGTGTCTGCCAACCTCCAGTCATCTATCTCAGTGTTCCTGCAGATAGTTTGTCTCACTGACGGCGCGCTGCTCTGAGCTGGGATCTGCTTGCTTTCAGTTGACTGTTGCACATTTCCTGCCAGGTCTAATTTGTCCTCTTTTTGTCTCCTTCATCACGATCACCGTCTCCCGTGCCATTTCTGGCTCCCGTGCTCGCTGTCTGTATAAAGCTTAGCAACTGGATACTGTCACAGTGGCATGTTGTTGAGCATTTCACAGTCCTTTTGGGTATTTGTCAAATCAGATGTCCAGAACAGCCACGTGACACTGCGACGCCTCGCTCGTCTGCGGTCTTACCTTTTCAAAGTGCGATGCATTTTTAATCATCCCATCTATGTTGACACATTTTTCTCCTCTGCAGAACATCTGCCTTAGGAGAGTCGTTGCCCCATGACAGAAAACGAGATCCTTTTTTTTTTTTTTGCAAGCTCTTAACTGGGTGCCGCAACAATTAAAGCAACGCCGCGCAGGAATTGTGGAATCTGGTGTCACCGTGAAGAATTGCTCACATTTGTCAGTACAAGTGGGAAATTGGCAGGCCGTGTGTTGCCCTGGCCACGGTCTGAAGTGTTAATGGGGATATTTTCAATTAGTCATGCCTCCAGGAGCGAGGCATGCTCTCGCTGTATTTACAACATGACCTCCCTATTGTGCCCCCCTCTGCCTTGTGGCCAACACATTAGTAAGATCTATTGATCTCTGACCATTTTAAACTGTTATTCACCCTCAACTGCATTTTACCTCCACCCATCTTTCTTCTCTGTCTCCCCCGCCTTCCATCTTCTTCTTCCGATTGTCTGTCCTGAATTACCGAGAACGCTGGGCGAAAATGGGTTTCTGATATCGCTGTAACAGCCCTGACCCTGGCCAGCTCATCTGTCCCTCTGCTGTTGATTCATTTCACAAGCCTCTCAGCTTGCCTTGGTCTCAGCTGAGCTTTCTCTGCTTTGACAAACACGAATGAATGCTGCCTGAAACAAGATTTTTTTTTTTTAAGATAACTGTTCAATGCATCCTGCTTACAGCCATATGAATGGCAGCGTAATGGCGTCTCCTGCTTTGGTTCAGATGTTCTGAAATGAATAACTGCTTGATTCCACGGACACGGCTGTGTTGCGCTCCGGCTGAAAAGCAGCCGCCGGAGCTGTTCGTCGCGATTCCAGACAATGCTTGTGATTCCACCGGAAGCCCCGCAGTGCGTTTCTAGAAGTGCGCTCTGCTCCGCGGAGAATACGCACCCATTCAATTTTTGACGAAAGCTACGCCAAGCAGCACAGCGCCGATCGAGCCAGACAGGAAGTCAGACACAGGAACAGCATCGAGAATCCTGTCAGTTTTCAAAATAATACACCCTGTGCAAACTCCTGATCGTATATCAACAATTAACACAATTAAAACAGACAAAAAAGAAACTGTTTAACTAGGTAGCCTACTTTACCCATGGTGGAAGCACAAACATCCAGGAAAAATGATAAATCAACAATATCTGAGCAAGTCAACAAAATCAGGCAAGGAAAATGCTCTGCTTCTGAAATGCTCTCCTTGGAGGACAAAAAAAGCGCCACGCATCAGAGCCCGGTGGAATCAAGCCGTTAAGCTGTGGTCCAAAACTAGGCCTCGGCGTACAAACACCATGAATGAATGAAATGCAGCTTTCTTTAATTAATTTCTTTAGGTGAATAAATGAGATGGTGGGCTGTAGGGTTTATTAAACTATATAGAACTGAAAGCATAACTTGATTAATAACAGAATATTAATCTGCAGCTGTTAAATCATCGGTTCAGCCTTTAAATACTTTTTTTTTTAAATACTTCTCACAAAACAATTTTCAGATTGTCTTGATCTTGATAATTTAAAAATCTTGGTTTTGGACAAAACATGCAATAGGAATATGCCAGCTGTGGGAAATTGTGACACTCGTATATTTTGAGAATTTTGGGTTTGTTTTTTTTTTTTTTTAAAACCATTTTCTGACATTTTAAGGACCAAACAATTAATCAGGGAAATGAATATGATTGCTGGGTGCAGCCCTACAAGTTCACTGCGACTGGCGTCAGATCAGCAGTGACTGGTATTCGTTGTCTTTCACATAGGTACGACAAGGAGGGCCATACCATGGAGGGACAGTCCCTGACGGAGATGAAAGGTGGCAGCGGGGGAGGAAACACCAACTGGAAGACTCTATCTGACGTGAAGACGGAGCACCTGGGACACGGAGACAAGGTACACACGTGCTCAGCTTTCCTTTGGCGCACTCAAACATTCAAGATATGGTAACTCCAGACATATTGTTATTCAAGGATGACTCTTTGAAGATATTCAAGGACAAACTGAAAGGCTGGTGTTGAATGCCAAACGACAAGTATGAAAGTGCTCACAGTCAAACTGCATTTGTTCATGGCACACACTGCAGGTCGAGGAAACCTCGCTGCAGTGTAACCTTGTCACTCACAGCTCTGCTTCGCAAAGGTACCTTTTAGCTGAGAGTCAGCGTGATGAATCTTCATAATCGTTGACTCATAAAATCACTTAAATCTCATCCCACTAAGGTGCCTGATCGTCTTCTGCTCATGAATCCCCCCCAAGAGGTGTCCTCTCACTGTCTTAGTGTATGTTCATGGTGAAAGTCACATTTATCTCTGGTATTGATTACAAAGATTGCATGAACTCTATTCTTTGCCCTCTGTAATGAAATTACTACCTCAAGATAAGTGAAAGTAAAATGTGTTGATTTTTTTATGCTGTTGGGGGAATATTCTTCTAACAGTGTATAAATTGTCTAGAGTGGATAATGTGGCCTGTGCAGAGATTTTAACTTGTCGAATTTAACATAATTTAACATGCTCTGCACATTAGTAATCATCACAGCATGATGAAAATATTCCATTAAGATGAGGACAATTAATAGATGCAAGCGATTATGGTTCTGCTCCAGATGTAAAGGACGACTCTGGAGGTGGGGGGGTGTGCTTTCTATTCAGAAGCTCAGAGAAGACCTGAGTTCCCATAATTTCTGAGCAAAGAAAGAGAAATGCAATAAAACATGGATTAAACAGGATCAGCAGTTATCTGTAAGTCCCAATTAAATGAAAAATATGTTGTGGTGAATGAGGGTTTTTGGTTTTTCCTTTTTTTTTTTTTTTGCATGTTGTTTTTGTTTTTTTTGTTTGCTGCTCGAGGCTGTGAGTTACCATGTTCTGCTTCTGCTGCCCTCATAATCCTCCCCTCTGTGGTCAGGACTGCAGGATTCCCACTCACAGATTGCGAATGGCTTATTGTTCCTCCTCCTTGCTTCCTTTTAGAGGAGCCAATTAAGCAATTCAATCATCCGGAGGCTTTTTCTTTTCTCTTAAATTCCACACCCGAAGTCCTGACTGTAACCATTAGCGCCCCTGTCAGGTGAACGGCTCCCCCCGGCACAGGCTCCCCGCCGTGCAGGAGGAAACGATTGACCCCTGGGCTATGGAGGCTCTTGCTCCTCCTCAGCATGGCGTGTGACGAGGCCTGGCGCTGACAAAGAAGCTGAGCCGAGGCCGTCCTCGACCCCTCCGAGACATGCCAAAACACAGGGGCATGTGGGTCAGGCCTCTCAAGACCCCCCCTAACAGAAGTCTGTTACAATTAATTGTTCCTGTCACAAAGTCTTTGTGTCACAATCTCAAGTTTCCACATTGCACATTCCCCATGCCCTCTCTGACAGTAAGTGGTCACCCTCCTCTTGTTGGCTTGACACTGAATTTGTAAAGGCCTGTGACAGCGGCGAGAAACAAGTTCTTCTGTCCTCTTCCCACTGTGGCAGCCCTCAGTGGCACGCTAATTGAAGAGGTATTTACTTGATTAATTGGACCCCTTTTGGAAAAGCAGCGGAGGTTGATGTCTGGGTTGTTTTTGGTAAAAATCAAAATGCTAATTAAAAAACACATCGCCAGCAGCTCATTGTCTTGGAACAGGAGGGTTTTCTTTGATTTTGTCGCTGTCATTTAACCACACTCTTAAGGGCTTTTTATTTGTCGAAATTGACACAAAATATCAATTGTCCTGTTTTGGAAGTTAATTGGGGGCGAACGCCCTTCGCATACAGACACAGTGGTCTGCGCTTAGAGAAAAGAGAGAGGAGAGAATTTTTCATTCATTTTCACTGTACTTTAGGGATTGTTTTCCTGTTTAATTCATTAGCAAATGTTTGAAACATTAGTAAGATTATGTTGTAACACTCAGCAAAGTACCTCTGTGTACTAAGACTGGACTGAGTTTGAGACTGTGTAAGTTTGAAAAAGCTGTTCTACCATTGAAATGAATCAGGATGTCCAGATTACTAACATAAGGTGTGTGTGCATGCTTGCACACCCTTCAGCTGAAACGCTGTGAAATAACCCTGATTTTTATAAATTGCGTCCACATTTTGGCAATTTCCGTGATTGTTTTTATTATCAAATTCCACAATTCTGTTGTTCCACGATGTTCTCTGCACTACTGAAATCATACGGCCTGAACAGGCACCTTTAGTGTTTATCAAAGCATGCAGGGGCCCAGTCTCCTCTCTGTAGTCACAGTGCTGAGGTTAGCAGGGGGGGAGCCTCTGTCTAAAACAATGAGCTGTACATGTGCAATAGGGCCTGCCCTGCACGAGGAAACCCTTCCAGAAGAGGAGAGGTGATGTGACTCATCTGCAAACACGTCGAAACTTTTCATCTCTTCATTATTGCACATCTTTTGGTGCTCAGCTCTTTCTGTCCAATGTGAAATTCATGCCACTTGCTTGTGTGCTTTCCGTGCCGACTAGGAATGTTTTCCGAAGGCTGTCTATCTGCAGCCGGTGCCCTAAGTTTGCCTCTTCCCCACAAAAGCAGCAGCTACCTCAGTAGTTTGCATTTGTGTCGGAGCCATTAGGATTCTGGTTGCGTGTGTAACTTGTGCATCTGCTACACAAATCTCTCCGCCTGTGCACATACACCACTATATGCGCCTTAAAATGTCATCTTAATGTTAATTTCATGCTGTTTTTATTCCTGGTTCCCAACAGTCAACATGTTTAACATCCAAAACAAAAAGCTCGTGACAGAGAGAAGGCATCCAGCAAGAACTGTGTTTGTTTATATTCCCTTTTAGGCAGACTACTACACCTGCATAGCTACCATAGTGTACCTGCGCAAGGAAAACTGCCTTTACCAGGCCTGTCCCAGCCAGGACTGCAACAAAAAAGTGGTCGACCAACAGAATGGCATGTTCCGCTGTGAGAAGTGTGACAAAGAGTTCCCCAACTTCAAGTACCGCCTCATCCTTTCTGTAAGTGACTCAGCACTGGGTTCCCGAAAATTCATTTTCAGCTGTGCCGCACATGCACTCACACACAAACATGTGCACTAATGCACGTATCTTAAATGCCTGCTCTTCCTGCTCAGTCCTGAGCAGATGCCTCTGCTACTCCCTCTTATTTCCCTGTCTTTCTGTTCTCCTGACTCACTGTCCTTACTCGTCTTTCCCGTCTCCCAGGACTCGAGCCACTCTCTCCCCTTATGGCCGACTCCCTGTGGCTCAGCATTGCCCCAGTCTGCTCTCTGCAGTTAAATTTAGAGACATTTAAAGCACATTTTTACACTTGAGTTTAAATGGGAGCTATGTCGGGTTAATTGCTGCCGTTTCAACGATGCGTCATTAGTCATTTTACAGAAAGTGCAGGGAGGAATGCAGATTCAAGCCTTTTTCTCAGCTCGTTTGCAAACAAACAGTATTTAAAAAAAGCAACCAACAACACTGAATGCAAAAACTCACTTAGTCAGCAACGGAGCAACTGCAGCCAGGCCTGAAATAAGCGGCTTTTGTTTTGTACCACTCACCAGTTGACATATTGTTATTCTTCACAAGCTGTAGCATAAGCTGTGAATTTGCTTCCCCTGTATGTATCACAAGTGTGCCGTGACTCTGCGTGTTTTGCCAGGCTTGCCAGCAGGATATGGGCTAATTAGAGGATGTAATGATTTCATAAGAGCACAGAGATGTGCTAAAAAGTTAAAATAAGCACCCAGCCAACTGCTTTGTCAAACTTTCGAAAATTATGCAACACTCAGACAAGAATACAGAGATGTATGGTTGTGCATGTGTGTAACATTTCTTCCATTTCCTCTTGCCTTTTGTTTTCTCTGTTATCTGACAGGCCAACATTGCAGATTACGGAGACAACCAGTGGGTGACTTGCTTCCAGGAAAGTGCAGAAGCCATGCTGGGCCAGAATGCAGCTTACCTGGGGCAGCTCAAGGACTCGGTGAGACTTCCCTTCCTCAATATGATACTGGCCTCAGGAAATGGCCGGGGCAAGAGCTGAGCTTCAGACTTTGTCACAGTGTCACTCTCTCGCTGCATTGACAGATTTGTGCCAACGACACCTACTGTGCTTTGTTTCCTTCAGACACAATTACGTAGAAAACCACCAGAGTCATTTTCAGTGTTTTCATATATTTTGTGCTCGAAACTACAACGAGACTAACATTTGATTCAATGAATATTGTACGTCTTGAAGTTGAACTAATCAAATGTTTCTCAATTTCAGAACGAAGCTGCCTTTGACGAGATCTTCCAACAAGCCAACTTCAACACTTTCGTCTTCCGTAGCAGAGTGAAGCTAGAAACGTATAATGTAAGTAAAGCAGGAGCGCTAATTCTTCTGATAAAACGCCTGCGGGTTTGTTGTCATTGCAGCAGGCTTTGCAGATGGACCATACTGCTGAAATGCAATAGAAAATATGCCTGTGTTAAACGCTGCGAGAAAAAAATGCTGCCGCCTCAATTCCCTGAACCATCATTCCTTTGCAAGCTGAAAATGCATGGCACATAAACAGGTTCTTCATGTTTTATTCCTCTTTGATAGTTTTCCCATTCATTAACAAAGAAACCCTGCTTTCATTTTGACTGACAGAGCCAACTCTTAAAAAAAAACCTGAGTGTTTGTCCTAGAATGCTGCTCATTTTCAGTGTCTTTGTGAAGGATGCACACATAGATTAGTCGTGGTCACTATTTCCTGTAGGCCACACAGATAGAGGTTTGTTTTGAGGAAAGCACATAAAAGAATTGATTGAGCTGGGACTCTGAGCAGGAAGTCTGGAGCCGAGCCAGAGGCTGCATCCGCCTTCCACACACAGAAGAGGCCACTGTGTCTGTCACATTCAGCGCAGCATCCCAACTGCCAATGGCACTGCTACAAGCATGTATTGGCTGCTGCCTCCAAACTCCATATTCCTTCAACAGAGACACCTGCAGCCCCTCTTTCACTTTATTTTCTGCTTCTCAATGCTACAAGCCAGTTATTGTACCCTGCCCTCACATGTTGTCATGTGCACAATGTTGAATATGCTTCATTTGGGACTAAACAGGTCCTTAACAGTTAATGGCACTCATTTATCCTGTTGTATCATAGTGAGTCTTAAGCTTTGCCGAGCTGAGGAAATTCTACTCTTCATTTGCAATTCAATCAAGAACCTGCAGCAGTCACATGAGGAGTATGATGAAATTATCCATTATAATGACATTAAAACACTAAACCACACATTTAAAGGTCACCCTGGCTATGCCTCATGTTGGGAAGGTAGACGTCAGATGTTTAGTCATACGCATACAGATGCGATATTAAAGCAGGGATAATTAGCCAATCCAAAGAATCTAGTTATAATTATTTTTTTATGCAAATTAACAAAAGTTTGCTTTCTCCCAGCTGTAAAATGTGACATTTTGCTGCTTTTCTCTTTTATCTCATTGAATTCGTCTTGTTTTGGTCTGTTGTTCAGACAAAACAAGCAATTTAAAGACTCAAAATGTGATGTGGTTTTTTTCCATATTTTTTTTTTTACATGTTAATGACTAAACCTTTAATTCAGGCATGTCAAACTCATTCCATAAAGGGCCGTATGGCTGCAGGTTTTTGTTCCAACCAAGGAGGAGCACACCAGGCCAACCAATCAACATCAAGGGATCACTTAGTTATCAGCTGAAGACTCAGACCAGCTGATTAATTGATTCCAGCCTGGTGTGCTCCTCCTTGGTTGGAACGAAAACCTGCAGCCACACGGCCCTTTATGAAATGAGTTTGACATGCCTGCTTTAATTGAAAATAATGCATATTTATAGATCATTAGTGTAAATAATCCTTACTTGCAGGCCACTATATTACATATAGTTAAGTGCAGCTAACAACTTTATCACTGTATTACATAGGAGACAATGAAAGAATGGTCCAGATTTATTTGACATTTGTATCAAACTAAGTGTTGTGATGCATTTGTTGCTCGACATCATGCAGAACCAAAGCTCGCATTAGCATGATGCTCTTAAAAAAGCAAAACCAAGATGCTGTTAAAGGAGCCTCGTGTCCCATTAAGGATGAAGTCAAAACTACATTCAAGTGCGTCCAGTATTAATTAATGTCATTCTGGCATCAACATATTTAAATAAATGAGCGTAAAGCGATTTTAAGCATAAACATGTGTTGCCTTTGAGAACCAACAGCCGTTGCACTTGCTATAGTTAACTTGATGCTATTAAATCAAGCACTCTGATTAATTACAGCGTATTCATCAAAACCAGTGTGATGTGCAGTCGGTTCATGTGGGCGTGATGCATGATGGGATTATTTTCATGCAGATCAAAGTTGTATTTTGGCATTCAAAATATTGACATTTAGATATTGTGTGTAGGTAACTTGTTCTGGAACTCTCAATATCTCAGTGGATGAATAACTTCATTACTATAAAATGTGTTATTGATGTCAAAACAAAGTCCTGTAAATGTTACCACTGTTTGACAGTCTTCATGTTAACTCGCCTGACATCAGGAATGTCTGCTCGCAGCTATAATATTCGAACTGTTGCACCGATATTAAGGCCTCGTTGTCTCTGTGGGCTATGTCTAGACATTGTAACTGATTTAAATGTCTCAAAAGGATGACACTGATGAAAACGGGGATATTGAACATTCAGGGCTTTTCGTTTCAGCCCAGCACACCGCACCGCGCTGCACCACAGCAGGCCCGGTTTCAAACGGAAATGTAGATCTGAGGGCAACCAGCAGGTCAGCTAATTTCTAATTTGAGTTTCCGATGGCAAACGTGGTATGGCCAACAGGCCGACGGCTACACGGAGAGAAGTGTCCTGAAGTTGGGACAGCGTATGACCGTCAGACCCAGGCTAGCTCCTCTGTAGCGCAGAGAAAGTAAGAGATCTCACTCTGCTGCTATTTCCCAGTGCCACAAATGTCACAGGCTGCACAGGACACAAAATGTCTTGTTTCGCACGTTTGAAATGGTTGGTTTCCTTGGCTGTTGTCAGCTGTAAGTGTTCCTGCCAAATTTAAAGCTGTTAGGAAAAAAAAGGTCACATCAGAACAAGTGTGTGTGTGTGTTTCTCATATGTACACACTCTCTGCTGTGGCTGGAAGGGGGGCAGCACAGGTTGTTCAGGTGTGGAAAACTCAACTTGGCTGTGTGGTTTTGGCTTCTTACACGCACACACACACACTTCACTCACCCACTCATCAACTGAGGATTGAATGTAGGTTTCCACAATAACACTGTAAAAAAGTCTCATGTCCTCATAATTCCGCTTTTTAAGATAAACAAGAGGTAATTTATTACTATTATTCCTTCATTTCATGTAGAAGGAAGAAAATCCTTATTTTACTGTGTTTTTGATTAAAAACAAATTAGAAGTTTTAATATCAACAATTTAAATGCAGTAAGTTGACATTTTCTGACATTTTTGGTATCACTTGGTTTATGACTTTGAATTTGCAGATGTCTTATTTCCACTGTGCATCTATTTAATTTCAAGGCTTCCACAACATTGGGCAGAAGGGAGCATGAGAACGTGTGTTTGTAGCACAGTGTATGCACACTTGTTTTGAAGAGCATGTTCCAATCACCCTTGCCTAAATATGAAGTAACCCCAGTGTGTGAAAGTAGCTGGACAAGCAGCAAGTGGTACATCTGAGATTCCTGCACTAATGATCACATTCAAGTCACAGAGCTACGCACCTCTTTATCTGCAAGTTATGCTTGACCTTTTAGAAACCGAGACGGCGATTTTACAACACTTAAAGGTGCCCTGAGGAGTTTCTTATTTAAAAAAAAAAAAGTTTGTTTATATTCAGTGTTACACATTGTGTATCCTTGAGGCCTGACTCTTCTTTCTTTCCTCTCTCACAACATTTGCAAAGCTCATCGTTCTTTCCTTCCTTCTTTCTTTCTAATTCTAAATCATTGTTTAAAGCACTGTTCATATCCTTCTATATCCTAGCTCGCCATCCTCTCCTCGCCTTTGGCCACTACGAACTGCAGGAATGTGTGTCACGTTGCTCAGGTGCATGTGTGTGCTCATGCACGCTTGCATTATACAAACAAACTCATTAAACATTTCTCCATCGTGCTATTCGTGGTCACAAACAGCACCTTTAACCACTGTTATTGATAGTTCTGTCCACCTGCATCCACACATAGTCCCTGCACTGGACAATAAAGAGGCCTTTAACATCTTTCCCATGTTGCTTTGTCAAATGCATTAGCAAAGTTGTAGTCTCAAGTTCATTTACCTGTTTTGATGTAAAGTGTGACAAATCAATCTTGTTCATTCCACTTTGTATCAAGCTATAGTTTCTCTGTGATTTTATATTTTTTGGATATAATATGCCCGAACTGTGTCTCTCTTGCATCATAAAAAAAACAAGCAACAAGATTTATAGCAGGCTATTCTTAAAGAATGTGGGCTCCGATCCAAAAGAAGAGGATTTCCATTTTACCCACTTGAGCTGCAGAGGATTAATGGAGACAAAATGAGTGTAACCTCTGTTTAAATGCAGAGAATAATGGCCCTGGTAGAAATGACCTTCCCCTGTCTAGACAGCTGTGGAGGTGGCTATGGCTTTAAAAGCTGCCTCTTTTTCGTGAAACATTGATATGAATGCCAACACAATTCAGACACTCGGTCCAAACGTCTCACATTAACTCACTTTGTCACAGGGGAACGGAAGGTGCCGATATATTGTACATTTCCAGTAGATTAGTTCTCTATTGAATAAATAGGAGTGCGGTGTGTGTGTCTTGCCCATTTCATCACGGCTAAGGAATGACCAGAGAATTAGTCTGAACCAAACTCTCAAATCCAAGCACACGTGCAAACCAATTTTCATACAATTTTTTTTTTCTCTCTGACAGGATGAATCCAGGATCAAGGCCACTGTCATGGACGTGAAGCCTGTTGACCACAAGGACTACAGTAAGAGGTTGATTATGAACATAAGGAAACTAGCAGCCCAGTAGGAGCTTGTGATGTTCTGGTTTTTGCTTGCTTTTGCAAGTTTTCCTTTGTTCCTGTAAAGCCAACAAACAGCTCTAAATGTATGTTTTGCTTAGAAAGCAAATGTGTTTAGTCTTGTGTTTTTTTTTTTCCTTGTGAATCTTCAGAGTACTTGTGACTGTTCACCTTTTCCTTTGTGAAATAATGTTTTGTGACCTGATTCTGGAAGCTGTTTTTTGTTGTCGCTGGTGAACATAACAGACACCATTTTTTTCCTCTTTGTTATTCGGGGAAGCAGAGCAGAGAGTGGGTCAGTAAGCCACAGAAGAAATCATCGCTGTGTCTGTCTTAAGTCAGCCAGTTGTTCCTGCGTGCGCTGCGGCCACGGGGGGGTGGTGGCTGCTGTAAGCAGAAGGCCAGCGCGGTAGCTAGCACTCCTTTCACTTTCTGAAGCACACTCAAAATGCCTGGGCTGGACCTGCACATCCCTGATAAGACCGTTTACTCTCCCACTTTTTTTTTTCTTTTTCTTTTCCTCGGTCTCTCACATACTTTCAAATATAAGCACATATACACATGCACAGTGCAGACCTAATGGGAAATGTACTGCATCCTGTTTAAGTAGATACAAGGTGTTGTACATGCTTTCAATGCCTGTTTTGTGCATTTGTGTATTTCCCTTTTTTTTTGGGTGATAATTAACTGAAAATAAACGTATTTGTAAACAAGTTATTGTCTAATGTGTTAATCTGTTGAGCTGACACACCTTTCCCTTACAGCACCTGGTCCTCACCCACCAACGAAAACAGACTATTATTTGCTCTGTGTAGGAGATTTTTTTTTTTTTTTTTCAAGGTCTGGTACACAATGCCCTCCATCTTCTCGGGTTTTGCTCAGATGTGCAACAGATTCCCCTGCAAACTTGACTTTCATGTTGTATTAAAGCAGAACATCAGTGAGGCTGCACCTCCCTATTTTTCTCCTGATAACATCTCGTTTCTGCTGAGCGCTGCATCTGTTGCCTGTAGTGTGCTTAGATGGATGAAACCTGTCTTTAAACGGTAAGGAAAGGTGCGTTTGACTTATTTATTTTATTTTGCCAGCCATGCTTGGAGATATTGATTCGAGTTTGCCTGTGATCGCCTCCTCACGTCTCACTGCTGACGCCGTTTTATTTTAACTAGCAATGCGCTCCCTCTATGTCTTCCTTAATGCTGCAACACATCTCTGTTGCTGCAAGTCAGTTGTTGCAGGCAGTGTCAAAGGATGCCTCAGCCCATTCTGGCCTCAAACTCGCAGTCAGTCGTACAGCAGCAGCAGAAAGGGCCTGATTGGACCCGGTGCCTCGTTTGTCATCCCAGCTGGAACGTTTTATTCAGTGATGCACACAGCACCGCTGAAAAAACAAAGGTTGTACTTCTGCCAGAGTAAATCTAGCAGTTTCCCCTGGGAGTCGGGGCTAGAGAGTTCTGCCCTCATTTACATCTGGCATCCCACATGCTTTTACATGAAGCAGGAAAACTGTAGCTATCGTTCAAACCTCAGCTCAAATGAAATCACTTGATATTTCAATTCTCACACCAGTTTTGTAATTTTGATAAAGCCGATTATGCAGTTCGAGTTGAGTAAAAAATTAAATTGTTATGCATTTTAAATGGATTTTGCACTTGTTAGAATGAGATGGGCCCGCTAACTGGACTGAATTACTTTGGAATAGTTTGCCCATGGCAGTTTTTATTAGCAGTAGATGAGCGCGGCTAAATGGAATTGTCACACAACATGGTGAAAATTAAAAATGTTGATTATAATCTGTGAGATGGCACTCTGCTGGGGTCATGGGTTTGTTTCCATCCCATCACCATCTACAGCACACTGGAAATGAAAACTGGTGTCTATTAAAGGCACTTCGGATAGAGGTTTTCACAAAATGTCTTATTAATTTATGGTTGTCAGACAACCACAAAGCCTGTGTCGGATGTCAAAAATTAGAATCAAAAGGATAATTGCACAAATATTTTTCTGTTAGATATTTGACAGTAGTAAAACACATTAAAAACACAAGGCAGGATTTACGCTAATTATTCCGCTGTTATCCTGACGTGCATTGCTCCTGTGGTAGCAGATGCCACACTGTTGAGCCATTGATTGCTATGTTGCTCCGCTCATCTGTTTTCCTGATGTGTTTATGGGCTTGACATTTTCTGCCTCAGCGTGGGAAAATATCATTTGTAAGTTTTTATGTCTGCCTTAAAGAATGACATCAATTTTATTCTGGATGCAATTGGCCGTAAGATTGAGCACACTAGGCGCATTGTAATGGAAGCGCCGTTTGGCTTTGTGTCCCTGTTTAGATGCGCTGATCCTGAACCCAGGCGGCCGCTTCGGCCTTTTCAGGATGTCATCCCTCTCTTTTTGACCAACTGAATACTTCACAGAACAGGCATGTTGAAGCTTTGAAGCTTTTTGTTTCATATGAGTGCTGTCACCAGGAGGATGTTAAGGTATACAGCTAATATACAGTAAATGAGGATGTGCCATTCTTCATCATTAGGCTGGTGTCACAGGCCTGTGCACTTTAGAAGATGAAATATGATTTCATATACTACACGACATAATGTAACCATGACATCCATGTCCTGCTGGAAGTAAATGAGTGCTACACTGTTAGCAACTGCTGCTCCCACTTTACTCATAAGCTAATGTGTGTACTTGTACATACAATACTAAATACAATATTTGAATATTTCCATTTTCTGCTACTTTATATATCCATTCTACTACATTTCAATGGAAAACATACTTTTTACTCCACTGCATTTATATGGCAGCTTTATTTAGTAGCTACTTTACAGCTTCCAATTATTAATACACAATATAACCAACCAATATACCCGGCCATACGTAAAGTGGTTAGCTCCACTTTTACCAGCAGCAGCATTAGTGGTGCTCAGTGATCAGTAATTATAATCCAGTAAACATCCTAAAATGGGCCATTGTGCATAATGAGTACTTTTTTTACTTTTGGAACTGAATTACATTTTGATGCAAATACGTTTGCCTGCAGGACACCACGCCGTGCGTTTCCACACTGTGGTATTACTGCCGAAGTAAAGATCTGATACTTCTGCCTTTTCTTTTGCTGTAAGCACAAACTGTATCACTCATTTTTTTGGAGTGAAACAATTAATCCTGTGCAAAATCTATGTAACGGAGCCATCACAGAAATCGAATGTGGTCTTGATGGTCTGCATTGCAGCTATTTGAACGTTGAACCAGTCTAACCGAGGGGTCCAAACTAATCACCAGTCTAGCCCTTAACATTATGGGGTGCTTGGGTACTGACAGCGTAATCACACACTGGAGGGTCTGTAAAGGAGCACATCTGCAAGTCATGGAGTTTTTGTGTTGATATTCAGTCAGCGGTGCCTTGGCTGTGGCCTTGCTGTGTGCTGGTTGTTTTGCTTTATTGCTGGTGCTTCTCTTTTGGACTCGTGGAGCCCGGCAGGTTGAGACTGAGCAGAGGGAAAGCCTGTGGCCCCGACATCATGGAGACAAATGGGCAGGAGGAGGACCCCTGGGGTCCGGCTGTAATGAATGGGACTAAGCAGTTTGTGTATTTCTCAAGATTCATGGGTCTCGGTTCTTTCCTGGACCGCGGGTATATTTGCTTACAGTATGTGTGTGTGAAGGGACAGGTGCAAGACTTTGTTTGTGCAGCCAAGTCTAGTCGAGGGACCTGTTGACCAAACATTGTTCATGTGGATGCTGCAGAGTGTTTAAATGTTCCTACTGGCCTGTGCCGGTGAGAGAGAGAGAGAGAGAGAGAGAGAGAGAGAGAGAGAGAGAGAGAGAGAGAGAGAGAGAGAGAGAGAGAGAGAGAGAGAGAGAGAGAGAGAGAGAGAGAGAGAGAGAGAGAGAGAGAGAGAGAGAGAGAGAGAGAGAGAGAGAGAGAGAGAGAGAGAGAGAGAGAGAGAGAGAGAGAGAGAGAGAGAGAGAGAAAGAATAAAGCGTCTGTGCTCTGGCTTCAAATGGGGCGCAGAAAATTGCACTGACAGTCAAAAAGTCTGGCAGGTGGAAAGCTGATGGTTACAATAATTGTTGCAATCAAATAAAGTAATAATCCATTCTTGCTTCTGAAAAGCAGTGCAGATTGAATCTGTAGATACAAATGTGTCTCTGGCCCCTATCCTGTTTCCACTTTAATTGGATTTGGGTACAGATAAAGTTCTGTTTGTCTTCTCAAGCACTAGATTATAAGGCCATGTAGCGGGGTTATTGTTATTTTCTCCGCGGCGTCTCCTTGTCATTGTCAGAACTGAAAGTCCTGAAAAACACACTTTAGTTTGATTCAATTTCAATGAATTGTTTTCAGTTTTGTGTTTTGTGTCTCTGTCGCAGCTCTTCCTTGTAAAATGTCGGACTAAGGACAGAGTCGCCTTGTACAATTCTCATGGCGAGCGTGGCCGCAATCTCTGGTCCAAAGATTATAGGCTTTTAGTTGCTGCTATTTTCTCCTGTACACTAAACAACAGTGTACAAAGTGGACAAAGTGCAGTGGTTTGATATTTTAAGGCTGATTTGATCTCTGGGTTTGACTCTGTCCCCGACAAAGTGTTGCACAGTGGGCTTGTTAAACCAGCTGTTTGCCTTCGTCTGACAATATGGCCACAACCCTCCTCTGAAATGCTCGTGTCTCTTTTTATTTTTTCAATTGTTTGTGCATATTCAACACACACCTAGGAACCTTTTGCAAGCACTGGTTTCTCGTCGGACCGGTTAAAGTGAAAACTACATCCGTTGTGTTGTTGTTACAATGTAATGGTTGTAAGCCAATTTTGTGGCTTTTATGATGCACATTTATGAATTTGGAAAAAAAAAGTATTTTTATTGCATTTAAGCATTAACGGCTATTGTCGCTAATTTGCATCATACCTAAATTTATATCTATTGTATGTGCCACAGAAAAATTAACAAACTCCTCTTAATTTAGGATCAATTTGAAAGCAAAAACACAAAGAATTAAGTTTTTTAGGGGTTAAACTTCTGTCCTGTAATTCAACGTTCACTTACCTTTACCTCGACCGTGTGCGTGAGAGGAGCTTATTCGCGTACTGAGCTTATTCATGAGGCTCTCGTTGAATTTGCCAGTGTTTACCTCAAACATTGCGATAGGAAAGAATGAGGTTAGATGTAACAACGCTTTTAGCGATAACATATTATTTAAAGGTCTTATGTTTAAACATAGTACAGAGATAGCGGGGGAAATCTTCATTCTGTCAATTCTGTAACCTGATAAATAGACTGAATTACCATTTTTATTTATTTTATCAGATCAATCTTTTACTGTTTAAAATACTGAAAGAAAGATGAGGATGTGGGCAGTAAGGTCTGGATTCAGGCTTTAAACGTTTTTGTTTATATCATAAAGACACAAGCTCATGCATCCGAGCAGAGATTGTGAAAACAAGCCCTTCCCTGAAATATGAGCCTTAAATTGGTTGCTAAACAGCGAACAGAAAGACCCAGGCTGTACTGGAGTGTTCCTTTAAAAAATAATGCACCGCTTGGCACTTAATACCCTCAATATATATGCATGTACGTATGTTTTTTCTTTCATTAAATCAGGGTCAGTGTATCATCAGCTCTCTGCTATATGCAGTCTCTTGCCATAATTTATACATCGATCAATCAACAGATAGAGAGATGGACATAGAGATATAGATATATGAATATAGATACGACTAACTGGATTCCATATCAGAAAGGTGATGGTGGGGGGGTTGTTCTGTGGCTGTTTTAAAGGACGGGAATGAGCACCACAGGGGCGTTTTGAAAGGTGCTGCTAGATTTTTTTTTTCCAGATACTCATTACATCGAAGGAGGGAAAAAAAAAAAAGGGAAGAAACATCAAAGGTTCAGCGCGTCACTGAAATTACTATTCCTGGTATGGTTTCCAATATCAACATAACTTTGAAGTTTCATGTTGCTCTTTTGTAAACCTCACAAAGGAACTGACACCCCATGCTTTGAGAGCCGCTGGTCTTCATTCTGTATGTACAGGTGTGGGTGACCTTGTCTAGGTTCTCTTTAATTGGATGACCCAGCGCTTTGAATAAGGGCTGCTCATCAGTGAATATTGAGGAGGGGAATCATCTCTGAGTTCATTGAAGTGTCAAGATAACAAGTGATTAGACAGTGAAAGGAGACATGGTGCGAGACTGTCAGAGCCCATCACCATACTGAAAATGTTGAATCTGTGTGTCCACTTCGTCCCCTCGTCCACTTCTGTCTCCCTGAATGAACTGAGAGATCGTCGTCAACGCTCATTTATTGTGATGCTGGCGCTGCACAGTTTTAGTTGTTGGATTCTTGTGCATCATCACTGCAGTCACCCCGTCCATCCAGTCCCTCGCCGCCTGTCCACGTTTACACCACCCTGCTTTCCTTTGCAGCCTCCATGCAGAGACATTTTTAATGGTCCCAGTGGTGTGGGATTTGGTCAGATGTGGTCGTTATGTAACTATGCCCCCTTTCCTCCCTTCTTGTTTTCTCTCTCTCTCTCTCTCTTGTCTTTGCTTTTTAATGCACCGGGGCTTTAATTGTTTAGAAATGCTGCTGGAGCTCCCTTCAGGCTTGAGCGTGTGACCTGTGCTGCGTCTGTTTGTGTTCCTGAGCACGTGCCACACCTGCAGAAAGACATTCTGCATTAGTTCGGACTCACTCAGTCCCATCCTCTTTCTCCCTCCGCAAGGTTCCTAAATTTGTAGTTTTCCTCAGTTTAGAGATTCACTTTTAGCATTTCCCTTTTCTCCTTTTATGTTGTTATCCTACGTTACCTCAGTATCTGTCTTCAGTGAGCGCCTGCACATTATCTCCTCAGTGCAGTGGGAGTCCAAGTGGAACTCATGCATTCAAACATGTTTGTTTGAATTTCTGCCTTGTTGGGAAGACGAAATTTGCTTGCTTCTCTGTTTGTCCCCAGGATACAGATTATATCTCCATGTCAAGCAGGCCAGGCTGGGAGAAGCGTCGCCCCTTGAGGGGGGAGGCCGTAGCCTCGGGCCCTGCTACAATGCGTCTCAGCAGTCCAGTCCTCTTGATACTGTGGATGATGCACCGCAGTGACAGAGTCATTTTATCCCTGTGTCTATACAGTACTCCGTTTACACAAACCCTTTTGAGTTAGCCCCCCCCACCAAAGGGAAGAGAAATTGGCTTAATTACTTACTGTCAGTGGAACCTTCTCCTATTTCTGGAACAAGATGAAAAAAGGGGAAGTCAGGGAGAGCGACTGTGCTGTCTCGGGAGCTGACAGAGTGCCTGCACAGGCAGCTTTACACACTTCCTGCTGATGATATTTTGACATCTTTTTACAGACCCCTTGAAGACAGTTCTGAATCTTGAGGAACCCTTTTGTCAGTCATGTGAACGCGATGGAAAAAGAAAAGCCGAAGAAGAACAGAGGCTGATTTTAAATGAAAAATAAATCCTTTTTCGAACAATTTGTGCTGTTTTTGTTGCATATATTCAAATTTGTTGCTTCGTTCAAGTCTTCAGCGTCCCATTTAAACTATTTCCACAGAAGCGTTTCTGTCTTGAGCGTAATACTGAGACACTGTATGTGTTTGCAGTTAGTTAGAACAATTAGAGCTGCACAAAGTGACACTTGAGAAACTAGTTCTATTTGAAACTGTCAAATCCTTCTGTCACTCAAACAACCAGGTTGAAGAACACAATAAAGGAACATTTCTGTGTTGTGTACTGTGCTGTTCACTCTTTGGTCAAAGCCTTAGTGTGTCAGCTTAAAAGATCAATACTGTCTTCAAACCGACACAACAAGCAGCACAGGTAGTGGGGCACCAGTATATTATTATATTGGCAACACCAGTGACTCTTAAATGCTTTTAAATTATAGTGTCTTCTTCCTCTAACCGACTCTCATATTGCCGTCCTGGAAAAAGACAAGAAGCTGTGCTGCAGACACAACTCAGCTGTCAAGGTACCTCAGCTTCTGCCCTGCCAACTGCATGGCTTTAAATCAGCAGATGCCCTGCAGCCATTATTTCACATCATTACTTACAAGCCATTGTGCCTCATGTTTGACTAATAAAATCAACAAACTGAGAATGAGGGTAGAGGGAGAAGCAGAGGGATGCATTATGACAATCATTAATGAGGGAAAATTAAGGTAATGTGCAGCATTACTCTGAAGATCTATAATTAAACAAGAACATCCAATGCCAACTGTGTGTCTTGCGAGGAGCTCCAGGCAATGCATGCATGTCTGTAGTGGGAGAGATAACGCTGCCGTGTGGGTGGGAATGGCTCCTGGAGCCAGTAGTAGCCCGAACTAGCACCCATTGTTTTTGCCTAATTGAAGTCTTGATTTGGCCAAGCAGTGACCTGTGTGTTTCCTGGCCAGTGTTTGAAGTTCTCGTGATGAGCGAGCCGCGGGGTGGAATTTAATGGTCTGTGTATTTGGACTGCTTATCCCATCAGCTGCTGCACCATTGAATCACACAGGGAACGTAACAAGAGTAGACGAGCGGGAGGAAAATATGTCACATTTGAACCCGAGGATGTGTCTTTGACCGGGAGCTGTGCTGGAAGCTTCGCAGCAGAAGGCGAGGCGGTGGGACAGCGCGATACCAGGCCTCACTCGCAGGCTTCAAAGCAGGTGGAGAGATGTTTGGGTCAACATCTAAATCCCTTCTTTCATGCCTGTCAGTTCTGGAATCAATAACAACCCCTTAAGACTGAGGTTTACACTGCGTACGGAGACAGAGGGCCTGCTATCGCCCCCTGCCATGTTCTGTACCCTGAGTTATCCCGATAAAGAAATAAGCCCATGCAGAGATCTGGTGTCACCAGGAGCAGTGCTTCAATCACTGGGGATTTTGTAAGGTTGTTTATTCTGTTATGAATAAACAGTGTAGTGCAAGTTTATGTTGGAAAGAAAACACAGTATTCTGGTGGGAATAAAAAGAAACAGACTCATAGGTGACGCAGTATTTTGTTATAAGCAATGTATGCAAGACGTTTAAAGGAAGCCTGTGTTTCGCTTCACAGAGGCCACAGGTGGTAATTATACAAGTGTGAGGAGCCGCTGGTTCAGGAAATGTTTTCTCATTCTGCGTTCCCGTTTCATTTTTTTCTTTAAATGACATCCTCAGTGTTTCCTTATGTAGAAATAACTGGACTTCACCCAATGCTTTAATTGTTTCAACTCTGTCTCTGAGAAAACGTGCTGGTTTGGCTTTGCAGATGCTCTAAATGCTATAATACCCATAAGCCCCTGCGGTCGTTGCTATAGAGAAGAGGCAAGTAAGATTTTGCGAACACCCTAACACACAATGTTCAGGTGCAGATTCACTTTATAGAACAACCTTGATTCTAAACAGTAGAGACGCTGTGTAAAATGTAAATAAAAACAAAACATTTGCAAACAAGCTGTTTATCTGCAACGGTTTGCGTGTTCCCGGGTCCATGCAGTAACATCCCTTTTGCAGTCATGTGTTCACAAAGTGGTGAACCTCGCTCCACCTTGTGAACGACTGAGCCTTTCGAGAATGCCGCTTTCACACCTGATCTGATTCATCACCTGTTACCAATCAACCTGTTTACCTGTGGAATGTGGAATTAACTAACACTGGCCAGCTGGTCACAATAGACCTGAGAGTGTATCAAACTGAGCTACAGTCCGATGTCTTTTATTATTCATGAATTCAACTTTTTGTTTGTATAAGGAAGACTGTGCTATTTTGTGTCTAATACTACACATCCTGCCCACGAGGAGAATTTCGAGATGTGCTGTATACAGGCTTGTATTGTTTGTGTAGTGAGTGTTTTTTCAGGAGAAAATAGTTTCATGAAAACAGTTCACGGTGAGGTCTGGAGATAAACCCGAGTAACCCAGGCATTGTTTTTGAAGAGGCACATGCTGCTGAGTTTTTACTTTTTTTTCTGTTTCATTATCAATTTTTTGAGCACCACAGACAGAATACCATTCACCCCCATTGTTCTGGGGTGAGGCATTAGTCTGAGCAGGAGATATCTTAAAACCTTAGCAAAGAAAAGGAAAACTATCTGCACAGTATGAAAATATATTGTTGTTTTTTTTTTGGTGATTTGGTAAACTGAACCCTTAAACACCAGTTACTGCATATGCAGAGATGAGAAAAAGCACAAAAAAACCCCAAACAAAACAAGTAAAGAGTCTTTCAGGGAGGTCCTTCAGTGTTTTGTTCACCTTCATTTATGCAAATGGACAAAATATTAAACACATTTTAATATAATGCAGTCCAACAGAATACGACCTCAGAGTGCAGCCTCAGCTGCAACAGGCTTGAGTTAACACCCTCCTCAGAGTGTCCAAAAAGAAAATATAAGGAGTTTGATAAGAGATTTATTTCAGGGCTGAATTGCACTACAGTGCACAGTTGCAGCTAGTCAACTGGTCACTCACTGTATGTAAAAAAAAAAAACAAAAAACAGAGTGGTCTATTGATGTGTTCTGCAGATAAATCAACAAAGGTCCAAAAGTCCTAAATGCCTCCTTCAGGGAACCTGTTACCTACAGCGACGGTTCTCAGAATCTGATCTGATAAATCAGGAGTTGCATCTTTCAGCGGTGAAAAGCCACAACAGCCACTGACAACTTGTCTTTTGGGGTTTATCGTGCTTGTTTCAGGATAAATGGGAATCCGGTGTGCCATTGAGAATGGCCTTACAAATATTGACATGTCTGTCAGCCTGTCTAATCCTTAATGATGGCTTTCTGAGCCTGCAGGGACGTCAATTTTTCCACCTAACCACATGACAGGTTCTCCTGGAAAACGCAGCTGAGGAGAGCTAGTGGGGTGCGGGTCGGACAATATTTTGCGACTAATTTTATTTGCAGGTTCAGTCGAGCGGTACTGATATAACTGCTGATGCTTCGGATTAAACAGTTCTGATGTCGTGGCATCTCAATCCCGGTGCAGCAGTGTTACTTGTATTGTGTCTACGAGTGTTCACCAGGTAGCCAAATACTGTAGGTATTGCAACCTCATACCCACAATCACAATTAAAAGTGTGCTTAGGGATTATTGTTACTGCAGTTCCTACTGGTGTTAAACCAACATAAAGGAAGCTTGTGCGGTCCGAGATGAAGCAGTGTTTGTGTCCTTGTCGCCAAAAAAACCACCAGAGGCTGTGTATGTACTGTATCTAACAAAACAAGTATTAGATTGGCTCCTTTTCTCCCCGAAGCTTCATGCATATGCAGGCGAAAGCAATTATTTCTGTGAGCTACTCGCAGCCTCCATTAACTAATACATCAGACCGGCCAAAGCCCACATTATCTGTCACTGAAATACTGCGGCGGTGAATAAGATAAACAAACATCCTTTCTGCAAATATCAAAATTGTTTAATGACACATTTTCAATTATCTCCAGCCGTTTTTCCCCGCCTGCCCGTCAGAGTATTGGGAACCAATGAAACGAGAAGTTAAACCTCCAGCTGAAAGGCTGCGCCGCTCAATGAGAGGGAAAGGCAAATATATTTTGTTGTTGCCATGTTAATGTGGTCGCAACGACAAATGTCAACATGTGTAGATGTGATTAAATCATCTGAAATTGCATTTTTCATCGCTTTGCGAGGAATGTTGATTTTATAAAGGAGTGCGCTGTGTGCAGCGGAGCTGTGATGTGAGAGTTAATAAAAAGCAAGCTAGCGTCGGAGGTGGTGTGTAATTAATCAGCATGTTGTGGGGAGAGTTTCTCTCTGGAAGATAGATGTGACGCAGCACTGTAATCACGCATGTTGTGCTGGTGTGTGTGTGTGTGTACTTGTCCACCAGGAGACAACAGAGACAGACAGAGCAAACTGAATGACAACTCTGTCCCCATGTCCCCTCTTCTACCAGGAGTTATTGACTTAACTACAGCTGATTGTGACTTGAAATGGATGTTTGGTGGACACCGGACCAGGTAGAAATGGAGTGATTGGCTTAAGATGCATTATGGGTCAGCAGGTTTGAATAAAGACATGTCCGCACTAAGACAGCGAGTGAGCCGAGGCCAGTCAGCAACGGCTGAATGATGAGGGCAAGACGAAACCAGACAGAGATTTCTCCTGACAGACACAGATCAGAGCAGGTCAGTGATGAGGGTGAGTCTTCATTTCGTCTTTTTCGTGCATATTCGTTGATGTCTTCACATGATCAGAGCGACTGTGATTTAACTCTGGGCTCTGTAATCCTTCTGCACTGACAAGGCTACCAGAAAAAGCCAGTGTGGAAGGGAAGCTGTAGTTACGATGGAGCTCACACACAGTGACGCTGACCGGCCCTGCTGATAAATGTGCAACTGGGCGCCGGGCTGTGTTTGGATTTGGTTGGCTGCGTCTGTGTTGTTACTGTAAACGCTCCCTCATTAACCAAAATCATTTATGCCCGGGATTAGTAAAGCTCTGCCAGCGATGCCCCTTAATTACTGCAACTGTTGATTGCTTATATATTTTTTGGCCACTTGGGGGCAGCACACAAGGCGTTAATATCACCTTTCAAGCTGATGTGGCTACAATGTTAGCAAGCAGTTGCCCATTTACCCAGCAGATACTTGCATTAATTTGGTTTCTGACCACCACAGAGAATATAACCAATATTGCTTCTCTTTTAGCTCCACTTTGTGCTGCACCAACTGCTGAGGGAAATATCTGGTTCTTCAGCTGCCAGATGCTTCGCTTTTTACCAGCTCTAGTTGCTAACTTTGTCCGCCTGCTGTTCAGTGGCAGGCAGGTAGCGTGCAGTAGAGCTTTTCAACCCGTTCTCATTCCCAGGTCGTCAGATGCACAGATGCACAAGGTACCCTTTAACGTCTGTATGAGACTGCCAGAAAGCCTTTCTAAGGGGTGGTTAATATTGTGAAATGGTTGCAGTTTGGGTAGGTGTGGTTTATGGATCATGTTAGTAAGTCAACGTTGACTTTGCGGTCTCCTGAGTGAAAATCCTGCGCTTCATCCATCCATCTGCCCCGACCTCTTTATACGACTTCCTCCCTCTTCCCTCTGTGTCACCTGTCTGAGCATCTAATATTGGCCCGGATAGGTTTACATAGGCGTTAGCTGAAAGCCCGGTGCATCTCATGCTGACACTAAAGGGTACCTTGCGTGGGAGACGCCAGCGGGCGTGATGGAACATCTGTATTTGACAACCAGCATGCGATCGCTCTGAGCTTTTTCGCTGCAGGCTGCCTCTGTAAACGATGCCGATGAGAGTGGTGAGGGTGAACCGAGTCATAGTTACGGCCCCGGAAAAACAAAACTGAACTGAAAGTCATTAAAATGCTTTGCAGGGCTGAAGGGAGCTGCAGAGTTGGGTGATGATTACCTGTGGGTTCACCCAAGCAACTCCTTTCACATTACACACAGTCATTTGCCCCATTGTTAAAATGAAAATATTATTACAGCTTTGGTTATATACATAAACGACTCTGCAGAGATTTATTCTTCTGCATACTGTGCATTGACTGTCATTATGATGAACATGCTTTTCTTCATGTTTATGTCCAGTTTTTCATTTAGTTTGACTGAAAAGCCTTGAAGACTTACATACCTCCACCTTGTTAGTTTCTGTAAGTTGTATTGGATTCCTGCACAGCTTTTGCTCCACGACACTTCTTTCATAAACAAACCTCAGCAGGCTAACCACGTTGCGAGGACAGAAGCTAAAGTTTCGAACTGATGTAGCCGCACAAAAACTAAAGACTTTCGCCAGCCCCTTTGGAAATGTATTGCAGTCACATCCAAAACCCAAACTAAGCACTCCTCAGTATTAAAACATAGACAAATAAATCAGCCGGTGAGCGGTAGGCTTAAAAAAAGGACGCTTTGTTTTCTGTCACAGGAAACTGAGCAGATAATGTGTTTTTGTTTATTTTATTTTTTTATTTCATTTCCAGCTTGCTCGGGGGAAAAAAAAGTTAATCCTTGTATTTCTGATGTTAGGAGTCCATGAAATAAGTAGAGGAGGGGTGGGCGTCTGTGAAGTCAGCGCAAACTGTCATCACGTCGATAGTGTTTTTGTGAAAGGCCTGTGAGGACTCTCACTTTCGTGCGGTGGGAATACAGGAGCGCTTTTCACTCGCTGTTTACATATCGCTGTCCCCTCTGAGAGAGGAATAATAAGCGAGATGCTGCGTAAGCTACAGCTCACGTCCGGGGATATAAAACAGTTATATTTATAGCGTGCAGCCCCCTGATCGTATTTTAATTTTCATCCCCGTCCTGTCATTTCAAGTGGCGAATGCCTCATTAAAATTAGCATCGTGATTAGCGCATATTATCCCCTCTTGACCCCATACATCCAAAATAGGGCACATTTGTAATTATGAGTGGCAGAGATGAAACCTCTCACCTCTAAGTTGGAGGCCCCTGCCATGTTGAATTTATGTATTTGTGACACTTGCTGACAAAACGCTTTGTGCTGCGTGGGGATGCAGAAAGACATTTGACCTGATCTCTGTCATGAGTGGGCTGATTGTGGCTGTTAAGTGTCCCCTGTCGTCTTCCGCCAGGTGTGTCATCGTGTGTGCATTGACAAACGGGCTGTGGGGGGGAAGTGAAGACGAAAACCCAGAACTATTGTGGTTTTTAAAATTCTGCAGCTACAGGGATGACTTATGGTTTGTTCATATATGCATCAGGTTTGTGAGAGAATATTTTAGCTTGGTGATTGGTTAATATTGTTAGATTGCTGGACATAGCTTTCCCTTTTTTAGTTGATCTAACAGAGCGTTTGATCATTAATAAATACACACTTGTGCATGGATGACTTGTGCAGCTACCTTTGTGAATTATTACCCTTGAACAATGTGCCTTGCTTCCTAAAAAAATGCTTGGTCATCACAGGGAGCTCATTTTTAAGCGATCTCTTGTTTCTTTGTTTACCTCTTTCACATTTAATTTGCTATTTTGATAAAGGCGGGGGGAAAGATGTTAGCTGCCCTTGTTTGACTGTAAGTCAAAGAAGCTGATAAAACAGAATCACAGCGGATATCAAAAGTTTTTTTTTTTTTTTTTCGGCCGAAGCATTTTAAGCAATCAGTCTTTTGTTCTCGCTGTCCTCTGATCTGATCTACCAGCCGTGTCAAAATAATGGATGAATCATTACGTGCAGCAATTAAAAATTTATGGGATTTTCATTTCAGCGCTGTTATCGTTTATATTCCTCTGGGTTACAGAAATCGCTCTCAGTAGATTGAACTAGACTGTTTCTATTGACATTTTTCAGATACACGTTCAGGAGAACAGGCTGATCTGAGCGCAGGTCATTGACACTGCAGGGCATCTAACGAAACAGAATCATTGTGGGCAACAAAGCACATCAATTACTAACAGGGAAAACTCAAGCTTTGTCTGTTGACTTGTTGTGTGTCTGTGTTTGTGTACGCACGCCTCTGTTGAACCAGCAGTCAAGTGACTAAGCGATAAAATACAGTAATGAGTAAAAGAAAAGGAAGTAAACGAAGTGTCTGGCATTTCTAACCTTTCCCTGACCTTCCCACTGCAGGCGCCTCCTCTGTGTCTTGTGTATTCGTCTGTGAGAATTCACAAGGCCAATATCGTGAGTTAACAGATACAAATCTTTAATCAGTGGTTTACTCTGCATTTAAAAAGAAATCTTCTCAATGCTAAAAATGACTAATTACGTATGAAACGGTTGTATAAAGATTAAAAATAAATAAATAAATAGACACTGCATACGTAAGTCTGCAGATGAGCTTATTAGTGATATTAGATAGTAAATATATCATTACATGTGCCGCTGTTATTTCTGATTTGAATGTATCCTATAGTTGTTTTCATTATTCTGTGTACTTGCCCTCATTTATTTGTCCCACTTCATTGAGGTTTAAAGCTTATTCTTCACTTCAAACAACTGTTAATTGGTTAGATTTTGCTTTAGTGGGGGGCATTTTGTTAATCCTATAGCACTGTAGTATTTTTTCTAAAATCAAGGAATGGTGTATAATAATAATGTTAACAATACTACTAATTTTTACTGAAGTGCCACAGATGAAGAAGAATACTTTTACTCTCAGTAAGTTTTGTTGTCAGAGTCTCAAGTCTCCTCCTCCACCTCTTAAAACTCTTAAAAAGAAGCCCTGTAAGAACAACAGGACAGCAGACAGGCAATAAATGTTGTTGATACAAATTGGACAGAAGTAGCTGGAGTGGAATTGCAATGAGAACAAACAGAATGTAAATGGATTGTGCACATGCGAGACACTGGGAGGGGCGAGGGGCAAAAGATCATCACGTTAAAGCACAGCACTAATGGCTCATGGTCACTGTGTGGGAGGCTGTTCCTGCACTAGCTCTGATTTATAATTATTTCTACTTTCTCTAAAGCTCCTTATTAATTTGTAGACATGTGATTATACTGGTTACATTTCACTTTTAATTGTGGCTGTAACTGATTTATCCCATGGGTGAGGTCACCTGACCATTTTATTTTAATCTCAAAGCTTCATTCATGCTTCTGATTATGTGGGCTGTAATGCAGCGGTTAACACCCCGCCTCTTCTGCTCCTAGCTGGAAAGCCCAGTGTTAACAGAGACAGCTTGATGATACCAGTTATCCAGCATCACCAGTATTAAGTAACTCAGAGAGAGACAGAGAGCTCAGGACGACTGCCAGCCATGTGGAGGCTGACCTCAAGCCAAGCTCTACGAACATTTTCCCCCTCACCCCGGAAAATAACTCAGCTTTGTATAATAAATCAACACGTGTGTCAGCAGTGCAGCGGTAGCGAAGCATTCTTGCAGTGAAATGCATGATGTTCGACACTGAAAGCGTTCCAGGACTGCGTGTGCCTTCAGCCTGTGAGCGTTGTGCTCTTGAACTCACGGGTGGGCGTGTGTGCATGTGTGCGTATGTGCCCGCGTTGGTGTTGCACAGTAAATGCTGAGCCATGTCCAGAGCATATAAAAGCAGATCAAAGGCTTTCACGGAGCGTGCTGTTAATTGAGCGCGCCGGACAGTGTGCATGTGCCTCACAGCATTTGCTCGTCCGCAAATGTCAGCTCTCCTCTCCCCACTGTGAATTGAAGACATCGCCTCGCTTCCTTGTGTCCTTGTGGGGGGTTGTTATGTGTGTTGTGCGCGTGAGAGAGGGAGGCAGAGTGAGCCTGTTTGATCTGACAGGCTTGAATTTAATTGACTGTGATGGGGCTGGAGAGGACACATAAGAAGAAGGACGGACAAGGAGCAGAGGTGGTTTCCATTTTTGATCACTTCTCTCGCAGTGTTGACAGAGAGGAGTGCTGTGTGCGCTCCCCGTGCTTAAAGTACGGGTTCTAAAAGTTTGAAATCAACTTTATGTGCAACCACAGAGCCCCTAGGTGTGCCTGAATAATGTTTTGTTACCCACCAAAGAGAGCTGAAGCTTTTTCCACCCACTGTACTCACACTGGATCTCCGCACGCTTTTCGGTTTGGGTTTACAAATTCACGGCATCAGAGCCATCGTGGAATATTTTGAATTCTTTGATCAGAAAGGAAGGGACTTTGAGAAGATGCATCTTCTGCGCTGACTGATGTGAAGCTCTACAGAGGTGATCATTTCAGTGTGCAACATGGCTTTTTCAGATTCTGACAGTTGCCTGCCTCGTGTTGGTGGGATAGAGGCGAGTTGCACCAAAGCTGATGGGATAGATGGAATCTCTTAGAGTCTCCCTGTTGAGACGACTTAGCAAAGCAAGTGAGATGGGAGGCAGCTTTTTTTTTTTTTTCCAAGGGTTTTACATCTTATTTTTAGCAGCGAGGAGAGAACGGCATGCTGACATGAGTAGCGGTACCACTAGTCCCCTGTGACGGAGCACTCACAACGCTGCCTCACCGTTTCCTGTCAGTGCCGTCGGGATGTGACGTGGGAGCTTGATTCTCCAGCTTAGACCCCGAGGGAGGTGGCAAAGGACACAGTTAGGTACATTTTTTACATTTTTATAGCACGCTCCACAAACCTTATTACAAAAGATAGCAGGCTATTCCTCGCCATTAAACGAAAATGAAAAAAAAATCTTTTTCATTTTCTTTATGCTCTGTTTATCTATTCATTTATCTTCCCATTCATCACACTTGTCAGCAAGACTTCCTGCACCATTTCCCCCCTTCTGGCCTGTTAACCACCTGCCTCCAGTAACGATTCACCTGCTGAATCACTTTTCCGTATAGTGGTCAACAGCTCACAGTCAGAGACTTTTGTTTTTGATTCAAAACTCAGAAGTAGAAGGAGGAGTCCAGTGAAACCACCCTCACTGTCATTAAAAGAAAATGAATTTGAGAAAACAATAATGCATCTCTTTATATATACAGTCTAAATGTGCAAAGAAAGGACAAAATCGCATTATGCAATCCAGAACAAGACGGCACAAACAAAGATGTGAAATATTAAAGGTTGAGTGAATCCTTTTGTAAATAAATATGGAATTTTCTCCAGTGAACTGGATTAATCATTTACAGTATTTATTTACATAAAAGATAGATGGAGGTGGAGGATTTGGCTTGGCAGGTGTGTTAGGAATCCTACGGGCGGTATTCCTCTTCTGTATTAATATCACCTACTGCATTAGACATTAGGGAGCACAGAGAACTCCCTCACATTTCGGTTGCACATCTGTGCAGTCCAGCTGTGCTCTCCCAAAGCCAAGAGAAACATGATGGGCAAGGTCGTAAGGGGCTGGACTGCGCATCAAGAGGCTACGGTCCAGATCTACACCTGACGGGAGGAGACTTAAAGGGGCCCCGTGGCGTTTATCTCCAGCAATGTTTTAATGAGTCGGCCCGCCGTTTGTATGTATCTCATACTCTGCCAGCACCTGCACAAGGACACAGGTGAAGCAATACAAACTCCTGTTGAAAGATAATGCTCCAAGAGACGCAGCAATGTGCAAGAAAAAAAGAAAAAGGCCGCTCGCTAGCAAACGTGATTGTAAACAATGCCGGTTTCAGAATACTCAAATATTTCAAATGTTCATTTATAGAGAAGGAAAAGCATTCAGCTTGTTTGTTACTGGGCTGAAAGATACAACATGATGTGCTTCAGTAAGACAGACTGAATGAGAGAGGAGAAAACTCCATAGGGGTGCCATTAAAGAGAAAGCTAACACCGGGCTGGAAAGCATTGTTAGAACAGGAGATTTTATACTTATTTTTATAGTCATTAAATAAGAGTTCATAGTTTTTTTTTTACTGTAATCTTTATTTTCTGTTTCTCTGTTGGAGGTGTAGCGTCCCTCAGAGGTTACTCAGCTGTGTCCTCATTGGTTGATGGTCACAGATTCATCCTTCTTGTGTATTTTCACAGGCTGTGCTTAATGTCATCCTGTAAACCAACCTGAAGGAGGTCCCGTGCAATAATATTGCGATAAATATTCCGTATGTCATAGTGCACTGACATATGGTGGAGTGCACTTCTACATCACTGCAGCAACGATCAGCAGTGATGAACAAGGGCGGGGTTTTCAGTTGAGGTTAAGTTGCTCTTTAAAGGTAGGGTTATTTGTGAAACAGCTACTTAAATATCACTCTCACCTGCAGCAGCCCAGTACTAACTAGGATGTTTTTCTGACTTCACACATCAGCTATTGACAAAAACGCCTGCCTCCCGGGCTGATATCGGCGCTACAATGTTGTCACACCAGAGACACATCAGTGGTAAAACAGGGCCAGTCCTCTGCCACCAAACTGGAGTGATTTTTCTGTGCAGAGCTGCAGGCCAGGCTGAAACTGTCACGCATCACGCTGGTCCGGCCCCGGCAGCACCTCTAGCTGCCACGGCCTTGTGCAATTAGCTTTGAGGACTGCAAATGCACCTATCAAATTAAAGCGGGCCTGATTCACTTGTCATAAAATCAATGCAGAGCCATCACTCAATGCGAGAGGCAGCGGTGCTCAAGAAAGTGTGAACAAAGTGACGTCTTTGCTGCCTTTGCCATCATGTTCCTTCCCTTTGCTCACTGGATGTGATAGAACGGCCTCATAGCGTTGAAGTACCGTCGGGGAGAAGCGAATAAATTGTTACAGCAGCTGCAGTGAATCACAGACAAGTGTTTTGCTTTTCACTTTCTTTGTTGGTTTTGTAGAGATGGTTGCCGTTTGTAAAAGCAAAGGAAGAAAAAAAATCCTTTGGATATTCTGGTCTTCACGCAGCCTGCTCTCTCTTCACTGCACCAGTCTGGCACATTTCAATGCTAATGAAAAGAAACTGACAAGCCTCTCAAAGGAATATTTCACTTTGATATAACATTTTGTTTTAACTGCATGCTTACTCAACTTTTGACATTAGTTGCCCTGTATACTTATTCAGCTCATTATGTTTTCTCAGCAAATCCCTTTATTGATGATAAACCAAATATTGCCTCCCCCCCTTAAGCTTAAGTTGCGTCATCAAAAATCAAGAGAAACTACCCAAAAAGAAAAAAGTTATAGTATGGGATACATCACTCAGCAGTGATCACATTCGGTTTTCTACAACAGTCAACACTGGTTCCTTTTAACCATGACGGCGTCAGATCAGAAAATGTAGTTCGAACAGGGACAATAAAGTTTTGCTGTGTGGTTTGTTTACATTGGAAAATGTTGAGTAGAATCATGCTTTAAAGGGAGCCTATGTACGTTCTGGATGAAGAAATCACGTGTTTCATCTGAAGCAATGAAGGGATACATCTGTAAGTGGTGAAGTTTCATACTTTAGTGTATTAGAAACATAATGTAAGTACAGAAAAGCCATTACAGCTACACTTTTTGCTAGTGTATTATGAATTGTCCGTAAGTGCAATTTTGAAAATTATAAATACTTTCATTGGTAATCAGGTGTACTTTTGTACGTATACGTATTTTCAAGTCCTCTGTAATACATTATTAGCATGCTTAATTAAAGTGTACTTTAATTTCAGTTCATTTTGCATATATGTAGGTATATTTCCAACATATTGGTGATATAATACAATTGTATTTGCAGGTGTGTTTTGGATGCTCATGAATCCTGATTTTCACTGGTGGACTTCAGTACACGTAGAATTTGTAAAATGTTGTGTCAATTTAGCAAATATTTACACTTCAGGTACACTCAAGTGGTACTCAAGGACTACTTGAGTGCACTTAAGTGTACTTGAAGGTGATCTCGAGAATCAGTTGCTAATGTTAGCAAATGTTTAATGTAGAGTCACGGATGTTAACTGAGTAAGTTTTGTTGACTCGTTTCTACATGTAATTTTGTGCAAAATAAGTTTGGTAAAGTAAAACACTTAAAGTAAAAGACTTGCACAATAACTTGCAGGAGGACATGTTTCATTCCCATTCATTCCGAAGAATATTCTAATTATGTGTAAAGTCAGTGAGCTGCAAGTCCGACTGTGGCCACTGTGGCAAAGTTGTCGCGCTGCCCAGCACTGTTTCTGGGGCCTTCTTTGACAGCTGCTTAAATTGATGTCACTCTGACTCAGTTCGCCTGTTAATGACATCAAAGTCTTGTCTTGGGAAATGTTGGGAAAAACTGAAGAAATAACCACCATCATCCAAAACTAAAACCCCATTTGTTCAGTGCAGAGATGAACATTGTTGTCAGTAATGCAATGTGTCCAAGAAATTCATCTTAATTTCAAGTTACTGTTAGTACTGGTAGGAGTGTATTTTCACTTTCCTGCTGGTAACTTTTTGCATGCAAACAGCAACTCCTGAACGCTAAGAAGACGTGTGCGTAGTGTGTATAAATTCAGATATAGCATTAGTGTGCTGGCGCTTGGCCACAGTCTCTGAGTTCATCAGCGGGGTTTGTTTGCTGTAAACACAGCTGGAGTCTGGTACTTGCGTGGGTGGTACAAACCTACTTGGAAGCCATACAGGCGCACTGATACACCCATGTACGCTGGCGTACATGTGCATGTCTCACAGAGATGATGAGAGGGTGATGAGCATCGCATGTAAAAATATGCGCTTTTAAGTGCGTGTCTGTGTGAGCGTTATTGTAATGCGCCGTGTTGCCGTGTCAGTGTGGGGGTGTGTTTATCTGAGCGATGCCTGTGCCGCGGGGCAGGAGCACGGAGCGAGGGAGTGAGACCGGCCTGAACTCAACCTCATACGCCCTGCAGCTTCCCACTGAGTGGGAGCATGTGGATGTGAGGGGACACACTCGTGGCGTCTTCTTTTGTTGGAGAGGGGAAAGATTTTAGCAACAGCGTAATCGAGGAACGGCAGCAGAAAAGCCTCTGCAGGAGGCGAGGTTCGCCGTCCCTGCACTTCCTCTCTTAGGCTAACATTTTGAAGGCTTAGCTGACACGCAGGAGGTCGTCTGATTCGTTATCTCGGCCGTGTTCGTTAGTGTTGATGCTGTGCTCTGCTGTAATCCTTGAAACAGAGCGAATTGCATTGCTGTTTTTAAAAACAAAGAGATGCAGGAAAAAAAGCCCTCTGTGATTAGTAAACTCTCTTTTATTGTTGTGCATAATAAACACACAGCTTCAAAGTATCGGCTTTGGGAGTGTTGCCAGTGTGGTATTGGAATGTGTGCAGAATATGACATGATAATTAGACTCTGTTGGCCCAGTGATCAGGCCCATCAGCTGCAGCTGACACCCTTCATTGCATTTCAAACAGCACAGTGCTGAAGCACAGGGGAGCGTCCTGCCTGCTCGGCTAGGTCTGTGTTATTTCTCTCTACTTAGAGAGGCAGGGAGGATTAAGAGGGTTTGGGAGGGTCTGTCACTGGCTAGCCTCAAGGTGAGTGACAAAATCACTACAACATCAGCATTTTTCATTCCCTTTGTACCCAGTGTTAAGAGAGTCAGAGAGCCACTTTGTCAGTAGATTAGAACAGAGTTTTATTCAAATTAAAAACTGGGAGATATCTGGACAGGGACTCCCAGAATGTACTGGGGGAAAAAAAAGAGCTCTAATTTTCCTTCTCTTGCTCAAGGAGAGCAGCTGTGTGTCATTGCCCTGTAACTCCCCAGACTTTCTCAGGATGGATTGAAATGATGACTTCTTGCAACAAATAGTCTTGATGCTTTAATAACATGGTCTTGCTAAAAAATTAAAGCATGTCAATATTTCCATCTGAGTGCTTATTTTAATGATTTAAACACAGACTGATACAAGTCGTCATCAGTTTCTTTTATGGGTCCACCATTTCCTAATAACTTTCCAGGAAACCCTCTAGGAAGAACTATATCCTGGATTTGGTATCAAGTTGTGTGAGATAATAAGCAGTTGGTGATTTTCCTGAGGAATTTCCTTCAGCAGCAGCTCAGTCAAGGAAAAGGGCAGCTGGCCTGACACAGTTATATTTTTTACTCTTTGTGTTAATTAATGAGCCAGGCTAGCTGTTTCCCTTTTTCCAGTCTTTGTGCTAAGCTAAGTTAACTGTCGTCTGGCTGTAGCCTCATATTTGCCATACTTTTGTATGTTAAATATGAAAAGTTTGGCGCCAGGCTCATATTTAACATACTATTTGTTAAACATGAGCGTGGTGCCAAACTTCTCATCTAAGTTAGTCGAGTCAGTGGTGTTTGTAGGCTGTGTGAGATACTGGAAGTGTACTATGAAATCAAATCATATGAATGTGAATTTATATTGGAAAGAATGTTCAGAGGAACATTAGGATACAGTTTCATATAGCTTTAACAATAACAAAGATACTATACCATGTTACAGTTACCTGCTACTGCTTCATTACTATAGATATTCAGTCATTTTTATGTGACATTTATATGTTGCAGTTATGATAATTGAATATGGGCATACAGGCAGTGCAGAACACAAAGGCACATCCCATCAGCAGCCCTGAAGAGAGCAGAATAACATGCTGCTGTGAGGAGTTTTCCTTCTCTCAGATCTGCCAGAGGAGTGATTAATTGTGTGTGTGTGTGTGTGTGTGTGTGTGTGTCAGTCATTAACCTCTTGACTGGAGCGTGGACCCCTCCAGGAATGATGTGACGTCTCTGTTCCTCAGGCCTCCTCAATTGATTGCGTGTGTTAATTGTAGGCATTGATCAGAACAAAAGCAGACCGAAGAGGCTTCTCAACGGGAAAAGAGAGAAGTGCTGCGGTCTTAAAGGGGAAGTTAGAAAACATCTGGATCTTATTTTCATAGTTTTGGTATCATCATCAGGGTTACAGACTGACCGCCTGGTCCAACTTTGACTTCACATTCTTGCCGTAGTTGTGCAGTTTTCCTGTACGATGAGGATTATTCCTGACTGGAGGACACACATGACTCTTTTCTCCACTTGGAGTCTTTGCTCATTGGACCAGCTCAGGTCTCTGATGCATGAAACTCTCTTTTGAACCTACAGAAATGCTCATCTTTATCGACAATAGACATGAATTTAGATTTGATGGTGTGTCTGTTAGCTATTGACATTGTCCATGAAGCAGGATAAGGAATGCTACAATTATATTATTATATATTTTGTGACATTTTACTTGATTTTATGCGTTCTAAGTAATTTTTTTTTAAATTATTTTATTTGTGGGTCTATGCATTGTCTTTATTTTATTTTCATCATTAATCTATCCGACTTTTACTGTACTTTCACCATAAAGTGGGTTTTATTCTTATTTTTATTTTACATTAATTTTTTACTCATTTTTATGTCCATTCTGTCTTTTCTATGTGAAGCACTCACTTGGGGCATATGATTGTTTTGAGCTGCAATTTGCGCTACACAAATAAATTTTATTATTGTTATTACAAGTTTCCCTCTTCTAATATTCACTACTCAGGATATAAAGTCACACAGGATGTTGTGTATTGTGTGTATTAAGGTACACAAAATACCAAATAGTGACAGAGTTAATGAGGAGCGAAGCAGGGACGACCTGATAATTGATAAATTGCTACAAAGTAGGTCTGAATAATGATGATTCAAATAATCAAATGTATTTAATTAACTTGTAAAAGGCACACACAAAATGTTGGGTAAACAACTGCATTTCTCTGAGAACACACACAGCGAGATGCAGACCGGAGAGAACTTCAATGCAAGATGCGCGGATCTCCTCCAGTGCACCATGCGTTATTTACCAAATGTTTTCGGCTGTCTCGCCTTCATCACGGTGAGAAAACAACTCTAAACGTCTGCTTGCTGCAGAACAAACTTCTTAAGGATGCTTCTGAAACGCTTCCAGTGGACATTGGAGCTTCAGCGACGGAGCAGTGGCGTAGCTGGACTGTGATGGGACCACGTCAGCAGACAGGCTGCTGTTTGTGTCCTGCAGCGTTGCTCCTCTTTGAAGCAACATCCCTGTGTTCCCAGATCAAAACATATACTCTTGTGAGTACAGTTATATTAAACTAGATTTTTCCTCTAAAAAGAAAAGCTCAACTTCCCCTGTAAATCAGCTCAAGGCATGGGCATTACAGAGCACGTAACAGTCAGCGTTTCCCACTGTAAAATCAGTGTCAGGGAAATGTGACTCATGAAAAGTAACGCTGCACTAACCAGCCCCTCCCTCCTCCGTGCTACCAAGAAAAAAAATCATTTAACCTAGATGTATTGTTATGGAGAAACATGCCACGCTGACTTTCAGTAATTTTTCTGCATATTCCGTCTGACTTGAGGTCAAACATGAGAGGATTAGCGAGCCTCTAATCCATGCAGGTGGTGGTGTGGCCTTGGGCTGCTGGGCTCCTCTCAGTTTAGTATGCAGGCTGGCTGCTTTGCAGAATTGGAGCACACCACCGCTCCGGGGGGGATTTTAAGCTAAATAAATAGAGAAAATAAAAGAGCTGGAGTAAGAAAGGGTTTTATGGAGAAAGAGGTGATATTAGCTTTGTGATTGAGTGGGGAGAGTGGGACTCGGTGAGGGAGAGGGAATAGGTGCAAGTGTTGTGGCATTTTGTGGTGTGTCTCCTCTTAATTATCATGTCCCCCAGTGCGCCGTCTCCCTTCCCAGCTCACCCACTTTCTTCATCTCCTTTTCAATTTTCTAATTGCTTGGTTTTAATTAAGGCCACACAGAAGTGACAGTGAGTCAATTAAAAGCCAAGAAATGGGCACAGATAGGCAAAGGCTATCCATTTTTTTTCCTTTTCAATCAGAGAGTATTGATTCTGCAACCCTGTCATACCCATAGGCACCTTAACTTTATGCCCTTGGCCTATGGACATTTTGGAGCCTTGTCCCCCCATAACCATGGCAATGGCGCAAATAAAGATGACAGCTACCCAAATAAAATCACTCATTTCACATAATAGAGAGAAAGGCTTTATCTGCTTTCTTGTGAAGGCTTTCTCCCATGAAGTTTCTAAAAACAAAAAGCTCTGTGTCACAGCCCAGCGCTAATCTGTCCTGCAATCTGACATGCAGGGTTGGCCCTGCATATTCCGGCCCACTGGTGACAATGGTCTAAACCTCCACCACACCACCTGCGACAAATTACCTACCACGGCCCGGCTACACCTGCTTCCACTCTGCTCATCAGCCACGGCTTTAAAACTAAGCCAAGGGCTATGGTCATTGCAAGATTGTTGTTTGCGACTCTGAAGTGTACTCTGCCCCTGCTGCTCGTGCTCAAGTTTTGCCTTGTCTGTTTTTGTCTTGTTGTGACCCTTCTTGCCACATGAGTTTTGTCTTTTGTCTTTTTTTTTGTCTATTTGAGGCTTTTTGGAGCTGTTTTTGAGTTTTTGTCACGTGAGCCTTTTTCTGTTTTTTGGTCAATTTTGGACATTCCAGCCTCTTTTCTTTGCTTGTGTTTTTGGCCTTTTTGCAACCTACTGCCATGTGAGCCCTGCCTATGTTTTTGTTTTTTTTGTGAAGACTTGCCTAATCATTTATTGCCTGCAGGTATTCTGAACTCTGCCTGTCCTTGACTCTGAGATTTTGCCTCATCCCTGCCGACACCTTTGCCTGAATAAACTGCATTTTGATTGACTTTTTGTCTTTGGTCTGCTCCTGGGTCCCCCACCCTTGTTCAGCGATTCCACTCTGACACTGTCGCTTATATAACAAGGCTGTCAAGTGCATTCAGTAGATGAGACTGGCCGCAAGTTCCAAGTGCACGCCACCCTTCATAATATGCCACGGCAGCATTAATTCAGAGCCCCCCATCAATGGACAGCAACAAGTAGTAAACAGACTATTGATCTCAACAGTATAAGAAAATACTTCAACTAAAGTCAAGACAAAGCTACGTTATCAGCAAAGTCGTCCTGTGTGCACTGTGGCAACACGAGAAGATCAGTCGTTTCAATAAAAAACCTACAAACATCGCAAGCAAAGAATCATTAAACCAGCTTTTGCTTGCTCTTGTCTTCTTCCCTGCAAACTTCCCTTGACTTTTTCTCCACAATCCATTCTTGCTGCATAGTTGGCCGCAGTCTACTTTTGACGGATGAAAGTTCAGCGAAAGTGCGCTGACCGCTCTGCTGGTGACTGGCGTGGTGATGAAAAGGTGCAGAGTTATGTCCGTATTAGGGAACACAGTCTGCAATTTTCTTTGCCTCAAGAGCTCGAACAGTTCGACCGCTGATGTGTTCACGTCTTTGAGCACAAACTCCCCAAATGGAATCACTTCTGATACAAAGTCCTCTTCCAAGTCGCTGTGATATTTTTTTTGGAGGCTCAGCGCCGATGAGCGATGCTCTTGTGGGGAGAGGGACCGAGATTTGTTTAAAAAGTTTTCCAGAATAGCGTCGTGTGACTGATGTCGTCTGTCCAGCTCTGCCGCCAGCCTGTCAATCACAATGGTAAACACCGACGTGGAGAACTTGCTTCTGCCTGACAGCTGACACTCTGGTTTGGAGGATTTGTCAGCCCGTCATTTTCATTTTCTCACACGTCCTGTGTCTACTTTGTAGACCTCTGATACGGTTGAAGACGTCTTTTTTGCTGCCATCTCATAGTGCGTCATATTGCGTAAGGCTGTCACACATCTGTCTCTCAATGAGCTCATCAGACCCACAGCAGGTCAAGCCTGCAGTGCCACATTCATATGACACCATGAAGGAGTGTCCTTCCACATATTGTCGAGAAATTATATCTGCAGCTTATCCATTTTCTTGAGAAGTACTCTGCTCATCATCGGCAGTGTTTCGTAATGAATGTTGGATACCAGCAAAATTCAGCCTCGGGGCTTTGGTGGCGTCTGAGTGCACTGGTCGTCTTGTATCTGAAAATGTTTTTCAGTGCTTCAGTGCGGTTCTTTTCATTAGCGCTCCTGCAGTAATAACCTGCCACCATGATGTGGGCTTGGACGAGAAGCCGAAGAGTGTTTGAAGACTGAAGCAATTTAGCCATTTACTGTACACCATTAACCCCGACCGAGTTCAGCATGTGGGCGACGCAGGGCACCCACTCCACCAGCGGGTTAGTCAGATACTTCATGACAGCAGCCACCCTCTGAAGAACCTGGGTCATCACTGAACTGTTTAGTTCAGAGTTCACTGTCCCTCTGTCAGGCGATATAAACCAGCACAGCTTTCCACACCAGCAAAGGGTCTCCTCTCTGCCAGCTTGTGGTCTCCTCTGGCTTTCTGCTCCACTTCTCCTCCCTCTTCCTGCTCGCAGATGCTGAACAACATCGTTTCTTGTAGGCTTGTTGGCAAGTTTCAACATATACTTTTTAAAAGTTATTGCACAAGGTCAAAAGGGTGCATACACCTAAAGGAACAGAATAACAATACAAAATGTTAAGGACAGCAAAAAAAGGAGAAAGACAGACAAAAAATGGTCTTCCCATTGTAATTTAAGAGTTATTGTTACATCTAAGAGGGTAATATAGGACAAAAGGTAAATTAATATTTGTTTATATGCACATATATACATATACACATACAGTGGCATGCAAACGTTAGGGCCCTGGTCAAAATGTCTGTTACTGTGAATAGCAAAGCAATTAAAATGTTTCCAAACAGCATAAAGTTAAAGATGACACATTTCTTTGACATTTCAAGCAAGATTACTTTTTTCCCCATCTTTTACAGTTTAAAATAATAAAAATGGAAAAGGGCCCAAAGCAAAGGTTTGGGCACCCTGCATGGACAATACTTAGTAACTACCCCTTTGGCAAGTTTCACTGCTTGTAAAGGCTTTTTGTAGCCAGCTCTTATTCTTTCAGTTCTTTGCAGGATTTCTGTCCACTTTTCCTTCAAAAGGCCTCTGGTTCTGGTGGATTCTCTTGCAGCCGCTGCTCTTTCGAGGTCTATCTACAGATTTTTGATGATGTTTAGATAGTGAGAATGTGAGGACCGTGGTAATGCGTCAGTTTGTGCCTCTTGAAGTAGTCCATTGTGGATATTGAGGTGTGTTTGGGATCATTATCCTGTTGTGGAAGCCGTCCTCTTTTCATCTTCAGCCCTGTTGCAGATGCTATAATGTTTGATTGCAGAATTTGCTGGTACTTAATTGAGTCCATTCTTCCATCTACCAGCGAAATGTTCCCTGTGTTACTGGCTGCAACACAAGCCCAACGCATGATCGATCCACCTTTGTGCAGTTGGAGAGGTGTTCTTTTCATGAAATACTGCACCCTTTTTTTCTTCAAACATACCTTTGCTCATTATGGCCAAAAAGTTCTACAGGACTTGTTTCCAAAATGCATCAGGCTTGCTCCGATGTTGCTTTTCAAATGTCTGACACTGACTTTTGTGGTGAGGATGCAGGAAAGTTTTCTTCTGATGAGTCCTCCACGAAGGTCGTTTTTGTGCAGGTGTCGCCACTTCAGAGTCGGCTAAATCTTCATGAAGTCAGACACGGAGTTTGACTCGCCTTTCTAGAAATCCGACGAGCAGTTCTCTCAGAAAGTTCTTCGTCTTGCAGACGTTAGCTTGACCGCCACCCTTCCTGTTAACTGCCATTTCTAAATTAACTACAAACTGAGAAAACGCTGCTGGCTGCTGATTGTTGGGAAGGCTTGAGGACTCGGAATATCTATAAAGCTCTTAGATTTGCAACACCTAACCTTTCCCATCGATGACTGTGAACAAGCCATAGCACTATCAAGCTAATTAAGGTCAGAGACCTTAGTAAAAGTTATCTGAGAGAGCAAATCTCTTGAGGTGCCCAAACTTTTGCAATTTTGTAGATCAGTCCACTCACTTAACTATTTACAGTAACAGAGACTTTGACCAGGGGTCAATATCCACACAAATCGATCCATTTACACCATCTATATCTATACCTACATATACACCTAGACATACAGGCCTGCACATATATACATGCATACAGATACACACAAACACATGTACCTCACACTTATATGCATGTATATACAGTAAATTTCCATATGCACACACTCCCTATCTACTTGATAAGTAGACTAAAAATAAATAAATAAATAAATAGATTAAAAAATCAAATGTTTACATCCCTTTAATTGACCCTTATCAGCTTCCAAAGTTAGTTTTAACTCCAGCCTTCACCCTTGCTCAAAGTATCCCACCCACACCCAAGAAATCCAATCTGTTCTTTATTCCTTATTAACATCCTTCGAGCACCCACTGAAGCTTTAAAAACATTTGGAAATGTTCAGTTTTTAATTGCTGTCTCTTTGCAGCTCTAAATATGCGCTCCTTCCTCACTGTTATGATGATGTTGTTCAGGTTTTTTCCTTCTACATCATCCCTTCAATCACCACGCATTGTGGTTTAAAGACAGCTATAGATTGTCAACTCTAATCCGGAATAGTCCCCAAAATCTAATAAACCACACTGTTGAATGCCCCATTTATTATGCGCTTTTCCCTGTTTTGGCCCCTTCAAGTCCCCGGCCGGCTACCTGATTTGTGATTGGACGAATTACAAAATGCAGGTATGACCTACACTATAGTGCGCTGATCATGCAATGCATGGGGAACCTCTGTGAACTCCCTGGCCTAATATTGTTCATGGAAGCGGTGCAAATATACACTATGATTATTTATCATATACATGTTTAAGATTAAAATTTTTTTTAGCTCATGTCTCGTGAGGCCCCTGGTACTCGGTCAGAGGCCCGCTCGCGCATTAAGGCGCCATTGGTCACAACTTCCGATGAATCCACAAGCTGCATCTCTCCTGCATGAATAAGTGATGTGCAATCTCACATGCTGGGTCTACGTCGGGAGGCCCGTATTCTGTTGTGGCGGTGTGTAATACAGGCTTTGCGGTGCTTAATCGACATGGTATATTTATGCGAAGACTGCTGGAGGGTTGTGAAGTAGCACCTCTTATATTTATTTTATCACTGTTTCTGTGCTGTTTTACAGGCTCCTTCTCTTCTCTGTTTCATTACTGTGGTATCAAATGTGCCTTTGTGTGTCTTTTCCTCCTCCATGATTCCCGGCCAATTCCCCTCCCTCTAACCGCTCAATTACTGATGTGCTGTAGCCTCCCGCTCTCTCTCCCTTCGCTTCTCTCATTTTCTTAATGATACCACATTCCGCGTTTTTAGGACTTATTTCTCCTCATCCCATCCTTTAATTATGCAGCAGCATTTTGGCTCCGGCTTCTAACGATACAGTCGGTGTCCTACCTGTTTTTACACAGGAGGCTCTTCCATCGTTAACTAGGTCCTGACTGTATGCCGATCGCTCCTAGATTTCCTCCACAATTACAATTACGTCCCCGTCTTTGATGTGCTTTCCAAATAACTGGGTCAAGTCAGATGAGAGTATCTGTGAGTCAGATACTAATCTACCTCAAAGTGAAGGAAAATCAAATAATTCTGTGTAAAACTCTCCACCGGCGAGATCACTCTGATTGGAAATGATTGCTGCAGTATTTCAGTTTTAAATGCCATTTATTTTCAGGTTTTTGTCTGCATTTACGCCAGTTTGTCCAGCAATCAGTGCAATTAGCAGGTTTAGAAAAACTCTGGAAATCTCACTGACTTCTGGTGAACAGCTTTGGCCTCTTTCCAGTTGATGACTGGTTTTGGTCTGATGTGGACAGGCAGCTGATGCTACGAGTGTTCACATCACAAGGGGTCAGCACATACAAAAACATTTCAGCACCTTAAAGGAATAGTTGGACATTTTGTCTTGTGTTCATGGACATGGCTGTTGCATGAATGTTGCAACAAAATAAAGAGTGAGAAAGTGTGTGTGGGCAGGTGACCAGGGTGGATATGAGTCAAACACAGGACTATCACACAGGAGCCTGGGGTTTGTTTCCAGTGTGAACCCAGTAATCATCTCTGACTGGTTTAACCCAAACTGTCACGTTTTCCTAAACCTAAGCGAGTAGTTTTGGTGCCCAAATCGAAGTGTGATTGTCACCTGAAATTTTTCGAAGCAAGCTTTATTTTGAAAAGCCAACTGTTGACCCCTGAATTCTGCCCAAGAAATAGTTTGACGCCTATCCCCTCATAAAACCACAAACTGTTGTTTTTACCTTTTGTTTTTTGGACAGATAAAACAAACCAGATATTTAATGTTAATTAGTGAGCTTTAGAGGTGCTGGTAGGTGAATGAGTCAAGGGTCATGCTTCAGTGGGTAAAAACTGCAATGTCAGTATGAATATATGAATAAACTGTTGTTATTTTTATGATTATTGCTGTTGTTGTTGATCGCCTTCTTTAACATATTTGAATGAATATATAAAAACATTGCAATAATCTAAGTAATGTCTCAGTAATTCATCCGAGCCTGATAAAGGGACTGAACTGCTATTTTATTTCACCTTACGGAACAATGAACTGAATAAGAAACATCAGCATCATTAAAAAAAGGCACTAAGGCACCCATTAGAATTAACCAGTGCTAAATTTAATGGAAACATAAAACTGCGTTTGAAATAAGAGCCAATAAATAAACGGTCATTATCAGCTGCCTCTGACTGACGAAACTGAATGAAGACACCTGCAGGGCTTTTATGTGGTGGCACCAACTGCCTTTTGGGATGGAGGGGGAGAGTCTGCAGGTTGGACCGGACAGGAGAACTGTTAAACACTTCATTATCATCATTACAGCGATGTTAGGAGCAAGTTGTTTGACTTTCTGAGACATTTTAATATCCACCACTTGCTTTCCAACGTGTCTGTGCCCTTGCTCACAGACACCATGGGTGCGGGCTGCTAGCTGTAATACCATGCTGAAGTTATCAGCTTGAGTGAACATTTTTTAAAGCCTTTACAACTTAATTCGGGGTAAAAGTAGCTGTCACGCTGTGTGTTTACTTTCCTTGCCTCATTTTGGTGGCCTTACTGCCTGAAAGCCGTCCACTGAAGCTCTCCCGGCTGGCGCTCCGTGACAGGCTGAGCAGAGAGACTCCATGGTTGATGAGGGGCTCTGTCTCTGTCAGCGCTTCACGCCAACCATTCTGTTTCAAACAAATTGGTTCCTAAGCAGCCATGATCTGGATTTAGTACAAAAAAATACCACATGTGTAACAGTAACAGCAAAAGATTCTGGGCTTTGCTGGAATGATCAGCCCTGGTGCTGCCTTCCCCTGTTTACCACCAGCTTACTGAACAGCTAAACAGTCTGCGTAAAACACAAAGATTACATATAAAAATGTAACATGTTCCATTCACATTCCTGCTGCAAGCACAGCAAACAAGCATGTTTATTCTCAGATATGTGACATTGTGTGCGCTTCACTTTAGTAAGAGCATGTTTCCTTTTTTTCACCCCCTAATTTACAGTGATGGATGTTTGTGTGCATATGAACAAGCTTATTAGAGAATCCACACCCCATCAAGTCCTGCAAATAGTTACAAATGGATGCAGGGATGCCTCATATTTTTTCCTGTTTATCATTTAACATCTCACTCAGCTCATTCAGACATAAACACACAAAAACTCAAATCACTCTTTGTTGACTTTGGACTTGATCATTATGGATGAGATTGACTTTGGAGTCCTTATAAATCTACAAAAACAATGTATATTTGGAGGCATTTGGTGCCATTAAAACAAGAAGATGTTTGTTTTTTTTCTCATGGTAAGAAGCAGTTTACTGTGTACATCACGAAAGGTAGAAAATTGTCAAGATTATGCATTTGGCTCCATGCCAAAGCATATTGTGGTCAAATTTAGTGTAATAAAACGTCATTTGTGCGACAGTTTTTAGGCCGTTCCACCAATAAAATGTTTCATCTTGCAACCAAAAAGACAGATTTTAGTGAGTTATATAAATGAAAGCTGGAAAGAGTAGAAGCTGTTGTGGCGTGGCTGCTAGAATGAGCTGGGAGGGGAGTAGATGAGCATCAAACCTCGGATGCCAGACCTGCTATCAGTTGAAATATAATTACGCAGCACTCTCGCCCATGCATATAACCACTCCTTCTGTGCTCATTTATCATTTAACAGAATTTGAAAAAAAAAAAAAAAAGGTTCAATGGAACACTTACTTGCGGATCAATTTCTATCACAGAGAGGAGAATGTAAAGAAGAGGAAATAGAATTCATGCTGTAAAGGCCCATTAATAATCATAATAGCCTGGAATATCTACAGATTCCATGTGACACTTTCATTAATATCCTTAGTACTTTTCAATGATTTATGGAACCACAATATATCACACCACAGTCCACGTGTCATCTTTAAATTTTCTTCTTCTCCCGTTGGTCAGGAACTTATTTCACGTCTATCTTCTGTATGTTGCTGCTGTTTTATTCTGCTTAAATTTCACTAATATTTACACTGTATACTGTGCAAGATGCTTACAGGAAGAGTGGACTTTGTTTGTAGGAAGCATGTGCAGTTAAGCCAGCAGGGTCTGATCAGGGGGAAACAAATTGCAAGCTAGTGCAAAATATAGAGGAAGAAAAGGGGATGAGAAGAAAGTAAAATTTGCTGACAAAATCAATTTCTGGTTTAAATGAATTAAAATGAAAGAAAGGCAAGTAAAGGGGAGTCAAGGGTGCCTTTTACTATAAAACCTTAAACGCAACAATAAACAGACTCAGGCTGCAACGGTAGACATAAGAAGATATAGATTTTAATATCTTTATAAACATTTTTGTACTGTTGTTTTCTGATGATAACTTACTGAACAATTGATTTATGGCAAAGAAAGAAGATGAGTAGGCATACAGTCGAACGAGAAATGGGGAGGTGAGGAGTTTGTGCATTGACAAATAAAAGGTTCTAAAAATATAACATGAAAAACACGTAAAGAAACGAATCACCAGAAAATCAAAACTCGAAAGACTCCTCCCGGCAGGGGGAGCAGAAAACCCTGTTATCATCATCAATGTCACTGATATTGTTTTTCTCATAGTAATACAGTAAATGATTAATATCAGCACTGCAAGAAGTCCTCTCGTCTCCATCGTTACAGTTCACATCATTGATACAAACACCATCTTATCAGTAGGTTTAAGGGAGGCACAAAAGCTCCAGAAGTACAGCAAGATGTCCCGTAACTGTCTGTCTGTCCGTCTGCGTTGTACTGCTTCCCCTTGTTACTTCAGAAGCGATTGTCTTAGTCTTGGATCCCCACATCCATGAACAATCACATCAGTTAATTAAGAGGCGTAATTCACTCTGCATGATCCCTGTGTTGCCATGCTCCATTCAAAATGTTATTTTTTTTTATCTTTTATTGATCACGAGTCAGTTAAGGTACACACACATTTTTTTTTCTTGAGTCTTGTTCTTGTATTCCTTTGAAGTTAGTGATTAAGAAAAATGCGTTCCTCACGTTCTCAGTGAGGCAGGTACGCCCTCACAGAGGAGGGATCAGTTCAGCACAAGCTCACTGGGAAACTGAGAAAGCCCCGTTTGACCCTCGACCTCTAAGGCTCCTGTTGGCCCTGCAGCAGGGATCTGTCTCTAGGTCCTTTTTGTGTCTTAGAAAAAATCAAATGAATAACATCTGACACAGATATAGACAGACTCTTCAATATTCACAGCTTGATCTCCCAGAGACACACATTGTTTTTCCAAGCAAATGAAAATAGCACATGACAGTCCTCATCATCCTGAAACAATTAGCAGCTTAATATTCAGTTGCACAGAGGGAGAGACATGGGGTAAATGAAGATGGAAGCCGAGTTGTGCGTAGAAATGTAATACCAATGAGGAATACTGTTAAATAGGCAGAAAGGTTGGTACAGTACCTGAAAAAAGCCAGTAGCTGTTACAATTTGTAAGGGCTTCATACAGCGTATGCGCTAACTGTTGCTCTGTTTATAGCCTTACAACATCTGTGGCTATAGGGTTCCATTTCCTTGTGAGAATGGCACATTGCTATGTGTGATACTGACTGATCAGTTATTGCCATGCTTACTCTTTACCTCTTCTGTGAGTAACACTTTAGACCCAATTGTTCGGACCTTGTTAGCAAAGGATGCAACAGAAGAATATTTGGCAGAAAGGATGAGCAATATAGGACCAACACCGGAGGATTCACAAGGTCATCGACTTTCCATTTGTACCTTTCTAATAACAATTTAAAACCTGTGAACTGAAAATTAAAGCTGGATGGAGCACTTGTACTGGCTTATCTGTCTCAGAGCTAATGAGCTAACAAGTTTCACCTTGTTTGCTCTGTCGTCGCTTCCCCTTTTTCCTCTATTTTCACCAAATTTTGGTTATCAGAGCTCCAGTTGAGTGAAAAACAGAAGTTTAAAAATACACGAAGACATATGAAGATGAAATCATACTGGCATAAGTGGCAGTGCAAGCTTGGTCTGCATTAACTTTTTATCATTCTCTGACTCGCAGTCCCTCCGATTCTTGTGCTGAGTCTTTCTGTTGTAGATGTTTAATGCTTTGTTGCCTGTTTCAGTCTGAACAGTAAAGCTCCCTACACAACATTTACACATATAATCACACTCACACACACATACAGAAAAGACACACAGGCCTTGTAGTGCAGGAGCAAGAGAGGGTCTGAGGGCTGTGTTTTTTGTGATTAGCATTCGTCAAACCCTCTGAAGGTCAACGGAGAATGTAGTCAATATTTGTTGTTATCAAGGCCACAAAGAGGGCAAAGACATGTAGTAAGGACTGGGATAAGGTTGCCCTATTGTTGGCTTGCTGAACCCCACTAGGGGGGCGAACAGTGGTCCGGGGAGTGCACTTGTGCTTCCTCCGTGTGACGGTGCCGTCTGGAGGCGTGTGGTCATGTTTCCCCCCATCTGTGAAATCTGGGGAGGAATCCTCCTTGTCTACCATGACCTCCTTTGAGTGGTGAACCTCATTGTCACCCTTCCCCTTGCTCACCCTGTTGCGAGGCTTTGTGCAGTTCCGGGCACGGCCAGGCCTCGAGGGGTGCACTATGTGGGTCTGCCCTCCAGAGCCCACCGCTACACCGCGATTCATAGACGGATTCACCGTGCCAGATAAATTGTTAGTCTGGGCTCGGGACTCCGAATTAGGTACAGTTGGCGAACAGTTGGGGAAGTCCTCCTTGCGCAGCTCCTTGAGGTCTTTCCCGACCATATCAACTGGCGCCTGGCAACCCACTGAAGACGTCGAACCTCGGAAACGTTTCAACCATTCCCATAGCGACAGGGCCTTGCAGTCACATGACCAGGGGTTGTCGTTGAGGCGCAGGTATTCCAAGGCGGGCAGCGTTTCCAGGCACTGTCCGGACAGCTGTATCAGAGAGTTGTTGAACAGGTAGAGGGTGGTGAGACGCTTCAGGTCATGGAAGGCCAGGCGGTCAACCCACTCGATCTGGTTTTGGTGCAGAAGGAGACGGTCCAAGGCTCGAAGGCCTCTGAAGGTGTTCTGGTTAATGCTCCACAGACGGTTTCCATGCAGGAACAGATGGCTCAGGTTGTGGAGGTCCATAAATGTGTCATCCTGCAGGAACTTCAGATGGTTATCCTGAGGAGATGCAGAGAGCACACAATTACAAGATTGCATATTATGCATTGCTTTCATTACAACGTTCCTGTACTGTATCACTGTAATCTTAACTTGTGTCTACGTGCAATGAATGCACTGTCCTTCTGATCTGTTGCATGTTGTGATGCCTTCAGTAAACTTGGCTATTGTTGTTATTTTTGCAAAATGGAGAAAAGTAGCAAACAGTGCTGAATGGATAATCACGACACCAAACCCTCTGACAAGTAATGTGTTGAAGCATTTTGGGTTTGATGAGGCAGCGGAGGCACTGCGAATGAACAGAATGTTAACTCTGCAGTAAAGTGGAGATTAGGCTATGTGGGTTGTTTTTGAATTAATTCAAATAAAATCTGTGTTAGTTCAAATTTGTTATTTGGAAAAGCGACAGCCCTAATCGAGTCTTGGTGGTAAAATGGACCAGAATACAACTGTCTAGTGTACCTGCAAGTAGAGATACTGCAGGTTTCTGAGGCCTTGGAAGATGTTATTAGGAAGTGAACTGAGCCCACAACGGTACAGGTGTAGCGCATTGAGCCGACTCAGCCCGTGAAAGGTGTCTTCGGCCAGGGAGCGCAGGTGGCGGTTGTCCCCCAGATCCAGCTCCTCGAGCAGCGTGAAGCCGTGGAAGGTGGAGGGCTCAATGTATGTGATGTTATTCGAGTAGATCCAGAGAGTGACGGTGTCGGAGCTGAAGTGGCCCCGAAGTAAGCGATGGATCTTATTGTTCTGCAAGAAGATGCGCTCGCTGTCAGGAGGAATGCCTTCAGGGACAGACAGGAAGTTGTGGGCTTGGCAGGAGACGGTGCTGGGTGCAGTGTAGCAGATACAGTGACGGGGGCAAGACCAGGAAAACTCGAGCCCACAGAGAACCAGCAGGAACTCCAGCCCACAGCCTGCAGTGAGAAAACACACACACACACACACACACACACACAGAAGCAGGTTGAAAAGAGGGAAGATTACAGACATAAATCACAAACACACACACACACGCACACACAAAGAAAGACAGGAAAGAAAATGGAAAATGAATTAAGTGCACAGTTCATTTTAAATTCATATTTAGACTTGGTGCCTTCTTCTTTAGTTCAAAACTTGAAAAGGAGAAATAGTGTTTATATGAATAACAGCACAAGTCTAGTCTGTGAGGCTGCACTTGTCCCTAATACTAATATCAACATGGTCGACATCGAATTTTTATCCTCATTGAGCTGTATGTCTTTATTTCTTATGCTAGCACACTGAGTGCAATGTTTAAACCAGAGTCAAATTCCTTGTATGTGCACACACGCTTGGCCAATAAAGCCGGTTCTGATCTTTGTTTAGCATGTTAGCATGGTAACACGTGCTAAGTAGCACTAAAGTACAGCTGAGAGTGACGAGAACGCCCTTCGGTTTGCAGACGTTTGAAGAGGGTCGGACCTGCTGGTGGTGCTGAAGGAAAAGTCAGAGGATCACCAAGGTCATTAGAGTTTAGAGAGCTGGATATCTGCAGCAAATTCCATGACAATGTAATGTAATACTGGCCAAAATATTTCATTCCACAATAACTATGAATGTCTGAACAATGTGTCATGAAAAATGATCCAGCAGTTGGATGACTGACATTGCCATCGCATGCTGCTAGCGTGGCTAAAAATTGCCATTGTAGTATGTATTGATGCCATAGACCACAAGTCAGGAAACACGGACGCTGAGCAGAATCCACAAGGGATTGAGTCACGATTATGCAAACACATTTATATACTGATTTTGTGCCAAACGGGGACATGTGTTGCTCAGCCTAGATCCATTTTGCGTTTTGTTTTTCATAAAGCAGTGATATTGTCTGTCTGATTGGTTCGACTTGTGCCACAGCGCTTGCTGCACACATGGACCTTATCTGTCACAGTTTACTGCCTGAATCCACCGAGTGTGTTTAGGCCCACAATGAGGAGTCTATTGAAGAGAGCAAACAATAACACCTGCTCCAGTGAGTCACAAGACATCTCAGTGAAGCTGATTGGATCCCTGGTGCAACAATCTTGTCTGATTCGACACATATGCGGCTATTTCAGAAATTACCAGTTCCAATATTCTGCCACCTTAGGGAGATGTGCTATTAAGAGTCCAATCCCTTCCCCGAGTCCATTGGCGCTAGTTTGCGGCGAGCGGAGGCTGTGATCAGTCTTTTTGTGTTGTTAAATGGGGCATGGAATGCTTATTTAAACTTGTAGTAAGCTGCTCTGAGGCACTTTTTGATCGGTGACATGATTCCCTAGATCCTATAGACCGGAGATGTGACTTATCCACAGTCTCATCGAAAATGAGCACAACTCACAGCCCATCATGAAAGTTCCATCTGACAACCCCTGGCTGTCTCCTACTTAATTTATTATTCACAGCATAGCAGAGGCCTGATTCACTGCCTCTAATCGATATGCTTCTGTTGCCTTTTAACTCACCCTGTAATCCTGGGTCTTTTATGCTGGAAATTCAGGGGCTGCAGAATTACTCTCCACCAGGAGACAGGCATATTTATCTAATGTATTTTCTCGCCAAACTGTGGCTAAGCTGTGACATTCAGCGTCTGACTCCACTGACCTTTAACAGTACTTTTCTGTGTCTAGTTGCAGAGCTGGAGCAGGGAGCTGTGTGTCACCTGAACAGGAGTGTGCTCTCCTGGGCATGAATCTAATCCTATTTGTTAAGCCCTGCCACTGGGCAACAATGGAAATGCATGCATCCTCCTGAACCAGAAATGTGCCCATTAAATGAGGTGATTCTTCACGGTTGAACACTGTCAAAAGGTTGAACGTGAGTATGCGTTCATGTGTGCTGGCATGCATGTGAATGTGTTGTGTTGGGAGACCATGACAGCGCTGCATCAGGCCTTGGCTTTATTTAGACTTATCATTTTGATGTCATGACCTGCGTCATGACATGGATCCTTTAGTGCATTACTGGCTATATCCAGATTTGTCACGCCGTCAAGACCAAACAAGGAAGCTGTTCCACTGCAGCTGCTTTCATCTCAATCTTTCTCTCTACTCTCCATTTCCATGATGTATCAAGCAGGGCACCTATTGACTGACTAAACAGGTGAAAACGTTTTGCATTACTCTCGGGAACTAAAGATTTACTTTATTTATCAGACAAATAAGCAAGACGAGACACGTACATTTTTCCAGCCGCTGCTCGAGGAGCATTTGCATTAAGCAGCAGCTACCGGGTACTTGAGATGCGGCTTCCCAGTCATTTGATATTTGGTATTTGTTCACAATTTGTTATACTATTGGCCCACCCCGCACAAGAAGCATTCTTCTAAAGAAAACACAGAATGCAACAAATTGAATCTGTCTTTCGCTGCTACATTTTTCTGAGATGAAATGATACACGTTTCAATCACCTGCCTTTGCAGGGATTCATCCAAGAGGTTCCATTATTCATAAAACTGATCCTTCTCTCACTCCAGTAATTATATTTTTGAGGCCTTAAACTATTTCCATTAACACTTTGCTTCATGCATGTCAATAGAATTAGGTAGCAGATTTCTAACAGCGAAATGATCAGAGCGGGCGAGAGACAGACAGCGATAAGTGTGATGCACAGGGAAAGCGAGGGGATGAGAATGTAGATGCTGCCGAGATAGTGAGACAATTTGAGTCAGTGATCCTCTAATCACGTTGGACACAAGGATGCGCCTCCTCTCCTCTCACTCTCCTCAGCTTGTCAGGACAAAGTAATAGATTCTTTATCCTGCTTAATCTGTTCTTCTAAAATTGCTGTTTCTGCTGCTTTGCCAAAATACCTCTATTTGCAGTGATAAAACATAAAGAACTAAAAAAAACATGGTAGATCAGGGGTGCAATAGCTTCCTCATTTCTTGCCTATGAACAAAGTCTTTTAACTTCATCCCTGATGAGGCTTTAGAAGATGTGAATTTATGATGTGAATGCTCCTCCGATGCTCAAAGTATCTCATACGCTCTCTGCTGCATGCAGAGTGAGTGGTGAGGGAGAAGCGCACACCACGTTTCTTGTTTCCAGCCTCGCTGAGGTCATGTGTGCTCTCCTTTGAAGCTGGCGTAACATGCACTTCCACTGAGACTTTAGCACCTGCCTGCTAACTGATCTCAGCGTCACGTATATTTACACATGCAAAACACCACTTCAAGTGTAGACGGCAATTTAAAATCACACATGCATTCACGCCACATTTCACAGAAATATTACATGTGATTTACTGCATGCAAATAATAATCACTCTATGGATACACTGGGACATACATTCTCGAGCATCGGCACGCGTTTCAGGTTTGTGAATGAACGAGTGGATCATGCCAGTGTGACAAGCATAAAAGGCTGACTGATGGTCGTTTACAGAGCTTTGAATAGGGAGACTGGTTTTGAGCACAGAGGAAGAAATGCATATTGTGCGGGAATGCTGTCCTTAAATGAAAATGTAAGAAATTAATGTGCGCCGTAGCTGCATTGTGCGCTCACACAATGAGCCATTCAGCTCAAATTGTATTATATAAATAGCTTTGGACACAACGGAGCATATATATGCCAATAGTGCCTATTGGAATTTGGCAGAATAAAGGGGAGGCTCTAAAAGAGAGATAATGTGTTTTTGGAAAGGAAACGACACAGCTATTTCTGGTTGGAGCCTGGGCTGTGTTTTAGCACTCTCCTCACAAGTCTCTCACCCCATCGCCCCCTTTTTCCTCCCCCCTGATTACCGATGACAGATGCTATTGATAGCTCCTCACAGGCAGACTCACGTTTGACCCTGTGACCTCATCACTATCGAGTTCCCTTTTTCTTCTGGGGTGCAGAAACGGAAATAGATAAATAAATGAATAAGACACAATGGCCGGGGTCCCCTGACAGACGGAGAAGTGACTGTGTAGAATATCAGTGAGGCATAGTTCACACTAGATTTGCCCTCATGAATAACACATGTCTGCTAATAGGAGGGAAATGGTACGTCTGTATGGCTGTGTGACTCTGCCCATCATTAGACTGGACAAACTCAATTTCCTGTGTCTCTCCAAAGACCCTGATAAGCACCCTGGCGTTTTCACTCCTGCTATTGGCTCCTGCTAAATAATGCCTCGACTCACTCCACACTCAAACGGTGTTTACTGTCGTGTTCATGCACACAGTGGTTATTAATGTTAAAGCAGTGTATTAGATTATTGATTGAATGGGCCCATTCTTCTGAGGAGCATGGCTTTAAAACCCGGGTGACAAAATATATACAGTCAATATTTTCCTGTGGAGCTAAATGAAGCATCACTATATGTAATGATCTGTAATATTATACTGTGCTATATTGTAGAACATGTTATAGGGGTGTCTTGCAGTGCTACTATCTGTATCTCTGTTATAAAAAATGTGTATTATCATCTGTATTTCTATTGTCATAATAACCATATACTGCAGAGCTGCAAACAGAACATACAACAATAATAATGATGGTATATGAGCCATATACTTTAATTAATAAGATGTTAAAGCAGTTTGATTTGTGTTTAAACCACAGTTCCAAAGATGAATAAATAAATATTGTTTAAACTGAAAATTTGTGAACATTAATGGTTCATGTGGGAATAAATTATATAAATAGAACGTAAAGTTGGAATTTGTGGCTCCAATATTGGATGATGTTGTGGTAAAAACATACAATATTACTGCAAACATCTGTTCAGAGCGCATTATCTGCTCATGCATTCTTTTTACATCCCTGATATGTTATCATAAACTCTCCATTATAGGATGTTGTGTCATCTCAGGCATCTTTTAATGGACTAGGAAAAAAAAATCTCATTAACTCAATCAATATGAACTCGATGCTTCATATAATATTTTATTGAGGAATTTAATGATGCCAAATGCTACAATGCAGAGTAACATCTGCATATGCTAAGTTTTACAGACAATCATTTTCTGTTTCTATTAGTGGTTTATTTAAGCCTTGATTTCACAGCAAGCTGAACAATGCTCTGAACGGAACATCAGCTTCTGCCATTTCCAGTATAGGTCAATGATTGCATATTTATTTTAATTAACAGTGTTGGAACAAAAGCAAAAATGCAAGCATTTATTCTTAAAGGATAAAGAAACAGCAATAATGGCACAACACAACATTTTTTTTTCACTCAAGCTGTTTCTCATTAGCATTTTTAAAGAATGTTTCTGTTGACTGGTTAAAAACACTGATTACCGCCACCCTTTCCTGACTGAACAACAAACTCGCACTTGAACACTCCTGCCAACAGCTGTGACCAGCAACACTTCTGCCCGGGAATGTGTCTTTTTTTTTTTTTTCACAGCCCACTGCAGAATGTTATAGATTTTGTCTCATTTGCTATTCCCCGGCTCCACTGCAGGCAATATTGGCTCATAAGGTTGCCTGACTATTCTTGTAGTGAATGAAAGGAAAATGGGGAGAGAACACTGACAATGCCGAGATCTCTGAGAAATGCTGCAGAATAGAACCATTTCAGAAATATATCACGTCGCCGTGATATTCTTCTGGTGCAGAGGCATCAACAACCTGAGAGATTGCTTACATGTGCATGAGAGTTTGTGCCTTTCTGTTTGTGTTGGAGCAGCATTGTAAGTGGTTTCGTCTCTTATCTCGCGTTCGCACGCTGCAAATAAATTAGGTCACACGGAGCTGATAGAGTAATTAGTACATACAATGAATTTGCAAAATATTAAGGGTATTTTCCTCATAACGATTTGCAGCCTTTTTTCTTAAAAGATCCTCGTTTGAGTTGCCATAAATGTTTCTCTGTCTCTTTTTCTCCATCTTCTCTTTTGTGATTGATATAGATTTTAGAAGAGCAATCAATCAGCCTTTACCTCAATTCACCTCATCTCGCTACTTCATAAAAATACTTTTTAATACTTTGAGCATTTAGGATATTATAAAAATGTTCAGACACCCAAATGGAGTTCAGGCAGACAAGGCTCGCACTATTGATTTCCACTTGTTTGTTCTGCTCCGTGTTTGATTCCTTTGATTTGTACCACGTGTGTTGGCACCGCGTGTGCTGTGAAACTGTAAATTGTCAACACTTCCTGCACATTAATTATGATTTGATCGTTCTTCTGTCGGGTTGGCTTCACATCAAGGGACTGAGCTGCTTCATGTTCCTGACTACATGCCTGCCGAAACAGAAGGACGGTTAAAGTAAAGAGAGCTGGTGAGAACTGGAGCCCCGTCACATAGCAGGTTGGCATACAGAGTGCCAGGTGATGTCGGGGGTTAAATGGACCAGAGTGTTCCCCGCATTATTGCTATTTATGTCTGTTAAGTGCTATTTTATGGCTGTTTGATATCGTGAGCAGCAGTGGCTGGTCAATGAGGCGGCCCTGTCGATAAATCTCTTCAGATTCATTATTTGGAGTGGACAAAGCGAGAGAAGAAGAAAGTAAAAAGATATGGTGAGAGACGGCAGGTAGAGAGAGAAGGTCAGAGGTGTGACAGAGGTCTCAGTGCTTCTCGATGCACAAACACGCATAAAAGCAAGCAAGCAGACCAGAGGGACGTCAAAAAAAAGGCAGAGATGCTGTGAGTGACAGCAGCGTTGCTCAGGTTGAGGAATCAGAGGGCCTGAAATGAACTCCTGCGAACAATAAGCAGCACCATATGGAGCGTGTGCACAATAAAGAGGAAGATTTGTGGAAGGTGTGCAGGTGAATAAAGCTCATTTATTTCAAAGACGGGACTTGAAGATGCTGAGAAGCCGGGCGGACGGCTGATGCCTGCGCTATCCACAGATGTTTAATACCTACATTTTAATTAAGAGGCTTAATGGATGTCTAGTAGGTGCTAATTCCACTTGCTTACATTTGCAGGCACATCTGCACCCCTTGGTCTTTTCCTCTTCACGCCTTCACAGCATTCTGTCGAACCTTGATGGAAGCCATACGGACTGCGTGCACGCACCAGGATGCAAAGACACACAAGCACACGTGCAGTGCGCGCACCATCCGGCACATCACTGCTGTTGGGGGCAACACTCTCAGCCACCGCCTGCATTCATTCATCATGACAGCACAAAGCCAAATGATTCAAATATATTGCACTCCCTGTGGCGGTATTTAATTACACTGGCCAAACTAAAGTAATGGCTCTGCAAAGCCTATATAAATCACCCAAGTGTATCTATATGTAGTTGAGCAAGTGATAGAGAGCATTTATAACGCAATTCCTGTTGGTGGAGTGGCTAATAATTATCTTCCATGGTTGAAGGTGTTTTGATATGATCTAGTGGCTCTTCACAGGGAAATATGTAATGTAGGGAAATCTTTACAGTCTGTTTCACAATATACACGATGGATCTTTGGGAGCAGTGTCATCTCACAAGCTAGTGGCACTAGAATGGATGGTAAATCTGTCTCATTAGCACAACACGGGGCAAATTCCAGTTAAAGTTATTTCTGCAATGATAGGGCAACTACATACAGTACGTGCCCATCCTAGGTAGTACAAATATTTGCAATGACGATATTTTGTCTGAGAGCAGTTTGCTTTGAGTGACACTTGTAGAAGTTAAGCAGCATTGTCGCCCAGGAAAGACCTCTGAAAATGAGTCAATCAACCAGCATGTTTGGTTCGCAGCAGTTTAATTAACAATTTCAGTTCCTCACAGGGGTGAAGGTGCATATTTATTTTGTTTGTGATCCTAAAGGTACAAAAGGTCCTTGTACCAATTGTACAGCTATGACGAATTTATGATGAAATAATAATTAATGAGAATAAATGACTTTGCTTAGTGGTTAAAGCAACATTTAATTATTCATTACTAAAAAGTAATTGACCAAAAACTCGAAATGTCAATCTAATGAAACTACTACAAACATTTTGAGTACATATAGTGAAATATTCATTCTGAATTGCTAACTACCTCCTGTAATGACAAGCTTTAATAGTAGCTTTAGAGGAATGCAAAGCTCATTAGGCCGTTGTGGAGGCCATCGCCTTGTAAATCGACTGTTTGAACATCCATAGACAGCTATTTGAGTGTCAGTGAAATTTTTTGGATTTAATGGGCAGAGAATGTAGCCTTAATGCGGTTAAACTCTGATTTTATCTTAATTTAAGTATGTGGATAAATTCATGGCGCTAATTAAGTTGCCCTTTTATCGTTGGGCCAAGCCCATTTCAGGCTGCTGCACACTGAGCGTAAGGACACTAATCGCACGCACTAACACTGTCTCCTGTTCCACACACTCGTACGCGGATATACTCCGTTACACAGAGTGTGGAGATGAGTTTATAGCTTTCAGCAGCAGGCTGGACGGTTGTCAGTCTCCCTGCCTCGTCCGGTCGCTGTGTCTTGTTCAATCATGCGCATGTATGTCAATGACAGAGTGCAACACAGCCAATCATTGTGCGTCTCTGTCAAGAGTGACAGCTGAGTTGTGGTGATGCTGTGACGACGGGCAGGCGGACAGAGAGAACAGCAGCAAACGACAAAAGAAATGTCTTGGACAAAGATAAGTTATGCTGTGCTGACACCACTTAATTTAAAGTGAAGGGAGGTTCCTTTAAGGATTAGCAATGCATTTGGGGATGTTGTTCCTCCATGAACCAGACCAGGACCTGGTTATAAGCCTTGTGTCAGCGAGCATCTGCCTTATGAAGAATCTGCGCAAGGCACTGAATCATTACCAGCTCCAGGGCTGCTGCTCTTTCACTCACTCTGTGCTTTGATGTTTCTGTGGAAGGGGCCAAACAAAATGGTGAAATTTCCCCATGGAGTTAGTAAATTAACAGAGTGTTTAGAAAGCAGAGCAGAACGGCCAAAGCTGGGCTGCAACCAAAAGTAAAAAAAAGTTCTCCTTTTGGGATTCATGTAGCGACACGAAAAATATAATAAACTATTATATATAACGCTCCAATCAGTCTAATCGCATGCTGATGTACCCCACAATTTGTCTCAATCTGCTCTGCATTTTTATCTCAGCGTCCTTCAATTCGGATACCTGTCGGCTCAAACACTATAATCTCCTCCAGGATGGCCTGGGAGAGTTTACTGCATGACTTAGCAATGTCCATGTGCTAACATGAATAATTTCGCATTATTTACCAGACAGATATTCAATTTGTTTTAGCTCCGGAATTGTTATTGTGTTGCCGCTCGGTTATCAACAGGCGAGAGAGAGTGAATTGTGTTGCTGAGTGTTTCGTTAATTCTGAGACGTGTTTTCCCCGATGTCAACAACCTCCGTTCCACCATCTCGTCCGTTTTATCCCGACACGGATGTGAGTCGAAGTCTCAGTCCTGGTTCAGCTGCTTAAAACTGTTGATTAAAGTTGCATCATGTTGACTTGTAGCAATGACATTCACTAACCTTGGAGATGCCTGCAACACAGTCTAGCTATAGTTCAGGCTGCTAAAAGCTTTTGTGGATTAATGATTTAGAAGCTGCACCGCTCTGATTTGGAACCATTGGATAGAGTACAGACCTATACCTGCACTGAAATGTGGCATTTTCCAGTTCACTAGAGTCTGCCTCCTGGCACCCCTTACATGTTTCTCTTAAAACAAACTGTAAGGTACCCTCCTGATGCAGCAGCTGCCTCCTTGCATACAAACCTCATGTGCCCTAGATTCAGCAGATCAATTATTCATAGCAGGTGAGAGTTTGGTGCTCCGTGTACGTGAAGGCACACGCACACATGCACACACGCGTGCAGAGTTTCAGCAGTCTCAACTAATGGCTTCAAAGAGGCCAGGAGAAATGTGAAATCAAGCAGAAAAGTGTGTGAGGGAGCAGCAATGCATTGTGGCTCATTAGCTCAAGAGATGACCAAGAGATGAAGAGGACTCACTGGGGGGAAGTCAGAGCCAAAAGACAACCGTGAGGGAGGATTTAACACACAAAACCGGCATGAGTGTGCACAGAGGTGTGCCCATAGTGCTGCATCAGCCCACACAGTCTACATGAATGTAGGCTGCATGTGCACAGTAACTGTAACGCTGATGCTTGACGCTGCATTAAGTAGATACAAGCAGATTAAAGAAGAACAGAATCAAAAGTTCTCAGTTTGCTCCTTCACTGAGGAGAGTAGTCAGCTTCAATTTACAGCCGTTACAATGGATTCAATTGGTGACTCCAATTTGGCAAAACATTCACAGAAACTTCTCAAACAACTCCGCCGCCATGATCCACTTTGCTATTGATCCAGACGCTCAGTATGCTCAGTGTGTTCCAAACAAACAATCGCATCACCAGTAAATTGCTAAATATGCTACTTTGGGTACTATTGTTGGGGTTTAGGAGCTACGACAAGACGACAGGGTGACCTGAAAGCGTATTTAGCGCTGTACAAATGTTTCAGAGCCGATATTTGGTGAAGTACTCGTTTAAAAGGAGACTTCCTAGAAGTCAACAAAGTGCACATAGAGCTAAATGCATTATGCACCCATCTGCGTAGGCTACTCTTACCTTATCACAGTGCACAGCGATTGTGGACAAAATTAGAATGTGTGTGTTTTCTTCAGGGGGGAATGAGGAGAGAAAACACAACAGACTGTAAGACAGCTGGAGAAAAGAAGCAGCGGGAAATGAGGGAAGTGGAAGACCTTGATCTTAAGAGACTAATCCCTTTTCATTAAGTGTAGTTTTTCAGACCCTGAGAGCTTCACCATTGATTCTGGTGTAACGTCAATTCATTAATGTACCGGGCCACGATAGGGCTTATCACCTTGAAGGCCTCCAAACGCTCCCTCCCAACAAGCATGCTCAGCATCTGCTGAAACTTCTTCTCACAATGATAGTGGAGGGAAAAAAAACTACTGTACTTTCAAATCTCAGCCAATTGGATTTAGATCTGTTCTGGCCCCGATTGGATTCCATCTTGGTCTCTCCACTTTTTCAGCCCCGCTGTTCCGTCTTCATTCAGTCCGTCTTCGGTTTCATATAGTAGCAGCAGCCGAGGATGATAACTTATCATCATTTCATTCGCTCAATTCCCTGCAGCGTATTAGAGTTGCCCTTGAGTCACCATTGTGTCTCCATCTAGCAAATGCACAAATACCTGCACCTGTTTATTAGTCTACACTCCGGAGAAATTTACCAGCCTCCATTGTGAAATCTCTTCAATTTAAAGTCTAAACAACGGTAGTTCATGAATGTTACCTGTTAGGTTTCTATAAATGGATGCAGCTAATGTCTCTCTTGCTCATTCAAATTACTGTTCCTCTTTACGACCTGTCTCTGCCACTATTTACTCCCCTCCTCCCTCATGCCATGTCCCCCTCGCTGCTTAATTGATTCTGCTGTTGTTTCCCAAAACGACGGAGCAGGAGGCTTTGCTGAGTGAAACACGCTCACTGTCTAGGTGTGATTAAAGAAAACCTGGTCTGGCCGTTGGAGATACTATGGCAGCTTATGGGATTTAGTGAGTCACTGAAAAAGCACAACACCGCACCAAAGATTCACTTCAAAGTCTTCCATCACCAAAACCTTAAAACCACACAGCCCACTAATGAATTTCTCACTCTCATTATTTTGCCCAGATGTCTGTGTTTTATCCATTAAGGCGAATCTGAGGGTCGTCATAACAGGTCGCTTGATCTTTTTCGCAAGACGCTCTTTTATCATGTTTTATCATGAGTGCTGCTGCTTTTTCGGCAGCTCTGCCATTTGATTGCTCTGCTATTTTGCTTTCCTCCTCTCCATTGTAAACCTGAACCCTCTGGAGGCGAACCACACAAACTACTCAGCTTTGTGAGTGCTTTCCCCTCCCTCTCAGCTGCTTGTCTGCATGCAACTACCACTCACTAGTGAGTGCTCCCAATCCCCTCTCTCCTTATAAAGCCAAGTGCCTTGCCGCAGACGTTCCATAGATAAGTGGTTTATCCCCCCCCCCACCCCCACCCTCCGCAGTGATGGCCTGAGACTAATTTTCGTCGCATGTAATGACTTGGTCCCTTGAACTTTTTCGACGTATGACCAGAGAGAGAGCCTTCCACTGAATTCTGCACCATGTGAGTCATAAACAACAATGATATTCAGACAAGCAGTCACAAAAAGAGATGTCAGGCTCCATCTCAGTTCATATGGCTGGATGATGAAACATGATTCCCTCTAGCCCCCCCCCGCCCCCCCATCTCTCCTTGAAGACGGATAACGAGAAGTGGAGTCAAGGACACAGAGAGCGAGCCAGTCAGAGGTTTGTTTACACAAGAAATTGCGATTGTGTGGTATTTCAAAGACAGATGGAGAGACAGAAAAATGAGGGGAGAGGAGGAGAGACAGTATGGAGGTAGAGAAAGACAGAAACAGTGTCTGACAGTTGTTTTAATTTTTAACTTTTAATTTGGATCTAAATAGAACAGAGCACCTTAAAGGGGAACGTAACACCCCCTGAAAATCTTGTCTTGGCTGACCTCTAGTGGTTTAAGTCTTCACCCGCAGTGACGTACAGGTGGACTCTATGACATCACTGGTGGGTGTGGTTCCAGCTACAGCGGAGCACACCTCTGACCGCACTTTCTGAGCAAACCTTTCAACCAGAGAGGGCAGCAGAACACTTCCTTTCTTTCTTTTTTTCTCTTTCCTTTCAGCAAATATGTAAAACTGGTCTTTGACTCAAACACAACAGCAGAGCTAAATCCCAAGCTCCCGCTGAGCTCCATGTTGCCGAGAGGGGAAAAGTCCCACGAGCCAGCTGGGCATGAGCCTCAGCTCCTCGAACTGAGGCGCAACTCTCACACAGTCTGGGCCAACAAAGTCCAAAGAAAAAAAGAAATGTACATCAAGCGCTTGGCATCTGCTGCAAGAACTCTATGCTGTTTAGCACCGAACAGACACCACTAAGTCGCATGTTATCTGGGCATCGTGAGGGACCAGAAGCTGAGAAAGACAAACACCAACTGAGTGACCACAGCCTGACTCTTGAGGCTGTCGGACAAACCTGGCAACCCGGAGAAAACAGACTGTGTCAGTTCTGCCAACAACAAGAGATTAAAAAAAGAGCAAGCCTTTTAAGACAAAAAGCACCACGTTCTTTACCAAAATAAAACTAAAATCCAATATTTACTGTCAGAAAGAAAGATCTGGCATCGGATATAGAAAATAAGCCAGAAAATGTCGCAGCCTGAGGGGAAACCAGCACAACACGTGAAACTGCACTGATCTGCCTCCTCCATATCTTTTTTCTTTTCTTGCATTGTTCCAATTCAATGCCATTGCTATGTACTAAACAAGCTAAGTAAGTTAAGGTTTTTTTCAAAGCAGACACATACAGAACAAATATGCTACAAGCAATATAACATTAGCTGTGGGCTGTGAATGTTATGTGCACTGATATCAAAAAGCAAAAACATGTCAAGGACAAGGAAAACATCCAAAACACATGAGGATACAGTTCAACAGTTTGTTTTATTGTAATGCAGCTGTATACAATAAATCATGTGGTAATGTGCAAGCTATTTACTGTCCTTTTTGCTACATCTCTAACAGCATGTCCATGCCAATAAAGCAATTCTGACTTCAAACTGGGAAGAGAAAAGGAGACAAAAAGAGTGTTAAAAAAAAAACGAGAGGGGAAGAGATAGTTTCAGAGCCACCTGAAGTATAAAACTGAATAAGTTGAAGATTACTCTTTCAGTTTCTGTGTGCAATGCAGCTCTCCTTCACACCACACTGACCAAGCCTCATAACGCACCCCTGCCTTGCATATCTTCCCATTGGGGCTATTATCTTCACACCTCTCTGCCCTCACCACCACGGCCGTTACCACCCCACCATGTCACCCTTTCCCGACCACCTATTCCGCTCTGCCCTCAGGCAGCGTTGCTGGTGGGGCCGCTCCAAAGGTTAAACTGGGCCCCAGTCAACCATGAGAGGCTGTAATGGCGAAAGCCCAAAGTCAAACACACCAAGTTTGCCAAAGTGATTCTTTCTGTTAAACTCACACTGTTGACAAAACAACAAACTTGATGTGTGTGCAGCACTTTTAAAGGGAGTTTAAATTTACTTTGCAGAGAGCAAATAACAGAGAAAATCATTACTATAAACAATAAAATGTCTTGACACTGATCAAATGCGAGGTTAAACAACCTAAATGCTAATACAACAAATTAAACAAGGTCATACCTAAATGACAAAACAGGTCACGTATTAGTGTCTCACAAAGCAACTTGTGTGGTATTTTCTAATCTGACACCTCTGAGGATGAGGTCTGGTCAAGTTTACAATTAACTGATCTCACTTACAAGTATTTTCTGTTTACACGAGCCTGATTTGGTTTATCCCTCTGTGGCTTTGTGCCCCACTGCCCAGAAACCTTCTAAAAAACTTAAATCAGACACAATGTTGTAGAGGGTGACATGCTGCATCATTACCATGAGCACGGGCACTTATTTTATTTTAAATCCAACACCTTCATGCTGCAGCAAATGCTAACTAGCGCATCAAATGCATCTTAATCCGCTTCTGAAAATAGTCCCCAACAAGTTCACTATTTAGTTAGATGGTTTGTTTGATTTATTCATGGGATTTGTTGACAGTAATAAAAAATATACAGTAACTCCAGCTTGAATTCATGGTCATGGTCATAAGAAAATGATCCACTGGCAGTGTTTTGGTCGTGCGTGCTCTGCTCTCAGTTTGTTACAGGCTTTGTAAACCCAACCAACCTTGTTGTTTTATTAAAAAAAACAAAAAAAACAAGACATCTTAGAAAGGGCTATTTTCATTAAAAGAAACAAACGACAGACCATCCATCTACTCTCTATAAAGACTTGTTTTTTTTTTTTTTTTCCCAGTGAATATGGCGAACAAAAAAGATCAAGCAAGGCTGTCAGACATAAAAGCGATAGAGTTCAGTCATGAAAACCTCTCAGGGCCATAACATGGCACGATACAAAGTTATGAAGCAAATCAGCCAATGCTTGATGTTTTTGGAGCCGTTTCTGGATGTTCTTCTTCCTGCTTCCCTTGTGGAAATGCCCACAATTCTTTTCAGAGATTTCTACTGAGGGGAAAAGCTACAGTTGGCTGCACTGAAAATGGGATGTGTGGGTGGGTGCGTAGGCGGGTTGGGGGTCCGTACAGTAGCTTTGCATGGAGTCATGATGTGCTGATTAATATACAGTATGTGGTTATCTTCTCTAGAGAAACAAGGGTTAGTATAATGTTGGCGATAATTGGAGGTAAAGGAATGTGAACATTTCATGGTATGATAATCTAACAGGAATATCACACAGAACACAGAATTCTAGGCTGTGTGTTGAATATGTCTGGGCTGGCTTGAGATTTAGTTTTATTGCTATTTAAATGTATTTTCTGTGATGCACTGGCTGATTTCACAATTGTTAAAGTACCACATTTCACGTTTGCCATTGCAGAAATGGAGCAAGGAAACGGCGAGTAAATGAGCTGCTAATGCAAATGCTCCTCTGCTTATGGCAAAACCTCTTTGTCTTTGAGAATGATGTACTCCACTGCGGTGTGTAATAATCCTTACAGTTAGAATTATGGTGAAACCTAATGTAGATTACATTAATGGGTATCAATTTTAACATTTAATACTTTAGATCCACTGTATTACTGCTAATTCCCCATTACTTGAAATCCATCATACTACACTATTGTCCTGACCGCTGCAATGAATGTAATGAATCTTTCTTTCACAGACACATAATATGATCTTCCTTCTCTGCTTTCCGTGCTGCAGACCCTCAGTATTCACTTAATTAGACACCTCTATTTAGCACTGGGTGGTAGTGTGCTGCTAACCAGTCTGTGACAAATTCCAGTAAATTATGTGGACTGAGAAGCTGCTGTTTGGTTATTTGTTTGTGGAGTGTCAATCTTGACCTCTTTTATCAGTGCGCTCGCTATAAAACTGTATTCCATCACAGCAAATTAGTCTCCACTGTGGAGAAAAAGGCCATGACAGTATAGTATCTTGAAGAGGAGCTAGTGTGCCGGACTTACAGCCACTGAAAACTTGGTTTAAAATCTAGCATGTGTCTCCATGGAATTAAAAATGTGACAAAACAGATGACTAAGCAACAGGTCAAAGCTTTAAAAAAATTTAAGATGATGAAGAAATAACCAAAACGTGTGTTTACGTCTAAGGCTCCATTGGTCATTGTAAGAAGCAGATTGAAAAAAAGAGGCATCTCGGCCCTTTAGGAGGCGATCCACTTCCACACCAAGTCCAAAATGAACACATAAAAACAAAGAAACACCAAGTCATGTCTTTTTCTCAGAACGTGCTGAGTGCCACGGACTGGATCTGGCAGCCATACAGTACATGTGCCAGACACAACTCACAGTTGGTCATCTGGTGACGGAACAGAGCCGACACTCAGCCCAACCTGGAGCACCTGAGTCCCTCTGTTCCTGTCCGCCTTCTCTGTAGAGAAAATCACAGCAGGTGCTAAGCCGCAGGAGGGAATGTGATCAGTTAAAATAAGGTAGCACACCTTTCACTGCTCTCAGTTTGCAACTGCCTTCGAGCCATCTGCATATTATGACTCATTTTCAAGCTCTCAAGTTCAAAACTCTTACTGTATTCCTTCCAACAGCTCAAGATTTTTGCGCGCCGTTGAAGCACCGCCATAAGAGTCAGGCTGTGTGTCTTCAAGTGTGTGTGCATCTGTTCATGTGTAAAGCTTTTTAAGATGCTTTAAGGGCTTACAGTGAGCACCTTCCTCAGAGAAATGCAGCAATCATAAATCAGGCTGCGGGTCAAACTAACAGGCAGCGTTTTTATGGTCAGCATACTGTAGTTTCAATCGCTTGAGTCATCGTACTTTTCAGAAAACTGTATGGCTCATATCAGTGGTTTTTCATGTTTCATTTGACGCATTTAGTGCATATTATGATTGTTTTTTTTTGTTTGATTTCTCATCTTACAGTCCCCAAATGCTCTCAGCACATGGTGTTTTCATTGCAAATATTTCAGATTAGGACAGGGCTTTGCTGTTGAACATCTGTATGTGCAAGCTCTTTGACTAAAGTCCCGCTCTGGCAGCCTCTGCTGCACCTTGTCATCTGTGTCATTTCTCTCATTTCTCTCCACAACAACAACTAGCTAAACCATCACAATTAAAAAAATACAGCCCTTCTTTTCTTGCTTGTTTCTTTTCTACCATTTGGTTCCCTTGTGAGTCTGAAATTGTTTAAAAACGCTTGAAAACTCATCCTTGTTGGTAAACTTCTTTGCTAGCAGGAAGCGAAAAAATGTGAGACTTGAACAACAAACTTTAAAATGCAAAAAATTCACATCATCCCTCCAGCAAAACGCTTTTTTTTTTTTGTCCTCCAGGCTTGATTTCCCATAAACATTGCTTGCGAATGTGAAGCTCATCTGCAACTGGCTCTCAAATGCGAGATGCCAGGTCTTCCTCGGACACACCGGCACATTTTCATAGCCGTCTCCGCTCACAAGTGAATTACAATGAGATGGTAATGTAGCCTAGACGGGGGAAATTGCATGCTCCCAGAAAGTAGTCAGAAGTGCACATGAAACATGGTTAATGGGCTAAAACATGAAAAACCAATGGTATAATGAAAGGCACAAGAACACTTTTCTTCTCCATCATTGCCTTCCAGTACAGTAAAAAACGCTTTATATCACACATTTTGTCTCTAAATAAAAACAACATTGGAAAAAAAAAAAAAAAAATTGTACTCTCATTGTGAAACTCTGTGCCATGATGAAATAATCACAAACTGCGATGCCAATATGAAATTGGACATGGGTCAATTTTTCCATCATTATGGATCAAATGAAGGCAGCGTGTAGTTTTAACTTGGCATACTAATTTTAGGATCGTGGCTGCCACACACAGTCACCGAGTGAGCAAGCGACAAATGGCACTACTTTCATTATATTCGCCGCCCCAGCGTTATTATCCCCAGGCTGCTCCTCCACCGATGACAGCCTACGTGTTTGAAAGTGTAAATCTGCAGAGAGATAATGCACAGAGTCCTGTTCTTGGAGGGGACGAGAAAATGAACCTTTTTTTTTTTTTTTTTCCTCACCGAGAGACTAATGACACTACGGGAGTTTGAGAAATAGTGATGGTGAAAAAAAAATTGCGCCGCGAATGCTTCTCAGTCAAGAAGAATTATTCCCTGTTAAGTGTGGGAGGTTTTTTTTTGCATCCTTCCCCACTTCCTCTCTGCCTCTCTCTTTGTGACACGTACTTTGGTACCCCGGGAATTCATTCAGCGGATTGCTCCAGTTAAAAACGACAAAACAGAAATTGGAAGTATATTTCTTTTACGGAAATAACCGCGGCGGGGCTGCGGAGTGAGAGGAGCGCCGCTGATGTGTTGAGGGATGGAAAGTGGGGCACTGTATGGCGTTTAGAGCATTTCAGATTTTCACAGTCCACCTGCCCCACAGACATTGGCAATGATGTGCATGAGACTGATGAACACATTCATATTAGATGCCGTAAAAGCAGCAAGAACTCTTCTCAGCTCCCCATCGCTGGTGAAATAGAATCTGTTATGGGCCATTTTATAGATTTGGAATTACCAACTTGACATAGCTGTTTGTGTGTTTGTGAAGTGCTCACAAACCAATCCCTGTCAGCTCTGCAGCATCAAAGAGGCTTAACACGAACCAGCTGGTGGTCAGGAGTTTTGGATATGCAGTGCAATGTTCTTTTCAAACAAATCAACATGAGATATGAAACTATGAGAGGCTGTTAGGGGTTTAAATCATATGCCACTGGTAAGTCTTGTAAATGCTCACTTCCTGATTGGCTTGCCTTCTTAAAATCAGTGCATGTGCCTGTTATAGGCACTACAAGCAATGCTTACACTGCAAAGAGCATTTTTAAGATCAATTTGAAATGTGGCATGTTTACTCAGACTAACAAAACAATTTTCAAAGGTGTAAAAAAATCAGGAATCAGAAGATTTGATGGTTTCTTTCAGTCATCTTTCTCAGTCCTTTCACATTCACTTATTCTGTCACTCTGTCTTAATCAGTGGAGAGTATAATTAGCAAGGATGGATTACGGAACAGGCAAATGGGGACCACAGACCCAACAAAATACTTCTGCCATTAGATTTTGTTACCACTGGACAGAGCCAGGCAAGTTGTTTCCCCTCGTTTCTAGTCTTTATGCTAAGCTAAGCTAACCAGCTATAGCTTCATATTTACTGTAGAGACATGACAGTGGTATCAAACTTCTCCTCTTACTCTTGGAAAGAGGGCAAATAGCTGCATTTCCCATAATTTCAAATTATTCCTTAAAGTCGACCCTTTGCCAACAGTTGCATGGGCAAATTACCACAAGCAGGTGACCGATACAGGAAAGTGTGTATAAGAGAGCATGTTTGTACATGTGAGAGGGTGTAGTAGTGTGTGGAAGAGAGTATAACGGTTCATGATCAACATCACGATGCTGTTGGGAGAGCAAGTAAGATTTATAGCTTAAACAGTCTCTCATATAAACCTGCTGTTCATCACTCTCTTGACAAATCTATTCACAAACCCACCTGTTTTTTCTACTTATTGTTCTCAGCAGTCAGCTCGCAAAAATGCCATTTTTCCTATACCTTTGCTTCTTTTCTCCATGCTCTCATAACAGTGCTTAAAAAACAATACTGTGCAGGCCTATTTGGCACATTGTCACATTTCTCTACCCTCCAGCAGTGGCAAATTCTGCATGTACACGCCATCAATATAATATCTGTAATAACAGGGGAAAGTACAACAGCCCTGCAATAATTGTAGTGTAAAACTGGTCTAATATAGTACATCGAGAAGGACAGCAGTGCAAACATTTGTCCATTTTATAGGATCTGGCTAATGCAGCTAATGTAGTTATTTTTTGCGTTCTGTATAATATAATTTAAACCCTTATTCGTCCATATTAATAGTCTGTTTGTATTGCTCTTACATGTGTATTGTGTCAAATGACACAACAAATGCATTGTCATGTGCTCTTATCTGCACTGACCTACAAATTAGCCCTTGTTTCTGAAATTGTCTTGTGGCCGTATTGCAGTATGGTCCATTAAATCTCCTGTTCGAGGAAAAGCTCTGCCTGTTCTGATTTTCCCCAGAAAAAATCTTATATTTTGCCTTCTGATTTGGTGGGACCCACCAAAACAAGATGATTTTCTGATGGGATAAAGACTTTCTGCTTTGAAACCTGTGCTAGAAACAACCCGCTATGTTTGCATATATGTTTGAAATGGGCTAAAAAAGATATAAGAAGATGCTGGGGGCACCTGGTCCCCCAAATCAAAGCCCAACATACATCATTTGCCTGTGCCCTCTTAATCGCTGCATACTGTTGATCATCATGGTCATGTTTTAAAGCATGTACTCCCACAGTACTCTACTGTCTGCCTCCTGCCTAACAGATGGACAGATAAATAAAATAGCGCCCCATCAATCATGTCTCCTTTTACTAAAAGGTTAAACATTTATAATTATCTTCGACCACTTTGTTCCTTATAAGTTCTTTTCAAACACAGTCTTGAAAGTTTCAGTCCATTTAAGTATTGCTGCAGTGTGGAAGAGTCTTTCTAACAGCTCCATCAACATAAATCATGCTCATAACTTCACTAGCGGGTGTCAACAGGTTGATGTAACAACTACCCTTTGCCCAAGTAATGCCCCGCTGGGTTAACCGCTGAAACTGCAAATGCCAAGCTGGATAAATGGAGTCTGGCTTGTTTACTCTTATAAATGCATCGTTTTGCAGCTGCCCACTGCTGTTTTGTACAGTCGGGGCTTGTCGACGTGTCTAGTTTCCAGCCCGAGAAGCCAGTCGATGACTATGTTGCCATCTGTCCCACCTCTCTATCTTCGTGACTGTTATTTGCTCTGCTACATCACTCACGTCTTGTCTGCTGTCTGCATCGCCTCAGACTCTCAGTCGGTCTTCTATTTATCCACAGCATTTGTGCAGAATAGATTATTCATGTGGCTGGTAGGTTAATTTATCCTTTTCAAACATCACGCTGACATCTGATCCGGTGCGTTTGTGGTTCAAGAGCTCATTGGAAATGTCTCTCTTTGAAACTTTCGCTGACATTTGCTTTTTGTTTACATTTTAAATAGATGTGATGAATAAATTACACATTTAAATGGAACCTAGTTTCTATGCAGGGGTTAAAACCCTGAAAGGAGGGAATTTTATTAGCTGTAATGGATGCTTGATATTATAACTTTTGATTCTATGATTCTCAAAATGACTTTTCTTGGACAATTTCTTTACATTTCCAAAGTGGTGGAAAGCTTCATGGCAGCCTTATGTACACTCTAAATGGCTTAAGACATGTCAGCCATCTCCATGGAGCTGTTACTGGATTGGCTGTAAACCTCTTAAGCTCAAACACTTGCACGTTCTTATGTTGTGATTACATCATAGTTTACTATCTATGGTGTTTTCTGTTCATGTTGGTTAGTCTCTTCTCACAGTTACCTTTGTAATGCATTGGCGTATCAGTCTCTGATACCACCAACACAACGCCAGCAGGCAGCGTTAATAGCTTGGCCTCACATTTGGACTCAATATGTTTTGTTTTGTTGGCACAAATGTGCTGATAAGTCACTTCTGTGGACATAAAAATGATCCCTCGCGAACTCTTTGCAGAAATAGCTCTAGTTGAATTAGAGGGCAGCCCTGTTTGCCCTGCTGTGAAAACATGGCACTACCAGGAAGTGACTCCCTCCAGAGCAGCATCATTACGTTCTGACGGATCTGCCCTGAACTCTCTGGTAGCTCTAAACATCCTGCACCTCATATTTTTAGGCATTTATGAGCCTCCTCTTGAAGGACCTCTCCTTTTTAGTACTCATTTTAAAACCATCAAACATTTTCTCTTCTCTTCTCCAACTGTCCATTTTCATTCACTCTCCTGTTGTCACCTGTTGCAGGACGTCAGTGCTGCGGGCACCGGCAACACTAACAAGGCAATCCTGTGCAGGAGACATTGATTGATGATATTTTCACCCATTTCCCACTCATTATTCATGACAAGCAAAACTGTGTCAAATGTCGGGATCCTCACTACTTCCGAAGATTACATCTGCTCAGCCATGCTGACAGATGACTGTTTTCTCTGCTTAGTTCATCTGGTCACTTGGTTTCTTTATGCTGTGCTTTGATCTGCAGGCCACAGTTGCTGGCCACATCAATAATCTGTCTTGTGGGGCATTGGAAGATGTTCCAGACCTCCCGCTTGTCTCGCTGGGGATTTTTTTCTTAGTAATAAAAATGCCATGGAAGCTATAAGCAGGTCATGCCTTCATAACGGTAGCTTTTGGTTAGACTGGTTTTAATGCAGTGCTGGAAGAAGAATTCAGATTTTTTTTTTAACATAACTAAAAGCAACCATGCCACCATAAAAAGAAGACAAACAAAAGTAAAACTAATGCATTTAAACTTGCAGTTAAATGCCTTTAAATGTGCCCCAGTGTATAAGATTTAGGGAGGTCTATTGGCAGAATATATAAATCCATTACTATGTTGACAAAGAATACCTGCTGTTAGAGAAAGTCTATACTGTCGTATAGTCTATACTGTTTGCACTGCAGCCTTTGTCTGCACGTTTAACTGTTCCACCAAAGGCTCCTGGGAAATAACATTTCTTCCCCCAATGTGTACACGCCTTAAAATACATGGGCTCGTTTCACAAACTGGCAGATTGATCATCAAACATAAAGCTTCGAATAAAGTAATGCAAATGATGGACTCGGAGAATCCGCGAATCAGTTTTGTTCACGGGATGTTTAGTTTATTCCGATAGATAAGTGGCCAAAAGCAGACAACAGAAGACGTTTCATTGATAGCAGAACATCAATGATTTCAGAGTGTGACAGCAGAATATTTATGTTGTCGATACAGATTTTGGTGTCAGCCTCACAGAGACAAGCAGCGCATTATCCTTTCTTGACTAACCATTTGCATTGATGTTCTGCTCATGCAGGGGGGGGGGGGGGGGGGGGGGGGGGGTGGTTATGTCATATAGGAGGCAGAGATGCCAATTTGTTCACAGTGGCAGCCGAGAAAGAGCAAAATGCAATGCAGCCACAAAACATGTCATCTTTGGGTTGAGTTACATGTGTGATGCTCACTTTTCCTCAACTGGAAAAATTCCCTGTTATTGATGTTGCTTTTGATGTTGCTGTACATAATCGAGCTGAAGGCATGGGTTCATGGGTTTTTCTTTCACAGGGGGCTGTTGAAAGATGTCGGTAATTGAAGTGGCAGCAGACGGGGCAGGTTGAGGGAAAGTTGAAGTGCATCAGTTGAACACACTGAACACCACAGATTTCAATTCATACTTCAGACATTGTAAACATTTTCGTTATCAAAACTTGCAGACATGTTGTGGCTGGTAAATGCTGAATAAGCTTAATGAGATCAGCTAATTGCATCTGATAAACCAGTGAACTTGGCTGCAGTTAAGAAAGAAATGCAGGCAGAGAGGAAGTTTTCACTTTGAGGATAATGAACTCATCGCATGTATTTAAATGTACCATCTGTTGCACTGCTATGCATGAGCTGATGCAGGTATTTCTGATGGATTTTGACCTCTTTCTCTCTATCAACCAGGGCTCCATTTTCTGGGCCCATTATAAAGAGACACTCGGTCCATATTTTTCACAAGCCATCAATCAGAGAGCCCTGAGGAAGAGACTGTCGAGCCACGTTTGAGTGAGAGTCTGTTTTTGAGTAACACCCTGCTCTGGAAAAGAAAAGAAAGAAAAATCTGCATAATTGCTGCCCTAAAATGTGACAGGCTATCATTAGCTCTGGACAGCAGCTCTCTTTGAGCCGGGCTTGCTCTTTTTTAGAATATGATGTGGTCAAAATTGAGTGGACGCAAAGTCCATATTCCGTTTCAACTCTGGTGCCTCTCACATCCCCAAAACACTTAAAAGCCACACTGCCGCAGTAATTACAGTCGCAAAGCTCTGATCATTCGCCAGAAGTTGGATGTTTTATGTTATCAGACGCAATCAACGCAAGGAGATGCTACCACATGCCTGACGAAAGACTGTTAATGCAATGTTCCTTGATGTTTTTTTTTCTCGTTTATATTCTGCAAGCCATTATATTTGTATTTCCGTTTATGAATTAGACTGTGTGAGCTGAGAAAGTGCCAGTGGCTCTGCCATGCTCCATTACAGCTAAGCATTCTGGGCAACGGCATTTCCAGCTCATATTCAAAATAGCTATTATCACACAAACATGCGTGCACAAACGTTTAAAGACTTTTATTTATGTGTGTAAGAGCATAAAAATACTAGGTAGCACAAACTCTGCCCAAGTATTTTGTCAGGTCTACATCGCAACCCCCTCAGTACTAATCTATGGATATTACTGACACTGCCAAGTATGAGCACAAGCAGTCTGCATTCATAACCAAGCTGGGATACAGCTTTTACTAGAGACTTCACAACCTCAGTGAGTCATGGTCTCTCCAAACGATGGCCAAAAGGACAGCCCTACGCCAAAACAAACGTTTGCCTATGACTAATAAAAAAACCAATTAAACTCATCCATGATGAAATAGCAAAGTATGATGAACTTGGTCGTCATGATTTCCATGATGATGGTACTTCAAATGATCTTTAGTTTGCTGGATCTTATTTTTCACTGATATCCAAGTCTAGCATATTTTTTAGGAGAATATTAAGCTTTTCAAACATAAAACATGCAGAGAAGGTGAAGTGTTTTTTTTTTTTTTTCAATAGCGTCTGCTGGTCTCTCTTTCAGGCTGCACACAACCTTCACCAGCATGGGGCAGACTGCACGTAGCCTGAAAGGTGAAACCCAGGGCAAAGCAGGCCTGCAAATAATATGAGTGTTATCAACATTTTCATCAACTCACATCTGTCATCTGGACTGTAGAAGTGGGATAGTCAGAGGACGCCGTTTACAGGGATTACAGTTAGAAAATTAACCTGAAACAATGAAAGTGAGGGTGATAAAAATAGGATTTTGAAATGGGCCATGTATGATTCTTGTATGTACACCTGATGAGGGTCATTTAGAGTAAAATGCATGAAATAGACCAGCAGCTTTTCACTTCAAATACAGGTTGGATAACAGATGTGAGAACCTGTCGTACTGTTACATACTTAGACTCTTATAAGCCCATTATAGATCAGCCACGCTTCTGTGTTTGTGCCTTTATCCATTGTTGATCTGATCTTACCTCAATGAAAGCAGGCACAGCGTTTCTGCCCACTGAGACAATAAACATCGCAAAGTACAGTGCCGTTAATTCACCTGTCACATGTCACAAAAGTGACTTACGTCAAACGTAAGTGATGTCTGCCTAATCTTTTTCTAGGTAAAGGTTTGATCTTGGCTTCCAACAGCTGAGTCAGGCACCCAGAGGCTCTAACCCCCTCCTGCTCGGGGAGGAACATGTGAAACAGGGGAGCAGGCAGCACATAATCACCACATGACATGCATCTCCACTGCCAGACATTAAGGCGGATTAGGGTGCTTCGTGCCAGTTTAACAGCATCTTCATGGGACTGAAATTTTGTGCCGTTTTATGGAATCAAAAAAAGCTCGCTCTTCGTGTTCTTTATGGACAGATTTGTCATCTTGCAGATGAATTTTTAATAATGACCCAGGGAGTTTTAAATCAAAACTCCACCGCACATGCAACTCGAACTTTCTTGGCACTGCTACAGTGGGAAAGTCTTCATTTCGGTCTAAGCTCTTGCGATCTACCGATTCCTCCTCAGCACTGGAGGTTGATTGACTTTGCTGCAGCAGCATCCCTCTCTATAATTACCAGTAATTACATGTTTCTCCTTCCATGCCAGTGTTTACATGTGTTGTGTTTAATTTTAGATTGCACCATTAAACGATTCCCAACTCTCACTTATTTGTGAGAGCAGTAATAATTACAGTGATTGTCTGTGTTGGGTAAAGGCAGGGAATCAGAAGAGGCCTTTAGTATTGTCTGTATGAGGGGCTGTATTTCCTGTTTTATTGCTGCTGCTGATAGAAGATGAGGGATTGGAGGCTGAATAAGGTGCCTGAATGATTAGAACGAATTATGATCGCTTGTGCATGTGCAGTTCTATCTATCCAGCTAGCTAGCTAGCTATAGAGGAAGGGGACTGTGTCTTCCTAAATGTGGACAAACACCCGTCTCCCCCGGCCATGAGGACTGTTGTTTTTAACAAACTCCAATTATTTTCCCTTAATGAGCTCCCGTAGTGGTGGATGTGCTCCCCCATCATCATTACTGTAGGGACAGCAGTTGCAGTGCTGGGCCTGACTGGCAGCTTACACAGACCTGTTCCCCCTGACTGACTGCAGGCTGCACTCCCTGACAGCTGGAAGCCAGCCTCCTGGAGCACAGCATACACACACACACACACTCTCTCTCTCTCTCACACACACACACACTCAGAAAAAAACACACAAGCACACACATGCATGAACTTGTGTGGCCGCACAGAGCAGAAATACTCAGATTTTGCCTCAATATCATGAAGACTTTTAATATCTACTGAATCAATATTGCAGCACCACAACAAAGAACAAAATGCCTCAGAGCAAACAGTGTTCTTTACTTTAACCCATTAACATGTTGTTTTCCTCTTCTATCCCTCCTCTAAAGCTGAATCTCATTCCACACTGTCTAGCAGCACTGTGTGTACGTTGTTTATCAGCTTGTTCCAGCTCTTCATTGAAGCTGCATGGCGTTTAAACTGAGTGAAATATTCAAACCAAGTTGTTTTATGGATGCACCGTTCCATCAAATGGAAACATTCTGCATGTCTTGTGCATCAGTTTGCACACATTTCCTCAAAACTCGGCCTGACATATTTGGTGTCTTTGGAAACTTTGGGATCTCCACTAGAATTTGCAATAATGTTCAGACAATGTTTCACTGCACAGCATAAGGTTTAAAGGGTTGATCAAAAGCACCATCATGAGAGTGCAACCTCAGGTTAAATTAACCTGTTTTCAGCTCCACTTGTGCATATAACAAAATAATTCAAGGATCGGAAATAATGTTCTATATTTGGCTTCAGTTTGCTGACCAACAGGTGGCCTTGGACTGAGTCTCTTCCAGTTCCTCTTCATTTTCTCATTTTAACAATTCTAATCCGTGTATGCCACAGACATAAGCCCTCTGAAGATGATATTGACATTGAATTTCATCTTGTAGGGGTTTTAGCTTGCACATTTGATGAAAGTATTGAACATTTATCAAATAAAATCTCAAATTCAATCATGCAAATTCTCTCCAGCTCAATCTCCAAACAGAGAATGGAGTGAAGGATTGCACTCATTTGTGACTGCATTCCTACTCAGATGAGACCGGAGGTCAGCAGCAATATAAAAAGCAGCGGCCATAGCAGACACACACAAGACTGCTATTAACCTGCCATTATGAACTAAGTCTCAGTGCCTGATTTAAGCAGTTACATAAGTACAATGGTAAATTTTCACCCTTCTTTTATATGCTTTTCGGAGAAACTGTGGTTAAAAGTCTTCAAAGTGCAATTTTTTTCTTCCCATAATGTGACATTCTGATGATTAATATAACTTGCGCGGCTTCACAATAGCTTTCACATCAAATTTCACAGTATTGACTCTGCCTGCCGGCATCGCAGGCAGAGGAGCCTAAAAGAGCCTATAAAGAGCTTGAAAGAGAAGCTTAAATAGAGAGCTATTACACTGCAGCATGCTTACTTCACCTGGCTAAGGGACATGAATGCAGCCTAGAACATACCTGTGGACTATTTCCTCCCCTTTAGCTACCACAGTCCCTGTGCACAAAAGAAACTGGATGGGAGTGACTTGAAGCTGGTGAATGTTTCATCCAAAAACGTCTGCTAGAAAGTGTGACACCCTCACATCAAGGTAAACAAGGGGGAGCTTTATCTCAGTCAGCAAGCGTAGTGTTGCTGTGTAGCTAACTAGTGTAGGGTTTTTGGGAGGTGCTGTGGTTTGCCATAGAGTATTCTGTATATATTTGGCTATAAGCATGGCTGGATTAAAATGACCCCCGGGGCAGAGACACCCCCTCCCCACACAGGACACAGACAGCACCAGACAACTTCATTTTATTTTGCCCAGAGACGCCCAAATTAACCAGGTCTTCTGAGCTGGAACAAGACCTGAAGTTTGTGCTAATTTGTTTAAACACAAATTTAAGAACATGTGAGTGCATTATAAAATGATGCAAAAATAATAAAGCAGTTCAAACAGGATTTTGACAGGGAGACCTTGTTCTACAAGACAGGGCAATTACATGATGCTGTAATAATGCAAAACAGACCTGCTTATATTTGACTTAAGTGGTGCAATTTCTCAAACAAAATGTGCAATTAATTCAGTTGCCAGCAACCAATGGGGACCAAACCTGGAGGTGGTATGGGGGCCCTTTGGCTGGTTGGTAATCCAGATTTGACCATAAGCACTGTATGTATAATAGTGTGTACTGCAGCATTATAATACCATCTTCATCTGATTGTAAAGAAAATGTGGAGACAGTGGAATACCGACTTCCTGTTTCAGCTAAATGTTTCGTGCATAATAACATAACCAGCCTACTACACTTGTTAAGCTAACAAAGGCTTCAGAGGCATAGGCGTGGATTTTGTATATTTCATTAACAAATCTATCATTCCTACTTAGGTTTTCTTGATGTTTTACATTAATTTAACGTCTTAAAAGCAGCATTTTCACATCCTTCATTTCATTTAGTTTACCCACTAATCCTCAGCTTGTTTTATCCGAAGGAAAATCGCTGCTAATTTACAGACTGTGGGATGTTTATTTATAGTCACAGTATCAGATAATGAAAAGATTATTTTCTGCCTTTTCATATGTAAAGTGGTTGCTGCGGTGGCTTAACAATATGAAAACAAAATGGATTTAATTTTGTTAGTGCTACAAGCATTCATCCCCCAAAACACAAAAAACTACATATGTATTATAAGTCCTTGTGAGTTTGTTTATATATATATATATATATATATATATATATATATATATATATATATATATATATATATATTCTTATTTAAGGTACAGTCACATGAATGCAGTATGTGTATCAAAGTTAGACAAAGTTGATTCAAACTTGCGCACATGCTTCTGTAATTTCACACATGTGTGACTGTACCCGTATTCCTACAGCGTATGGGGGGACAAAAATGTTGCAAATAAAGGTAGTGGAGTAAGAGGGATAATATTTCCCTATTAAATGTTGTCGAGTAGCAGTATGAAGTGGCATCAAATAAGAACAAATCCCTCTAAACTGCTTGAGTAAATGTACTTAGTTACGTTACATTAACTTTATCTTTCAATATAATGCTACCCAAAAATGAACTAATGCCTTAAAAATGACCTCAGATTCTCTCTGGGCTTGAAGCTGAGCATCATTATTGTATTGCATTACATTATACAAGGCACTTGTTTAGTTGCTTTGTGTAGTTTGATTGGATGGTCATGTTTTATAATTAGTAAACACAACACTGTCCTCTGGTGTTTTGAAAAGGACTGCTGGGAAATACAGTATGCCCGACGTATCTAGCAATGAGTGGCTCAATTGTCCTTGTAACAAGAATATTCACACCAAGGGGTTTCAACATTAAGTGTCACTGGCGTCAGTCCCCGCAGGTCACATAGTGCCACCTTTGTAGTCACGTGACTCTGAGCTTAATGAATGTGCCGGCCATGATCGGCGGACGTGTGAACCGCCAGCAACATCGCACCGAATGAGCCGAACACAGCGACCTTGATAGCCAGGTTGAGAGTGGGAAAAGAATGTAGATTGACAGAAATGTAATGAACTGTTTGGGAATATTAAGTGCCATTCTCCCTGACATTGGATTGCAGTTTAGAGGGGATATTATCCCAAAATTGCCCACTGCACCTGTAGAAGGCCTATCCAGGACTCAAAGTCACCCCATAAATGACACAAAGAGCCGAAAACAAATGGTCTGAGGTGATATTGCAACCTGTGATGAAAAGCCGCCAATCCCTGTTTTGTTTTGATTTAATATAGTGGAGATCCTGTTACTGGCCATCAAACCAGACTTTAATTCTATCCTTGCCAGAGGTGAAGTGTTTGTGTAACCGTATAATTGCCCAAGAGGTAAAAGACATTTGACTCTGCACATTACATACAGACAGAAAGTGCAGTGTTTGTCTGCTTTCCCAGACAACTATTTGCCACCCACCCATTTTTCTGTGGCCTAGATCCCCACTCCATTGAACCAAGATTGCTTCTTGATAACACTGTTCTTACTCCTCAATCCCCAACACTCACAACTGCAAACACTTTGACAAGACTCAGAATGGGGAAAAGAAAAAAGAAAGAACAGAGCGGCAGTGTGGAAGACGTGTTGCACATATCTGGAGAAGAAAAGGTTTTTTTTTTTATTCAAGCTCAGAAGTTTGCTACATCTGTTCTAATAGTGGTGTCAGATTTCATGGATTTGAGGAAGGTTTTCCATCAATGCTTTGCGATATGCTGCCACACTCTTTCCTACATAAGTGCAAATTGCAAGAGGATCATGTCCCAAACATTTTTGAAAGGATTTGTATTGTTCCTGATAGCAGACATCACCACTGATGTTACATTACCTTTGGTTTTTGCTGGGCCTGTGGATCTGACATAATGAAGGATATCAGTTTCATTATGCACAGGAGAGCATGCATTTTAAACGCACCTCATCAAACTAGGCATTTTATGAGAAATGACTGAACACCGCCTGCACAAATTTTGTCCACTTTAACTAAATAACTAGAATATGATTTGCCTAATAACTGCAATCAAAATGATCACACATGATTAACACTTTCCTGAGATTAACAAGGCACAAGACAGGAGGTAAGACTGCAAGCATTCATCACGAGGAAACCTGCAAACATTATCGACATTTACTCTGCATCCTAAGCCTTTTGCTACCATACATTCAGATGGTGTACCAACTGTGCCCCTCCAGCCCTGCAGTCCTTCAGAAGACGGTGCTGATCATAGAACTATTGATAAAACTACTGTGTGATGGATGATTCAGGGATGGCGGATGCAGGAAATTTGCACCACCCAAGCCACAAACTGAAGGCAAAGGAAGACTGTGTCAAAAACTCTACAATGGAAATTGGAAGGAAGGAAAAAAAAACAAGAAAAGTTTTAATTCTGTATGTCTTCAGAATGCAAAATCATTTCAGAGAACTTAAGCTTTTCATCAGCAGTAACCAGTTCGTCTACCACTCCTTTATATTAAAATTACGCCTATTTGCAGCCCTGAATCAAGCTTGTGACCAGTTTAACCATATCATTAACAGACGCATGATGTGTTGCAATTACAGTACACAGTTATTGACCATAAAAAGCAAAGACTCGAGGAAATTATGAAAAAATCTTATCCTGTAAATAATTATTTTGTGACATCCTGACCACCAGTTGGAAAGCACTGGTCTAGAAGAGGACTTGAAGGCATCTTGTGGTGTTTTTATGTGAACAGAGTTATGTTTGCATTCACTTTTTCTCACCAAAATGCATCGTGCGTATCCTTGAGGACTGAGCCAACAGCTAGTTTACAGACTTAGTCTTCATTGTCTTCGCTAATGCGGAACTAAAGATCTCTACAGTAGCACGAAACCATTGGCAGGACTCTGTTACATTAGTGTCATTGCAACCCACTCTTAAAAACACTGCTCCATGGCACTACTAGACGTCAAAAACTTTGCTGGGTCACATGCATGCATGTTGCATGCAGGAAATGTTTGCAGTACGCATAAGACTTGTATTGGTCCGTTGGAGCCACCTGTGGGGGCCTTTGGCATAAACTGCATATAAATATAGAAAATATCCCAGAATATCCCAGATATGGGCGCTGTCTCCTTGCACTGGTGATGTCCTTTGGAGCCCCACACTGCACAGTAGTTATAAGGACTACCTAAAACAACTTTAATTGAGGAAAATGTATTTGACGTGCGCTTTGATTTTTAAGTTTGGCCCATGTCCCATCTTCTAACATGGAGAGGGCAGGGTTTATGACCCATGCTGCAGCCAGACACCAGAGGGTGATCCAGATGTTTTGGCTTCAGTTTTGGGGAGCGGTCACATTGTTCATCTTTATATACAACCAGTGGTTTTTGATCTTATTCCATTTGTGTCTTGCTCTCTCTGTCTCTAATGTCTGTGCAGTGGCTAGGTTGCAATTCTCCAAATTGATTTGTTGGGATTTGAATGAGAGATAACACTGAGCCCTCCTCTGAGTGTGGGACCTGAATAAGATACAGACTCTTTAGGAAACTGGTTCCCGGCAAGCGGGGCATTATTGTCCCACGATGAGATTGCGAGTGATTTAAGTAGAAGATAATTATAGATTAAACATGTAATCCTAATTCTCCAAAGGCAAAGAATGATATTTTGCCAGATTAGTTTTTCTCCAGAATAAGGATTTGGGACTTTGCAGGTGATAATAAGGTTGTGAGACAGAGACCTGCACTACTCTGATATGCCTTCAAGACAGGATTGGATTCAGAGGAACCCCAGTAAGAGGATGCAGCCCACAGTGTCATATCTTCTTAAGAGAATGCCACTGTCGAGTTGTCCTCAACAGTGGCATTCAGGAACAGTCACCTCTGTCATCCTGTGTAACTCAGTTCATCACAATTACTTTCTGTCCCACTTCAACAGCGGCACAACACACACATTCACATAAACGGCTGATTTTATTCAGTAGGCATACTGGTCCACACAAGCCAGATTCCAATTTCCTAATTACTCCACCTCATAAAAATTCTCTGTACTCGTCCTCTCCACTCAACCTGACACACTGTGGAGATAGTTTCACTGGGAAGAGAATAACACTCACCCACCTTCGTCTCCATTTATCTATCCCTAATACATTTTGCATTAATGCTAATATTTGTAAATGGCGCACTGAAATGCAGCTCGGCGTTGTTTGCCGAAATGGTTCACTGTTTGCGGATACAAGGCTGAGATAGCTCGAAGAGATAATGGGCAGGAGTGTGTGCGAGGAGAGGGAACGGGAGTGAAACTGAAGCTAGCTGGCACCAATGTAGACTGGATGGACAGGCCTTGCTTGTCCAATTATACTTCAGCCCAGGTCACGAAGAGCGAGAGTTAGGAATGTGGGCATTCATGTCACCTTGAACTGTGCCAGTAGTATCTACTTGGGTTTCACTACTCAGACACTGGCCACCACAAATAAGTCTGAAAATGTGGACTGTACTGCTGAAACTGCCTTGAAAACTTGCTTTAAAATCTTAAAGTTCAGACAAAAACATCTTTCGTACTTATTAATAGTTCAGCACTCAAAAATGCATCTAATCTGCTTCATCAACACTGTGCAGTTGTGGTTTCACATGATTTGACAACAGTCATCAGAGCTGAAACCTAATTAGTGAGTCATTTCTGCTCTCCTCAGTGAGAAAAGCACCATTAACAGCCTGCATATCATTGCAACTTCCTCAGAAAGTTTAAGTCTACACTTTTAATAGAGTTCTCTGTATTTACAACTAGTGCATAAGTGTAGCATGACTGTTGTGGGATAATTGCATGTCTTTAACTCTGCCATGGTTGTTGTGTCTTATGATGAGGATAATACAAAATCCCCCCCAAAAGATCAAGGTGGAAATTTTTTGGCTCGACTACTTTTGCGTGTCCTCAAAATACTTTTTCATTCCTTTGCAATATTTTGTGTTATTTCTCATTACTTGTTGGTGTTTTTCAGGCCAAGCTCTGATCACAGCCAATGCCACTGGTTGTGATCCCAGCATGAGTAAGCACTTTGCTGTGAGTGTGACTATTAGTTGGGCACTGAAACAGCACTCGTAGGTATGGCTACGTTTCTGGTGTAAAGTATGCCTGGGCCTGTGGTTGTGACTCGCACACGAGACAGCAGCAACAGAAAGCTTTATGAAGCCAGACTCTGCTGCCAAGGAGACAGTACAACAGCAAAACGTATTGCCTATGCAGTAGTTGAGAAAAACTTCACATCATGACCTTTTGGTGGCTCTAAAGGAAAGTATAAACAGGGAATCTAAATCAATCATTGAGTCCAAATGTCAACTTTGCACATGAGAAATCTCATAATCTAATGGATGGATTAAGATCATAGGGTGTAATAAACATAGCAGCTGCTAATGGGACTGTAGATTGATACCATACTAAATCTTTTAAGCATCAAACACTCAGTTAACACAAATTTGAGTTGATCAGCCTGTAACATTTGCATGGTCTCTTTCCAAGCCTGCACTAGGTATTATTAAACACTGTTTTATGATATGATTTTTATGATGTAAGTGTTTGATACTTTTTCTATAATGCCATTGGTAAGTGTTTGATACTTTCTATGATGGCCTAGGTAAGTGTTTGATACTTTTTCTGTGATGGTGTGGGTAAGTGTTTTTATACTTAATATGATGCCGTTGGTAAGTGTTTGATACTTAATATGGTGGCGTGGGTAAGTGTTTGATACTTTTTCTATGATGGCACAGGTAAGTGTTTGGTACTTTCTATGATGGCGTGGGTAAGTGTTTTTATACTTAATATGATGGCATAGGTAAGTGTTTGATACTTTATATGATGGTATGGGTAAGTGTTTGGTACTTTATATGATGGCGTGGGTAAGTGTTTGATACTTTATATGATGGTATGGATAAGTGTTTGATACTTTATATGATGGCACAGGTAAGTGTTTGGTACTTTGTATGATGGCGTGGGTAAGTGTTTGATACTTTATATGATGGTATGGATAAGTGTTTGATACTTTCTATGATGGCGTGGGTAAGTGTTTGATACTTTCTATGATGGCGTGGGTAAGTGTTTGATACTTTCTATGATGGCGTGGGTAAGTGTTTGACCACTTTTGCTCATAAAGTTCTTGCTCTTGACAGAATCACTGTATGAAATAATTAACTGATTCTCTTCATTGTGTGAGTGGCAGTAACAAAGACGCTCATTCAGGAGATGCCACCTCATTTTTTTGCTCCAATTTTTAATATACATGATTAACATGGGAAGAAAGCTAAATAAAAAACATCAATTTGCTTTTCATTATCCTTTATATTACTCTGTTGTATATTAGAAGAGGAATCTATGGATACATTTGAACATCATTGGTATTGATGCTGCACAGTTCTGTGAGAACAGCTGATCAATGCGACACAAGGATTCCTCCCAGTTCTCTTCTATCTTGTGGTGTGGTTTGTTTCTGTGTGTGTTTGTGCATGTGTCACAGTCTGCTTTTGTAATCAACCTCTTTTATTAGAGTGCTGTGCTGTGCATAGTTTCTTGAATTACTGTGGGAGCAGGTGGTTTGTCATCTTGGCTGATTGATACTGGATCTTTTAGTTTGTTGCATGGCAGCGCAATAAAAGCAAAAGGAGGCAAAATAACAGGTTACTCCTGTGGGGCACCAGGTAGCCCCCAAGGCATACAGAAAAGCCCTTTAAAGTTCTCACCAGGAGGCACAATGACCGTGCAAATATTGGTAGCAGGCAGAGGGGCTGCAGAATGGATAAGGAGGAGATGAGAATGGAGTTGGGGAGGAAAGGCAGAGTGGGAAAGGTTTGTTGGAAGATATGCTAACATGTTTTGTGCTGCTTTAGTCAGAAAAATGCCCACAATGTTGCTCTGTTGTGCTGCAGTGTGAAAGCCTCGCGCCTGCTGATGAATGTGCTTTTTTTCCAGCCTATCTTTAATGAGTGTTTTTCAGATTTTTCACTGGGCCTCTTCTCTGTCTGATGCATGTGCTCGGTGAATCCCTGGAGGATAGAGGCCTTTAGAAAACCGACTGCAGAACTGCACTAATATGAAGAATTGACCACTTTCACACTGGCTAACTTAAAGACAACTTGTTCTTTAATTGGTTATCTTAAAATATCAGGGGCAACTTGTCTGTGCAGTCTGCAAGCTCTCTCAGCTGGCTCTCTCTCATCATGCCAGCAGAAGTGTCAAAAATATGCATCACAACAACCAAAAAGATGACACTGGCGAGCATATACATGACAATTTTGCTGTCTGCAAGATGGGAAAGGTAATTTGGGAATAAATAATGTCTGCCTCCTGCTTCAGGGGCTTTAAGTGGTGTTTATGCAGAGAGATTGCTGCTCAACGTAAATATTTATTTGTAGTCATGCTTCCCTTGATTGATTTTCTGGCAACTCCTTTCTGTAGAAAAACAGCAGAGGACTTGTGCAGCATTGTTAAACACAATCCTCCTGAACAGCTTCTAACTACAGCCACAAACCCATACAAATCCATGATGACACAGGAGTCTATCTACTTAATTTTTTACATGCTGCCTGCATTGTCCTCAAAATACAGCAAAGCCAGCATGAAATTGCAGATGCATTAATCTGGCTAAATTACAGCTCGCGGGCTCAACTGGCGCTTCCCAAAATAGATGAGAGACAAGGGGTCAGTTACAGTTTTGTCATCCACTGATAGGAGCTGCTCATTCCAAGTCCGTTCCACCTACTTAGTATGTCGCCAGAGACAATTCCTGCATGCGTGATGGACACGAGAGCTGTCGCTTTGATTAATGGGACAATAACATTTACAGCCACCATCCAGTTTATTCTCCCTCAAATGTGTCCCCTGACCTCTGCAGTTTCACCCGCAGATATTTTTTTACTTTGGCGTCTTCGCTGGTGCTGAAAGAGCGTGATGTGAGGAAAGCAGTACAGGAAATTCACTTCCCAGGCTCTCCATCTCTTTCATTTATGAGTTGCCCCGCACAGAGAGTTAATATGGGGTCGAACGAAGGCTCACACGGCACTTTGAGCTTGTCCGGGGGTTTGAAAGTCGTAACGTGAAGAAAGGAATTAATTCTACTCGTTGCATTTATATTAAATCATTTGGAGCCCTTTAGGGTGATAGCAGCCAGGAGCAAAGGTGCGCTGAATTCACAAATAAGTAGGGTAAATTTTCTTCTTGCATTTTTCGTAGCTGCGTCTGCATTTTTTTTTTTTTCATTCATAGCACTATCAGTGCTATGAAGCTGTGGGTTACCTAAGCTTAGCATGAAGGCATGGCTCTCGCTAGCATTCAACAAAATCCTCCAAAGTACCTCTAAAGCTCACTTATTTTCTGCCTTGTTTGTTTAATGTATACAAAAAGCCAAAGTGTAAAAATGATGATGTGCTTTTAATTCCAGTCTTCATGCTAAGCTACGCTAAATGGTGCCTCGTTGTAGCCTTATATCTAACAGACAGATATGAGAGTGGTATCTCATCTAACTCTCCACATGAAAATGAATAAGCATATTTTACACAAATGGCAAACTATTTCTTTAAATCAATAGAAACAGTTCATTTAAACCTGGAGATGTTTTGAGTTCTGCCTCATGTGTTTAATGATATCTATTAGGCATCTTGTCTTAATGATTATATTGAGCCTGGCTCTGCCCCACAGTAATCATTTAGGCACAGCAGAATTTTATAATAAACACTTATTTATGACAGTTCCAGCACCCTTCATAAGGCTAAATAGATTATGGTTTTCAGGAAGTCATTATAACAGAAGCAAAGATACCTCCCTTTTCTGCAGTCTCATTTCGTGCAGCTACTTATAAACACGTCTAACGCCTTTCTCTGCAGAGTGTCTCACAAGCCTCTCCCCAGAAAACACCTTCTCGGCTTTCTCAGCCCCTTTTCGCTCATTACAGGATCCCCGACCCGAGTCTCACAGCCTGGGCTCATCGCTAGCACAACTCCCGGCATATCATCGATCACCACTTCAACAGTCTGGTCATCATTCACCCTCTGAACCTTACCTGCATTTCAATAATCTTTGCTTTTTCTTAAATGTTGCTGGATTTATTACTGAATACTCTACAGACTCCACTCTTCAGACATGTGCAAATGAGTTAAGTAGGCCTGTTCACGTGGGTTGATATTGTGCATGTGTGGAAGGGTGGGGAATGATTTGCAAGCTATGGTGCACATATACTCTATATGTGTGTGTGTGACTTACATTTCTGATGTGTGTGTGCAGCTCTTGTGGACTGGGCTGTCAGGTTAAAAGCAGGGCAGTGACAGGTCCTGACTGTGAGACTGACAGGCCTACTGGGAGTTGGACAAGAGATGGATTTGGCTCCACTAATTGAACTGTAAGAGCACTGAAGCTTTCAACGGGGCTGGACCGGGCACTGTTTTCACTTAAGATATGTTAAGGATGGCGTGTTTGTGTCTGTGTGTGTGTGATTGCATGTGCGTTTTCACATTTATATCTTTATAAATGACTCTGCACGCTGTCAGCGTTAATGGCAAAGCATGGATGTGGTACATGTTCGCCATAAAGAAAGAATGCCTTGATTGAGATTTCCCTTTGTTGCTGTGAATTGTTTTTGACAGTCTGTGCCGAGGCCCCATGCCTCACCATTGACAGCTCTAGCTTTAGTCAATGCTACGTTACATTTGCTATTTATCAGCAGCCTCAAAAGCCGACTTTATTGGGCCTACATCTCTATCTGAGATCTCAGCGAGGAACTTTTTTATAGCGCTGTCATCGTGATATCTACATCATAGTTTCTGTAATGCTTAACACCAAAGGACACACACTGCGGGTCACTATGCAAATTTGCACTCACACATATACTCATGCACACACACACACACAAGCACACACTCACCCTTGCCTTCTCGTATGACAGGTTGATGAATCTTTTATATGTTTATCCATTTTAACTCCATGGCTGGTGTATTATTAAAGTGCTGGTGTGCAGCTTATTAACCCTCTCAGACAGGGCAGAGACAGGCTAGGACAGGCCGGGCACTCTCTCCTTCTCTTGCATCTCGCTGTCTATCATCTATCATCATCTGTTCATCTGCCTCTGTCTGTTTACCAGCCTTGTCTCTATTCATCTCCGTCCTGCCTCTCATCCTCTGCCACAGCCGCCTTCTTGCTCCTTGTACCTTTGCAACGTCCTTCTCTCAGTCACCCCCACCTTCGATCTTCAGTGTGTGTTTATATATCTTTGCTGTCAGAGAGTCCCTACGCTTTCTCTCTGTCTCTCAGGAGCGATCTATCAAGATGAACTGTCTCCGTGTCTGTCTTTTTCTTTCTGTGTGTCTGAGCCGAGAGGCCTCGTCCTCCTCATGGACGGCCTTTTGAGTCTGACTGAGCTTTGGCCATGGAGCTCTGACAGAAACTTTAGAGAGGCTGTCTGGAGGAAGACAGTGAGGGGAAATTGAGAGGGCATTGAAGAGGTTATGAATCCCTGTACCAAGTCCTCTGCTGACAGTCAGCTCATCCCTCCTGGCTCCCAGTCAGAGGCTGAGATGGATGGTGGGGATAGTCGGGATGGACGGGACCCAGCTGGAGAGACAGCTATGAGCGGCGACACTGGCAAAACAACACCAACAGGGGATAAACCGAATGATGAAAGAGTTACAACAACAGCATGAGCACGAGCATGCATATGTTTGCGTACGGCTCCGTGTTTGGGTTTATTTGTATCCGTATGGGTGCAGGGCAGGCGAGGAAAGATGTGACTAGTGCTGAAGCACTGCAGAAGGCAGGGCAGATTATGTCTGGAAATCCCTGCATACATGTGTCAGCATTACGGGTGTGTGGTCTGTGAGAGAGAGCAAATACGAGACAGGCCATATTGGGCCATGCTGTTTCAGTACGCTGTGACTCAGTGTGGCCTCGGCTTCGCTCGGGCCTCCTTCCCAACCTGCCTATTGTCATCAACCTGCCTGGCACCGGGTTCTGGTTACGGCTCTGCCCATCCCACCTGGATCCTGGGAGAAACACAGTATTCCCTCCACAGACAAGGCCTATTGATTGCTGTGTCAGAGGCCATATTATATCAACCACTCATTGGACTGGCAAAGGTTTTATTCAGTCAGTCTCAGGCTGCGTGTACAGCCAACAGATGACATTTAAACTATGGCTGGTGCAGGCCTGCTGGACTGGAGCTGACAGCCTTACTAATGGCTACTTTACAGATGGCATTTCACTTTTGGCTTATTAACACTATTAAGAAACAGCTTGGTCGCACAAGGTGAAGGCCAATCACATTGTTTTGGCCAAGCTAAAGGGTGTAAATATTGTTCATTACTAGGAGGCTTTTTTGCAAAACAACAAAAACCTTTTGCAAAATTCTTTCTGACCTGCAGGCAATGCTACAGCACACGGGCATCGCACCCGTGTGTGTGGGGGGGGTTGTGACACCCCCACTTTTACAACCAGATGATTTCATACCCCCCACTTTTTCCTGAGGTTATATATTGTAGCGTCCCACTGGATCCAGGAACAAGCAATCATTAAAGAAGCGATTTCTCCAAAATCTTTTCCTCATTCGCGCGCTTCCCTTCTCTCCCATCCACACACAAACAGGCACACTTCCTCACTCTCGCCCCGCCACCTCCTCCTCATCCAACCACACGCACGCATCCGTACCAGAGGCGTTCACTGACGGTAGGAAACTGGAAATAACATTGCGGGGTCGTTACGGGGCAGGTTTTCATTATTCTTATTTATTGTGTTTCTGTCAAAAGGTTTTAGTTTGTGAAGCACGTTGTATTGCATTTTTAATCGTATTTAGGGAGTTCTTTAACAGAAAATTGAAAACTTAAATCCTGCTCCCAAACTACCATCACCTCAGTGGTATTGTTTCATAATTGACATCTTTTGGAATTATTTCTGAAAGAGGTTTTGTTCTTCTTGGAATAAATGTTTAATTGAGGAAAAACACATTTTTGTTATTATTTTCGGCCATATATTACTTTTTAAATATAAAATTTTAAATATTAATGGATAATTGTTGGTTAATTTTCCCAATGATAGATTCAGAAAATTTTGCTCATGTGCCACAACCTAGAACACCTCCACATTTTTAAATGGCTGTGACGCCCCGCTACAGCAACAAAGAACAGAGTCACTCAGAGATGCATTGACAAACATGTCATTCTCTTGATTTACAGTTCTGATTAGTTCACAGTGAACACAGAGGCCGCACTGCTGCTCAGCCACGCGTGCAATGCCTAAGTGGTCAAAAAGTTTTACAGCCAGGGCCCAGGCGCCAGGAGCTACACCTATTAGCTGCCGGCCTGCTCTTTTCTCCTCACCAGATCAGCCAAGCAGTGCAGCTCATTTAAATCCCATTTAGAGAGGAATCAGTCATTATCGTCACGGTATCAACCACCTTGATGCAAACCGCAGCTCAGAGACATGTCAGCCTTGGTTTAACATACATTCGGATCCCTCTATGTGTAACTCCAGGGGTAATTGGTGCTCTGCTCACGTCCGCAGGCAGATGATATGGCTACATGTGGGAAGAAAGGGCTGCCTTTGATTATAATGGAAACCGGATTATTAAATATAAATGGGGCAGAAATGACCGTGGACAAATGCACACGGTCACAGAAAATGGCCGTTAAAATTGTTTTCATGCCAAAGCAATTCAAGATATTACTTGGACAGGCTGTCTTGTCAGATGTCTTTTTTGTAGAACCATGGTTTACGTGGAGAGCAGGTGCCACGAGTAAGTAAGTAAGTAAAAATGGCAAAGCATCTTATAATTGGCTACACAGTCAGATGGAGAGATTGTAGTTCTCATGTCCTTTAAGCAAGTCCAAATACCAACAATAATATATGCACTTTTCCCTTGAAATTAATTTTTTACTATTTGTAGAGATGAATGCAAACCAAAATGACAAATGACAGGCAATTTGATGAATGCATAATGAGCGGAGTGAATAATGCAAAAGGATTGTTTGTATAAATCCAAAGATTTTAACTCTTTACTTGCTTTGCCTCAAATCAGTCTATAACATAAATTAATAATACAGTTACTGCAATCTACAATTCACCATTTATCTGTTATATATTTTGGTTAAATTCTGCAACTTTCCTTATTTCCTTGGCCCTACTCTGCATTTAAGTCAGTGATCTGTTTCCCCATTTCCCTCACGTAACTTTTTTATATTTTCTCTGTCTTAGTCTTGCTCTCATTAGTCTATGCTAATGAGAAGAGCCTGTCTAAAATGCATGGGCAGTGTTAGCTCATGTGTCGAAAAACGTCGTTAGGGAGCTTTATTTTACATTTCTTTTTCTTTTACTTTCATACAATACACTGGAGCCTCAGTGTTTTCTAAACCTTTGCTGCACTTTGTCAGAGATGTAATTCTATCAGCCTATCTGTTGTGGAAAAAAAACCCTCTAAATGTAATTTTAGGGTTAATAGGCACTCAGTGGCTAAGCTAAAAGCCTTCCAGTGGTTCATGGGGCATAATCAGTTGCCAAAACAGGCTTTTGGTTGTTTCACTGCTGTACAAATCAAGCACACTTCGAATTATGTCCAGCCATTTCGAGACACGCCTCTCTTATTAGGTTTTATGTTGGTATTAGTGACAAGGAAAATGGGAAATGCTGAATGGGAAGAGGGTAAAGAACAAGAAAAGTAAAGAGTTACAAAAGTGTCTGTAAGTGATATGCAGAAAAATTCATTTTTAATTTGTTTTATGCAGCGATAAATCGACTTTTTGCTGTTTATCCATTCCCATTATTTAACATAATCTATTATGTATTTATGTGTGTAATTAAACTTTTCCTCAGATGTTTGTCATCTTTGGGATCGCATGGACACTGTGCTCATTTCACACCTTCTGTCTGAGCGAACGCCTCTCAGAAGGTGTAGTATTTTCAACAGCAACACCTATGTGTGACATTTTCATTCACATAATAAGGATGGTATAGACAGGGACCCGGTAAACAAATGCAGTTTAATGTCAGCGCTAATAAGGTGATGAATAGTTATGGTCTCCTCTCCTGTCATGGCAGAAGAGGAGAGCCGCTCGTGGGGATGCCGCGACTGGGGTGAGAGCTGAAAAAACTCACCTGCACCGCTGGGGGAGGAAAAACACAGGGAGTCCAGGTGACAGAGGACAGAGGTGTGGAAGGTAGCGGAAGGAGACATCAAATGGGAGAGAGAGAAGTAGGATGGTGTCATTACCCCTGAGAGGACAGGTGTGGACCACGATTAAGACTGAGTTTCGCTGGCAGCCATCTGGAAACAACCCTCACATCACCCGCAAGGGACGGGACATTTGCAAGCATCCACAGCCGTGTGCACACACACGAGGCCACACACAGATGCACGTATTCACACACACATACGCACCCACACAGCAGCATCTTTATGAGCATGCTGCTGGGGTGAAACAAACAAACTATGCAGTGATGCTGCAGCTGAATTGGAGGCTAGAGGGACGCTTGAAATGAATAATGAATACAATAATATTTCCCTCCATTTTAGATCTTCCTGTTCCAGCCTCAGCCTCAAACACAGGCGCAACCTCTGCTATAGGTCTCAGTCAGTCTGTCCTTACTTCTCTGCTGGCTCAACCCAAATCATTTCCCTTCCAAACTGAGCTGCAGGGTAATAAGGGAACAGGAAAAGGGAGGGAGAAAAAGAGGTAGAGTCTAAATGAAAAACCAGTTTGGTTTAACATCTTCTCTTTCTGGGGCACGGCTAAGCTTTATTGGATTTTTTTTTCTCCTAGTTTCGTAGAATCAGAAAGACTTTTCTCATAACCTTTGGCACATGTGCAATGTCAAATTTAATCACTTTCCTTGTCGAAATACACTGTACATGAAATTAAAATGCAAAGACAGGGACAAATAATAATTTGGTGTCTGACAAGAATTGCATATTATCCAGTCCCTACACCCTCTCCTTCTGTTCGACAAAGTGATGCTGAAGTCTCCGCTCTGCATCTTAACACTACTTTAATCAAAAGCTATATGAGATTCAGAATCTCATGAACCCGCTTAATACCCAGGCTCATTGTTGTTACACAGTACAATAACTGAAAGATAATCCCTCAACGTGATCTTTCTGATTGGAGACACTGACCCGGTTCGGTCGGTCTCAGGTTGTATAGCATGAGGGTCAAGAGGCCCCTTAAAATGTAATAGCGTGATGCAGGTCGGGCGGAGAGGCGCTCATGACAGCATGTGCGGCAAAAACAATATCAGGTGTTTCTGAAGTGTGATGTGAGGAAAACGGAGGAAATCTTCCTGCTGCAGGATGAAGGTCAGGCTGAATTTTCTTACCTCTTGTTTGTAGTTGAAGCAAAACACAGCAATCTATTTTTTTCCATTCACGCACCCGCCCACTTGGCCATCCATTCATCCATAATGCAGTAATACAATTTGCTGATGAGGAGATGTTAAAGGCCACTCATAATTGCCTCTAATGGCCTGTAGATTGTCACACATTCTAAACCAAAGTGTTGCCCTCTTTATATTTTATTGCAGTGTGTCTGTCTCATTAATTGCAGTTTTTTTTGAGAGGAGCCACGAGTGAGTATTTCAGAGAGCGCTGTGATGAGCCAGTGTTAAACAATGAAACGGCAATTCAATGGCATTCATTCGTCCTTTTATCATTTGATCAATAAAATTGCTGTTTCTCTGGTCAAACTGTTGTTGGTGAATCTGAAGCTATCATACAAAGTTCAATTAAAAGTTCAAGCGATTCACTTCCTTTATTGTTTATAGTGTTAAGCGTAACCTGTAGCCCAGATTAGTGTTTTGATGTTGATGTTTAAACCTTGAATCTAAAATCAAAGTCTTCTCATGCGCCTCAATAAATAAAAGATGATAATAACAGTGTCAATAAAAGCCATTAAACAGCTTGACCGGTGCATTAACTGCAAAGCTGCATTTGAATCAGGTTTATATTAAGGCTTATATTAAGGCTCATTTCCTGCTCCCCCTATTAATGGAAAGTTCATCACCATCAGCTCAGAATCCTTTCTGCCCAAAAAGGTGCTTGTGCAAGTCACTGGGATGGAAAAACAATTCATTAAAAAGTAATATAGTGCATACAGTGTCTGAATGGTGTGCTTTGAAAGAGGTGAAATGATCCTTGGGCACGGTGGTGGAGGGAGAATAAACCAATGGAAAGATAGGCTGCAGGCTAGAGACAACCATCAAATCTGAATATTAAAACCACCGCAAAGTGCACTGAGGTGCAGTTCGTCTTCTGATGATAATTAAATCATGCCTCCAACAAAACAATACAACAAAAAAATGTTTTTAAGGCAATAAAAGTATTCAGTATACATATTAAACAAAGAGGTTCTGAAGTGCAATTAATTGATTATTGTTTGTTGGCTAAAGTTTCACTTGGTGTTTCTGGATTTGTTTTCTCTCAGTAATGAAAACAGAAACCGCAGCATCATGAAGTAAACGACTCTCAATCATGCATGAACGCAGCAAGGCAGGAGAGCTGGAGCCCTAAAACCCACACTCACTTAAAGTTGCTCCCTTGGAGAAACCTCATTTGGATGCAGTTGATAAAAATGGGATTTTTGTCTGTGCGCAGTTTGTAAAGCAGACTTTCACCCCCTCATGATGCATTTTATTCTGAGTGAGTTCACTGATTTGTTCACTGATTTGTTCAGTTTTCTGGTGTTAGCGTAACTGATGTTGGTTGCATGTTGTACACAAATTTGTTTTTTTTACTGGATTTATGAAATGATGCCATAGTGTACTCGAAACGCTCCCGCAACTCCTACTGATACACCGACAGCAATACCGTTGTGCCTTCAGCAATTACACACTTTTTTCAGCAGGGGATGCGCTCAGAAATCTCAGACAGCAGGAAGCATTCTGTTTCTCACTTATTACAATTTCTGTTATATTTCACACGGAGGATGTATGAGAGAATCACACTCAGCATGTCCTGAAGGTCCCTGTGCTGCCCCTGCAGATGAGCCACTGACTGTTGGCACCATTATCGTTAGCAGTGAAGAGCTGAATAGACGTAGCTTGCACACAGCTGATGGGACTGATTTTTAATTTTTTGAATCTGGCCGGATCAACCTAAAATGTAAACGTTTCTTTCATGTTACTGTAAACCATTTAGCTAAGAGAAATCTTAATTAAGGAATTAAGTACTTCTTCTCCCTGAGGTTGAAAGAAACACATCATAATAATATATAAAAGGGAGAAATAATAAACCGTGATGTTCTGTTGACTCTCTGTGATAGCTAAAAAAAACATACTTAGCATTGTTTAATAATCTTAATACTTACAAAATAATAAATAAAAAAATGTTGGACATGTGTTTTATTTAATATAAAGTCTTCGGAGCAAAATATGCCAAAAAAAAAGTAGAATAAATAAAAACTAAATCTGCGTTTCTAGAGCATACGGTGCCTTGCGTAAGGCAGGAACCTCTCCACGAGTTCAGCCTCGCCCAGCCAGCAGGCTGCGCCGGGCGGCCAGCAAATGGGCCGGCGTGGTGCATCGGCAGGGGCAGGCGTTCTTAATGACCCATAACTGAGCAGCACTGGGCTGTGCTGTTAGAGCACTCAGGAGCCTCGTGAAATCTAACCCCGATCTCATTTTGTAACAGCGTGCGCTTCCTGTATAACATGGCGTCACTGGTGGGCGTGAATAATAGAGGAGACGGGCTCCATGCATGTAGTCTGACGGCAGTGGTCCTCTCTCGGCGCCCTTGGAGAAGTAGTAGTTTTGACTCTGAGCATTTCAATCCGGCCAAGATTTATTCAAGTCGACTTCATCCACGGCAGCAACTCTGAAGTCACTCCTACATGCATGCAGATGGGCTGAGCCGGTCTGTTGTTGAGGGAGGGAGGGCGAAAGAGACTGTGCTGATGCTTCACAGCCCCTAATCCTATTGGAAGTTAGGCCTGCTGTTTGTTTCCCTGCGTTGGCCCTATCAGTCACACTTAGATGAAGCCTGAGGGGAAGTAATATGGGTAGATTGGACCTGAGTGGCACAGGGAAGTTGCCAGGGCAGATGGGGGACTGTGGAGTAATACTGTGTGAAGCACCACAGCCAGAGGTTCAGTTCACTGTGAATGGATGTGTAATGGTAATGAAGAGAGATGAGATGAATCTGATACTAAGAGGAGGGAAATGTCTCACACACACACACACAGTAGTCTCAAGAATGGCCCTATGGATTATGCGCTGAAACACTCGCTCGCGATAAACATCATTCGGCACGGTGCCATTTCTGCAGTGTCTCCACTTTTAAACGTTTCAAGAGAGATAGAGTGAAACTTAGAAGAAGAGAACTCACTGATATACAGTATGAAGGGAATGTGCTGACATAATACATCGTCAGTTCTCGAATCATGGATGCCTTGAAATAATTTCTGTGATAGGCTGCACATCCGCACGCTGTATCAGTGGGAAATGGACTTCCCCTCGTCCGCACTGAATAAGGACTCTGGAAGATGGAGAAGGAGATAGGCTGGCATTTTAAAATATCTACACCCGATCCGGGCTCCGTCTGCCTTGGTGGGACAACGGTGTCAATGGGATGATTCAGTGTGCCTATTTTTGAACATCTACCAGACACTTCTAATGCACAGCGAGCTCATTTATTACAGAATGTGCTATGACTTTTAAAATATGCAGTGATGAATGTCACATTCAGTCAGAGAGTGCATTTCGGTCTCGCTGCAAATAAATAAAATATAGGTGGTACCTAACTTTACAGCATTTTATCTTGAGTGCTTAAATAAGCCGTAATAAAATCAATAATTGGACCTTTGACAATGCTTGTTATCGCATTAAAAGCTGAACCAATACATCCAGTGCTTTCTCAAAACAGCTGTTCTAAAGCCCAGTGAGCTACATAATGAGAAATAAGAGAAAAATGAGAAATTATGTGCAGTCTGTTTTCCAACCCTAGCATGGTAGCTAATGAGCTCTGGGTGTCTAACAGCATCTCGGAGAGGAATGAATGGGGGTGGTTGGGGTTGCGCTTTTATTCAAATTAAGGTAAAAGCCATCAATAATACTCTTAAGTCAGTTGCAAGGTGCAGATTAGTGCTCGCACAGTGACTTCAGACCTATTCCTCTACATAACAAAACAGCTCTAAAGAATCAGAAAACAGCTCCTTCCTCTTTTTCCAGCTGCTAATGAAGATTTATGGCTGGTGGTGTCACATCATGGATGATTTACATAACGCAACGGGTAGCCTGCCACCAGTGGAAGGACAGTGGGCAAGGGAGGGGGGGCTATTAAGAGCTTTGAGATCCTCCAGCAGGCATGGCGCTGCATTGATATGCACACATATGTGCCGTTGTTAAATAATTTCGGGCAGATGATCATATCTGTCAGATTCATGAGGCACAGCAACTGCAAACAGCGCACATGATTTAATGGTGATTAATACAGTCACACTCAGTGCCTGCAACTAAATAAGTAAAAGTCACAAGCAGTTGCAATTTTGAAATATCAAACAAGACAATTTGTTTCTCATTTGCATGCTAACAGCTAAACCTAAAACTTGCCTTGTGGAATTTCATGAGAATTGCCTATAAACCTCGATATGAATTGTGCAAGCTTACAAAAAAGTGGGTAAGCACTTAAATCCTTTTCAACGCACTGGGTGTCAAAAAAGAAAAGGTTGAATTTGCACTTTTTATTTACACACTGAGGGACTTCCAACAATGAGGAAGCAAAGCCAATATCAACAAAACACAAGGGTGAAATGAAAGATTAACACCAACCTAGCAAGAGTTTTATAGTCAACCTGAAATCAGAGCAGGAAAACAGCTATTTAAAAAAAAAATCTGAAAACAAGTGCAAGCCAAGTGCAGAGTGCAGCCCTCATCTTTTATACTGATCAAGACAAGAATGATCATCATCAAAATCTCATTTCACTCCGTCTTTAAAGGACCCGGGATGCAGGTGGACACTCCGAAGCCTGAAGCTTGGAAAATCAATCAGGAACGTAAGCGTGAGTTCCACACAGTTCTCTTGTATAGCCGTCTTGCTACACCCAGGTTAGCTTTAATCATCACTGATCCCTCGCTATACTATTCAGAAGCTCACAGCTCCTTCTCCTGCCCTGAAAGCCTTTGATATGGATAGGTGTGAAACCGGCTCTCATTGCTGATCCCTACCACCACCAGGCTCACCATCCCAGTAATTCAGTTTGCAGTCTCCGGTTTGTGAATTGATTACTTTGCTTTGCCTCTTTAAATTGGTGTCTGGAGAGTGACTCTCTCTCTCTCTCTCTCTCTCACTCCTCTCAAAAAAGCTCCCATCAAATCAAATGGAAATCTAATATAGGAGGGTAATGGGAATGGATAGGGGATGACCTATGGTTCCGAGTGATATGCGCGGGTGACGATTTGACGTGTGAAGAGATGAGTCCATAGCTGGCTGCATCCCACTCGTCCTCCGGTGGGCTTCTCGGAGTGTCAAACAGGTCCAGCGCTCTTCAAGCCTTACAGGGACAAGAGCGGTGTGATCCAGGTCCAAGGTCAGATTTCTAAAGCATGCAGCAGAAATGTTCCTGACGGGAAAATAATTGCAACAATACCTCCTTTGATTCTGAGACCTCTCCTCTCTGCAATTTTTTTCCCTTCCCATACCTTGTATCCACCGGATCAGATCACTCCGGGGCAGACTTTTGTGTACTCTGTGATCCTATGTTGCGATTACATGCTTCATGGCTTGCCAGCACTTAGGATTTTGCCAGTGCAGCAGGAGGTTGCATGAGAAAAAGGGCCACACGGTGGGAGGTGAGGAATTGAGGTGACTATGAATAATTATTTAGGCATGTGTCAGTCTGACTAATGCATGTGGAGCTTACAGTACTGTCAAGCCGCGCCTCCCCACCTTAAGCATCACACTTTTGCTTGGTCGCTCCTTTGCACATTCATCTCGCCTTTCCTCAATATTATTTCTTGCTTCTCTAATCCTGTCTATCTCTGTATTCCTCACCACCCCGCCATGTCTAGACAGTGACTCTTGAGGCAGACTTTGCCATATCACTGATCAATGAATCACCCGGGGTAACACTTTGACAAGATGGGAAGATGCTATGGTAAGACTTTGACACTACACAGCCCCTGACTGAGTCTACATATACTATAATAGATTAATGTCATCCCTACAGGCATCCCTGCCTACTAATCAATGCACCACATGCAAAAATGTCCAGCTGCGATGTTATTGTGTGTTATTGTATGTGATGAACGGCAGTGAGATGCAGCTCCAAAGGAAAAGGCATCTGAAGGGCAGCTTTTTCCCAGTAGGTTAGAACACAACGTATGAATTACTTATGGTGTTGTTGCAACTGACATGCCCACACTCAACATTCTCATGCTTAACCCATCTCTTTCCAGTCTCTGCTGGGTTTTATGAAACACCGCTGACCCCAGACAGACTCGCGCATCGCTTCCAACCCGGTCTACTTCGAGTCTTTATGGAGGGTGTGTTGACACGCAATTAAATAGGAGCAGAAGTGTTGTTTAAATATTTCATCACCCGAGTGAAAGAACGGCAGGGCTGGAGGATAGTGTCAGTTTTAGTGCATAGGAAAGATTGTTTTTGAGGGCCATGGCATGTTTTTTTTTTTTTTTTTGTGCATGAAGGAGTGAGTGAATGAGGGAGGCAAGAGATGGATAGATGGAGAGGCAAAAAATGTGACAAGACAATGGAAGACGGGGAAACCGAGTGAGAGGGGAGAGAGAGTAAATAGAATGAACGAGTCAATATGTTTTCACTGCCTGACTCGGGAAAAAATGGCCTATGGCTACAAGGATGTTTCAGCTTAGCAACACCTTGCGAAATTATTAAAAAAGGGGACATGGATGGATATGAGTAGTGCATAAACTCACTGAACATGTGGCAACCATAATCTTGTCCCCACTGAAAAAGTTAAGAGGGATGTGCAGTAGAGCAATTTCACCAAGGGAGAGAAACTACATCCAACACCAAGGACTTGCTCAAGGTCATCCCTTTTTTCTTTTCTCTCATGACAGCTTTTTTTGAGTTGTTTGTTTGTTGTCCTTAAAGCAAAGCCACGTTGTATTATGAAGTTGTGAATCACAGTTAAATTCCTAACATGTTTGCAAAGGTTACAGAAGCAGCAGATGCTGAAAAATAGGACACTTGCTGTATCAAGACATATGTAGAAAATGACATGCACCCTCTAACAGGAAATGACTGGGAACACCTTTTCTCTCCTGGCTGTTCTGAGAGTTACACTTTATTTTACCGGGTAGTTCACAGTGCCAGTGATTGCATAATTAGATTGTTCCTTGAAACTGAGAACAAAACTGCCTAACTCGGATAAAGTTACCCTCGCTCCTCTCCACTATCACTATATTTTCCCTTTAGTTCCTCTTCCAAGAGAGAAAAAAAGACATAATTAATAATGGCCTCGACTCTCAGCTTTGAAAAACCTCTTGAGAGTGTGGAGGCAACTGTGGTGCAAGCAGAGCCTCGCAGCTCTTGTTCTGTGTGCAGCCTAGATTTGCTCCTCCTGAGATTGGTGTCTCCCTGGCGACTGTCTGGTCCGATTCCACCCAGTGCTGATGGCCTGTGAAATCCCAGTTCCTGGAGCGCCAGCTTGTAAAACATTCATCATTCCCTCACTTCCCTCTAGGTGCAAGCTCAGCTTATATGAGAGGATCTGACAGGGGCTTTTTCGTCCCCCTCCGCCGCCCCTCGCTAAGGTAATTGAGAGCTTTCTGGTCACATGTCTGTTCGTCTCACTGGTCAATATGCTGGCTGGGTCAAGAGCTACTGTTGCATTCAAAAGACAGCTTACGTCAACTCACCTGGCATGTCTCTGAGTGTGCTTCAATCTATTACCTTTGGATAATGTAGTTGTGTTACAGCTTGGGGAGCAGCTATTTCTATGAGATCCTTGAACCAGTTTGAAAGATGATTACTCACAGCTAACACTGTGCCAACGTTCAACTTTGCTGTTTCTTACAGTTTATTTCAATGTCACTTAAACTAAAGTATACTGGGTGCAAGGACAGGAGCCAACACTTTGCTCATGGTACTCAAATAAACATATCCCAGCCTGTTTGTGTGCATGACTGGCTTCAGATGAGGTGACGGAGGGTCATTTTCTAGCTTTGATTCATCACTGTAAAAGCCGGAGCTCACATAATTATTTGTTGCCATTCAACACCGAGCCGGTCTGCAGCTGTACCTACACAGAATGAAATTAGTTGTTGCTTTAAATCAGCCAACAGTGACGAATGTGCACTTTTCCACAGTTCTTGCCAATACCTCTCCGCAGCCACAAGGCTATTTGTTGCTAAATAAAGATCAATACGGAACAAGATATCCATGCAGATACTAGTACTCAGGGACATTTACTCATTAGTTCAGCACATTTGTGTTTGAAGCAGACCTTTGTACACAGGAACAGATTCCCTCACTGTAGTCGAACAGGAAGACAAAGAGGGTACAGAGACTTGACAAGGAAAGAACAAAAAATAAAAAAAGAAAAGAAGAAGAGCTAAAGCAGCTGTGATTTGGCAAAATATGCAGTAATTTAAATAGCTCTTTACCTGTGAGGGATACCTAGTTGTGCAAAGAAGTGGCCTCCAGGAAATCAGCCTTACCTCCAGTACATGAAACTGCATACAGTAAGAACTCTTTGTGCTGTTGTTGTCAGTGTGAGCAGAGCAAACAGAACACATGTCCTTCACTGATGTCACTCTCCACCTGCGTCGCAAGCTGCTCTCATTGTAATTGTGCAAATTCAAACAACCTTCTGATTGTAGTTTTTCTCTTTTATACCACTTGCAGTGCAGTTATCTTGTTTGAGTCTATCGGCAACACAGTGATAGAATACATGAAAAGTCTGGTCCGAGGCCCTTTTGTCGTGTTCGCGCAGTCATCCAAGGAAGGCTCCTCAACAGTTTCTGCTGACCCCGTCTGTTGACACACCCGTAAGTGTTTGGCTTTATCACCACTCCTCTGGGAAAGTCCAGCTAATAGAATTAATTGCATTATGTTGTGTTTGCATTCTTAATTATTCTGTGTGTGTTCTTATGGGCTCGTTTAATCCCTTCCTTCAGTTGTCTTTATCAAGGTAAATCCCGATATAAAAATGGCTTGCCTGACGCCATCACACAGCACAACAAAGTCTGCTGTCTCCGGTCATGTTTGCTCTTTGTTTCTCTGTGAGATTGTGACCTCTGCTGTAGCCATCCATGAAAACAAACATCCTACTGATAAAGAGGGAATAAAACAGCAAAAGCATTTGCATCTAAAAATCTGTCTGCTGCTTTTCCTTATGTCAGCCTTTACTCTGTGCAGCCAGCCAGCACAAGTTGGCAGATTGGCTCTTTGGGTAGGAAGTCTGACTGGAACAGTCGCTGTGTTTTTGTCCCTGGCAGTGACAGTGGCCAACATTACTGCAGCAAGGGCACCTTAAAACCATCTACAGTATGCGTGCTGATGTCCTCCAAGGTCTGGTAGTGAATACCGTCTGAGTAAAAAATAAATAAATTACACACACACACTGTTTCATAGGCAGTATAGCCAGCATTTCCTCCGCATATAAAACAATTTACAATTTCGTCCTTGGTGAAATTCAGGGGACTATCTCTTATCTGTTGTCTCGTGTTTTTTCATTAAAACAGGCAAGTGTGACATGGAGCTGCGGGCTAAGCTAGAAGTGTATGCAGTAATGTGTGTGTGTGTACATGCGTGTGTATATGCGCATGTTTGCATTTGCATGTGTGTGTGTGTGTGTGCGTGCGTGTATTTTGTTCTAATAGCCCGGTGGGGACTTCAACCTGATTACACACCCACATATGGGGACTTCCTGTCACTGTGGGTACTAAATTGAGGTCTCCCCAAGTCCAGACTGCTTTTTAGGGTTAAGACTTGCAGGACTAGGAGGGATTAGTTTAAGGTTAGGGTTAGGGCTAGGGCTAGGCGTTCAGCTGTGAACGTGTGTGGTTAAGGACAAGTATGGGCCTAGAGAACAGAATGTCTCCACATGGATAGTGATACAAATATGTGTGTGTGTGCGTATGTGTGCACATGTGCACGTCTGTGTGTGTGCATGCACATTTGTGAAATGTTAAAATTAAAGACTGGCTTGGTTAATCACCCTTTATCAAACGCTCCAATCGGCTCCTCTGCAGTCCCTTTCACCGATCAGGCTGACACAGCCACTGAGACGCACTAATAACATTGCTCATGCAAACAGAATTAAACCTGAAAGGCCTCAGCTAGTGGAAAGATCCCTTAGGAACTGCAGCTAAAAGCCTGGAACCAGACATTGTACAGAGACAGTCAAAACTGATTTAATACATGCCTATGGAGCAGAAGCCCAGAGAGCGCACAGGGAGACAACGCAATATTCAGCATTAAAACGACTGTTTTAGAGGTTATCCGATTACATGAGTAATAATGCAGCCATATTGAAGCCCGAATCCCAAAATGTCCATAATATCTAAGCTCTTTGGTCCTCATAGCAGCATTGTAGCGTGAACAAAATGACTGCTACATTCACCTATTGTGTAAGTCAAAGCCTATTTGAAAGGGATAAAGAGCTTTCTTGTGAAGTTCATGGGGGAGTCAAGTTCATTAGCGGTTTTGATAGAGTAGGTGGTGTGAATCAAACCTGAATCAAAGAGAGAGAGAGAGAGAGACAGACAGAGAGAGAGAGCTGAGCAAACCACAAACAAGCTCCAAAGGGGCAGGTCTTTGGCCTCTCTGTCAATACTGGGTCACACACACACACACACACACACACACACACACACACACACACACACACAAGCACATATGCCAAACACACATACGAGCAGTTAATGTTCCAATGATCACTAATGTTCCTGTCATTCCAAAAAACATAGCTTTTAGTTTTCCATCAGACAGTCACCTAATTTCTTTCTGCACTTCTAATTATTCTGCAAGTCAATTAGCATGATTGCGACAGTTCACAGTTGTGGAATATGTTGCAAACACGACTCAAAAAACAGTTCAGTGGGAGCAGACAGAATTGGGTCACGTCCATAGAACAGAATACAGTTAGTTCTCACTTCAATTTAAACTATATTATTCTCATCAGGCCATTGGGGTGTTTTTTTCTTCAGATGGGGCAGGATTACTTCCACATTCTGCACACTTTCTTGATGGCCAAAGGATGTGTTGATTAAGAGTATGCACCGATGCCAACAACAGGTAGTGAAGTGCAAAAATGTTGCCAGTTTTTAAAGTAATTTCAACCATTTTTCTTGCTAAGTTTCATCGCACGGAGGACATGATGCAATGAATTGCTCATAAAATCTACCAGGTGGCTAAATGAGCCTAAAATATTAACAAGTGAACCTATTCTAAGACTGATAATCCGTTCGGTCTGGATTGATCCTCTCAGGTAGCATCAAATAACAAGTGAAGGTGGACCTTAGGAACAGAAAAACACATCAGGTCCTGGATCAAAATGTCCAGGAAAATGCAAGGTCACACCTGCAATCTGTTGTTTCATCGAGCAGCTTCCAATCACCTCTGTTCTGTTTCACTCAGCGTGACTGGCTGCAGTCTTGCAGGGCTCTGCTGAAGTCTCTCCTTACCCAGTGGTGCAGAATGAGTGTGCATGACACAAGCATAAAATTAGAAATATAAAATACTTCCAAGATATGCTGTCCTGCTAAGTCAAGTAGAGCCCCAGCACCGCGCGACCTCAACACTGAAATTCAATCAGCACCGAGGGGGCGTTGTGAGAATAAGCCGCCTGAGTGACAGCGCTAAAAGGGGTCAGGAAGTCCATGGCTACCGTTCAATAAATGTGTGTAAGTATACACATGATACATGCCCAACAAACACACACACACAAACACGCTGTCTGCCTCTCTCTCCGCAGGAAATATACCTCAATTTAGACTGTTCATTAGATATCACTAGACCCTTCACTATCTTCACCCCCTCCCACAGTCAGCCCTTTGAACACAGTCTGTACATTTCCTTATTGTGTATTTACTACATCAGACCTGTGATTGGGTTTATGTTATCTGCCTGAAGCTGCTACAAAACATTTAGCCTTCCCCCCTTTACATTATTAAATGTTCCTGTCATTATTTCTGATGACTTCTCTCCGGCATTCCTCTGAAAATAGAAGTTCCCTGTTCAACGGCTGCCAGGCGAGAAAAGACAGACAGAGCGGAGGGTGGCGGTGCTGGTAATGCCGGAAACGAGAAGGGTGAGAATATGTGCGGCGGAGAGACGGGAAATCTGATCAAATGAGCGAATCCTCACGTTTGGCGCTAATGATGAGCCTGGAGGAGAAGCTTCTATCCGCTCACCAGATGTGTGTAAGTTGGTAGCCGGGGTGATAAAGAGATGAAGGGAGCATGGCCCATTATGGCTAAGTGCCTCCACTAAAACTTTCAAGTAATGCACAGCAGAGGCTTTACATTACCATGAACAATTTCCAAAGAATAACATACGTTTATTGACTGATTTTTTTTTTTTTACCTTTCAGGCAGCAATTCAGTTGATTTCAGTGCGCTATTAAAATCAGCCTGAAGACCCGATACTCTCACATCGTCAGCTTGAGATCCGGCACAGTGAACAGCAGGACTTCTTTGTTTGAGTTAAATTTAGATTTTTCAACACTCGCGCCCATTTAAGAAACTTACACTTCGTCATCTGACAAAAGAGAACTGATGAGCGCCGTTTTCTGGGAATCTAATCTAGAAGACAAACGGCAAGCAAACACTGACATTGTGAGAGGGATTGCTGTTGAGCAGCGTAGTCTGACATTTTAGGTGTCAGAGAATCGAGTGGGGTTTTTTTTGTGTTTTTTTTTCCTGCTTTCAACTGCAGAGACATAATGTGACTTAGGAACGTGTCCTCCGAAGATTAACGACAGCATCAGTTGTTGCAGTAAACACAAAAATGACAGAAGTTCATGTGGCAAAGCCCTCTAGCAGTAGTGTTAATTATGACTCGCGTCTTTTAGGAGCAAAGAGGCGATAGTGTGACATTGTTATAGAGCCATAAAGTCTGCAGAGGGAGGAGGCTGGGGTGGTTTGATGGGTCAACAGAAGGTTGGACTTTTGACATGGGGGCCGCTGTTTGCTCTAATAAAGTCCCTTTTGTGCCTGAACCTAACCAAACCCCTTCGCCTCGTCATAAAACTGATTTATTTGTCAGCAGTGATTTGCAACGGCTTAGGAAGGTACAGACGAATAACGACGTCCTCCTGAGAGGCGGATCAGATCAGAAAGACTTTATGAACTACATCTAATGGCTTGACTTTATGGTAGAAAATCAACCTTAAACATAGGCTTTAGAAAATGGTGAGCAGTAAAGCAAAGTATGTGTTTTAAATAGGCCAAAACATAAAGTATAATTTCCAGTTGTGGACCAACTGGAACCTAAATTCTAAATTTAATAAGGTTTTCCTACAAATAACCAACTTTCTTTGGGCCCAATTACTGTCTACTTATTGAACAAGGCATTCCTGATTGATGTGTGTTCGCAGTGGGCAATCCATGATTCAAAGCCATTCTTTTCTTGAAAATCATCATGTATACGCCACATGTACGTTAATGAGTCATGGCCGTAATTAGGTCAATGAATAATTCATATTGTTAGTATTCAAAAATTTATGGCTCACATGATTCATGCATCAAGCACACGGGATGGAGTGCATCCTTATGCACTATTTGCCTTACAATAGAATGATGAAAGGAGTGCTGATTGTCGGGGCTTCAGCCTGGTTTCCTTTTAAATGGGGTCAGATATAGCGAGCCAGCAATCCCTGGTTTACTTTAGAGGAGAAGAAAGTCATTCTTGTCGTGTCTTAATTATTTACTGTCTGTTTTTCTCACAAACTTGAGTTGATGTCCAGCCTTAAACGTTAGCTGCATCAATCTATGGCTCCAGCAGTCGTGGTGTTATATCTCAGTTTTAATCTCATTTCTATAATCTGCCTACTTATCTTTACCCTCGAGCAGCTGGTTTGATTCCACTCAAATCCATAAGCTCTGGCTGCATGCTGTGCTATAAGGGCATAAGATCCACATGTTAGAAACATGGTGGAACTCCCTTCAGTCAGGGCTGGAGCACTGAACACTTCCTGGTCCCAGCATTACCTCCAGCCTTTTCTATTACTGATGGATATCATTCCACTTTTCACTCATCCTACTTCCCCCTCATCCTCATTCCTTGGAGATACACCTCGACTGTCAATTCCTGCAAGGGGCCCCGTGGAGTGATTCAATAAGATAGGTCCTCTCCCACAATAATCTACACGCCGTCTCTTGAGACCGGCTCATAAACAAGAACGCACACATGCGCAGGAAGGAAACCACACACATACACAAACACTCCACCTCCACCCTGTTCAAACGCTGGGACCGGCCCCATTTCTGCCTCATCTCTCTCCCACTCTGCCCTTTGCTCCTCTCATTTTCCACCTGTCTCTGATCCTCTGCCTCTTTTACATTTCAATCCACCGCCGGTTCCTCCTCGTCCTGACAGGGGAGTGAGCAGAGAGAGAGCGGGGAAGAGGGAGTTGTCCCCTTTGGGTAGCTAAGCGATTACCGTTTGAAAGATCCAATCCCTTGCATCATACCTCTCACAACCTCCTCTGCTCCTCCATTACTCTGTGGGAACCCGTTTCTGCCTCCTCTGCACGTCTGGCACCTCCACTCCTCTTTTCTTCATCTCTCCTTATCCGTTTATCCTGACTTCATTTATGACTCCCCTTGTTGTCTCTAATCCCACCCACAAGCAAGCCATTTAATTCACGCTTATGGATTTCTGTGTTTGCGTTGTCATTATTCCTCCCATATCTTGGCGACACACTGAAATATACTGCAAACTGTAATCAGGTATTCAAAACTGAAGAGTGGTAGAAAGACTTTTTGTCAAAGAATCATGTTGTAAGTATCAAAAAAAAAAATCATTCATATCTGTGAGAGCACATGCATGCTTCTGTTGCCTATATACGAGTGTTTGTAAGAGTATATCCCTGTGTGTGTTAGCACATGTTGTGAGCTGCTTCAGCAGCCATTTCTGCCTGCCTTATCTGGCCGAGTGAAGTGTTGGCTGCTCCAGCAGCAGAGCCAGAGCCCACTGCCCAATGCTTAAGTGGAAGAGGACTAATCCCTTTTCTCAAAGCCCACTCTAGAAAACACCACTTCTCCAAAGCCACCCATGCACACCCAGCATGTCCAGTCCGGCCACAGTCCTCGATGTGTGTAGGTTATGTGCAGCCTGGGGTTCCTTCATGAAGGGGGAAATTATTGAGGGCGCCTGATCTCATATCAAATAATTACCAGTTCCATGTTTCATTAAGAGCTGACGGCAACATTTTTTTGCACATGCCAGCACTCAACATTTATTCGTTCCTCGAATCCTTCAGCAAGGCAAAGCATGCCCATGTGCGCTTTCCTGCATCAATATACAAATCTGCCACATTCATTACCCTTCATCTCCATGATAAAGGGAGGAGATATTGTTACGGAAAATATAGCACCTGGAGTTTAAATCTTGGAAGTCTGAACCATCTAACAGCTGGAAAGGGGAGCGAAATTGCCAGTAAAATGTACCTAAATGGATTTTCATTTAAACCTGGGAGGGTGGGGGGGGGGGGGGGGTCATTTCCACTTTTTTTCTTTTTATTTTCAATAAGGAAGGCTCCTACACCTTTAGAGTGCAATTTATTTTAATGGAAAAACATTACATCTTGAATTAAAAAGTGTTCAGTACTGACCAATACACCGAACAGGAATCTGACGTGTTCTTTCCTCGGTTTAAGGTTTTTGTTTTGCTGCTTTTCTTTGCAGATTTTTCTAAGATTTTTCTTGCCCCAGCAGTGCAACTGTAGGCCATTATCTGCCTACGTCGCTGCTATGAAACAACGTATTTAACAGGAGAAGGTCAGATGCAAAATAGAGATCTGCCATATGGCGTGACGAGTCTTTGATGAGGAAATTCATCAAAATCACTGCCGTATCTGGCAGCCTTGTGATTTTTCACCGTAACACTTCCTTTAGCCATTTGGGGGACATTTTAAAGGTGGCTGGGTGGTCGGAGGGACAGGGTGGCAAATTGAAATTCATTAAAGTGAGCTTTGCATACACACTGCACTCTGCATGCACACTGCATGGATGGTTGCCTCTCCACTCAATCAAGTCGGGTAAAAATTGACCCACATCATCCATTCGTCTGCGAGCCAGGAACAGTGTGTAATGTGGCATGCTTTTTGCATTATTTCAGGGTGGCCTTGCTTTTGATAGATTTTTAGTTGTAGAGCAATTACACTGTCGTCGGAAAGCATGGAAATGTGCCCCACAGTGGTAATATCGGGCTTTATCTGGGTATGTATAGTTTCCCATACTGCACTATGCAAATAAGGTGTCAAACGAGGACATAAAATAATTTCTTCCTGTTCCCAAATTATGGAAACATGTGCACGCTGATTCAATTACCCATTAAAGTAAGAGTGATACTCTACACTGTGAAATATTTGCTTGTAAGTTTAGCTTGAAAACTCACACTTGTAGACAGATGCACTATAAATCATAAGTCAATAAAAGCCCATATGTGGCTGACAAATTATTCATTCAGCCTCATAAATTCCATGTATCAACAATCAAGCTGAGAGTTCACAGACAAGTATTATTAAATGCATTTATTCAAGCTGACTGACATCTCATGCAGCCTCTGCAGTGGCTTTCTGTGGTTGAATTAGGGTTAATCAAAGTTCAAGTCTGTTCAAATCCCTAAAGAGGACGCAGGGGAAACTGTCGAGCGAGTTAGAATAAATGTTATAAAACACATGCTGACAAGGAAGGGCATCACATTCCACAGCAGCCTGAGTGGACAAGGAGGCGAAATTAAAAGATTGAACGATATCAGAACTGGATCTGTTGAGTCAGGCTGAGACGGGTCCAGTCAGGATGTGTCTAGTGGTTCCATTAGCAGCTCCCTGCACCTGCGAGACTGCCCCGCGCTCTGGCTGCTCATCAATCTTTCAGGCCTTTGCCTGGGAAGGCTAGGCGGCTCTGAGGCTGGGTCACCGCCAGATGTAGCACAGCCAGATTCTGAGCTGGTGCAAACAAGCACAGACAAGCTGCGGCAGTCGGCTTGGCTTGGCTGGTCCGCTCCGGTCTGGTGGATGGGCACACCAGAGGAGCTCGGCCTGTTTGTCTGCCCGCACAGAAACAAAAAACAGCCCGGCTCAGCACAGTCGGCGGCGATATTTTGGCCACAGTCTGCGAATGCACGAGTGTCGGACGCTTCAGTAACAACGGGGAATGTGGAGAGCTGAGAAGACTCCAAGAACACCAAGCGTGCTGGGTAAAGTGCACATAGCACTTTGATCCTGTTTTACTCATCGAACCCAGTACACACAAACACTGAGGCAATCTCAGACTGTCTGTCAGCTGTCAGAGAATACACTTCGACTGAGCGCTGTCTTTTTTCTTTTCAAAGCCGGTCACCCCACAAAAACAGCGATGTGTTCTGTCAGAAATGCGTTAAAGGTGTAACCCTCCAATGTTACTGTCAGAAAAAACTAATGAGCATCAGTTCTCATTCATCACTTTTCACTTCACACGGGCACATATCTGCACACAGATAAAATGTTCAGCTCCACCAGCCGAGGAAGTGCTCTTCTACACAGCAGGAGCAGGCACTCCGTTTGCAGCTGATTGTGTTTGTTTCTCCCGTTTGATGGAGTTGATTGTCCCTAGGGCACAGTCAGAATATCGTGGACAGCCACAGAGCATAAACGATGTGAGACTTGCTTTTTAGGTTGTGTCGCCAAAAAAGTAGGATCGTTTCTAGCCAATGCAAAGCACAGCTGCTCGTATCTAGGTTTTTAGCATTAACACAGCAGCATTTAACTGCAAATGTTTTGTTCAGGAAACTATTATAATGCATTGTGCATCCTGGTAATAATGTTCTCTGCATTAATATGTTGATTTTTGCAAAGTTAAATGGGGATAGCATCCGAGAGTGCTATTAAGCCTTTGCATTTCAGAGTGGCTTCAATTAACCTTTTTAGTGATTGCACTGGAGGACACATTGGAATCCATTGTTAATCCAATAATTATTGTCTGGCGGATGTACTTGACTTCGCCCCGTCAGCCAGCTAATTCACTCCATGTGTTTTTTTTCTTTCTGTTTTTTTCTTTCTGAAGTCAATAATTCTTCTGATTAGAATTAGATTTGCTGTTTTAAAGGGGAGATGTTTATCAGGTTGTTATCCACACTCCAGTTAACGTGCCAGCGAAGCAGATCCATGTAATTTACCTGTGAGATAACAAAATGTTAAATCCCTTAAACAAAACATATGCTAATTTAAATCTGGCAGCTATTTCTGATCTCACCATGATGATCACTCAATTGTTAATCTATGATAAATATGATGCTAAATCTAAATGACAAGTTATATTTTGTCTTTTCTCTTGAACTTGCGTAAGTACTGAAACGTAAACCTTTCCCTTTGTCATGACAAAAAACAAAGCATTGCACCAAACAAGCAAATATTTCATCAAATGTATCCTATAGTGCTATAACTTATGTTTGGAATAAGTAAGTAAAAGAGTGAGTCGACAAACAGTTATAAATCCAAATAGCCTGCTAGTAATTTGGGATTTGGGAGGCATGGTGCCTCAACACTAGTAACAGTTACACAACATTTGAAAATTCATTCTATTTAATCATGTTTTACAGCTTATAGAGACCCAAAACAGATGTGATGTGTCATTTTCTGGGTAAAAATAGTTGAAAATAGGGTGAAAAATAGCAAGTCAGTGGATCAATTTCTATTTGCCATAAGACAAAGCTATGATTGCCCTAAATGTGGAACGAACAACTCCATTCTCCTTGGATCAACATGAAATTTCTTACTGCATTGGTCTCACAGCGAAGTAATGAGCTCCAAACTACTGTCATCTGTCTGCCATGCTCCACACCAGCATAAGAGCACTTGCCATCATGAGAGCACCATTCCCTGTCAACTGTAGTGCAGTCAGCGACACCACAACTTGAGCTGTGCTGGCCATCTCACAGCCTTTTAACCACTGGACTAAATGATGCCCTTTTGGTCCTGCAGCACTGATATTTAGCTGCCTGCAGCATGTTTCTGGAAAAGTGACATGTATCAGGAAAGCAAATTATTCCTTTCAGTCCAGTGACGCAGGCAGCCACTCACCCTGTTCTCCTCTCCCCATGCTATTTCTCCTCCTCTCCAAGAGACCCATCTGTTGTTAGAAATGTATTTATTGATGACTATTTACTTCTCCTGGTTTGCTTTTGTGCCGCAATTTAGCCCCGTGAGTCATTCCAGCATTTCAATGACTCGGCCACTCCAAAGTGTTTGGCATCCAATTTAAATGGCCTAGTATAAAACACCACGGTGTACCCACAGTGTGCCTGGGAATGTGGGAAACCTGGTTAATATTCTAACCAGCAACAGCAGAGTGAAATTTGAAAGCAGAGTTGTTTTAAAGTGGTCCATTTATCTTGTGTGAGGAGAGCCGGCCCCACACTCCACTTATGAGGAAAATCCCAATCAAGCAACAGAAAAGCATTCTGAGGCTTTTGTGCGGTCATTTGCTGAAAACAAATTTGCCTCTGTTCCTGCACACTTTCCTGCAGAAAAAAAAAAAACTACAAAATGTCTCGAGAACTGCTGGTAATTGTTTTGACAGAAGGTGTCTAAATCAGAAAAGTACAGCGTCTGCCCCATCTCCTCATCTACAATGAGCCCACGATGATTGAAGCCATTTTTTAAATTCCAGGCTCAGCTCAGCTGCAAACCAAAGAAAGGTTAGAGGCAGAATTTGGATCCCAAAAAAAGACGATAGAATTCAGATCATGAGATGGAAGTGAAGTAGGTTTTTATGGGTGAAATCAACACTGATGAGACATACTGAGAAAATGAATGTGGAATTATCTCCGAGCGCAAAATGACTCTAATGTAGTGAGACAATATCAATTAATGCGAGAGGGAGGAGGGATGGAGGGGAGCATAGAAGAAAGAAACTGTGATAGCAAAGGAGAGGTTTGAATTGAGAATGCGGGAAGTGAACATTTAAAAAAAAACAGGGTTCACACTTCATTGCGTGGCTATGGAGGTCAATTTGAGCATGACAACAAACAACTGTGTTTAATGATTTATCTGCTTAATCTGATGCAGATCATTAGGCGGAGGCCCCTGTATAACCAAAACAAGGCAAGCGTAGAAATATCAGTGAATCTGTTTTTCTCTAACAAAACAACACAATTCTACCATCTGCAACACTTGCTAAGTACGTTTGGCAGCTGGCTGGGATGCACATAGTCGAAGGAACGGATCCAAGATGTACATTTTTCATTAAAGATTGCCAAATCCTGCATATGCTGAAGATGTGCGAGTCCTGCTTATTGGCAACTTCTCCTCTTTTCTTTCGTTAATCGTAGCGGGAAGTCGGGGGCTAAGCCTTGTGTGATGGTATGGTGGCTGAATTTTCTTATTAGCAGTGGCTGATCAGGATGGGTATGTAGCAGCAGGCAGCAGGCTTTGAGGGAGAACCAGCCCAGCTGAGACACAGCCTCACTGCTGGGAAGTCACCAGCAGGACGGACACACATATGGAGGAATGTGTGCTTTCCACATACTGTGTGTGTGTGTTGACAGTAGAGTGTGCTAATGCCGGAGCCTGTCACATAGGCTGCATTATAAATGAGCATGGCTGACTGGGGCAGCTGGACCATGCATGGGGCAGCTGGGTAATTTGGAGAGTTGCGGAGAGCGGTTTGTTGGCCCAGCTGTGTTAGCTGAGGTGGTAAAATTGGTTTGGGTCGCATGATAGAGTGTCTGTGTCCACACATACATGTCCACTGTTGTGCATGTACGCACATGCCTCTGCAGCAATGGAAGCATCGGGGCCAGCTAATCTCAAATCCATGATGTAGACAGGGGGAATAAACAGGCCTGGAGCTGAAATGACACTTCACTGTATTATTGATCATCCTCCACAGCAGAGAGAGAATGCACAGTGAACAGACAGACACAAAGAGAGATAGATGAAACAGAGTGATGCAGATATGAGGGAATAGGTTTCTCAACAAAACCTTCCGTCGGCGCACAGCGCTACATAAACATGTTTTCTTTCCTATGCTTTGAACTCTACATTGATAATTTGCTGGGATGTCAGTAGGTGCTGCATAATCTATTCTGACTGATTCAGCGTTGGCAACTCATATATGGAGGGTCCTTCTATAACTTTGAATAAATAAACAGATACAGCGCTACGAACCACAGTGCTGTAATGTAGCAACTCGTCTGGCTAATCCAAACAAATAAATTATTCAGCTGACAATCAACTCACAATCTCAGCTGCAATGCACACACACACACACACACACACACAAAATGCAGGTGTAGAACAAAGATGGATGAGTTGCTGCACCATTCCCACTTCCTGTCCTGTGAAAAATACAACTTTGGGTTGTGTTGTCTTGTCACATAAAAGCCCTTAAAATACGACGAGAGACTGAGCGGGTTTTAACAAAGCAATTAGAACTATCTCCCTGTGATCCAGCTGACTGAGGAGTGCGAGGGAGGGGAGAGAAAACGAGAGGCGTCGGAAGGAGGGAGAGGACATGTGGAGGGAAGCGAAAAAAGGGAGAGGCCTTTGTTTTTCTTTTTCTCTGCCTCACTCTAATTAGACAGGCCAGTGTGAGCAGAATCCCGATGGCAGCATGCAGGGACTAACAGATGTAGAGAGGAGGAATGAAAAGCAGAGATGGTGGGGGGTATATCATGACACTAACCTGAGCTTACACATTGAAGAAAGCCGGAAAGGTAAACACGGTTGATAAAGAGTTGGCATATGTAAAACAGACAGATGGGGAGGTTGAGATTTGCTCAGAAAAAAAGAAGAAAAAGAAGAAGGCGACTTACAGAACTCTCCGTGTCTGATTGTAGACAAAAGGTAATTGAGGAGAGATGCTGCAGAGTGCAGCATGCAGTGGCTCCCCACCCTGTCAACTATCAAAGACCTTGATATGCGTTGCTATTTATGCTCCTCTCTGAGTGACAGGCTCTCTAAAACCGTTTCCCCAAAGATTTCCAGTCATACACAACTGTTTCACATGAGCTCAGCATGCAGGTTTTGGGGGAAACGTAGCATCATCCGGATTATCAACATACTCTTCCTGCACAATGCTGACTGCGAGTGTTTTTTAAGGATGCATGCAATGTCTGCTCATGTCATAACAACATGATTGTGTTCCTTGAAACACTGGGGCAGCTGCGGTATGTTTAAAGTGTGGTTCAGGTTAGGCGACTAAACTGCTTGAACGAGGAAAGGATTGCTGTAATGTAACAGTGAAAATGAAATGCGAAACGAAAGTGAGATATGAGACAAATCCGGGCCTGAGTCATGCAGCTGCACACTCATCCACCTCAAACACCTTCGCTATATTAGCATGACACAACTTCCTGTGCTGCCAGTTTTGCTGCTGAGCATAATTTTTCATTGCAAATTAGTTGCATAAGAATGCAGTTTGTGGGAGACACACACACACACACAGGACAATATCACAGAGACTATTGGTACACTCCCTTTTGGAGCCTCTCTAAAAGTCCAATGTTTTAGAGCGGCTGGAGGGCAGATAGACTTACTAAGCTTAATTAAGAGTAATTAAAAAACGCTGGATCAAATTAAGCCAATAACACAGCAACTGATGTAGGCAATATTAACACTGAATTATCTGATGTTATAGCAATTACAATCATTGTAGTGCAATTCTGCTTTATCGTCAAATAAGACAAAATGTCTGCAGACTGGGAACAGTAGAAGAACATAATTGATTTAGTTAGAGTGGATCTACAATTCATGAGTATTGATCTCTGCTATTCCATAAACTGCCTACGTACTTCTGAAAATGACATTGTACTAAGACATCAGATAAGAGGCGATCAAAGCTTTGAAACCTTAGACACGTGAGCCTTTTGTAACTTTCTTAACGAGTGAATGTCGCTGTCAGCTGTGTCTAGTCTCAGCATAACTATGGAGTAGGTACGAAAAAGCATCAGCACAGAATATTTGGGGAACAAATGGATTATACGCCTCGAGCTCAGCCTCATCGTCAGAGGCCAGATTTGTCATTCTGCAGGATTTGAAATGTCTTCCTCCGAGCTCTTAAAATGGCTTTCCTTGATTTGTGCCACAATTAGGATGGCCAAGCCCAGCGATGAGTCAACACGGGGCTCGTGGTTTTTTTTTTAAACAGTGCTGAGACCGGGGGTTTCCAAACTGAACTTCAGTTCAACATAATCGAAGCAATTTTCAAGTCAAAAGTTTTTATGCTTGAAATACACTGAAAAACGTGCGTCATCATAAGGCAACCGATACAAGAGAGTGGAGTAGTTCAACTCTTATATTTATGATGGAAGAGAATCTCGCACAGACTGTGCAGCACAGTACAATGGATGCTTACCGAGATCTAAGGTGGCTTCATCAAATATTGAGCAGCGTTTCAAACACAACTGTCAGACTGTGATTGAGAATCGCACACTTGAAAGTGAGATAATCCATCAACACATTTGAACCTGCAAACACTGATGACCCATTTCCTTTTGACACCTGTTTCAACACTTCAGCTGAAAGATGCATTATTAACAACATTTATCTTTCACTTCCTGAGCTTGTGGGCGCGCGTGTCTGCGTTTGTGTGAACGGCGTTCTTATAACAAAGAGAAAGGACGTGTGCAAAAAAGAAGAAGAAGAAGATTTAACTTAATGACCTGAAACAAAGAGATAATAATGCTCTTTTAACACTTGCTGGCTTTATACTGACTTTTAGTTCATGTCCAGTCAAGTACCAGCATGGCTGACATTTACTGATCTCGCTGCTATAAATAGAATATACACAGTAAAATGTGCTTAGCTGTATTTACAGGCACACGTTTCAGCCCTTTCAACTAACACAATGCTTGTATTTTAGCAAATATATCTCTTTCACATGAGGGCTTGGTTGCCATGCTTACATGTGGTACTTTAGTTCAGTACAATAGCTGCAGAGTGGCTTTGAAGGCCATATTTCAGCACTACATTAAAATGCACCATTTAAAACTCTGCTTTAAATGGTGCATTTTTGTCTAAATCCTGTTTCTAAATGGAGGCTAGCAAACCTTAACGCTGTTCTGGAAACTTCCCGGAAGCCCCCCGAGTCTGAAACAAAGCTTCCGGGCCACAGTGGATAATCCATCTGATTCAAGTTTTTTCAGGAGCTGTAATTAAATTTCCTAATGATCGAGGCACTATAACAGAGGGGGATTGGACTCTGAGTGGAATTGAAGTTCATAGGAGCGAGACCTCCATAATGAAGCTTATTCATTTAAAGCATATAGCGTGCCACCATGCAGCGCTATCTCACTTTCACCATGTAGTCGCCAAATGACCTGACAAAAAGAGAATGATACACTGTGCTGAATGTGGCAGCAGCAATAATCCAGTTTAATATGAAACCTGGTGCAGATCACCAAGACGCAACACATGTTTTTTAATGAGGGAGGCAATTAGATTGCGATTCTGAGGGTCCATGTGTATGAGATTGTTAATTTCAATTAGAGGATACATCAGTATCCACCTCAGCTCTCTCTTTCCTCTATGGGGAAATTTTAGAGCCTCCACTATATTAGGGAGCATAACTGTGCAAAGTTAGGAGAGCCGGCAATCAAGATCAGCAGAACACAGCAATAGAAAACAGATGGAAAGGCTTGTGCTTTGAAGAAGTGCAAACTCTGCACATGACGTCTGCATTTTGGGAGCCCTGCCCATGGCCTGCACGCAGAGGTAATGGTTCCCATTTTTATATAAAGGGGACCGAGAGGATATCTCTGTGCCTTTTTCACGAGTGAAGGTAAAATGGAGCATTTGATGGAACACGGTTGGAGGATTGGCGCTACAACTGCAGTCATGCAGACATTGTACCAGACAAAGTTTGCAGTAAAAAAGGCCTAAAGGCAAAGCTCTCAATCTACCAGGTGATCTGTATTCTGCCCCTCACCTACTGCCACAAGCTCTGGTTAGTAACTGAGAGGATAAGACTGATCCTTAGGGAGAGGGTGAGGGGCTCAGGGTAGAACCGCAGCTTTAAAAACGCACCAATTGAGGTGGTTCAGGCATCTGATTAGAAATCCTAACAGGCGCCTCTGTTTGTAGGGCATGTCTGACTGGGGACAGACTGAAGGATTATATTTATTGCCAGAGCTCAATATACCTTGGGATCCTCCTGGATGAGCTAAAAGGACACCCAGGCTATCCTACTACAGCTGCTTTCACTAGTGGACCAGCTTGTACTGTAAGCCTCTTTAAGATGATAGAGGAGTCATGGGAATTTGACAACATGTGATTGGTAGATTTGCAAAGGGCTAAAGACTGTGTACATACGCTTTGGGAAGTGCCTGCATTATCGTTGTTGTCTGTAGATTTAAGATGACAGCTGAGTTTACTAAACACCTGTGGACAAGGTGCACCCTGCAGAGGGTCCTGTTCGGTGACATTTGGATTGATCTTTGCAGATGATGTCGACCTTCTGGTTCAGCTGGACGTTGAATTTCACTGCGTACTTGCCCATTTTGCAGTGAGACGAGTGGGGCTCAGCAGTGGCTCTTAAGAGCGAGGCTTTCTGGTTTCTCCATCCACGTGAGAGGGGATAACATGTCTCCACATCTTACTCATGTGTGACAGTAAGAGGGATCATGGGATTAATGGGGGTGTCAGCTGCACTTACTGCAGGTGTTACGCTGGGATAAAGGTGTGAAAGAAAGTGCAGGCCACAGATCGAGGCTCTTCATTTTCTGCAGCCGGTTAGCATCGGTCACCTATGGTTATGAGAGTTGGGCAGGGAATGAATGAAGAATGATATAGCAGTGATGAGGTTCTCTGCAGGCTGACTCTGCACGACTCACTCTGCATGACAAAATGAGGACCCCGGCTTAAGAGAACACATAATAATAAGAAGTATAAACATTGTTGGAGAGGAGAACATCTGGGCAGCTCTCTTTTATACTGGCACCACAACCATTACACAGATTACTGGGTAGAAGATGGATGGATTAATGGATACAAGAAGGGAAAAGGGAAAAATGAGCTGGAAACATCCACGCAAGCATTTCTACAACTGCTACAGCAAGACTGGAAAAACATCAACATGAGGGGCTTTGCAATGGCAACAAATGGCTCAACTGCCTAATCTTTAGTGTAATGCCATTATTATTGGTGACATGGTGTCAGCTCAAAAGCCATGATATGGTGCATCGCAGAGTCATTTTGTGCTCATATTTCACAATTGGATGGGGAGAGAGTGGCGTGCTTGAAAAAAGGGAAACAAAATTAATCTAACGAGCTTTTGCTTGTTAAGTACGTGCTCTGTCTCCAGCTGAATGACAATGACGAGGCGTCCGCTCACCACGATACACATTCCATTGTGAATAAATGAATATGTGAGCACACTGCAAAACAAAAGGCAAGTGGAGGAATTAATTCAATGAAATGAAAAGCCTGCATTGCCAGATAAGCCATAAGGCTTCGCTGCCGAGGTATGAAATATGACAGCGGTTGCTGAGCCGCATGGATACGGCGGCTGGTGTGGCGTACATGTGACAATCTGTCCATGCAGCGTCCACCGTGGTAGGCTTGCAGCGCCGGCCAGAGTTTCCTGCATCATTAATTCAGCATCTCCCTGGCGTGGAGTTTTGGCTGCTTTCTCTGCATATGGGCAAAGTGTATGCCAAGACAAACAGAGGTCAGAGAGCAAAAGAAAGAAAAACTTTCACAGGAAATCTACCTCGCTCTCACGTTACCACACGTCCATATCTTGCCATGGGGATGTTTTAAGTGAACCCACGTGCATTTGCCCTGGCCAAGGCTTGGAGCTTAAGAATAAATATGTCCTTGCGTGTGTCTACTCCAAACTACAGTGGGAAAGATCAGAGGGGGAATCCATACCAAGATCCACATTCAGCCAGACCCACAGCAGTGCATCAGAGCCAGCGGCCGCCCAGGGGGTGGGAGGCTGCACGTACAGCTCCAGCAAGGCCACTCGGCTGTCAGGACAGCTAAAACAGGCCCAGTGCTTGGCATCGAGCTACAAAGAGCCCGGGCCTGCAGGGAGAGTCCTGTTTGATGGGTAGGTGATAAAGATGGACGGTCACCCTGCCAACTACCTCTGAGTCATAAAGCAGGGACAAGTGTTGGGGATGGGCAACCCGCGGGAAGAAAAATAAATAAATAGCAGCAAGACAGACAGAGCTGGATGGTTAGAGTATAAGCTGCGCTGAGTAGCTCTGAATGCTGGGTAATTGGAATGGGAGAGCTCTTGATGAGAGCGAGAGGATTCTGCTCACAGCTAAGGGAGACATTTTCCACTGCCGCATACTTTATTTCCTATACTGTAACTCTCCCGGACTGCTGATGGAGTGCTCGAATCTGCTCTGGCTTTGTCGCAAACTGTCACAAAGCACTGCTGTGAGGGCAGTGGGGCAGCATTCAGAGGGCTGTGCTATTCTTAGTCCACGGAGACGACGAGAAAAGAGAGGACAAGACTTTACCGTATGTGACTTATCGACGGGACAAGCTTTGGCAGCATCCTCGCAGCACGCTGTTTCGCCTGAACGAGCTCATATGGTGACCAAGATGGAAGGAGTCCTTATCGCTCAGTGTAAACAAAGCCAGTTTGTGATGTGTACAGTTTCCAGGAGGGAAAAAAACTGTTTTCATGAACGAATTAAACTGATGTGAGGTTAACGTTTGACTTTTCTTATCTACAGAAACACATACACAGGAGTTTTACATGACCGAAGTGAAGAAACTGATGCGCCCATACAGCATCTGCAGTTTAAATATGATGTCTGGCAGCAGCTAAAGTGAGCAAACAGCCAACCACAATCAGAAGAAAGTACCCATGATGAGAACTTGAGAGGCTTAAAATAGATTTTTTTTTTTTTTGTCTGATTGTACACTGCTGACCCAATAATAGATTCTTTAAGTAAAAAAGTATGGATAGGCAATGCTCAACTGGTAAAACTGTGTAAGAGGCCACATTAAAATGCAGCTCAGCAAATACTCATTATTTTTACACTTGTACAGTCAAAGAGGAGGAAAAAACTCTGCATTATATGAGGGTACCACTTCAGATTAGTGGACTGAAAAGAAAAAAAAAAGAGTCAATTTGAATGTATTCCATCTATGCCTCTCTGTTCTTCTCTCTGAAGTGTTTCCAGAATGAAGGGAAGGTACATGGAAAAGGTATTTAAGCATGACAGTGGAGCTGGAATTAGTTAAAGCTACAAAATACTGCTGTCAGAATTCTTACTGCTCAGTCACACAGCTTTAGCTGGGCCTGCAAGTGACCTTGAATACATACATAAATGTATGAACACATGGAGGCGATATAGAAATATTTACATTTAGATACACCGGTGGTCCACTCCGGCTTATTCTCATATCCCATGCCTCAAGCTGACACTACTTCAACATTTCATTTCTCAAGTGTCAACTGTACACTTGGAACAGGGTGCGCACATATCAGCTGTGATTACCTGAGCCATAAACAAAGAGATTTTCTTATCAAAGGTTTGAAAATTGTACGGCGAGATGTTCAGGAGACATGTTCAGATCCTAATTCCTCAGGGACTGAAAACAAATCTCACGAGTGTCTGAAATGGAGCTGTTTAGCACTTAGATGCATAACAGGGATAGAAGATGTTTTTATATATCTTTTCATGTTAAAGAATCAGTCTTTTGACTTCCCTTTGCTGCTCAGTTTTTATGGAAGTTTTTATGGAAGGACGTCTACCATAGCGCTGTTTTGATGCTACCACTTGAGGGCGCTAGAATTGCGAATTTTCAAATTCTATGCAGTGGATTTAAAGGGGATTCAGCGTTGGTTGATAATGAAATCCGGGGGTGTGGAGTTAGAAAGCATTGAGCCCACCGGACCTCTGCGGCCCGCTCCTCATCTCTACACGAGGCTAGTGGTTCGAGGCTACATTAGCCGCTACTAGCACAACACACCCGATACATTCGGACTCAAAGTAAACATTTCAAATGCAAAAATATGGCCAACAGCATTGTTCTTCAGCAGAACGATGAGCACAGCTTTCCTTTATAATTCAAGAAATGTACAAGATAATGACTTCTTGGATTCAGGTTTCAGTTGTGTGCAGGTTAAATTCTCAACACTGCCTCCTCACATGGTGATTTAACTTATTACTTAGAGCACTGATGCACACTATTTCTTGGCTCTCACTGTTCCTCCTGCCATTTTTAAACATTTACTTACCCAGAGAAAGTTGACTGAGCTTGCTCGCCCTGATCCATATTTACACCTGGGACCTGCGTGGTGTGACCACAGACCTCTGCTATTAGCCACTGTGCCACTTTGAGGCAACAGCGGGTTCACTGCCTTCCTCAAAGGATCATTAACAGTGATTGTTAGAGCAGGGAAGAATGCACTCTGTTCACCACTTTCCCCTTTAGTCTTTTATCAGCTCTTCAGGGAACATTAATCTTCTCCTGGTGACAAGTCCAGCTCTCTTTATGCTTGGCCACCTCGAAGCTCGATCATCATAGCTTGAACTGAAAGCATGCGCGCTGATACAGTTTCATTGTTTTACCTCCCAAACACACATTTCCTTCAAATTATTCTCTCCACATCTGATATGTTTTTGTCCGCTCTGGGTCACCTAAGACATTAATCGGTTTTTGTTATCTGCCTAATGCTTCTCATTAAGTCTCACATTAACACTATCATGCAGCCGAAACAATGGAAAGCATTAATGACTATAGATACGACCTTTCACAATCTTTCCTCCGCTCCTTCCTTCACTGTGCCGACGGCTCTGCTCTCTGTCCCTTATCCCCATTCCATGACTATGTATCACGTCACATCATGCAGTCTCAGTCCACTCTCAGTCCGCCACCCGCTACATTAACCTTTGCACATTGTGCAAGCGAAACTCTACCATAAAAATCGCTGGGAAGTCTCCAGGGGTGAAAGGCCATTAAGTGGTCTACATGGAGTCTTAAACTCTGCCACCCTGTGCCTGCCTGATGCACAAGTCCATTACAAAAAGAAGAGGGGCATTGCAGATACCACAGGCTTTTTACTCGAGGTCCCAGAAGAGAGCTTTACACTTTCAAGATCTTCACAACCCACTGACCACTCAGTCCACCAGTGCTTGCGTAAAGTCATGACAAGACAAGACCCTTTAAACTATTTACTGAATGACTGCGGACCAGCTTTGAAGGCGTAAAACGGTGACGGTATGCGGATTGTTGAAAGCCCAAAGATGCTGCATCAAACAAGAGGAAAAACTCTCTTTGGATTTGGGGATGATATCCATGTCGTTTTGTCCTGTGTTCATTGTTGCTCATGGAAAAACTCTATTTTCCATGGTGAGGGGCTGCTACTTTCTCTACGACTGCAGCTCTGCCAGTCACAGGCTTCCATTGTTGTCAGAAATTAATTCGAGACAGCACGCAGACACACACTGCAGCTTAGACTGATGTAACATATCATGCTGAAAAGCACGTGTACTGTAATTCAACTCTGCCAGTCTCGATACAACTGCTGTGATTTTTGAAGTTATAGAGTCTTGCAAAGAAAAATGTACCTTGCATGTGTTTTCAGCAGGACGGATTGCATTAGTTCAGGCAGCAGTATGCCTCTGAAGGCAGCTTTATGGATTTCTCACCACAATAGGAGTCTGTGATGTCGGTAGGTAAAGTGGATTTCCATTCACTGGTATTAATGGTGGTTTTGCAAAAAGCTGCATTGTTCTCATTATCCTTCAAGCTACACTGTATGTCTAGAACTAGAGATGGTGCTGATACAGTACATGTCCATATAATATGGGAGAATTAACATGTGAGGGGAAGTATTTTTTATTTTTTTGTCAGGCTTTCTCAACTTTAATTTTTCTCTCCTCCTCGTCATGTCGTCAAAAATGTCATTCCCTGTTGGGTTGTATGAGATATTATATGATTTTATATACAGGCTAAATCCTCCAAAAACACTTGAGCTGCCTTCCTGCAGCAGAATATCTTGACACAAGATTGTGCAACGTAACTGAGCAGCTCTGTTTCAAAGGCAGCTGGCTGCACTTCTGTCGAAGATTGAAAGGAGCTGCAACGTTCACCACAGAAAATACTGTATTCCAAAATGAGTTTTTCCTGTTACTTAAGCTTTGTCTATGCGCGCATGTGTGTGTGAGGCGATAATGCAAAACTGGATTTAAAATGAAGAGGAGACTCTATGACATCTTAATGAAGAGGAATTGAAATTTTATGAGCTTCAGTCAGCAGATGCTAGCCTCTCCCACAGGCTCATCACTAATATCGCAGTCAGTCATATTGAAACAAGGAATCTTGATGAAAGCCTTTTTCTTTTTCAGAGTGAAAAAGCTGTGATTTTTTTATTTTTTTTTCCCAAACACCTCCACCCACACTGATGCAGCAGAGGTAACCTCTACAGTCAGCGAGAGGGTGAATAGCCTCCAGTATGAGGAGGAAAAACCAAACTTGATCCAGCAGGCCCTGAGGCATTGGGCGTGTGGCCTCACCAATGAAAGCGCACTACAGTTCCCTCTCTGTATCATTCTCTCTGGCACGGCAGCTCACTGTATACTGTTTTTAGCATTTAGCAAACAGCAGTGTGGAGATATACACCTTTTCCTTGTGATGTTTTAAAGCAGGAGAGGTTTATTCGTGTATCTGTCTCAATTATTTAAGCTGGCCATGGTCAGTGGTTGGTAGAAAATAAAGGGGAGATCATTTATTCATGACAAAGTGCAGCTGTGTGTTAATCAGTGGAGATTCCTACAGACGAAGTGCGAGCAGGGTGTTTTGTTTTATTTTACTGGTGGCAATGAGATTGACAAGGGCATACTTTGTCTCTGTCTCTCTCTGTGTCTCGTCCCTCTTCATTTCGCCGCCACACCATCTTACAGTACGAGGAAAAAATCCATCCTCAGACGCTCTTATGCTGTTAGACATCATCAATTTGTGATGTTCAATTTGTGATGGAATGTGGTAATTTCTATTTTTTGCTGTGCCCACTCTGTTTCAACTTGCCTCATCAACTTTTACCTCAGTCAGTGATTTCCCAGAATGACTTTAACCAGCTGCCAGAGGACGGCGTCTCACAACAGACACAACCAATGACTCCCTTCTCTTCAGGTGGGGGAAGGCTCATTAATTGTGAAACGATTAGGCAAATTATCACAATCAGCAATGCTGAATTTAGACTATTATGTGATCGCCTCTCCGTTTAGCTACAACAATGAAATAGGAAAGTGCTAGACGCCATCTCTGCAGACATCCTTTAGTGCAGAGCTGCGGTTAGTGTCTGCAGTCTTTCAACCAGCTGTAGGTTTTACTCTGATGGTGTGAATAATCCTTTCCCTCAGCGCTGCCATCCATTGGCTGCTGGCTGCAGAGTGTGCCACACATGTTGGAAGATACTGCACCATGCAAGAAAAGCCAAGGACAGTTAATATAAGAACACTTCTTTGCACACAACAGTGGGCTCGGTGTGTATTTAAATCAAATTATCTTTTAAATGACTATTAATATGTTTTTAGCATATTAAATTGCTGATTTAATGTAGGTTAAATGTATCATTAACATACCTAAAATAGTCATTTGAGTGTAGTCATAGAGGTAATCCGACATTCAAGCAGTCTACCACTCTGGGACTCTTAAGTGTGCAAATTTCAAATTCTATGCATGATCGCTGAAAAACAACAGAGTGAGGCATAACATATCCAACTCTGGCTCACTCTTGACAAAAGGTGGTGGGATGATGCATTTTGGCAGTGTTCTGGCATTTACGGACAGAACTACACTGATTGGCCTGATGGGTACAATAAAAGGTCAACATTTCACATTTCGCAATTCACAGGATGAGGCATCTTTTTACTGATGGATCCAAGGGGAGTGGTGGAGGGATGGGGGGGCTGCTGCATCATTTTACTGCTGTTTGGAGTAAACAATAAACCTGTCCAATTCACTTCCGCAAAGCTTCTTTCAGTGCTGCACTCTTCACACCCCAGTGAGCCTTATGCACTGTCAGCAGTTGCTGCATGCATACTGTCCCCATTAAACACCTTTTATTATAGTGATGAAAGAAACAAAATGCCATTTAAGGAGCACACCAGGACATAAATCAAAAGACAGCTCTCCAAAAACTATGGCGCTTTACACAGGTGGCATGGCATCATTCATCACTCTCTTGATCCATGGCCGTCTGACAACTTTCTCTCAGTGTTTCACCTCCAGCACCGTCAGCCATGTCATCTGTATCCACTTTATGGCCTGCCCTGAGCCAGCCCATTAGAACGGCGCATCACAATACATGTACGGCGACGCAAAAAAAAAAAAATCTCCTTCACTGAGTAAGAGTGCAGGGAAACTAGAATCATGTCTATGTATACCTCCTTAGATTCGCTGTGAAGCCACACATCAAAAGTGACGTGCTGCCTTCTTCTGGCCATCCATCATGGAGATGTAGACACACCGGACACAACGCTGCTGAGACGAGCAAGACGCGCCACGTTTTATCCTCCCTACTGGGAACCCAAATAACACACTGTGTGATTTTGAAGGCTTTCATTTTTTTATGTTTACATTTAGAGGATTTAGACGAGTGCAGCTGAGAGCCATTTTACATAAATGCCTGTTTGTCTCGCGCTCTCGCACACACAAAAGAAGTCGAGATGTGGAGATACTTACAGTATCGGTATTTAATGTGATTAGATGCTATCACAGCTGACAAGAGTCCAAACCTAAGCAGTAAACATTGAACCAGTTAAGGCTTTTGTGTGAGCAGCAGTGCAGGAAAGACTTCAACAAATTAATACAGAGTATTAGTTGATTGTGGCCTAATTGGTCCATTCCGACATCATTGAGTGGATTTGCTTTTGATGATGCTCCTGCGTGTGGATGAGTGGCAACGGTTCTTCTTATGATGTGGATCCATTAAAGGGCACACAACTAACCAGCTTTATTATGTTTCAGATTTCACAGAATCATCACTCCGCCGATCTTCCTCTCTCCTTTGTTAAGAAGCCCATCTTCTATTCTTTGTTCACTTCTCTTTTAAAATCTAGACAGTTTCTAATAACACAGAGATTGTGATGATCAGCACTTCTGTTCAGCATTACAATGTCTCAGATTGCCTACTTTATTCCCACCGCACTGTGTTATTGTAATCACAAAGGTTAGTAATTACCTCATATGTAGAGTAAATGGATGGTAGGGTGTTTTGGCAAGAAATCCTGTTCGTTATTTAGATTGTGCACATTGTGTGAGCATTGTCCTTTAAAGGGGTTTATTCATGAAAGGCCTGCGACACATTAATGGCTGGGCAATGACCATTTACTACAGCTTGCTTTGTTACATACATGTAACTAGAATGCATTTCAAAATAATGGCCTTCCAGAAAAAAATTATTGTTTATTTTATGTGCCTGTAATTCCAATCTGAGCATTTGAAAAAGATATGGCCCACTTTTGTAGATGATGCATTCAGTTTAAAAGATAAAGGTGTGTCTCAGGATATGATCACTATCTCCACGCAACTCTTTTGGCATTTACTATAAAATCATTCTGCAAAGAATTCACAGGTGATGAGATTAGTTGTTAGATTGTACTTCAGATAATGTGTCATGAAAATGGCCATAAGTGCTGCGTTCTTGTGCTATGAAGGCCCTGCACAAAGAGGAGTGTTAGTTGTTCTCATGTTGGTAGAATCACCTCTGAGTGCTCTAGAAAAAGAGCAGGAGAGAGAGAGAGGGCCTTGTCTCTATGACCCCTTCACACAACACTGCTTATTGATTGATTGCCAGTAGCAGGGCTAAACCCTCTTCCAAGGACAAGTGGCTTCACACGCCCCTCCACCACCACCCCCAACACACACACGCACACACGCACACACACAACAAGTCTCTCCATCTTTTGCTTTGAACAGCTCTCCAAAGTAGACTATGCTCGCCTTTGTGTTTGATGACAAATTCAGTACAGGAGCAGCTGCAAACACAAAGTCTCCCTACATGCTGTAAGACGGCTCAACAAAGTCAGAGCCTGCCGCTGCCGGAGGACGCACATCTTAAAGTATGTTTTTATGAACATTAAACACAGCAGTCACACAGCTGAGTACATAGACTATGTAGACAGCTTAGTTCCAATTAATTATGTTACAACATGCAATGAGATTTTAGATAGTCGTGCTTTCAGCTTTGTTATTATTTGCGTGTCTTGCAGGGATGAACTCTGACTGTGAGACAGGCTTTATCGCCCAACATCCAGCACCAATAACACTCTTGTGGCTGAATGGGCATGCTTTGGTGTGATACTGGATTGGATTGGGAACAGACTTCAGGAGCCTTCACAGAAGAGTGGAGGTTATTATTGCAGCATATTAACGCCCCTGGTTTTGGAACGGGGCATCCAAGAATCGCATTTGGGTGCACATACTTTAAGTGTGCTGTAGCATAGCTGCCATTAAAATCAAGCAAATAGCCTGCCTCAGTCCACAAGTGTCCTTCTGTCACAGGGGCTGATGAATGGGCCTTTGTGTTCACGAGGGACATGACTGAGGTACATAAAACAGCACGAATCAATTATTCGCCAAAAGCAACAATGTTGAACCGGGAAGTTAGCTGGCCCACAGACTTTAAACCTCTGCAGAAATGCTGAGCTACAGCCACTAAAAACATTTCCTGACAAGCAAAATAACACCATAATAAATAACAAATTTTCACAGCACACTGCATTAATACATTACATGAATCTTTGTATTGTCAAGCACCATTTATTTCCCTGCTGAAAATATATACACAATGGACGTAATCACTTTCACAGGAAGACCTTGACTTCTCTCTCTCTCTCTGTGTGTGTGTGTGTGTGTGTGTGTGTTTTCTCCTTCTCTCAGCCTCCTAGTTTGTTTTTTTCTTTCTATCATTTGTCATCTAATACAAACAGGAGGATTCTTGTCACTGTTCATGTGCTTTCACGAAAACGTCTGCATCAATCTGCATGACCAAGCCTGCGCATGCCACAGACCCATCGCAGATATCCCACTGTCTGTCCAACTCCCGTCCACTCACATACCTGAAGCCATGTTGGGACTATGCAAAAAACACCCAACGCTCTGGGGTGTATGAATATGTAAGTGATGGAAGTGATGGGTAGAGTTATGAGGTTATGGGTGGAGGCTGCGGGGCAGGCGCTGGCAGGAGACAAGGGGGGGCAGCGGAGGGACAGACTGCCACCAAGCAGCTGTTAGGCTCTGCTGGCCTGCCGTGTGTTATTTATTGCAGCACTGGTTAGGATCTCAGCGTGGTGTCTGCAAAGTGGGTCAGCATATTATCTACCTCCCTCCTTTACTCCCTCCCTCCTTTGCTCCTTCTCTCAGCCACTATCTCACACTCCTCATCATGCAGCCCCTTCACTAACACTGACTCTGTCTGACATCTGTTTCACTACATATCTCACATCCTGTCTCTGCTTCCCCTTCTCCTTCTCTCATCCCTGCCCATTTAGCCTCTTTTGTTTCCTCAAACTTGGCTCTCTTTCCTCATGTCAACCTAATTCCTTTTATTATCACTCCAATCCCTCTTCTCCAGGCTGTCCTCTGATCGTCCCCTTGATCATCGGCGCATCTCTGCAGTTTTCCACGCGTAGCCTGGTCGGAGAAACCGAGGGAGAGAGAGTGTAAAATGGGTGGAGGTAGCCAGTAAACAGCAGGAGTAGACTACTGCAGCTCAGACACCCAATGAGCTTCATTAGCAGCCTTCCACTGTGATTCAGGAATCACATTAAAAATAATAAATGCGCAGTGCTCACAGGAGGGTACACACTCGCATGCACAGCTTCACACTTGCACACTGAAATACACACAAATACAAACAAGTCCCACGCTCAAAGGCTTTTCAACAAACTCAAGTTCATGGACTCACAATTAAATCCCCCTGCTGTGTAAGAATATGCTCAAACATGTTCTGAATTCTCTCTCCTGACTTTGCAAATCCTCCTCGGAGCACCATCAGGCCACAAGGCTACAAGGATGCAGCCTGCTGAGTCATCAAGGTTTCTCTTAAATGGTCACTGGGTTCGGTTTTGGACCCTCAAGGCTCGAGCGCTGCCAGGTTCTCACAATTCTGAGGGGCAGCGCCGGTGATTTGCAATCCCCTCTCCGCCTAACGCCTTAATCAGAATCTCAATCCCAGAAACCCCTGGGGCATGGGCGGGGCACCAGCCTACTCCCGCAGCCAGCTTGCTAGGATACGACGCTTGGATTTCATAAAAGTGAGCACCTGTGAATGACTTGCACCTGCTATTCAGAGGGAGGAATTATTCAAATCTATGCCTGCACCTCTCCTCTAATCTTTCCTTCCTCTTCATCCTCGTTTGATGAGAGAGGTTCAATCTTTGCAGTAATTCAAATAGTTCGTAAACACTCAATCCTTCTCCAGCAACGACAAAAACAGTTAATCCCACTGCTACGAAGCAAGCTGCACTCAGTTTTTCTCAACCTTTCATGTTTCTGGACTGAGTTGAAAAAAAAAAAAAAAAGAAAACACATTGAATCTAGGCCATGCAAAGACTGAATGTTTCATATTCTGCTTTTGGAAAACACACATGCACACACATACCCAGCAGTGAGGATATGATAAAGAAAATTAAGACACTCCAGCAACTCTTGCAGCTGTTAGTTTTTCAGATCCTCCTTCCTCTGCCTCTTCCTTTATTTTCCTGCCCAAGGTCCCTCCTTCCCCCCTCCCTCCGATCCTTCCCCCTCAGAACAATACAGAACACGTGCTGGCCGTGCAGAGAGAATAGCTTTGGAGGGATTGCAACCAATTAAAGGGAGCAGCGCTACACTTTGAAGAACTGCTGCACACAAGACAAAGCGGTATGTTTGTAATCTAGCCCAGTGTCTCCTCGCTGGCCCATGCTCATCAATCCTGGCTACAGCGGGTGGCAAAGGGGCAGGGAAGAGAAGAAGCGGCGCTTTGCACCAGGGTCACTTCATCATCACCCTGCACAAACCTACCACTGCATCTCTCGGCCCTGTTGCCTCATCCACACATCGCTATAAATGTCAGCGGTACCCACCCCACTCTACGGTCCATGCCCATATACTGAAAATCAACCCCCTGGGTCTTGATACATGTTTTTGTCCTTCTCCGTCCACTCTTCTGCTCCCCCAGAGAGTGCAAGGCTGCACTCCGCTGCATAATGGGCATCAGTCATGGAGACTCACTCATTCTCCTGTGAGACTGATGGTGTTTATGGTGACAGGTATTACAGGTGCTACAACCGATAAAAACTGCCTGTTTAATGCAGCCCAAAGATTTTAAACAACATGACGCATTTTTACAAAAAACAAAAACAAAAACACTGATAATATTCCCTTTGCCTCCTTGCTAAATGATTTGTCAGCATTGTTACGGCTTGAAATGCACAAAAGCTGCTTTATGTACATGAACATGTAAGATTGGCTAGTCCCGCTTGCCCCTTGTGTGGATAGCAGCTATTGAAACAGCAGACCTGCAGGGCTGTGAAAATGAAGCCCACTGCTACAGTGATATAAGACTGTACCCAATAAAGACCTACTAGCCATGTGGTACAAGTCCCATTGGACCACAGCTCATCTTCTCCACTACTCTCCTCTCTGACATTTACTTACTGCATGCCTGTGTCCCTTCCTAATATCTTTAAAAGAAATTTCTTGTCCATCTGTCATTTTTTCATCGCTCTCATTCTCCTCAAGGGCGATGGGTATTTTTATCCTTTTGTTTCTTGCTTGTGTCCTTTTTCTTTTCCTGCTGGACACCCTGCTCCCCTATAGAAAGGAGCTCACTGTTCTTTCTGGCCTTTACTCATTGTCCAAATTTCACATTCTATATCAGCATGAATTTCAGTTTTTGGGGTATTCTTACTTGTGCTGAAACGATTAGCCATTCATTAACATCGCTTATCAAGCAACGTTAACGTATGCACGCATGCGTACTGCACATGAGCAGGCAAACACACACAAACACAAACATGCTCGTTTTCTTCGGGAGCTATGTTAAAAACAACTGGTGAAGCAGGTCCGTGAAGTCCACTGAGACGATGCATATCATATTGAACTACAGTAAACAAATAAACTCGACTTGATTTATTCTCCAGGTGCGGCTCCTCTCGCCTGTTCTCCAGACCGGCTGAATAACTAACATCGATTTCTCCCTCTCTCTCATGTTCATTCATATGGATGCCTGCGTGTGATCACATTTGCTTTCCTGGTCCTGTGTAACCACTCCAAAAAACATGCCTGCTTAGGCAAAAGTTATCTTGTCGGCCGATTGACTTCATGTCATTATGTAACGTGGTGCTGTGTGTGTAATGCAAACTCTGCTGTCAGGCTGGGACAGTCTTTGTTAACAGTGACAGGTACTGAGAAGGACAGGAGCAGGAACATGAGAGACCTGCCCTCTCTCTTATTATCACCGCCAAGGACTGCATAAGGGGCCATGTTGGACCAGGCAGACTATGCATACATGGCATACCGATGGCTGGAGGGAAAGCTTTAGAGTCACGCTGCAGCTGCATTGTCTTTGTCAGTACTATGGACAGCTCCGAAGGATTTGAGGCCTTGTCCTTTCATAGTGCTGAATAAGTATTGCAACGCTTCGGTCTTTATTTCAGCGAGTCAGTGTTGAAAAAAATTATGGGTACGACAGAAATATGAGTGTATGAAAGCCTAAACCAGCTGTGGCCTGAATGTGTCAGGTTCAAACGTCACTTTGTGTTTTGAGTAAGGAATGGAGCATAAGCAGGAAAAGCACAGAGAAGCTTTATGGGGCGCCATCAGCCTTAATGGAGTCTGAGAGGCATCTATGTACGCCACGTCCTCGCGGATTGTTCTAGCGCTTTTCCCTCCCTATCTCCCTCGTTCTCTCCTCCATCCCTCGGTTGCCTAAACACACATTTCAGAGCTATTAGAAAATGTCAGCTGGAGCAAGCACACAGAATAACACTGGGGCGCATGAATATTGACTTGACACCCATATTGCAGCACACTTTACTACTATTATCCACACTGTCACATTTAGAGTAATTTCATTCTTATATACATGGTAGAATTACGTGCCCTCCTTGGAGCAGATGAAGTCCCACATTTCATATTTGTTCTCATTTCCTGACATGTGACCAAATAAGGCCATTGTCCTGCTTCATGTCACAGCATGTTCTAACATTAATTTTTCAATGCGACATTATGTTTTATTGCTCATTGCTTTCAGAGGCCAGTGGTGTTATGACAGCAGCTTGCACTAAAATCCACTACTGTATATTCTGAAATGGCTCTCTCGTTTCTCGAAGTCACGCCTCCTGTGCTTCTCGTCTCACTCCCTCACCCTCCATAGCTTTGTCTGTCCCTCAAACACACACGAACACTCACATACATGCCCTTACAGATACCGCCACCATCACCATGACTACCACCACACACGTACACACTCACGCACAGTCTCTTTCTCCTAATGATGTTAAGAAAATGCACATTTTTAATAGGCCAAACTACAGCCGGCGTCTTCATGTAGCATTTTTCTCACCTCATTAGTATCTCCCTTCCTCTGCCCACGTGAAAGAAAGAGAAGAGGAATGCAGACTGCGCATTGTTTGGTGCCCTTGATGAGGCTTGCCACCATAAATGAAAAATAAACATGTCTGTCTGGCTTTCTTCATGCAGTTCTGACATCAACTACAAAGCCCCGTGGAAAAAGGGAGAAAAGGAAAATTAGCTCCTCCTGACATGATTGTGGCAGTTGAACCGCAGATTGCTGGTTGCCTTCTGTCGCACACAAAAACACACTTGTCTGAAGATCATGTATGGTTTCTACAAAGCTGCGTCCTGTGTACCCAAACACAGACGGATGCATGACAAATGCAACAGAGCTCCGCACAGTTACAGACAAAAGGCTGGCTCTGTCTGCACACCAGGTGGAAAACATGTAAACAGTTGGAAAGCAGGCCCCTATTGGCTGGGAGACATTTCATGAGTGCAAACTGTGAAATTAACAATAGAAAAAAAAATACAGAATGAGTGAAGGATTTTATGTCTCCACTGTTGTCCTGTGCCGGTACATTGGCAGTGTTAAGAGCAGATATATATATATATATATATATATATATATATATATATATATATATATATATATACATAGTGCTCAACAAGGACATGGCTGCTGCAGACAGCACTCTCTTTGATACACACACTGACGAAATTAATGTGAATAGCTTATTGGGGTACTGCTGGGGCATTCTTTGAAAAACATATTGGACATGCATTTAATTTAAGCTCTGAAGCTCGGCATGGCTTTCTTCCTGGAGTAGAAGGGCCCGAGTTCAGAGAGACAGGAAGATGAGTGGCTGGGAGCACACTGGGCCACACCAAAGAGCTTCCAAACAATAATGGCTGATTGAATAATATTAAATATTATTTTTGGCTATATTCTCAGTCATCAGTGCTCACACTTAATACATCAGGACATGGAAGAATGGCATAGTGCTTAATAAACTGCTGTTTTATTCAACACTGCACCTATATTCAAATAATTTCTAGTAGATATATAGCATATGTGACAGAAATAGGGTATGCTGGTGCAGGGCTGCATGATAACTGCTGACATAAGAGCCTATCAAAGAGATTGGGATTATTTAATCAAAATGCTGTCATCATTTTAACATTTCCCTTAAAATGATACATAAAAGTTCAACTGTATAAATATTTACATCTATTAACATTAAATCAGTGCATCTTCTCCAACCTAAATATAGATAAAACTAGTCTCAGTACTCATTCCTTCACAGCATGCCACAAAAGATAAAAAGGATTCATGCTAAAATACAAAATTTGGCCACAACTTGCAGGTTGCCTGTGAAGTGAAAATGCTCCCGCCTACAGCTGCAGTTGTGTCTGGGAAGCACAGACCAGTTAATCACAGCATGCTCCAAACAAATGGCTGCGATGGGTCAGACAGTTCGCCTGCATGAGTTTATACGCCAGATCAGACACTTAAAACAGAGAGAGACAATATCACAGCTGGCCAGGTAAAATCATAGCAATTGCAGAACCCAAAAACATAATTATTATAGCATTAACTGCGAAGCCCAGTATTCAAGTAAAAATCAACGCGTGTCTTTGTTGTGGAGATATCGCACAATGCTAAGCGAGGAAATGAAAAAGCAAAAGTGAACTATACTGAAAATACAGGTATACATGATTTATACAGTGTCTAGGCTTCAGCAGGTATGACTGCATACCACACATAATATTGTATATCATATAATCATGACTGTATACACACAAATGCCAATCAGGGGCTGGTTCAGCAGTGCATCATAGAAAGGATCAAAAGTGAGATACATGTGTGCCTGTGTTCATGAATTACCGTGCGTCACCCCATGTGATGGCTGCAGAGGGATAAGTAAAGGAGGAGCAGGGGTATGGCTGGCAGATGTGCTGTGCAGCAGGAACACAGGTGCAAGCCGTTTTAATGAGCAAAGGGAGGCCATGTGGACTAAACTCCCTCATCTGTTGCCATCACACCTATGATGAGTCCATTTTGGGGTCAGTTCCGCTTCGTTTACCCCCCTCCAGGACAAACCAGATTCCAAACCCGGCCATATGGAGTCCAAGGCGGGATAGTGGAGCTCCTTGGCTCTGACCTGTTATGTACTGTAAGTGGTCCATTTCCAACAGGGCAGGGCTTACCTGTGCTTATGCCGGGGCTAACGCTGATACATCATTAGCAGAGTAATGAAGGGGGTGGGAGATCTTTGTCTAAGGATTACTTTAATTCCCACTATCACATTTCGCTATGAGATTTTCTCCAGACCTCTCCAGACAGGGCTGTGGCTACTTGATGATTGATGACCATGTAGTACTAAGATACTGTACTCCTCCATGGAACCTGAACAATGCTGCATGCAGAGTGCAGACAAGGGTGACGGTATGCTTGAGCAGGGCTGCTTGGTTTGCCTGGTGTGTGCACATATTCTGTGCCTGCCTCTCAGAAGGCCCAGAAAGTAATTACGGGATTCATAGTGGTAATGGGAAATATACTGTATGTCGCACACTCCAACCGGCGCGCAGACAAAGGTTGGAAATTTGCAATCAACCTGAATTTCCCATCAGATTCAGACAAGGCATTTGTTGTGCTGGCGAGGCTGATGCAAAGCTAAAGCTACGTGGTCGCAAGAGCTGACCTGCAGCTATCACTATATCCCTTGTTTTGCTGCATTGTACAGTATTTGTTTTGTTCTGTTCTGATTATGAACAAGTATATGAGCTATAAGAGACTCGTGTTCCATTATTGTTCTGCTTGGGGTCACAAGGACAAATGTAGGACCGGCCGTGTGCTTTTGGAGGCAGATAAAACTGCATTTGCGTTTCTACCTTTTGAAGTCCCTCTAGTCTGACATGGCTTGTATGGATGGCTTGCACAGCAAATAGACTTAGCCGGGGCAGGGCACATGTGGGAGATCACGCATGGGCACGGACAGATGAAAGGTTTTGGTACCCTGCTTGTGACAACAGTAGTCACAGATCTCTGCTTTGATGGCGGCACCCTATGTTCAGCACCTGCCCCATCCTGCTAACCTCCTGGCATTCCCGTAGAGGAGACAATCACCATCTCTCTCTCACTCGCGCACTCTCTGAAACGTCAGCAGCAGCCCTGTTATTTACCACTGCTTCAGCTGAGTATCAAAGCCGTCGTACAACATAAAGTGAACCCTCTGATCCCAAACATCACTGGTCATTACCATCAGCAATTACAGATATCCAAGATTACTACACTGGAACAGAGCTGGACAAAACCGACTCCGCATTGATTACAATGACAGTGAAATTGGATAATTAATGGCGCTTGGTTATCACAGTCATTTGTCAGCATCATGTCTTGTGTCTGAGTATGTGTCTGCGTATCAACATCATGTGCTGTGGACAAAATATGGTTTGTTAAAAATTAATTTGGATTTAAATCAAGTGTTTTTCCTATCAATTCTACAATACTGTGGCACCAACTAAAAAACAACGCTGCAGTTTATTTTCTAACCGGCAAAGAAGGACTGGGTTACATTGAACTTTGGGAAACACTACCTTATTTTTTTAGCGCTGCCTGGTCTAAATACTGTAAACCGTGAGCCCTTTCATGTAAGCTGAGACTCTCTCTGAGTCCGTCTTGAGAGATTGAATTTACTTAGTCTCCACGGTTCCAGGGATGTCGATAAGATGCAGGATCACATGGACAAATGGCCCTGCCCTCGATGGGATGTGCAGAGTTACTCGAGAGGAGATACTGCACGTCACTTAGGCCAAAGAAATAAAAGCAGCCCTGTGGTTTGCATCCCCCTGCGTTTGACCTCTGAGCGGGAACACGGTATTCACTACAGATGGCCTGCATGCGCCTCGCTGCTCATTGCTCACCCAGGTACCAACACTGTCACCTTGTTACCCCCGACGCACACACACCAGTCACACAGCCGACTGACGGGGCTAAGAGCTGGCGTGTGCCCAACAGCCCCGGGCCCACCTCAGCACAGCTGGGGAGGCTCTTACACAATTCATTTGAGAAAGCTCTTGGTCAACTGCCTCAAATGCAAATGTAGGCTCTAATTGTGTGCCACAAATAATACACACCTCTGCATGACTGCTGATAACTCATTTTTAAGTACCATGCGGAACACCTGACTAGAAAAATGCAGGTCAAAAGAGGATTTTTGTAGAAACAAATCATGTTTATCTTGCTAGTCACAGGAAAATTGCACAGTGACATCTCGACTTATTAATGTGATATTATATGCATGCCTGTCCCCTGACTTTAAAGCCTCTGGACTGTTTATCACAGTGCACAGTGCTTTATAACAGGTGATAAATTCTTAACCCACCAGTGTATCTTATTAGAAAAGGTGGGATGGTCCTATTTAGCCAACAGAGAGGAGTTATGATGATTTTTTTATAAAGAAGGCACCATCCCTGCACCATTATGCGTACCGTTATGCCTAAATTCATGATCAGACAGCAGCAAATACAATAATTGTAGTGTCAGGTTGAAGGAAATTTTAACTTTAGCTTAGATATTCAAACTGAGCTGGAAAAACAGATTCACTATGCTGATTACAAATGGAATTAATGTCTAACGTGTATGTAAGCCATGTGTTGTTGTGCATGTCTGTGTGTTTAGCTTATGTTTTTTATCTTTGTTCACAGATCTAGTTTGAAAAGGAGCCCTCAGTGAGATTTAAGTGTTTAAATAAAAGATGCATTTTAAGTCAAACTATGCATTCAAATATTGTTTTCTGACTAGTTGTACTGTAATTTTACATTCATATCTAAAAATAGAGGAACACACTGAATCATATATTAGAGGGACATTTTGGATATGATTGTCAAAATCAATCATACTTATTTAGACACAGTGGGTAGTGAATATAAAAGCGCATGGGCATGAACGTGCATAAAAGTGAAAACGCTACCTTTGTTTGTGGTGTAATACTTGGCAGGTGATCAGGAGTGAAAAAATAATCCCCTCACAGTCAGTCATCTGCCTGTCATCTGCTTTATCATGATTGCAGGAAAAAATCCAAGCAAAATGTGCTTTATGTTTCTCTTTCTCAGACCCAGACCATCCTGTCACCCACTCACCCCCTCCCCAGCCCCCATCACACAACCACTTCCTTCATGTCTGTCAAATGCGGTAGAATGCTCCCACAAAAGATAAGAACACACAGTCAAACATATGGGCACACAAATGCAAACCAACCCTGCGTCATGCAGCATTTACGTCTGTGGATTCACAGCAGTGGAGGCAGAGACAGGGAAAGAGAGAGAGAGAGAGAGAGAGGGAGACGCATAGCTAGAAGAAGTTCTGCTCACAAAAACAAGCACAGAGCACTGCTAAATGCAAGGAGCCTCCAGCACAGATAAAGACAAAATAAAACACTACATACACATATGCAGCCACTAGAAAGGGTCTGTGAACAATTCCCCTTGAACGCATAGAGACACAGTGAGCTCAGTCATTCACTACCAACTCATATACATGCATTAACTGACAAAATAGATGCAGCAGCACTTCTTTTAGATTTGCAATATACATACAGTGGAAGAAAAAAGTATTTGATCCCCCACTGATTTTTAAAGTTTTCATACTAAGAAATAAATGAACAGTCTCTGATTTTTTTGACAGCTTTATTTTAACAGTGATAGAAAGAAGATCCCCCCAAAAAATCGAGAAAATTACATGAAATTAAAAATAAAAATGTATTTGCATTTCATTGAGGGAAATAAGTATTTGACCCCCTACCAACCATGAGCAATGTTGGCTCCCACAGACCATTGACATACTCTTAATCTCAGTGTCAGTGTCAAGTCATGACCTACATGAGAGACACCTGTCCCAAATTGTCACCTGTATAAAAAGCCACCTGCTCACAAACACAGTGACACTCCAACATCTCCAACATGGGCAAGACAATTATTCAGAAGTGGAAGAAATACAACATGACTGTCAATCGTCCTAGGCTGGGGGCTCCATGCAAGATATCACCTCGTGGGGTCTCAATGATCATGAGAAAGGTTAGAGATCAGCCTAGAACTACACGGGAGGAGCTGGTTAATGATCTCAAGGCAGCTGGGACCACAGTCACCAAGAAAACCATTGATAATACACTGAGATGCAATGGTTTAAAATCCTGCTGTGCGTGCAAAGTCCCTCTGCTTAAGAAGGCTCACATCCAGGCCCGCCTCAAGTTTGCCAATGAACATATTAATGACTCTGAGAGTGACTGGGAGAAGGTGCTGTGGTCAGATGAGACCAAAATCGAGCTCTTTGGCCTCAACTTTCTCTTCTAAGGAGACAGGTCGACTTCACCGCATCGACGGTAAGATGAACGGGGCCATGTATCGCAAAGTCTTGGGTGACAACCTCCTTGCCTCTGCCAGGACACTGAAAATGGGTCGTGGATGGGTCTTCCAGCACGACAACGACCCAAAACATACAGCCAAGAAAACAAAGGAGTGGCTCCATAAGAAGCACATCAGGGTCATGGAATGGCTGAGCCAGTCTCCTGACCTTAATCCTATAGAAAATCTATGGAGAGAGCTGAAGCTTCGAGTTTCCAAACACCAGCCCCAAAACCTCCAGGATTTGGAGATGATCTGCAGAGAGGAGTGGACTAAAATTAGTCCTGATGTGTGTGCCAACCTAGTAAGCAACTGCAAGAAACGCCTGACTGCTGTGCTTGCCAACAAGGGTTTTGCCACCAAGTATTAAATCATGTTTTGCTAGGGGGGGTTATTTCCCTCAGTGAAATGCAAATTAATTTTTATTTTTCATTTTATGTAATTTTCTCGATTATTTTTTTTTTTATATTCTTTCTATCACTGTTAAAATAAAGCTGCCATAAAAATTAGAGAGTGTTCATTTATTTCTATGTATGAAAACTTTCAAAATCAGCGGGGGATCAAATACTTATTTCCTCCACTGTATATGATATGACGCATTTCTCTCTACACGTTCCTCAGGCTGTAATTGGTCTGTTTGCAGCAGGTTTGTCTCAAAGAGCCAGATTAGAGTCTATCTCTTTGCGATGAGAATACACATCAATTAGCTGAAACTGAAGTTGTGGATGAAAAGGTAAATCTGGAGCAGACAGATCCATGTTTGAATCAACACCCCAACCCCCTACACAAGGTAAATAAAGCTTAAACCTGCACTAATAAATAAATCAGTTATTGCTGCTTCAAACTTTATTGTTTCTTTGTTTTCTCCCACATTTAAGCCAAAACCCGAAACAGCTGGGCCGCCTCTGGCAGACTAGCAGTGACTTTGAGGTGTAAGGCTTTGTCTCATCAGTGCATGATGCATGACTGCACCAGTTTTAAACAACCGTCTATGTCAACAAAGCCACAGACCTAATACGGCGTTTTTTTAGTGCAAATGAAAAACAATGAAAATTACAATACAACAAGGCTAAAATTCTTTCTCTGTCTGTCAAAGCATCTGATTTTGTGTTGCCTCCCGCCCACATCCTGTGTTTGCTTCAAAACGTTTCCTCTTTTGATGCACTCTCCCGACAGTCAAGTCGGCAAAGGAGGGATGGGAAGAGAGACTCTGATGTGTATGTTTGCAGTCCGGTGCCTTCATGCGGCTTGTAAATACACTCAACTGCTCACATGCACGTCTATGAACATACACCAGTGCGAGGGGAGCAACACTGCAAAACCCTTTTAGGTTATCGGTAGTGTCCTCATTGACATTCATCCACACGGAGGGAACGTGGTGAGGTAGCTCACATGTGAGGGGAGATGCATATGTGTGTGTCTGTACCGTGTGTGTGCTTTAAGATGTTTGACTTAGTGTGTGAGTGTGTGCGTGCGGCGTGTTAATGTCAACACAGAGTGCAGTGGGTGAGGCTCATTGTCTTTGAAGACGTCAGAAAGAGATGAAAGGCTTTCCCTCACTGATGCCCACCCCTCCCTGTTACCCCTCTCTACCTTTCTCTCCCTCCATAATCCAATGACGTGCCTAGCTCTCTCCCCTTTCCCTCCTCTATCCGCACACATTGTCGTATTGACATGCATAGGCCATACCACTCTCTTCTTTAAAGGAAAATGGATTTTGCAGAAGTGAGTCGTGAAGCACTTTTGCCATGTTGAATGTCCCTTGGGGATTGCGAGTGGATAGATCTTTCTTAAGAGCAGGTATAAAGAGAAGAAACCCCCCTCAACACACACACACAGTTAATCTTCTAGCTCTCCATCCACCTTCCTACACTCACACGAGCATCCCAACAACGCTGCCTCCCAAAGAGAGGTTTACTACTTCCCTTTGCTACATGCAAAGGTAAGGTAAAGGTTACCAAAGTAAGATTAAATTCTGTGAGACATGCCTTTTGTTGAGTCATTTGCATCATGTGCCCAGCCCTTAAAATCCTTAGCCTGGTGAATCTTGTTCTTGTGTATGCATGCTAGTACAGAACTGTGCAATGGGAATTGCTGGGCAGATATCTCAACAGGCAAAGGTTCAGGTTACATCAAGTGGTATACAATATGTAGTTTGTATTAATGTGGGTTGCAATTTCATGTGGTGCATTCGCACATAAAGAATAAATATGGCATCTGGGATTTATGAATTACAGTGGCAATCTCAAAGATTTCAGATTACACCTGTAGGCCACAGAAAAACAAACTACTTTTAAGAAAGCAGTCTGGCAATAATTGGCCTTTTTCCATCTTTCTGTGAGAAACCGTGATCTGATGTCGCGCTGCACACGGCTGCAGACAGCTGGGCACAATGAATTGAGAAGTTGGAGGTGTGCTGCCTGTCGCCGGCAGGTCTTCATCTAACAACTCACTGTGGCTGCTCCTTCTTGTTCCATTACTCATCCGCTGTCAAAAAACGCTGAAAATGACCTCTGGATTTTTGCCAATTCATAAACAGAACAATAGCAGTCGGTGCAAAGCACGCTGACATACATGTTGCATTTCCTGTGATAACTTTGGAATAAAAGTCAACTTGCAGTTCGCCAGATACATGCTTTTAATGTGAAGCAGCAGCTGTAGAAAACGTTTGGTTTGCAGTAGCTTAACTTGGGATTTTTTCCCACCTGGATTGTAATTCTGCAAATACATAATATTGAAATACTTTCATCAGTGGGCCATGGGCTCAGACACCATTATGTTAACTCATTCAGCAATAGATAGTGACTTAACAGACATTTGTTCAAATGAAAATCTTTGTGATTTGTGTGACTAACAGAAGGTGAAAATGAAATGTTTGCTCTCTGTCTGAACAAACCTTTGAAAGGCACAGCTCACAGTAACTGGACTGCTTACTATACTGCTACCTAGCATTTAGGTCACTGCACTGGGGTCTGCTAACAGCGCCTCTCTACCTGCTCTCCCCTGCGCAGATGAGGCAGTCTCAGCCGTTCAATTACCCTGTCTCTGTAAAGAGGCAATGGCACGGGGGCGATGGGGTAAAGGGCCGAGGATGGGACCTCCTCTTCAATCTCTGCCCGGCGCCAAGCCGGGCGTCCTACATTCAGCAGAAGCAGCAGCGTGAATGTCAGGGAGGAGAAGAGATTAGCACAGTGTCAACCCTGACGTAGGTTAATGCAGGAGCAGGCTAACCATTTGTAACCCAAAAGGAGATTAATTACTGCCGGACTGGGCGTGCGTTTGCCTGAGCAGCAACTATCTCTTGGCTTTGCTGGCTTTTTTGTTGTGTTCCCACGGATTGAACATCTAGCTTCAGTGGGGATCATCTCTTGCTCTGCGCCATGCTGCGGAAAGATAGCACACTCGCCCTCACTCCTTGAATCAGCATCCACTGCATCATTTTTCTTTTAAATTAGAAAGGGCGGGTCATTTTATTTGAGCATTTCATTAGTTTTTCAGGTGCACAGAGAAGACAGATTGGAAGCTTGCACCATAACACACCCACTGCTACACACTGTGCATTGTAAACCTATTCTTTAATGTATTCTCTGTCTCACTGGGCAACATGTTCTGTCACAATATGTTTTGCTTTCATTCAGTGTTTACCTGCCCAGCAGCACAAAATAACCATAATGTATTTTAGGTGCGGCCGGTGATCAATTTATCTGAATCAAGGATTAATTTGTCGGGTGGGGACAGCCTGACCTTTCAAAACTATTCTAATTTTTGGAAGTTTCACAAACTCACTCTGCATTTTTGACAGGTGATCAGTGGAAGACAGACAGACAGCTGAGCGACCAGCAATGCCAGACACCGAAGGATGCCAAGGCTAAAAGTATTTAGTAATTTGCATAATGTTTTCCATTTCATCTCTCATCTAACTAGCTAGCTCACCCGCTCCTCTGCTGTTGAAGCGATCCACCAGCCACCATAACTCAACGAGAACGTGGAGCGAGAGGACTGAGGGAAGGAGTGAAGGCTGCACCAGAGAGGTTTGTAAGAGGGGACCTTCGACCGTTTTAGCAAATTACTTCTGCGCACTAATAAAGGGCACTCAAGATTTTTAATACTGCTTCAAATGTCAGAGGTTCGGGAGCATGATGAAACAGCATCTTTATCTGGGTAAAGTTTGTAGTACGTTTCATTTTCCATGAAAAACCGAATTTAGAGTATGACGTGTAGTTTGGGTTCAGGGAAAGGGAAGCACAAGAAAAAAAAAATATGTTGTTAGATGTTGGAACACAATCAGTGACAAACAGTGACCATGGATGCGTTTTTATGACAAGTAATAATTCTCACATCTGACTTCTTTTTTTTTTTATTCCATTTAAAGGAAATAAAGCAAATTCACAATTCAAAACATTAAAAAAGGATCCAGAATTATGATTTTTAGTCTGAAGGACAACCAAGTTTAAGACACAAAAATTGAGAAAAAACAGCTTGAGGGAGGCCAGGAGAGTCTGGCCCCACTTTGAAGCTCCAGTTCCTAATTTGATTTGTTGTGTAGGCAGCCATGCCAGCAGGACATCACACAATGCTGAATTATGTGATGGCTTAAATTAAACATACTATGTAGCTATCTCCCCAGGTGCTGCAGCAGCCTAGGATCTGTGAGAGTGCCTGCATTTATTATTAGTGTGAGAAATGGTCTTTGCAGTCTCTACGTGCATTATTTTTTATACATTTAATGTTTGGTGGTGCATATAAAATAAGTCTCACTGCAGAAGGCCTTCCATGTGGATCCAAGGGGCCAAAGCCCTTCAAGGTCATTTAAAAGACGAGGCGTGAAAGCGTGACAGCAGAGGAGAGAGACACTTTGTACAGCAGGAATATATTATCTCTTCTGCTGCTACTATTTAAGAGCAAATAACAAATTCTGAACACCTGACATGAGCTGCAGTTATTATCAAGGGAAATCAAGTGCTGCGGTGAACTACAGCTCACAATAACCTCAAGCTGCAACGCATGTTTCTAACACTGCACCTGTAGCAGAGCAAAGATCTTGGTAGTGAAGCAATTTGTACCCCGTCACATGCTGATGTTCTCTGTCTTGTTTTATTCAGCGCAGGATCTCTTCAACTGATCCGACTGTGACACGCTGTTGCGGGATAAAAGGCGGAAGATGGAGGGAGAATCCATCGAAAGGCTTGCATGGGGGACAGCTTTGCGAGAAAGGACTCAGCGAGGCGGAGGAGGCTCGGGGAGGTGCAAAAAGTTGTCCCTGCGGTGACCCAGTCTGATGAGAACAACAACACTGCTAACTGGCCACAGATGTGCCCACACATAGCCACCGTTTTCTAACAGGGAACAGTGAAAATTGAACAACAACCTCCCTCCCTCTCTTGTATACCCACAGGCTGTATCTGTGGCTCTGCAGGTTATCCTGCTGTGATCCATCCTGCATTTAACCGCTAATTGGTTAAGCTACTGTGGCGGCTAGAGTAAGCACCCTTTCAGGTCTGCAATCACCACTTCAGTCCACGTATCCATTGTGAATTTTTGGCGTTAACACTTCCTAGTAGTCGGCCTAAGTCGCCCTCACTTTCACAGAAAATTCTCTTTTCAGTTTTGTGCGTTTATAGATGTAGGATCAGATATGGCTGTGTTTGAGGGCCACATGTGTGCTGTAATTAAGGCTCAGTGGGCGCTGTGCTCCTGGAGGGAAGCAAGGTCTCTAAGGTCAGACAACAATCACTGCCTTCACATGAGGCCTGCCTGCCTTCCTCTGTACCACTGAGAAATCTGAGCTTCCAGCCAGGTGACTTTATTATCAGCTGCCTAATTGGGAAAACATGCTTTTCATTGACTGCGTAATGACTGTGAATGGTTTTATAGCCTGTCAAACAACAGGCTATTTTCAATTACCTGCGGACCCAAGTGTTCGGATGCCATGAAATTGAGCAATGGAGGAGTTTAGGGGAAAGCCTGCTGATGTGCTTAAATCTGTTCATTTGGAAAATGGACCTCCACCACTGATGGCTGTATAATCACAAGTGAGAATGTAAACACTGACAAGTCTCAAAAAAAAAAAAAAAAAAATGGAAAAGTTAGCATATCAGAAAACAGAAGATGCAGAAGGGGGTGATGTTTATCACTTATCGCTACCTGCTTCCAATCCACCAGAAAGCCATAAAAATAACTAATGGACTAATTATGCAATCTGGTCACATCCTATTGACTGTATTTGCACATGGGGTAGTTGATGAGAACATTATTATTCACTTTTTATTCAGCAGAATGTTCACTGCATTTCCTTGTGCTACGTTTTGCTGGAAACTCAACTCGTCTTTGAGCACTCAGTGGCGACTGACACTGTGAATGGCATAAAGACACTCCTTTACTGAGGTTTAAAACATAATGGTCAGAGTTTCAGCATCTTGACCTACCAGCTCCCACCTGAATTCAGTGTTTTTGCCTTCTTGCCTGCCAGCACACCACTGAAAATGGATTTAGCTGAGTCCTCATGTCTTCTCGCACTCCTCTTATTGCTGTTTTTCTATATGATACTGTTAAACTTTCTTTATTTCCTCTTCACAACATTGTTTTTTTTCCTGCTCCATGTTTTCTGGACTGCTCACTTATTCCTCCTTGCCTCATCGTTCCAGCTCTCTGCCCCTTTTTCTCCGTCCTCACTTCATCAACCCCTCCCTCGTTTCTCCCTTTACTCTGGTCCCTCCATCTAAATCACTTCCCCCCTTACATGCTGTCGCTCTTTCTATCTCTCGCTCCCCAGTTTACATCCTCCAGAGGCTGAACTCTCTATTAATAGCATAACAATGTGAGGAAGGGAAAAAGAGGAAGAGGAAGAGACAGAGAGGAGAAAAGAAAAGAAGAGATTGCACCACATGACTCCAGTTCTAAGGCGCAGACATGGATGCCTGTTGCAGGGCAGGGAGCCATCCACAGTCTACACACCACAGATCCCTCTATTACAAAGAGCTCAGCCTCATCCCACACCCTCAACCCCTAAAGGCAGTCTCTACCATAGCACTCCTATTTTAACGAACCTGTGTGGGTTTAACAATGTGCACAATGGGGTTTAAAATCCAGGCATCCCCTCTGGACATTGTGATTCACTGACAGCAACAGCTCAGCATTGCTTTTGCTTAAAATTCAAGCTACAAGCTTAGATTTGTCTGTTTTTCAGTTATATAATACTCATAAAGAGCATTAAGAGAGAATAAATGTGAAGCATTCCTACATTATCACCCTTCTAGAGGAAAACAGGCTTAATACTCTAAACTAAGAACTAATTGGCACCAACGCATATATTATTTTTTTTTTTACACTCTTGTGTGTTTGTTTCTAGTGTGGGGACTGGTTACTTCATTAGGCCTTTATCTCATGGAAACAGACACAGTATTTTTTTATCCCTAGCTAGTGTTTGCTCACAATGGAGAAGCAATTTGGAGTGTAAAGAGCATGGGAGTGAGTATGGTTATGAAGGAGCAGACGGGGGAGACTGTGTCTCGAGGTCAGCTCGGCTGGGGGAGCAAACTCATTCAATCACTTGGACGCAGATCAAGACCGGTGAGAGCCTGTACTTCTTGCCTTGAAATTAAACGCCTTCCTTTTCCTCTTCCAGGGGGAAAAAAAAAAAACGCAAATAAGTGGCAGCAGAGGAGCATTAATGTGAGGGGCGAGGAAGAGGCCAAGGGGTTCATTTTTCTTCCATTTAGCATCACGAGGGATGCGTGGCTGGAAGAGAGCGATGACAAATCCAGCGAAAAAGGGTGCACCGCTGAAAAAAAGCCACAGAACAACTGGGGAATAAAGGGCCATCTATCTGAGATTGTAATCACAGTATTGCACAGCTTGAGGCATCACTGAAAGCAGTATCTATCATGATAAGATAGCAGGAAAATAATCCTGTACACTGATTCGAAGTCTGTGATTGTAATACACATAAGGTTCATGTGCGATTGTCTTGTGTGTAGCTGGTAGCTTGTACGTCTCAGCCAAACCGCTGGCTGCATGACGCGAATTTAAACTCCGCTGCCATTAATCAGTGTCACAAATATTTGTGAAAGTGTTATTAATGACTTTCACAAGTGCTGCAGAATTTACCGCCATCTGTTGCCTTTTGTTCTGTTTGGTTAGTGACTGTTGCTGGCAGAGCTCTTTACTGTGTATTCATTGTTTTAATCCAGATCAATAACACTTTGACCAGATCGCCACTGAAAAAATGGGTTACTAGCTGACCTGCTGTGATTTCTTAAAGAGGTTGTGAAGGATAATAAAAGCGGTTTGTATTGTTTTTCCTTTTGGCCAATTAACCAAACATGTGTACTTCACATCACTGCCAACCATTTTCCAAAGCATAACATAAATTTTCAGACTGACTGCCTTCCTTCTCTGGTTCCACTAAAAGTTAGAGAACAATTTGACACTTTTTTTGGTAGACACTGTATGTATGATTAGTAGGTGGCCACAGTCACGAGCAGAATCCATTCTGAACCCCGATTTGGTGGTGCGTTCAAGGAAACTCCAATTTAGCCATTTCAGAGTACACTGCCAAAAAGCATTTCATTCGTGAGCTGTGTTGCTGAAAAAATCAAACCCAGATGGCAAACCGTAAGCAAATACGGACACTCTGAAAAGGATAGTGTGAACTTTTCTTCATTTTAAAAGCTGCTCTTTTGCAGAACTGTCAAATATCTGATGATTGAGCATCCTTGAATGCACTGGATTTTTCAAAACCGTCCATGGGCTCTCTGGAAGGTAGAAAATCTAAAAAAAAAGAAAGCAAGTAATTACAGAAATTCACAGTCAGAAAAAAAAAATGTTAGGAATGAGGCCTGAAACCCGAGGCGTTCCTTTTGAGCTCATTTTGGTGAGCTCTGTGTTCGGATGGTCTGCACAGTATAGATTCAGGCTGTAACATTAGCACAGGATGTGGGGAAAAGTGAACATACGTAAAGATACCATGCTGGGCTCTGGATCAAGTAGAGCAATGCCAGTGAGCTTTTATGTGAACCCCACCTGGCTGATTACCTGTGATTGCTGGGAAATTACTGCATGAAAGCCACGCCATCACAAAGCCTTTTAGCAGTCTGGGCGTGTGTTTCATATCGCGTCCGATCCTGAAATGGGCTGTGAATTATATGCTAGAACGTGGAGTGTGCGGCCGCTGCGACACTTGAGCGGGGCATGTGAAAGGGTCAGAAAAGGCAAGAGATAAAGCCAGAGAAGCGAATAACGGCGCGATACAAGGACGGCTTGTGGAAATGGATTCAGATCCTGATCCTACATCCTGCTGATTGCAAACAGAGAAATACATGAAAAGAAATTAACACCTATAAACTTTTTAACTGGTAGTTCTTCCATGCTTTTGGTACATCTGCAACCGTTTATTCAGGAGTCTTGTGTTCATTAAATGTGTTTAATACAATGTTTGCTGCAGTTCTGGGTTTATTTTTGTTGTTGCTGCACCGCTGCTGTTTCTTATTAATGTCAGTCATGATTGCTTTTCTTTCCTCTCGACAGTGCGCCCTGACATCCCACCGCTCATAACGGCTCACAACCTTACCCTGTTTATACTTCAAAACCTATTAGTCAGCCCACAGTCACAAGAGGCCACGCTTTCCCCACGGTGGCTGAAGCTGCTACCACAGGTTTATTTCATGTCTGTACAGCTATGTCCGGTCTTCTTCCTCTGCAACTCACATAGGCACATCACGTAGATACAGCGCCTAACACATAATCACACACACACACACACACACACAAACTCCAGGAGGGGAGAGGATATGGAGCTGTAATGTATCACCCCTGCTGGCATGGCCTTTTCACACAAGCTGTTGAGGGTCTCTTAGCGCCCACATTTCTTTCATGTGCAGTGGCAATATTTCTACACTGAATGGCTTGGATATAACGATACATCAGCAGAAACTTTATGGTCTCTGTAGGAGCGTCCTAGAGGACAGAGAGGTAAACAGGTTCAGGGCTTGCTCGGCCGTCGCTCCCTTTGTTTCCGTGCTGTCATGTTGCAATGAGAGGGTGAGTCAAGACGGGAGGGGAGGACGCAGGGAATAAAAGGGAAGTGTGCGGGGCAGCGTTTGATGCGTGTTAGTACACAAGCGTGCCGGATTAGACAAGCGAGCAACAGCACTTTGTGGCTTCGTGTTTCAGCTCCTCCACGTTATTTTCTCCATTCGGCATCATAGCAAGTTGTACTGTCACACGGTCCGCACTGCAGGGGTAGCAAGTAATTATAAATATTTATTGACTCCCAAAATAAAACCAACTTAAGGAAGGCAAGCAGCTCAGAGTGGCTGCAGATATCCTGTTACAGCATAATTAAGGTGTGGTCAGATTTAAATTAGTTCCCCATTTATGTCAATAAAGACGTGGGGCGACACATTCACGGATTGCTGAGTCTGTTCAGCCTGATTCAACTTTGACCTGTAAAACTGCGCAGCTCTCCAGTGTCCAGCCTGTTTCAGAGAGTGAACAGACCGACCTCTAATTCAGGAGATATCGACTATCTCCATGTTTGTTTATGCTGTATAACTTCACTGCAAAATAATCCATGCAGCAGAGGAGGAGGAGGAATGGTGCTCGGCTGCAGTAAATGCGAGGACAATGACAGATGATAATGACAGTTCAGTGTTTTATAACAAACTAAACCTTCTAGATGGAAAGCTGCGCTTAGCTTGCATGTTAGCTCCGCCAATAACTTGTTTTAAAATCCCTCCCCGGTAAGGCAGACTTTCAGGATTCTTACTTCTGATTAGATGCAATTAAGTTATTGTTACTCAGCCACTTCTTCATGAGCTGCTTTTCTTCTCTTACATGAGCACAAGTCAACTTAATTAATATTAGTAGTATTAGGAGTACCAATAACAGTAGTAGGCTGATTTCCACTCCTGCAGGTAAGTGCAGCAGTGACGGCCTTTGCATCCATCTTAACTTCTCCACAGAAGATGCATATGCACCTCCTCCAGTTGGTTTTCAGGTTGTCAGGTTGTGTTACATATCCATGACCTGTTTGCTTAACCTTACATTGCATCTATCTTCACCCTCTTGTTAACATGAACCCAAGATTGTACTTCAATGTAATAAAAATGGATAGAGATGAATGTTCGTTTTGCTCTGTCTCAGTTCTGCCACTCTTCTATCTGGCCGTTAAGGCAGTTGCCACGTATCCACCACCCTTCTCCTAGAGGGCTGTCTGGACATGTCAGAATTTAGGACTCTACCCTTTTCTCCTTCCTGGCATCCTCTGTGGTTTTCCGTGGCCGCCACACACTGCCTCCTGCGGCGTTATAGCCAGACGAGGAGTTGGCCGCCACGCGTGCCATCTGGTCTCCTGCGTCCTACAGAGTGAGCGCCTCGTCAGGGTCAGCCAGGTAGTCCAGTAGAGCCTAGCAATGTCAGCTGCTGGAGAGGCATTTTGATTTTCCGAGTTATTTCACATACAATCACAGTGGGACGGGGGCACTGGAGCAACCCCTCATCACCTCCTACTCCTTTTCTCTGTAAAACACTTCTTTTAAAAAGGATCATTTATACATACAATAATTTGGTGATTAGATGATCATTATTTAACAATTTATTTATGACCTACAAAATTCTGTTTATACGAATAATGTGTGCAGAATATTTGGCACTGAAATCTTAAATGCATACTTCAGCTCCCTTGTTGTGAGGCCATAAAGTCAGCAGTTAAGAGAGACAATGCCCATGTGCTTCAGGACAAGCTATGAATTTAGAGTGGCTGTTAAAGTATTTATCAACAGACAATGTAGTTTGCTTGTACAGGCAATGACCTGCTGGAATTACAAGCACCACAACACTGTTGAGTTGTTGATGTGTGAAACTCCTCAAGGAGTTGTTTCCTTCACATCTAAAGCATGTGGGGGGGTATTGACAAATATATATTGCTTGACTTACAATCGGAGGATATTGTCCTGGCAGACAGGAGCTTTGATACTGTTGACACACTTGGCCTTTTACAAGAATCTGTTAAAATACTGGCCTTCACAGGAGGGAAATGGTTGTCAAATAACACGGAGACACCAAAGACCTTACAAATATTTGAACCTTTGTGAAAAGAGCGGCTGGGTTTTTTTCTGGGGGAAGTATTAAAGTTTGCATGGTACTTTTACAGTGCAGGTAAATTATATTATATTATTTTAATGCATATTGTGACTGCAGTATGAGTCTCAGATTTTGTGGGATTTTTTTTTTAAATTTTCCCTGAAAAAAACAAAAATTACAATCATCACTTTCGCTGGCGTCATCCCAAACAAGCACGCTCCTTCATGTCTGAAGATTTGTAGGCCGGGCATCCCTGCAGCACCACAATGCTCATTTATAATCATATGTTGTGATACATTTAACCTTTATCAAAAAACCGCAGCTCCTGCGATTTGGCTACTGCACTTGGCCATATTTTGAATAATTGCTCAGCCCCAGTCCACACCCCAGTCCAGGCCTTCAAACTGCGCAGGTCCACAGTGAGCACAGTTTGGGTCAGTGATCTGCAGTCACACCTTCAGGTGGTTGCAGCCATGGCGACACCTGAGGCATGTCCTCAGCAGCTCTGGCAGAGCAGAAGTCACTGTCCTAGATTCTGTTAATGACAACAACTTGAAAAATATGAAGTCACAGTATTACACTTTGCAGACATGCAACTGACACTGCGCTTGATGGTTGTTGTCATGGTAACAGGCCACAGTGCCAGTCCTCCATTCATCAAACAGCTTCCTTTGGTTCTTGTATAGCCCTCCAGTGTCATGTCTCTGGCTGTGAAGGGGCACTTGATCTCACATATCCCACAGCAGACGGAGACGACTGACCAGTCCGTCTGGGGAGGCTGCGACATGGGGCCACTTGATATTAGATTCTCTCGCATCCTGCATGGCCATCCGTAGATTTTTGCATCACATTTTTTCTGCCTTCTCCATTTTGCAGCCACATCTCACATCGAGATAGCAGGGTAATCATGTCACGAGGTCTTTTAGCTTTGCATCACAACTAGCAAGGTCAAACTCAGAGTTCAAGGAGAAAATAAAGAGCTGTAATTAACCATTTTATTAGGAGAACGACACAGAAAAGCTGATTGAACTCCGACCCCCAGTGAGTCATGGTAAGAGCAGAAAGTTTTCTCCCTGCGGCAGCGAGCTGTAGAGCAGTTAAGACAGAGTCCCAACTCATCTGACAGAGCAGAATGTTTTTAATATCCCTTCCCAAGTGCTGCACTCAAGATGATGCTATGCTTGGTTTCCCTCTCCAGAGAAGCTTTCCCCATCATCCTGTTTTGCAACACCTCTCTGTTTGTCTGTTAAGCGAAGAGGCACATTTTAAAAATAGAAGGCGTCTCCAGATTCAAAAATAGAAGTGTTTTTGCACACCGATAATGCGATGACATTTAGCTGGAATTCTTCCCGACACCTGTTAAAAATTTGCATGTAAACTTGGGGAAAGGTAAGATTAAAAGATTTCTTCGGGGATCAGACAATGCAAAGCTGTCAACTGGAACTGATAGGGTGTGTTCATATGTCACTGTGGAACTCTTACCTGGTGGACCAGTCACACTGAGGGGACTTGCTCCCATTCTGTGTGTTCACATGTGTGTGAACTTCTATTAATCATGGTTTGAGGGCAAATTTAGATTTGGACACTCGTCTCCCGTTTGGGAAGAAAAGCTGGTCCCACAAGTGCACCATTTATTGCAGGGTTAAGACTAATATGAGAATTTTGCTCTGATTAAGGTGAAGGCCTCGGGCCGCCAGTTGTGCATGGATGTAAAAGCAGGCAGGATGTGAACTTCTCTCTTTTCATTCATTCATCCATTCATTCGTCACACAGCTGCTGCCTTCAGTTTTGGGATGCACAACTGAGCACCACGCCTTGCAGGCATTCCCCATTTGTATGATTCACCGTGTCGAGACTGCAAAGATGCAAAAGACAGAATTCTTTGAGAGAGATCGGAGGGAGGAAGTGACGACGGCGGGCTGTTCGCCCCACCTTCAAATGTGAACGAACAGAATAGGTATGAAGTCATCTGTATGCTTCAACCGGAGAACATGCTCGATGGTGGTTGAGCAGCATCTGACACTCCCTCCACCCCCCCGGCTTCTCTTCAAGGACCACATCCCTGGATGAAAGATTATGGTGCAGGCTTGGATTAATAGCCATCAAATATCACCAAGTAGTATCAGGACATTGTTAGTGAATCAAAACAAAACTTGGCACTGTAATTTGTGCTGTGCTGAATGATTTTTCCTGCATCTCTGACCACCACGATGCCATTAAGCATTCATTAGGGAAGTCTTTTAGAAGCCAGTTAATAGTAGAGCTCTCTCCCCGCCCTCTCTCCTGTCTCCAGTCTGGTGGGCCTGCTCAGAAAAGACATCCCCAGCAATAACAAAAGGCTCGTTTGACTCCTAGATGCTTTCTATCACACCATATGTAGGTAGATGATGAATACTGGAACAGATTAATTCAATATTCCAAAAAGGCTGAGGCACTTTCCAACATACATGCCACATATCTTTCTCCGCTAGTGTCAGCAGACATGTTTCTCCACTGTTCTCTGAATGCCTGATGACTGACAGATCTAACAGTGGCTTAAATAACAGCAAGGACATGTTTATGTGCCAGTAATTCTATGTAAGTGAAATTATGTATTCTACAGTTGCCCTTTCCTATTAAACTTGTCTCTCACAAGACATCAAAGAGTGTGAATTTTAAACGGCTATTATCCTCATATTAAGCCTGGGTTTATGACACTCACAATGGAGTGCTTTTTGATTGCGTTATTTCATTATTTTGTAGGGAAGCTCACATTTGCATGTGAGTAAACAGTCAAAACAAGGAACGGCACAGGCGGAAGTCAAAGCATAGAGACCTCATTTATCTTTCTCAACAAGATGTCATTTGTAGTTGAGCTCCATGCACACACACAACTGCAAATTCAAGCACGCACATGATTGCTCATACGCCCGCTGTCTGAAACACAGACACAGGCAAACATTGTGGGAAAAAGACACACACACACACACACACATTCAGCTAGCCAACACATCAGACTGTGCAGGGCCCACCCCTGGCTGTTTCACACACACTCATACACACACACACACACACACACATAACAGCAGAGAGGAGGGAGAGGGAGAAAGAAAGCAAGTGCAAAGAATTCCAATACTACGCTGCAGATCCCTTTCTTCCAGACATATGACATTTAGTCAGTTATCATAGCTGTCAAAACAAGTGTTTTCTCCTCTCTGCAAAGCGCAGTAGGTGATGGTGTGGGAGGCAAACAAGGGAGGAGGAAAGGAGGGGGGGACGAGTGGAGAAGAGGGAGCTAAGTTGAGCCCAGAGTGGTGATCTATGAGGTGGAGGGAAGCTTGAATGATAACCAAACCGAGGTAAAAAAAGATCAAACAGTATTTAAATCATCTGACAGAGAAGCATGATACAGAAAACGGTGCAGCACTGAAAACTGAGGGTCAGTCTCTGTGTTTCTGCCATTAATTTTCTATCTTACACCATCCACTCCAACCACCACGCGATAGGCTCTGTGCAGTAGTCTTCTCTGAACCGAGGCTGATCACAGACTGCCTCACTGTGGACACATCCAGCCCTGTAGGCATGCCCTGGGGAGGAGAGGCCTCTGGATTTCATTGCGGAGCTCTGATTTAGCTGGCCCTCTGATGATCTAGCTCAGTATTCTCGGCTCCTGTCGGGCCTTGATTAGGTGCATGCAGACGGTTTGCACTTAACATTAACGTGCTGCGGATAGATGCTATCTAATATTGCTATGAAAGACTACAGTAAATGCACGGCTGCGTCTGGGATGCCTGTTGATTATCATTCAGAGTGGTGAAGCCACAGGCTACCCCCAGAGCAAGATGGAAGTGTTTAATGACAGGAAACAGCTTAAAATGCTGTCCTTTATCATATCCCATTGCCAAGCCCCTGCTACTGCATTTTAAGTAATAGCACAGGTGGACTCATTTGGCAAAGCAGGGAGCATGTCTCTCAATGCTCATTCAAAACTGTTATCATTATGTTGTCAATTCCTTACTGTAGCTGCCTTAACAACCTGTAACCCTCTATTCATTTTCCAATCCTTCTCTTGGACAACCTCCGTTGCGCCCTCATTACCATACATTGATCGGAATAAAGGACTTGACTCTGAGTCGCTCTGGGCTACACAGTCCCACGACATCCACCTACTGCCTCATTAAACTACTATTCATAATCCCTGTGGCCTTTAATGCTGAATTCATCCCCTTTGTGTTTTTTACAAAACATCTCCTATTACCGAACACTTGAACGAGGTAATACTTAAAGCAGAAGTGATTTCAAGCTGCTAGCGGTGGATATAATGGCACCATTCCTTGACGCGAGCTGCATGTTTATGGCACATGCACGGCGCTATAAAGCCCGTCTTAAAACATTAGAAGCATCGGAGGAGACATGCCGCTGCCAAAATATCAGCTCATTGAATAAGATCTAGACGGTGCATCCATCATTGCTGAAGCTTCTGCTTCTTTTTCAGGTTATTATGCTTGTCCATCCATTTTATTATATATAAAAAAGAATTCATTGAAAGTAAAGAAAGTTCAGGGTGGCAACATGACTCCATCATTACATTTTACTGTACCAGTGATTTGGAGAGAACTATCTCCTTCTTCACGGCACACAAGGTACAAATCAACCAAACTGAGAACATTCTGTTACGTTCCTGCTTCAGCCTGAAGCTGAGTACTGCAACTTCAAACAGGTCTGACCTCCATGAAGACTTAAACTATTGCCCTTTACCGGGTTAGAGGTTTGACATACTGATTTCTGCAGGACATCGTGTTATATATCTTTGTCCTTCACCTACATATATTCAGATACGTCGGTTCTACATGAACATTAAAGAAGGTAGGAAATTTTAATTATAGTGCCGTGCATACATACAGCTGTATCGAGCCTGCGTGGGCTCACAAGATACTACAAATTCATATCAGTCGGATCCAGAGTGCCACGTACGTCCAAACTATGAAAAAGCCCAAAAATAAAGAAAACCAATTTTCACAATCAGATCTTCAGAACTCCATTGTGTATTGCAAAAATGATGAATCACTCAATTAAACATTTATCACATAACACTTCTAAGCTACGGTAAATTAAATAAATACTAATTAAATAGACCATCTTGCCGTCTTTTGCAGGCTTTTGAGACGCAGTATGTTTCTGTATAGACACAGACATGTGCGTACATTTTTCACAATAGAGGGGGCGGATTCATTAGAAAACGTGTGGTTGAAAAGTTGAGATTTAAGTGTAATCTAACTAGATCTGCCACAGCCTGATTCTTGCATATCTAGTATATCTACCTCTTCGCACTGCCTCCACACACACAGGTGAGACTCTTTCTGATTGAGGTTACCCGGCCACAGTATGCATAAGCATTGTGGGTCAGGTTCATTTGCACCTTGTGTGCCCTGAGGAAGGAGACATTTCTCTGAAGCACGCTGACAAAATAAAACTGATTTGAGAAACCAAGCTGTCATGGAATGTCTGTACTTTCAAAGAAATATCATATTTCCAAGGACTGGACAACAAGTCTCACGTATAAAGCCCTGTTTGATTGAAGTTCAAGCATCTGTCTGAAGACTACCACAACACACCCCTGCTATGGAGCAGTAGAATATAATCATGTTTTTGTTTCTTAAGTATGAAATAGCTTTCTGAGCTGATGTGCTTCCATTTAAATTCCTTCCCAGATACAAGTTATTGAGTTCATTAAATGGTGAACATTCAGTACTCTGCACTCTTGCCCTGTATTACCGTAAAGATATGCATGCATTTGCTTCGTTGTGCTTTATTTCAGAAGGAAGGGAATGAGCTGCCACTACGCTGTGCCGTTTGTACTGCTTGTACTATTTCCATTCTGCAGGTAAATAGCTTGAATTCAAATGATGTCACCGTGTTCTCTGACCTGTGGTGGTCCAACAAACCAGTTAAAGGGGTCCGATCCCCAACATGTTTTGAACCATATTCAAGTTCAGTCATTTCATCTCAGCTCAGTATGAGAGTCTTCTCTGGATTTTGCTGTTATTTACAGTCATTCTGGCTTTCTCTCCTCCTCATTCATCTGGCCAGAGCACTACAAGTTCTCCTACATCTGTAACCAACAGCTGACAAATTTTACTTGTAATACTCTCCATTTTGGCGTCTAGATAAAAAGCAGTTATGATGTAGTACAGATTATTTCAAATGCATGAAAATGCATTACACAGTGAAACATTATGACAAAGCATGCGTTGTCACAAATGCATCAATATTTTCTTCACTTAACGTAACACAAGCAATGATAACATATCATTGGACTATTATAGCACACCGTGAGTCCTTACAACAGTTGATTGTTCAGGTGTGCACTGGTGAGTATAGGTAGTGATAATGTATTATGAGAGTTTTCTATGGTGTTTTCGACTGTTGATTGAAAGCATTATGTGTGTTTATGAGTGCAGACACAAAGCATTATGAGTGCATTATAATTCACTATGAATGCCCCCTTAATACACTATAGATGTGGTCTTTATAGAAAGTGTTGCCAAAAACAACAACAACAACAACACACACACACACAAAACCCCTCAGTTTGGAGGCAGCTGGTCAACATTAAAGGTCTGTGAAGAGATACATGTGCACTGGAAATAACTCAGCGAGTGTGGACTAAGAAAAACAGCTGCAACCACAGTAGCTTAGCTATAGCTAGAGGTCCTGTCGGCTCTTTAGCCAACCGTATCTCTCTCCTCTCCTTCATTCCATATCTCCTCTATTGTGCTCTCTGAGGAGCCCTCTCATGTTTTCTGCACTGGCCTATTAGAGTGTACATCCAGCCGGTGCCACATTAAAATCCCTACAACCCAGTGCTTGTGGACTCAGATAAAGATCCCTCTTTTTACTGAATAGTTTGATCCATCTCAGACAGCACACAACATTAATATTCTCCCACAGATCAGAGACAAAAGAGCCCCAGACCTATGTGCTGTACTGACTGGTGTGTCATCTGTGCATCATCCAGAAAGAGAGAAGGAAAGAGAGAAAGACAGAGAGAGAGCGAGAGAAAGAGAGACGATGAGGCGGGGATACTCAAATATATGGTAACACTGCATGAATTTTTCATCTGCCAGCAGCTGTTTTCATAACCTTTTCTCAGGGCAGCCACTGTGGTTTCTGCAGTGCCAGAGAGTCATTGGCACGTCAAGCTTGGCAGTCATGGGAATCTGAAGGAGCGCGAAAAAAACAGAAGAGGTGGGGTCGTTGGCCATGGTGGCAGGTCAGCTGCGGGGGGACAAATGTGTTGGTCTCTTGGGTCTTTGGTTATGTTTGGAAGACAACGGGCATGTGTGTTGCGGTGAATGGATGGCCCTGGCAGGTTTCCCTTCAAGGGAGTCGGGCGAGAGACAGGATGCTTATCCCTGGAGAAACTGCCCAACACTCTGTGCCAATTTGGGTCCTGCTGCTGGTGCATGATGGGAAAGAAAAATATCCCTCCCTCCCTTTTCCCTCCCCTGTGAAAAGCACCCTGACCTGAATACAGATTCAGACGAATAATACTCGCTCTGTAGACGAGGGCAGACACGACTTTTTGAGTATTCATCATCTAAAACCCCCCCTCTTGCCCCTTCAAGGTGAGATTTTGGGCGTGAGGACTGCAACACCATGCTCTGGCTTGTGAACCAAGTGAGAAAGCACAAGAAAAGACAGGGTGAACACTGTGAGGAGCGAGAAAAACAAGCAAATGTGACTCCGCAGTTGAGAGCCGCAGCCCCAGATTCACAATCATACTGGGAATCACAACACTTTTTAATAATTCAGGATGAATAGAGGAGAAAAAATTCTGCAGCAAGCAAGGAAGCCAAGGAAATGACAGGGAGGAAAAGAATCCAACAACCTGCTTGCTACAAAATTTACCCGTCTGGAGAGATGCTATAGGGTTACACTATACATCAGTGTATAGAGATCTCTCCTAGCATAGAAAATCACTGTGCTCTACTTGTTATTTATGACCTTGGCTCACTCACACGTTCTCTAGCAACAGTCTACCTGACCATGATGTCTTCACTTCATGTGCAGCGATGCTTCAAAATGAGGGAGTTCAAAAATTAGCTTTCCAGGTTAGAAATTCACAATGAATTTCATGTTGTAAACACGTCATTGAAATGCTCTTTGTGGCTCTGCCTGTACCTGAGGACACATTTCAAGTACCCGACTAAAAGTTAGATTTTTCAATTTGTCTCAGACGAGACTTTTCTTTTAGCGTAGAGTTAAACTCTAATTAATTAAGTCTCAAATTAATCTGGTTGTTCTACTTCTCCCGACCCTGGCCCACACCACATCTCATTGTGTTCCACTATTTTTAATTTCTTACCACTGGCAACAAGGTGGCGAGAGGCATAAAATAGATAAATAAATAAATAAATAAAATAAAACATTTGCCAATTAGTCTGAGCCCTTGTGATTTTGCCGCCCTTACTAACAATTTCAATTTCCATTAATTATTCATTTTGAGGTCGCACGCGCAGTCGTCCCTGCCAGAAGGGCTTGAAAGGGAGGAAGTGTTGTGGTGAGATCTAATCGCTTGTGTTGACGCTTTTGTGTTTCAAATACCTCCACTTTGCATGCCCGTCGTCCGGTTTTACTTATGTCTGATCATTCTATGTGGCTAATGTTCTGTAAGTATTATCTTGAAGCCTATAATGTGTTGTCTCGCTTCAAACGAGACCATAATATCTTCAATACGTAGAAAACAAATTGTTGGATGTGTGAAGAAAAGCCGTCCGTCTGGGATAATATTTCTCTGGGACCTTTGTTACCTGTTTCTTTCTAAACCAGCATTCAAAATAACACCGTGCCACCCCTCCTGCAGGTTTGGCAAAGGGGCTACAGACCAGACAGCACACACTTTGGTTCATTGTTCATACTTCTATCTCCTTTCAGCAGTGCCTTGTTTATTGTTCTGACTGGAGATATGCTGGAGCTCTGTGAGTGTTTACTGGGCCGTAGGGGTTCGGCATGCTGAGCTGCAGGGGTCACAGGACTGGTGCTGGGAGGTCACGGCCTTCGTGTTCAGACATGCTCTTTGGGGAACGCCGCTTTCTTTGCCCAGTGTAAGTCTAAACACAAGCGCTAACTCACACACGCACGCACGCACACGCACTTCTTAGACATGTCTTATTAATCATAAGCCGAAGACCAGGAAGAGAACTGGAATACACACCGCAGGACCGAGCTTGACTGCAGGCAGTGCTAGCAGACATGAATCAGGACCGATCCCGACAGATGTTGCGTACTGTGCTTTTCCAGACAGGAGACTAATTTGCACAAATAGGGATGGAAGAAATCCAGTTAGTTACGTAGCACGACCAAAACATGCAAACATTGACACCATGATCAGAAAATTCTAGCATTCATTGCTGAATGAGATTTTGTGGGGACGTGAACTTAGTTAGTCTGACAAATTACTGCTTGTTTGTTTGTTTTTAAGTTCTATTTTCTAATCAGAAAAACCTGGCAGAACATCTTTTTAAATTCTAATAAGCATTTGCTGCATTAGCGCTGATGTGTATTAAGTGAGAATTGCTCTTGAAGGTAGCCACAACATTTTTTAATTCTCCGGTTCCTTGTTGTAAATTAAATAAAACTGCCTTATACGTGTGCATTCATCAGAGGCCCTTACAATATTCATGCATTCACGATATGAACTCCAACTCTGCATACTACAGTAACTCTTACTCTACATAATCTCTAACACACAGACCTACTTTGCTAGTTTTGTTTGGCTTTCGGAGCTGTTTTTATAAAGGCCTATCTATATATTTTGACATCTGCCATGCCTCTCATTTTTCTGCCCTGTCACCTCCACTTGTTTTATTTTGGCATTGAAGTATTTGTGAAGACAGAGGTACCGAACTCTGCTACACCTTCCAGGCTGGATCACACAACAACCACGGATACATCCTGACAGGGGTTTTCTGCAAACATGCATGTTGTCCGCGGTGACGTGAGCCGCGGTGACATGGCCGGACGCTGAGGGCGACTTCTTAATATGACTCGCCATCTTACCGCAGTCAGCGCAATTTCCACTTAAAAGATGACCTTTGTGTCGCATTGGCAAATGTGCAACAAACATTACAGATCAAAACTTCGAGCATGCTGAAGCGCAGCTGTTGGGTCGACAACAACCGGCAAACTAACAGCACAGAGAGCAACATGAATCATCCCATAATAAGTTTCCCTGAATGTTGCGCTTTCACACAACAGCTTGGTGTCAACAGAAACAAAACAGAACTTTATAGTACAAACTGTTGTGTTTCTCGCGCATGTGACCATAATATCACATTCTTCAGGATGACTACGTGGGCCTCTATGAGTGGATGAGTAGAGTATGGAGAGATAAACTGAAGCCTTTTGGATCTATAGAAGTGCCTGCACCTGCTAGGTGGGAGGCAGTGAGCTGAAGAGGGCTCATGCATACGCCGATGTACCAACAATGGTGTGAATCTCCAACAGAGAGAGAGAGACAGTGTCTATGCATGAGTGTGTGTGTGTGTACACCTGCAGCCAGATCGCCCCAGCTGCTCCCACATAGAGCCAAGAGCTATTCCGATCAGCGGGATAATAGTGCCATCATCGCATGGTTTCATAAGCCGAGGTGCTCCATGCAGAGATGAGAAACTGACTAAATGTATGCATTCTAGCAGACAGTTGCAAGCCAGTGCAGTGTGTGTGTGTGTGTGTGCGTGCATGCGTGTGTGCGGCGGGGGCCTGCTGTGAGGGGCGCTGACAGATTGGGCTGTGGGCGCGCCTTCTTCTCACCGCCACATCATGCAGCTTGTACTGCGTGGAGACTTTGGGACAAGGATGATGTTTACATCATAAACAAGGTGTGAAATTTGGAAATAAACACGGCTCGCTGAAACTCTCTCCTTTTAAGGTAGGGGAGGGGGCACTGATAGGGTTTCTGTTCAGCTCCTCCATATAAAGCCATCATTTTTGCTTCTCTTTATTTCCTTCTGACTTATTTTCTCACTTTCTTCTTATCTTTTTTTTTTCTTTCTTGGAGAAATCCAAGACATCACGCCACCATCTTGTACTTTTTTGGCAAAATAAATAATCTAATTGTAAATATAAGCATCTTTTTAGCAACCATTTGGTGTACATTTGTTTCTCAGTTGTCATATTTGTATTTTAAAATGCTCAAAGATTTTAAGATTGAGCAGTAGACTGTGGCTTCCTGTACAGTGCTTTTACAACAGGAAGATTATTATTCATTTATAATAGAGAATAGAACAACAAAAAGGTCATTTGAAGGCAAAGTATCAGTGTGGAAAGTTTACGCCTTTGCCATCACTCCTCAGTCTTCGGGGTCAATGGTCTTTTCATGTCAGCGACACCGTCTCAGGCACACATACAGTACATTCCCCCACACATCATTAAAGCCCACTTTATCTCACTTCCCACTCACTTCCTGTTTCACGCTCCCCTTATACCCCCTCTCCATTTCTACATCTCTTTGTACTTTTTCATTGTTGACAATGTCACTGAATCTATTAACTTCCCTTTGACCAGCGCAGGCTCTCCCTCTGCGACACAATCTGCGACTGTGTTTGGAAGGAGATCCAGTTTAACACTGCCGGCATGCATGTAGACACCTTCCTTACGCCTCTTTGGCATACTTTGTGGTCTCTCAAAGAGAATGTCTCACATTCCCCAGAGACTGTGAAACGAATACGTAAAAGGATGTAAGCTGAGCAAACAACGCAGTCTGCCAAATGCAGCCACATAAAAACACGTCAAATTGGGACAACACGACCGGGTCTTAGTTTGCCGTCGCGATGTGGGGAAGCTGGGTTAAAAGTTAGAGCGTCAGATCAGTCGTCCGACCGATCGGCAGCTACGGGAGGGCTCTGCCTGTATAGAGGCTTCAGAGGATGTTGTGCACTCCGCCACCTAATTCACAGTGACTGTTAACCTCCCCATCCATCAGTGGCGAGAGCAGCCATGACACAAAAAACCTGTTTCTTCCATTAGAGCCCTGACAGAGCCTAATGCCTGTCCTTGCGCTCTCTCCTTCTCTCTTTGGCCCTGTATCTCTCCGTTCCAATAATGAAGTCCTCTGCCTCCTTCTGCTCCTATGAAGTGAGCAACTAAACAAGTCTTTAATAACACTGTTTTTGTTACCTTCTCCTCGGTGCCTCTTTGTTTTCCCTTGATGCCCTCGTCTTTGAGAGATGAGGGGACTCACGTTGGCGATAGTGTGAATTAGCACACAGACACATAGGGATGAAAGACCAGCTCTTATTATGGCCTAAACGCATGAGCACACTTCTGGGAATAGAGATGTGTAAATGAGCTCCACACACCAAGCGCTGTCTTTTCTGGGCTGTTGTTTTGCTCTTTTAAATAATTGACAAGGCTGTGCTTGTGAAGACAGGGACAAATCTGCTGAGTTAATGTCGCAGCCAGAGGAGTTTTAGCACCAAATGCTATAAATCCCCCCTACATAGAATTGTTACCGCCATGGCAGTTCATAAATCTTATGTAACCCCAGCTCAGCTATATAACAAGTCAATATTACGCCAGCGTGTTCTGTTTATTGTTTCGCTGGAGAGCTGGCAGCGGATGACATCTGCTATATTTACCCTCTAGATTACATTCCATTTCCAAACAACACTTTAACGTCAGGCAGGTCTCTGCATCGGGGCTGGGGACATATTAGCGTGATTGCTGAGGGCAAACTGTAGGCTGTTCCGGGCCATCTGGGGAATAAAGAGACTTGTGGTTTTTGTTAGAGTTGGAGCTGTCAGGGGTGCACACACGGCTTAGACAGTGATCTTATACTGGGGTGTTGGGGCAGAGCCGTGGCAGTGCTCACTGTCGCAGACTGTGGCATCCCTGTGTTCTCCGGCCTCTCATGGGAATTGGGCAGTGTGTGATTGAGGCCTTGACTGGGAGCAGCAGCGACGAGACACAGCATACATGGTAGTGACTATCTATTAGCCTGACTTTTTTTTTTCTTGCTTCTTTTCTCTCTCTCTTTTTTTTTGACTGCAGGCGAGGCAGGATGCAGCTTTCTCTTCAAGGTCCCTTGCCAACCATAGCAGATGGGTGGAAACCTCTGTTCAGAATAAAAACAGCTCTGAGCTTTCCCCTTTTGCTCACCATTAAAATCCCCCCCCCCCCAAAAAAAAAAAAACACTCCTGCACTGCCAAGGGAAGAAAATCCATATCTGACTGTGTTTTCATTCAGCCTGGCCTTACTCCGCCTTCAGACCACACTGTTGTGACATCTGTCCCTTTGTTGTTCCGAAATGATGGCCAAGAACAAGATGACAAAATGTTCTGAGAGTAGTTTGCTTTCCAGGCACTTTCATCTTAAACAGAAAGGTACCTGGATGTTAACCTGAGCAACGAGCAAAGGAAAGCGCTTCATAACTGAAACGCTGCAGGATGGAGGTGATTGGAATGTAAAACAACCAGCTACCAGTTTCACTACTCCTCTCCACTGTTTCTACTCCTCCATCCTGAAGCAGGAGCTCCCTGGCCACACCTCTTGCCTAAAAAAAAAAAAGGGGGGGGGGGGGGGGGGGGGGGGGGGGGGGGGGGGGGCACAGCAACATCCGTTAAAGAGGCCAGGGATGTGATGCAGCACAATACCATGACACTTTAAAGAGTCTTCCCGGATGCGCCATGTTTCACAGCCTGTGTCATCTGAGTCCAGCATGGGTTCTGTGCTCTTTAGCAAGTACTGGAATAATTAACTTGCTTATCTCTGGCGCACAAAACAGCACCTTGCACCTCTATTGTGAGTTTGACACCCAGTGTTTATGATGCAAGGTCTTATTGGCTTGAACGCTTTCTATGAGTGAGGGCCAATGTTGAGGAGCGACGCTTGTTAGAGAAGGGAAACAGACAAATGTCAAGGACTTCACTGTCATTCAAAGAAGTGAGATACATAAGGCGAGAGCGTGCCAGGTCCTTTCTGCACCAGAAATAGATTTCAATTTGATGGAGGTAGGCTGTGAACACACCAGGACATTTTTGATATGTGGTATTCAGACGTGGAAAAAATGGAGGGTAAATTGAAACTGGTAATTCCAATCCGTTCTTATCCCCATTGTACGAGCCTTAATAAGGTCAAAACATGGTTCTGCTGCTGTAAATGACTGAATTTAAGACCATTCTAAGACAATTGTGAGGGATTTGCATATAAAAAGATCTGTGATTGTGGAAAAGACCTTGGCCTATATTCTGTAATTACTACAACTACATCTGTCTCTCAGTCCTGCCTTTGAAATAATACTCATCCGTTCCTCTTCTCAGCTATCTTTTGGATTCTATAGAGTAAATCCTCTTGTCCTCCTCCAGCCATTACAGGAGACAACATCTGTTTCACTCTCCACATGTTTAATACAATCAAATCACGCTGCTTTCAAGATACAGCTGGATATACAGCGGCCCTTTAAAACGAGATGAGCGTAAAGTCCAAGCTAACTTTGTTTCAGTCGAGGTTTTTCCTCATCTGCACCCAAACCCGACAAGATTGCAATGATGCCCCACAATTAGCCTAATCACCCTGCATTAGAGATGGGCTGAGTTTTAAGTGGTTCTGCAGTTGCAATATCACAGGCCACAGCGTGCATTAACATCACACGGCCAAATTAATCCTAACAGGGTGCAGCAATTACCTGAGCCCTGCCTGCTCCTAAAAAACCAGCCTGAGCCGTGACAGACGTATGAGCACAGATAACATTTGCCAGAGCACAGGCGCGGCAGATATTACAAGCGCTAAGCTCAGATGTGACTGTGACAGTAGCCTGTCTCATTAAAGCCAGGGACGAGGAGGCCGGCTCTCGTGGAGCCGGTGGGCAGGAGGTGAGCGGAGCGACGGAGCCGAGGACAGCCGCCTCGACAAACGGAAAGACGATCGTTGTTCCTTTTTCCTCACCGCATTCCCCACTGAGTGTTTTAATTTCACTCAACAGCCAGAGCAGGAACTTTCATTTGGACGCGTCTTTAACCCCGCACATTGTTTTTACGTCAAGCATCTTGAAATGAATGAGTGCTGGCTGTGACATGGATGGAGTGCGAGATTAATCTGAGGCATAATAAACAAGACAAATCAATGCCAGAAGTCAGATCGGATCAGACTTAATGTCACACAGGGGAGGATGCATGGCGGCGTGCGCGTACACACCACACGCCCGTGCTTGTGAGCGCACATACAAATGAAATACAGGGATCATAAGGAGCGCGAGAGCACACGGCAGACGCTCCAGTCTCCCCTTTTCTTCACCTCAGCTCTGTCTTGTGATGGTGTGCCACTCCATCTTGAGGACTTGCAAAACTCTCAATGCCAAAAGGGCAGATGCCCAGGTGCTGGTGGAGCTGAATTGCTGTCCTCAGCACACAAAGGCGATGTCGCCTGGGGAGGATGGCTCAGGAAAGGGGAGAGCTGTCAGAGTAGCAGGAGAGCACCTGGGATTACTGTCAACAGTCTCCTGGACTGTCTCTCTCTGCCCCTCCCCTGCCTCCCTCCTGTCTCCTAAGATCCATGGCATTCTCATTGACATTGACCTTTAAACTCCAATTAGCCACTTAATCAGAAATTAATTATTAATATTAGAAAAACCAACAGGGCTTAGGTTGTTTGTCTCTTTCACCTCATTATCATCCGCTAATGACCATCCTTGCATCTCATTTCCACAACAAAGGCTGAGGAAATGGCGTTTGCACAAGAATCGGGTGATTTTTTTTTTTTTTTTTGTTAAAGGGCAAAGAGATGGACAGATTTTTCCATGCGTGTTCTGCAGTTTTCACCTCTGACTCTTCTTCCAAGTTGGAATGTCCTGTGGATTTAATCATTCAGATGTCTCTTCAGACTGCATTAATAAGAGAGTCCTCAGCTGCATAAGAGCACCGCATCCACTTCTGAACTCGGAGCCCTCATGCCCTAATTCAGTGTGAAATGGTTGACAGGGAAGTGTGAAAATGGCTCCCGGAAAAAAAAAAAAAGAAAAAAAAACAACAGTTCATGGCGAAAAAGTGACATGCACACCAGTCAGTGCTATCTACGCCACACACACACACACACAAACACACACACACACACACTTGTTAATTATTTGTCATCTTCTGTTAGGTGTCACGTGGTGAAACCGTGCCAGAGGCTTCCATGGAAACACTCCTGAGTATTGGCCACTAAATAAATGGCTTTTGGATTGGAACAATCTCCTTTGGCTAAATGGGATGTTTGGAATGCACTGACAGAGCCAGAGGTGCATTGTGTGGCGGTATAATAAATGTGACTCAGCTATCCAATAATTGGTAATGTTCCTCTGTCAATTACTCTTGACACTGCGCTTTGCGGGCTGGATCTACAGACAACCAGGGGGTCAATTTGTTAAAGTTTTTGGTTGACTTATCCTCTCACATCGGAGGTTATGCTTGTTTATTTCATTTTCCCGCATCTCCCTGACATCTTGATTAGCCGATTCAACCGCTTTAAACAGAAGAAGTGTGGAAAGTCTTAAAATCTACCTTCAGACAGGAGTAAAAATGTTGTCCTGTCCTCAGATTTGCTTTCTGTTTTTCAGGCAGCTTAGTCAGATTTAGGGGATCAGTTTAAGGTCTATATTTCTGCTCCTCTCCACATTATCCTCTTCACTTCCCTTCAAACACCCTCTCCTCCATACCCTCAGCCGTCAGTCCACACTGCCTTTCACCCGCACGGAAACACAAGCCGGCACGAAAAGTACAACAATGCAGAGTTGACAAGGAGTGATCGCAGAAGGCTGACACTGTGAGAGGATTAGGAAGATGATAATATGAGCGGGGAATCTATTCTCTTTAAATAGAACTCTTTATGGGCCTTGACGATGGCTGCAAGTTTGCAACATATTACAGTGACAGATGGGCATTTATTGCTCCCGCGCAATTTCATGTAATCATATCAAATTGCTTGCATGGTGTTGGCTTCAGGGTGCATCTCCTACCCGGGGAAACCTCTGCTCGTCCTTTGGGAACAAAGATAGACCATTTATTTTTATGACTTCAATATTTTGCTTTATAATCATCAGCATAGCACTTGATGTCCATGAGTCATATCGTCCTTTGGTTAAAAACGTCTCCCTGTAAGAAGAGAGGAGCCCCTTGATGTCTGTGGTTATTAGATATTGTGGAGAGCAGAATTGGAGCTGTGTTGGCTGGAGAGCCGCTCTGACGCCACCTTCACACATGCACAGGATGCGGCCGGCACAAGTGAGCAGTGAGCGGAGCTGAAAAAGCTGAGGAGCAGAGGCCACAGGTGTTTCCCCTGTGCTTGCATTCATTGTGCTAAACTCATTAATGGAAAATCCCCCAACCCTGTCTGCTAATACTGAAAGGAACATGAACAATGTGCTACTTTACAGTCAATGCTCGTGAGTGGAGCTGGTTTACAAAACATGATTACTAATGCTTCAGGATTTCATAATCGCTACAAGTAATTATCTCTGCACATTGTCAATCACTGGAGATGGAAGATTACGGGACAGAGTGTCGTGTTTTAGATGATATGTTTATGACAGAATGTTCAAGATTTCAATTGATTAGTATTCATGCAACTGCTGATGTGTATGCCAGCGTACACAAACATAAAGCCTGCGCGATCTGTAGTGTTCTTGCAATCCCCTTTGTTCTCTCAGAGATAAACTCCTTTAAAAAGATGCTCAGCACGGTAAGTCAACACAAACACATTTCCCAATTAGTCTTATCTTGCAAGTCGGACACTTGCAAAAATGAAACCTCGCTGTATTTGAGTGCATGCGCGTGCGTGTTCAAGCGTGCGTGTTCAACTGCGAGCCCTTCAGAGTCCTGTGTTAGGTTAAGATCTTGGATTTTTGGTTGATGGCGGATTAAAGCTCAGGTGTTGAGGCGAGGCGTGTAGTGCTGATGCTTGAAGCTGCTTATCAGTGGTTTTGCATGTTTTAGCCTGTTAAGTACAAATTATGTGTGTTACATTACAGCCAAAGCATACCAGTTTTCCAGAGCATGACACAGGTTGTGAGTGATTTCCCAGCTCCCACGCAGCCATCACTTTCAGTTATCGCCAGTACAGTGTGAAGATTTAGTTGCAGAGACTTGCTTGAGACGAGTAATACATCACAATGTACATTTTGTTGCCTTAGTTTGTGTTACAGTTTGCCTCTGTGTGGTGGAAGATGCAACAAGAGTTTTGATTTGCACTTAAAAGCACCAACGAAAAGCATTTTAAAAATAGTTTCTGTCTGCAACAGCATCACCGTGCAACAATGACGTAAGGGATTAAAAAAAACAAAGATGAATTCATGCTGTGTGTGATATTCTCAAGCATGTTTCAAGTCTTTGCAAATTGATTTCCACGCTGTTCTGAAATGAATGGGAAACAGTGGCTGCCCATGGGAGTGAGAAAGCCTATGATGTCCCGGTCAGCAACACGTTTGTAGGAAAACACGCAAAAACATGGGAACATATGGAATAAATGGAATCAGCAGAGCATTGTGATAGAAGATCAAGGGTGTGCATGTATGTTTATCTTTGTGTTTGGCAGGGTTCCACATTGTTGCACGTGTTTCTGTTTTTTTGAGATGCATACCTGTTCATGCTCATGTGCATGGATCATTTACGTGCCTGACGCTGTACAATCCAAAAGGCAGCTTAAAGCAAACGCACAGCCACACACGAGCCTCCTCATACGGTCCCAAATAGCATGTAGCAGCAATTACAGCACGTCACAGCATGGTATATTCAGTGGACATCTCGTACTTTCCATCTCAGAGCTGTTCTGACAGATCATCCCTTGTGCCCACTCTATGGCTGACTGGTTTTGATAAAAAAAGAGAGATCGTGAAAGCGAGACAGAGGGATCGACAGAAAAGCCAAGATAGAGATAGAGTGACGCGTGCTCGCATGGCTACATAAATGTACACATGTACCCAGACCCACGCTCACTCACACGTAGATAGAAAAGACATAGACAGACATAAGCAGAGTCGCAAACACCATTTGACTGTTCAAACAAAGATATGAGGACTATGTTGTCTCACCTGCAGTTGGATACACACAACCACTGATGTTGTACATTTCTAGACATATTTGTGGATGGTATGGACATGAGCGTACCTTGTTGCAGCAATGATAAACCTGTCAGACAGAGTGTCAACCAAAAGGCCATCGTAAAATCTACATGCCCACCCCATTTAAGTTGGAATTAGCAAACTGAGAGGTGCTAACAGTGTGTGTCTGCTAAGACGCTCTCCATCTATGTGCTTGTGAATGGTGGATCTGTCACAGTAGCCTGATGCATCAGCCAGGCTGCCTAGAACGTGTTATTTTAGGTGCAAAAAAAAAAAAAAGTCAAATTCACCAGAGAACTTCTGCGCTGTTCCTGCCAACGCTGACGCATCGCTGCCTCACTATTGTAGACTGAGACATTCTGGCATACTGAGCACTTTTGGCAGACTGGTGAAATCTGTACTTTGAAGTCGTTTGTCTTGAATTAAGTGATTTTCCGTCCAGTGCTGTGCAGTGGTAAGACAGCCGATTCACATGCAAAAACCTTGGACGGAGCAGGGATAGCTCATCCCCACATGCCAATCACCTCCGGTTTCAGCTCTCCATTTAACCCTCAACATAAATGAAAAATGAATGTGTGCTGTGGGAAATCATCTCCTTGAGGATCTGTTGATGATAATGATACATTATCAAGAGTAATAGCATTTACCAGCATGCCCATTACTTTGACACAAAAGAGACACAGACATGTTTCCTCATACATTAAACAATAAAGAGCCTCTTCTGGAATACACATCGTGACTCATGCTAGTTCTCCCAAAAAAAAAAAAAATCAAGACGTATCACTTCTCATAAACGATAAAAGATCAGTTATGAGAAGCTGCCAGGATGCAGGTTTAGACGACAGGCCTTGCCTCAAAGCTGCTACAGCTATAAGCACTCATCACCATAGTGTGTTTCATCTTGACTGTTGGAACAGCAATAATCGATCTGATGGCGGCAAGAAAAACATGTTGTTTGTCTCTGCCCCAGAGGCACGCGTCAGAAACACACACGCACACACAATAAACAGATGTTTCTTCACACAGCAGACTAAATAAATACAAGTATGACACAAGCAGTGAGTGTTGCATGGTGACTCCCACCAAGCATAGGCTGTATCTGTGTGTGTGTGTGTGTGTGAGAGAGAGAGAGAGAGAGGTGTTTTTGTTTGAGTGTCTGTGAAGCTATGCCTTCTTAATATAAACTGCATGAAAATAAGTCAACTAAAGAGCCGGCTAGTTCTAACTCATGACAAAGTGATGTGCAAAGGCTAGGTCTAATGCAGTGGTTCATAAAGTGGGGTCTGGGGACCTCCAAGGGGTCCCTGAGGGCACTCCAGGGGCCCTAGCAAAATGAGAAACAGTTTAATTTCACTATTATTTCACTCCCTGGATAACAGCACAATGGGAGCATGTATTACTGTAATCTATTCTCATTAGAGGTTTTACTCTCCCTACTGTTGTCAGATATCCAGTGCAGACAGTTGTGCAGCCAATTAAAGCCCAGAAAGAATGAAACAGTCCGGGGACAAAAGATCATCACATATGGTCTAATGTGTATCTATCCGGGGGATCTTGATATTAAAAGTTTGAGGAGCTCTCCCCTTTTATATGAGGTGCTTAAGGTCCTGAGTGCTCATATAGTGCGTAGCCAGCGGAGAATAACCTCATGAACTGCGGTTTGATCCATCGCATTTAGATGTACTGACACACAGCGAAATAATAACGCCTCAGCAGAGTGCAACGCTCCGAGAGATAGCCTTGTGACCCGGGTACAACTCATAAACTGCAGTGCGGCATCAGCTGTATTAATATCACATAGTCGTCCCCATGTTTCCTAACACAGATGAATATTTCATTCCCAGAAGCTTTCAGCTGCGTGTGGTGCAAACTAAAGATGCGCTTCAAATGGCGCATCGTCTCTAATAACACATCTGCGGGGCAACGTGGTGCATCGTGAATGTGTTTAAACATCTGTTTCATAACCGTTGGAAAAAAAAACAAAAGTACCAGCGCTGGATTCACGCGTCAGGAGAGCGAAGCATGATTCTCCTCACAGGCGCCATAATCCTACTGATAAAATAGAGAAAACGGCAAAATAGCGCGATGCATTCGGGTGCTAAAGTTGAGACTTACTCACCCCTTTTGAACATTTTGCAGGCCTAGGTGTATTTCGTCCCCTGTCCTCTGAGAATCATCTAGTCTTATATTCCAGACTTAAAACTTGTGCGCTTTCGTCTTGGAGTTGATCCGGAGCTTTCGCCGCTCGTCGTGTGAATGTCAGTTGTCAGTCCTCGGGATTTTCTTGCGATCCACTGTGTTGAGTTGCGCTGCAGACTGCCACGGATTTGATAAACAGTGACAACAAACAAGAATCTCCTTTTCCACAAAGTCTGGCGGACCTCAGTCGGACCTGGGAAATTAGGCGGCAATCATTGCGAAACGGAGTCATTAAAATCATCCCCTCAGTCCGAAATAATAACTCCAGTGTGTGCGTGTGTGTGTGATGAGCACAGACTCGCAGCAGTCCGATGCAACCTCTGATAGCCAACTGCTTTTTAGGCGCAAATGACCGTAGAGGCTGCGAATCAGCTCTGGGGGGCAAGTCGACGGTGAACACAAGCAGTCCCAAAAAAAAAGAAGAAGAAGGAAAAAAAACCCTTACAGATATTTAAATTCAAGTGGCCAATCTAAAATTCTCCTCTCAGTGCTTCAGAGCCGTTCAAATCGCATCATATTCGTTAAAATCTCTAATTAACATAAGTTATTTGGATTCACATTCCGCCTCTGATGTCGGATTATAAACGCAGACTCCTCAAATCCTCCTTAATGTAGACTTTGATGCCTTCGGTTTCCTTACAATCCCCCCTTTTCTCAGCTCTCCTCTCCACTCGCAATTGTTACATTTCTGTGATCTTGTCTGTGAAGATCTCTCTGCTTTCCACCTATGGATCAGAGCTCGTTGATGCGCTCAAGGAGGAAGAAAGTGAGTTGTGCCGCCTCAGCCCCTCCACCGGGCAGCATCCTGCTCCGTCCCTCTCACTGCCTCAGTCCCTGTCTGCGCCAGCCTGAGACACGCTGCTCCCTGACTCCAGAGGTCTTCACAGTGAATACGATCTGACACAGCAGACAGAACTGACATGCAACAACAAATATATTAACCAGCAGACGGAACATCAGGGGAGATTTATGCCCACATTATGCTGCTCGTTCTGCAGAGGGAGACAGCTCTCAACCTCTGATCTGATTAGCTGATCAAATCCAGATCCATCCAGATCAATATCTGATAGATAATAGACTAATGCATTAGATAATTCTCTCCCTCCCTCCCTCTCCCTCCCTCTCTCTCTCACACACACAAACACAGACACACACACGCACACAAACACACACTGTAATGCATTGTAAAAAATAATAATAATGACACATTTTATTATAATAGGCTCTGCTGAACAAGATATACAAATTAGGCTATTTTTGTGAAATATAATTCAGTTTAGCTGGATTTTATTTATGTATTCAATTCTTGATTGTTTGAAAATTTAGCCAAAAAGTGAATGTAAAGTTCACACGATTGATTTAATTGATTATTTTATTTCATGATTTATCTCCATATTGTGTTTATTCTATTTTATTTAGTTTTACTTTTTATTTTTGTTCAATTTTACATATTACATACTTTTTACTCTTATTTTTTAAAATGTCGCTCAGTGTGTACATTGGGCTGGCCAATATTTTATTTTATTTTTATTTTTGATTAATTTTGTGCTTTACTTTCGTTTTGTTTTACTTTATTAGCCCATAATTATCCTCCTGTCCCGTTCGGTGACATCGGTAATATCGGTGTTTGACTTCTCTCCACTCCTCTCTTCACTCGATTGGTTTCGCCTTTCTGCTCCTCACATGTTCCTTGTTTGGGAGTGGAAACATGGCGGCGCCCTCGAGTGAAGTGCAGATAGTTCCTGCCAAAAAGCCCACAGGTAAATATTTACGTAGAATACGAAATATTTCATATAATGGACAGAGACATACGTAACTTCATGAGTACTTTATGGAGATACCTCGCTTCCACCTCGATGAGGCGCAGCTGTACTGACACGCAGTTGTTTTCAGCACAGCAACACAGCACTTTAGGCTATGCTGCTATGTTTGCTATCTAAATGTGTTCAGTGGTAACAGTTTACATGTCAAAATTTTTTTTATCTATTAGTTAGCATCAAGTCAGCGTTAGTGTAATCACCAGACTTAATCACGAAAAGGAGATCGATGCGAATGTCTGTCGATCAGGCTGACATATTGGTTGTGGGGTTTTGGATTTATCAAAGATGTTTGTAACTGAGAGGCTCATCGCCATTCTTGTCATCGCACGTTTTGGTCTGTTACAACGGAAGATCTATGTCTTTGCAGGGTCCACTGGAGAAATTAGTTATTACCACCTGAAAACCGTGACATTTCCTCTAGTTACGTGAAAACAGAAAAATACAATTTACCGTGAACATAACATCTTAGATAATGTGAAAGGTTGTTTTCGAGTCAGCTTTATTACAGGTAAGAAGACAGTAAACAGTTCTCCTCAAGATTGTGTTTAGTCATTGGTGCAACAGCGACAGATGGGCCAGGAGCATCAACTTTGATTGACAGCATTTTTTTGGTTTCAGATATCTTACTTGAGTGTCTATAATTTATGATTCAAATATGTAAATTACTTGGACTGTGCTGTGAAAATATCTCAAGTTGATTGCATCTGTAGTAGAAGGAAAGCATAACCGTGTCATTGGTGTCTGGTGGCAGAGATTTATATAGACAGTAGTTCAGTGGCTACCTGAGTTATGACTGCAGTGCGTGACCATTTACATTTACATTTTTGGAGAATAAATAATCCTACAAAAGTAAAGTTGCCTGTCTGAGTTAAGTCAAGCAGTGCATAGTCGAGTGCAAATAAGATCATATACACTTGAATGTTTTTTTAAAAAATAAATTCATGATATGTATTTATAACGAATGCAACTTGATAAAAAGTGCTGGTGCGGTCCATGTGGTAGAAAGTTGATGATCTGTTTTAACTACTGAGTGACAGTGAAGGCCTCATTTGTACACCCTCTGCCTCCTCATGTGAGGAGGTGCAGACTGTGAGAAGACTTTGGGGTCGTCTCTATTCTTGAGTTCTGCTGGATGGAGACTGGACTCTGTTGTGTAGACCAAAATGATAAGATGAGCCACCTTGTTTTCTTTGAGTATATCCATCCCATTGGACGTGTTTTGGTTTCTTTATTCATCAAACTATAGACCGGCCTGAAAGTTTAATTTTATTCATCAAGGTTGTAGATTGTAATCAAAAATAATTCCGCTCTTATTTGAGAACATGTGGGGCGACAACAAACTTCAAACTCTGTCAGTAAATCTGAGCCAAACCTCTCTCAGCCTTTTCCCCGTCACAGCTGGCACATCAAGCTTCCCAGTAGCTTGTAGAAAATTGAAAATGAAAGATGCTACATGGACAAATTGTGGCGCTCTCCAGCTCCACCACTCTCATACCTCTTAAAAGATGGCCTATCCCTGTGGCATTGGTTCCGTTTGCTACCACAGCATAATTCTGAATGCAAATTAGTTGGATATAAGCGTAATTTCTAGGAGTCCGGATAGCTTTGTTAAACCAGCCCCAGTTATGTGAATACGTGCATAGCCCAACATCACCGAACCCCACTTTCCTGTGCGAACAGCTTGTCTCTAAAATGGATATGGAGTTGGGACCGTTAGACCTGCTGTCCTTGCTTCATCCTCTCGTGTTGCTAACAGCTCAATCATTTGACTTTCTCTTCAGTCCGAGGACCACGACGTGTTGCCAATCAAATTCCAGATGAAATCCTGCAAGACCCTGAGTTGCAGGAGGCCATCAAAGCCCTGCCTGCAAACTACAACTTTGAGATCCACAAGACGGTTTGGCGAGTGAGACAAGCAAACTCTAAGAGGGGTGAGTTGCGTTCTTCCTTAATACTCTTGATTTTGCACGTTTAGGAATCTATAGTTCCTCTTCTTAGTGAGATAATCGCTATATTTGCTGAAGTATTGAAGAGCAGCTGTAGAATAAGTCTTGGATTTCATGCAAAAGCTGAGCAAACCATGTCATGTGCTCACGAGCACAGTTAAGAACGAGAGTCCACACAGGGCTTGAGAAACTTTAAATTTTTTTTAAATTACGCTACTGACTTGAATTAAGCAAAACAGGAACAGAGGCTGGATGAAGTTACTCAAAAGTAAAGGCTGTGCAACATATAGTCCTTCTGCACAGCCTGTATTTACATAAGAGGAATAGTTCCAATTTATAGGCATATTGCATAGATGGAGCACAGATTATGCTTTCTGTTAAATGATCTCTGTCCCAAAAAACCTGACAACCATTAAACTGTGCCATCATGCCCTACATCATCGTGATTCAAAAATATAAAGTTTATGTCCCTCAATGGTGTAAGATGCAACTAATATTAGCTAAAAGTTTATGAGTGCTCAAGTACTTCACTTTGCCCTCTTAGTCCCACCTTGTTAACAACCTTCAGAGAAGATCAGCAGTACAGATTGAATGCATGAACACACGGGATGCGCAGCATTAAGAATCGTAGAGCAAGAGTGTGCTTTCACCTACTTTCGACAATGTTATTGTGAATTCAGAAACCTGCGAGGTTCACAGAGGTTTCTCCAGTCACAATAACAGGCCCAGTTTTCAAAAGGCCATGCAGGTCAGCCCACAAGTGTAACATCACTGAACAAATATCCAACAATACACATACACATCAACAGCAAACACTGTGAAGAAACTGGTACATTTGATATGTGAGTGGGTTCACACTGCATTTGTGAGGGGGATGTGTTAGCCTTCTTTGATCTTCGGGGGTGGGGGTTGTTTATGTGTTATTGACAGAGTTGGAAGGATACACTGACAGTACAGCTGATCGTGCTCAAGCTCATATTTCACCGTCCATGCAACGCAGATGTGAAATGTAACAAAATGAAATCCTGTTTATTTTTTTTTCTCATTTCTTTTCTGACCCGTGTTGAAAGCAGAACCTGGCCTCCGAAACAGCAAGCGTTTCAAACCCAGTCTCAAAGTCGAGGGAGGAAAAAGATTACATTCATCAGCTCCAAAGCTGGGCTGCAGTTTCAGCTGCCTCTCTGACAAACTCTCCGCGTGTCACATGTTTCGTTGCGATGTCTTTTGTGTTATTTCAGGATGGACATCGTTTATACTCATTCAGGATATTGGTCACTTAAGCAACGGCGTAATGAAACAGAATATTCAGATCTGAGCAAAAAAATCTGACTTGAGTAGCAAGGCGTGCAGTGGGATTGTAGCCTCAGGACTAACTGAGTGTGGGCTCCGTGGGAGGCTTCACTGACATCGATGTATGTTGTTCTATGGCAACAGGCACATCATTTTCTGTTGCTCTACAACTGCCTTTAGTAACATTTGATGATAATGTTATGTTGTTTATACCATTATTAGATAATAATAATAATGATAATAAAGTTATGATGAGTGTTGTTATTAGCTGATAATAAAAAGCAGAACAGAAAACTACAGTAAAAACCAAGGAGAAGCTTTAATGGGGCGCAGTCAGTCTCCTTTTAGTTTTGCATTATTAAGGCAGAGATATATTTCAAAATTGCAAAATCTGCAGGGAAATGAAGAAGCAAAGAAATGCGAATCACTGTTGATTATGCACACAGTGCTTCACTTTCACGACCTAATACATAATTTGCAGTTTTTCCATAAATTGGTTCTCACTGACAGTCAGTTCAGGTCTAATATTACAAAAACACACTCAGGGCTAATCAGATGCTGTGAGTCCTTGAGTTCTGTGTTATGAACCCCCTCATTTTAAGGTGCTGTTGGATTGAGACGAGCCATACAGCGGACATGGCTGCTTTGCATTGTTCTTTGCATACTAACACGACCAATTTAACAGCACAAAAATCACGAGAGACACAAGAGACTCGTGTTTTTGTTTGTTTGCAGACCTTGATGGGATGTAACTCATGTGTAGTGTCGACTTGAATGTGTGTTGCCCAATCGATCCACAGTTTGGAGGAAGGTTTGTGTGTGAAAACAAGCTGCAGTATCTCCCCCTCCCAAATGGCTCAAAGAACAAACAGTTCAGACTCAAGTATGCAGTTCAATTGTGAAAACGCTCTTATTTATCTGAAGCAGTACTCCTGTGTCTTAATTATCTCCTCATATACCCAGTTCAAATAGCTTTGAGTGCAGTTTTCTTCTTCTGTTGTCTCGTCCTGTCACTACAATCTGTTAAAGAAAATCCAAACGGTACTTCCTGTGTCCAGAGGTTTTTCTTCTTCTTTAAAATACAACAAAACACATGTGAATTAAACGCCTGTTTGGTTTAAGATACTGATGATTTGTATTTTCTGTTGTACTGAAAATGTACAACAGAAGTGTAAAATTCCCTCTTTGTGCTTCCACAGTCAGTGTTTAACTGGCAGACGAATGGAAACACAAAGAAGGAACTTTGGGAGCTCTCCACTTTTGTGCGCCATCACTTACACCAGGGGTCGGGAACCTTTTTGGCTGAGAGAGCCATGAACACCACATGTTTTTGAATGAAATTCCAGGAGAGCCAAACAATATGTTTAAAACTAAAAATACAAGTAAATGTGTGCATTTTATGTAATTTCAACACTTTTTAAAGTAAGTCTTAAGTCTCTGAATTCTTTTTAATAACATTGTTATGCTGTTGCTAATTAATGATGAGTATTTCTTTAATAATTACTAATTAGTTAGCTGACAGCAGGATTAACGACAAGCCGTAGTGCGCCCCTTTGCGCATGCGCACATCGACCGGTATTTTCGACAGCAAAATACAGCAGCCTCACTTAAACAGTGCCTGTCACTACCCGATCTACGTTGCCTCATCTGCGTTGCCTTTGTGATTGATGGATAGATAGATAAATAGATAGACACAACGACATGTGTGTTTGCCACTTTCCCACTGAAATGACTGCGAACCGGCTTTCTAGTTGCTGGCTCGCGCGTGCGCAAAGTATTTGTCTGCGAGCCAGATGCGGCCACATCTGGCTCGCGAGCCATTGGTTCCCGACCCCTGACTTACACTGAAAAATGCGAACCTATCTGATCATCGCACATGAACTTCGATTTCTGCCCTCGCGCATTGTTGCATGCGTATTTTGACTTTTCCTGGTGTTTGGCGTTCCCTGTGAAACAGGTCATGTGGTCGTGTCACAATGTCGGCCTCCGCCTCGGAAAAAAAAACAAAAAAAAAAAAGACGACGTACACTAATGTAAATGTCAAAATGTGTAGTCGTCCGGTCGTTCCTGCCCTGGGTGGAGATATGCAGATGACATGCCAAGAGGACTGAATCATGATGTCCCTGTGGGGAGCGTGTGGTTTACCACAGCCTGCTGGCTTTGCTTTTTTGTTGTGCGATTTTTTTTTTTTTTTTTTTTTTTATATATCAGAGCCAGTCATCTCTCTCTGAACTCAAGAGAGCATAACTCACCTTATCACCCCTGTCGCTCTCACTTCCTCTCTGTGTCCATCTGTTTCTTTGTCAGCCTTTGAACTGCTCTTGAGTCTCATGCACTGTGCTTTAAAAACAAAGCACTGAGGAACATACAGAATCATTTGATTTGAGCTGCCCAGCCAGCCTCTTTTTCTCAGAGTTTATGAGTAGTCAAAAGCTTTGTGCTGTTTTCTCGTTTTAATCTAATTGTGTGCTGCAGCTCAGTTGTTTAGAGTTTCTCGAACCGCTGTTGGCCGTCTGCTGTCTTCATTACCGTCACACATTCAGTTAAGATAAAGCCGAGCAAACAAAAAAATAATTAGGTGATAATCAGGAGCTGACTTGAGTCTAATTTTTTGTTTATAGAGAAGTGATTGTTTAAGTGGATGCTGGAAAATGAATTCAGACCAACACACGAGCCAGATGGAGGTTCTTCAGGCTCGCCATTCATAAAGAAGATGGATTTATACAATATTTTGGTGAATATATAGCTAATTTTTTAATCATGCTGAATGTTTGGTAGAAACAAGTGGGTTTTCCAGCCCTGTTTTGTGTTTCCAGGTAACGACATCTGCCCTTCATGGTACCCATAAAATTAAGAAATAAGGCAAGTTTGCTTTTTCTAGCCTTGGTTAAATATTCATTGTGTTGAAACTATTGCCAGATCAATACTATATTTTTTAGGCATATATTGATATTTGAGTGTGATAGAAACCTGATAATTACTTCTTTTTTACGTAAACACACAAAATAAAAATATTTTTTATAAGTATTCTTTACACAAAAAATGAAAAATATGTGCTAACCAGCTTGTTCCTCACTCAGCTCTCAGTTTTTCCCCCCGACTAGAAATCATGTACAATGCGACTGTTCTTGAATCTCAGTTCATTCTTACCATTTTATTGTGGCCTTTGTCGTACAACCATTGTTCATCTTTGCACACAACCGCTGAATCCCATTTGGAAAAACAGAAAAATTAGAAAGGACATCGAGATAAAGCAAAAGAAGCGAAAAGCAGGACGGCCTTGAGTGTCTTGGGGGACCTTGAATTCATGAAAGTGTTTCCCTGCTGGGTTTGTGAAATGCCCGGGGAGTTGTTCTGTTTTCTGTGGTCGCCTCTCAACTAAACTACAGACAATCAAAAGATTAGCACAGTTGACAGTCTCTCTTTAGATGTTTCCTTGCGCTTCAAGACAAAAAGCAACATGTGCAACATTTACTTCCTTTCCCCGTGGTACCGTCACTGTGATGAGCGGGTGGTTGCTGAAAAGTTGTAATGGTGATGCTGTAAAATACAAAATTCTTGGAATCCTAAAATGAGTTTTGAATCGAGGATTGACTCAATGCCAATGTTAAGTCCTTGTTTTTCCCCCAGTTAATTAATGCTCCCTTTCTAAATAGTCTCTTTGTGCATCCTTCTGTTTTTCTTCCATTTTCAAGTACAAAACGACTCCCAGTAAGCAGTCCAAGACGGCCTTTTTTTCTCTGTCTGAACAGCGTGTTTCTTTATAGAAAACATGACAGCAGTGAGAGCGCCGGCTCCCGGTGAAAAGTGCAAGCAGGCAGTTGTCAGTAGTATCCACAGACTGGACAGGTGCACGTGGATGCATTGGCTTTTTGAATGGAGCCTTAATACACACATTTACATACAATAAAACATCTTTGTGGAATTGTGCACATTTTGTCCTAATTCAAAGTCTGTGTGTTTGAAAGAGTCAAACTAATGAGCTGAATAATTACCTTAAAGTTATTTGTTAATTTATTTATTTAATATATTAATAAGGTTAAACTAAATATGTTGTGAATAATGTGATACAATATAAAAACACTGCAAACTGCAGCCTCCAAAATGACCATAAAGTTGAATCGACACCTCTCCTAAACAGCAAAAAAACAAAAAAACAAAACCTTAACATTATATTGTTATAGGACTGTTGTATTAGACTGCATTAGTTTTAGGTGGTTGTACCTAATAAACTGGCAGCTGAGTTTATTGAATGTATTCCTTTGATTATTTCATTGTGTCCCCCTTTTCTAATGCGTACCACTTGTATTTCAGCTGTTAATGATTAAGGAATGATGATAATGATTCATTCGTTACCTCTAACCACAGGTGTGATGCATTCACACACCCAGAATGTAATCTACTACAGGATAAACCCTCTATATGAATAAACTTATTGACATCTTCTAAGCCATAACCCCCCTTTTTAAAAAATTCTTAGTAATCCCTTGGCTTTGTCCGTTTGGTCTGCTGTTCACTGATAAATTGGTCTTTCCAGCTCTTTCTTAGTTTACCTCCAGTCCTTGTTTGTTAACATAATCCCAAATGTAGCTTTCCAGTTACCTGTACTGCCCTTTGCCTTGTGCAGTAGCTATGTCTCATATAGCAACATCACTAGATAACTGGTGATTGACAATGAAAGCCAAAAGTGAGCTTTTGTCTGCAGGCATAAGAAACCTTCCGCACACGGCGTCCGAAGCTATTGAACGGACTCCTCTTGTCTCGCTTTATGTCTGCCTGGTCTAGATGTTCTGTCTTTTTTGGGTGCAGGAGTGCACTTCCAAATGCAGAAGCGGCTTATCGTGCTCGCGTGCAGGCTCGGAGCACGCATCCAAAGCGGCCATCCCTACCTCCAGCGTCTAACTCACCTTTTGCCGAGGGCAGCGGATGGAGGAAGCTCTTTGCTTCTGTCAGCCGTGGCAGAGGTGTGCTCTGAAACCTTTCTCCGTTAATAAACTTGCCCTTTTCCTGGTAATGACCTGTCTCTCACTGTCTGTGTGAGTGCTTGGTGATCCCTTAACCTTTCATCAGTAAGAAATGCGTGCGCTCCTCCTCTTCACGCTGCCCCGTCTATCACTCCATCTCATGACCATCCTCCCTCAACCTCTGCAGCCTTTTGTCTGCCCAAGCTTTTATTGTTTAATGCTGTCTGCCATTGAAGTCTTGAAATAGTTTCAGGCCTAGTCATGTGAGACCGTTATGTGGGCTGAATTCAGTGTGTTCGAATTGTAAGTGTCCACTGAGACGTTGATGGATTTATTGAAGTAAGGTGTGACAGACTTTGACTGGGAGAAAATGTCACGGCTGATTGAAACAAAGCCTTCGCCTCCAGGTGCTCGCTCCACGCCTCCGACTTGGTGGCTCGGACTTCACACCGAACAGGTCAACACCCGGTGAACGCATGTTTGTGATCATCTCGGATCTAGTGTTGACAGGAGGCCGTTGATACGCAAACACTGTAGTTTAATATAATCCCACACAGCGAACAGCTGAACAGCAGAACCTCTGTATTACAAGCAGATAAAAGCACAATCACATTTAGTTAAAAATGTATTCTGGTTCGTTAAAAAATCCCAAAGATGAAGGAAAGTCAATCTGGCATCATTTTGACAAAATATTTGACAATAATAATAATTATTAGTTCTTTACTCATTTCATCAAATGTTCTTATTTTAGGCTTCTACACTGGAAATATGTTTATCTGCTTAGAAAACAAGGAATTAATTTCACACCTTTTTTTTAAGGATGAACAGAATTCTTTGTTGGCAATGTAAAGAAGCATGTTTTTTTTTTTTTTTTAAATCATTTTATGACCAATTATGTTGATGCAGGTCATACGCTGTTCATATTCCTGCTGATCTTTTGATTTTGGCCCAAGATGTTGACACTAGTTGCTGGAAAACTGGAGTTCTTACATTCATTCCTCCTTGAAAGCATATTTGTTCAGTGGAGTGGTTGCTGAAATAGTCCAGACTGGTCGACTAACAGCTAACTAGCAACAAGAGGTTTGGGGGAAATTAAAGGATAACTTTCGTTTTTTACAACCCGGACCGTATTTGTAGCATTAAATACGACCATTTAGACACCCAGACATCTTTGGTGGCATTTGGAGTCGTTTTGAAGAAATTAGCCCCAGAGGAGTGGCGCGTATATCCGTATAATGCGAGTACTCGGGGCATCCATGCGCAGCCTCTATATAACGCATAATCTGCTGCGAAACTCGTTCATATTCCAATATTTTGTTATGATATGCTGGTGCTAATCCCCTCTGAGCCCGTGGTGGCATGTTATCAACATCTTGCGTCTCTAGGCAACTACCTCTGACGTGGATGATGTCATTACCGAACGTCGCGCGCTGTGAGCAGCCAGCCACAACACAGCTAACTCTGCGGCGGTCGGCTACAAATACGCAATAACAAACCATAGCTGTGCCAGACTACAGCTAAACTAGCCGACCGCCAGCTCAGAGGGGAATAGCACCAGCATATCATAACAAAATATTGGAATATGAACGAGTTTCGCCGCAGATTATGCGTTACATAGAGGCTGAGCATGGATGCCCCAAGTACTCGCATTATACGGATATATGCGCCGCTCCTCTGGGGCTAATTTCTTCAAAACGACTCCAAATGCCACCAAAGTTACCTGGGTGAGTAAATTGCCGTATTTAATGCTACTAATAAGGTCCAGGTTGTAAAAACGAAACTTATCCTTTAAGATGAGCATTTTTCACCATTTTCTGATATTTTATAGGTGATTTCTTTTTATGCTAATGAAATAATCATGAGTTGCAGCCTGAACAAATAGAACGTTTCACACTCTGCATTTTTTTAATTGACATATTTTACCATATTTGCTTTCCTTTCTGATCTCCTCGCCGTCACTCCTCATCCACTTAACGCTCTGATTCCTGCTCTGTTATTCCCCGCAGGGTTATACTTGTCACGATCGATATGACGATGATCTGGCAGGGTTACTGTATGCTACATCATGGATTCTTTACGATCTTCAATGCAAAACCCACAAGATTTACGCTTTCAAGGAAGCACGATGATATCATCTTGAAAGGAAAGCTTGACTGTTTCAGTTCAGTTTGTCTGAGATGACGAAGCGGAAACAAGTTGACTGGTGTTCGAATAATGATTCGTCCTTGTAGAACAAACACCTTTATTTTAGAAATAAAGTAAAATCGATGCAGTTAAATTCATGTTATATATGTTTTTCAATTGCTCTAGTTTGTTTAAAATCCCCTGTACACATATTTGTTTTGAGCTCACACTTATTATTGCTGAGAGTTCCATAGAAAACCAGTTAAACAGTTAAATTTCCTTTCCTCACTCCAACCGACCTCTAATATATCAGCATCTGCTTTTTAGAGGTGGAAATTCTTTCGTGCAATACTGATCCCTGCGTTTACGTTCATATTAAATCCAGCAGAGTGTGCAACCTCGGATGATTCCTCCAGTCGTCATTTGCGTGATTTTCCTTCATAAGAATATACACAAAGGAAAGAGCCAAACTTCACTGATTGCAGCCAGGGTGCAGTCGAGATGACAGGAGGCAAACTGTGCTTCCGGGCCCGTCTCCCTGTTTGATAAAAAAAACATGCCCCGTTTCTCGATGCAGAGCGAGTCGGAAACGAGGCACAAACCACTTAGCAAATTCTGCCCTGAACCAGTTTTTTTTTTTTTTCCCCTCATGCCAGTTGGTGTCACACATCACTAGATCAGCAGCTCTCCCGTTGTCAACACGCAACACCATCAGCAGGACCGGTGCTTGTTAATTGGTTGCTTGATTTCAATTTTCATTGCAGCCCCATCGGTTTGTCCATATTCAGTTCTAGCCCTGAGACACAGACTTGTGTGAAGCCGGGGAAGGAGGGTGTGTTTGTGTGTTTCTGCAGCAAAGAGAGTGAAACTGTGCCTCACGGAGCTAGTGGCAGGCATGGAGACAGACAGGAAAAGGAGAGAGTTTAATGGCTCTGTACAAGCCATGAGCTGTAGAGCTAGACCTGTGGTGATTGGTTTGGACTATATTTCCAACAGCCTGTCACTCGCTAAAATAAACCAACAGTACCACCGTGGCAGAGGGGAAATTGCCCTGAAATGTCACCATTTGCTGTCAGTGGAGCACTCTGAACCAGTACCAGAGGCTATGTATAGCCGTGCCGTCCAGGATTTATTAAATAACATGTTGCCGTCACTCTAACGCAAGTATGTAACTTTTCTGTTTGCCTTTTTCCCGTCTCTCCAGTGGCTCTGCAGCTCCCAGAGGGCCTGCAGATGTTTGCCTGTGTCATCGCCGACATCATTGAGAGGTAAGGTGGAGAAAGGAAGAGTGTTTTTTTTTGTTTTTTGGCTTAATTTTTAATTTGATAAGTTATTAGAGAGTCCACCAGTAAGCAGCAGATGTAGAAGTCAAGGCAGCAGCATACAAACTTTTAACTGCCGCCGCCACTTGGCGCTCATTAGGAGAGCGAGAGCTTTATCGTAATTCCCCGCCTCGCACTCGGTCAGGGATTCAGCAGAAAATGAGACACGATTACGCTGTTTTAGGACAGAGCAGATATCACAGCTTCCCTTGCTCACAGTCGGAGGAGGGAAGAGATATTACTCTTGTTAATTACGTCTTGTTTCAGTCTGCGTATGCCCTATTGCACACCAGCACTCGATCACACGGACACCGCAAAGGTTCTTCTTTTCTTTTCTTTTTTTTTCATCCTGCAGTGAGAAGTGCTGCAGCATTAATGCACTTCAAACCTTATAGTTTGTATTTGATGCTACATTGTGGTTTGGCCTACGCTGTGCTAAATCAAATGTGCACTTCAGTGCTTGGTAAATAGAAACACACTTTCTGAAAAAGAAACTCGTATGTGAAGGCCACTATGAAGCAAAAGAAAAAACAGCTCTGTCCGTTTTTTTTTTCTCTTTCTTCTTTGTTGTTTCTGTGGCCTCATTTCACCTTCAGTTGGCCTCTGGTCCTCAGGAACACGGTCTGCCAAGTGTTTTTCTCAAAGAAAATGGCCGCTAACATTTCCAGAGGTGTTTAGTCAATACGAACCTGATTATGAGATGGACACGAGGAAGGATGGAGCGGCCGTAAGCCTTTCAAGCTAGGCGGATGTTTCATTTGACACAGGAAACGTGGCGCACGTTGGTTTGACTGTGTTATTGAGTACACGCCAAGACACATTTATTTGCTGTTTAAATGTTAAAATTTGGTCTTGCTCATAAATGTGTTGTTCAGGGGGTTTGTCTTTCTCTTCTCTTCTTTTTTTTCTCTTTTCTTCATCTTCTCTTTTTACTCCAGCGTTTTGTTCATCCTTTCTCCAGCCGTATCAGGCCTCCATCGCTCTACCTCTCTATCACTACCTTTACAGTGATTTCAGCTTTTTTATCGCAAGAGAAATGATAGAGTGAAGTGCTGATGATAGGGTCTGGTCTTATCAGTCCTGCTGCTATCAGACTGAGAGCTACCACCGTTTGCTGCGTGGCTTTTAAACCGCACACCCCTGCAGTCCACATTTCCATGTTTGAATTGTCCCTGTCCATCATGGAGTCCGCTAAATTGGTCCCATCTCTTCTAATGAGAGCAATTAGCGGACGCTAATTGCTTTTCTCACTGTCTTCATACCTCGTCCTCTGTCGCTTGCCTCTCTGTAGTTTTCACCCTCTCTGCACCATCCACACGATTTCTCCCCCAGACTGCGGCAGAGAAGATTGTTCTCACGGTTTCCCTTCATTAGGTCCTGCTATATAGTTTCCCTGAAGCTATTTTGCCGCTGTCTGTGCTGTCTTACTATGTAAGAATTTTCTTTTGCAATTCTACTAACAGATGGGTTCTTTGAAACCTGGATGAACATCAGAGCCTCTGAGAAGTACTGAATATCTTCCATCTTGTGCCCTGACCAACAGACTGAGTATATAATTTGAATTACATCAGCTGAGTTTGAATAGTATTGTCTATTATTGATTAACAAAGTTCTTGACAAACTCAATGATGGACAAACGTGTTGGTCATCCAGGGTCATTAAATTTCCCGTTTATTATAACTTGGGTATTATTTTTGCAGTTTTGGCTTTTCCTAGTGCTTATGATAACATTTCGCTGACAAAAGTAATTGCTGAGATCTGGGAACACGGCCATAAATCTATAGCAAAGTCAAACAAGCCAAGAAAAGAGTGGTCAGGCGATCGGACAGATTGTGACCAAGATAAGATTTGAGGCGCTGCTTTATCTCAGCCACCTTTTTTGGAGGGTGAGTCCAACTGAAATGTTGGCAGTTATCCCTGATCGCATCCCTGTTTGTACACACATCTATGGCAAGTGCTGGAGGTCAAGCTTTTTGGCCGCCATCCGGATCTGAGTGCTTTGGGTAGCCCTGATCTGATACTTATATTTGCCTAAATGTTGACTAGACATGTATGTAGCACTTTGAAATAACATGAGTAGCCCTTTAAATTTAGCGCACCTTATTTTTCACAAACTACATAATCCAGATACTGAAGGTCCTGGTTCAAAACTATTAAGGTGACCAGCTTTAATTGACACCATATAAAGAACAATTTAACTGGAAGGATGCAACTCTGGAAAGAAACATGATGCGATCATCGAGAGAGAAGTCTTCTTTGTTGGAGTTGTTGGGCTTCCCAAAAACAATCATCATTGTACAGTGGCATTATTGTGATGCTTCATTTCCCCCATAAGCAATCTTTGGCTCAAGATATTACTAACCTCAGAGTCAATCATTTTTTTGACAACCACATCAATTTTAAGGACAAACTCTAAATCTAACGTCAGCACCATCTGGTGGCTCTTCACCGTATGATCTTTGATCCTGATGTGCGGATGACAGTTGTAACATTTGTAAGTAGGAACTAAAGAAACTCAAGGTCTTGGTTCAAGTCTGTTCCCACTTCATACTGTAACCGGATAGATAGTGCCATGGAAGTCACAATAGTACTGATAACAATCTCAACACAGGAGCTCAGAATTTGGCTGATCCCTTCAAAAGCTCTTCCTGCAGGTGAAAACTGTCTGTTTTTGAATGCTTAATCTGCCCCCCAGATGAAACTGCTTGTTGTGGAGAAACCAGGATGCCGTGCTGACAAGCCTGTCAACAGTTCAATCCACCAGATTGAAAGGGGGACGGGAAGTGACTGAAGTATCTCATCCAAAATTTAACAATGATCACTGATAGACAAATATTTAAACCAGATTTTGTAGCAGCTACAATTTCAGAGCACTTTATTGTGGCAGCAACCCAGCGAGCTGTTGCATTGATGGAAATGTAGCCAATGGACGCACCCATCCTAATGTGGCTCTAACATAGGATTGGAGGGCGGTGTTTGGAGGGAGTGAATGACAGTAACCTTTGGATGTTGGCACAGCAGGCAGCAGACCTTGTGTCACACAGCTTATGTCGAGGGTTACCAGAGGTCCCAGGAGTTGGGCCGCTCTGCCATCGCCATCATTGCCACAGTCCCCCATACTCGGGAGACAGGGCTGAGGTCCATATCAAAATGGGGATGAAAGGGCTAAGCTGGCCTCAGAGTAAGGAGCTTCAGTGGGAGGGGCTGCTAAGTCTTAATGAGGACAAGCTGCTCTGAATCATGGCCATGCTGCTGTTAATGCACTTAGGCCCCAGTGCACACCCTTTACATGTACACACTTTTACAGTCACAGATACACACTTTTTACAGTCACAGTGTACCATTTTTAATGTGATAGGCACTAATTTTCTCTTTCAAGCATTCTTTCTCTCGCTCTATCTCTATTTATATATGAACAACCAGGGGAAAACACATGATCGTGCACTCATATTTATACATTTACAATGAAACGGCACCACAAACTAGCCTACAGAGTAACCTCAGAGTAGACTCGACACATTCGGGACTTCAAAGTGCTTTAAAAGGAATTAAAAAGACCCACTGAAGAATCTCAGATGACACTCAGGTTTTTATGGCGTTACCAGGAAAGGGAGGATTGTTGATGTTGGGAATAGTTTTTAATTTTTTTTTTATTTGTAATTTGTTCAAAATGTTTTTTTTATAACATCACATTATTTATCAGGTCTCTATGAAGCAAACTATAGATGATTATAGGGTTAAAGGAATTAAATATACAGCAGTTTCCCCGTCTTGTCATGATTTGATATTGCGAGATTGCAGGAAATGGCAACAACCCCTCCTCCCCACTTCAGAAACCAAATCTATACCCTAATTCTTGAATGTGATCATCAAAATATTCCCTAAAACATGCAATCGTCCAATATAGATATGCCAAAATCGGGAATAAGAAGCTCCATACTCCAAGGCTGTTCTACTTTATTCAATTATACTGTGTTTAGCTAGATCGGTCAAATCAGTAGAACTCCATAATGTTGCAGATGTTAGCACATGTGTTCATACATACTAATTTAGATCACATATTAGTTTTCAATTTGTGTTTTGCAGGCTACAGAAACCTGAACACTTTCACACAGATGGGAGCCCACTCGATACTCGAATGTAGATTGGTGTCTGCAATTTAAATAACCATGTCACCATTTATAAAGCCACAGTCCATTTATTACCGCGCCATCCTCCTTTATCAGATTCTCTGCGCACCTTTTCATTTCATTCTTTACTCTCCTGGTGTTGACATTGTCACAGCAATTCAAAGACTTATGAACTCTGCTTTCACAAGTAAACAAAAAAAGAAAAAGCTTTCAGAATAAAAGAAGGAATTGGTAACTTGTGCAGGCAGGCAATGATGCATGTGCTGTCAGTGTACCATATGTTTTATTGCCTTTGATGGTATACCAGCTGTCTCGTTCTAGCTCTGAAAGATACTTTTATGAACTTACTTCAGTATTTACTGCTGCTGCTTTTGTGACAGTGGAGGAATATAAAGAGGGTAGCGGAAAGCTGGGTGTGTGGGGCTGTCGCCATGTCCTAATCCTGAGGACAGCACTAGCATCTAATGTTCCGTCTCTGGTCTCCTGGCACGAAAAACCCTGGGCCTCGACATGGAGATGTTGGCCTGTAACCTAATCCGAGGTCTTGTAGGCTGATGTTTGGTGGTTGAATGACAAATTTGCTGAGCACACAAGGCCAAAGGGCTCCTGTTATTGGGAGCAAAAAAGCAATAGCGGAAAATGAAACATTCCTTTTTCTGACAGTAAAGGAGTCCTCTGACCATCACAGATCATAACAAGACAATTTACATGTTTTTATGTGCTATTGTTTGCTGCAAATACATGTATGCAGGACTCCCTGTAAAGCACTATTTATAATGAGTGAAATTAAATAAACTGAATCAATTTCATTATCAAGCAAAGCTTTGTTGCAAGCTTTATACAACAAATTACACCAACACCTTTGGAAAGTAGGTAATTGGTAGATCAAAACAAAATGTAGGTTCGGAGAAGATGCGCTCTCAGTCCAAATGACAATTGTGAAACACAGATTCATATGTTTTAGTCTATAGTCTATATTCTCCATAAGCAGGGAAGCTGCTCTATGGTTGCCCTTGTTTTACATATTTTAACTGCTGTTAGATTGATGAACTGCTGTAGCCACATGTCAATGCAAAGGTCATTGTATTTCTTCGGTCAATGTTTGTTTAAGGTTGTAGAATAGGCAGCTTGAAGCCACATGATGTCACCTGCCCTTCATTAGTCTTTAACTAATGATGACCAGTGACTCAGGTCACCTCGGCAGGTTATTCCAAATTAGAAAGGCAAAAGTGTTGCTCACTGAGAATGAGGTCAGAAATGATTGGGTGAGATTTTTGGTGTTTTGGTGTCACCGTCATTATCTTTACATTTATTTAGCTTTTATAGTCACAGTCTATTTGTCAAGGCATACATGATATAAAAAAAAAAGCCAGAGGCACAATACTATGAACATAAAATGCATTAAAAAATAGTGAATAGAAAAGAAGAGAGGCAGATAGCAGAACAGGTAGAGATAGGGCAATTAAAATGTATGAATAATGTCATACTGACAGCAATGACAGTCACTAGAATATTAATTTCCCCTACATCTGGCAGTTGCCCTAAACCCATTCACCAGTTACCAATTCCCTTAGTCTCTTAGTTTTTCTGCAGAATAACAGTCAGCAAAAATATCTCAGGTCTTTAGACTACAGTATAATGAGGCCCGCATTTCTGATTAATATAGAAACAAGAGTCGGAAGGAAGCTTTCCCAAAAATGGCCTTATAAATAAAGATAGACCAGTGACTAAGCCTCCCCATTGACGGAGATGGCCGACCAGCCCCGGCGGACGGAGAATACAGTGATGAGTCAGGGGATTTGCAATTTGTAACAAGCTCAAAGCACCATCATAAATTGTGTCTTAACATCCAAAGACACTGAGCTGATGGAGTCCCAACAAATCACCATAATCATATAATAGTAACATTTTGCAAAAAACACAAACACACCAGCTTTTGTGGATGCCTTTTAGCTTGTCAACAGTGTTTTCAGTGTGGAACTTCAACAAGCTACAGCCATCCATTAAAATCTTAAAATGTTTGAAGCAAGACGCCAGCTTTCACTCCACTCCCCTTATCTAGTAGTTTGTTGTTTGCTCAGAGGCCTTGCAGTCATTTTCAGTCTCACGAGCAGCGTGGCTCTAAGCATGACAATGTTGTCGGTCCATTACTTTGGTCTTGATCAAAATATCTCCACAACTACTACAACCACGATGGATTGCTAAGAATTTTGCAGAGGTTAATTCTCCCAAGAAGGTGAATCGTTTGTATTTTGGTGCTCCTCTGACTTTTATTTAAGCGCCACCAGCAGGTGGACATTTTTAGTCAGATGGCTCAACAACTGTTCAGTGGATATTCATGAAATTCATTCCAGGTTTTCATGGTGCCCAGATGAGGAATCCTAATGACTTTGGTTGCCCCCTGGCTTCCCCTTTTTGCTTCCCCTTTGAGATGTTTCAACATCTGTCCCACGGATTGTCGCAAAACCATGAGGTTCACAGTGGTGGTTCTGACTGAAATGTCTCAAATACGATTGGATGGATAACCATAAAATTAGGCATCCACATTCATGTTCCCCTCAGGATGAACTGTAGTCACTTCACTTTTCATCTAGTGCCATCATCAGGTCAAATACAAATACATGCAAAACTAATGCTAATAACATCAAACGTAGCTGTGATTTGTGTTTAGCGCTTGCTGTACGTGCCAAACTATGATGGTGGATATGGCAAACATGATACCAGTTTGATGAAAGTCAAGCTGGTGAGGAGGCAGTTGGTTTAGAGATGCTCATTGTTGAGTCTTCTGGAGGAGTTGTGTGCTTGCATGTATGATTCAACAAAACATGGATGGAAGATGCTCATGGTGATCCCACTGACATACTGGACCTTTTTTCTGTCTCTCTCCATCATGTACTATCCAAAATAACTGTCAACATAGCCCCTAGATAGCTCAAGCAGCAGCCGTGTCAGATGCAGCGTGTTGGTAAATTAAGGTACAGTGTGCACACACAGCCCGCAGACATCTCCAGGTCCTGCACCGTAGCGTTTTCATCCATCAGAATAGATCCCTCTATATTCCGTATGGCAGGTTGAATCATTTCTGTGGGTGCAGCAGCCACAGCCCACAGCCTCTCAGGGTAAATGTCAACTCTGCCATTAGGAAGGAGCCTGGTAGGAGCCTCCAACGCCTTCATGCCCTCACATCATCACAGTCTTCATGGCGCCCACAGCACAGCTGAGCTGTAGCAACAGATCTAGGCCTAAGTGTGCGAGTGAGTGTGTCTGTGCCAGCATGTAAACATATATGCTGATGCACGTGCTGCACCATGGTTTTTGACTGTGCCAACTCTAACTCTGTCTGCTCTCCAGCTACGTGAGATCCTCAAATATATGTGGTATTCATATATGAGCTCCCAGCACTCCCACAGAGCCATGTGCTGCCTAGTTGCCCTCCTGCCAGGGACACCCTCACTGCCAACCTGCGGTATGTCAAGCTCTTAAAATACCTCATCAGCGACCACCGGCAGACCCTGCAGAAACGTGTCGCCGTTGGTCTGGTTTTTCTGGTCCTCTTGTATGTTCAAGACATGTTTGAAAGTTAAATGAGAGAGGTGGATGCTTCGACTTCCTGTCCAGCACCCCTTTCCAAGTTTGTATTTGGAGTAGAGCCTTTTGTCTGTATGTTTTATTAATTTGTACAAAGCAAGCTTACAGGTATCACAATTGCTTGTAGGATGAACCGGACAGCAAACAGCTTATCAGTTTTACACACCGAATCTTCTCCTTGTCATCCTTATTCTTTTAAAGTTGATATATACATCAGGCTTCAGAGCTCAAGACCGCCCCTACATCTACCCCAGGAGGCTTTGTCAGAGCAGGTACTGATCACCTCCTAGCGATGACTTAACACTGATGCTTCCTCGGGTGAACTTGATTTTAGTCTCAGGTCATGCTACAGGAGACTGTAAAGTTAATCGGCCACACCTATGTCCCTCTGCACGTCACAGACAAAGAACTGGAGGATCGCAGAGATACCCGCTGGTCCTATCTTTGCTAATCATATCGCATCAAGGGGGGGAGGGGGACATCATGTCCAGGCAGACTGGAAATCCTGATAGGTGCTGACACTGTGTAATACGATATTGTGGCAGATAGCGCCTTGGAAATTGCCTGAGCTGTCATGAAAATACAATTGATTCCCTCTAGAGATACAGTAAGGAAAAAAAGGTCACTTTGGCTGTAACTTGGACAAGACTGAGCCAGATGGAGGTTGTGGGTGTTTTTTTCTTAATGTCTGCCCTTTGGCTTCCAAATGAAATGCGAAGATAGTAATGAGAGCACTTGGAGGAAGGCAGAAGATGCTGATTCCACCACTGTTATCTTTGACTGAACACTTCTAATTTATGAAGTAATGACATAAACACATTTCCCCTCTTCTCTGCAGTGTGTAGAAGAGATAAGCTTAAAGCTGAAAGTTACAGTCTCCCTTTCCCCTCTGTTCTGTCTCCAGCACAACCACACAGACCGGCCATAATCACTCTCATTTTGGATGGCACAGTCCCGGGCACATGCCCATGTAATTGCACTCACAAGAGCCTTGTAATATTATGCACAGCCGGAAAAAAAAAAATGTATCGGAAGGCTATTACATGTGCTTTTAAAATGTCCTTTCACAGCAACTCCACTGACAGTCGAAGGACACAAATTGGGATTGCACAATGTGGAAACTGGAATAAAAACAATAAAAGCATAATTTGAAGTCGTGCTTCATGTAAACATTGAGAACTGCAATTTAGTGTTTCATGCTCTCTTATGAAACACCATTGAGTGTTATAAACCCACCACAATGTATGGCTAGAAAAAGACAGATGTGTTACATAATCCAACATGAAACAGCTACTCTTCTATTATGAAAACATCACCACATCTTTAATCTTTTTTTTCATGATCATTGAGATTGTGATCATTGAGGATTGATGTAACTGTGCTTCCTGTTAAGAGGAGGGTAGAAAGAACAGCAGCTGGTGTGTCCTTTTAGTCAGGGGATAAATGAAGGACAACTCAATCAATGTGACCCACGTCCACTCACCAGGCACTGAGAAAAATCCTAATGAGTAGGCGTTCCCAAAAATTAAGCGAGAGATGTAATGATAGACAGCAGCTCAGAGGAGTTATGACAAGGAGCATAAGATGAGAGGAAAGGAGTCAAAAAGCCTGAGAAAATGAAGAAACAGGAGAGAAGCCGCGAAATGACTTGAGGGAGCAGAGTGACAGACGATGGAGAGAAGCCTTGGGGATGAATGAAAGAAGGATTAGATGGATGTGACCTCATCAATCAATACAAGAAAAGGTTTTTATAATCGTTCTTTTTCAGAGTTGACTTTTTTGTCTTGAGAATTGGGGCTGAAGAGGCAAATATGTCCCGGGTTTGATAGATATTGTTTTCGAAGCAGGGCTGCAGACATGCGGCGTAGAAGTCGTTTTCTTCGGGCTTGATCTTGGAAGTTCGTGCTTGATGAAGTTTGAACGCTCTCCAAACCCATTTTCTTAATCAGCTTGATACAATGAGTGATGGGGTCTCACTCAACTATACAATTTTCCACTTGAGCTTTCACATTCGTGTCCTTGCACTGGTCTCACTGGTTTGAGATGGGCGGGGCTGAGATGGGAATGTGGCATACTTTTTTGCACCAGCGTTTAGTGAGATTTGCATCAAAGTGTGACATCAGCTGTTGGGGTTGTTTGTTTTATCAGCAGTGTCAGCCAGCCTGATCTGACCACACACCCATACTTCCCAAGGAAGCAGACTAGCTGAGAGTTTTATTATTAAACCCACAACAACTGATTTTATTATTATATTATGATATTTTTAAGTTGATATGACTTGTTAGCATACAGTTGCCAGGAACATTAGCATTCACTTGGAGTTGTGTTTGTGCCCACCTGACAAATCTAAGTCTGATATTCACTCTCCTTCAGAAAAATACCTCTTTTCTTGAGTGTGATATCCGTCTCTTCAGCTCCTAAATACTCCACTGAGCTCACCTGGTAGTCTCTAACTTTGTCCTTCTGCTGTGTGATGCGGGACAGATGGCACATTGTGGCTTTTTAGAGCTTTTATAGCTGAAAACATCTGGCAGCTGTGCCCAAAAACTGAGAGAGGGAACCAAAACAGTAAAGCTTCGTGCCAGAAAACCAAAACAATGAGCTGAAAGATGCTAAAGAGCAGAGTAGGGTAAAAATTATCTGTGGGTTTGTTACTAAGAAGACCCCTCTCCCATCACACAGAGAAATTTGCCCTTTATTTACAATAGCTGCTTTAATAAATAATAACTTTTTTTCTGCTCTTAGCTTTAATTCTTGCTTAGTTAATCATGAATATTTAATGTTATTGAGAAATAGTTAATATTTAAAACCAAGTTTTTAGGAGCTTTAAAGTTGTCCCTGAGCACAGTATTCACATGTGGGCTTTCTATGACCCCCTAAGTAAGTGATTAATTTACCTACGCAGGAGGCGAATAATTCGTTTCAGCCAGCAATCGCAGCTTCAAGGAAGCTTTAGGGTTCTCTTCTTGCAGAGGCACAATAGCACTTAATACCCACATTATCTGTCCTCGCCGGTCCCTTATCCTAATTCCTGTCTTTATACCCTCGCACATCTGATAAACACTGTGTCAAACTAGATTTAGTCTTCTGTATTTTTTAGAAAGATCCTCAGAGATTAGATCTGTTCCTAGTTGTAGGCCTAGCCCTGAGTTTTCCCCCTCCTACAGCAACATCAGCACAACTGCAGGCACTTGTAATAACTGTTGCCGTATCATCATTTTGTTTTGTTTAGTAAATTGGATTGTCGCTCTTCTAAGCATGCTCTGCTATGCTGTGCAGTTTGCAGCTCTATCTTGATAAAGCTGTAGGCTTTTCCATAATGACCCATGGCTCAGGCTTTTGAATAAAAGCCATGACAAATAGATGAGATACACTCACAGAAATAGCAGTAATGATCTTGTTTTTCGGGGAGTTATAGGATTATCTAATGGCATTACTGAAAACATCTGTCTAAGCATCAACCCGTACTCGCTGCCTCACGTCTCTCTGTTTACCCATTCACAGCAGATGTTCGGTGACTGCAGTTAGACTGTCATATTTTAAAGGGGGTTTTGTCTCCAGATTTTCTCTGTAGAAGACAGGCGGCCTAGGATTCCTGTGTCAATATGACAAAGAAATATAGTGAAATAAGCAGGGAGAGGCATCGAGTGGAAGATATACACAGCGAGGGAAGGAGTGGAGATCATTTAATCCTCCTGCCCAGTGCCCCTTGCCAAATTTATTTTTGGAGAGGAGCACTTTGTCAGGATATTTTCTATGTTATATGTGCAGAAAGCAGATTATAGATATCAGATTTGCTAATATTACAAACCCGGCAGCGAACAGCTCATCTGTCTTAGGTGGCCTGTCCTCTCTTCACCATCATCATCGGCCCTCTCTCCTTCTCTCTCTGTCCCCGTCTTTCTGTCCTCGTCCTGTGTAGGAAAAACTTCTCATGTTCTACCATTCAGTTCCCTCTGTATCATCTCCCAGTCGACATTATCTCTTCCACTGGACTTCACCTTTCTTTCTGGTCTAATCCTTTTTCTCCTCATTTACCTAAACTGAACTCATTTAAGGAGGGAATAACGATGGTCCGTCTCTGCGGAGCCAGCCTTACACTTTTGGGAGAAGCCTCCTTTCCCGGGCCAATCTGCTCAGCCCCATGCCAAAGCCCACTCACAGACACACAATGGGCTGATGGGGGCTGATGTCTGAAATGTAATGGAATGAAAGATGAGCCATTGCCAGATGTAGGGAATAATTCACATGTGTATTTGTGTGTGTGTACTTGGTATTCAGTTGTGCCACATATGCTCATTTGAGCTGTCTGCCCACAGTGCATCAGTGGCAACTGTGCAAGAGCAGTGCTGCTGCACCTGTACCCACCTTGCTGACCTGCTTGTCACTTTGTTCGTTTCCTGTGAGACCGGTCTGCTACCTCTGCTATTATTAGACCTCAGATGTAAAAACCTCACTGGCAGTGCAGTCATATAGACAGACAACCTACTGTGTGTACTGCAACCTTCCTCTTAGACTGCCAGGAGAGACAGTAACAACACAGACTGTCCTTTTTGGTGTAAGAGTAGCGCCTGTGGTCTAGTCTAATCCTTCCTGTCCATATGTTCACCTTGAAACATTCATATGAATGTATAGTTGCTGATTCTCAAGAACAGAAAAAAAAGTGCTACTCTCCCCTCGTTAATCCCTTCCGCTCATTTATATTCTCTCGCTGCACAATGATTCATTCTTTCACGTCGTTCAAATTTGCGCACACAAACACAGCACAAAGGCAGCATAAGCAAGTCTAGCTGTGCCTGTGTGTAATGGCTCACATCTGTTCTGTTTTTTCCCGACATAAATCAACACGTTTGAAATATGTTACAACTCCTGTTAAGTCTTTGTGTTAAATTCTGTCGTTCTTCTGTTGCTTTGACTATTCATAGAACCATAATAAAAGTCAAGTTAAAGCAATTTTAAAAGCTAATATTGGATAAACCCTTAGTAAAACAAAAGTCACGTACGTATAGCCAGTGTAGGAAATTCAAAAAATATTTTGCAGGGACACCTTTTGCCCCCCACTGTCTAAAAAACTGGGGCATTTACAAAATTTTGGGGGCAATTTTTTAAAAAATGACTGTTTTTAGGGTGAAATCAGCCAATATTAAACTGCACACAGTTATCACCACCTTGTGCTAACATGAGTAAAGAAGGAAAACTGTGCACTCATCTGTATGTGTATAGAATAGGGTCCGAAAGCCAGGAACAGCTAGACAGCCCTAAAGGCAAACTTCTCCCTTGTGCATGCAGCGCATGCCACAGCCTCAGGTGTTTCACAAAATTACAGACTAGTAGCTACAAGTACTGTCAAGAGAGCCTAAATGAGTGCAGTTTTCCTTCTTGGTTGGTGCAATTCTGAAAATAGCAGTTGACAATGTTTGCATGCTTTATTCCATCCCCGCATTTAACTTGAGATTCATTAGGCCAGTTTTGTCCATTGTCCAACGCTGCTATTCTTTGTACTTGCACCGTACTAAACATTTTTTGGGATCTTGACGGTTAGATTTGAGCTCTCTGAAGGACTCCTCTACCTGAATTAAGTGACTGCACTCAGCGCCCACAGTGAGACCTTGAATGAGTTAGGAGGGATTCAGTGAAGACGCTCATATGTTCATGAGGATCTCATAAAATAAACTTGTGAAAATCTATGCCCTATTTACCAATAACGCAGTGAGAAGACATTTTATTGAGACATCTGTTTTAATATGTGCTCCAAGCAATGGCAGAAAAGAGTCTTTGAAGAAGAGCCAACGGGCTCAAAGTAGCTCTGAGGATCTTTTGGAAACTTCTTACACTCCTCATTATATCATGAATAGGCGCAGGAGCAGCTAAAGGGATGATCTAACCGTGCCCACACAACTTTGACACATCAGATTCTCCTTATGTGGGGAGATCAGATGTTTAAACCATGCTGTGGTAAAGAGGGGAGGCAAGAATGAGCACACTCTGTAACACATCAGGTGAAGCTGTCTAAGGTGTCGCTTAATTAAGAATTTTAAGAAAAGACATTTAAGAAGGTCAGCTTTTGGTTTTGGGAAACACTGATCGACATTTTTCACCATTTTCTGACATTTTATCAACGAAGCAACTAATTGTTCAATTGAGAGATTAATTAACAATGAAAATAATTGCTAGTTGCAGTCCTGCTATTAACAGCTGCCAATGAACTATAATGTGAGAAAGATCCTGATCCCTCCGGCTGTTTTCTGCAGGATATTCTCTTATAAGTGTTTATTGAATTGAATCATATACACAGTGTACTTTGCTGTATATTAGCACATCTTAGTGTACAACTCAAATGACATTAGTTGGCCTGACATGTAAAGAAACACATGGTAATGCTTTGTACTATGAAAACACGTTCTAGAGGATGCTGAGATAGCCCATCCCAGCATGCTCGGAGTGAGTGAAAGAGGAAGTGAAACAGTCTGGATAGATTTCCAATCCATCATGGTCAACATATTCACAATCCCGCCTGGCAATTTAGAGTCACAGAACAATTTGTATGTGTTTGGAAAATGAGAGAGAAGTCAGAACCCCTGGAGGAAACCCACACACCCAACGGGGAACATGCAGACTACAAATATAGAAAGGGCTTTGGCTGAAGATTAAAACCACAGCTCTCTTTTGTGAGAGGACAGTGCTAACCACCGAGCTGTTCTGCTGTTAGAGTAATATGTGCTGGGTTGCTGGAATTCCCTGTTGTAACTTAACATTATTTCAATGACTCAATCAGATGGCAAAAGCTCATTAGGGACCATGAAAATTACCATCAGGTACCATAAAAGAACTGTGACATTTACTATTGACCCCAAAGGATGCAAAACTTGAAAACCTGGAAAGCCTGGAAAAGCTCTAATCATTTTCTCACTCATTTTGCACTCAGCTAGCAAAGTTACTGCTGAACAAATTAAATCACATCAGCAGGGAAATAAGGAAACATGCAAATTGGCAAATTGGATTAGCCCACCTGATGATGGCAGTGAAAAGTTCAGTTGTTTTTTGTGTTTTTTTTTTTTTTTTTTTTGTTGTTTTTTAGTCTGACCATCCAAACACTTGCCAAGCAAAGGTATAAATGCATTGCAGGACAAGCAGCACTACACAACATTGTTGTTATTCTTCTTAAATGGGGCTGATTGCATTCTGCACGATGAGGTTGAGAAGTCAAGCAGTAGCATTTTCCTTTCTCCATTCTGCACTGCTCTTGAGCAAGGCACGTAGCCCTGTTTCTGGTCCAGTGGAATTGGAGCTACAGACTGAGAAGCCGAGCCTGAGCCCATTGTAGTGCTGTTCAATAATGATGAAAACAAATATTGCAAAATGTTTGACTCACTTACAGTGTTTTTCATGTGACTGTTGTTGTTTGTGTTTTCCCACAGCATTCGATGTAAATTCTGGCTGAAGTTGGAGAAAACAGTGTTGATGTTGATACAATATAGCCAAACAGGTAGACTGATTAACTGTCCAAGCACATTAGCATGAAGGGAAATGTGTTACTTAGAGGAAAATCCAGGCGTGGAAAATGTTTGCTGTCAGCAAATTAAACTGCAAGAGTTCTGGGGGGAGTTTGGTATGGTGACTTTGATTACTTGTTTGCGTTTCATTTGGTACCAGTGAGTCAAAGTTTTGCAGATCTTTGGTCTATTTTATCGGCACATGGTCAGTTTGTCATTGTAGCTGGCAATTTAAACTACAGTTAGCAGCTTATGTTGGTCGTCTAGTAATTATACATTAACATCACAAAAATGTATGTGTTAATGTACAAAAATGACATATGCAATGTACTGCATCATTACTGCTTCAACAAATACCTGTGTTTTTACAACTTTAAACATGCTTGGCACATAAATATGAATATGATTATTGATTTGTGTACATCCTTTAAGCCCTGTGTCAGAGTAAAGTTTCAAACCTTGACAGATTCCTGTCTGTGTGACTTCTGGAACATGTGAAACACAACTGCTGAAGTTGAGGGCTGATACTGTATTTGACAGGCTCCAGGTATGAATGTTTGAAATATTTGAATGTATGAAGCACTGTTGCTTGAAGCCCAGTCAGTCCACTTTCCCTGAATAAATAAAGAACACTCCTTTTGAACACTCCTTCAGACACACAAGTGGAAATTTGCATGCGGAAAAATCCAGAAAAAAATGTAAATACAGTAAAATGCATCACCTATCCTTAATGTTCAGCCAACCCCAAAATAATACAGTATTGAAATTTTAGAAACAGCATACTGCAGTTCCATACAGAGGTCTATGCAACAGCCTTTTTAAACTATAATGCTTTTTCAAGATGATAGTCCAAAGAGTTAAACTGAGTGAAAATCCCCAGCAACTTCCCACATCTCAAAACACCCAAACCTTAGATTAACAGCTACTCAAACAGACAATGGAAGCCTGTGAGTTAAATGCCTTGTAATTTCCATCAACAGATGAGTGTAATCGGTGACAGAATGGTTTTGTGAGTGCTAATGGGATGGTTTGCAGACGGGAGAAGTTTTTCATTCTCTTTGTACGCTGCAACATCCCCGAGCTGTAAGGCCCTGGTGCCGCAAGTTCCTCTTTTATGCAGGCATCAGAAGAAATTCCTGTCAAAGTCAGAAAAGTATATCATCTCCAGAGGACAGGAGGGGAACGATTAATCTGCTTTCATCGCCTGTGCTGCCACACTAGGACAATAATGGAGATGAGAGAGATGCTATTTATATATACATATCTGCTACTTAACCTGCTGATAAACAGCGATACAATCAACTCGCACTAAACCCGCAGTTGTGTGAGCGTGCGCACTCGCGCTGGCGTATGCGTGCACATGTGCATGTACTGCAGTCTGCTCCTACTCTTGTGTTTGTGACACACACAAGCGCAGTGGTTTTTGTAGCGAAGATTCAAATCAGCAGGCAATTTCTCACACATATTGAGCCGTATGCTAAAGAGCTAATTAACAAGCGCTGTTATGGAGTTCAGAAGCTTCTCTGACATCTTAATTAGATCTTAATGACATTTCAGTTGGAATGGCTGAACCGAGTACCCTAAGATGAGGCAAAACCAGTGCTGATATACTGAAGGAAAACGGGAAAAGCGACTGATAGCAGAGACAAGTTCAAGCAGGAAGGAGAGGAGAGGAATGAATGGAAATGAGGAGGCAGTGTGCTTTAAATCCACCAGTCATATAGTTTGTCCTGTGTGAGATTAGAGATAGGATAGAAATAGGATTTGATTAACACTGGTATACTTTTCACTCTGTCGCTGTCTCTCGAACGTTCTTTCATTCGATCTTCCCTCGTCTCCTCTCTCCCAGTGGGATGTGCGACTATATGTTACCAGTAATTACTCTGCCCCGTCCCTGTAGAATCACGTCTCTGATGGGCCTCTTAATCAGATTCTTAGCATTTATTACCATGAAATTTCAGTGTACTCACTCTGCAAATAGCTAGATATGCACTGCGCTGCCAATGGAGATAACATGATAATGGTATTTCTGGCAGATAGATGCCTGATTAGATGCAGTAATCTTCTGCGGCGCTGTGTTTTGCATTGTAGATGGTTCTGCATGGTCTGCGGTGGATTGTGGGGGAATAGTCTCTTTTTTCTGGTGGGTAGGCTGTGTATTTTTAGCTAAAAGGTTGATGCACATTTATGCAACTCCCCGACAAAGTCAACGGACTGCGATGAAAGAACAATGGGCTGCGGTGAATGAGCAAAACTAGAGTCCACTGACCTCAAACTACCCGTGTGATTATATGATTTTTTAGTAACCCATAATTACCCTCCGACTGTCTGCAGCTAAGCACGTGCACGCCGCACAAAGGCAGAATCAACACCTTGACCAGAGAGAGGGTAATTGATTCGAATCTTCGAAGGCAAATATTTATTTGCCAGATGAGTCGCTCTCTCTACGTTTTCCTGGGCTCAGCTGGCTTGCACTGCCCTTCACTCGAGAGCAGCCATTAGAGGAGAAGGGACAGGGAAATAGGCAGAGGAAGAGAGAGAGAGAAACAACACAGAAAACTAGGGGACGATGATGAGGAGCCCAGAGAGAGTGCAAACCAGAGATTACATCAGAGAAAATGAGGGAGGAAAGGCTAAACAGAAACTTTGTCTGAAGCCCCTTGCGAGGAGCAGAGCGAGGAATAAACAGAGAGTGGATGTGGGTTGAAAGATTGGGCAGCAGGAGATACATTACTGAGAATCAGTTGGTCGCTGCAGATGCTGTTCTGTGTGCAGCCATGTCTGTTTATCACTTCCTCCTTCTCCCCAAGCCCTCTGTCTCATCTCTATTCTACCCCTTCTGCCTAGCCTAAATCTGTCAGAATACAGCCACAAATACCCGGCAACAACCACCATTTACAGCCACCCCCTCGTCTACCCTTCCCTACAATGCCTCAAGCTTCTGTTCATTTGGGCTTCTTCCCTGTTACTCTCAGCCTTTATACATTTTACTTGCCTTTATGGGTTTACTTAGCATTTTATTTGCTCATAAAGGGCGATAAAAGAAAGCGCCTGTTTTTTTCGTACTGCGATCGGCAATTCATTCTAACAGATCTGGGTCCACAGATGCCTTTGTAATTTGGTGCTTTTCCTCTCAAGCGGGCCATGTTTTTTTTTTTCTCTCTCTCTCTCTCTCTCTCTATTACAGCTGCAAAGTGGAATGTTAGGCCCACATGGTCTGTGCTACGCTTTTGCAACCTACTTGTGGCATAAAGCATCCAGTCTGAATAGTTTATTCCAATGCAGCAGACTGTTGCTGTTGCTGAGGCTGGCGTGTCCTGTTCCAGGCAGATGTGCTGTAAATTCAGGCCATACATAGACGAGCCAAGGCCCCTACAAACTCTAATCTGCTTAGTGTACCAGTCCTAGCTCTCATCTCCTACTTTTTCTTCGCTTTGTGTACCCTCCCGTCTGTGGCCAGGCTGACTGGTGACCTATTAACCCTCGTCTGGCAGGGCTTTAACTACCAGACAGCTTGTGCCACACTGGGGCCTTTGGCTGCCGGTCATGAGAAGCAAAAGAATAACAGTGTGTCACCCCGATATACTCTGAGTCAGTCATTGACTGACAACGCTGTCAGATGTTATATAGTGTACTCTATCTGTAGCAAGTGGATAGGGATTGATCTTATTCAGCTCTCTCATAATCACACCGTGCCTGGCATGCTATGTGTATTGATCGCTATGGCAACGATCGTCTGGACGTGCGTATGGTCTGTGACTATGCTGATCTGTGTCTCTGTGTGCATACATCCCAGGTTCACGGAGGCAGATACCATTGTGATGGGGGATGTGACGTACGGGGCGTGCTGCGTGGACGACTTCACCGCCCGAGCACTGGGAGCTGATTTCATGGTGCACTACGGCCACAGTTGTCTCAGTGAGTGTCTTTACCCGTCCGTGCGCATGTTTGTCCAACTCTCTGTCACTCCGCATGCAGATTATACCACACAGAGGGAGTGAGCAGGCACCAGGGACACCCACCTAAACAGAGCGTGCTGCATGACAAAGAAGTCAGACCGACAGACGGAGCTATCGATCAACGGAAAACACAACTAGTTAGTGCAGCCTGCCCAGCTCTAGTATGGAAGGCATGTGAGACCTTTGGAGCCTGGACATCAAATTTACCCAGAAGATCAATGGGGAACATGCATTAGAGCCGTCCTTTGAAAACCTCATGCAGTGCTTGAGGACCTTCACCCTCGCCCCCGCCGTCTGTCTCTTGCAGAACATGGGAGGAAATGCTAAATCAATAGTTTTGATATATCCCTGCCAGAACAACCTCACCTCTCCCAAATACCAGAAATGACCAACAGAATTTTAATACACTGAAAAGGTGTTGGTTTGAGCTTTTTTTTCTTTTTTTTTTTTGCATGTGTGTGCATCGTGTGTGTATGAAAAAGAGATAAGGTGTCACATATGCATTCAGATTTATCCTCGGAAGAATCCAAAAAAGGCAGAGATTAAGACACCGGAGATCAATTCTTTGTGGTTGCGAAGATAGATCAGATGTTAATAGATGGAGGAGATTTCTATAGAAGTGGAGCAAACTACAGGTCCACAAAGAATCTTTGTCTAAGGGCGTGATTGTGTACGTGTTCCTGACCTTCATCGCTCAATCATGAGGAGATCATCTGCCTCTCACAGATACCTGTGGGAGATTAAAGACACAGTGTTCTGACGGACTCATAGAGAAACTGTGCACTCCTTTATTCCCCTTTCATTCGTAAAGCATCTCCATCTCGTGCAGGACAATATGGGCAACATCATAAAAAAATGTAACAAATTATGCACGATTATAACAATAATTATAATGAGATTTACCGGCATTAGGGATGGTGATTTTACTTAACCTTAGTGAGGTTTAACTAAACTGAGTATCTGACTAGTCTGAACAAAAAAAGACCAAGATGAAAAGGGAAAGGAGTGAGTGTGGGTGGGCAACAGAGAGAGAAACCAAAAATCTTATTTTTATTTTCCACTTCTTTCATTGTGGCTTTTTTAGCAGAATGGAAAAAGCACCTGGAGAAAAATAAAACTGGCCAGGCTGGCTCAGATAATGCCAGGCCAGCTGCCACGGCTCGAAGTATTACTGGACCTTCTTCCACATCATAAGCAGGTCCTCACTATTTCGGTGGCGTGACTCATTTAAGAAGAGCTTTGTGCAGCAAAACTTACCCAAGGCACCAACTTTAGTTTGAGCTAGTGCTATTTATGTGGAATTACATGACTCTTGGGTTTAAATAACAGGTAGTTCTCATCCGTAGATGTGGATAACTACATATTTATTTCTTATTTCTTCCACAATACACATTACACTCCACTCCATGAAAAAACATTTCTAATTTACTGCTGAGATTATTATTATTTTTTAAGACTGCCCTCTGTTCCCCCTTGGACACAGTGTAATCATTACAGTTTGTGATGTAATTAGCAGTAATTGGCTAAAGGAAGTTAATTTCCCATCTGATAAAATTGAATGTGTGCTAAGTTTAACATTGGAGTACATATCTATTCAGGATGTGTATGGCTCGGACAGAGATGGAGTCCAGTCACTCCAAATTAAGGTCGAGTGCATTCACAGTTCACCAGCCACTGCTAATTGCTTTCTGATATCTTATAAAAATGGAAAAATAACAACAATTTTCTTAAATCAGGACCCATTGACATGCATCATCACTTGTTTAAATGCTTTTGTGATCCTTGGAAGGTGTGTGATCCAGCTTCAAAGTGTTGTTTTCATCCAAAGAACACCTCCATTACTGCTGTCCTCTGCGTTTTTTTTAAGCACCAGCTCAGTCTAGCATCAAATGTTGCATTATCCATCCATCCGTCCATCCGTCCATCCATCCATCCTCTCCTGCTTATCCAGGCTCTGGTTACAGTGGTGAGGCTAAGCAAGGTAGTGCACACATCCCCAAGGTGTTCCCACACCAGATAAGATATATAATCCCTCCAGCTTGTTCTAGGGTCTACCCTGGGGTCTCCTACCAGTTGGACATGCTCGAACCACCTCAGCTGGCTCCACCTGATGCGAAGGAACAGACGCTGTACTCTGAGCTCCCTCCGGATGCCTGAGCTCCTCACCCCATCTCGAGGGGTGAGCCCAGCCAGGAAACTTATTTCAGCCGCTTGTATCCGCGGTGTCATTCTTTTGGTCGCTACCCAAAGCTCGTGGCCACAGGTGAGGGTTGGAAGGAAGTTAGATCAACTGGCAAATCGACAGCTTTGCCTTCCGGCTCAGCTCTCTTTTCACCTAAACGGTCCGGTACAATGCCCGCATTACTGCTGATCCCGCACCAGTCCGCCTGTCCATCTCACGCTCCATTTGCCATCACTCATGAACAAGACCCCAGAATGCTCGAACTCCTTCGCTTGGGGCTGTACCTCACACCCAACCCTGAGGGAGCGATCCGCCATTTTTCGAGAGCCACGGCCTCAGACTTGGTACGGTACGGTTTTCATCCGAACCGCTTCACATGTACCTGCAAACCTCCCGAGTGCGTGTTGAAGGTCAGGGTCTGATAAAGCCAGCAGAACCCGCCAAATGCCGCATTAGAGTAACACGAATTGTGTTAAATGTGTGATATATATGTGATATGACTAAAGTCGTACTGCCACAAATTGGACATAGATCAGTTCAAGACCATATATTTAAGCTGCCAAATGTTTGCTGTATTATTCATAACACCGTCCACATGCGCAGCATAGAATGGAACTGCATATTGATTTGATTGATGTAAACAAGCCATTTGTAAACAGGCCAGGATACCATTATGTCCAACCTTTTTTTAGTCCCCTTTGTTCTGAATGTTCCTGCCTATTTGTTTACACGGGCACTAATAAGCAGCTCTACTGGCTGACCTTATTGCTATAACACATAGATGAATAAAACCACAGATGGGTCAAGTGAGTCCTGTCCATCTCATTGACTGTGTCTCTAATTGCAGCATCTAAGTGCTCTCAGGCTACTTTGCTAATGTGAACACAGATCGATGTCACTTTTCTTTGCCCTTTACGTTTTGGGAGTGCTTATAAACAAGCAACAGACAGCTGTTAGCCTCTGTCTGGATTTTTTTTTTTTTTTACTCAACTCTTTCAACCCTTTTTAGCCTCATGATATATTTAACTCCTTGGTTCCTCACTCGACATGTGTCCTGCAGCAAAACCCACCTTTTAAAAATCCCTATCCATCTCCTCTTCTCTCTCCGCTGAGATGTGAGCCCATTCGTCACTTCTGTTGGCGGTTAATTGACAACCACCCCCCACTCACACACACACCAACACGTACACACACACACACACACAGTATCCTGTTCCATGCCATATGTTTTGGAATTTATATAGTACATTAACCCCCATACAGTAGCTCCCCCGCATTGAATTTTTAGTGTTTCCCAGCCTACTTTCATTGTAATTCCTAATTCCTCACTCCTCACTCCTGGTTACCATTCAATCCCTTGTAAAGAAGTGAATCTCACATATCTTCGGTCCCTCCTAGTCCGCCGTTCTGCATTCGCCCTCTGTTTTCTTCCCCCTTGTCTTGCTTTTGCTCCCTTATCTCTCTTTCGGTGTTAATCTAGGCCATCGAGTATGCTGCACTCGCTCATAAAACATTTGCACCATAATGGACCGTTCGCTTAATCAGAACAAAAAAGGGCCCTCGCTCTTGATCCGCAAATTAAATGTAACACATGACGAAGAGCAGTTATGATGATCAACGCAAACGATAATTCTTCTTCCTCGCCCGCGCCCTTTCCCCTTCTTTTGTTGGACGCTCACCTACTTTTTCAGCATCTAACTCGGCACGTCTCTTGCTACCTCTCGCAGGCCCGGCTGCGTAGTAAATGGCCTGTGAAATTAATGGCATTAATAGTAATCGCATGTGTCCCTCTCCTTCCCTAAATAATTGAGGTCTTTGCATCACTTCCTGCGTGTGCTGGAGATTCACACTAAGTGAATTTCAGTTCCACCTCTCGGGCTTCTGCTGCAAGCTTTATATGTGCATGTGCTGTGTTCCCATATAGCTGTATCGCTGAACATGTGCTGTGTGTTAATGCGTGAGGCACCATCAATAGTGTATATACCATCAGCTTACCTGACATAACAGAGTGAATTATTCATCCGTCGTTCTTTTGTCTTTGTATCTCTCTCTCTGCAGTCCCCATAGATTCTACCGCAGGTATCAAGATGCTGTATGTGTTTGTGGATATCCAGATGGACAATGCACACTTCCTGGACACGGTCAAGTTCAACTTCCCTCCTGGACAATCTCTGGCACTCGTCAGCACTATTCAGTTTGTGGCAGCGCTGCAGGTGATTAAGCACTGGCTCTGTCTGATTCTGTGTATATGTGGGTGAGCCTGTTGTGGTGTCAGAGAGAGAGCTGACGCACCGTGGAGCGACTCAGTATCCTCACCTGAATAATCATTTACCGTTATGTATTTCCTGTTTCACCCGAGTATTTTTGGTTTTACAGTATAGGAACACACAAACATACCTAGCGCTTTTGTACATTTGTACAGTATACGTTTCTGGTTCCCGGCTTTCATGAACAAGCTCCCACTCCACACTTAAGCTCGGTTCAAGTGTGGGTTTGAGAAACCCGGCAGCGGTTATTTTGGATTTGAAAGGTGGAATGAACTCGGAAGGCCTCTCGGTTCAGCGTTGTGCTTATCTCTGCGCTTTACATAAGCAGCGGCAGCAGCTATATATTAATATATATTAAGCTTGAGCATCCCTTTATTTTTCTGACTAGCTGCCTCTCTCTCCTATAATGCCTTCTGCTGCTTCCGTTTGCTGTGCTGGACCAACCACCACTCCTCACTAATGTAACCAGCGTTATTTTTAAACCACGCTCTGCCCATGTGTGTCATATTTTATGCCGGGGTGTTTGAGTGCGGATGTGTACATATGTCTCTGCGTTTGGGATCGTGTGTCGTATGCACGTGTGCCTCCATCTCACTCATGTCTTAAGGTATGTAGGCTTGTTGAGGTCACACAGTAAGGGCGGGAGAAGCAGGGAGTTCACCAGCGTTCCCTGTAGGCCGCCTTAAATTAGCCTTAAATCGCTCAATTTATCGTTCCTCCAGGCTCACTAACTCTGAGTATTAGAGCTCTTTTTTCAGAAAATGTTTATTTCCCTTGTTAATGCGTTGATATTCTTCTTATCCACATTTTTTTTCCACCGTTTCTGTCTGAGTGGAGTGCAGAATCATGAATCCATACATTTAACCATGAGTGGCTTCATTGGGAGTTAAACCTCTGGGAGAATGAGTCCATTCAAGGACACATTGGGGGCACACTTTCAGTGTAATCTTTTCCGACCCCTTTCATTCTTTGTGTCGCTGCCCTCTGTCGACCCCTCTTTCGACTGCTGCTTTCCACTTTTTCCCCTCTCTGCATGCGCATTCCTTCTTCTATCTCACTTGCATCCACTTTCTGTGCCTTTCATCCCGGCTGCAATTTATCCTTTAATACAAAGAAAAAAGGAGGGGAGCCAACATAATTACAAATATTTAGCATATGAATATTTCTCACTTTCTCTCTCAGATACAGGCAGTCAATGGCAAGACGAACAAAAAAAAAAAAAAAAGCTTGGATCAGCAGCTACTCTGGATTCATTTCAAGCTTGGCGCATCAAGATGTTTATGAAAAAGCAGGAAGTGACAGCATAAATAAGTCATAACATAAACCTTAAATACAATTGTGGATTGCTTTCGCTATTGATAGAGAGGACTGTATGTGTGATCCGCTAACATAAAAACATATTGAACACAGAAACAATTTATGTTATTCACAAGGGATGACAGACAGAAACACATGATAATCTGGAGGCACTATAATAATCCAATAACTGTATATGGATATGAAGTGAAATTAAGGAGGACTGACCAGGTGAAAATACACAATAAACAAAGCTCTATTTAAATATATCACCAGTCGGTTATGTTGTGGTTTAGACGAAACGAGCTAGATCTAAATCCTCATTACTCCTATTCCTCTTGCCGTTCAGTGCCTTTGTTTGTGCTCATATTTAGCATATTACATCTTCTAATTTTCCTGCATTTGATGGCTCCCCTCCCTTTAATTTGTATCATCATTGACCAGTTTGGGAAGCATTTTCCACTGTTTCCTGTGGTTATCTGTTATTTCCCTCACGTCTTCCCAATACTGCTCTTAAAACTGTATCCGATCTGCTATAAAATAGCATGGGAAGATAAATGTGGCCATGTGTGCACTTTTTACAGGGTTTAGCACATGCACTCTGTCGCACGGGTCTCTTTTTTGGAGAAACCTGACGCTACTCCAAAACAAGCCAAAGGGTTAATGGTAAGGTGGTGAAAACATCTGAATCACTAGCTATCTTTCCTTCTCCTTTCCTCCATGCTGCAGGCTGTGAGTGCAGCCCTCAAGACAGATTATGATGTGCTGGTCCCGCAGTGTCGGCCTCTGTCACCAGGAGAAATTTTGGGCTGTACCTCCCCTCGCTTGGACCGCCATGTCGACGCCATCATGTAAGAAACTTCCTTCTTCCTGTCTCCCAGCTCACGCTTTCAGCACTTGTCCTTTCTTCCTGTTAGTTAGTAGAGATATCCAGGCAACCAAAGACATCCAGCCTTGACTCATCCAGACCCCCCAACTCCAGCTACTATAATTGCCCCTGCCATCCCCATGCTCACCCATGCAACATGAGGAATAATCAGTGTGGCATCACACCAGTCACACCAGACATAGCTAGCTGTGACAGCTAGGTACGTCTGTGTGCTTCTGATCAGGCTGCTATTATATCCAGCTAGAAAGAGCAGGATGTTGTTCATCTAGAATGGCAATGCTAAAAATACCTTCATGCTGTGCAAAGCATTGAATTGTGTTAAGCCAGACCAACACTTTCGGCTGTTTCAAACCAACCACAATACTTACGCCTGCTCGCCAATTTTCCATATTTTAAAAAAATGTTTTCATAAAGTATGGCACCCACTGTGGCACGTTCATGGTGAGAATTGAAAAACTGCGTGACGTGGCGTCGTTTGTCTTCAAATTTGTGTCCGCTTGTGCTCTTTTTTGTGTCGCATTTCCTCTAAATGGGAAGAAAGATGATGAATCCAGTCGGTAGCTGCATGTGCCCTGAAAGACGAGCTCTTCTGTGTTTTTACATCAACATAAACGCTGTGCATGTGAGACTTGTCAAAGTGATGCTTATCCTCCCTGTACTGCAGGGAGGAGGGTGCTCTGGCAAAGTAACAGATCAGGTAACAAACAACACCTCCGCAGCCACTTTGTGTCTATACATCTTGCACAGCTCTGCAGCAGAGAGAATCCTCTGCTTTGTGGCGCACAGTGAGTTGAAGTAATTCCCCAGGTATAATTATGTCTAGGTGCATCACCCGGTATGTCTGATCTACATCGAGTGTTAGTCCATGTGATTAAAACCTCCCAGTGCATGAGATTAAAATGGCTACACAAGGACAAGCTTTGCTGTATGCATAAGTCAGGCCCAATGGGAGTGTGAGTGAGTGTGTGTGTGTGTGTGCACACCCGTGTGTGAGAGAGAGTGCACATGTGTGTCTCAGTGTGTGTCTTTGTACGAGTGAAAGAAGTGGAAGTGGAAGGTTCAGGGTGTGCTTCACCTACTAATCCAATGTGCGTTGTCTTTGATGTTTGAGTTGGGATGTGTAGGGGTGTGATAGGAGAGAGAATCGATTAGGCTGACTGAGTCTCTCTCTCTGTCTCTGTCTCTCTGTCTCTCTCTGTCTCTCTCTGTCTCTCTCTGTCTCTTTCTTTCATATTCTTCAATGCACATGCACAACATATGGTTGCGTGAAGTCGGCCATATCCCCCTCCAGGGAGGCCCACTCCTCCAAACCATGTGCCTAAACCTGAATGGAAGAAAAGCTTTATTATGTGGTGACAGCTGTATCGAAAGCTTAATTACTGAATAAGAGTTTCTCTCTATTAGCAAGATTCATTTTACCTCCATAAATTATTATTAAGTTATTGATTACCCACTATCTCAAAGAAAGGCTGCACAGGAACAGCTCTTTTTAAAGGGAGACTTCAGTATTTTTCAACTTGGGCCCTATTTTCCCATGTTTTTGTGTCTAAGTGAGTGATGGGAGAACAGTTTTTTAAAACTGGTTCAGAACTGAGCGAACACTGCAGCAGTGACGTCAATGTACGTCCACCAAATGTGTTTGTTTTTGCCACTGACTCTGATTGCTATTCTAAGTCTGCCTTTAACCTTTTTGTTAAAGAGTAAGATCCTTTTTGTTTAATCAGAAACATCCGCTATATTGCTCTCGCCAAAGCCACCAGACTCCATTCACAGAAACAGTCATTTTACCTTGCGGATTGGTGTAGAACACACTTCATTCCAACTCAGCAGAAACGAAATAAAACTCCAACAATCTCCAACTCTGGTTTGGTTGAAATAAACCCTCAATTCATCTAATTAATAATTTGGTGTGAAAATGTCAGGAGAGCAGGGAGAGGGAGGTATCAGCGAGACACTGGGAAAACCAGCCTGCGCAATATTTTCATGTCTGAATCGGTTGTAAATAGGTAGGTAAAAAAAATACAGAAGTGTCTCTTCAACAGTACATGCATTTGTTCATCACCTTTGATAGTACACAAAATTCATATTTAACATCGGGTCATCCTGCATCAATTAGGAATGAGTCAGTGGTGCAAAAAGTGTTTAATTTGTATTTTACATGCCTTCTGAGGCACTTAAGAATTATGGAGAATGGTTAGTTGTGTGGTAGTCCTTGAGGCCATCTTAAAGCTTTAGAAAGGGCCTGGTCTGTCTCATTTCTATAATAAAAGAACTTGAAAGTTGAAAATTGCACTGAAAAGAGCTATGAGAAATGATCAGTTGACAGTTTCTACCTGGTGCATAGCTCTTGTTCTGAATAGAGCGATGGGAAGATGTGAATGTGAAGATACAGTGTCGCATAGCACAAAGACGCGTAGCATTACCATTATAGGGGAAAACTTTTACGAAGAACAAAGTAATATGGAGGGTAGAACTGTGATTGAGAGTGGAGCACACCGGCCTCTTAAGGCTACAGAGAGCTGAGGACAACCGCTGCTGAAGTGCAGCAGGCGTATTGTTGGGAACATAATTATACGAGGACCTTGGATGTTGCTAAGCAAAGAGAAGCTGTGTAACAGAGGCTCTGCTCGGATTCTTTTTGTGTGTTATTTGTTACACACACACACACACACACACACACACACACACACTTATAAAAGACTTGGCTCGCCAGGTAGCCTACATTGCAAGCCACCCACAGCCTATTCCAAGCTGCTCTAAAAGCTGACCAATGAGCCGGTTTAATTGCATGTCCCGTCTCTGTAGGCCTACTGAGACTGTATCGTAATGAGTAGGGGGTTCTGACCTGTGGCCCCCCACACTAACAGCAGGATTCTTCTCAGCCTGAACCTGAGAGAGGGGTTTATTTAAGACTGTGTGAGCGAGACTGCCTGAGCTTGTGTTTTCAGGCGCCTACATCCCTCTGTGTACTTAAGGTTTGTGAACTCTCCCTCTACCCGGGCTGTGGTGAATCCCCTGCACCAGACCCCGGGTTAATTGGAAGGGCTTCCATTCGCTGTAAACAGCATGCTCCAATCGTTGGGGTCACGTTCCCTGACAGCAAAGATGGGCAGCCCCTCCACCTCAGCCTCAGGCCTTCTGCCTGGTAACACTTTGGTCTTCTGTTAAAAGGCAGCAGAGAGGGATGGGTTTAAAAATAGAGCAAGAGAGAAAGCTGGTGGAGAAAAGAAGAGAATAATAGGTCAATATTTATTATTGTTACACGTTGGATTTTGAATGTCTCGAGGGAGTTTCCTCTTTACAAATCGCTAACATTGAATTTATTGTTTTTTTCTATAGTTATCTGGGAGATGGAAGATTTCACCTGGAGTCCATCATGATCGCAAACCCAGATATCCCTGCCTACAGGTGTTGTGAAACAAAATGGCACCATTTGTTGTCAAATATTTTCATCATTTCTGTAATTTATATGCTGACATCATCTTCAAAACATTCATAGCAGTCAATAAGCATTTCAGCTCTGATGTATTCACACAATTTGAGAGCAGCTGATAACATGTAAATGGAATAAAGTGACAACAAATGTTAAAAACAAATGTGATCACAGTTTTATGCATAGAAAAGGTATTTTATAATTCTGTCTAATGCTGTTCAATCGAATCATTCCCCTGCAGTCGTAAACACTCCCCTTACTGCAGTGTCATGGTAGCATTTTGTGAGGATGAAGTTCTGTTTTGATGAGGTCTTGTTTGTATGCAAAGTGAAACTGTGTTGTTATAGACATATGCACTGCCGCACAGATCACAGGTCTCTCTCATAAACAAGATTCTAATCTCAAGTGAACCCCTTGTACCGGAGAAAAGGAGATTAGATGCTCAGAAATACCTCCGTTTTTCCAAAGATACACTAACTCCTGTCATACTTGATGGCTTTTCATGATTGGATTTTTTCATCTTTTCTTGCATTTCCGTCCTTAAGATAGACACCTGAACAATAGATGTGTATAATATGGTTTGTCTGTTAATGTTTATGCACACATTCCAATCACAACTGCACAAGTGCGTCTGTCACTTTTTCATGTTTGTGTGTGTTTGTAGATATGACCCCTACAGTAAGGTGTTCACCAGGGAGTACTACGACCACGAGGCCATGCGGGCCTTAAGGCTCCAGGCTATTGACAAGGCTCGATCGGCCCAGAGATGGGGCCTGATCTTGGGCACACTGGGCCGGCAGGGCAGCCCCAAAGTCCTGGAGGTGAGTCTGTGTGCTCACTTCGACAGGCTGCATGTCCTGAGGCCAATTGTGCAATGGGTTGTAATACTTATCAGTGTGAGTTTCTCTGACAAGTGGTTTTGTGGCATGAAGTACTGATAGGATGCTGGAAGGTTGTTATTTCACATTTAGGATGATTCAGCCAAACAGCGACAGAAAGTCCTATTCCTTATCCTGCTGTTGGCCTCAAGCTTGGCTGTATTCGATTGTTACTGCTAGAAATGTATGTTTGAAGATATTTATTGATTCTACAACACAAAGGAGAAATTGTCAATTATACATAAATATGGAAAAGCTTACAATACAAAATCCCTTTTTCAAAGCATAATTCCAACAAATGAAATTAATGATGCTCATGTTCATATTCAGCAAATTGCCTAAAATAATTTAAAAGATTGAATAGAAAAATCCAGAGGAACCGGTTCAGAGATGTGTGTGCACGCTCATGCTGGCCCATTAGGAGCAGACACTTTTGTGAGAAAGTCTTTGCAAGATTGAGCTATTATGCATTAGCATGCACACAAGTCTGTCTGGGGGCACGAATCGATCGGCCGAGAAGCCCCCTCTGGTCACTCCTAACCCACAGCTGCTCCCCCTGCTGCTTTCCCCTCCACTACTCGTTCCATATTGTTCTCTTCATTCTTTCTCCTTTGTTTTCTAAGTTGTGTGTTTGTTTATTAGCTTTGCCCTCTTCACATCGTGTCTGTAATTAGTATATACTGCCATATGGTCGAATGCCTGAACCTCTACTTGAATGCTAGATGGGAAAGGTTTAAAACCACACCACACTTAATCAGTCAGTATATGTTTTTAAGCTCACATTGGTGCACATCTGTTTGTATATATCCAGATTTGAAAGATGAAGTTAGCATTGATGGAAAAATGTCATGCAGCAAGGAAAAAAGTTTCATTTTAGGGTGTCAGAAGCGGATGGATTAAAAAAGGGGATTTGAATAAGACCCACCAGCTCTTCCATTGCGATCTGTCAAGATTAAGAAGTATATGTCAGATAACCTCTCAAGGGGACAGAACTACCTCTGATAAGAGTACAGTTGTTGAAATGTCTCATGATACTCCAAAGGACAGTGGATATCAGCAACAGTCATACCTTTATCTCACCAAAGGAACTTTTGGGGATTTTTTTTTTCACTTGGTTTCTGCATCCCTGAATAACATCTCAGTCCAAGTACCAATGCCTAAAACCTCAAAGGCAGATTCAGCAAGCGAGCGGGGTGTCAGGCTGGACTGTCCTTTTTCGGAGTTGCTTCTGGGAATTATAAACGGTAACACTCATAATTCCCTTGCTGGGAGTTTTCACTACAGAAAAAGAACGTCACATCTACATGACCGTGTGTCACAGAGGCAAGGCTCAGGGTTTTGCTTTGTTACCAATTCAGTGATCTTTATGGACAGAGCCTGTAGGTGCACTGAAGGAGTGGACACACACCTGGTTGGTGACTTTAGGATTGCATCTTTGCTGATGATGGAGTTCTTTTGGCCTAATCAGACTTTTGGCCTTAGTGTAGTGCTTTAAGGTTATTAAGGTGCTCTACTGCAAATGTGTCATTTGCCAAGCAGTTTGTGACAAATTTATAACTGAACAATATGTAACTTTGCAGCTCCATTGCGTCACGTTGTGTTAAATAAACGCAAGTCTTTCTTCCTTTTTGGCTGCTATTAGCGCTGGCTATTAGTTACCGTAACAAATGTGAATAGACAGAAGTAGAGAAAGTGAGAGCTGGTTAAGGAGGGGCTGAGCCAATCAGTGCACTGCATGCAGCTCTGAAATTACACAAGATTTTACCCATTTTAAAAAGTAAAAAAGAAATAGAAAATCAATATATGGTGGTCAGTGTTGATATTGTGGCAGACCGCCACAAATACATCAATGTATGGCTAACACTTGTTTGAAGTGGAAGCGCTCAGTCTGAATCCTGGTCTCTCCTACAGTATTGAACTCCAGGTAGGCTGAGTTTCCTTCGCTGTGTGTCTGGGCGCACAGACACAGGTGGGGGAGATTGAACATCCGTAAAGAGGTTGGAGTCGAAACACTGATCTTTTGTTCTGAAATGAGCCAGTCGAGGTGGCTTGGGCATCTAATCCAGACGCTTCCCTGTGGAGGCGTTCTGGCCAGAGCCAACTGGAATGAGACCCAGAGGAAGCCCCAAAATACGCTGGAAGGATTACACATCCCAACCTGGACTGGAGGACATGCCCGAGGAGAAGAGTCTGTCTGCTGCCTTACTTAACTTGCTGTCACCACCCTGTAGACTTGGATAAGCAGCAGAGAAAAGATGGCTAGATATATGAGGCTTCAGAGACTGAGAGCTGGATAAAATAGTAGTCTTCCTGCTGAGATTATTAACAGTAAAGCAAAAACTTTTCGATGACCCTAGACTGGAGTGCTTACAGGATTGTGCCTGTGTGGGTGGAAGTAATGGGCTATGTGATTTGCAACTTATCATTTGATATCGTGGTGTTTCACAACCCGGGAGTGGATCATGTTTGATGTGTGGATCGCAAACCTCTCCATTGGTCCTTTATTTTACTTCTTTCTCTTCGCAGCACCTGGAGTCGAGGCTTCGGTCACTGGGCAAGCCCTTCACTCGAGTGCTCCTGTCTGAGATTTTCCCCAGCAAGCTGGATCTGATGCCAGATGTAGATGCGTGAGTACTCAGATGCACACACTGTACATACACTAGCACACACCATAATTAGGACAGAATCAGAACTGATGGCCCATATTCTGCTAGCCTCGCAGAACCAAGTCTAGTTTTTGCATAACATGAAAAAGTAGAAAACAAACCAAGCACTTATATTAAGTTGTTCCGCAACAACAGCACCTCTAGTGCTTTTGAGCACTGGTACAAGGCATTGCCCCACAATGCTTCAATGCATCAGACAGAGACTTCAGGGGCCTACTATTCCGTGTATTTGGTTTCTCCTTGTCCGCATGCCATGGCCTCCTGCAACATTAAAGTCGAGATTACTTTCATCGTCTTCCACACATCTTTTAGAGGTCCGGTGTGTAGGATTTAGTGGCATCTAAATGGCAAACACCTGAACACGCCTTGTCGCACCCTCCCCTACAATAGCCGTGAAACAAGTGGAAGAGCCAGTGTTTATCTTTTCTGGACTGTAGAAACATGGCGGTGCAACATGGCAAACTCTGTGGAAGAGGACCATCTGCCTCGTAGATATAATGAGCTAATTCTAAGGTAATGAAAACAGTTATTCTTATTTTCAGGTGATTATACACTAATGAGAACATAACTTTGAATATCATATTGCATTTCTGCCAGTAGATCCCCCTCAGTCCTACACACTGGACCTTTAAACACATCTTCCTTCGGCTCATTGTTTCCACCAGTATTTCTTCGTCATAAAGAATCAGTAATTTATCTCTCTCCCTACCTGTTATGACCAACAGCAACCTTACCTTACAGTCGCACTCGACAAGACTTGAAATGTATTCTGTAGGCATCATTGCACACATAACTGGGGAGTCAGCATAATTTGCAAGCGCACACTGTAACAAGGAGCTGGCAAACAGTAGTCTAGGGTGTATGGCTTCATAAACAAAATTGACATTCACGTCTTGGTGAGATTCCATCGTTTTGCCTCCGTAGCAAAAACACATTGTCCAGCCTAATCAACTTGGATGCTTGATAGAATTTCCTCAGCTTTGACACACGGAGCATAGAAAGAGGGATTTTTTTATACTTGAATAATCTATTAAACTGCTTACTCTTCAGTGTGGTCTTTTGCAATAAGATCCAAACAGTATTATACATACAGGATGACTTCTGTTTCATTTTAATCATATTATCGTGAGTCTAATAATATGTACCCTTCCCTAATGAACTCTTGAAGTTATTATTATGAAGTTATTGCGGAAATGCGACTTTATTGATACGCTTGGGGGTCTTGTCATTAATACATTTTTCTGATAATCGCAGTGGCAGGTGCTGAGACATGACCTGCCGCCTAACGCTGTTAAAAAAAATAAGCTAATGTTTCTTCAATGAAACATCAAGTGTTCAGGCTCCTCCGATTGATCTGACTTCCAACCAGGAAAACACAGGTGAAGATGGACAAGGGGTTAGTGAGACACTGATGTGTAACCGCTCCAATCACACACACACACTCACACACACACACACACACACACACATGCACGCTCCTCGCACTCCCTCAGATTGGCCTCTCGCTGTGGAGTAATGAGAGGTGTGATGTGTGAGGGAGGAGTGGGTGAGAGGACAGAAGGTCTGAGAGAGATTGAGAGCGAGTTGGAGAGAGCGATAGAGAGATGCAGAGGTAGTTGAGGGGGCTGTGTTTGGAAAGCGAGCGATCATGTCGTTTTTTTTTTTTTCTTTCCCTTTGTTTTTTTGGCTCTCCTCTTCAGACTGACGTATGAGTGCAACTCTGAAATTATGTAAGTCAGGCACGATTCGCCCAACCAAAACAAACCCTCATTACAGCCAAAAAGCTTCTCAACAAAGCAAAAACAAGTTTGAATGCAGAATTAAGGCCTGTTGAATACATGAATATCAGATATTAATACGCTATATACTTTTTTTATCGAGTTGCCACTTTATTAGGTACACATAGCTAGCTAACTGCTGTATAATAAATCATATATTGTTAGAACAGTATAACTGTGGTTGTACACTCCATCAGTTTTCAGGTGTGAACTGTATAAACATCAGGATGTAATGTAACAATGATGTTCCCTTTGTACTGGGCTGGGTATCATTTTAAAATGTTCAACACCAGTGCCGACACAATATCCGTTCCCAGAATAATACCTTTTCTCAGTATGTTGCTTTGAGGGAAAAGCATGTTGTTTTAGAAGACCCTATCCTCATTCAACAAAAGCAAACAAACCTCTTAAATGCAGTCTAAACACACAGTTACCTAAGAAGATGATTATTTGAATCACCAACTGTCTCATCAAAGAATAAGAGGGACGAGAACCTGAGCGAGCATTTGATGGCAGATTCCAGCTGTATTGGAGACCATTGCTTTTATTCATGAAAGTGGTGCCTTTGTCAGTGTAAACATAAAAAAAGGATGTTTTTAGTGTTCTTTAATGAGCCTACATTAGAGATGAAAGTGGAAATCAAGGGTGGATTTCGGAAGATATGATTGGACAGCATCCAGTGGATATATTTTGGTGTTTTTCTTTATTTGTCGGCTGTTTTATTTTCTCTCTTTTTGTTTAATTCTTTTCCCCCCGCTGCTCAGAAGAGGTGTAAGAACACGGGCGTCCTACATGAGGCCACAACAGACGGCACAAACCGCCGGGTGTCAGAAGCTGCGTTGAATCCGGCTGTGTTGAGGGAGGAAGAGGAGGAGAGAGAGGGAGATTGAGAGATAGAAGGTGGGGTGGTGGTGGATGCATTAGTGCTCGGGACTAGCCAGCACAGCACACTGTACAGAGCCCACCCCCAGGCTTTCTCTGTCATTAGACACACACATACTCACTCATATAAAGAGAGAGACACCATTAGCATATGTTCCTAAGTGTGTAATTAGGCTGTCCCCAAGCAGGTTTTAAACTATTGTGCAGATATCTGAACACTGCACACACTTATCTCAACTAGACCGCAAATGCCACCCAGTCTTTTATCTTTCTGCTGCAATTCTAATTTTTTGACTCCATTGCATTGGAATTGTTTGTTGTAATTCAATTAGGTTTTGCCTTAAAAGGTGAGCACTTTTCATTTTCCCGCCGCGCTGAAAGGTTAATTGTTCTTGCTTTCTGCCGGGTCAAGACTGTGAGCGTAATTGAAGCGCAGCCGTGCAGGTGGAGGTCCCCCTAACAGTGTCAGGGTGTAATGGGCCACAGCAGGTAATGTGGCGAGGCCGGGGCCGGAGCTCACGTTGCGTAACTAAATGTCATGCAGCCTTACCTTTATATATCAGAGCGCAGTCCCCACCAGCGCCGCGTCCTGCTCCTCTAACGCGTGCATGTCTCTTTGTGTTGAAGGATTCTACTGTTCCTTAAGGAAGACGATCCTTTAGACAGGGACCAGAGAGACAAGATTTCTATCAAGCTCCTATTCATACATAGTTTATGTCAGTTAATCTTTGTTTGGGAATAAGTTGTGAAGCAAGGTCCACATTTTTCTCTGTCCTTTTTTCCCCCTTTCCTCCAGCTCTCTCTTTATTTCACTGTGCTGCATGGTGTAGGATATCCACTGTGCTGGCTAGATTGAAGGCCAGATAAGGGCTGGAAGTACAATTTGGGCCTCATTCTGGGGGCAATACCTGGCGTGGCACCATGCATTTCGCTGACCATTCAGTCACTCTCTGTGCTAATATTAGAAAAGCCCTCTCTGGCGCCATGTGGCCATCTGCTCCTTAGGAGGGATCCTCTCTGCTTTCCCTTTCATGCTCTCTGTCTTACTTTCCTCTCTGACCCTTCTCTCACTGCTCGCCCCGAGGATTTAGTGGAGGAGTCTTGGTCTGCCTATTAATCACCCTCCCCCTTTTAACCAATCCCAGTGTTTCTTTCAGCTCGTTATACGCACAGACAGATACATGCAGCAGAAGTACACACACATCTGCTGACATACATGTGCACACAAATGCAAACTGTCAGACTCCCCCTCTGTTGTTAGTGCCTTGCTCCTGTGTGGGCTAAGGCGGTTTTTCATACATTTGCCATGTTTGGCTACGTAAAGGTCTCTGATAATGAATAGCAGCTGATGGACTTAAAGGTCATTATTTCAGACTCCACATCTCCATCTCAGCTCAGCGAACTTGTGTCTGAGGAGATTGGTGCTTGGTGCAAATATCTTTGACTCAGGAAATTAGGAGGATGAATAAGAATTCACTCTTTGGGGGTAGACATTAAAAAAAAAAAAAAAGTGTTATTTGAAAATGAGAAAATGCCATGTGCATGCCCAGAGGGGGCGGAATATTTCTGTGACAGAAAAGCCGAGAGGAGTGAGAGTCAACGGCGCAATCAATTCTGCAGCTGAGAAAATGTGTGAAAGTTAGGAAAATGAAGAATACACAGATGGGGATTTTGATGCAGTCATGTAGACATGAAAGTATTTGTCGCGTCAAAACTTTCCATCCACCCGTCTGTACTCGCACATCTCAAACAGGTGCGTTCTTATTGGCATTTACCTAGATCTGACGTTTTCTCCGGGGCTTTTATATGCACTGCAGCTCAATTCATATTTGTCAATATTTCTGATGGAGCTCCATCATTAGGATTAGGGACGAGGGAGGGTCGGCTCCCTCGGTGGAGATGGAGCTGTGGATAGCATTGATCTTTGAAAGCCAACCCCGTAGCCCAGGCCTCGTGTCTCCGTCTCCATTTTCCCATTGTTCATTTTTTCCCTCCAGCTGTTTACATCCACGCCCTCCTCATCCCTCTTTCATGCATTTTCCAAAGTAAACACTTTTCTCCCTGCCAATCTTCCTCCTCACTTCTGCCTCCTGTGCTCTCTCTTCTCCTCTTCAGCCCCCCCTTCTGTTTTTTCATCTTCATTGCTCTTCCTCACTATCGCTGTGTATCTCTGTCCTTCTCTCTCTTTTTTTTCTCATCCCCCCTCCCCATCTCTCTCATACACAGCCCCCCAACCCCACCCCACCCCACCCTCACCCCTCTCCACCACCCTGTCTGCCAGCTATGTAGGCTACCTCCGTGGAGACCGGGCTGGTGCAGGTTTTTTATTCACACTCACCTCACCTCTCCCTCTTTTCTTTCGCTGCATTTCTTCTCTTTTCACCTCCTCACTTCTTCCCCTGTTTTTCTGTTTATGCCTCCTGCAACCAGTCTACCCCCTCCGCGACAACAAAACCCTCCTCCCTTTCTTTTCAGCCTCCCTCGTTCACTGGCTGGCTGTGCATTCAGACAGTGTAGCGTGGCTGTCTTTAGAGCTGTTGCAAATCAGGACAGATCTCCCCAACAGATGCTGGAGATCAGGTGGAGGGAGGCTCCCTGCACAACCCATTGCATCACGTATCCACATGCAACGTGCAGCCGCAGATGTGCCCTGCCTGCCTAATAGGATCTTGGTCTCTCGCCCTCTCTAACTGCCTCTGTTTTTTGCACTCTGCACTGGATGTACATCTGAGCACACATTTTGCACCTTCTCTTCCCTACAGGTGGATCCAGATCGCTTGTCCACGCCTCTCTATTGACTGGGGCACAGCCTTCTCCAAACCGCTGCTGTCCCCGTACGAGGTAAACATGCCCCTTATAGTCTCACAGAAAGATCACAGCTGTCACTCAGTTAGCAGAGGAGGCTAACACACACACACACATACACACACACAGACCTTCAATTAAATAAAGGTCTTTGTGTGACTTTGTGTAGGACTCATCAAGGCCTGCTTGTGCTGGATGGAGTGGTGCGCCTACTCCTCCTCTCCTTCCATCTTTCTCTCCCTCCATCTTTTCCTCCCTCCATCCCTGTTATAAAGCTCACACACACACACATAAAAGAGCTTCAGCAGAAGACTAGCCCCCCCTGCTGGCCACAGGACTGCACAGTGCCCCCCCGCTACTGTTGCAGCTGTCTTGTTTTTCTAAAGGGAGAGAGAGATAGATCGGACAGCAACACATATAGATCCATTTCAAAGCAAGTGTTTGTTGGTGTGCCGCTGCAGCTGGTAACTTTGTGACGGGTTTGGCAGTTTTGTGTGATTATGTGACTCAGCTGGTTAGCACTTGATGTCGAGTATTAATTCATTCAGTGATTTACCTCAAAGAAATGCTACCAATCTGAGTCCCTGTGAAATGGCTGCGAGGGGAATTGCTGTCGTGAATATCGGAGCGTGATTTGAAATGGTTGCTGTTTGTACACATCTTTGTGCGCCGCTTGTGCTGCACATACATTTCAGAATGAGGCCGTTAGGAATAATGATAGCGCTCACCTCGGAAGAAAAAGTGATGATTGCTCTGAATTGTTTTTGACTGAGGTCTATAATGGAGCGTGTGAAGTCTGAAATTCGCCCCTCTGTAATGAGGAAAGCGGCAGTCTGTTTTCTTAAGCCTTTTTTGTTACAGCTCCCTTTGCTCTCCCCGCTAGGTTTTTGGGAAGAACGTCTGTGCATTTAAATCATTTCCAGCTGTGTCTATACGTGTGCTTGTGATAAGTCGTAATTCACCCCAATCTAATACCTGTGAGTGTTGCATGTCTCAGTGCACAGTGCTTTTCACTGTGGCATTTACAATGAAGATGAAGGGGAACGTGATGGGAGGGTGGAGTGAGCAAGGGGAAGGGTGGAGGGCGGGGTGGGTAGGATGAGGGGGGGGCAGCATTTATTTTCAGTGCGTCTCATGTTATATTTATAGTCAATAAGACACACTTGGCTCTCCTGTCAGAGCAGGGATTAGCAGGAGAAGCTAGCTTCCACAGAGGGAAGCAGTTGGTGAGAGAGGAGGGGAGAGCAGTGCGTAAAAAGAAATGAAAGGCGGGTGGAATAAGGGCAGAGGAGAGGAGGAAATGAAGGAGCAGAAGGAGGTTTGGGGGGAAAGGAGACGGGAAAAAATGAGACAATGCAAGATTTATCCCACTACGCAGTTTGTTTGTTTAGGAGGAAACACTATGGACCCTGGTTGACCCTCATATTTTATTTTTAATAGCTGGATATGAATTAAAAAAAAAATTGTTATTCATCTGTTACACCTAAAAAACACAAGTAAAAATCAGGTATGTTGCATTTTACCTTTTATACAAACATTAATACACAGTATCTGTGCTACATGTGGAAAAATAGGAACAACAACCTCTATAGCTCGCATCTCTGCTGCTGCTGCTGCTGCTGCTGCTTGTATCCTTTATTGTTTCTTCATATGGAGGTAAACGAAACGTGTTTAACGAGAGCGTTCACTGTCATTTTCCTGTTTCTATTTAAAGATGCAGCCAGTACGTAAGAGAACACTGCCTTGAACACAATAAAGTACACACAAGGTGTGTAACAGTGATCTATTGTGTCCCACCAGGAGAGATTTCATCACCTTCAGGCTGCATTTTTCATGCTTCCTTTGAACTAAATTCTCCAATTGAACAAATGACCATTTTTGTCGATTCATGATATCAACGTTTTTCCAAACGTGATCTAAATTCTCCCAGCTTGTGTGAGTTTGAAGTTAGGTCTAGACATCTGACTAGTTTAAATGATGAATGAGGTGTTGGATAAATGAATAAATGAACAATGAAATGATTTGTTGTTGCGTTCCGCTCGCCTGTTTATTCATCTGTTCAGTCATTCAGCTGCTCTTCCTGTCATTCACAATCAATATTCACTGACACTTCTTTTCCATATGGAGTGCTCTGCACTTATGCCACAGCACTGTGATGCCTGTGCTGTTGCACTCCTCTCACAGCTGTTATGTCATGCAGTGCAGCTGCATAGGGATAACATGACAACTCTGCCTGTTATCCAAGCTTAATATTATGACACCTGTCTTGTCTGTTGTGTCTTCTCATCACTCTGTGGTTTCATGCAGCTGGTTCGCCCAAAAAAACTGCGAATACAGTCGTAGATAACTGGGGAAAAAAACAGCAGAATGGTGCCTCACACACACATGGGCTGGTGTTGCCCTTTCAGGCTGTCGAGCTTCTTCTTTCATGTTTCTGTTAACGTTATCTCTCTCACTATCTCTCAGGCAGCTGTGGCTTTACAGGAGGTTGGCTGGAAGGAAGTCTACCCTATGGACTTCTACTCCAATCAGAGCCTGGGGCCATGGGCACCCAACCACCCTGACAACCAAGCTGTGCGGCCCACTCGCAGACAGGTGAGCAGGGCCGGGAGATAAAAGAATGAATGGCAGGGGGAATGGAGGGGGGAGGAGAGGGGGGAGGGTAGCTGGTAGAATGTGAATTCACGCTGTTCAGCATGTGTTTGAGGGCTTTTATCAGTATGTTGCCACACTGACACCCAGTGGCACAATGATAACAAGACATGCATGTGGACTCCTCACGTAAAGGCGTGGTTATGACCTTGACCTTGATGTGCATGATACAATTAAAAAAAAAAATTAAACAACAGTTAGATATGTAGCTAATTGCTGCAGTGTGAATCCACCCTTCATTAGCCACATTGCCACATATTACCACTAATCTGTAGGTAGATAGGTTAGTACTGTCACTTGTGTTAATGCTATCCCACTGCCTGCCTGCAGAAACAAGGCTTGGAGCCAGCCCTTCCCACCAAGCAGTGCGGGAAGAACCAGTGCGCCCCCTGTGGCTGTCAGGGGGAATGACACATCGTGACCAAGTGCTCTCTTTGAACGGTCTCATGCCTGCCAGTGCCTCTCTGCTTCAGGTAACGACAGGAGGGCTGAAGAGAGGTACAAAGTGGGTTTTTTTGTCCAGACTGTCTATCAGCAAGCAGAGCTAAAGTCAGAGGAGCCCTCAGCACCTCCTCGAATGGATTACCAGCCATAAATAAGCCCTCATTGTACAGCACAGGAGATCAGACCAAATTCATTGCTCCTGTTCGCGTTCTCTGCATGTGTCCTGAGCTCCAAATACACGCAGCTGAGAGAACAGCCCGTGTGTCTGAGCTCATGCACGTTCTCGTGTCACATTCACATGAAGGAGCTGCTCTCTGCCTGGAGTTCTTCCCTCTCGGAGGAAATGTGTGGGCCTTTCTGTGATGAAGACGCGGCTTTCGTAATTGTGAGAGAGAGAACGCTGTAGATGACCTTGAGTACATTGTATGGAATTAAAGTGTTAATGTGGGTGGCTTCAGTCAAATGCAACCCACTTGTCCCCGGATAAAGCACCGTACGTTGTCAGACACTTCAAATGAGTTTCCCTTCATGCTCCGTTTCAAAGACAGTCACAGGCTTATTGTATGAAGCACTTTATTTGATGTACACTGTGCGACTTTTCACGAGAATATTCTGCTGAAATATTGCGAATAAAAATGTGATGCATTGTGACATAACCTGCGTTCTCTGTCTCGCTTTTCTAGTCAAACTCGGAAACAATGAATCAGAAACGGAGCCCTGCCTCTTTATGTGTGTTTTTGACAAACACGGTGCCTTGCCGAGGAGATGGGTCTGTTTTTAAAGGCTGAGGGGTATGAGCTTTCCCGATGCATGCAGTGCTAGTCACGACTGCTCTCCATCCTCATTATTTATTGATGGAGGAGTCTGTCAATAAGTAAATAAATAAATAAATAAAAAAACACTCTGTTGCTGTTTGGCTGCCACAGCAGAAACTGATTGACAGCAGCTCACCGTGGCTCCAGCTGATCCCGAGAACTTGTGAACCTTCCCCAGGTTGCAGCGCATTGTCTCAGGTGTTTACAATAGTCTGTGAGTTTTTGTTATTTGCTAACAACTACGGGGCTTCTTCCAGTCAGATCCTGCCTCTGCTTTCCACCGGCGTATCTCCCTGGCAACAGAGGCCAGTGTGATGCAGCCCGTCCCGCCAGATGTCCGTCTGTCTCATGATGTGCCTCACATGTCCCACTAGGGGCCGTTATTTTGAAGAGCTCAGAACTTGCTACATTTCGGTGTGTGATGCACGGCAGTGGAGAATAAATTATTGGGCAGCAGAGCTCGCTCTCAGCTGATGCTTGATTTATTTTTCGGCACACTCTATCAGGGGGAAAGATGGAAGAAGTTTGATAAATCCTCTTTTCCTCTCGTCTAAAGTCCGCGGTTTTTAATCTCGGCCTAAAGATTTGTTTTGCTTTAAATATTAAGTAGTTCCTGATCTTAACATCAGTAGAAGAGGATGTCTTTCAGAAAGTGTCCTTGCTGGCAAGACATACTTTTTTTGTCAGAATTTAACCTTTTTTCACATTGAACCACTGGGTATTTAGATACCATAATTAAATTGAATTATTATATTAGGGAACAATAGTAGTTTACCACTGGTTTGATGATGATGTACTTTTGTCAGTATGTCTGGAAATGTAGGAAATGAAATGAAACCTGATAAAATTGATGTTTGTGGTGCTGCTGTTCAGTTGAAACTTTTTGAAGTAATAAGGATTAGATTGAGTACATTCAGTTTTTGTTTGTAAATACCATCTGGACCATTTATTGTAATTCCTATCCTTTTTGTTTATTTGGATCCCCATTGATTGTTACCTTGGCAACAAGTGCTCTTCCATAGATCCATGTTGTAATAGACAAATGTTTACTCTTACACCACATATGGTGCATTATGTCAACATTCTCTCACCATTTACAGCAATGTCACTATTACTCCCGTCGTGATAAAATTACATCAAAGCACCAAACAAATGCTCGACAAGCAAAGCTTGAACCTTCAAAGATACATACTGTTTGTTTTTAATTGTGTAGTCTTATGCTGATGTAGTCTAATGTGGCTCAGCCTCGCTTTCTTTCCAACATGCTAATAATGGACAACCAAAAAACGCACAGAGGCATGATTCCTCCTTGTAGAGCACAAAGTATAGCTCAAAGTACAAAAGGCCTGTCTAGCTAACCCTTCCTGTGTAAAATAGAGAAAAAAAAACAATAGTAGAGTTGCACCGAACCTCCTACACTCAATAAATGTGAATTTCTGAGTAGTTTGAACTATTTCAAGCCATATTGTGGTTGCTTGATTTGGCTCTTGGAAGCAAACTAATAGGGGAGTGAGACCAGAAAGTTAATGAGGGTCTGATCCACAGATGTGTGTTGGCTCTGCCAGTCGCCGACCAGTCAGTCTGGCCTGCTCTCTCAGATTCCTCACCAGCTATGCCAACAGCTGTGTGCCCACTAGGTGGCACTGTTTGCACAGCTTATTTCGCAGTCCCCTAAGGCAATTCAAGTCACACACTTCTCACTGTGGAGAGGCTGTGCTGGGCACGGCAGCACGTGAGGGTTAGAGTGCTTGGCAGAGCGCAAGCACCCGATGTACTTCTGTAACTGGTGTGTGCAATTCTTTCCAGATGTGGTAGGAATTTGACTCTCGCGCTTTTTCATCCGTCCTTGGCATCCCGTCTCTTCCCTTCTCTCCTGGACCCTTTCTGCTCTGAATGTGTCTTGCTGTCACACTGCCTTCAGTCAGTGGTGCAAAAGGAGCTCAGATCGTTTACTCACGTCAAAGTGCTCACATCACAGTGTAGAAATAGAGGTAAAAGGCCCACGTTCAAGCTTTTACTTCAGTAAAAGCACAAAAGTATTAGCATCAAAAGCACCTAAAGTAAAAGTACTCATTATGCAAAATCATGACCCAGTTCAGAATAATATCTATATTATGATATCATTGTGTGCATTGTATTAATAATATGAATCTGCAAAGTAACTATTAACTAAAGCCTTGAAATAAATTTGGTGAAGTAAAAAGTAGAATATTTGCCACTAAAGAAGTTTAAAGGTGCAGAATGTGGATATACTCAAGTACAAGTACCTCAAAGTTGTACCAAAGTATTTACTTAAGTTAATTTAAACACAAGATACTTGTGCTCAAAAAGAGGATTCATTCTCAGTGAAGAACCTTGGAGCTCTAATCTGCCTCTATACCTGCCAAAGAACAGTGATTCCTAACACGTCTCTGGGGGTCATCAGGTGGAAACCTCCCTTCAACAGTGTTTCGCCTACTTAGTCCCACTACACCTCCAGGAGGTTAGGCAGTGAACTCCGGCGTCCCAGAGTCACCCCCCCTAGTGCCAGTTCACACTGCTCCTACACAATCCAAACAGCACCGCCACGTTCAACTGACCCAGAGATGCTCCAGGTAGTGGCCAGTACCGATGCTACCATTTAACTATTGCTAATGCTACTGCTAACCGCTAGGAAGAACAGAAGAAGACAATACAGTTCCGATGCTACCATTTAGCTAATGTTATGTGCTAACCGCTACCTGCTAAGAGGAACAGAAGAAGACAATAACGCTAGATTCACCTATACTGTTAATGTTAATTGCTAGCTACCAATACTGACTGCTAAGATACTATCATACTCTCACCGCTTTAGCTATTGTTAGCTGCTACAATGCTACCACAGGCCTAGATGCCACATGTAACTGCCGATTGCCACACTACCATCATCTACCCCTGCCTCTCACCAACTGCACCAAGAAAAAAGCGGGGTGGGAATACAAACCCTGGTTCGGGTAGGGGATAGAAAATAAAGAGGTAGAGTCAAAAGATGAAAGTAGGGATTGGATACAGACCCTTGTTCGGGTAGGGGGTGGAAAATTTAGAAGGTGCTGAAGGTGGAGGCCTAAACCACAGACTAGATTTAACAGCCTCTTCTAACATTTCCTTCAAGAAGCAGCAAACCCTACCATTTCCTTCAAAAAGCAAACAGAGCAGGAAAACAAACCCTAACATTTCCTTCAAGAAGCAGACAAAACAGGAAAACAACCAAAAAGATCAAAAAACAAGCCAACTCTGTGTCTTACCACGCAAACTCACCTGAACAGGCCGCATGGTCCCAAAGAGAGACTCTAGCTGGCCACACCCCCACCTTATCTAAACTTCCTGGTTCTCTTCCTATTGGCAGAGCGAGAAGATGGGGCGGGGAAAGCAGAGCAGAGGAGAGGTGTCTTGTTCAGACTTTAACCTCTTCTCTTGCCGGGTTAGGCATGCATGTCCTCTGCCTGCCCCCCCACTGTCCCTATTTCACCCCCCAACTACTATTATTTCTCCTGATCCATATCCACTGACTAGACCTAGCAGCCTCATCTGACATCTCCCTCACTGTCTTTCTTAAGTTTTGCCCATGCACTCCCAGCTCCCTCAACAGTGAAACAGCTGACCCTGCAACAAAACCTCTACACCCCACTTCAACCGGACAGACCCTGGTCTTCCATCCCCTCTGCTCAGATTCTGTCTTTAAATCTGCATACTTAGTCTTCTTCCTTTCATAAGCTGCCTCCACTGAATTTTCCCAAGGGACTGTTAACTCAATAAAATACACAGTCTTTTTACTCATGGACCATAAGACAATGTCTGGCCTCAGATTACTATAAACTATTTCCTGGGGCACAACTAGCTGTCCTCCCAAGTCGACCTGCATTTGCCAATCATCAGCCCCTACCAGGCAGCCACCTCCCTGCTTTCTCCCTGACTTAGCAGCTTTATTTTTCTCCCCCTCTCGAACAAACTGCACATCTAACCTCTCCTTTCTAGAACTTCCAGAATTCACCTGCTTCCTTCTCTCCTCAATGCCTGCGGCTAAGCTTCTCAGCACCTGATTATGCCGCCATGTATACCGGCCTTGTGATAAGCTAATTCTACAACCTGACAAAATGTGCTTTAAACTTGCTGTACCTGAGCAGAGTGGGCACGATTGATCGCCCTGTACCCAGAGACTTAGGTTCTGCGGGGTTGGCAACACATCGTATGTCGCCCCTATCAGAAATTTAATACGGCCTTCCTCCATATTCCACAGGTCCCTCCAACTAAGTTTCCTCTTCTCAACACCTTCCCAATTCAACCATTGTCCCTGTTTGGCTTGACCAACTGCTTTTGCCCCTCTTAACAACTCCTCCTGCCTACGCACCTGTTCCACTACAAGCTTTCTTTTCTCCTTTAGACCTGCTTTATTCCACACTGGTTTGCCTGGGCCAAGCCCCAAGCCTCCCCGGCCAAATTGAACATTTCCTACTATTTCTGCATGCCTAAGAGCTGCCTCTGCCTCCTGCACTGCTGCCCTTGGGTTCCATTTCCTCCCCCCAGAAGGATTCGGAACCACATTGCTAACTAACATGTCCTTACTCCCAGATAATAAAAGTTCTGTCCTAACCTTAGTGCATTTAAACTCCTCTGTTAGACTGGATACTGGCAGCTGAAGCATTCCTTTCCCATACAAAGCTACATTGCTTAAGCACCTGGGAGCACCCAACCATTTTCTAATATAAGAGCTAACTAGCCTTTCCATTCTCTCTGCTACAGATAATGGGACTTCATATACTGACATTGGCCACATTAACCTAGGATACAAGCCAAACTGCAAGCACCACAACCTCAGTTTTCCTGGGAGCCCTGATTTATCTATTCTCTCCAGCCCTTCTGCAACATCCTTTCTAAATTGCACAACCTGTTCAACATCATTCAGGTCCACATTGTACCACCGTCCTAGACTCTTAACTGCTTTCTCCCTAATTGTTGGGATTTCCTCACCATCTATAGCAAACTTTCTATCACTTACTTTCCCTCTGTATATTGAAATACTCCTTGACTTACTAGGCTTAATCTTCATACTAGCCCACTTGAGATTCTGATTGACTTTATCTAACAACCTCCTTGTACATGGCACTGTTGAAGTTAGCAGTGTCATATCATCCATATAAGCCCTAATTGGTGGAAGACGCATTCCATTCTGCCGTCTCTCTCCACCTACGACCCACTTGGAAGCCCTAATAATTACCTCCATAGCCATTGTGAAAGCTAGCGGGGACACTGTACATCCTGCCATAATACCAACCTCCAATCTTTGCCAGCCTGTTGTGAGCTCTGCGATACTTGCACACAGTCTGATGTCTTGGAAATATGCTTTCACCAAGTTAACAACTATCTCCGGCACTTTAAAGTAGTCAAAGGAACTCCAAATAAGGTTATGTGGCACTGACCCAAACGCATTAGCCAGATCTAAAAATACAACATTCAAGTCTCTTTTCTCCCTCTTAGCTGTCTGAATCTGATGCCAAATCATGCTAGTATGCTCTAAGCATCCCGCAAATCCTGGTATCCCTGCTTTTTGCACTGTCGTATCTATCATACCATTCCTTTCTAAGTATTTAGCCAGCCTCTGTGCTACGATACTAAAGAAAATCTTTCCCTCAACATTTAGGAGAGAAATCATCCGAAACTGGCTAAGGTCCGATGACTCCTTCTCCTTAGGGATGAAGACACCTCCTGCCCTGCGCCATGCTCTTGGAATACTTTGTTTCTCCCAAACTATTCTCAGGTATCTCCATAGTGTCCTTAAGATGCCAGGTGCACTCTTATAGACACGGTAGGGGACTCCATTAGGCCCTGGGGCCGAAGAAGCCTTTGCACGCCTAACCACCTCCACCACTTCTCTCCACCTAGGTGGGCTCACATCCATCTCCTGCTCCACTTCCCCTAATGGTGGCATGTCAGGTGGAAGACCTATGTTCCTATTCTCCTTTGAATCTGAATACGTCGACTTCAAATACTGTTCAATCTCTGATTTCGTTGCCTTAAGTTGCCCTCCTTTTTCTTGATTAAACAAGCCTTTCACAAAATTAAAGGGGTTCCTAAAAAATGCTGACCTTGCACGTTCCTTCTTCTTTCTCTTCTCCCTAAGGTGTTCTGCCCTTCTGAGTACTGCTAACCTGCTTCTCAGTTCCTCCTGCAACACCTTAATTCCCTCCCTTTCTTCTTCTGTCGCCTTCCTCCACTGCTTTCTTAACTGCCTCCTTTCCTTTACTAACTTCTCTATTTCTCTTTGCCGCCTAGACTTGCCGACCTGCACCCTCTCGCCTTTCCTTTTGACAAGCACCCCAAATCTCTCTCGACCATAGGAGTAGATCACATCTCCAATTTTATCCAATTTCTCCACTACATCTCCTCTAAGCCTGCTTAATATGACTGATAAATCTCTATCAACTGCCTCCCACTCTTTGCTATCATTAGCCCTCGGCCACTTAACTCTAGCTTTCTGCTCCATGCTTCTCTCCTTGGCTGGCCTGTTGCCCTCAACACCAACTGCATCCCCTCTCCGTACCTCCTCCTCTCCAGGGATAGTGTTACTGATATCCTGCGAACTGTGGTTTTCTACCTGTCGCTGGACTTCATCCGACTGATTCGACTGACTTCTCAAGAAATACTGGTCGATGCGGCCACTCTGCCCTTCCACCGCTAAACACTTCCTCCTTCCCTGATGAGTTCTAAGGCCTCGGATTGATGTTATTTTCTGCCAGCCACATGGGCAAACTTGAAGCTTCTTATCCTCTGCTGCACAACTTTTGCTCTCCTTAGTTGCCTTCCCTGTCACCTGAGTACTGCTACCTCTGGCCCTAAGAGATGGGTCCGTGCCCCCATCCCTCACTGAGTCATGTATCCAAGGCATAGTCATATCCGTTATCCTGTTCGTTACCATGCAATCCACCTGTGAGTCATCTTCCACCCCTGCTCTCGCTGACTCTTGGGGTATTTTCCTTATATTGGTTGTAGCTAAGTCTGGTTGTAGCAAGGTTAAGGCTTGCCACTGCTGCCATGGGTTGCTAGCCCATACCAGCACCTGTGGGGTCTTTTCCCTCCTGTCAGCTGTCTTTCCAAGCAGTCACATGGTCTTTCCCATGTTGTCAGCTGCTCTATTCACAACAGTCACTAGCCAAGCTAGTTGTGAGTTAATTTAAACACAAGATACTTGTGCTCAAAAAGAGGATTCATTCTCAGTGAAGAACCTTGGAGCTCTAATCTGCCTCTATACCTGCCAAAGAACAGTGATTCCTAACACGTCTCTGGGGGTCATCAGGTGGAAACCTCCCTTCAACAGTGTTTCGCCTACTTAGTCCCACTACACCTCCAGGAGGTTAGGCAGTGAACTCCGGCGTCCCAGAGTCACCCCCCCTAGTGCCAGTTCACACTGCTCCTACACAATCCAAACAGCACCGCCACGTTCAACTGACCCAGAGATGCTCCAGGTAGTGGCCAGTACCGATGCTACCATTTAACTATTGCTAATGCTACTGCTAACCGCTAGGAAGAACAGAAGAAGACAATACAGTTCCGATGCTACCATTTAGCTAATGTTATGTGCTAACCGCTACCTGCTAAGAGGAACAGAAGAAGACAATAACGCTAGATTCACCTATACTGTTAATGTTAATTGCTAGCTACCAATACTGACTGCTAAGATACTATCATACTCTCACCGCTTTAGCTATTGTTAGCTGCTACAATGCTACCACAGGCCTAGATGCCACATGTAACTGCCGATTGCCACACTACCATCATCTACCCCTGCCTCTCACCAACTGCACCAAGAAAAAAGCGGGGTGGGAATACAAACCCTGGTTCGGGTAGGGGATAGAAAATAAAGAGGTAGAGTCAAAAGATGAAAGTAGGGATTGGATACAGACCCTTGTTCGGGTAGGGGGTGGAAAATTTAGAAGGTGCTGAAGGTGGAGGCCTAAACCACAGACTAGATTTAACAGCCTCTTCTAACATTTCCTTCAAGAAGCAGCAAACCCTACCATTTCCTTCAAAAAGCAAACAGAGCAGGAAAACAAACCCTAACATTTCCTTCAAGAAGCAGACAAAACAGGAAAACAACCAAAAAGATCAAAAAACAAGCCAACTCTGTGTCTTACCACGCAAACTCACCTGAACAGGCCGCATGGTCCCAAAGAGAGACTCTAGCTGGCCACACCCCCACCTTATCTAAACTTCCTGGTTCTCTTCCTATTGGCAGAGCGAGAAGATGGGGCGGGGAAAGCAGAGCAGAGGAGAGGTGTCTTGTTCAGACTTTAACCTCTTCTCTTGCCGGGTTAGGCATGCATGTCCTCTGCCTGCCCCCCCACTGTCCCTATTTCACCCCCCAACTACTATTATTTCTCCTGATCCATATCCACTGACTAGACCTAGCAGCCTCATCTGACATCTCCCTCACTGTCTTTCTTAAGTTTTGCCCATGCACTCCCAGCTCCCTCAACAGTGAAACAGCTGACCCTGCAACAAAACCTCTACACCCCACTTCAACCGGACAGACCCTGGTCTTCCATCCCCTCTGCTCAGATTCTGTCTTTAAATCTGCATACTTAGTCTTCTTCCTTTCATAAGCTGCCTCCACTGAATTTTCCCAAGGGACTGTTAACTCAATAAAATACACAGTCTTTTTACTCATGGACCATAAGACAATGTCTGGCCTCAGATTACTATAAACTATTTCCTGGGGCACAACTAGCTGTCCTCCCAAGTCGACCTGCATTTGCCAATCATCAGCCCCTACCAGGCAGCCACCTCCCTGCTTTCTCCCTGACTTAGCAGCTTTATTTTTCTCCCCCTCTCGAACAAACTGCACATCTAACCTCTCCTTTCTAGAACTTCCAGAATTCACCTGCTTCCTTCTCTCCTCAATGCCTGCGGCTAAGCTTCTCAGCACCTGATTATGCCGCCATGTATACCGGCCTTGTGATAAGCTAATTCTACAACCTGACAAAATGTGCTTTAAACTTGCTGTACCTGAGCAGAGTGGGCACGATTGATCGCCCTGTACCCAGAGACTTAGGTTCTGCGGGGTTGGCAACACATCGTATGTCGCCCCTATCAGAAATTTAATACGGCCTTCCTCCATATTCCACAGGTCCCTCCAACTAAGTTTCCTCTTCTCAACACCTTCCCAATTCAACCATTGTCCCTGTTTGGCTTGACCAACTGCTTTTGCCCCTCTTAACAACTCCTCCTGCCTACGCACCTGTTCCACTACAAGCTTTCTTTTCTCCTTTAGACCTGCTTTATTCCACACTGGTTTGCCTGGGCCAAGCCCCAAGCCTCCCCGGCCAAATTGAACATTTCCTACTATTTCTGCATGCCTAAGAGCTGCCTCTGCCTCCTGCACTGCTGCCCTTGGGTTCCATTTCCTCCCCCCAGAAGGATTCGGAACCACATTGCTAACTAACATGTCCTTACTCCCAGATAATAAAAGTTCTGTCCTAACCTTAGTGCATTTAAACTCCTCTGTTAGACTGGATACTGGCAGCTGAAGCATTCCTTTCCCATACAAAGCTACATTGCTTAAGCACCTGGGAGCACCCAACCATTTTCTAATATAAGAGCTAACTAGCCTTTCCATTCTCTCTGCTACAGATAATGGGACTTCATATACTGACATTGGCCACATTAACCTAGGATACAAGCCAAACTGCAAGCACCACAACCTCAGTTTTCCTGGGAGCCCTGATTTATCTATTCTCTCCAGCCCTTCTGCAACATCCTTTCTAAATTGCACAACCTGTTCAACATCATTCAGGTCCACATTGTACCACCGTCCTAGACTCTTAACTGCTTTCTCCCTAATTGTTGGGATTTCCTCACCATCTATAGCAAACTTTCTATCACTTACTTTCCCTCTGTATATTGAAATACTCCTTGACTTACTAGGCTTAATCTTCATACTAGCCCACTTGAGATTCTGATTGACTTTATCTAACAACCTCCTTGTACATGGCACTGTTGAAGTTAGCAGTGTCATATCATCCATATAAGCCCTAATTGGTGGAAGACGCATTCCATTCTGCCGTCTCTCTCCACCTACGACCCACTTGGAAGCCCTAATAATTACCTCCATAGCCATTGTGAAAGCTAGCGGGGACACTGTACATCCTGCCATAATACCAACCTCCAATCTTTGCCAGCCTGTTGTGAGCTCTGCGATACTTGCACACAGTCTGATGTCTTGGAAATATGCTTTCACCAAGTTAACAACTATCTCCGGCACTTTAAAGTAGTCAAAGGAACTCCAAATAAGGTTATGTGGCACTGACCCAAACGCATTAGCCAGATCTAAAAATACAACATTCAAGTCTCTTTTCTCCCTCTTAGCTGTCTGAATCTGATGCCAAATCATGCTAGTATGCTCTAAGCATCCCGCAAATCCTGGTATCCCTGCTTTTTGCACTGTCGTATCTATCATACCATTCCTTTCTAAGTATTTAGCCAGCCTCTGTGCTACGATACTAAAGAAAATCTTTCCCTCAACATTTAGGAGAGAAATCATCCGAAACTGGCTAAGGTCCGATGACTCCTTCTCCTTAGGGATGAAGACACCTCCTGCCCTGCGCCATGCTCTTGGAATACTTTGTTTCTCCCAAACTATTCTCAGGTATCTCCATAGTGTCCTTAAGATGCCAGGTGCACTCTTATAGACACGGTAGGGGACTCCATTAGGCCCTGGGGCCGAAGAAGCCTTTGCACGCCTAACCACCTCCACCACTTCTCTCCACCTAGGTGGGCTCACATCCATCTCCTGCTCCACTTCCCCTAATGGTGGCATGTCAGGTGGAAGACCTATGTTCCTATTCTCCTTTGAATCTGAATACGTCGACTTCAAATACTGTTCAATCTCTGATTTCGTTGCCTTAAGTTGCCCTCCTTTTTCTTGATTAAACAAGCCTTTCACAAAATTAAAGGGGTTCCTAAAAAATGCTGACCTTGCACGTTCCTTCTTCTTTCTCTTCTCCCTAAGGTGTTCTGCCCTTCTGAGTACTGCTAACCTGCTTCTCAGTTCCTCCTGCAACACCTTAATTCCCTCCCTTTCTTCTTCTGTCGCCTTCCTCCACTGCTTTCTTAACTGCCTCCTTTCCTTTACTAACTTCTCTATTTCTCTTTGCCGCCTAGACTTGCCGACCTGCACCCTCTCGCCTTTCCTTTTGACAAGCACCCCAAATCTCTCTCGACCATAGGAGTAGATCACATCTCCAATTTTATCCAATTTCTCCACTACATCTCCTCTAAGCCTGCTTAATATGACTGATAAATCTCTATCAACTGCCTCCCACTCTTTGCTATCATTAGCCCTCGGCCACTTAACTCTAGCTTTCTGCTCCATGCTTCTCTCCTTGGCTGGCCTGTTGCCCTCAACACCAACTGCATCCCCTCTCCGTACCTCCTCCTCTCCAGGGATAGTGTTACTGATATCCTGCGAACTGTGGTTTTCTACCTGTCGCTGGACTTCATCCGACTGATTCGACTGACTTCTCAAGAAATACTGGTCGATGCGGCCACTCTGCCCTTCCACCGCTAAACACTTCCTCCTTCCCTGATGAGTTCTAAGGCCTCGGATTGATGTTATTTTCTGCCAGCCACATGGGCAAACTTGAAGCTTCTTATCCTCTGCTGCACAACTTTTGCTCTCCTTAGTTGCCTTCCCTGTCACCTGAGTACTGCTACCTCTGGCCCTAAGAGATGGGTCCGTGCCCCCATCCCTCAAAATTTACATTCCAGTTACATTCCACCGCTGCCATCAGCACCCAGTGTCCTGTACCGTGTTTATTGTGGGTGTGGGGAGTCTGCAGAGGCCGCAGGTTTGAGCCTGTGCTTCACACAACAGGTGCTCAGGTCGCGCTCCGCTCTCGGTGACATCGATATACCCTGACTGCACGGTCAGCTGGTTGCCATTGGCGCCCGGGACTTGTTTGCATAGCCTACAGCACTAAGCAGCGATATGACTCAAAAGCCATCAGCTAATGCACCCTCAACAACCACACATCCAGAGGAGTTGACTGAAATAACACATTTTCGGTCATTTTCTGGGGCTTTGTCTGGCACCTGTGAGCAGATAAAACATGTCAGCACTCGTGATGTATTTAGCTGTTTATTTGTCTGACCAGGGAAAGGCTGAGTCACAGCTTTCCCTCGCCGTCGCCACCTCTCTTTACATTCGCCCTCGCTAAGTAAATGCATTAATGCAAGCTTTTGTCACATCGTTCATTCGCCTCTCATATGTTTCTTCTTATTACCGAGCGTTTGTCCACAGAATCGGAGAAAAGAGGCATGGCTGTAAAACAGACAGAAGTTTTGAAATATCTTTTTATGACTCATGGCACTACAACAAAAATAAACACACGCGGAGGAGATTTGATTTCGCAAGTTCGTTTTTGCATTTATTTTTTCCTCCCAGCAGTGTTGCTTTGAGGCACAGTGTGACTTCAGAAAGCCACATGTGACTGGGGCTGAGCTGGGGAAGGAGTGGCAGCAGAGGACATGTATATAAGACCCAAATCTGAGTGAATAGAAGTCTGTATTTCGGTGTCTGCCTGTATGTGTCTATTTTTCTTTCAGCTTTTCCCCTGGATTACATTAGAACTTGTGACAAGAGAAAAACGACTGATTTGGCTTAACTCTCCTATATTTACATCTGTCAAGACACTGTAGGTGGGTGAGAAACTGTTTAGGGAAAAGTGTGAAGGGAAAAAAAAATCAATGCTCGGCTGCAGAGGAACGCTGTTTGAAAGATTTCTTTGAGGGTGCTACGGTAATATTAATGGATGTCTGATGTGATAGTGCATGTGCAATTTCAATTTCAGACGAAGGGCCGAGGGAGAGGAGCTGCATGTTGTCAGCGTGCAAGCTGTTTCTGCATGATCTGGATACTTCGGTGAACATTTTCCGAAGAGGCATGCACACAGGTGAATTCAAAGCCCGTGTTAGCCATTGGAACATATTTTACAGCATGTGTAACCCCAAAAGTAGCGTGCAGTGGACCTGCAGGTACTACTCACTCATATTGTGTCCTCATTCTACATTTTGCTACTAATGAAGTCTGCAGTACGAGGAGCAAAGCAAATGAGACCTTTGTACATACAGAGCGAGGCAACACGTGCCTTAAGGGAAGGATTGAACCGTTAACTCTGTGTCAAAGCACAATGTTGTATTGATGTTAAAAGTAGTCTAATTCCACTTGTTCCTTCGATTTAGTTTGGCTAAGTAGAACCCTACGAGAAGAAATTAGCAGCTATGTATCGAACAACCCCTCGATCTGCATCCCTGTGGAAATTTTAACAATAAACGATTATGACTAGAGGCTGTTGACTGTGTGTGTGTGTGTGTGTGTGTGTGTGTGTGTGTGTGGGAGAGAAGAAGCCTGGGCGGCCAAACAGCAATGTGAAGGAAGGTTGCTAGAAGGTTGAATAAGAGTCTTTAGTGGGAAAAAGAAAAAAAAAGTAAGTGGTGTAAAGAGATGACTAATTCTGCGTGGGAGGTCAGCCTGTCCCTGATCATCCGGCCAAGAGCCACCCCAGCACAGGGCTGTCACAAAGTCACCTTCTTCCTCAACCCACTCTGTCCTGCCGTGGATTGTCAGCGTTTTCCTCTCACGCTGTGATCTGCCGGGTCTTATTCATTCATTTAGTCTTTTCATACTCCGGTGAGGTAAGGGGGTAAGCAGAGCACCTGGTAAACTTTAGGGCTCAATTTTTATAGGGATAATAAAAAGATAAGATAATTGGTGTTTATGAGCCCTTCATTTCTGGTAAATTAAAGGTGCAATCTGCATTATTTTCCTGCCCCTTTACACAAATTGCACATAATCAGTGGGATGTTTGTGGCATTCTTGATTAACTCAACTTTTCAAACAAGCAGGAGCAGCCACACTTTGTGTTTACTGATTTTTTTTTAAAAAGTCAGTCCACTGCCAAATACCTGCTGAACCAGCCCTGTGGTCTATTCTCTGTTTTCTATCCAAAACCAAGGGAACGTCAGTTGCTAAATACTGTAAAAGACAACATAGTAGATCCAGACTATGTCATGCTAATGCACCAGTATCTGATGATTAGTTTCTGGATATCTGTGAATATGCTTGTTGCCGCTGTCTAAATGATTCGATTTAATAGCAATGATTTAGTCTAATTTCCAACTGGGAGCAGCAGCCCATGACTCATAAAAAGCTGGAATAACTCTGCAGATGTTAGAAATGAAGTCAGTCCAATCAGGGCGGAAATGTGAGTCATTTGAGAGTGATGGACTCGTTGCTCTCCACAAAATACCGCATGTCAGTTCACCAGCTTACCGTCTTGTGTGGCTGCGTAAGCTAATAATATGACATATGGATGTGAATATTAATATAAATGTGCTTTCAACATGATGAATTTATTTTCTTTTTTGGCATCTGCCCGCCTTCCTCAATCATGAGCGTGTGATGCTTTCCCAGTAAGAACCACGACGACTCTAATAATGATTAGTAATTGGTTTTGTGGCTGATTACTACCTAATTTAGAGCCATTCGGAAGAAAATGCAGCGAGACGGTGGTCAGCATGCAGAATCACGCATAATAAGGGACTTGTTGTTACTGGTTTGTGCTGGTTATTTACCATAGTGTGGAGGAGAAACTCCTGTAGCACTCAGTTGTGTTTATTGTTATATTAGTCATCATTTCAGATCCTTATTCTGATTTCTTACTTTGTAACCTTGGTAACCACTCAAAGGTCTGTAAAGTATACTTGTTCTGAAAGGTTAGCAAGTTTGTTCTTCATGAACTCTTGACATTTAAATATACAATGAAGCATTTATTGTTTATTCTGGAATAAATGTTAGAATATATATTAACACGCTAACTGATAACGTGATAAAAAGCCATCATTCTTTTATCCGGTCCTCTACAGCGGGTAATGTTGTATGAAAATGTTTGCACAAGCAAAATAAAACAAGATGTCATTACTATTGTTGTACCACTTATAAATTATTAGGATGTGATAGGTAAATCAAAGATAATGAAGGATCCTTCATTATTGTATGAATAGTTTATTATTAGCTCATTAAGTCATCATGAGCTCATTGTTTAGTAAGGCTTCATTAACTGTAATAAGTTTAACAAACACATTAGAAATACTTTTCTTTTTTTTTTTTTTTTTGACTAACCCGACACTGAAGTGCCCCAGTGGTGCTGAACGCAACAGTTCATGCGATTCCTGTTTTCCCTCCATTCTCAGCTAGAGGAGGAGAGAAACATTCAGGATGTTCTCTTTCTTCTTCTGATTAACTTGGATGCCCACCAGCAACTGGATACACACTGTCAAAGCGAATCCCAAGCGTTCCTAGATAAGGTCTGCTTGTGTAAACGGGATGCCTGTTTCACACTGCTCTCATTCCCGGGTTGTCAGATACCGGCGTTTGCATGCTGCCTCTGAGGGCAGCAGGTTTATCCAGTGAGATAGGAACAAATCTTAACGTGTGTTCTGGACATTTAGGGTTGTTTTCAGGGACAGACAACTTGTTCTGTAGCTCAAATGACATTTACTTTAGAGTATAGAAAGCAGACCTCCTTTATGTTAACAATATTTCATGCTACTTGAAAGCTAGGACTGCAAATATTTATACCCTTGAGACTATTGTGCAATAAATGGAACATTTACCACGGTGAAGTTCTCTATGTGTCTGTCCACTTGAGAACAATTCATCAGAAAAGATTTCTGTATTGTATCATTCATTTCTCCCACTTGTGACGCTGAATGCACAACTTCTCAGGTTTGCTCAGCATCTGGACACAGACACGGGCTTTGCTGCACACGTTACATCTTCAACTGTATATCAATATGTGTGGCCCAAACCTGCTGAAAAGACAAATAATAAAACTTTAGCAAGTTAATTGTGTGTATTGAATTCAGCCAGCAGTGGTGCAGATTACATGATCTGAATCCTGGTCTCTGAACAGAAGGCTGGTATGTGCTGCTGGAAAGGAGTTCAGCATGTAGAGTCTTACGCTGCAGAGACTGCAGGAGGAGCCTGAGGATGGCAACTACACCCTCAGGATGTCTGATGATTAATTTAATTAAGTTATTAAACAAGTACATCCATGTTGGGCAGGCTGCTGGCCTCAAGAGCCCTTGAGCGAGACTCTGAATCCCTGCCAAGTCCAAGGTCACTGCTGTGTGGCTGACCCTCAGCTTTCACTTCATTGTTAAAAAGCAAGTCCAAATCATTATCGCTGACAAAGATACAAAGTCTCACGTGCTCGTGATTGATGCATTTATTGTAAGGAAGTGATACATTACATGGGTGTAATTCAAATGTGCATACCACTGAAAAGGAAAATGGTTCAGCAATTATTAAAGCCGACAAACAAAACCGAATAACCTCACGTACTGCCCTAACTGCTGATAGGGAATAAATGTTCACAGCAGTTTCAGGACGCTCCCTGAGCTCTTATCCTGGCAGGAGTGCCTCGGTTTTCATCAGGACTGGACAGGTAGCCTCTGCCTGACACTGCTGTTCAGACAAACCTTCAAAACCCAAGACTTTCATCTACATGTCAAGGACTCTTGCCTCCTCCAGGATATGGGTGTACTGTAATATTCCCTCTCAAATGTACAGCAGATATGTGAAGGCTTTTTTTTTAATTTTTATAACGAGGTTAAAATATTCTGTCCTTTGGATAACATCTCTGACATGCAAGGATTTCTGGTCCTGTCTGCTTCATTATGATTCCCTGAGTTAAGATACATACTGTACGCAGTCAGGCTCTTTGGTGTGCATTGTACGTCGTGTATTCCTCCCCACCATGATTCAGATCAATCTTTCCTTTTCTTTACTTCATCAAATGAATCAAGTGGATCAAATGAGTTCCCCGCATCGACAGCTGTAAAGCATCTTCGGGGCCAATTACATAAAACGACACCGCTGCAGTCATTTGAACATTTCTCCGGCCGCTCTCCCTCTCTCGCTCTTCCGTCTGTGTCCTTCTCAACAGCTCTTTTGCACCACACTGGTTCAGATGTGTGTTTTGCCCCCTAGCGACCATGGCTGTAGACTGTTACCAGTGGTGCTGTTGCTACAGTAACAATCTAATGCCACGGTCACCATGGAGACAGCGGGAGAAATATGATTGGCTGCGGTAACCGCTGACGTCCTCGGTGGTTTGATGATGTTGGTGATGCAGCCTTCAGTAGTGCTGGGCTCCGAAAAGGAAACTTCATACAGTACGGCAGCATCTTCCCACTCAGCTTAACTCTTACAGTCACACGGGTGAATTTTATCACACAGAGCAGAGGCTTGCCAGACGTCAGTAGCCATGACTGTAGACTGTTACTGTACTTTGGAGGAGTTTTAGCAGTAAGCAGTCTAGAGCCAAGGTATTGATGCACTGACTGGTAGAAGGGAGCAGCAGCATGGAATTAAATCGGACTGCAGAGGGTGAAAAAAGCATACAAGCTGATAACAACATGCAGAGGGGAAGGTGGGGCGTGCAGAGTGCGAGAGACACCATGATGCTGCCCTTTGTTAAACAATTAAATGTCATCTATAATTGCATTACATAAACAAATCAAGGTGTGAATTGCAAAACAAAAAGAGCCCTGTAGTGCTCTTTACAGTTGCCAGGCATATCTCAGTGGCTCACTACACAGCCATTAGCCAAATCAGATCATATACTACGACACAGTGCTCACAGTAGCACACATCATAGCCGTTCCTGCCAGAGGCCTGAGGCTATGTGTGGCCAGACTGCCGGTGACATAGCCCACTTGTTGTGTTTGTAGTATTGATTTCCATGCCAATTATCTATGAGTCAGCCACAGGATATGGACGGACGTGAGCACAGGGTGGATTGGTGGCTTATGCAAGCTCAACTGAGTAACTCTGGGACTGACGTCAGCAGTCACAAAATTCGAGTGATCACAATCTGATGTTTATGTACGTTTAGGCGGTGATTGGTGTGTTTCGTGGCAACCGGTGTTCGTCTAAAGGAATATGGAAAGGTAAGGAAGGAAAGAGGGGAGTGGGCAAGTGCAAAAGTTGCCACTGAAGTGTCACCAGAGGTTCACAATGACTTGGACTCCTTCCTGTCTCATATTTGTGTCTGTCTCTAGTGGTGTTAGTATAAGTTGCTTACATTAGATAAGCTCTAATCCATATGTGAGAATACATGTGGAAAAAATCCCATCTTTCTCACTGACTGCAGATCAGTTTGTTCTGGGACTAAGTGCTCTGTCTCTGTCCATGGTCCTGACTAGCGTCCACTGACCGACAAACACTGCTGGCCGAGTTTCTGCTGCTGCGTGAGCCGTAAATATCTCTACAGATGCGCCTCTCTATTTGTAGGAGGCATGCACATGTTAGGCAGAGCTCAGGAAGTTTAAAACACCACCATGGGACTGATCAGAGAAAATGATCTACAAGACCAAGATTTTGAAATATCTGTAATAATGCTGACTGCATGGACACAAATCAGCAAAGTGGTGAGTAATCAGAAACCCAAAGCCCGTGCAGGTCAGCCCACAGACGGCGTTCAGCACCGCGGACAGCGCCGCGCAGCCTCCGCTCGCTCCTCGGCTCTGTGACTGATCCTCGAAAGAAGAGGGCTCTGACAAGTCGTTTCAAGCCTGTGTGGGTGACGCTCTGCGCGGGTTATCGAACCGTGCTCATTGTAATTCTGGTCATAGCCCCCTCCAGGAGTTGCACTGGGGAGTTTTTCATCAGACCCCCAGGCCTTCCCGCCCCCTCACCTCCCTCATCTCTCCACCTCGTATAGAGACACATCGCAATGCAGGTCGCAGACGTCTATAGGCGCCTCGCACTGTTTCTTTAAAGCCCGCTGACGGGTGATTGGGAGTCGTCTGCATGTGCGCAGGAATGACGCAAAATTGACTTCATCCCAAGAACGCGTCACGATGTCATTTCAACATTGAAAAAAATGGGGGAAAACTGCCCAACTGGATGGAGGATCTACGCCTGCAAAAAGTGACGAATATTAGGTGACTTTATTCAAAGTGGGTCTCGTCATACAGGTGCACACATCGGTAAATTGATGAATTTGAGTCTGCGCTTTGCGTTTTATTTTGGCCGAATCCTAACAAGCAACACATGGGTACATGTTGTCCCGACTGCACACAGCGGTCTCAGCACTCATGCGTCCAAGAAGCAGCCCGGGAGGACACGTCCCGCACAGGCTGACTGCTACCCTTTAAGATAAAGAAATGTCGTGATTGTCTTACGATCTGCGGGGATGCAGCCTGGTTAACATGCAGTGAGCGCAGCCTACACCCTACAAGACATTCTCTCCCTTTTTTTCCACAGTTGTCACTGCCCATGTGCGCCAAAGTGACTCACACTGCAGTAACTTCCAGCCTCTGTAATCTACCGTAGATCCACGAAGTGGCACGCAGGGGAAAAATCGGTGACACGAATGATGAGTGAGCTTACACTGATTTTTTTTTAACCCTCATCCTTGTTGTAATGTATCGCCGCACGTGGATCAAGACAGCGATTGTAAGCGAAATATGTAGAAGCCAAAAAAAATTGGCAAAATGAAAAGGAAAACTTACCTCTTGGTGTCCATCAGTCCAGCTGAGATGTCTTCAGTTCACGACTTGATCAAACTATAAAGAAAGCATAGTTTTACCATTTCCCACCTGCTCTAATTCTAACTTGATGGCGGCAGATTTGCTCACATATGATCCTATCTGCATCCTATCTGACCTCATCGCCGGCGCTATGGTGCGCAAATTTCGCCAAAAGTAGCGGGAGTTGCGCTTCATTCTGCAGCCTCGCCTCTCGCTCTTGCGCCTCGGTCATGAAATTCAGCGGGCTGTCCCGGTGATCTGCTCTTATAGACATCCCGTAGTACTAGTAATGGAGATGGGAGGGGACACTCATTCATTCAGAAGCATCACCTACATGGACGATGTACGTGGACTCTTACGTCATCGAGGAAATTTAGTCAGGACGCTCAGGGTTCCGTGAGGGGAGGGGGGAAGAGGAGGAGAGAGGGGGGAGAAAAAAAAGAGGAGAAGGAAGCATGACAGGGGGTGGGGGAGGGATTGTGTAGGTTTGATGGGAGCAATCCTTGGCTTTTTATTGGGTACAGTAATGCTGCCCTCTAGTCCTGCTTGTATTTGTCAGGCACGTTTCAGACCTGAGGATTAATTGTCCCCCAGGAAATTGCTTCAGAGGTGTACAGGCCTTTGTGCCAAAGTGAGGCTGGAACAAGACATCACACAGGAGGAAGCAGAAAAAGTTAGCAGAAGAATTAGTCACCTGGACACTCCTGTTGAGGGCCATTTAAATTACATGGATGTATAGTCCTGTGTGTTTGCGCCAAGTAGATTAGCAGTAATTCAATTCCTCCCTTGAACCCGTTATGAAATACATGCCCCGCTCTCCTCATCAGAGAATAATTACAAGGATCAAAGAGATCGTTGTCATTCCTGGATTATCTCTGGGAGGCACGAGGAGCTGTGGGACTCTATCCAGCAGTCCAGCAGTTTAGTGTCGCACTTTTGTGAAGCTGTTGGGTTTGTGAGAACCAGATTTGAAGAGAAGGTTCAAATCAAATCAGCCCAGACTATGAGTCACGCCCCCAAACCCTGGATCCTATATTTCTCATAATGCTGCTCGATACATTCTTGACAGCTTCTTTCATCAGACCCTCTTTTAGTCCTCTCGCACCCAGTGGTCAGAGGACATCATAAAAACCGTTAACCCAGGCTGAGGAGTGTTTTTCGGTAAACTGATCATCATGTGTAGAAGCGGTGCAGCGCCCCTTTAAAATTCTGATGTATGTGAGAAGCAGTGAGGAACAAATACTAAATCAAATGTGCATGGATTTTGCCTTTAGGCAGACAGCTGATCAGTTAAACATCAGTCCAAAACTTTTTCTCATGCTCTGCGGAGACATTTTGGTGAGATATTTAGGTGATGCAGTGGAGCTCTGGAAAGAGTGAGTACGTGGACCCTAAGTTTTGTTGCTGCTCTGTTTCCAAGGTCAAGGCTGAACTGTCAAGCCCGACTTTAAAGCCAACATGGATGAGAAGTCCCACAGCTGCTCAGAACAAAGGAAGCTTTTAGCATTTACGCTTCCACGACAACTGAACTAACATCATCTGCTCCTGAAGGCAGCGTGATGTGGTCCAGAGCAAAAAGTTGTTCTTGGCTATTTCAAATTTGTCAAACAGGCGCAGGTGTAACTAATAACATGAGCGATGGCTCGTTTCCATCCAGTCAGCCGTGTCAGTGGCTTAGCAAGGTTTGCAGGCCCGCCTGTGTTTAGCGAGTGCTAATGTTCGCTCTGAGAAAAAGTCTGGGGTCTCCTAAAAACCTAGAAGTCATCACAAGCATTGAGTTCAGTAGCTCCAGACTCTCAGGGCTGCCAGATGTGGGCAATTGTGATATTGATTAAGCTAAGAGAAACACATGAACCACGACTTTGCCCTTTCAGGGATCCTTGCTACTTCTCCTCCTCTTTTACTATTTCTCAGCACGTCACCTCCATGAGATGACATGCTTCTGCAACCCAATCAGTCACCATCTCCTCCTCAAACAAATACTTCCTCCACTTTTAACACTTTTTTTCACCTGCAGGATTTCAAGATTTCTATTCTATTCTAGAAAGCACATACAGAAAATATGTTAAAAGCCATTTAAATGAGTGGTTGGCAGGAAAAAATGCAGGAATCACCAGATACCTCTGTCTTTTCCTGGTGTTGGGGAAAAAAATCCATATGAAACACTTAATACTTTGCCAGAAAATCCTTCAAATTAAACAATCCAAGAAGAAAAATACGGGAGTCAGTTGAGGTTTAACATTCAATGTCTTTGCACAACAGCCATTCAAACATAACCTGAACTTTCTGAAACTCGTTGAAACCTGTAGATGTGTGTAGGAAGCGTCTTAATGACAGCGGCAAGTAAAGCATCCGTCATTCTAAAAATTGCCCTGTAGATGCTAAAAAGGTGTGAAGAGCACATCATTATATAAAGATCCCGGATAATGCGTTCGCAACGTATCTTTGCAATGTCTTCCTTTTTCCTTTTCCTGCCTCTCTCCCATACTTCTCTCCTTCTCATAGGTGGTGTTCTTTGATTGGCTGCTGTGCATGAGTGTACAAGTGAGAGAACTGCAGTTAACAGAAGAGGGAGGGAGCAACAGTGATGATTCACTTGTTTAGTGTAAGCTGGAGAGCGACAAGGAGGAGGTAAATATCTACCGGGGGGGGAGAAAGAGCAGGAGGTACACAGGACGGGCAGATGAACAAACGCTGTATAAGGACGCTATTTTAAAGATGGACATCACACATGACAAGTGTGACTGGCCATGGGCCCGCTCCAGTGTGTGACTGACAGGAAGTTCATCATATGGAGCTCTTAAGATCGTTATGATCGTGTTAACAGCGCGTCCTGGGCCGCTGTGTCCTCCGGGGATGGATTTTTGTGTGTGTGTGTGTTCAGGAATGTAGACAAAATAACAGGAACGCCTCACAGTATGATAAAAAAAAACAAAAAAAAACACTACAACAAACTCTAAAAGTTGTAGCGACACACAATCAATTGAACATTACGAGCGCCATAAACATTTTATAGTATTTGTCGCACTATATTGTATTTTTACACTATATTCTGTGAGGTTCCTGTTATTTTGCTGACTGGAAATGTATTTACAACAAGGGCTTAACTTCATATTAATGCTCGTCACTGGTTCCCAAAGGCAAGTATGACTGCACTGCTCTGTGTACCACACTGGGCAATTAATAGTGTTTATATGTAAGGGAACTTGAGGGCCAAACTGAGTTGCCAACCTGTCTCGACTGAGTGACTGGACCTTTCTCTGGAAACACTGATTTTTGTAATGAGACTGACAGAGAAGCTGTGTTTCTGTGTGTCAGGTCATGCCTGATGACGAGGCTCTTAATCAGGTCATAATTGACACTGATATTAACGCAGCTGTCCACAAAATCACCTGCGTGACATCAGAATCTTTGCTTTGACAGTTTTTGAATCAATATGTCAGACTTGCTGCTTCCCCGTCACATTGTGGTAGGCACTGTACCCCTCACACTCATCTGTTTAGCGAATGTGATTGAAGATCCGGCTAATGATTTAATGATATTAATAATTCAGTTATAGGTTTCTATAAGGCGTCCCCTCACCTACGCGCTTCCCGCCACACACTCATTAACTGAAGCACAATTCTCTGCGAGGTCCAGAAAGTCATCTCAAGTCAAGAGAGACCCGAAGATGTGATGAGTTACACAAACTAATGAGCCAAACATTAATAAGTCATACGGAATCAAAGGTAGCGCACGTCTGTGCTCTTACTCACACAAATATCAGAAGCAGCCATCGATGTTCTCACTGAGGTATCATGAATTAAGTATGAAGAAGTAATACGTCACTGGGAGTGAAAAGCTCAGCGCACCTCATGTTCTTATGCTCATTTCACCCCCTCTGCCCCCTGTTTTCACCCTAAGGCTGAATTTCAGGAGTCTTCGCTCTAGATTCCCTCTTTCCTTACACTGTACGGGAGCATCATCTCCAGCTCCCCCACCTCAACCCGCCCCCTGCTTTAACTTCTTCCCCAGAAGAGAGGAAGAAAAAAAAAATCTGCTCTCCGATGCAGCAGTTGCATGTGTCAGAGAGAGAGAGAGAAAAAGACAAAGAGACAGATAGCTTGAGAAAAACCAGCAGGGAGAGACTGTGGAGACGCCGCTTTGATGTCCAGATAATGTCTCTGTACACACTCTCTGATCCCTTCTGTCATTTTTGTGCTGCGAGTGCAAGTGAGCCTCACCTCACTGCTACCGTCATTTAATCCGCCTCCATCTCTTCTCTCGTCTGCTCCCGTCCAGCCTGTGTCTGTTCATTCCTCTGTGTGCCGCTACATGACCATCACTTTTGCAGATAGACAGAGAGGGGGGGAGAGACCCAGCCGGGCTCAGCATTCACCTGCAGAGCGTGGCTCTCCTGCCCCACCTCCCCTCCTCTCCCCCCTCTCTCTCTTACACACACCACTAATCAGTATTCTGCTTTACCACTCTTCCTCTTCCTGCTCGTTCCTCCCTCTCTTTTTCTTCCTCTTTCCTTCCCACTCAGTCACTCTCTCTCTCCTTCTTCCCTCCTCTCTGTCCCTCATTCTATGCAGCACAGCTGCATAGTTTTACATGCACTGAGGCGCAACATTGACAATGATTCAGCCTGGTTTCCAGTCCGCAGCTTGTTAGAACTGAGGGCCTGGAGCCATGTCAACAGTGGTGCTACAGTACACTGTCAAAATAGAGAATTACCCCATGCCCAGTGCAACAATAAAGCAGAGCAACAAGGATGTTTTCCTCACTATCTGCTGTTTCACATCCTCATTCCTCTGAATTATGGCGTATGTATCGTGATGCATATGTATTTGCTTCTCATGTATATTTAATTAGGGGCTCATTTGGTTACAGCATCCCTTTCACTTACATTGACATAAAACCCCTTACTTCACTCTAACATCACCACTGCTCATGAATCTTTCATCACACCCCCCCCTCCTCCTCCTCCTCCTCAGCTCTGCCTCCCCCCACCCTGTTGGAGAGCCAGTGTTAGTGGGTGAGAATTAATTAAACAGGATCACCCGAAGGCAGTTTGATTCCACCAGACGTGACTGTTCATTCAACAGTACAGGTGTGGGCTCTGTAGAGGAGAGGGAAAAAAATGGCTTTGTAGCTCATCCAAGTGTGCCGTCATAGCAGCCAGTGCATCATAATGCCTGATGTTCCCTCGCCTTCTTTTAAGTCAGAGGCAGCGTGTAAAGTTGATGCTGTCCTGCCTGCTGCGCGTAGATACAGTCTGTTTTATGGCAGAGGGGTGTAGACCTGGACTCTTCCACTGACTCATTCAGGATAAATCAGATAAATTTGGACAAATTCATCAGTCTGACTCAGCTCATCACGATTCTTCTAACCAAAGAGTTACTAGCACGGTAGCACACTGTTGGCAAGTAGTTCAGCTCAGCTGTGCCCTTACTGTGACACCCGCCATTTATTAGATACCCTCATCTTTCATTCATGTAAAAATTTTAGGTCGTCTGTCGTCTGTTGTGTGAACGAGTGGCATGCAGCACTGTTAGGTTAGACAGATGTGATGGGAAGTGAGAACTGAGGCGTCGGGGGGATGCAACAGTGTTTGATGTGAACCTGTTCACAAAAAAGGGGGAGAAAGAGAGGGTGAGAAAATGGGGGAAAGAAGGTGAGAAGATGAGCTCAGAGTGAAACCCTGTATGATGGTTCTCAATGAAATAGCTGCCATGAAGGTATCCAGGCACCAGAATCCTCTTTAGCAGCTTGTCTTGAAAAACCAACACACATTATTTCTCTTATCTAGCTGCTTTTTTGGGGGGCCTTTTTTTGTTATTTTGCGAAACTTTCTCACAGTCCCCAGACTCTTTCTGTTCCTCTTCTGTACATCTCCCTTTGAGATCTTGCCTTGAATCTGCATATCTAGGGTCCCCCTGCTGGTTGTAAACACACACTGCAAGCCGGAGCTTGCATGAATGATATTAAACTGTATTCGTCATTCTGCCTCTCAGGAAAACATTAAAAATGCATCAGTCACGGCAGATTTTACACATAGGCCTACAACGGTGTCAGACAGCAACTTAACACATCTGTTCTCTTCAACTATAGTTCGGTTTAGTCACATGGAGCACCGTGACACCTTAGCTATTCCACTCTAGCCTCCACACCCCAGTCTTCCTCTCCCCATCCATCCATCCCTGAGCTGTCCACACACACCGCACATGACTCATCCAGATGACTCAACCCCACCCCACCCCCTTCCCCCACACGCACACGCTCACACATCTTTGTATTATCTCCCCTGGCTAACCTTGACAAAGAAACACAGACAGGTGCTGGTATTGTAAGACATCGCTGGAGATCTGCTGCTTTATGCCACCTCCGTGCTTTACATAAGTGCCCTACGGACCAGGCTGAAAAATACTATAAATCGGTGTTATAAATGTGTCCACAAACATCACCCCGTTCGAAAAGCTCATGTTGTCAAATATACTTTGTGACCGAGGACTAACATGACACAATGTGGATCCTTTTATTAAACCAATATGTCCACGTGGAAAGCGTTTTCCCACACTGACACATGGCTGTGTTTCCATTGCAGTGTCCTGAGTATATAAAAGAGGACAAATGCCAAATGCTCCATGATTTCGGCAGCAGAAACCATTCTGTCCTCAACAAAATCCAGCCTTTTTGTAAGCTGATTCAGACCTTTAATAGCAGTGCTCAAACCAGCTATCATTCTAGCAGAGTAGTATTAGGTTCTATTAAGTGTCATTACCAGGTGTCAATTGTGCCAAATGGTTACAGTTTCATTCACTTTAAGTGTAGTCTGTTTGGGCATCTGTGGGCAATGCTCAAAGTTCCCCACAAATGAAATTCAGGTGGGTTCTACTTTTTGAGCGGCGTGAATTAAAGCACATTTTCCATGTAGTGAATGTCACCATAACCCTCTTCATGTTTGCCACTTAAACTGCCTGAAAATGAAGGACACAGTTCACATATTTTTACATTTACATTTTATTAATTTAAGGAAAACAAGCAGTTTTGTACACTTGGTGATCCACTGCTATCTCTGCGGAAAGTTTCAAAAACTCTTGGGATTCATTGAATGAGCTATTTACTTGTACTATAATAACGTGTTTTAGATTGAAACTGCGTAAAACCTAAATACACGTCACTGGTTATTTATGAAGAAGCATTGATTTAACCTCTTTTTTTCCACATGTTTTGACATCAGACCACCAATAGATGTCAGTGTTGGTCTGACAAAACTTTACTGAGGCTCCTGCACATTATGTAAGCGCTAATACATCCAACAAAATATATATATGTATGTATTTTGCTATAAGCACAAATGGAACAGGAACCTAAATCTATTTAGATTAGTCACTCAGCTTCTCTCCTCCAGAGACACAATCCACAATTCTGGCTTCTTGTCCACGACTTTGAAAGCTTCAGTCTCTGTTCTCGCTCTTCTTGGATATCAACATTTAATAAATGGAGGATATTGACTTCCTGCTTTCATCTGCTCTAAACAACCTGGCCTCTGCTGACTCACATCTATTATTCAGTAATACTGTATGTTCCACTATGAACAAGTGCAATGTGATATATGGATGCATCTTACAAAACCTCTGCGCTCTCAGCACCTGCAGTGGAAAGCTTTCACGTTGATCTATATTTGATTCTACACATTGCGGATGTATGTTGCTACAGTAGGTTGTTGTGTCAGCTGTGGACCTCGATCTGATTTGGAGGTGCCATACACCAACTCTACACATGTGTGAATTGTTTAAATTTGCTAACTTGTTGAAAACCGAGTAAGTTTCATTGTACATTCCTCCAGTGAGTGTGTGGGTTAGGACTGCGGCTCCAAACTGCCATGGGAAGAGCAGATATGGCTGTGATATGAAAAGATTTAGTGTTACAATCTAAACCACTGCTGGCTGGCTGCAGCACGGGTCACCACACACTCTGGGTGTGTAATCTATCTCTGGTCAACCTCACACAGGATATGCCAACACACACTTGAAACCCACTGAATGCCTTCCTTTTCAAAATCCACTTTATGCTTTGCAATCTGTGTCAGGAGGCGGGGCGGGGAGGGGGGATAGATTATGGTGATTTGCGCTCATGATTTTCACAGCACTGTAAAGTATTTATCACTGTGTTTGAGCACCATGCTGGAGCAGAACATGGAAACCTTCGTTTTTTATTACAGTATATGGCACTTGACTGTGTGACAGTTAGGAAAGGCCACTGGAATTCTACATGTCCACCCTTCATAGATTTGTAGACTAGTTTATGCTAGTCGGGAACATTATTTGGCCAGAGTTAGGGTACAGATGAAGGGGCCAACATTTTCTTAATACCAGGTCTTCTTCTCAACCAGAGAGTAGGGGCCTGGAGCTCAAGGTTTAAGTAGCGAAAGAAAGTCAAAGAAACAAGAGAACGACAAAGTAAACAGGCATCATACTGTATTTAGATATTCACTTAAATGTTCCACTTGGAGTTTTCTTGTAAACAAAGAAAAGGTATATTTGCATTAAATGTTTCTCAGCAAAATACGTTGTGTGTATCCTTGAGGTCTGACCAACGTGTCGAGTGCACTTCCTTCCTTATAAATATTTGCAAAGCTCATCTTTTAATTTTTTTTAGTTTCCTTGCGTCTTTTGACTGACGCTGCCGGGGCATTCTTACACTCATTGTCACGTTACCTCCACCAAGTGTTGACCAGTGCTTTGCTGTGGAACCGACCACAGGATGTGAACCGTGCCGATTACATGCTCACTCGTGGTGACCGTGCACAATGCAAGCAAAATGGGGAACTGTTTTGTTCGTATCATGCATGTTGCTCCATAATGCTATCAGTGGTCATAAACTCTGCATGGTGACTTTGAGTGCTGTCAAGTGAGCTGACGTTTCAGTAAGAAGTCCACAGTTTCAGTTGTAACAGTGTAGATTAATTGGTTGGTAGTTAATTGGTTGTGGTTAATCTCAGGATTAGGTCAAATCTAGGATTAGAATCACTCAGACAATGCCCCACACAGATTCCACCAATATTTATCTATCAACTAATAGTTGCCAAAGCATGTCATATGAACATAGGAAACGCTACCTTTTATGCAAGCCGACATAGAACCTATAGAACCTAATCAAGAATGAATGCTTTCTGGGTTTTAATGCAGCTCTGAGATCTCTCACATGATCTATGGTGACATTTTTCTAGCCTTTTCTCCACCTTTTACAATGCGAAAACCGTGAAATTCCAAACCGAAAGATTGAAAAAATTGGGTGATGTAGTCAACATCACGATCGCAAACTTTTTTTGACATCAATAGTGAGTCAGTCAAATCCGTCATCGCAGTCTGAGAAGCAAGCAAAGTTACATGCACGGGTTGACTCATAAGTCATGTCTAAAATAAAAAGAGGAGAGAAAACCAAAGAAGTGTAACAGCTTTACCAAAAAATGATCAAAATGTGAAAAGGACCAGAAGGAAAAGTGTGAAGAAAAAATGAGAATGTGTATGTGAACATGCTGAAAATCCAAGAAATCTGAAGTGCTACGTACATATATATGTCAGATTTTGATTAAGTGTAATTGATTCAGAAAAAGACACAAAGCCATGTTGTACATTGAGGATCGGGGGTTTATTCTTGACCTTGGGAACACATACCTGTGGTTAAAAAAAAGCCCCGCTCAGGTGTCATTACGTGTTTGGGTCACGTAATAACACCCGAACAAGTTTCCATTTCCTGAAGATGGCCGTGAGACACAGCTGAAATATAGTTGATGACCACTGAGATTAGAATATTTTATCACATGTAGTACACTGGCTAAATCCAGTGCTGATGACGCATCATTTCTCATTAATTAAACACAAGTTGAGTAATCTTTTATGCAAACTCTGGTGAGTCAACCTCTCTGCCCAGGTCTGAAATGTGCATGTATATATATTACTATATATGTGTGTATGTGTATGTGTGATGCACAGTGCACGCTCCCTGTGGTCTGGCTGCAGCAGCTGCATGGCCAGAGTCATGTCCTTCAGTGCAATGCTTGTGGGAATGTGGTGAGTTTGGTCGAGACCAGCTCATAAAACATTGCACCCTGGCACTGTCCTGCTTCCCCTGCAGACAGGGAAGCAGCGACCGATGGGGAAGCCACACAGGCGGCCAGAGTCAGGAGCTTCTCTCTACTGCTGCTTTTTTCGGTCCCACACATGCTGCAACTCAGCTGACCCGGGGGGTCAGGACCTTCAGCTTTTTACCGCTGTGGTGTTCTGTCTCTGTGACTAGTTTCACTTCACCTGAACAGACAAGAATGGAGTTGTTGCGAAAGACGCTTTTGCTCATGTCACTTGATTTAACAATTGTACATATTCTACATTGAATTTTTTGATTCTGTAATCCTGTACGTCTTTATTTCTGTAATCTCTGCCACTTGTTGCAACACGTTGCAGCATGCAAAATCACTAATCAGTATCAAGATCGCTATGAGTCTGCAAGAGCTGCAGTCAAAGGGAACTGAACTTGACAGAAAGTAGATTCGGGATCATATTTGACCTTTTGTTCCTGTAGAGGTAGCAGAAGTGACTTTGTGGTTTGCTGTTGTGTTGCGATGCACAAGTGAGGGTGGAAGTACCTCTGCCCTGTCAGTGCACTCTGTGGATCCCGCTCCCACACTTTCACACACACTTTCACACACACACATGCACACACGTACACACACACACACAACCACACACACAGACACTGTTTAAGCCAAGCAATAATTAAAAGCAAAAGTAAATCAGTGGTTGTTGGATGTTTTATGCATCATTACAGTCCATGGAGCACTGCACCACAAGTGTAACTCACAGCTGACAGGTCTCATTTTCTATGAAGTGAAGAAGCTAAATCGAGACTTCACTGTACCCGTCCACATATTCAGTCTGACATGTTAAAATGAGTCTTAGTGTCCGCGTGTGCGTGTCTGTGTGCAATGCAATTAATGTAATGTGGTTAATATGTTTGTTTCTTTGCGTCTGTGTGTGTTATTTGCTTGTATAGAAGCATAACAGCGACACCATGAAAGCTACAGTACACAAACACAAACAGAAACCAAAGCCAACACTGGCTCCACAGGGCTTCACCAATTCCCAGAGGTCCCAAACCCAGTCAGCTCCAGCGTTGTCCTGGCCTCAGTTACCGTCTCCATCTCTGTGCTTCTGCCATGCCCTCAAACCCTTGGAAGGCCTTCTTCCTGCCATAAATGTCACAATCCTCTCTCACAAGATAGATGAACCTGCAGCCACGAGCCAAATGAGATAATCTAAAATCGGCAGCAGCATCTTCTCGTACCTTCCATCTCCCTGTGATGTGTTTTTTTTTTTCTTCCACACGATGTAGTCCGGGCTTTTGAATCTGTGTTAACATGTCTAAACCATGCCTCATTCTTTGCTTTTGCGTAAATATTTCATAAATGACAAGCTTTGTTGAGTAAGTAATGAATGATTTGCATTGCTTGGAAAAAATTAGATCAACTGCACTGTGTATTTTAATGTTAATGTCGGTATCAAGCGACTGTTTAACACATCTGTGGACCAAAAGATGAATATTTTTCTCAGCTAAAACATGGTTTTGCGTAAAGTGCTGATGAAGCTTGAAGGTCTGAATGAGAATAAAAATACATACATAACATCAGTATTTATCAACATTTGTCAATATATGAGATGCAGACATCTGGAAAAACAACTCATATATTTATTAGTTTAAGAAATAATAAGCTTTGCTGTGTGTCAAGAACTGTGCTAACAAGCTAAGGCAGCTCATGAAGTAGCCTTAACTAAATGAAACAGTGCTTTCTTAACCGCTGGAAACACCAGGCAGACATTAAAGGATATCATCACAGAGTTGAGAACATGCAAAACATCTGTGTAATCATTGATGCACATATCAAATTTCTCATTCCTAGAAATAAACAATATCTAAAAGTACATGGAATGAATTTAGAGCCGTAAAAAAAAGTGCTCTGTTGTCTCTGAGCAAAGGGAAGCAGAGTTGCTTTTTGCCATCTCAGTTGTTCAGCGTGTTCGCTTATCTTTGGTAACATTTGGTGACCTGTTTCTGCTTCACTGTGGTTCGCTTTTATTCTGAACTGTGCTCACGCTTTGTGGTGCTACAGGCCACACGCACACGCACACGCTCACGTGTACACAGTCACAGGTTATGCCCATGATCTACACTTCCATCGCACTGGTGTCCCTGTTTCCTTCCAATAAAAAAGTGCACTTTGCTCGAAGAATTCATTCAACATCAATGAAACACACATGCTCCTGCTAAGATGCATACTCCTCATTCACTTTTTTCTCACCGTTCCAGACACAGTGATTGAATCTTGAATGGATGTGATTATGATCTGCTGTCAGGGTCTGGGGCCAGATCAGACAGATGAAGGTGTGCGTATGCCAAGCCAGCTGTTGTTGGCCATGAATGGGTCTTGGCTAACCAGAGTGGCTAGCCTTTCAAAGAGACCTTATCTTCCCTGCATATCGGATGCTGGCTCACACCGCTGGCTCGTAACAATATAACAACCTTCCACCTGTACATATGTATCACACAGACACTTGGAAAGCCGGACTCAGGAGGGAAAGCCCTGGAAAGGTAAGCACAGAAAAGATTTAAATTGTGCAACGATGCTTAATAGTGTGGGAATAGAAATTTTGCTTTAAAGCTAATACATATCAGTTTACTGTATGTGTAAGGCTTTGACATCGTGCATTTTCACGATGCTCATGATGACCATAAGTTGGCTTGAACGGGAGCCAGAAAACACAGACGTTCACCTCTAGACACGTACCACTTGTCACGCAGTGGGAAATGTCAGACAGAATGAAAACCACATTAAAAGAGGTGATGCCGTAGAATACGTCTGCGGTTGACTTTTGTACTGCTTTAACAACAAAAAAAAAGGCGTATATTTTTTTGTTCCAGTCTAACTGAAAAAAAAATTAAAAAATGTGTTATGCCTTATTTTGTAACTTCTATACGGTAGTATAAGTGATGAAGCTGATGATACAAGCAGATAAAGCAACAACAGCCAAAGGTGAGAAGTTTCACTTGTTGTAATCTGATGTACGAGCACATGTTCACTCTCGTGCAGAGCACAAAAAACTATCCTTGGTACACTATGGGGGATCAGTGTGAGCTGTTGCACAGGAAGTTGATGAACACCATCATGACTCACTACAGGAGAGAGAGAGAGAGAGAGAGAGAGCGACCGGTGGGTATCAGTGGGCAGGAAGAAGAGATAGCAGCACCTCGGCAGCTGTTGCCAGGGTTACCGCCTCTCGTCATCACTGGCAAACGCACACAGGAGCGGTGCTCTAACAAAGGCAAGGCCAGCACGCTTCTCGAAATGTGCGTTGTTAATATACAGTTTTTGTTGTGCTGCATTCGTGTCTGTTGCTGTGTGTTCGTGTGTTGGCGCCTGATGTGTCTATGCGTGTACATTTTGTCTGTCTGATTTGCTTACTTCTCTTCTTATGAAGCCTTGTTTGAGTGTAAACCTTTACAATGAGGGCATTATTGAGAGTTACACTTAGATAACAATAGGCTTATATATATATCAATATCTTCTAATTTATCCAAACAAGTATTGCCTATATCGCCAAAGTCTGGTATAGATTGTTCCTCTGTATCAATACTTACCCAAGCAATAAATAGATATTAATTCTAATCAATGACATTTTAATCTGACAAAAATCACAGCGTCCAGCTCTTTTATGAAAGTACTGACAACTCTTTTTCAAAGCCACGCTAGCAGCCCTGTGAAGCTGTAGCACAGTGATGCTTTAGCTACATGCTAACGTCAGCATACCAATGTGCCCATAATGACTGTGCCAACACGATAAGTTTAACAGGTGTGAAGTTTACCCGAGTTCGCCATCTTAGTTTAGCATGTTAGCATGCTAACATCTGCTAAGTAGCACAAAAGACAAAGTACAGTATTGAGCAAATCACAATTGGGACCCGATACCTGATTAAACGTTTAGGGATCAATGTCTGTACCCAGTGCAAAGCACCCGTCCAATAATGTTGAGATATTTCAGTCAAAACAACATAAATCAACCTCCTGGTGGCGCTAGAGGCAAAGTCGCAAAAGTCACTAGGATACATCATCTCATGACCATGAAAGTCTGTACAAAATTTCACAGCAATCCAACACTTAGTTGTTGGGCTATTTTAACATCTTCAGAGACACACCATGAGTGCTGTTAAAAATCAAACACACAATATCTATCTATATTTCCCTGTGAGTCACACCAAGGAGATTTGCATTGGCAATGGTTCTTGTTTAACAACTCCCATGATCCCATGCTGCTTCTCCACATCATCAACCTCTCCACGTACTCTGCGGTTAAAGTAGCCTTTGCGATCTGTTCTTAAAGATTTATGTCTTCAGTAGGATCAGATGGACATGTTGACAATACAAGAACTCGACAATAACTCCGGCCTCATCCCCTAACCCGTGTCAACCACAACGGCCTTTAGAAGTGAATAACACACCCACTCACTGTATTTCAAACACATGATTTTGTGTGTGTCTTTGTGTGTGTGTGTGTGTGTGTGCCCACACGTGCCGCGTGTGCATCTCATACTCCTAAGGGGCAGCACTTAGCCTAACAGAGGGATTACCAGCTGACTGTGGGATAAACAACCTCGCCACTTGTGCTAACACTAAAGTGCCAGACTTGCTTCGGGGCGTCTGTATACACACCCACAAGTGAGTGTGTATAATCTATAGAAACACTCTTATGGTGTGTTGATACTGAAGGAGATTTATGGGTGGCTCAACAAGGACTACTGTATAAACCATTGATTTAATCCTGCCTGCTCTGGGTCAGTGCTTTGTTAATGTCTGTCCGTATGACTCTGCATATTAAAGACAGCCATTAGCTTTTGACTAATGGCTGTTTCTCTGTGCCCGAGGCTACCTTTAAACAGACTGCTGCCTCCTGACGTGGCTTTGGCTCGGCAGTGTCTAATACATAAAGGTGCAGCATGACCACTGAGGGCTGCCCTGCTTGTTCGTCCATCTACTGAGATTTTGTCTTGTTAATGGGAGAGTATTTTTGACACCTAACTAGCATTGTATTACAAGGTGGTGCCTGCAATGCTCTACATTCAACAGTTTAGGATGCATTAAGTACTGTGCTCACCCAAATTTGGACAGACAGGAATTGTGGCACAAAAGCAGAAATATTCAATTCAAGTTTGCTTTAAAACTTTTTTTTTTTTTTTTTAATTGAGAGGCTGAGTGAGTGGAGTGTATGCAATTGGAAATGGTTACAATCAGAATTCATAGTGTTTTTCTATGTCTATTTCCAAAGAAATCAGAGGAAATGTCACATTTTCTGCTTTTCCTCCAGTAATTTTCAGTGCAACTCATATGTCTCCAGAAACCTGTATATGACTGATATTTAAGTATTGGTGCTGTTACTTCAGTTGTCGTCGTAGTGCTTTCTCCACCCCTACAAAGGGGGTTTGTGTAAGAGTGACAAGTCTTACCAAATTTGGTATTTCAACTTAATGCTTGTCTCTTTGTGGTTTTGTGGTATTAAAAGGTGCAAAACCTCACTTATTACACACAATATTGACCCAACAAACAGAAACCTGAAGTGTGTTAGTAGGAAATATAAACATTCTACACCACACATATAAGTGTATTCGCCTGTAGTTTGGGCCTGATGTCCTACCACGCGAGCAGTTTTCTGAGAGAGTTTGATGCCAGAGATGCAAAGTCCTTCCTGTGTGTGCTGCTTCTTCTTATGGCTGCTTCGCTCGTGAGAGCATGTCTTACAGCCGACATCAGGCTGTGTTGTGCGTGCAGTTAAAGTAGGCCGGCAGCAGAGGGCAGACTCTTCCTTTGACAGAGAGAAAGCCTGTCCCTGGTGAAGTTTGCTGTACCAGCTGCCTCGCCACATTAACTGTGACACTGATTGACACGTTGACTCTTTGACACTCAGTGTCACTTTCATATAAACCCACTTTGTCTGTGTGGCTCACTTTCTCTCTCTCCGTCTTCTTGCATTTGTGTCAGCCTGTCCGACCTTCAAAAGATCTCTTTTTCTCTCCCTTCTATCTCTCTTCCTCTCTTCTTCTTCTCTCTCTCTCTGTCTCTGAGATACGTGTGTGTGTGTGTACGCTCTGTCTGGTCTCAGTGACAGTGTCTGGGAGTTAACCAATCGCAAGACAAGAACAGGGTCCAGAGAGGGCTCAGGGGCCATGAGAAAGACTCGGCCACCCCTCCAAAACCCGCAACCTCTACCCCCAACCAGTGTTCTCACCCCTGCCGACGCTCCGACACACACACGTAGTCCGTCACATGCGCTGAACACAAACAGAAGCACACACACACACACACACTTGGATGCATCACGCTGGTATAAAATCTTTTTTATTTCCATATCCAGAGGTTAAAAGGTGACCGATAAGCACCACGGGCTGATTAAGAAATAGTCTGACAGTGTGACCATGCAAATGAGGCAAACGCAGCTCCCGCTCAGTTCCCAGGGTCAAGTTCCCCATCTCAGTATAACTCTGTATCGTCACCACAAACACATCTTCTCATGTGCTTATTTCCCCTGCAGCGATGTGGGCAAGCCTTAGCACTCTCAACAGCTTCCCAAACTCTGATTCAGGCAGATTTGCTCCCCCCTGCTGAATAATGGGCGACATGCACACACTGGCAAAGCGACACACTCCTCTGTTGGCCTTTCTGTGTGTGCTCGTGTTTGTGTGTGTGTGGCTTTTTTTGTTTCTCCGTCTCCTTTGGTGCCCTGCAGACTTTCTCACTCTGCTTTTTCTGACATGAGCTGTCACTCACAACCTTACAGACACCTTAGATCAATTCTTGTGACAACGAATGCGGAACAGCAGGTGCGGTATCTGTGCCCGACGTTTGCCTACTGTTGTGTTATTTTGCTACCTTGTATAACCTCTAACTCTATAAAAGCGCAAAAGTCATGGTACGTTTTTCTACGTGTGTGTTTCAGTGTGTGTCTGTGCCCTGACCTGTGTGTGAACTTTAATCTCGGTGCACTGGTGTTTCAAGAGTGCTGCCACACCAGGCAGAAGTGAAACCTGTGGGTGTGCGGCTTTATGTCAGCCTGCTGTGTGTGTGTGTGTGTGTGTGTGTGTGTGTGTGTGTGTGTATTTCTAAACATGTGCCTGTAAGTGTGTTTCTTCTCATACCCACATTTGTACAGATAGCACTCTGCTGCACCTCTGACGCCTGCCTCTCTTTTTGTTCTCCAATTCTCTCTCATTTTCTCCATTTGTGGTGGGCATGTTCACTTCAGTGTGGTTACACATACGCGCACTTTTGTAGTCACACTGGGGCCAGAAGTCATATGCGCACACTTTCACATACACACAAGGGCAGATCGGCACGTACTCAAGCTGACTTGCGCACGTACTCTCCTTTGCCCCTTTGTCACAGCCGCCACCTTTGCATGGGAAGACACATGTGTCCAATTTCACATGCTCACAACGGCAAGTTTTTCTTTCATGCCACTGGCCTACATCAGTGTGAGAGCAAAGACAGTGGGAAAGAGGCAATGTTGAGCGCAACTGTTTCACACATCATGTAGATCGAAAGAGAAAATATCCTCATTACAAAACCGTAATTTGACAGTTGATTGAGAATCTTTGCATGAGTGTTTGTTGCCAGTGTCTCTTGGAAACCACTTGAGATTAGAGGCGATGATGGGTTTTGATAGTCATTTGTCAAATGTCAACCAAAGTTCAACTGATCTAATAACACACGAACAAATTGCATTTAGGGGTCTGTCTTTCCTTTGACTGTGTGCTTTTCTTTCTTTTTGCAGCTAATTGGTCAATTGAAAAATATTTCCAATGCAGGCCGAGAGAGTCAAGCACTCTTTTATCTCTATTTAATTGTTTGTTTGTTTTTATCTATGGTTCATATTGGTATTTATTTCTTATGGTCAGTAAATAGTGTTGATAAGCAGAGGAGAACTGTCATTTTCAATGCCTTTATGGATGAACAAACTGAACCTTGAACCGTGGAATAAGAAACAAAAACATTATAGCTACTTGAATTTCAAGCCTTCTCTAATGTTATACATGAGACCTCAGAGTCAAAGTCCATAATGCTTATCGTCACAAGATGATTTCTGTACACCTGCCTTTGTGTTTTTTAAAATTTTGTAAATTCACTTTGATTCATTCATTATTATATGGACTAATACAAAGCAACAATATATTATATAGAATAGTCTTTTTATGATTAACAATGTGAGAGAAATGGTTTCATGCTTTAAATGGATCAACAATATGATCCAAAGCAGCATCATTTTCCTCAGCGATAAGGACTGAATGACTGATTTCCCACTGTGCCATATTTGGTCAGTTGGATGAAGATATGAAGACATCAAGATTGGACAGAAAGACAAATACTCAGGGGCTGGAAGTGCATGGCCAGCTTTTTACTTCTCAGTAAAGCACAGCTGAGAGTGATTCAGCCACTGATGGAGTTTCCAGTGAAGGTCCTCTCAGTTTTCTGCTGCCCTGCCAACAACCACCAAGCCCTCTCTCTTTCCTGGCTTTAGCCCCCACCCAGGGGCAAGCAGAATTAGGCCCAAGGGGGCGACAAGGGGGTCAGAGGGATCAACCAGAGCTGGTGTGTGGGTGGCAGTGCCAAGGGATGGTCGAAGGAAGGGAGAGGAAGAAGAGGAAGGTGGGAGGGCACTCCAGGGGAATGGGGAGAGGAAGGATTTACCAGCAAGCCGAGTGAAACATTGTATGATTCAGGCCACGGTCCGGGGGGAGTGGGCAAGAGGGCAAAGGGATGGAGCGAGGGGGAGGCAAAGCATGAGCGGAGGAAGAGCTTGTGGGCTGCAAGAGACAGTAGGGGAGAGGTGGAGGGAGTGACGGAGCAGGGAGGGGTGGAGGGCTGACAGATGCCACAGTCCAGGCCCACAGCACAGGAAGTCATTCATACTGGGAAGTGGTTGCTGCCGGCTCCCACTATCCCCTCCAGAGAGGAGTCAGAGCTTACAGTTACCCACCTTTGCATGATCCTGTGACAAAACGGCTCCCACAAAATGCATCAGACCAGTGAAGACACCTGAATATGACTATAGTCTGACACACATCAACACACACACTGCAGTATTGATTAGGCTTTTCTCTTTATGTGCCGGCTGTAGTGCTTCTCTACACTTTAAATAGCTCTTTCTATAGTCCATGCTATGGGGTTTGGGGTAGAACTCAGAAACATTAAACATTTTTGGTGAGGAGTGTGACATCTTACAGTTGGAAACAATCCTCTCTGGTGGTCTGTATCTAAATTACCTCAAACATACAGCATCTCTGGCATTTCTGCAGTCTGATTGTGTGATGTGATATTTATTGGCAAGCATGCCCACTGAGAATTGTTATAGGCCTGCCCAATATGTTGCATTCCAGATATCCCACAAGGCAACGGGCAAAGTAAGTATCTATTTGCACAAACATGCGAAAGGGTTCATTAAACAGCTGTTGCACGTGAACACTATGAACTCCAAATATGCACATGGTTGAGAGGGTTGTTGCTGCTGTCAGGTCTAATGAGCTAAATGTAAAAGCCATGTGGGTGTGGCAAGAGGATCCATCACTTTGTGTGTGTGTGTGTGTGTGTGTGTGTGTCACAGAGCGATTAAAATGGATGGGGATGAACAGGGATTTTGGGGGGGCCGATTGTACTTTGGCAAGGAAATACTGTTCTGTGCCAGAGAGGGGTCTGCTCATCTCATTGCCCGCTCACACACACACACACACACACACACACACACACATGCTAACCCCCTCTCTTAAGCCCATTTCCTTTGCACAGGGCATGGGAACTCCCCTGATCTCTCTCCTCCCACTCTCCTCTCTTCCTCCACATCATCCCTGTCCTCTTGCTCACCCTCTCTCCTCTCGTCCACCCTCCATCCCTCTCCCCTCGTCTTTACCTCTCTCCATCACATCCTCACCCTGTCCTGCCCTCGCTCTGTCGCTCTCTCTGGTACCCCCTTCTTCCCTCGTGGTCCTCTTGTCCTCCGCTTACGCTCTTTTCTCCCAGTGTCTTCTCCTCGCCCCTTTTTATTTCCTGCCTCCATCTGTGCCCAATTTATCCCGAGCACGGTCTGTGTTTTTTCCCGATAATTTGTTTTTGATTCCACAGAATTAGAAAAGCATTGTGTGCACTTTCACTAAGGCGAGCACACATACAAATGCATGCACACACATGCGCTCGCACACACGTACGCACACATTTTTATTGTATTATTCTATAAAAGTTCCTATAAATCACTGGTTATTAATCGGCCCCAGACGGCCGTCCCCCTTTTGCTCCCCCTCTCCCTCTCCGCACAAACACAGACCAGATGCATAGGAAATGGGATGGCAAAAAGGGCACCCAAGAGACAGGCTGCACTTTTTTTTCTCCCTTTTTTTTCCCCCCCTCTCCTCCTCCTTCTTTTCTGAGAACGCTCATTTATGTAGCAATGCCCAGACCCTGGACTCACAGAGGAAATAAAGTCTAAATTAAAGTTTAGAAGAAATAAATTAAATAATAAATACAAATTGTGATCTGCTGCCAAACAGCCCGGTGTGTGGGATAGAGGTTAAACGTCCATCCTCTGTAGTTGAAAGCGAATGGATTCAATTCCAGCTGTTTGAACCAAGCCCAGTTCATCTCAAATGTGGTCATATGTGCAGTCGACCACACATTCACCCTGCCTCTCTGTGTTTCATTCAGCTCTTGTAAGGTTACCCTCATTACTGCAGTGGGTACACCACTTCCTGCGTTTGATTTATATCGTATCTTGCACCTGTGTATCTGAACTAAGCTGAAAGTCGATTTCTTAACTGGCTGAGACATCTGTGTGCCCCCAAACTGACACTTTGTCTGTGAGACAGTGCCTGCCAGACACCCGGTTTCCTCCCTATTAGCTCAGACACTTTCATATTAGCAGCTTTCTCTCATCAAACTACACTAAGGCAGACACTCACACACCTGCGCTCAGCTGGCTCGCTCAGACAGTGCGAAAAGGGCAAGTAACCACCAGAGAGAGGGATTTGGATGGAGTGAGAGTGAATTATAGAGAGGCTTTGGAGACAGGGGAAGAGAGACAGGGAGGATGTGGATGTAATGTAAGTGAGAGGACGTATTTGTCCCACCCTGTCCTGCATTGCCTGGGAGCCTGGATGATGTGAGGAGGCTGAAGTGAACTGTTCACAGAGAGCAGGCAGAAAATGTGAGAAATGTGCGCGTTGGCTGCGGGGACGAGGGGGAGAACGCTGGTTTTTCAGGCACGCAGGGACAGCCTGCAGAGTTCTGCCAAGAGAAACATGGCTCTGTGTTCCTTGCAAGAGCTATGGGGATGAGAGAAGAGGGAAGGGGCAAAAGAGAGAGACGAGAGAAGGTGTGTGCGTGTGTGTGCGTGTGTGTGGAGAGGGGGGATGAAGAGGAAGACAAGGGGTTCCCTTGGGCACCTCCAGGGGCCTTTGTCAAAATATGTATAAGATATAACAAGGCATGACACGACCTGGTGTGTTGATCATGAGAGAAAATCTCTTTTTGTAAAACTTGCTACATTACAGCAATTGGGATTACACATAAAATATGTCCTCTATAGTTTCAAAGTATGTTATGGATGATAATCATATATTACGTCTGGTTCTACATGTGTAAGTTCATTCTAAGTTTTCATAAAAGATAAAATCTTAAGATGTCCAGTGAGCTGCACAAGGCTGTCAAATGTATAAAGTTTCGTCTGTAAGAGATACGGCGATAAGGGTAAGGGAGTGAGCCACAGCCCAGGCCCAGATGTCCACTTTCAGCTGTCCTGGCTGACCACTGCCTCTCCTGCCAACACTCGGCTGAATATCCCCACATCGCTGCAAATATGTAAATATGTTGACTTGGAAGGATGTCCTCTTCTCTTCCGACCTTGTAGCACTTTTGGAGAGAAGCAAGACAGCGGAGAGGAGAGAAAACAGCTCCAGCGCTCCATATAAGGGCCTGCTTTGGGCTCCAACACCGGCTTCTCATCACTTTCTACTCCACTGGGCCATTACACAACTGGGGGAACACATACAGGAACCCTAACCTTCAACACTTAGTGTACACACTCACACACACGTACACACTGCATGGTGAGATGTGGACTTCTGGGTATAAGATTTAACCGGACACCTTGGGTAGCGTGCACTGCGATCCACTCAAAAATGATGCTTTTGCTGCAGGTGCTCTCCTTTTTGTAAACACACAGAAGCTCGAGGCAGAGGCGGAAAGTAACTAACAAGTTTACTCAAGTACTGCACTTAAGCACAGTTTTAAGCAGTTTCTAGTGTACTTTGGTATTGCAATTCTACTCCATTGCATTTCAAAGCCACTACATTTTTTTTAAAATTAGGTGAATTTAACATTATCGGGTCTAGTTTAAGATTATAAACTATTAGATTATAATTCTCTTTGCACATTACAAGTCTTTGAAACAAACCTAAAAGAGGTGATTTTTTTTTGTAATTACTGCTTTTACATTTGAGTGCATTTTGCTGCCATTTTATTTTGCGACGTGAGGCTCAGATTTATCAACAAGATGTTTTATTTCCAGTTTTTATGCCCTCTAAATTTATCTGACAGGTACATTGCACATGAAGA